>NC_072415.2:22347602-23683018 GCF_028858775.2 Pan troglodytes
TTCTTTCATGTATTTTGTTTTTTGAAATTGCTCAGCAGCCTGTGGAGTCACTGATAGACCACCAAGGATGTCAGCAACCAACGTTGAGGAACACAGCTCTGGGCCGAAGTAAGCAGCTTCCTGGCACCAGAACTCTCTACTTCCTGCTCTGCTGTGAAGGCTGGAGCCCCCTTGGCAACACCAGCCCACTTTTCCAGCAGGTACTACAGGCTCTATACAAGTCCTTCCCAGCATCAGTCAAGAAGCAAGAACATATTCTCTCAAAAGAAGCCAGACCTCAGCCAGATTCAGGAGAATCAGCCAGGGGACCCCACTCTCTCAGAGACTTCAATCTCTCTGAACATCAGTTTCCTTCTCCAGAAAATGCAGATCATAATGTCTCCCTAATAGGACTGTTGGGAGGAAGAGACTAATTGAGATGTCAACTATCGTACACCAAATACAGAGACTGGCACATACCAAGGACTTCGTAATTAGTAGTTGTAACTATCTTCTATCTTTTTATGTCCCCATAGTATTTAGAAAGATAGGATATCAAAAGCTGGGACACTTAACCCCACAGTAATGAAGTTACACTTGGTAATTCCAGCACACAGGGGCAGAGGAAATATTTAAATAGCCTCCAGAGACGGGGCACCATGGTTCATGCCTATAATCCTAGCACTTTGGGAGGCTGAGGCTGGCAGATTGCTTGAGTCCAGGAGTTTGAGACAAGCCTGGGCAACATGGTGAAATACAAAAAAAAAAAAAAAAAATTAGCCGGGTGTGGTGGTGCGTGCCTGTAGTCCCAGCTATTTGTGGGGCTGAGGTGGGAGGATCACTTGAACCTGGGAGGCAGAGGTTGCAGTGAGCCGAGATCGTGCCACTGCACTCCAGCCTGGGTGACAAAGCAAGACCCTGTCTCAAATAAATAAATAGCCTCCAGAAACAATATATAGAAGCCTGAGAAACAGCAGAGGCTCATAGGCCACCTAACACAGAGCTCAAAGCAGTGCTTTCATCCTCCTTCAGCCTCAGAGTGAAGTTTCATCATCACAAAAAAGGGTGACCACACGAGGACTCATTTGTATGTCATAAACTGATATGGACAATCGGCCCTTCTTTTTTCTTTCTTAGATATGAGGTCTTGCTCTGTCGCCCAGGCTGGGGTGCAATGGCGTAATCATAGCTCACTGTAGCCTCCAATTCTTGGCCTCTAGCAATCCTCCCACCTCAGCCTCCCAAGTGGCTGGTACTACAGGCTCTGATCCTGCTTAAGGATTCTGTGTTTGCATTTCTCTGTTGCTGGTCATTTATGGTGCTGATTAGGTTCATGAGTGAAGGGGAATTTCAATGGGGAAGAAGGGAAAAGATAGAAAAAACATCTGGAAGCAGGAGGAAGGTTGGAGGTTGGAGGAGATATGGAGAATTGAAGAGAGTCATTGTGGACTGGGAGTTTTGTAGGTAAGATATGAACAAGGCTGTGACAGTTGCCTTGAAATTGGGGACTTCAGGGATTTGGATGGATAAAATAGATTTCTAGGAAATGTTGCTGCTGTGTGTTATGCAATTTAATGTCTCTCTTTTGGGGTTTGGACTTATGTTTCTTTTGGATGTGGCATTATGCTGAAACAAGCAATATGGTGGATTGCAAACATTGCCACAAATTCTTCCCATTCATGTTGCAACGCTCCACAACATAATATTGCAGCTCCCCAGTCAAGAAAGGACGTCTGTTTTTTCACCCCTTGAAGCTGGACTTGGCCATGTGACTTAGTTTGGCCAATGGGACACTAGCAAATGTGCAGCACGCAGAGGCTTGCAAACTGCATACATATTGGAACTTGCCTCTCTTGCTGCTCTAGGAAATGCTTGAACTAGCACCCTTTGAAGGAGCCTGTCTAGGCTGCTAGATCAGAGGGACATGACCTGGTTTTCTCCACGGGCCCTGCTGATAGTCAGCCACTGGTGGACACATGAGTGAGGCCACTGACTGGCGGCTGACGGCATGCATGTGTGAGCACTGCTGAAATCCCACAGAGCAGAGACCAGCTGTCCCAGCAAGCTTAGCTCAAAGTGCAAACAAATAAACAGCTGTTTTAAGCTACTGTGTTTTGAGAGGGTTTGTTATGCAGCAAAAGCTAATAGATACAGGCAGGAACAAGAATCTGCAGTATTTCATAGGTTTGTTATGTGATGGTGCTGTGTGCCTGGGGCTGAGTTAGTGCTCAACAATCAGTAGCCTATAAAAGAGCAGCTGCTGTCCACTAAACAGTGGGCCATCACCGGAGCCCTGTGGCAATGCGAGTGTCCCTGGAGCATATCGACTGCAACCTGCCTCTGATGCAGGGGTCCCTGACACCATGCCCAGCTGGTCCTGCTCTGCCCGGTGGCTTCTTGTGGCAGAGATTCTCCTGGCTGGCCATTCTGCATAGAGAGTTGGGATTAGTGATGTGCCCTCTATTGTATTTAGCCAAAAGCCATTGCGAGTGAGGAATGAATTTTATTTTCAGAGTAATCCTGAGTCAAGAAACGTGAGGTGAAGGAGAAAGACCAATATTCCTTTGAGCTCTCCTTTGCCTATCTCCCATCCTTTACCCTGAAGGCATCTGCTGAAGTTCTGAACTGTGAGAGCCTCTTCCCTTGAAATGATCCCATTAGTTAGCTGGTGTGCGGTGATTTGGGTAACACCTATCCAAGGGTATGAAGCCTCGGAATCTGGGTTATTAGGGAGTGAAGGGGGCTAAGAAAGGAAGGCCAAAGACATGGGCATAGGAGAAGTCAAGGAAGAGGCGCTGTGCTGTGTGTGCAAGGTGAGAGGCCTATGGAATGAGGCAAGGTGTGTTGTGATATATGACAGATATGTGTGCAGAGGAGATGCCACACTCAGTAAGTATGCTATGGCATGATTTTCTGTGCTCAAGGGACAGTTTGCACAAGCTTTGTAGCAAGAGGAAGTTGACCTGGGGTAAAGTCAACTTAGTGTCCTCAAGATTAAATAGCTTGTCAGTAACTCCTTCATTATTTATCAAATATTTACTGAACACTGGGTTCTGGGGATGCAGTAACCAAAATGTGAAAAGAATCTGAACTCATGGAGCTTCCATTCTAAAGGGGGAAATCCCCAATTCACATCTTATTACATAACATAATTTTGTGTGCATAAAGCAGGATGAGGGGTTGCAGAGTGTTTGATGCTTCTAGATTATGTGGTCAGGAAAGGCCTCTCTGAGGGGATGCTGTTTGAACAGAATCCAGAATTGTGATGGCACCTCAGGCAGAGAGCCCAGCAAGTGCAAAGGCCCTGAGAGGCGATGGTGCTGGTGGAGGATAGAGTTGGGCCCTGATGGTACAGTGGTCAGTGGGAGACACCTGCCCATCATATGCAGGGGTTCCTAGGCCATGGACAGCACCTTCACTTGGTTTACAGTAAGTGCGCTGGAAGCCTTCGAGGATAGGGAGTGACTTGATCTGATTTTCATCCCAAAAGGATTCTCTGGCTGTTGCATCAGAACAGAAGACTTTGGAGGAGCCTTGGAAAGACAGAGCTGGGTCTGGAAGCTGGAACAGTGGCTCCACTGCTGGGTGATCTTGACATGTAGGTTAACTTTTCTGAGTTGCAGAGTTCTTGTCCATACCTTGGTGACAACTATTATATCATTTTCCTCCCTGCATTGTTAAGCAATTTAGCAGATATTTTTTTGAGGCCCAGCTCTGTGCCAGGCATGTGGTGAGGCCCCAAGCTATGTGGAGGACTCAGTAAGTGACGCATGTGGGCCCAGCATGCTTCTAACACACAGCAAGGTTCAAGAATGGTGACCATGCTAGTACATTTATTATCAGTCAGTGGGTGTCCTGGCCTGATGAAAGAAGCAGCTCTGCATCTCAGATCAAGGATTACAAAGAAGGGTCCATGTGAGTGGTCTCTGTCACTCTGGAGACCCAGGCCAAGTGCTACCGAAACCTCACAGCACCCCAACCTGGTTTATCACCTGCTCCTACCTGCCTGCCATTTTACTTCTTAAATTCTATGATCTCTTAAGTGACTCGCATTCATTTGCCTTGTTTTGGCATATCTTATCCTTTGTCCTGTCAATCTTGGAGTGCTTGATTTAGACTTTGTTTTTGGTGTATTAATGATTCCATTCAATCAAAATTCACTTCCCTGTAGCTTCAAATGTTGGTCTGCCTTGGTTTCCTCAATCTAAGGGCTGCAAGAGGAGTGTTTTGTGTTACATTATTTATGTATTTATTTTTGAGATGGAGTTTCACTCTTGTTGCCCAGGCTGGAGTGCAATGGCATGATCTTGGCTCACTGCAACCTCTGCCTCCCAGGTTCCAAGCAATTCTCTTGCCTCAGCCTCCTGAGTAATGGGAACTACAGGCATGTACCACCATGCCTGGCTAATTTTTTCGTATTTTTAGTAGAAACAGGGTTTCACCATGTTGGCCAGGCTGGTCTCAAACTCCTGACCTCAGGTGATCCACCCACCTCGGCCTCCCAAAGTGCTGAGATTACAGGCATGAGCCACCGCGCTCAGCCACATTATTGTTTATTGGTTTTATTATTAACACAACCTCAGGCAAAGTTACACTAAGGAACTGTAGCTTAGAAAGTATACATTTTATTTTATTTTTATTGTGGTAAAATACACACAACATCACATTTACCATTTTCACCATTTTAAGGGTAAAGTTTAGTGGCCTTAAGTATATTCACATTGTTGTGTAACTATCACCACTTTTCATCTCCAGAACTTTTTCTCCATCCCAAACTCAAACTCTGACCTGTTAAACAATAGCTCCCCATTTCTCCCTCCACCAGCCGCTGGCAACCACCACTGTACTTTCTGTCTCTATGGATGTGGCTATTCCACCTCCCGCATAGAAATGTCATCATTCAGTATTTGCTCTTTTGTGTCTGGCTTCTTTCACTTGATATTATGCCCTCCAGGTTCATTCATGTCGTAGCATGTGTCAGATTTTTCTTCTGTTATTGGAAAAAACAAACTCTGTAAAATATTTTAAAGAGGTTTGTTTCTGAGCCCATATTGTCAGAGTAGGTAGCTAGGCAGACATCAGCAGGGCAGGAAAGGCCCCTGCACTCCTGCCCAGGAATGTCAGGTGACCATCAGGTGATGGTCAGGCAGTTGTTAAACTGTCTCTCTAAAATAATAATTGGTTGCAGCTGCTGCCAGGGAAAGACAGTCTTCCAATAGATGGAAACACCTGAAGCTGGTGATCAGCAGCTTCCTGATGAGATCTTGGGAAATGGGCAAGTAGGCTCATGAATGTGCACTAGGAGGCAAAATAGCAGAGTTTAACTGGTATACGACCTTCCTTTAGGAACACTTGACTGGTAAGGGAAAATTGCCTCAAATGAGCATGTGCACAACTTCAGTAAGCACACTGTGCACGCAGCCCCTCCCAGGTGCTGGCAGGCCACTGTGCATGTGAATGGCCTACCCCAACGAAAAATCAAGCGGGGAGAGACCTAAACCACGGAACCATGCCAATGTATGAAACCCCAAGTGAAAGGCCAAACAGTGTACGTGGATCTCTCAAGCTGCCCACTTGGCCCTCTTCCAAGGGTAGTTTATTTACTTCCTTTTGTTCCTGCTCTAAAACTTTTTTTTTTTTTTTTGAGACACAGTCTCGCTCTGTTGCCAAGCTGGAGTGCAGTGGCGCGATCTCAGCTCACTGCAACCTCTGTCTCCAGGGTTCAAGTGATTCTCCTGCCTCAGCCTCCAGAGTAGCTGGGACTACAGGTACGTGCCACCACACCCAGCTAATTTTTGTATTTTTTTTTTTTTTAGTAGAGACGGGGTTTCACCATGTTGACCAGGATGGTCTTGATCTCTTGACCTCATGATCCACCCACCTTGGCCTCCCAAAGCACTGGGAGCCACCGCTGCCGGCCTCTAAAACTTTTTAATAAACTTTCACTCCTGCTCTAAAACTTGCCTCGGTCTTTCACTCTGCTTTATGCCCCTTGACTGAATTCTTTTCTCCTAGGGAAGAATTGAGTTTGCTGCACACCTGTCGGATTTGCTACTGCTAACAACGTGAGTGACTGTGGCCAGGAGAAAACACAAACTCAAGAAGCCCTGAGTAAGTGATCACGAAGTGGTTGGGTTACAGTTAGGTTTTATACATAATTGTAAGTAAAATTATAAATCAATAAATGAAAGGTATATATTGGTTTAGCTAGAAAAGGCAGGGCATCTCAAAGCAGGGACTTACAAGTCATAGGTGGGTTTTCAGGATTCTTTAGTTGGCAATTGATTGCAAGAGTTAAGTTTCATCTAAAGACGTGAAGTCAGTAAAAAGGAATGCTTAAGATAAGGGGGTCTGCTGTCTCTCATGTGATGATATACCAGAGTCAGTTTGGAAAATAAGCCACGTTATACTGGGTTAATTAAAAAAAACAATTTAACAGACTTTATGGTTTGTAGGGTGTGATTTAACCTTATCCTTGCATAGTCTTGGGTCTTATTTATTTATTTATTTGAGACTGAGTCTTGCTCGTCTTATTTATAATTTGGTATCTTATTGCCACAGAGAGTCTGTTCTGTCAGTCTTATGATCTCTATTTTAATGTTAATGCTGGTCAGTTGTGCCTAAACTGTGAAAGGAAGGGGGTATTATGAGGCATGTCTGACCTCCCTTCGTGTCACGGCTGGGAATTAAGTTTTTAAGAATTTTCTGGGGTCCCCTTGGCCAAGAGGGGGTCCTTTCAGTCAGTTGTGGGGACTTAGGATTTTTTTTTTTTTTTTTTTTTGAGACAATCTTGCTCTATTACCCAGGCTAGAATGCAGTGGCACTATCTTGGCTCACTGCAACCTCTGCCTCCTGGACTCAGCCTTCTGTCTCAGCATTCTGAGTAGCTGGGACCACAGGCGTGCGCTACTGTGGCCAGCTAATTTTTTGTATTTTTTGTAGAGATGGGGTTTTGCCATGTTGCCCAGGCTGGTCTCAAACTCCTGAGTTCAAGCAATGCTCCCGTCTTTGCCTCCCAAAATGCTGGGATTACAGGCATGAGGCACCACGTCCAGCTAGGATTTTATTTTTAGTTTATCCTTCCTTTTTTATGCTGAATAATATTCCACTGTATGTATATGCCACATTTTGCTTATCCATTTATCCACTGATGGACACTTGGGGCTTCTTTTTTTTTTTGGCTACTGTGAATAATGCTGCTATAAACATGGGGTTCAAATATCTCTTTGAGATCCTGCTTTAACTTCTTTTGGATATACACTCAGAAGTGAAATTGGTGGATCATAGGATAATTTTGCCTTTGTGAAATTATGACAGTAAGAGAAATCTGACATAGTTGACTCCATCTTGCTTCTAGCCTCCAAGCTGTCCTTGGTCATTCCTGGGCATAGGCCAAGCTAACTTTGGGAGAAATTTATTTTTATGTTATTCTTATTTTTTTGAGACAGTCTCGCTCTATCACCCAGGCTGGAGTGCAGTGGCGCAATCTTGGCTCACTGCAACCTCCTTCTCCTGGGTTCAAGCGATTCTACTGCCTCAGCCTCCCAAGTAGGCTAATTTTCAGATTTTTAGTAGAGATGGAGTTTCACCATGTTGGCCAGGCTGGTCTCCAACTCCTGACCTCAAGCAATCTGCCTACCTCAGCCTCCCAAAGTGTTGGGATTACAGGTGTGAGCCACCCTTACTTGAAAGTGAGGATGACAATAGTCCCTCACTAAAACTAACCCCCTTCTTGCTCAGGGATTGAAAACCACCTTTGTAAGATTAATGAAAGGCCACAAGAATAGGACTGTGGGAGGGGTCTGAACTCTGCTAAGATGTAGGCATAGTGTCTATAATTCCTTCCTGCTCAAGAGTCATGGGGCCAGAGGTCACAATATTTGTGACTTCCAGCCAGGCATGGTGGCTTATGCCTGTAATCCCAGCACTTTGGGAGGCTGAGGTAGGTGGATCACTTAAGGTCAGGAGTTCGAGACCAGCCTGGGCAATATGGTGAAACTCCATCTCCATTAAAAATACAAAACAACAACAACAACAACAAAACAAACTTAGCTGGGTGTGGTGGTGGGCGCCTGTAATCCCAGCTACTAAGGAGGCTGAGGTAGGAGAATCACTTGAACCTGGGAGGCAGAGGTTGCAGTGAGCCAAGATCGTGCCACTGCACTCCAGCCTGGGCAACAAAAACGAAACTCCGTCTCAAAAAAAAAAAAAAAAAACCAATTATAGAAATTACAGGTTTGAGTCACTGTGCCTGGCCTATATATGTCTATCTTTATGTCAGTAGCAGGCTGTTTTGATTACTGTAAATTTGTGGTAAGTTTTGAAATCAAGAAATGTGAGACGTGCAACTTTGTACTTCTTTTTCAAGATTGTTTTGACTCTTTAGGGTTCCTTGAGATTCTATCTGAAATTTAGGATGGATTATTCTTTTTCTGCAAAAATGTCATTGGGATTTTGGTAGAGAGTGCATTGAACCTGTAGACCATTTGAGTTATACTGGTATGTGAAGAATATTGTCTACCCGGCCATGAACACAGGATGTCTTTCCATTTATTACTGTCTTTTTAAATTTTTTTTCAGCAACATTTTGTATTTTTCAGTGTGTAAGACTTTTGCTTGCTTGGCTAAGTTTATTGCTACATATTTTACTCTTCTTAATGCTTTTGTAAATGGAATTGTTTTCTTAATTTTCTTTTTGGTTGTTTATTGTTAATGTATACAGGCAAAACTGATTTTGCTTGTTGATTTTGTATGCTACAACTTGGCTAAATTTGTCTATTAGTTCTAACAGGTGTGTGTATGTATAACAAAAAAATTTTCATAATAAAGGAATTTTATTTTATTTTTATTTTTTCAGATTTGGGGGAACATGTGCAGCCTTGTTACTTGGGTATATTTCATTATGCTGAGGTTTGGGCTTCTAATGAGCCCATCACCCAAGTGTGAACATAGTACCTGATAGGTAGTTTTTCAACCTTTTCGCCCCTCTCTCCCTCCCCCTTGGAATATTTTTAAAACACTTTCAAAACCATCGTCTCCCTATCTATTAGGAGGCTATGCATGAATGCTCTTTGCATCTAATGAATACCGAATGCAGATGTGTAGAGAATCCTGACCAAGCCACGCTGGCGCCAGTGCAGGTAGAAAAGCAGATCACGATTGTTAAAGTGCTTTGAATCCCCAGTTACACAAAATCAAGCATAAATGGTTGATATTCCAGGTTGAAAATGTTGACAGAAGAGAGGAATATTTAAGGGATCTTTTCAGAGGTTTCCAATTTGCTTAGTGTTAAACTGTGACCTCTGAATAAATTTAAATTGCGGTTATCCCGGCATGTTAGAATTTCACAGAAAATGGTAAATAATGTAAATAATGTTTAGTAGAAAATTGCTTTGATTTGTGGGATCTCCTGCCACACCGTAAATGAGGTATAAATAGTTTTCTAATTTGGGAAAAACAGTGAGAAGATTTTCCTGCTTGAGAAAGGCAGTTGTACCTACTGTCAAAGTAATTGAAAGGACATACTGAAAACATGGGAACAGAAGAACGCAGAGCTCAGAGAATTTCTGGAGTGTCCAATTACAGCTACAAATACAGGATGTGTGTATTGGGGCTATATATATAACTGCAAGGAAAATGATGTGCCTCAAGAAGTGAAATAACATGCAGCTGCTTCCACTGTTTAGGGGCTTGTCCTGGAGACAGCTCTACCCTCTTCTGAGCCCTGTCCTCCAGGTGATAAAACGGAGGGGAACCACATATGCAATTGCTGCCTACATGGTGCAGAACCAAGACACCTTCACCTGGCCCCCAGGAGCCCAGGACACCTATACCTGGGTTCCAGGAATGTGCTTTTCAGCCTTATCCCAGACTATCTTCCTTCCAGACAGGGAGGCTGGGATTAGAACAGGTGGGACCATAGGCATTTGCAACCCTGAGGCTCATCAGGGTCTGCCAGGGGCAGACAGCAGAACATAGCAGCTCTCTTGAGTAGACGGGTTCAGTAAGTCAAAACCTTCCCCGTTCCTCCTTCGCCTGAGGGACAGATGACCACCTAACTCCTCCCAGACCTTGCATGGCCCTGTCTGTAATTACTGTTTCCTTTAATTTCTGGCGGTTCACCTCATTATAGTCCATGAACCTAATGAGAGGGTCCCTTTGCCTGGCAACCAGGGATGGAACAGGTTTGGATTAGACTCTGACTCATTGTGTTTTGTTGGTCGGACTCCAGTTGTGTCTGCTCCTGGCTTACCTCACTTCTGTGGTCCCAAGAATGCAAACCGCGGCCCGGTTCTGCCGGGCTCCACTCCCCACCTCCACTCCCCACCACTCCTAACTCTGGCTGACCTACATAGTCTTTCCTGAGTGCACTGAAATAGCTGTTTTCATTTCTGCTCATCCAGGCTGATGGCTTTCCCTTTCCCGATGCATTAGATTCCCCCTCCATCAATATTGCACATTTGGCCTCCATTCCACATACTTCACGTGCCTTTCTAGATGGTTTTATTCCTGTGAAAAACAACTGATTATTATTTTTCTCTGTCTGTTCATGTTGTTTTACTTATTATTTTACTTCTGCCTTGTGTTATTCCAAATCACAAGAAAAATAGCAATACCCCCTGCTATTATAATTCCTATTTGAAACTATGTTAGGCTCGGCATGGTGGCTCACACCTATAATCTCAGCACTTTGGGAGGCCAAGGTAGGAGGATCCCTTGAGTCTAGGAGTTTGAGACCAGCCTTGCCAATATAGTGAGACCCCTATCTCCACAAAAAAATTGAAAAATTAGCCAGGTGTGGTAATGCACACCTATAGTCCCAGCTACTAGGGGGGTTGAGGCAGGAGGATTCCTTGAGCCCAGGATTTTGAAGCTGCAGTGAGCTGTGTTCACACCACTGCACTCCAGCCTGGGCCACAGAGTGAGACTCTGTCTATATATTAAAAAAAAAAAAAAAAGAAATAAACTGTGTAAAATATTAACTGTCCTAATACCATTTCCCAAAGGGAAACATCCTCTTAATGATGCCAGCCAATGCATCAGGAAAGATTACCTTTTGACTGTCATAGATCACTATGACCTTCTTATTTATCCTATTATTCTAAGTGTGCCATGTTTCTGTTGCTAACGCATTTCTTTTATTTTGTTAAAAATGTGAAATTTTCAAGCTTAAAGGAACTTTTAAACTTAGAGTTGTGAGTACACTACACAACGATTTTTTCCTAAGCCGTTTGAAAGTAATTTGTCCACGTCATATCCCAACTTGCCCCAATTTTTCGGATGTATTTGCTACAAGGCTATCTCCTACATAACCACACTACACCATTCCAACCAGGAAATTAAAAGACACATCACCTCCATCTCATCCTCAAACCCCCTTTACATTTTGCCAATTATCCTGAGTGTTCTATACAGCAAAATGATTCAATCCAAAGTCTTATATTGCCTTCTGTTGCCCCCCTCTGTCTCTTTTCACAAAAGCACTTTTTATTTGAGGCAAAGAGAAGTCTTGCTGTAAGGATTATAGTTCCATCAGCCAAACTCAACTGTTAGAGGCACTATTTTGACTCTGTAGATTTTGCTTCTCTTTGGTCAGAAAAGGGTATTCAGGTTGCACTTCCTTCAGCTGAGCAAAAATGGCAAAGAAAGTGGGAAAAGAATTCCACTCTACTGATGCTGCTCTTCAGACCTGATGTCAAGCTTGACAGGCCCTTGCTGGTCAGTCTGCAGATTGCTGCCCCACTGCCAAGGGATACAGGCCATACTACATTTGCAAGAAAACAATGAGGCGGGAAAACCAGGTGTAGGTTACTTGAGGAAGAGCAGACATCCACAGCTTCGAAACTCTTCATGGAACGGGTGATCCTTGGGGGCCGCTCAGCTTACCAAGGCACAGACCCTTCAGTTCCTGTTGCAGCCGAGTAAGGAGGTAATATCCTGGCTGCTCAGTTCGAAGTCAAAGACCTTGAAGTTCTCAGCAATGCGTTCCAGTGTCACAGATGTGGAGATCACCACCAAGTTCCTCTGTGTGAGGAGCCAGATCAGAAGCTGGCTACAGTTTCATTGTGCTTGGCTGCAATCACTTTGATCCTGGGGTCTTCCAGGAGGGAAGGGTCCTCAGGCTTGGCCCTGGGCCTGTCGGGAGAGCCAAGGGGGCTGTAGGCTGTCACTATGCTGCCTTGGACTGGTAGTACTGGATTAAGTTCTCTTGAGTTAGGGACCTACCAGTGGCGCTCAATCTGATGAACCACTGCTGGCTTACACTTTTTTTTTTCCCTTTGAGACAGAGTCTCACTCTGTTGCCCAGGCTGGAGTGCAGTGGCGCGATCTTGGCTCACTGCAACCTCCACCTCCTGGGTTCAAGCGATTTTCCTGCCTCAGTCTCCCAAGTAGCTGGGACTACAGGCACACGCCACCACACTCAGCTAATTTTTTTGTATTTATAGTAGAGACAGGGTTTCACCATGTTAGCCAGGATGGTGTTGATCTCTTGACCTCCTGATCCGCCTGCCTCGGCCTCCCATAGTGCTGGGATTACAGGCGTGAGCCACCATACCCAGCCAGCTTTCACTTTAAGCCAGATTTGTTTAAGGTCCTCTCGGCCTAGAGATGGTGAAGTTGGAGATGCCAGCAGCTTTCACCAGACCCTGAATGAGTTGCCTGATTCATCTAAAAAGGAAAATTCCTTCCCAGGCTGACAGCCTGTTGGCCAGTGAATAAGGTGGAGGTCCAGGTAGTCCAGCTCCAGGCCACTGAGCACCTTCCGGCAGGATCCTCTCACCAGGCACTTCCTGTGGCACATGCCCCATGGCTTGCTGATGATGAAGAGCCACTCGCGCCTCACCACCTGCTCCTTGAGCTGCTCCTGGTCCTCGTTCTGGTGCATGTGGCTGCAGTCAATGTGGCGGTATACAGTGTTGATCGCTACCTTCACAGCCTCGGCCACCTGGCCTGGAGGGGACTTCCAGGTGCCTAGCCCTAGCATGTCCGTCTTGGTGCCATTGTTGAGCGTGATGTGGCTGTCATGGCTGCGTTGCTTTATAGACCCCTGCCTGCAATTTGCCTCAGTTGTCCATCTCTTTGGTCTTCTTCAGTCCTGAATAATTTTAGTGTTTCCTTGACTTTCATTACCCTGACTTTTTTTTTTTTTTTTTGAGATGTAGTCTCACTCTGTTGCCCAGGCTGGAGTGCAGTGACATGATCTTGGCTCACTGCAAACTCCACCTATCAGGTTCAAATGATTCTCCTGCCTCAGCCTCCCGAGTAGCTGGGATTACATGCACTTGCCACCACAGCCAGCTACTTTTTGTATTTTTAGTAGAGATGGGGTTTCACCATGTTGGCCAGGCTGGTCTCAAACTCCTGAACTCAGGTGATCTGCGCGCCTTGGCCTCCCAAAGTGCTGGGATTACAGTGACCCTGACTTTTGGAGATAACAGGCTAGTTATTTGGTAGAAAGTCCCCGGATTTGGGTGGGTCTGATGTTTCTCATGGTAAAACTCAGATGATGCCCCTTTGCAGGAATATCACGAGTGTTGTGTTCTCACTGAGTCCTTGCATGTGGCATGTTTCCATTTGCCTCATTAGTGGTAATGATGCAAACAGCACTCCTGATTAAGGTGGTGTCTCCCAGCTTCCCCTCCCTAAAGCTACCCTTTCTTTCCCTTAGTAAATGACAAATATTTTGGGGAGAGATTCTCTGATCCTTTATAAATATCCTGTTCCTCATGAAACTTTCAAGTTACCTATTTACTTTCTTATTTATATCAACATGGTCCTGTGGGTTGTAATGTCACTCAATGGGTTATATCTATTGCTATCATTATCTATTTGTAAGCTCAAAAATATCCCAGGTCTGGTGGGGGGCCCCTTCAAGCTGGTTCTGTGTCCCTTTGCTAGGTCCTCTTGTTCCTGGAGCACTGCCTCACTTACTGGCATGAGGAGAGACTCCAGGCTCATTTTGAGCATTCCTTGCCCCCGTCCCAGAATCAGCCACTTCTCAAGGTGCCCTGGTTCATCTTAGTGGAAAATGCTGTTTAGAAACTAAGCTGTTTGCACTACATGTGCTCATTGCTATTTGATGCTTGATATTCCCAGGCCTGTCAGTGCACAGAACCACACACACACACACACACACACACGCACACACACCTGTATCTATTTCTATGTCTATCTCTCTGTACTGAAAACCTTGATATCTCCAGTTCCAATCAAACAACAGTGTTCACGCTGGTTTTCTCCCTTCCCACTTGTCCCACAGTGAGAAATCTGCCTCCCATTATCCTCAGCATATTGGCTTATTTGGTCAGTCTCCAAGCTATACCAAGTCTTCCATCACTACAACTGCCCTGCCCACCTCCCTCTGCAAACACCCTCCTTACCCCCCCAGGGCGAGCCTGCTCACCCTACACAGGTTGGTCTGATTCCCGTGCCAGGCCAGCCCCCTGTGGGGACCTCCTCACTCTCTGCAGGGCTCCTTTCCACCCCTCGCCATCCAGGCAGACACCTACTTTGCTTGGGTCTACCTGATGCTGTTTGAACGTTATTGTTCCGAAAGGGAAGGAAGACAAGAGGATGAGCCCAGTGCATATTAAATGTAGTGCCCACCTTCACTAAATGTAAGTCTTCTTGCCACTTGGCTACCCATGGTCTAGAAGACAAATTCCTTTGCTTACTGTTTTATTATGGATCACTCTGGAATATTAAGGATACAGTTCTGAGCAGATAATTAAAATGTCTTGTATTACCTGGAAGAAACAGAAACCACCTGTGGGTCAAAAGTATTGTGATGAACTGACTCACCTTATTACAACTTTATCCTGGCGGTCCCTGCCAGCATCGCCCTTGGACCCAGGCAATGGGGCTTCCTTTCCATCTGGTGCTTGAGAGTCCGCTACTTCACCCCTCCTCCAGCCATGACCCTTACAGGGAGTGGAGTCATGGGGTCAAGGAGAAGTGCCCACTGGAGCCCATGTGTCCCTCTCCCAAGCCATGCTGTGAACACTGGGGTCCCTGGAACTCTCCACCCAAACATTCCTTGAGCCCGCATCTAAGGCCTGCACCAGCCTCTCCTCCAGATCAGGGTGAATGGCATCCCTGGTTCATGCACCCTTTAGCTGGGGGGGCAGCCAAGCAACAGCTATTGGAAACAGTGAGGAGAGGCTCGATGTGCAAGTTGGAGCATCAAGACCAGGCACCTACTGGGCCCTTTTGGGTGCACAGTGAAGCTGAGGATGGAAAGAGAAAGTAGATGGCCAATAGCCATGTTCTGGTGCAGAATTCCAAGGAGGCTGAACATTCTACATGTGAGACTGGCCTTCCAGATTATTAGGAAGGGGGATAGGTTGTATTTTATTTTCCAGCCATTAGCTTGCTTTGTAACTTTTCTTTTCTTTCTTTCTCCTTCCTTCTTTCCTTGCTTCCTCTTCTTTCCTTCCTTCCTTCCTTCCTTCCTTCCTCCCTCCCTCCCTCCCTCCCTCTCTCCCTCCTTTCCTTCCTTCCTTCCGACAGTGTGTCACTCTGTGGCCCAGCCTGGAGTGCAGTGGTGTGATCTTGCCTCGTTGCAGCCTTGACCTTCCAGGCTCAATCAATCCTCCCACCTCAGCTTCCTGAGTAGCTGGAACTACAGGCATGCACCACCACGCCAGGCTAATTTTTGTAGAGACAGGGTTTCACCATGTTGCCCAAGCTGGTCTTGAACTCCTGGGCTCAAGCAATTGCCTGCCTTGGCCTCTCAAAGTGTTGAGATTACAGGCGTGAGCCACTGTGCGTGGCCATAACTTTCAAATATCTAGATATATAGTATATGAATCTACATTTGTATTCTTGCCCCAGATCCATCAACTATTATAGATAGGCCTGCTCCTTGCATAAAGTAGGTTCTCATATGTGTGGGTTTTCTTTATGTGCCACACTTACGGAACGTCCCTCACATCCCCTCTAACAGAGCCTATTCTAACTTGCTGTCAGGTTTGTGCTACGGTTTGGGACGTGTGCACTCGCAAAGCTTGTTCTGGACATCCTTAGACAAATTGCACTTGCCCTCATGTCCATCCTGCCCAACCTGGAGAGGGCAGTGTTGGAGACCAGTTGTTCACCTGTTGTGAGGGGCTTGGAGAGTAACGATGCTCCTCAAATAGCAGTGGCATTTACTGATATCTGTATGCTGCACTTCACCAGTAGAGATTATCAAGATCATCTGAAAAGTAGATGACTTTCTGCATTAACATATGTCACTGTCATTTGACAATTCTTATTTTCTAGCTTTTAAAAAAATGCGATAACAGCTTGCACTTATGTATTATCTCACACTTTCTAAAACACTTCACATTTAGTATGACATGGAAAATTGAATTTCTGCATTAGTTCCTTATTTATATCACTTGAAAAATACCTTCTTTTTTGTAGTGGGACATCTGATATGTTCCTAAGTTTAAGGCAATCTGCATAGTCATTTATTCTCTCTCTCTCTTTTCTTTCTTTTTTTTTTTTTTTTGATGCAGGGTCTTACTCCGTTCCCCAGGTTGGAGTGCAGTAGCGCATTCATGGGTTACTACAGCCTTGACCTCCCTGGCTGCAGCGATCTTCCCACCTCAGCCCCTCGAGTAGCTGGGACTGCATGCGCACACCACCATGCCTGGCTAATTTTTTATTTTTTGTAGATATGGGATCCCATTATGTTGCCCAACCTGGTCTCAAACTCCTGGGCTCAAGGGATCCTCCCACCTCAGCCTCTCAAAGTGTTGGGATTACAGCTATAAGCTGCTGCGCCTGGCCAATTTATATTTTTTGGTAACTTGCTGTGAATTTTTCCTAACCTTCTTTTTCATCTGTTTTTCAAAATAAAAGACAAAGGGTAATGCAGAGCTTTGCCTTCTCAGAACCACTCGTATCTACAGCTTTTCATCCTCTTTAAGATCCTGCTTAAAAACACACAAGGAAACAAATCAACAAACAAAAACTTGGGGCCTCTTCCATCAGTCACTTCTTAAATCAAGGCTTAAAAAAAAAACACTTTCAGAAATTCTGTTTTGATCCCCACAACTGGGCAGTGTGGCTCATGGCACAGTCATTATCCACAAAGATTAGGTGAGATTTGGTTTGGTTTGAGGAACATAAGGAGACCTGAAGACATTTTGCCAATGACTTGCAGCTCATTACAATGAGTCCTGGAGCCAGAAACCAGTTCTCCTGGCTTTAAATCCGCTCTACCAAACTTCCAATTTTGATAATATGAGCATAAATCAGTTATAATCCCAAAGGACTGTTACATTATTTTTATGATATTTCTACATTTTTTTCTGTTTACCTTTATATAAAACTCAATGTCTATAGAACTTCGTAATCCTAAATATAACTTTGAAAGGAATCAATACATGGAAAAAATTTAGTTGACATTAATAACTAATAATTTATAACAATATAATTAGTTTATATATTACAATATATTTATAACAGTATAATATTAGTTGCTTAAAAAACCCAACAGGGCCCAAATAATGATTTACAAGTAGATATGGTTATTTCTAGAAATAAACTAAAAAACAAAATTATTTATATGCAAAATTCTTCTAAAGAGGTAAAAATAGGAATAGAAAAATGATGTTCATTCTAAACACATATTTGTTCTCTTCTATTTAAAAAGGCATCTCAGTTTTGGGCAGACAATTGTATTATCACATTAAAAAGTGTCAGGGAATGGTGATTTTTATGAGTTCACACTGCCTTTGACCATTGCAATTTCTTGGAGGTAGATTTACCTGTCCTCAGCAAAGTAAGAGAATTGACCTCAATTAAGAAACTGCAAGTTAGACAGCTGGGTGTTCCCACAGCAAGATATGAATGGCGGTGGATACCGTTTAGGAATGAATGTAAATAGGCAGTACCCAAAAGACATTTCAGTTGCCTGCAAAAGCCACCAAAGCATGCTTAATTATCTTTATGATAATAAGCCTTCAGTCTGGTTTCAAATGCGTAATTTTTTGATACACTACATTTGAAATGCAACATTGCAATTCTTCTTGGACTTACACAGACAGGTCATCTTCGCTTTCATTTTACTAAAATAGCACCCCCCCCCCCACCCCCGGTTTAAAATTGATCAGATTAAATTAGTCTAATCAATAGGAACAAAAGAGGCATGTACTTATTTTATTTCTATCCCTAATAGAGTTGTAATTTTAAAAAGGCATTAAATACGAATTTTCAAAAACCACTTTCCTTGAATGACACATTGTCACGCTTCATAAGTACACATGTCTGTCTTTCAGGGTGATTTCAGTGATTATTCAGTAGTGAAATTGGCTAATTTTGTTTCATAAGGCTTATTTTGTAAATTTAGAGATTACATATATAAGGCCTAACAGCTGGTTAATTAAGTTAATTCAGTAAAAATCAATTGATCACTCAATCATCTTGTAAACAGATTAAATTTTTTCCACATTGACCCATTGATTAAAAATCAGAAGGCACAATCTAGTCCTAAAATTGTACATCCTATTAAATTATGCAGAAAAAGGGGGTCACTTTCATCACTATTTTCACCCACTTAATAGTTTGTCCATCCACGGGTTTTTTTGTTGTGGTTTGTTTGTTTGTTTGTTTTTCTTTTGAGACAGAGTCTCACTCTGTCATCCAGGCTGGAGTGCAGTGGCATGATCGCGGCTCACTACAACCTCCGCCTCCCAGGTTCAAGTGATTTTCCTGCTTCAGCCTCCCGAGTAGCTAGGATTACAGTCACTCACCACCACACCCAGGTGATTTTTTGTATTTTTAGTAGAGATGGGTTTCACCATGTTGGCCAGGCTCGGACTCCTAACCTCAAGTGATCCGCACACCTCGGCCTCCGAAAGTGCTGGGATTACAGGCGTGAGCCACAGTGCCCGGCCCATCCATGGTGTTTTTTAGTTGGAGCTTGACTCTGTGTGCCTGAGCTGATCCCCCTGAAATGCCCTCCTCCTCTTGCAGACTCATGGTCTGAGCTTAGCTCCTGGCGTGAGGACACCGTCCAGTGGCAGAAGGCACTAGCCAGTTGCTGTGGTGTGTGAAAGTGGCTGAACTCCAAGGTAGAATACCATAAAGCAATTTCTAGAAGGATTCAGGACTTGTGATGGACTTTAGTCATTTGTCATATGTCAAAATTGAAGAAGAAAACATCAGTGGCCACTTCATAGAGGGTAAGTCTGAAGGTAAGGTAGGTGGCAACTGCAGCCTACCTGATGAAGGGCACAATATAATTAAGCAGTAATGTCTGTGAGCCACTGTGGCCCGGGACATTAATGGTATTGCATAGGAAATATGTATCTCCTTGATGAGAAACAAACTTTCAGCTGGACCCTGGATCAGTTAGGATCAGGCATCACTACAGGTAATAAAAAAAACTCTCAACTAAAAAACGGCTTTTAAAAAAGCAGAAGTTGATTTTTGCCCTGGAGTTAGGTAACCAGGGCCTTTAAGTCATTAGGGACCAGCTTCATCCAGTTCGCCATATCTTCCTGCAAGGGAGGCTGGGAAATGTAGTCTTTTAGCTGGGTACGTATTCACCCCCTAGTGATGTGCTGGTAAGCCAGTTTTATCCTCCCCCACCCCAAAGTGGGAGATGGCAGGGAGAGAGAAAGAAACTCCTGATTGTAGCATTTGCTAATTTCTGCAGTATAAATACTACCACCATGGTTAATTTCAAGCTACCAATGGTTTAATGATTAGTTTACCCAATTCCTGCAAATCTACTAATTGGCTCTTGGGAGCTGGTACAGGCTTGCTCTATAGACCACTGGGCTGCAAATAATATCAGAGTTTTGTTATTAAGGAGAAAGGGTGGGATGGCTGATGGGTAGACATCTGACAGTCTCTGCCACAGATCCCAAATGGAACACAACTATGTATTCTGACCAGAAGTAGGATTAGAAACATGTGCTCCATGATTCCTGCAGAAAAAGAACACTAATTTCTGATGAAACAACATAAAAGGCAGGAGAAAACATGGGCTGGAGAGGCTGCTGATGTTTAAAGAGCTGCAAGGCCAGAAAAACCCATCCTTGGTGCAAACAGGTGCCACAAGCAGAACATATTGGAATTAATCCCTTGAGAATGCAAAGACCCCAAATTAGATGATGAAATGGAACTCCAAGGTAGAATACCATAAAGCAAGGCAACTGGGATCATCTGAAGAGTAGGAGACACGGGATGACGTTTAATGATGCATCTTCCCTTTAGACGAAGCTTTCTGGGGCTTGGGGCCATGTCTTTCCTGTTCATTGTTTTATTTTTGGCCTGTAGCCCAATCCTTGGTACCTTCATTCATTCACCAAACACTTAGTGTGCTTACCTGTGGCAGGCACTGTTCTATGTGCTGAGGGAACAGCAGTGAACAAAACTGGCAGAAGTCCAGGCCGTCATGGAGCTTACACTCTATTAGGAAGGCAAGGGAAAGAAAATAAAATAACGTACATGGTGCTAAATACTATGGGGATAATCAGGCAGGGAAAGAGGATTGGGAAGGCTATAAGTGCTCAGTCGTTTAAGAAAAAAAAATATTTATTTTTTGTTACTGAGATGAGGTCTTGCTATGTTCCCGGGCTGGTCTCAAACTCCTGGGCTCAAGTGATCCTCCTGCCTTGGCCTTCCAAAGTGCTGGCACAGGTGTGAGTCACCGTGCCGCCTATGAAAAGTGTTTTAAAACCAAATCGTGTTTTAGGTTGGATTTCCTAGAAGCAGTCCCTGCGACGAGAACCCGGGTGCCAGCGATGTGTTAAGGATGTGCTGGGAGGCACCAACAGCCTCAGTGTTGAGTCTGGCTATCAGTGATGTTCGGGCGAGGGTCCTCTGAAAAGCAGAGCCACAGCAAGAATTCGAGTCCCAGTGTTTTATTTGGGAGGTTTGAGCCCTGAGCAGTGAGAATGAGGAGATAGAGGGAGTGAGGCGGGGAAAAGCGCGAAGTGACGTGATGCCTTGCCACGTGGGTCAATGCACCCTGTGAGCTCGCAGGCAGGCCTGGGCCCATGCCCAGCGTGGTGGACCCACCTGGAGATTTGCAAGGAGAGGCTGCGTGTGGAGCAGGCTGCTGGGGGCAGGGGTAGAGGAGGGTGAGTGGGCACCGTCTGCTTACTTCTCTCCTAACTTCTCTTTCCAACTAGTCAAGACACACTCCGTGGGGGCCACTGCCCTGCCTTCTGGGGCAGCACCTGGCTCCTCAAGCCTTCTCCAGAAGTGGGAGCCCCTCCGCCTGGTGGTGTGACATTTTATGAAAGCCTGGAAGGGGAAAGGCAGCCCAGGTAGGGGGCTGGAGGTGGGGGTGCTGCGGAGGTGTTTTTGGACCAAGAAGAGAAAGAAGAAGGCAGCAGAAGGGTATGAGAAGCTGCCCAAGGTCCCTGTCCGACAGGGCAGGCCGGCAGGCCCTGCTTGGCTGCTAACCAGCCTCGCAACCTTGGACACATCACGCGACCTCTCTGAACTTAGTCTTAGCGAGAGGGCTGGGGTGGGGTGGGACAGTCTTTCAAATCCCTTTGGCTGAAGCCACCTGCCTCTGCAGCAGTCAGCACCCTGCCATGCTCCTGGTAGCTCCTGGGCGAGCTTGGAAATGATACTGAACGCCAGGCTTTCAGCAGTCACAGCTGCTGGCGGGGAACGAAGTCCGCTGGGTTTGAGCAGAGCTTTTGAGAAAGGGTAGGAGGGAGATTTCACCCCTCTTCTTACCCCAGGGGAAGTATTTCTTTCACCCTGTAGGAGGGGAAGGAGAACTGCCTTCAATGATTTCTTTGTCTTTGGACAAATTTGCTGCTAACAGCCCTTCAGTAGTCAGCGGGGGCCCACTCAAGTGAGTTTAAACAGAATTTACAGCATAAATAACTATAGGTAGCTGCAAAGGGAATATAATAATAATTTTTGAATCCCTCAATTCAAAATACTGTAATGTGTTTGAATCCAATTGCCAACAAAATATAAGCACAAACTCCACATGGCCATAAGAGCAGCGGGGACTTGGGGTCGGGGTGGGGAGAATGCGGTCCCGGAGGAAACTGAATGATTGCAGCTACTTTGTGTGGCTGTTCTTGAGGTTAGACCGGAAGAAAATTCTTGAAGCATCTCAACTGCACATACGGCCTGGAATCACCCTCAGCTCCACTGGTGCCTGAAGGACAGATACAGGTTGCTCTATAACAAGTGCCAGGAACTTCCTTGGGTGATGAGTCGCCTTCACCAGCAGGACCGCCTCCCAGCAATTCAGCCTGCTGTTCTTGGACCAGAACACTGCATCCCACACCTCCAGGGGCACTGTGCAAATGATATCCAATGTGCAAATGTGCTTGGCAGGGGAGACGGGGTTATTGGTTGCCTTTTCTGTGTGTGTGCATGCCATCATGTTAGATTTTTGAGAATAGAATACTAAACTGCATATTTGATTACATATCTTAATACTAACCTTCATCACCTCAAAGTAGGATTGCCAAATTTAGCAAATATCAACACAGGTTTCCCAGTTAAGTTTGAATTTCAGATGAAAATGAATAATTATTCATCCCAAATATTGAATGGAATATAATAAAAATTATTCATTGTTAATTTAAAATTAAAATGTAACTGGGTATCCTAAATTTTATCTGACAGGCCAACCTCAAATATCACATTTTCTGCAAATACAAATATTTGTGTGTGTCCATAAATATAAATACATTTTATTTTTCACACAAATGGCAGCACATTGCACACACTATTCTGTGTCCTGATTTTCTTATTTAGTAATAACATTACATATAGCTGGGCATGGTGGCTCACACCTATAATCACAACACTTTGGGAAACTGAGGAGAATTGCTTCAGCCCAGGAGCTTGATACCAGCCTGGGCAACATAGTGGGATCCCTTCTTTACAAAAAATAAAAAGTTAGCCTGGTGTGGAGACACACACCTGTGGTCCTGGCTATTTAGGAGACTGAAGGGGAGGATCACTTGATTGCATCACTGCACTCCAGACTTCAGCCTGGGCTACAGAGTGAGACCCTGTCTCAAAAAACAAACAAGCGAACAAAAACCAACAAAAAAATTGTTGCATTCCTGCAAAAGACATGATTTCATTCTTTTTTTTTTGAGACGGAGTTTCACTCTGTCCCCCAGGCTGGAGTGCAGTGGCGCGATCTCGGCTCACTGCAAGCTCCGCCTCCCAGGTTCATGCCATTTTCCTGCCTCAGCCTCCTGAGTAGCTGGGACTACAGGTGCTCACCACCACACCTGGCTAATTTTTTGTGTTTTTAGTAGAGGTGGGGTTTTACTTTGTTAGCCAGGATGGTCTCAATCTCCTGACCTTGTGATCTGCCTGCCTCAGCCTCCCAAAGTGCTGGGATTACAGGTGTGAGCCACTGTGCCTGGCTGATCTCATTCCTTTTTATGGCTGCATAATACTCCATGGTGCATGTGTACCACATTTTCTTTATCAGTCTCTCATTGATGGGCATTTAGGTTGATTCCATGTCTTTGCTATTGTTAATAGTGCTGCAATGAACATTCGCGTGCATGTGTCTTTATGGCAGAATGCTTTATATTCCTCTGGGTATGTACCCAGTAATGGGATTGCTGGGTTGAATGATAGTTCTGTTTTCAGCTTTTTGAGGAATTGCTATGCTGCTTTCCACAATGGCCGAACTAATTTACACTCCCACCAACTGTGTATAAGCGTTCACTTTTCTCTGCAACCTCACCAGCATCTGTTATTTTTTGACTTTTTAATAATAGGCATTCTGACTGGTGTGAGATGGTATCTCATTGTGGTTTTCATTTGCATTTCTCTGATGACCAGTGATATTGAACTTTTCTTCATATGCTTGTTGGCCGCATGTATGTCTTCTTTTGAGAAGTGTCTTTTCATGTCCTTTGTCCACTTTTTAATGGAGTTGTTTGTTTTTCTCTTGTACATTTAAGTTCCTTATAGATGCTGGATATTAGACGTTTGTCAGATGCATAGTTTGCAAATATTTTCCCCCATTCTGCAGGGTTGTCTTTTTACTCTGTTGATAGTTTTCTTTGCTGTGCAGAAGCTCTTAAGTTTAATTAGATCCCATTTTTCAATTTTTGCTTTTGTTGCAATTTCTTTTGGTGTCTTTGTCATGAAATCTTTGCCTGTTCCTATGTCCAGGATGGTATTGCCTAAGTTATCTTCCAGGGTTTTCATAGTTTTGGGTTTTACATTTAAGTCTTTAACCCATCTGGAGTTGATTTTTGTTTATGGTGGTCCAGTTTCAATCTTCTGCGTATGGCTAGCCAGTTATCACAGCACCATTTACTGAATAGGGAGTCTTTTCCCCATTGCTTATTTTTGTCAGCTTTGTCAAAGTTCAGATGGTCGTAGATGTGCAGCCTTGCTTCCGGGATCTCTATTCTGTTCAATTGGTCTATGTGCCTGTTTTTGTACCAGTGCGATACTGTTTTGGTTACTGTAGCTTGTATAATAATACAGTTTGAAGTTGGGTAATGTGACTTCCTCCAGCTTTGTTCTTTTTGCTTAGGATTGCCTTGGCTATTGGGGCTCTTTTTTGGTTCCATATAAATTAAAATTGTTTTTTCTAGTTCTGTGAAGAATGTTTTTTGTAGTTTGATCGGAATAGCGTTGAATCTGTAAATTGCTTTGGGAAGTATAGCCATATTAATGATATTGATTTTTCCTATCCATGAGAAGGGGATGTTTTTCCATTTGTTTGTGTCTTCTTGGGTTTCTTTGAGCAGTGTTTTGTAATTCTCATGGTAGAGATCTTTCACCTCCTTGGTTAGCTGTATTCTGAGGTATATTATTTTTTTGTGGCAGTTGTGAATGGGATTGCCTTTCTGATTTGGCTCTCAATTTTGCTATTGTTGGTGTATAGGGATGCTAGTGATTTTTGTACATTGATTTTGTATCCTGCAACTTTGCTAAACTTATCAGCTGAAGGAGGTTTTGGGCTAAGACTATAGGGTTTTCTAGATATAGGATCATGTCATCTGCAAACAGAGATAGTTTGACTTCCCCTCTTCTGATTTGGATGCCCTTTATTTATTTATTTTTCTTGCCTGATTGCTATAGCTAAAACTTCCAATACTATGTTGAATAGAAGTGGTGAGAAAGGGCATCCTTGTCTTGTGCTGGTTTTCAAGGGGAATGCTTCCAGCTTTTGCCTGTTCAGTACAATGTGTTGGCTGTGAGTTTGTCATATATGACTCTTGTTATTTTGAGGTATTTTCCTTCCATACCTAGTTCATTGAGAGTTTTCAACATGAAAGGATGTTGAATTTTATTTAAGAAAAGCGTTTTCTGCGTCTATTAAGATAATCATGTGGTTTTGTCTTTAGTTCTGTTTACGTGATGAATCGCATTTATTGATTTTAGTATGTTGAACCAACCTTGCATCCTAGGGATGAAGCCTACTTGATCATGGTGGATTAGCTTTTGGATGTGCTGCTGGATTTGGTTTGCAAATTTTTTTTTAAGGATTTTTGCATTGATGTTCATCAGCGATATTGGCCTGAAGTTTTCTCTTTTTTTTATTGTGTGTCTGCCAGGTTTTGGTATCAAAATGATGCTGGCCTCATGCTGGCATTTAGTGCTATGAATTTCCCTCTTAATACTGCCTTAACTGTCCTAGAGATTCTGGCACGTTGTATCTCAATTTTTTGGAATAGTTTCTGTAGGGATGATACCAGCTCTTCTTTGTACATCTGGTACAATTCAGCTGTGAATGCATCAGGTCCTGGGCTTTTTTTGGTTGGCAGGCTATTTATTACTGATTCAATTTTGGAGCTCCTTATTGGTCTATTCAGGGAATCAATTTCTTCCTTGCTCAGTCTTGAGAGGGTATATGTGTCCAGAAATTTATCCATCTGTTCTAGGTTTTCTAGTTTGTGTGTGTAGAGGTGTACATAGTAGTTTCTGATAGTTGATTTTATTTGTGTGGGGTCAGTAGTAACATTGCCATTGTCATTTCTAATTGTGTTTATTTGGCTCTTCTCTCTTTTCTTCTTAATTAGTCTAGCTAAAGGCCTATTTTATTAATTTTTTCAAAGAAAAAACTCCTGGATTCATTGATCTTTTGAATGGTTTTTTGTGTCTCAATTTCCTTCAGTTCAGCTCTGATTTTTGTTGTTTCTCGTCTTCTGCTAGCTTTGGGGTTTATTTGTTCTTGCTTTTCTAATTCTTTCAGTTGTGAAGTCAGGTTGTTAATTTGAGATCTTTCTAATTTTTTGATGGGCATTTAGTGCTATGAATTTCCCTCTTAATACTGCCTTAATGGTCCTAGAGATTCTGGTATGTTGTACATTTGTTCTCATTATTTTTAAAGAACTTCTTGATTGCTGCCTTAATTTCATTATTTACTCAAAAGTCATTCGGGAGCATGTTGTTTAATTTCTATGTAATTGTATGGTGTTGAGCTATTTTCATTGTGTTGAATTCCATTTTTATTGTACTGTGGTCTGAGAGTCTGTTTGGTATGATTTTGATTCTTTTACATTTGTTGAAAATTGTTTTATGTCCAATTATGTGGTTGATTTCAGAGTATGTGCCATGTGGCAATGAGAAGAATGTATATACTTTTTTTGGTGTGCGGGGAAGGTTGGAGATTTCTGTAAAGGTCTATCAGATCCATTTGGTCCAATGCTGAGTTTAAGTCCTGAATATCTTTGTTAATTTTCTGCTTCGAGGATCTGTCTAATACTGTCAGTGGAGTGTTGAAGTCTCCCACTATTATTGTGTGGGAGTCTATGCCTCTTTGTAGGGCTCTAAGGACTTGCTTTATGAATCTGGATGCTCTTGTGTTGGGTGCATATATATTTAGGAGAGTTCGGTTTTCTTGTTGAATTGAATCCTTAACCATTATGTAATGCTCTTCCTTGTCTTTTTTGATCTTTGTTGGTTTGAAATCTGTTTTGTCTGAAATTAGGATTGCAATCCCTGCCTTTTTCCTGTTTTCCATTTGCTTGGTAGATTTTTCTCCATTTCTTTATTTTGACCCTATGAGTTTCATTACATGTGAGATAGGTCTCTTGAAGACAGCATACCATTGGGTCTTGTTTTTTTATCCAACTTGCCATTCTGTGCCTTTTAAGTGAGGCATTTAGCCCATTTACATTCAAGGTTAGTATTGATATGTGTGAATTTGATCCTGTCATTGTGCTGTTAGCAGGTTATTATGTTGGCTGATTATTATGTTTGTGTGATTGCTTTACAGTGACACTGGTCTTTGTCTTTAAGTGTGTTTTTATATTAGCTTATAGTGGTTTTTCCTTTCTATATTTAGTACCCTTTTCAAGATTTTTTGTAAGGCAGATCTGGTGGTAATGAAGTCCCTCAATGCTTGCTTATCTGAAAATGATTTTATTTCTCCTTCACTTAGGAAGCTTAGTTTGGCTGGATATGAAATTCTTGGTTGAAAACTTTACTTTAAGAATGTTTAATATAGGTCCCCAGTCTCTTCTACTAATTGTAGGGTTTTAGGTGAGAAGTCTGCCATTAGCCTGATGGGGATCCCTTTGTAGGTGACCTACCCTTTCTCTCTAGCTGCTTTTAACATTCTTTCATTTTGACCTTGGAAAATCTGACAATTATGTGTCTTGGGGATGATCTTCTTTTGTAGAATCTTGCAGGAGTTCTCTGTATTTCCTAAATTTGACTGTTGGCCTCTCTAGCAAGGTTGGAGAAGTTTTCATGGATGATATCCTGAAATATATTTTCTAAGTTGTTTGCTTTCACCCCCTCCCTTTCAGGGAGGCCAGTGATTGGTAGATTTGGCCTCCTTACATATTCCCATACTTCTTGTAGGTTTTGTTCATTTCTTTTTATTCTTTTTAAAAAATGTTTGTCTGTCTTATTTCAGAGAACCCATATTCAAGTGCTGAGATTCTTTCCTCAGTTTGGTTTATTCTGCTGTTAATACTAGTGATTGCATTGTGAAATTCTTGTGTTGTGTTATTCAGCTCTGTCAGACCCATTAGGTTCTTTTTTATACTGGCTATTTCTTCCTTCAGCTCCTGTATCACTTTATTGTGATTCTTATTTACCTTGGGTTAAGTTTTGTCATCCTCTTGAATCTCAGTGATCTTTGTTCATACCCATATTCTGAATTCTGTTTCTGTAATTCCTGCCAGTTTGGCCTGATTAAGGATGCTTGGAGAATTGGTGCAGTTGTTTGGAGAATATATGACACTCTGGCCGTGTGAGTTACCAGAGTTCTTGTGTTGGTTCTTTCTCATCTCTCCATGTGGGTGTTCCTTTAACTGCAGTGTAGATTGAGTACAGTCAATAGACTTTTTTTCTGGATGTTTTCACCAGGCGAAAGCTTTGTGTAGGGCCTTTATTTGAAGCTGACTTCTTGTCACTGGTTCAGAGGGTGGTATGTTAGTGAGGTATTTTTCTGTGTTGAGGCTTTGAGCAGGTGGCACGTAGGCTTATTAGTCATTTGGTAGACTCTTGCTCAGTTATGTGGCTACCCTATGTTTCCTCACTGTTGCAGCCGTGTTCCTTCTCAGTGCTCTGAAAGTGTGGGTTTCTCTTCCCCTTGAGTGTTCACTGTAGATCATGACTTGGCACTCCTGGGCTGCCCACTGCAGCTCTGGGGCAATCTCAGCGTTTATGCTCCTTCTCCAGCTTAGAGGCAGCAGAGGAAGATATCTTAGTAGTGGTTATGGCCAAGGATCTTTTGCTTGATTCCTGGGGGTTCCACCCTAGAGAGATGCAGGTGAGCAATCACTCAGTGCAGTCAGTCCCAGATGGAGGATCTATGCTGTGGGCCCAAGCCAGGGGTTCCCTGTCTGGTGACGAGTCATGGGGGGTGTGTGGTACCTGTGGGAGATGGGCTGGCCCCCTCTCCTTGGGAAGACTGCAGCTTGTTGGAGGTGTGGATAAGGCATGTAGGGTCTTCTCTCCATTAGTCCAAGGGTGGGAAGGGCAGTTCCACAGCAAAGTCAGTGGCCAAGAAGCTTTCAGTTACCCCTGGAGGCTCTTTCCAGGGAGTTGCTGAGTTGGTATTGGCTCAATAGCTCTGGCAGGGGGTGTGGCTGGAGGTCCAGGCCTGGAGGACCTGCCTTGTGAGGAGATATGGGAAGAAGCACCCACGTAACAATCTGGCCACTTTTCCATAGGGCTGCTGCAGTATGCTTGGGGCCCACTCTAGTCCTTAGTCACCTTGGGTTTTCCAGAACCTGGAGGTGTCACCAGTGATGGCTGTGAAACAGCAAAGATGACAGCCTGTCCCTTCCTCTGGGAGCTTTGTTGCAGGGAGGTATGGACCTGTTGCCAGCCCAAAGGCATCATAGGAAGTGGCTGGAGACCCTGGTTTTGAGGTCCCGCCCAATGAGGAGGAATGGGATCAGGCACCTGCATAAAGCAGCAGTCTGGGCACGTTGTGGTAGAACAGCTGTGCTGTGCTGGGGGATCCCTCCTGCCCTGGGTGGGCTCAGACTTTCCAAAGCCCGAAGGCTAGAACAGCTAAGTCACCCAAACAACAAAGATGATGGCCCACCCCTCCCTCTGGAAGCACCATCCCAGGGGGAATTCAGATCTCTGTCAGCTGGAGAGCTTAGTTGGGGCTGGCTGAAGGCCCCGTTTGGGGGTCCTGCCAGTGAGGAGGAACAGGATCAGGCACCTGCTTAAAGCAGCAGTCTGGCTATGTTGTGGTAGAGCAGCTGTGCCATGGTGGGGCATCCTTTCTGCCCCAGATCAGCTCAAACTCTCCAAAGCCTGAAGGCTGGAATGGCTAAGGTGCCTAAATAGCAAAGATGTCAGCCTGCTCCTCCACCTAGGAGTTCCTTCTTAGGGAGGTGCAGTGCTGCTATTGGTAGCTGGGTGGAATTCCAAACCAGTGGGTCTTATCTTGTGTGGTGCTGTGGAAGTGGGGCCTGCAGGCTGTTGCTGTTCAGCCCCCTAGATTCAGCCTCCTTCCTAGGGGTATGTAGAGGAGTCTAACCTCCCACTTTCCCAGAACTGTAGCTACTTTTGCCAGAAAGCCCAAGTATGTAAGTCTCCAGGGTCTCTATGCATGCCTAAGTGGCTGCTCTGCCAAGACTTCACATAGCTCTGTCTGTCAGACTTAAGACTGAAGGCCCTGGTGGAGTGGGTTCACAAGGTGATCTCCTGACCCAAGGGTTGCAAAGATCTGTGGGAGAAGTGTGGTTTCCCAGGGTGGTTCATTCACTCACTGTGTCCCTGGGTTGGGGAGGATCTTCTGGCTCCGTGTTGCTCCAGGGTGGGCCATTGTCCTGTCTTGCTTTTCCTCATTATCTGTAGGTCAGGTTGTTTCCTCGATTAATCTCAATGTGAGGACCTGGATGTTTCAGTTGAAGGTGTTGTATTTGCTTGCCCCTTCTGTTCCTCTCTGTGAGATCCACGCACACCAGCTGCTTCCAGTCAGCCATTTTGGCCACCCTGCCTCATTCTTTTTAACATCTGCTGAATGAATGGACTATAGACATTCAGCCATCTATAGATACTTGCCCCCAGCTTAGCATTTTCATGGTTGCCAAATAATGCAAAATTTTAAATTTGTGCTCCCTTCTCTGGGGCTGATCTAGGTCTCTCTTATGCTGTCCTCTTGCTGATGGAAATGCCTTGTGAGGCTTCTCTGCTGTATCATTCAGCACACAGTCAGCAGCAATCATAATTGCACCCTGGAGGCCCTTCACATTCTGAGTTCATTGTGGCCTAGCTGCTCGTCAGGCATATACAGATAGTATTACAGGTCTTATCTTCATTGCTCTTTTGGGTTGAATCTATTGTCTCCTGGATTCCATGTTTTCATCTTTCTTGATTTATACCCTCATATTATGGGAGAACATTCTCTAGGAGTTTTCTTAGAAAGACAGCTTAAGAAGTAATATTATAGGTCTTTGCATGTTTGAAGATATCCTATTCTGCCCATATGTTATTGCTAGTTTGGCTGGTTATAGAATTCTTAGCTACAAATACTTTTCTCTTGGAATTTGAAGACTTTATTCCATTATCTTCTAAATTCGAGTGTTACTATTAAGAATCCTGAGGCCATTCTCACTTGTGTTCCTTTTTCAGGTAACCTGTGTTTTTTGTTTTTTGTTGGTTTGTTTCCTCTTTGGAAGCTAATAGAATTATTCCTTTCTGGTGATGAGAAATTTCTTTAAAACTGCCTTGGTATTGGTTTTTTTTCTTTATGGTACTGGGTTGATAATGGATACAGTAATTCTGGAGACTTATATCTTTTAATTAAGGCTCATATTTTTGTATTTCTTGGATACTTTCTTCTGAATAATTTTCTATATTCTCTCATTTAGAGCACTTACATTGGCTTTTGTGTGTGTGTATTGAATCTCTATATTTAAAAATCTTGTCTATTCTACTTTCCAGGAGATTTTAAAAAATTTTTACCTCTCAAACCTTTTAATGAATTTTTTAATGTTGCATGTTTAACTGTTGAATATTGTATCAATCAGCATAGGCAAGGCTATGCTGGGGGCAATGACACAAAACCGCAGGTAAAGGGGAATGACCACAATACATCTGACTACGTGTTATATTTTTAAATAGCAAGATTGTGTTCTTGTTTTTAATTCATTCATTTATTGATTTAGGGGTTCAATATCATCTTGAATGTCTCTGAGGGTATTATTTACATTTTATTTATATTTTAAAGTTTTTGCCGGCATGACTTCTGTTTCCTCTAGTTCCTTTTTTTCTGTGTATTTTTGCCTGCATGTGGTGAGCTTTCCTTGTACTTATTGTACCATGGTTGCCCATTCAGAAATAAGAGTGAGTCACTTAGAAGCAGATGGGAAGTCGCCCAGTGGGCCTCCCTGTTGAGTGGGTGGTGGACAGCTTGTCAGGGGACCAGAAGTTATTGGTGTGTGGAGGTTGTGTCAGCCGCCATCCAGTCGGGAAATACATGGATGCTCCAGATGGGGCCAGGGAGAGAGTTGAACAATGGGACTGTAAGGGGCCAAGGGGACCAGTGATGGATGTGAAAGTGCTCGGTGGTGACTGCAACAGCCAGGAGCCATGACCACCTGAGATCTGGAGCGATAGAAGTTTCTGGACTCTAGTAAATGATCCTAGCTGTGGGAGAGCGGCTTCTCAATAGAAACCATTGTCATAGGCAGGGGAATGCAGCCCTGGCTTAACTATAGCCTGGCATGAAGAAAAAGGAGAATAAATACGCCAGCCCCCTGTGTGCCCCCGGCCCAGCAGAACCCGCCCTAAAGCCACAGGGAGAGAGCCCAAGGGACACAGTGTGTGTGGTTCACCTCCTGGGGATGGGCACGGTAGAGAAGGGTGGACAGCAGATCTGAGGGGCCAGGGGAAGAATGTCCCGTACAGACAGCTCTCCCTAGGGGACAGCGCAGGTCTCCAGGGAGGGTCCTTGAGAGCCTGTTGGGGCATTCTGCACACAGGGAGAGAAGGGGGCTGTGGGGCCAGCTGCGCCATGTGAAGTCTTTCATCTGAGCCCTGCTTTATTCTCCAGCCTCAGCCTGGCTTCTGTGGTGTCTGCTGCCCCAGCCTCCGGCTGTTCGGGGACAGGTAGGATGGGCTGGTTCCTTTTCTATGTGTGATTCAGGCACATACTTTAGGCTGTGGCTTTCTCTTCTCTGCTAAACCAGTTACCACTTCTCTTCCATGAATCTGTTAAAAATCCCTTGATTCTGTTTGCATTTCCTTTTTTCTTACACCTCTAATTTATTTTACTAGAAAATGAAATCGCTTTACATTTTTATATTTATTTTCACAGAAGGACATATGTGAATTATTTATAGTTCTTTCCCATTATCCATAATGTCCTGTACAAATATAACATAACTGATTAAAGTAACTTAAAAACAATACTCTGGCAGTGTATCCTCAGGGAAATATATTCTAAAGACAAAAATAAAATTAAGAGGCAAAGACATTTTAAACTTAGTATTGGATGTGTTTTTTAAAAATGGTGTTGGCACCTTAATAGTAAAACTCTTGGGTGTGAACTGTGGATTAGCACACAGGAATCAATATATCCCTGTTTTGGGAAGCAGGGTTTTCACTGTGGAAGAAGTGGAATGAGAGAAGCTGTGGAAGAAGCCTGTGTTACTGGATTTGATACTGTGGCTTCAAACACCAACAATACTATGTGTTCCTGCTGTGAAGTAGTGAGAGGTTGAGAAATTCACCAAATAGTGTTCTTGCCAGAAATGTTTCACCTAAATATAGTCACAAGGAAAGGGACGAATATAGAATGTGGGATGTTTTGCAGGGACCCTTCAAAGGACTCATTATCAGGTAGAGTGAGGGGATGGGATTGTTCTATATTAGGGAAGAATAATAAGGCGTAGCACCCAAATGCTAAAGTGTGAGCCTTGATTTTATTCTGAGTTGAAAGGAAAAGGAACTATAAAAAACACCAGTGGGACAATTGGGGAAGTTGCGTTAGATTCTTTTATTGAATTCATGTTTGTTTCCTTAGTGGTGGCAGAAGCATTGTAGTTGAAGGGCCTAGGGGGCCTGTCGGGCACCTGTGTCCTCCTTTCTAATGGTTCAGCAAGAAGGAGGTGTGTACACAGAGAGACAGCACAGGCAGGGTATGGTGTTAGGAGTGGGTGGGCTTGGGGCAAGTTTGTTGTATTGCTATTTTGAAAAATCACAATTAGTCTGGGTGCCTCGGCTTATGCCTGTAATCCCAGCACTTTGGGAGGCCGAGGCAGGTGGATCATTGAGGTCAGAAGTTCAAGACCAGCCTGGCCAACATGGTGAAACCTTGTCTCTACTAAAAATACAAAAATTAGCTGGGTGGTAGTGGCACACGCCTGTAATCCCAGCTACTTGGGAGGCTGAGGGAGGAGAATCACTTGAGCCTGGGAGGCAGAGGCTGTAGTAAGCTGAGATCATGCCACTGCACTCCAGTCTGGGTGACAGAGTGAGACCCTGTCTCAAAAAAGTAAAAAATAAAAAAATTTTAAAAAAGGAAAAAGAAAAATCAAAATTAAAAGATGAATAAATTTTAAAAGTGTGCCACAAAACTTCAACCTTTAACATTTAAAAAATTCTCGTGGGAACATACCCGTCGTTTTTTAGTTTTTGCAGAAGCACAACTGAGCTTGCTTTGTGACTTAAACGACTGAGGCACACTGAAAGAAAGGACAATAAGGAGGACATCCTAGAGAAATCTGTCCTGGTAAGGAATGCAATGCGCTCTCCTCTAGGAGAATGTTTGCTCAAAAAAATGGCTGCTTTTCTTTGAGTCTTCATCCTGTCACTTCCAATGGCCAAATACCCAAACCCAGCCACCCCAGGTCCTCTAGAAGGAGGGGATGGTCAGATACCCGGCAAGAACCAGGAACCCTAAGGATATGACTCCTTTCCTCAGTGACACAGCTCCAACAGAGGTCCCATCTGGAGAAAATGCTGACTTAAGATTTGAAAACAAAAGCTTTTTGTTATGTACAGGAGCTAAAAACCTGACATGGCTTTACCTCTGCTGGTCACTTAGGGGCAGAGGATAGCAAGGGACGAGCTCTCTCTCTCAGATGTGTTTTGGCAGCATCCCAGAGGGGTGAGAAAAAATAAAAGAAAAAGAAACAGTAAGACCTCCTGATGCTTGGGCTATCCAGCTGCTGGAGTAGCCATGGAATCTGCTCTTCTAAACTTATTTCAGTCACAAGTTTTTCTTCTACTTACCTCTGAGCCTCTCCCTTAAGAGGGCATGCAGACAGCACAGGGTGAAGCCAGTGGCTTTCCACAGGGACCTAGAACACCTGGTGGCAGCTGACCTAGATTGCTTTCATGTCTGGATAGGTCATACATACTACATATGTGCCACAGATAGGATGGCAGTGCACACACAGGCAGTAAACATACGCATGTTAAAAGAATGTACATAAATGTCTTGGTTTGTTACAACAGAGAGACGCTTCGGGAAGTCTGATGCTCCCTCCGCATCTCTGATCCCCCTGAAGGTGTGCTTGTATGCCTGCTCCCTTGTTTTTCAGAAGTGGCTGTGACGGAGCTGGTGTAGACAAGTATGCCCATTTGGCTATTTGTCTTTTTCTGGAGTGATCTGACTCAGTGCTTCCTCTTTCTAGACAACAGTTTAGAAATGCTGTTCATCCCGCCCAGAGATTAGAGGGAACAGGACGGAAAATGTGGGGAGGGGAACCAGAGAGATGAGTAGGGGGCTGGAACTGGAAGCACTTTCACCTGTGATGGAATCTAATGCTGTAGGAAAGAGCAAAGGACTTGGTCAAGGCTGGGGGACAAGAGGAGCCAGTCCCAGGGGGACAATTTGTTCTCCTCATCAGTTTTTCTTCAAGGAGCAGACAACCTAGGACCCTCTCTTCTGTCATCTCAGAGTTGAGTCCTTCCACAACACAAGGATTGCTGTAGGCTTTCCCAACTGGGTCCGTGCCACAGTGAGTGGGTGGGTCCCATGGATGATGGAAAGGTCTTGGTCTCCACATGGAAGCAGCACCTAATGGTGGGGGCTGAGGATCATCAGCAAACAGGTGTTCGGTCTGCCTCCAGTGATGCCTCCTCATGGCTTCCACATGTTAAGGGTGGGCTCAGAGCAGCAGGAGGCAACCCAGAACATGCTCCACATACAAGACGATCTTCCTCCATCCAGCCAAGAAGGCTACATCCGTGAAAAGATGGACGTGAGAGAGCCCTCCTTGTTCGGAATGTGCAATGTCTCACAGAGAGAAGGGGGGTCAAGGAAGGGACACCCTGGTAGCCAGTAATTCCTCTGGAAACGCTGACTCTCTTCAGGATTCCTTCTTGGCGCAGGCATGCAATTATCCTGTGTTTTGTCTTTTAAAATTGTCTGTTTCAATGCTTCAAAGCATATTCTGAAAATGATTCATCACATCCAAGTTCTCTACATCCTCTTCTCACACATTCTAAGGGAAAACAAAGATGAACAGAGTGGTTAGGTTATTATGTCTCTGTTTGTAGCTACTAGCAGGGCATTAGATGAAGAAATCCATAGAACTCAAGAAGTTCTATGCACAAGAAGTTACTAGAACAATAGATGAGAAGATTTGTTCTGGATTGTTATCCTGTATCTTCTGTGGAAAACTTTGTTTTTAGGATCAAAATACTGCTTCGTAAAGACAGAATATTCCTCATGCTCCTGCAGGAGACATCTTCTGTCCTATTTCTTGGAGCTGTCCAGACAGGAGTCCTCATGTGGATGGCCCTGGCCTGCTACAGCTCCTCTGTTTGCACCGCACACTGGTGTTGGACTGGGAGGAGATGTCCACATTTCTCCAAGTGAGCCTTCTCTTCCAGTCTGATTTCCCAGTGATAAGGGTGGTAATGGGAATAGTGGGAGTTCCTGCCGTTTGGGAAGAGAGTTTCTCAGGCATTTATGTCTAAGTTTTAAGATAGCCAGTCATCGTGGCTAGGCTTTATAATTTTCTTGGCTGGCATTATGATGTGCTAGAACTGGACGATTTTCATTTCACCTTCAGCTTGCTGTGGTTTCCAGAGCGGAGCTGAAATTGCTGAGCACACTTAGAATTCAAATTTGGAAAGACAGAAAAAGTCTTCACTTTCATCATAGTCAATATCTCAAGATTCATTAGGGAAAATCTTGAAATTTAGAGATTTTTCTTTTCCAGAAAGAGAGTGCCTCAACTTCTAAGAAGTTTTTTATTTTTTAGATGGAGTCTGAATCTGTTTCCATGACTTTCCAGCTGCTAGTGGCCACCTGTATTCTTTACCTGGTCCTTTTCTTCCATCTTTAAAGTGCATTACTCCAATCTCTGCTTCCATAGTCACATCTTCTCCTCTGACCCTGCCTTCTCTTATAAAATAATTATATCTGTAATTATATCAGGCACACCCAGCTACTCCAGGATAACCCCAAAATCTCAAGAAACTTAACTTAATCACATCTGTAAAGCCCCTTTTGCAATATAACACTCATAGGTTCCAGGGATTAGGACAGGGACATATTTGGAGGAGGGACTATTATTCAGCCCACCACAGGAGGTAAGTGGGGCAGATCAATTGGTGACTCTGAAAGATAATATGCCCAAGACCCTGTGCCCAGTGGTCCAATCAGGCTCCTTCCCTACTGCCGGTCTTACCACTCCCATCTTAGATTGAAGTTACTTTATTGCACAATTCATATGTAAATATTTATCTTTTTAAAAATGGAAACATTATCAATAGAACTAAGTCCTCTGACCATCTTCCATAATCCTGATCCTCTCTTCAGCTCCTTCTCCTACGCCACAGGTCAGCACTGTTCTTTGCTTGATACACATCAGACGTGTCTCTGCATGTACATGTATTTATTTGTTCCTGTAGAAAGTATAGTCTTGGTTATGGCTTCCCTCTGTGTAAGTGATATTGTAATGGATATATAATATAATTCAGCCACATGCTTTTTTCATTCACCAGTGTCTTCAAGATCTTTTTATGACAGGACATATTGGTGGACCTCACTCTTTTCAATTACTGCACGGTATTCTATGAAATGAGTATACCATGGTGTATTAGTCGTCTTGGGCTGCTATAACCAGAAAAGAAACTTGGTGGCTTAAAACAACCAAAATTTATTCTCATGAGCGCTAGACGCTAGAAGTCCAAAATCAAGGTGCTGGCAGGGCTACACTCTCTCTGACAGTTCTAGGGGACAGCCTTACTTATTCCAGCTTCTGGTAGCTGTTGGCTTTCCTTGGCTTGTGGATGCATCTCTCCAATCTCTGCTTCTGTCTTCACATGGCTTTTGCTTCCTGTGTGTCTCTCTCTCCTCCTCTTCTAAGGGCATTGCCATTGGACAAGGAGAAAAGGAGAAGGGGAGGGTGTGCTCCTTCCCTTTAACGGAACATCCTAAAAGTTGCAAAGTCTCTTCTCACATCTCATTGGCTGAAACTTGGTCACATGGTCACACTTAGCTTCAGGGGAGGCTGGGAAGTGTAGCCTTTAGCTGCGTAGTGAGATTGTTATGACAAGGCAATGGGGAACTGATGTGGGAATGACTGGTAGCCTCTGCCACCGTAAGTGTTTCTCCAGTGTGAAGACACAGAGAAGGATGACTGGCCATGAGGGCTCCCTTTAATTTTGGTATTGCCAAACTATCCTCCAATGCTGTCATGTAGGTTTACACTCCCACCATCAATATTGATACTATCCTTTCCCATTTACTCACCAACCACTAATATAAACAAATTTAAAATTTTTGGCATTTCAATTAGCAAAATGACATCTCAGTTTTTAGTGTTTTCATTTTCATGATCCCTAGTGAAGGTGAGCATTATTTAATATATTTATTGGCTTTTTTTTTTTTTTTTGAGATGGAGTTTTGTTCTTGTTGCCCAGGCTGGAGTACAATGGCACGATCTTGGCTCACTGCAACCTCTGCCTAACAGATTCAAGTGATTCTCCTATCTCAGCCTCCTGAGTAGCTGGGATTACAGGCATGCACCACCACGCCTGGCTAACTTTGTATTTTTAGTAGAGACAGGGTTTCATCATGTTGGTCAAGCTGGTCTCAAACTCCTGACCTCAAGTGATCCACCCACCTCAGCCTCCCAAAGTGCTGGGATTACAGGCATGAGCCACCGTGCCTGGCCTTATTGGCCATTTCTATTTCATCTTCTCTGATTTTACTTTTTCTTTTCCTTGTTCATTTTCCTACTAAATTGTTTGTCTTTTTTCCAGTTGATGAGTTCTTTACAATATTCTCAGCATGAATATTTGCCTGTCATAACTATTACAAATATTTCTCCCAATTTGTCATTTATATTTCAATTTTGTTTAAGAATATATTTTGTCATAATAGAAATTTTAGATATGTTTTATTTTTATCATCTAAAAGCATTAATTTAAAAAAAGGAAATGTTGGTTCTAAGCTTTTTGATCTAGGATGCTAACAAATTCAACTATGATTGACTGAAGAGCATTATATGCCCTAGTCTAAGTAATAAGGATGTAGAAAGCCAGCTGGTAACTCGTGGCACCATCTCACAAATCTCAACGGCATCTGTTTCTTCCAGGTTGTCTACACAAGGCCCTTGCCATCAGTCAAATGAGTGACAGCTTCCTGGCAACTGTGTGCACACTCTGGCTCCTTGGAAAGCCAAGGCATGTGGCTGAGAGCAGAAGGCCTTCCCTATTACCTATTAGAGTCTATTTGGGCTGCAAGGCACTCACAAACACAGAGACATCCAGCTGGCCAAATTTTGCTGTACCCATAGGTTTTACCCATAGGTTACTGAGGTATAACAAAGAGGTTCCAGTGTCAGAGCCTACTTGAAATAAAGTTAGATAGAAGACAGTGGACCTCCTAAGCGAGCTCCCTGAAGACCCATACTCACTATCCCTGAATCAGAGGGGAAGTGGAGCTTTCGGAGAGATTAGCTATTTTATGCCACTTCCAGAGTGGCCATGGGTACTCAGGACCTGCCTGGGATCTTCTTCAGAGAAAAGCTGCTCCATCCACTTTGTCCCTGGGGAGTTTGCCCTTTCTCAAGAAACTTTGTCTTTAAAGCACCAAGGGGCCAGCCTGTGCCTGCACAGAAAAGAGAATGAGTTCTCGGACCCTCTCTTGTGATGATAAAGGTGGCACATCTCTTTGGCTGCGTATCTACCACTTGTCAGACTTTTAAGGCACACACTATTTGGGTAAAATATTGGCTGCAACATTACCAAGGCATCAGGCATCTGGTTCCAGGACTACCTCCCCCAATCCCTATGGACATCTCACCACCTCTTCAACCTCTCCCCTTTCTCTAAGTGAAAAAACAGTTCAGAAAACCCCTTAAAAGAAAAAAAATCCATTTTAAGAAAGAGCAATTCATGCCAGCATGGTGGCTCATGCCTATAATCCTGGCACTTTGGGAGGCCAAAGTGGAAGGATCACTTGAGGCCAGGAGTTTGTGACCAACCTCGGCAACATAGAGAGACTCCATCTCTCCAAAAAAAAAAAAAAAAAAAAAATTAGCCAGTCGTGGTAGTGTACACATGGAGTCCCATTTACTCAGGAGGCTGAGGCAGGAGGATCACATGAGCCCAGGAGTTTGAATTTATACTGAGCTATGATTGCACCACTGCCCTCCAGCCTGGGCACAGAGCAAGATCCTATCTCTTAAAAAAAAAATGGCAATTCGGATCATAGCCTCTCTCAAACAGCCTTCTCCCCATTTTCACCCACATCCAGAAAAAGAGGAGTAGCTATATTTTCCCCCTCTTTAGAATGTTGGAAAATTTCTTGCTGAAAACAGTGAAGCAGGTTATGATCTAGGGTCTCCCTAACTACTAGCAATCTAGGGACAAAGCTATTCCTAATCAAAGTGAGCATTATTGAATACATTTATTAGCCATTTCTATTTCATCTTATTTGCTTTTCCATTTTCTCTCCTTTGTTCATTTTTTTGTTCTGTTAGATTTTTTTGTTTTTTTGCACATAAACTGGAGCAAAAGAATTCTACCTGATTCCCCAACCCCCAAAATAACATCCCTGTCCCCTACAGCGTGTTGTGGAAATCAAGATGACATATAGGAGATGTACACAGGGTGACTTGCAAGGGACAAGAAACAGGAGATCCAGGTTTGGACCCAGCTTCATTGCTTACCAAACAATCGGCCTGACCCCTCTCCACTTTCCTTCCATGAATGAAGAGGTTTCCGTTTACATTTAAGGACCAACAATATCTGCTAACACTAACTCCTCTTCTTATCTTTGGGCATAAATTTGGGTATCCAGTTACTAGACCTCTTCCCAGACTGGTAGACTGTATTTTCTCCTGTTGCCTTTTCCTCTAAAGTTTCAGACCACAGAAGTTGAGAGCAGGACACCCTCCCTGCCCTGGCTCCCGGGTCCTGGCCCACCCAAGCCCAGGCCCAAGCCCAACTCCCTTACACTCCCGCTTGTACTGAGCTTGCTTCTTGGGGTCTGCTCCCTCCTCAGATCTGCAATCTTTCCTTGTTTTGTTGTTGCTGTTTGTTTGAGAGAGGGTCTTGCTCTGTTGCCCATGCTGGGGTTCAGTGGCACCACCGCTGCTCACCACTGCCTTGAACTCCTGGGCTCAAGTGATCCTCCCACCTCAGCCTTCTGTGAAGCTCAGACTATAGACATGCAGCACCACGCCAGGCTAATTTTTTTATTCTTTCATTTTTTTGTAGTGACGAGGTCTCACTATGTTGCCCAGGCTTGTCTTAAACTCCTGGGCTCAAGTGATCTGCCCGCCTCAGCCTCCCAAAATGTGGGAGTCACAGGTGTGAGCCATTGTGATCGGCCTTCACCTTGCTTATCGGCAAATGGTGATAAAAGCACACACTCATGTTAGCAAGGAACTGGTTCTCCTCTTTCCTTTTTAGGGAAATTAGATATTTGGTAATATGACGACTTCTTTACAGGTGAGTCATCTTTGGATGTTCGCTCCTTCCTGTTTCTTGACAGGAGGTATAGCTCCCCCATGCACTATGACTGATGCCCAGTAAAAATGGGCTTTGGGGATTCCGGCCCCATTTGGAGAAGGTTCCCCTGTCAGTGCCTTGCCTGGATTAGCTTGGTACTCACTAGTTTTCAAATATGCAAAAGGCCTCTTACTCTACTCTGAGCACCATGATTGCCAGACAGCTTCCAGCAGCACAGGAGCTTGCTGGGCAGAGGGGCAGGCTAGAACTGCTGGGAGGTCAGAGCCCTCCGGAACAGCCCTCAAGCAATGACAAAGAGGCACCCCTTGGCCTTCGGGTGAGACAAGGATGACGCATGGTCTAAACCAGGTCGGCAAACTTTTCCTGTGAAGAACCAGCTGGTAAATTTTTTGGTCTTTGCTGCCCATATGGTCTCTGTCACAACTATTCAACTCTGCCGTGGTAGGACATACGCAGCCATCAGGTAGAGAACAGAAACACAGGCGTGCGGCTTTGTTACAGGACAACTGAATTCATGGCTACTGAAACCTGAATTTCAGTAACTTTCATGTCACTAAATATTTTTCTTTGATTATCTGTCAACCATTTTAAAACATAAAGACCCCAGCCTGGGCAACATGGTGAAACTACTAAATATACAAAAATTAGCCGGGTGTGGTGGCAGGTGCCTGTAATCCCAGCTACTTGGGAGGATGAGGCAGGAGAATCGCTTGAACCCAGGAGGTGGAGATTGCAGTGAGCCAAGATCATGCCACTGCACTCCAGCCTGGGCGACACAGTGAGACTCTGTCATAAAATAAAATAAAATGAAAAATAAAAACATAAAGACCATTCTTAGCTCATAGGCTATAGAAACCCAATGAGCTGGGTTCAGCTATAGTTTGCTGACCCCAGTCTAAATCATCTCCCAGAGGTCCCAGTGAGCTGGAGCCCTGCTTGCCCGCAGCGGTAATCTGGAGTGATTGGCTCCTTCCCTTCCCTGGTTTACTTTGCCTACTCTTCTGGGGTCACCTTCTAAATAAGCTATTTGCACTCAAAGCCCTCTCAGAGTCTGGTTCTGTTCTTAGACCTCTTCCTAGACTGGTAAATTTGATTTTCTGTCTCTCCATCCCCCAAAGTTACAAACCAGGGACATCTAGAGCAGGGCAATTCTATCGGCAGCTCCTGGAGCCTGGCCCTCCTGAGTTCACCTGCTCCACCTCCTGGCTACCCCACCCTGGATTGTCACATTAAGCCAGCTTCCAAAGCTCTTGGCTTTATGTCCCATTTCCTGAGGACACTTCAGTGAACAAGATCGTCCTTGTCTCATAGCTTTGTGCTTTCATTCTACTGGGGTTGGGGGAGGGTAAGCCACAATTGTAGTGCAGTGTGATAGCCAGGAAGGATGGCAGGCTGTGCCAGGGGAGGCAGGGGGATTCGCATCTCAGCTCGTCCTTGTGATGAAGAGGAGAACTTGCCCAAGCCTTGTTTCCTCATCTGAAGAGGAGAGAATGAATCTGAGCTCAATCCTTATGAGGTGGGGGTGAGGAAATGAAATACACATCCAGTGCCAGCCATGCATTGTATTGCGGGGCACACAGTAGGCAATCAGTGAGCAGAGGTGGCCACTGTCATTAATAGACAAGTACTCAAGGAGCCACAATGGGAGGGTCAGTGAGGGCCAGTGTCATCGTGGGAGAGGTGGCAGTGTGTGGGCAGGCCCCTGAGGAGTGGCAGGATATGGGTGAGGGGCTGGGGGAAAGGAGCACCTCACACAGGAGGACAGCACGAGGAAAGGCATCGCCATGAACCCAACAGAAGGAACTTGGGTAACTAATCCAGCTTTTATCTTGCCAACACAGGCCAAAGAAGGTGGCTCAGAAGCACCTGAGGTATGCTTATCTTTATTATTTTTTTGAGTCAGGATCTCACTCTGTTGCCCAGGCCAGAGTGCAGTGGCATGACTATAGCTTACCACAGCCTCCAACTCCTGGCCTCAAGCGATCCTCCCGCCTTGGCCTCCCAAAATGTTGGAACTGCAGGTATGAGCCACCATGCCTGGCCAAGGTAACACTTACTGAGCATCTGTTGAGACCCTATGGAGATGCAGGCCATGTTCTAAGTGCTCCGTGGGTCATCTCAGTCACCCTTAAAACAGTTAGGTAGGAATTTCTATTACCTACATTTTATAAGGAAGAGACCAAGGCTCCAGAGAGGTTATGCTGCCAGTATGGAGATTCCAATCATGCAGAACCTCTTTTCCTACCCAGTGTGCCAGGGTGATTCTGTAGCATGTAGAATAGAGACTGAGCTAGACTTGGAGTTCAGAGAAGCCACTCTGAAGGAAGTAACGTCTATGATGAGATCTGAAGAATGAGCAGAAATCATCCCTGGGAAGGCAGACAGAAAGCATTCCAGGCACTAGCGTGTCCTGGGGTTCAACGGCAGGCTGGGAGGCTCTGGCAGTAGTGCGGTCTGGCTGCAGCGTATAGAGAGTCAGAGAAGCAAGCTGGGGGATGAGAGATGAATTCACAGGCAGGAGACCAACCCAGGAAGAGCCCTAGAAAGGACATTAAGGCATCTGGAGTTTATCCCAAGGCAAAGGGAAGAGTTCTGAGGAATAAATAAATAAAGATTTCTTTCAGTTTAGATTTTTTTTTTTAGATGGAGTTTCACTCTTGTCACCCAGGCTGGAGTGCAGTGATGAGATCTCAGCTCACTATAACCTCCGTCTCCTGGGTTGAAGCGATTCTCCTGCCTCAGCCTCCCGAGTAGCTGGGATGACAGGCGCACACCACTATGCCCGGCTAGTTTTGTATTTTTAGTAGGGACGGAGTTTCACCATGTTGGCCAGGCTGGTCTTGAACTCCCGACCTCAGATGATCCACCTGCCTCAGCCTCCCAAAGTGCTGGGATTACAGGCGTGAGCCCCCATGCCTGGCCCCATATAGATTTTAAGACAGCTCTCTGGTTAGTGTGCAGGATGGACTGGAAAGGGGCAGAGCTGGAGACAGGAATGCCAATTAGAAGGCTGCTTCAGTTCTCCAGTAACCCAAAATGCACAGGTCCTGGACGTGCTGGTGCTATTCCTTGGAGAGAAGGCATGCCTAATGATCACAATTTTTGTTGTAAGACAAACTTCTGGGCTTTGGAGGGCATGGTGGTGGTTGGGGAACAATCATATAATTACTAGAGGTCAGGGACTCTGCCTCATTTATCTCTTCTATGTCATGGACAGCCAAGCTGGGCTCCTTCCTGGCATCTGTCATCCATGAGTGCTCTTCAACTACCAACACCATTGAGCTCATCTTCTCAACTGGGATTTCAAATGAGTCTTCTGACAAGCTCAAGTATACGTCTTCTGAGAAATCTGTGTGTATGTCTTCTGGCAAAGTCTCATCTGTGGCTACAAGGCATTGTTCAATGATGACATTTTCAACCCACAGATCCTCAGTCCCATACAGGGGGTCTCTGGCCATGGAGGGATCCAGACTGGTCACTCTGACATGGCACAGGAGTCTTCTGACTTCACACAGCTCCTGCAGGAGCCCTGGCCCAGCATCATCAACCAGTTCCCAGAAGTCTCCTTCTGCAAACAGGAGAAGCTGGACTATGGTTTTGGTGGTAATGTTCTGGCACGTTAGGACTTCGACTCTGTGTAGCTCACCTTGAATTTTGGCAGAAACCACACCCTTCTTCAGAGCAAGGAAACAATGGCTGTGAATGATGCAAATGGCTTCACGTGGGAAGTGTAGTCTCTGGAGGACTGGAAGTAGAGCTGTCCACTTGGCATAGCCACAGCAATGTCAGAAACTGAGTTAAAATACAGACCTCTCCCGAGGACCCTGCCCTGATAGGCATATGTGATGAGGAAATGCTGCCTCTTCTTTCCTTAGGAAATCTCCGTGGCAAGGAACTTTATCACTTTGTTCATCCCAAGGATGGTTAAGAGCTGCCTGCACTTGAACAGAAAGGGCTTGCTTGTGCCTGTTTTAGTCTCTGCAAGGACCACACTCATTATTTTGATTCTCAGCGGGAATTTGCTTTTTTCCATACTGTATATTTGTCTCATTGTCACTGTTTTAATGGGCAGACTTCCTAGGCCTGTAATATCAGTGACATGTATGTCTAGGTAGGAGGGGATGGCAACCTGGATTGCACCTGGGGAAGTGAGGAGGGAGATGATTAGTAGGAGGTCTGAAGGTGCAAAGGAAGACAGCAGAACCCAGGTGATATGGTTTGCCTGTGTCCCCCCGCCAAATCTCATCTTGAATTGTAGCTCCCATCATTCTCACTTGTCCTAGGAGGGACCCAGTGGGAGGTAATGGAATCATGGAGTGGGTCTTTTCACATGCTGTTCTCGTGATGGTGAATAAGTCTCATGAGAGCTGATGGTTTTATAAATGGCAGTTCCGCTGCACATGATCTCTCTTGCCTGCTGCCATGGATGCCATGACTTTGCTCCTTCTTTGCCTTCAGTCATGATCATGAGGCCTCCCCAGCCATGTGGAACTGTGAGTCCATTAAACCTCTTTCCTTTATAAATTACCCAGTCTCAGGTATATCTTTATTAGCGGCATGAGAACTGACTAATACACCAGGTGACCAATGGGAGATTTTCACAGAGGGACAGAGCTAACTGCAGCAATTTGGTCAGGATTATGTACTCTGTCCTCACTCTCCTCCACCCTCTGACCTGTGGGAAGCCCCCTTTCTCATCTGAACTGAATCTGTAGCCAGACAGCAAGGGAGGTGGGTTGATGCCAGCCCCACAGGTCAGCTTCAGCCTCTGGGGCAGAGCACAGGGCAGAATGGAGAAGGGGCAAATGAGGGCTCGGACACATGGAGGGTCCTGTAGAGAGGGGTTAAGTGATTTGCTTGAGGCTGAGATAGGAAGGAACAGCTGTGGGAAAACAACTCAGGTTTTTAGACTTGTTTAAGTGCTCTCTCTACACCGCCATGTGGGGGCATGAGAAAGAGCTCATCAGAGTGCAAGTGTGGTGGCAGAGCCCTCTCTTGCTTAAATTCCCTATGAAGATGAAAGTGACAATGCACTGCTACTCAGGCAATGGTTTTCAGAACATCTCAACGTGGTCATTTAAAGCCTCAACATTCTAAATGGAAAATAGCCATAAGCAAGTGATGAGAGAACCAACATTTATACAGCACAATGAGCTGGCAGCTGGCCCATCATCTCTTCATCTTTCCTTTCAAGGTTACCAATCAAAAATTAAAAATTTAAAATGATTATGAGGAAGCTTAAGTGTATATGTCGTTTTTATGGCCAGTGGAAGCAATAATTCTCTCTGAGCTGGGCTTACGTCTGAAGGCTACAGACTGACATGGACCCTTAAGTCTTCCTGTGCATATAAGGATATAATGGGATCAAAGTCAGCTGCTGCAACTGAGACCTCACTTTAATTGGGGAGGAGGACTTACCCTAAAGTAAAATATTGCGAGTCTGACTATATTTGATTGATTCCTGAAAACTGAAATTGAGGCCCCATTCTTTTTAAGGGATACCTATATATAAACATGCACTACAAATGACCTGTGGAATTGTTGTACCCAGATCAAGAATGCTCATGGCCAACGGTTTTAGGAGTATCTGGACATGGTCATTGAAACTCCTGGAGAAAGTAAGAAGTTGAGAAGGGAGAATTTCCTTAATAAAACTCAGAGTATCAACTTAGACATACATTTCATTTAAGCAAAATATGGGGCCAGGTGCGGTGGGTCACACCTGTAATCCTACCACTTTGGGAGGCGGAGACTGGAGGATCACTTGAGCCCACTAGTTGGAGACCAGCCTGGGCAACATAGCAAGACCCTGTCACTACCATGTTACAAAAAATAAAAATAAAATTAGCCGGATGTGGTGGCACATGCCTGTAGTCCCAGCTATTTGAGAGGCTGAGGTGGGAGGATTGCTTTAGGCCAGGACTTCGAGGCTGCTGTGAACTATGATCATGCCACTGCACTCCAGCCTGGGTGACAGACAGAGTGAGACTCTGTCTCAAAACAAAACAAAACGACAAGTAAAAAGGAAAACTATGGGAAGCCATGAAACAGATATGGGCTGTTGCAGATTGGATCCAGGATTCCTGGGAGGTGACTGAGCCACTGAAACAACAACATGCAACGCCAGGTTGAAGGGGTAAACTAAGGAATGAAGACCAGTCTGTGGAGACCAAAGTCTCCAGGGCAGGAAGTGGGGCCCATGAGATCTGGTGATTAGATCTGCCACTTCCTAGCCATGACACCGCACGCATGTTATCTAACTAATCTAGGGTTTGTTCTTATTTGTAAAATGAGAATAATAATCACTTTGCTTATCTCACTATTAGTTGTAAAGATCCAATGAGATCATGGATGTGAGAGTGCTATGCAAATCGTTTTGAGCTCACAAAACTAAGGTATTATTTTTGTTCGACTGAAAATATCTTCCTCAGAAAGTGTAGAAACGTACACTACAAATCCAAAATCCCTCAATGCCCAAGTGTTTACTAGCATGAGTGCAGTTCCAGGGGTGCCCTCAAATTAAAGGTTTCTTGTGATCTTATGTGATTTAGGAACATTTTGAGCAGTTAATGCACAATGTTTCTGAAATCTAAAGTAAGCAGAGGCTTATTGTCTATTAATGACAGTCTCTGGGGGCTAGGGATCTAGGACAGATGCCCCAACTCCAGTTCCAGATGATGAAGGACTCCAGAGCCAGAATACCCTAGCAAGGCTGTTTGCATCCCAAAGAGGTAAGGCCAAGATACCTGGAAAGAAATCTAGATCCATCTGTTGGTCCAGAGTGAGGACTCGGGCTGGAGGAGACAGCAGTCTTCACAGTGGATGTGGCTAAGCAGGGTAAGCCCCTGGTGTGGCTCCAGTCTGGTGAACCTTGGGTACCCAGCCTTCTGCCACCTTTCCGGCTACAGCCTGCCCTGCTTCCTGGACCAATGTCCCAGCCAGTGGGTTGGTCTAAAAATTATATTCCTGATCCAGCCTTGACTGGGGACTGAGAGCCACATAGCTCCCTCCCTCACCAGACAGACTCTGCCTGAAGTCTACACATGCCTAGCCTGCCTAAAGGCCACCCACAGTGGACCTTGCTCTTTTTGCTCTTTTAGTCTCATTTTTTTTTTTTTTTTTTTTTTGAGACAGAGTCTCACTCTGTCTCCCAGGCTGGAGTGCAGTGGTGCAATCTCAGTTCATTGCAACCTCCACTTCCCAGGTTCAAGCAATTCTCCTGCCTCAGCCTCCCAAGTAGCTGGGATTAAAGGTGCATGCCACCATGCCCAGCTAATTTTTGTATTTTTAGTAGAGACGGGGTTCCCCCATGTTGGCCAGGATGGTCTTGATCTCTTGACCTCGTGATCTGCCCATCTCAGCCTCCCAAACTGTTGGGATTATAGGCGTGAGCCACTGCACCCGGCTGAAACTCATCTTTAATGTGAGGAATAGCAGCTCTCTCACACAAAAGATGTCCCAGAGATCAGCTTATGGAAAGGCTCAGGTCTGACTCTTCCCATCCCTTCTTCTAGCCTTTCCTTCCCATTTTTACTTCCAGACACTGACTGGTCCACCCTGTTCATCCACATGTGCGCTTTGCCCTCCCATGTAGGAAACTCAACATGAATTGGAGGCTTGAGTGTTTGGAGGGAGGGCGCTGGGGTGGGCTGGGGCACAGCTTTGCACCTGCCGCCTCCCGCCAGGGATTGCACAACAACCACAGCCCAAGGAGTGTGGGCAGGGCCAGGAGGCTACCTTTGACCAGAGGAGGCTCAGCTAACATCCTGGGAGAATAGAGTCTCTCCTGCAAGTGAGTTTTGTGGATTTTAAGGTTTTAGGTGGCACTCTCGCATATCATGCCCTTAATTTAACAGAAGACTTAAAAGGCTGATTCAATGAAAGAGTATGCTTTGTCGTTAATGTCATTAATCCAGCATCATATTTTCATGAATATTATTCATTCTTCTTAGTACCAATTGTTGCAGCCCATATGACCTAAGTGTCTGAAGCAGGAGCACAAACAAAAGGAGAAACTGTTCATCGAGATTTGATTAGGAGGAAGAAATGAAACCCAATTTTTTTTTCTTTTTTGAGATGGAGTCTCGCTCTTGTCGCCCAGACTGGAGTGCAATGGTGCAATCTCAGCTCACTGCAACCTCCGTCTCCTGGGTTCAAGCGATTCTCCTGCCTCAGTCTCCTGAGTAGCTGGGATTACAGGCTCATGCCACTACGCCGGCTAAGTTTTTGTATTTTTAGTAAAGACAGGATTTCACCATGTTGCCCAGGGTGGTCTTAAACTCCTGACCTCAAGTGATCCATCTGCCTTGGCCTCCTAAAATGCTGGGATTACATACGTGAGCCACCATGCCTGGCCTGAAACCCAATTTTGGATTTGCATGTCCCTGCTCAGAGACATGCTTCTGCAGTCAACAACGCATGCAAAGCACCTGGACGGAGGTGGGTGATTCACTCCTCACCCTGCAGCCTGCTGGGAACGACAGTGCCATTGACTAATTACCTCTACTGCTCTCATCATTGTTGTCATCATTATTCAGAAGATGGAGGAGCATGAGAAGGACAAATGGACATAAGCTATTGAGATGTGATGGAGTGAGGATTTGGGGATGCTCAGTATTATAGTCTGAATACAGCCAATTAGCAAAGACATAACAGGGCAAATCAAAGCAAGGTTTCTACTGGAAACTCTAATAATGAAAATATGAATACTCTTGCCCTGTCATGAAGCTGAATTAGTTTTTTTTAAATAAACATTGCCTCCTGAAAGAGATCTTCTGGCAAGCTAAATACTACATCTGCTATAAATTTACACCTCATATAGTATAACATTTCTTTTCTGCAAAGGAAAATAAAATGATTCAGTCCATGAGTAGATAGAAAAATGAATCGGAGTTTGGCATTCACGTGAACTACACAGTCATAAAATTAATGTGTGGTAAGAGCCTGGCCTTTATGACAGCATATAAGAAAATGCACCAATAATAAATTTGCTCGAAGGATAAGCTTTTTCTTTTTCTGCCTGCAGCCCTTCTGGTTGTCACCTTGAAATGAATATTTATTAAGGGAATAAAATTAAAGCATTTTAAGTCTACTAAAGGAATGTGTTTAAGTATATATAATGACAAAAATATAATAATAGATGATGAGATGGACTGAATTTTTAAAATAATAGAATAAATCATATTCTTCAGGAGGAATGTGTTAGGAATATGTTTTTGGCATCTAATCATTCTTCATAAATCAAGATGTGAAGTCAGTGAAGTAAGAGATGAACAATTTCTGGAAATGGAATCTCCACAGCTACTTCTGGACAACCTCAGCCCATTCATCTACAAACCTCCGTGCCCGGCACGTTGTCCAGGCTGGACCCCCAGCCGGATGGTGTATTAGGAGTTCCTTTACATGCCTGCTGGGGGCGACATCCTTTCTCACATTTGTAACAGTGAAACAGCAAAAGAATGAACATGACTAACTCCATTTTTGTTTGAGTGGTCCTTATCTATGTTTAGATACCCATTCCTGCATGTGGGCTAGAATAATTTTAGAGCACTGGGATGAAACACTACAATGGGAGTCATACAGTTTTTGAAATGAACTCTGGGATTAAAAAGGAGTATTTGAGCAACCGACCATATTTTGTTAAAGATTTATAGGAGGAAGGAGCATTGTGACCTGACCAGGGACAAAGAAATTCCCAACTTCCTTGGACCCTTGCTGGCACCCAGCTGTCTATAGTCATAGGTTATGTGTTGATCCCAACACCCTCCTCTTCCCCCTGCCCTTAACATAAAAAGAGCCTGAAATTTGTACCGACTTGTGACGGTCTTTGTGACACTAGTCCACCATCTCCCCAGGTTGCCGGCTCTCGGATACACCTGCTTTTCCTTCCACCAAGTCTTGTCTCTCCAGTTTGGCTTTTGAGTGGTGAGCAGCTGAACCTGAGTTGAGTTACACATTGATGGTGAGACAGCTCCAAACCACTTCCCCTTACTCACCTGGCCAAAGTGCCATCACCGAGAAATAGGGTTACAAAACCAGAGGACCAGCAAAGTTCTCTGGAATCAGGGCACCAAGACTCCTCAGGCAATTCCCCACCACCGCCCTGACATGCATTTCCTCCCTGCAAGCAGGTTCCACTTCACATGCTGTAGATGGAGTAGAGCAAACCATCCTGGCACTCCAGGAACCGGCCGTGGTCGACCATGGGGAGGAGAAGCTTAGGGGCGGGTCTTCTTTCCCAGGACTTTGCGTCTTAGGAGCCTCTTCCCTCGACTCTCTTCAATGCCAATGGAAGACTATTTTTCTCCTTTCTTGAGCACTATGGGTAACTCTGCTGTGAAGATGGGGACCAAGTTCTGGAAGAAGGAAGGGCTTCTGTGGGTTGTGGGACCCTGGGCAACTTGGACCAAGTAGACCAAATTGGCCACAGTTTCAAACGGAACTGGATCTGCAATCACCTTTCCAGCAGAGAAAACAACAGGAACAAAATGTCCAAGTCCATCAGTAGGAACACAAACATCCATCAGTAGGAACACAGGAAGAATTGTGACTCCAGGCCAAATTCCACGCCCTTTACAAGAACAGTCCTGCTTCCATAATGACATTTCTATCAAGACTGACCCTGTGATAGTGGTCCTATAAGATTCTAATTTTCACTGTACCTTTTCTATGTTTAGATACATGTATAGTTACCACTGTGTTATAGTCGCCTGCAGTATTCAGCATGGTCATATGCTGTGCAGCTGTGCAGCCTAGGAGCAATGGGCCATACCACACAGCCTGGGTGTGCAGTAGGCTCTACCAGCTCGGTTTGTGCAAATCACTCTATGATGTTAGCACAGTGCTGGAATCACCTAACAATGCATTTCTCAGGCTGTATCCCAGTCGTTAAGTGATGCATGACTATACATGTTTCTTATTTTATTTTCTTATTTTATTTTATTTTTGAGATGGAGTTTTGCTCTTGTTGCCCAGGTTGGAGTGCAATGGTGCAATCTCAGCTCACTGCAACCTCCGCCTCCCAGGTTCAAGTGATTTTCCTGCCTCAGCCTCGAATAGCTGGGATTACAGGCATGCGCCACCACGCCCAGCTAATTTTGTATTTTTAGTACAGACAGGGTTGCTCCGTGTTGGTCAGGCTGGTCTCGAACTCCCGACCTCAGGTGATCCACCCGCCTTGGCCTCCCAAAGTGCTGGGATTACAGGCATGAGCCACCGTGCCTAGCCTGTTATTTTTTAAGTACAACTCTTCCCTCACCTGCTGAATTCCAAACAGCCACTGGGACCCACTGTCTCCCTCAGAGTCATCCCTTCTCCCCTTCCCAACCCACACCCTAAGTCAGGCCTCAGCATCTCTCCCATTTGCACAAAATGGTCTCTATGTCTTCAGTCTCTTCCCCTTCCCAGAGACTTCCCTGAATCGCACGCCATTCCTGTGTTCAACCCCCACAGTGGTCTCCATCGCCCACTAGCCTCTTGTCCCTCAGCCCATGTCCTGCAGGCCCCTCTCCCACCCCCTCCCAGCACCTGGCCCAGTGCAGGCCACATCTCAGTGCACCCCTGAGCAGGTCTCTGTGCCCTCCTCTCCCAGGCTGAGCACACTCTGCCCTGTCCTCCGACTGTCAGAAATCTTTGGCCTGACAGGCACTGTCCCTCCGGGAGGACTTCTCTGGGCTTGTCCATCATTCTCTCAACCTGCATCTAGCTCACGTCAATGAGGCCTTCATTATCTCCAGGATCACAGTTTCCTAACTCAAATCTGTGGTCCTAAATGTTCCACGTGCTGTCCTGGAGGGTCTGAGGGATGCCAGTGCCCCTGACTGCAGCACTGGTGGGTTTATCTGCCAACCGTGGCAGGTGCTCCAGAGGGCAGGGTGACAGCACCCAGCAAGATCAGGGCACAGCAGGTGCTCGTGAAAAGTTTGCTGTCCTTGAGGGGAACACACCAGCTTGCAGGCACACAGGAGTACAAAGCAACATCTCTAAGGCCTGCAAACTAGCTGCCCTCCTCGTAATTGACCCCAGGCAGCAATTTTTGTCACCCAGCATGAACCTGATCATTCATTTTAACCTTCTACTGTTGCCTGTTGTCCTTGATAATCAAATTATTCTCCTATAATGGACACCTGCTCGTTGCTGGAACCCTTTCCTCTTCCTTCCTGACATCAGTATCTCAAATTTCTGTGCGTTTTGCTTTATGTTGGTATTTTAAACCACCCCTTCTCCTTTCTCAGTTGGGGGTTTGGGTGGGACTGACCCCCCCTTAAGGTCCAGAGGCCAGTTAGCATATCCTCTCCCCTACAACAGGGAGGGGCCCTGAGCCACGGTCACTCACGCAGGGGTGGGCCCACATCTCAGCTTGTCTGTTCATAGCCTCAGGCCTGCTCTGGGAATCCTGACACCTACATGCTCTCGTTCCTGGGCTCAGTGGTGTGAGGACAGGAGGCACAGAACCACTGTCACCACAGGGAGCACTGGGAACTGCACTGGAGGTTCTCTGAAAAACCTGAGAAGGAGGATGTGGAGCTCAGACATGGATCCTGCAGGAACTGAGTCCTAGATCAAGCTATGCCTGAAATCAGGATTTATCCCTGGACTCTTCAGTTATGTAAATAAAACCTGTCATTGCAGGCCAAAGCCAGTTAGACCAGGCTGGCCAATCAGGGTGGTCCATTCCTATGGCCTTTCAGTGCATTTGCTGGGATTTTGGATTTCAATTACGGGGATGGTTCACTAACATCACATATGCTACAGCTGCTCATGACCTCCCCTATATGCATACAGGAAGTTATATACAGTAGCAGGGAAAGAGGCCGGTGGGTAAGAGGAGACCTAAAAGCAGAGCCAAGACACTGAGAGAGAATAAAAGACACAGACAAGGAGGGCATTAGTCTGTTAAGGCTGCTGTAACAAAAATACTATATAAACAGCAGAAACTTATTTCTCACAGCTCTGGAGGCTGAGGAGTCCAAGATCCAGGTGCCAACAGATTTGGTGTCTGGTGAGGGTGCATGTCCTGGTTTGTAGTTTGCTGTCCTTTCTCTATAACTTCGCTGGGTGAAAGGGACAAGGGACCGCTCTGGGGCCTCTTTTATAAGGGCACCAATCACATTTATGAGGACTTCACCCTCATGACCTCATCACCTCCCAAAAGCCCCACTTCCTAACACTATCACCTGGGGACTAAGATTTCAACATGTGAGTTTTGGGAGGACATAGACATTTAGACACAGCTGGGGAGGAGGAAGGGAAAAAGGAGAGAGGAAAAGAGAAGCAATTGACATACAGCCTCTAGATCTAGTAAAAACTTCCACATTCCTCCTCAACATTTTGGTAAAAAAGTCAGTGAATTCCCCTTTTGATACAAGTTATTTTAAACTGGTTTTCTGTCACCTGCAAGTGAGTTTTTACTAATAAATATGCCTCTCATCTCACTTAGGGCAGACAAGTCCAGAACTGGCATCTACTTGTATTTCAGTCTCTGGCTGTGTCTGACACATTGTCAGTGAGCAATAAATATTCAGTAACAGCAGCAACTGTTGTTTAATTATATGCCAAGTCACATGACTGAAACAACTGAATATTTGAGAGTTTTTGTTTTAAAAAACTATTTCTAGGGGGATAATAAGAATACCTGGCAACTTTATCTTACTATTTGATTTTCACAGGTAGGCTCTTTTTTGGTTTGATCTTTAAAAAGCAATAAGCAGTGTTTCTGCCACCAAAAGCACAGACAACAAAAGAAAATAGAGATAAATTGGGCTTCAACAAAATTAAAAACTTTTGTGCATCAAAGAACACTATCAAGAAAGTGAAACGACAACCCACAGAATGGGAGAAAATATTTGCAAATCATATATCTGATAAGGAATTAAGATCTAGAATATACAAAGAACTCCTACAACTTAACAAATTAAGATCTAGACTATATAAAGAAACTCCTACAACTCAACAACAACAAAACAGTCTTACTAGAAAATGGGCAAAATATTTGATGTTCAACTGGTAAGTATAATGCAAATATTCCAAAATCCAAAACAAATCCAAAATCCAAAACACTTTTTGTCCCAAGCATTTCAGATAAGGGATACTCAACCTGTATATACATACAATGGAATATTACTCATCCTTAAAAAGGATTAAAATTCTTTTTTTGTGTTTTTGAGACTCACTCTGTTTCCCAGGCTGGAGTGCGGTGGTGTGATCATGGCTCATTGCAGCTTCAACCTCCCCAGGCTTAGGTGATTCTCCCACCTCAGCCTTCTGAGTAGCAGGGACTACAGGTGCATGCCATCATGTCCGGCTAATTGTATTGTTTGTAGAGATGAGGTTCTCACCATGTTGCCCAGCCTGGTCTTGAACTCCTGGGCTTAAGCAATCTGCCCACCTCGGCCTCCCAAAGTACTGGGATTATAGGCGTGAGCCACTGTGCCTGGCCTAACTCTGATGCATGCTGCAATAAAGATGAAGCTTGAGGACACTATGCTAAATGAAATAATCCAGTCATAAAAGGACAAATCGTGTGATTGCACTTGCATGAGTACCTAGAACAGTCAAATTCAAAGAGACAGAAAGTGGCCAAGTGGCTACCAGGAGCACAGGAGAGGGGGAATTACTGTTTAATGGATACGGGGTTTCTGTTTGGGGTGATGAAAAAGTTCTGGAGATGAACAATGGTGAAGATTGCACAACAATGTGAATGTATTTAATGCCACTGAATTGCACACTTAAAAATGGCTAAAATGGGCCAGGCATGGTGGCTCATGCCTGTAATCCCAGCACTTTGGGAGGCTGAGGTGGGTGGATCACGAGGTCAGGTGATCAAGACCATCCTGGCTAACACAGTGAAACCCCATTTCTACTAAAAATACAAAAACAAAATTAGCCAGGTGTGGTGGCGGGCACCTGTAGTCCCAGCTACTCAGGAAGCTGAGGTGGGAGAATGGCGTGAACCTGGGAGGTTGAGGTTGCAGTGAGCCGAGATCGCGCCACTGCACTCCAGCCTGGGTGACAAAGTGAGACTCCGTCTCAAAAAAAAAAAAAAAAAAGGCTAAAATGGCAAGTTTGATTTTATGTATATCTTACCATCCCCTCAAAAAAGCAATGTTTCTCAAGGCATATCTATAGAGACAGATAAGATTAGTGGCTGCCTAGGGTAGGGGGTGGGGGCAGGGGTTACCAGTAGATGGGCACAGGGATTTCAGGCGGGCAATGAAAATGTCCTAAAACTGATTTAGAGTAGTGATTGTACAACTCGGTAAATTTTCTAAAAATCATTGAATTCTACACTTGAAATGAGTGAATTATATGATATGTAAAATATCTTTCAATAAAGTTATAAAAAACCCAGCAATATTTCTAGAAACATTTCTCAAAGGAATCCTAGTTCTGCAATGTGTTAATAGGAGTTCCTGAATAAGGGAGCTGAACAGTCAGGTGTGTTTGAGAAACACTGTAGGTATAGCCCATGGAGAGATTGACAAGGCATAGAACACTGAGGCCTGAGAAGGTGTGCAGGAAAGAAACCGGCTCAGCCTGACCTGGCCTCGAATCCCCTGAGTGCCCTTAACATGCATCCTTTTCTCCCCATGGCTCTTATTTACCTCCCTCTGATCCTGTGTCCAACAGAACACACTTTAGTGAATGCTAATCGAGAGTTTAGCAGGAATCACTTCACTTGGCAGGCAGCTGCATAGGATCATTTTAATTGCTCTGTCTGGGTTCCTGAAGTTGTTTACTTGGCATTGCCTGGGGTGTAACCAAAGGGAATGATTCGGCTCAGCAAGTGTGAAGCTTGCCTGAATGCTCTGCCAGATCCTGTCTATCTGCATCGCCAAAGCGATCAGTTTGGACGTCGACGAGGCACCAGACCCCTTTGACAGGGAGACAGGAAGGGGCACGGACTTAGCCCCGGGCTTCCCTGGGGAACCGCCTGGCCCCACCATTCATTTCTCCTTCAGTAACATAGCTCTTACTAGGAAAAGACAAACTTTTCTTAGTTTTCTTGATGGAAGGATTGATCTAAGGTGAAATCTTAGATAGCAACTTCTAAAGGGTCTTGTGAAACTCACTGGATAGCACAGAGCATTTATTAAGCACCCACTGTATGCCAGGCACCACCCTAGCTGTGTCCTATGTGTGTCCCTATTGACTCATGTAATCCTCTCTGCCAGCCTCTGTGGCAGGTACTGTTCCACTGTTTTGTAGGCAGGAACGTGAGGTGCAGAGGTTAACTCACGTGCTTGTCAGCTTAGGTCACACAGCAAAGCCTGGGTTCAAGTCCAAGTTTGGCCTTTTCATGGCTTGTGTTCTTCCCATGACACCACACGTAGAAAACCTGGTCAAAGACAGCTCAAGAGAATCATCAACAGTGGGAAACAAGGTGACAAAGGTTGTATCAACAGGGCATCATTTGGCAGAAAATCCTAGGTAATGATGTGTGAATAACGTGAACACTCACACACCCCATTAGGCAATTAGGGCTGTGAACAGGGAGATGGTAGTGTGGGACACAAAAAGACAGGAGAAGGGCCGGAGAGTGCAAACCTTTAGCAGTAGTCAGGGAGTCCAGCCACATCTGAGCCAGGGCATGTTCCCTGGTGAGTCTGGAAGAAGCTGAGAGGCAACCACAGGCCCTCATCTCTCAGGCTCAGCAACTCAGAAGGCTATAATTCACAGAAGAACCAAGAATGCCCAGAGGGGAAAGCGGCACACACTGATGTCAGTGTGTAAACAGGCCAGCAGGGCTCACCAAGTCAGGGAGAGGGTGGGGTTTCCTGCTGTGTTTCCCTGGCCAGTTCAGTGGCCCTGCTGCCATGCAGAGGGTCATTAGCTACCTGCCCTCCTTCCAGGAGGCCAAGTTCAAAGTGATATCCGAGACCTGAGGCCAAATGCACCTTCCTGTCTCCCAGCAGGCCAAGGTAGCTGGGCTGAGAACCACAACTGCGGCTGGCTGAACCCTGTACAGTCATCATCTGTGCTCAGAGCAGGTCCCCGGTGACAGCCCTAGATGGTCATGCCACTGTCATCATTTTGTGATGCTCTGTAAATAATAAAGCCTCCAGCACCTCACACAATCCACCTCATTCAATGTACATGTCAAAACAGCTCTGATGTAGGTAGCATTGATCCCTTTTACGGAAGCAGAAACAGAACACACAGAAGTCAAGCAATGTGTCAGAGTCTCAGAGCTAACAGGTGTGCAACGAAACCCAGGCCTCTGCATGCAAAACCTGTGCTCTGAGTGACTTACAGACAGGGCTAAACAAGACTATGCATTTTACTTTGTCAAGATGTTCATGTAAGATTGAAGTCCAGAGTGCCTAAGTCAGTTCTTATCCCTGTTTTGAGAACCGCCCATCTAGCTTCCTGCTCCTGCACTAGCTCTTACACCTGCCACATGCTACTCACCCTGCATGAGGGTCAGCTGATCCCAGCAAGCTGGCTTGCCATATTCTGTGGGTGGGGCCACTTCTTCAGCCCCTCATCTGTCCAAAGCTCAGATGCAGTGCTTGGCACATAGTAACTGCTTAATAAATACTTGTTAAACACCATATGCTCTCAAAAAGCGCCCAAACAGAGGAACCAGAAGAGAGAGGTAACTGTCACCAACTGTCACAATTTCTTGTCACTAGGTACCAGGAAGCTGAGTGGGCCACCGAGTCCTGGGCTTGTCCAGTCTCATGAACCTTCCTCTCTCCCCTGCGTTCCTGCCTTCTGCAGGAGCTCCTGGGTGCTTCTGCCAGGACGTGGCTTTCCTACACAGCAATAGGCTATTGTGAAGGTCTTTAAAAAATGGATATACATGTACAGCTGACCCTTGAACAACATGGGTTTGAACTGTGTGGATCCACTTATACGTGGCTTTTTCCAGTAAAAGTTACACCGAGTGTGCCTGCCTCTCCTGCCTCCCTAACCACCTCCTCCACCTTTCCCATTTCTACCACTCCTGAGACAGCAGAACTAGCCCCTCCTCTTCCTCCACCTCTTCCTCCTCCTCCTCAGCCCACCCAATGTGAAGAAGAGGATGAAGCTGAGACCGAGACCTTTATGATGATCCGCTTCCACTTAATGAATAGTAAATATATTTTTCTCTTCCTTATGATTTTCTTAATAATATCTCCAGCTTACTTTACTATAAGAATACAGTATATGATACCTACAACATACAAAACATGTATGGATCGACTGTTTATGTTATCAGCAAGGCTTCTGGTCAACACAGGCTCTCAGGAGCCAAGTTTTTGGGAAGTCAAGTTATACTCAGATTATTGACTGTGGGGGACAGGGTTGGCACCCCTAACTCCTGTGTTGTTCAAGGGCCGATTGTCTAAAACAAGACAAATGGGATCTAAATAAACTAAAGAGCTTCTGCACAGCAAAAAAAAAAAAAAAAAAAAAACAACTATCATCAGAGTGAACAGGCAACCTACAGAATGGGAGAAAATTTTTGCAATCTACCCATCTGACAAAGGGCTAATATCCAGATTCTACAAAGAACTCAAACAAATTTACAAGAAAAAAATAACCCCATCAAAAAGTGGGCAAAGGATATGAACAGACACTTCTCAAAGGAAGACATTTATGCAGCCAACAGACATATGAAAAAATGCTCATCATCGCTGGTCATCAGAGAAATGCAAATCAAAACCGCAATGAGATACGATCTCACGCCAGTTAGAATGGCAATCATTAAAAAGTCAGGAAACAACAGATGCTGGAGAGGATGTGGAGAAACAGGAATGCTTTCACACTGTTGGTGGGAGTGTAAATTAGTTCAATCATTGTGGAAGACAGTGTGGCAATTCCTCGAGCATCTAGAACTGGAAGTACCATTTGACCCAGCAATCCCACTGCTGGGTATATACCCAAAGGATTATAAATCATGCTACTATAAAGACACATGCACACGTATGTTCATTGTGGCACTATTCACAATAGCAAAGACTTGGAACCAACCCAAATGTCCATCAATGATAAACTGGATTAAGAAAATGTGGCACATATACACCATGGAATACTATGCAGCCATAAAAAAGGATGAGTTCATATCCTTTGCAGGGAAGTGGATGAAGCTGGAAACCATCATTCTCAGCAAACTGTCTCAAGGACAGAAAAGCAAACACTGCATGTTCTCACTCACAGGTGGGAATTGAACAATGAGAACACATGGACATAGGGCGGGGAACATCACACACCGGGACCTGTCAGGGGGGTGGGGGGCTGGGGGAGTGATAGCATTAGGAAAAATACCTAATGTAAATGACGAGTTGGTGGGTACAGCAAACCAACATGGCACATGTATACCTATGTAACAAACCTGCACGTTGTGCACATATACCCTAGAACTTAAAAGTCTAAAAAAAAAAAAAAACCTGCATGTGCAAAACCTCTATTGCTGTCTTTTCCATACTAGAAGAGTAATACCTAATGTTCATTGTTTTAAAAAAGTCGGGGAAAGGCCAGGCACGGTGGCTCACGCTTGCAATTCTAGCACTTTGGGAAGCTGAGATGGGCAGATCACCTGAGGTCAGGAGTTCAAGACCAGCCTGACCAACGGGGTGTTACCCTGTCTCTACTAAATATACACAAAAATTAGCTGGGCGCGGTGGCAGGTGTCACCTCAGCAGGAGGCTGAGACAGGAGAATCCCTTGAACCCAGGAGGCGGAGGTTGCAGTGAGCCGAGATTGCACCACTGCACTGTAGCCTGGGAGACAAGAGTGAAACTCCATCTTGGGAAAAAAAAAAGTGGGGGAAAAAAGATAAGTACAAATAAGAAAATGAATATTACCTGTAATGCCACCTTTGAACAATAAGGAAGGCTAACTTTGGCTTTATACTCTGAAGCGGTTTTTCTCAAGTATTTACATATAGTCACAATAATGAGGTCATGTTCTGTTTTATAGTCTTTTTTGAACCTATCTGCATAGAGAACATTTTTCTGTAATGTGGCATATTCTTCTACAACCAGGCTTTCTAACGCCTGCCCGTATTTCACCATGGTGGGTCTCTCCATTTTTGGATGTTTAGTTTGCTTTTACATTTTCACTATCATGGAAAAATTATTTAATAAACATTCTTGTAACAAAATCTACATGCACATTTGAATATTTTCAAATAATAAATTATCAGATGAGAAATTCTTGGTTTAAAAAATTTTAAGTACAATTTTAAAACTTTTAAAGATTTATAAAAGTAACATACTCTCATTACATAAAATAGAGAAGAGATGTGAAAGTTGAAGAGTCACTATTACCCATAGTGACAGCTCTTTCAAAACAACTATGGATAATACTTTATTTTACTTTCTCTGAGTGTTTTGTCTATGCATTCAAAAAAGCATTATAATCAATCACTTCCTACAATTTTGCGTTCGGTGGTTTTCACTCTACACTGTGTGGCAAGATAATTTGCGTTTCCCCTATTCTTTGTGTATTCCAACTCTCAACTTCAAAGATTTTCCCACAGGAAAACTGAGAGCTGCTTAAACAGTACGGATATTTAAATAAACGAACAATCCCTAGCCCCAAACACTTTTGCATAGCTTCTGCTGAATGCTTCGAATACCAAGGAAGAGCCCAGGCCTTGGGCCTTGGCAGTAGAGCTGGAGCCCTGCCCAGCCTGAAGGACGCAGGGAGTATGGGGTGGGGGTGAGGAGGGAATCCCATCCTGCTCAGGGGCAACCCCTCGGGAGAGGATGTCACCATGGGGAATGAGTTGGTCCGCCTAGGGCACACAGGGAGGCTGGAGACCGGCCAGGGGCCTTTCTGCCTCCTCTAGGCCCTCTCAGCCTCAGGCATCGCAGAGAGGCTGGAAAGCACTCGGGCCAGAAGGGACAGAGCTGGCTGGGACCCTGAGCATATTGGAGGGAAAAATTTATCCAAGAGACATTTCCTAGGGATGTGTGTCAGGACCACTGAAGGTACCGGGAATTCAGTGATAAACAAGGTTGATGAGGTCCCCCCTTCTCCTTGAGCTTATAATCTAGTGGAGCGGAGGGGAGGGATGGGGAATGAGTGCATGAAAAAGAAACCTAGCATGTGCTGAGTGTCCTGCCAAGAATCAAGATCAGGTGAAGCGATAGGTGTGACCTCCACAGAAATGACTCTCAGGCTGAAGAGCTGGCCATGAAATGACCCTGAGGGAAGCCATCCCAGGCAGGGGGCAGCTGGTAGAGGGCTCAGGCATGGCTGAGCTTGGAATGCTTGCAGAACAAAATGGGGGCTCCTGCAGAGAGGGCAGGGAGAGGGGAGGGTGAGAGTCACGGCACCAGATCTAGGAGGACTTCACCAGCTGGGATGGGAGGTGAGATGTGCCTCGGGTAACAGGTGACTGCAGGAGGGTTGTGGGCAGGAATACGATGTGTCCTGCGGATTCTTCTAAAAGATCATCTGGATGCTCTTCGGAGGCTTTGGAGGAGTGGATGGAGCAAGATGGGCTTCAGGAAGGCCAGTTAGGGACCAGTCCAGGGCGGTAAAGGGATGGGTAGGTTGGGACTCGGAGGATGAACAGACTGGCAGTTGGCTCAGGGGGCGTGCACCTGCTGATCCTGGGTGTGAGGTGGGAGGCAGAGGAAGAGACAGTAATCCAGGAATGTGGCCTGAGTTTAGATTTAAGGGCTATATGGTGGGGACATAATTTACTGAACTGGAAAAAGGTGAGGGAGGAATAGATTATGCCTGGGATGAAATTTCCTGCTAGTCCAGGAAGACGAAGGCTGCATTTGGATTTCATTTCATTTAAGAACATAGGAAATGAATATTTCTGTCTCCCCCACAAGTCTATGGATTGGTTCACTCCCCTGCAATTATAACACAAGCATGTTTATTACTGCCATTATCACTTAATATACTATTAAGTAACTAGAATCTGTTGAAGCAGTCTTGGCAATGAAACAAGGTGTAAATAATTCAATAATTTATCACTGAACATTCGGTTACAGAACAATTTGGTTGTCTTCCATTTTTGCACAATAAATAACCACTGAATTGAATATTTTTGTGTTTACTTCTTATGATTACCATAAGATACAGTTCCAGAAATGGAATTATTCAATTAAACTTCAGGATACAAACTCATATACATTGTAAAGTTGTTTCCAAAGCAACCTAAACCATTAACAGAGAACAGAGTACAAGTTTCATTCTTGCCAGTAATGAGTGTTCTTATTTTTAAAATCCCTGTCCTGGGCTCTGCTTCTAAGGAACCATAATTAAAGTGTTCAATATCAGGAGTAGTTCTAAAAGTAGACTCTAGACATAGGGCTCTTGCATTGGGTCACCCACCAGCTTACCAATAATGAGGACCCAGCACTGGTGGCAGGTGGAGCAGTCTGGGGTGCCATGGCCCCTGGCGTGCCAAGGCCACTGGGGTGCCACAGCCCCAAGTTCTCTGCAACTACATAAGATCACCCTTCCTCTAGTGTGCAATAATTCACTCCTTATTTCTGCTAGAGTCTTCACCAGAAGCACCTGTTACAGCCATCTTTCTACTAATAGCCTTTTCAAGAAAATCTAGGATGTGCTTCTGGCAGGCACTTCAAAGCTCTTCCAGCCTCTCCCTATGACCCAGTTCCAAAGCCACATCCACATTTTTAGGTATTTGTTACAGTAGCAACCCACTTCCCAGTACCAAACTCCCAGCAGCAGCTGATAGCTAGCAGGAGACTGGGACCTCGGTCCTAAAACCCTAAGGGCCCAAATTCTGGCAACACCCAGGGAGCTTGGAAGAGGACCCCCTGTGCTAGGTGAGAACTCACCCTGCTGACACCTTGATTCTATCCTGGTGAGACCCTGAACAGAGAACCTAACCACACTGCACTCAGACTTCTGACCTGCGGAAACTGTCAGAAACTGTGAGATAAAAAATGTGCATTGTTTCAAGTTCTAGTGTGTGCTCATTTCTTATGCAGCAATAGAAAAAAACTCAGACAAGCCAGGTGTGGTGGCTCATGCCTGTAATCCCAGCACTTTAGGAGGCTGAGGCAGGAGGATCACTTGAGCCCAGGAGCTTGAGACCAGCCTGGGCAACATAGCAAGACCCCATCCCTAAAAAATATTTTTAAAAATTAACCAGGTATGGTGGTGTGCACCTGTAGTCCTAACTACTCAGGAGGCTGAGGTGGGAAGATTGCTCAAGCCCAGGAGTTTGAGGCTGCAGTGAGCTATGATGGCACCACTGCACTCCAGCCTTGGTGGCAGAGCAAGACCCTGTTCAAAAAAAAAAAAGACAAGAAAACGGAGAAGGTGCTGCTGAGGAGGAAGTTGGCACTGTGGTGAGGCTCAGCACGGTTGTTTTCCTGCAGACCAGGGCTGATGGCAGGAAAGGCTGTTCAAGATCTGGCTCTCTGACAGCAGGGAGAGCAACAGGCAAAGGGCATCTAGAATGCGTGGTGGGATCCGGCAATGATGAGCATCAGTAGCAGCCTTGGGACCAATTGCTCCAGTTGGGCTGTAGCTTGCCCCTTAACTCGCATCTCGTGAGTTTTCCCAGAGTCTGGGAGCAGCCAGCATGCTAGTGCTGGCAGGATGGCGACTCCTCAGGTGAGAAGCAGGAGGATCTGAGTGGGGTAAGGGGTGGCTTATAGCAGGTGCTATCATGCTCTGCCAATGCCCTGGGGGCCTTTTGACCAGCTTGCTTGGTGCGCCCATCTCCCGGCTGCTCTGGCTTCTGTGATTAATGGTTTGCACCTGTGACCTTCTCTAGCGGCTTGCCCCCAAACTTTCAAAACCACCTCTCTTGTTGCCCAGGCTGGAGTGCAGTGGGACCATCATAGCTCACTGCAGTCTCAAACTCCTGGGCTAAAGTAGTCCTCCTGCCTCAGCTTCCCTAGTAGCTGGGACTACAGGCATGTGCCACCATGCTCAGCTAATTTTTAAAATGTTTTTTTGTAAAGACAAAGTCTCACTATATTGCCCAGGTTGGTCTCGAATTCCTGGGCTCAAGCAATCCCTTCACCTCTGCCTTCCAAAGTGCTGGGGTTACAGGCATGAGCCACTGCGCCTGGCCTCAAAGACACCTCTCTTCTACTGCCCTGACTTCTGCTCTAGCAGCCCATGGCCCAGGACCAAAAGGTGTAGGGATATAGATATCTCATTCACCTGCCTCAAGACTCTGTGCTAGAATTCACACTCCAGAGCAGGATAAAGCTGAAGCTAGACTTTATCCAAAACCCATGTTCTCATGTGGCTTCTTTCCCTCCCCTCCCTGGACTCCTTTACCATTTTCTCCTGAGAATACACTCTCGATATATCATAGGCTCTGCACCTAGAGAATCCAGGTTACAACAATGCCTTTTCCTCCTTTTCCTTTCCAAGTGTGAATGTTCTTAGGTGACAGCCTGCTCTCCAGCCTGGACCTCTCCCCTGAGTTCATGACTTACCAAGGCAGTTCCCTCCTGTGGCCCTGCATGGGTGTGGCTCTTCCTCTTGGGAACTGTGAGTAATAAACTATCTTTTCAATGGCAGCTGTCTCCTGATTTGTTGGCCTCAGCATACTTGAATAAAACCCAAATCTCGGGTACATTTTAAAACAATGCATTAATTCATTGAGTTCTCACGGTGGCCCCATAAAAGAAAGCATGATGGTTTCCATCTTAATAAATGAGAGGACAAATAACCAACCCTAGGTCACAGAGATAGTAAATGCAAAGGCAGAATGAGAAGCCAAGTCTAAGTCCAGAGCTCCTATTTTCCAACAACCATTATTATGCATCTATAATACAAAGCTGCACTTAGTTAATTTGCTCTATGCGACTATTAAAAGTGTGTGTGTGTGTGTGTGTGTGTGTGTGTGTGTTTTTAAGACGGAGTCTCCCTCTGTTGCCAGGCTGGAGTGCAGTGGAATGATCTCGGCTCACTGCAACCTCTGCCTCCCGGGTTCAAGTGATTCCCCTGCCTCAGCCTCCCAAGTAGCTGGGACTACAGGTGCACACCACCATGCCCAGCTAGTTTTTGTATTTTTAAACAGAGACAGGGTTTCACCATGTTGGCCAGGATGTTCTCGATCTCTTGAACTCATGATTCACCCGCCTTGGCCTCCCAAAGTGCTGGGATTACAGGCATGGGCCACCGCACCTGCCTTTAAAAGTGTTTTATGTATATTTGATAGCAGGACTTCAGAGGCAAGTAATTCACTTTCTCCAGCCCTATATTTTCAACTTAAAATTAATTCAACAGAGTAAGAATGAAAATGTCTTTTCTGCATCCATTGCCTATTACTGCTGTAACGAATTACCACAAATCTAGTGGCTTAGAACAACACAAATGTATTAACTTACAGCTTTGAAGTCAGAAGTCAAAAATGGGTCTTATTGGGCTAAAATCAAGATGTTTTCAGGTGCGTGTCCTTTGTGGAGGCTCCAGGGAAGAATCCATTTCCTCACCTTTTCCAGTCTTTAGCAACCTCCAGCATCCTTTCACTTGTGGCCCCATCCTCCTCTTCAAAGCCAGCAATATATCCTCATCATCCCCTCTCCCTCTGACTCTGACCACTGCTTCTCTAGTCACATCTTCTTGCACTCTAACCCTCCTGCCTTCCTCTCATAAGGACCCCTATGATTACATAACCCCCCATCTCAAGATCCTTACTTCAATCATGTTTCTTTTGCCACATAAAGTAACATATTCACAGGTTCTGGGGATTAGGACATGGATATCTTAGGAGATCATTATTCTGCCTACCACACATTCCAAGAAAACTTTGTTTGAAATCCAAAATGCTTTCTTAAACCAAAATTTACTCATCATAATTTCCCTACTTCTTTTCCATTTTAATTTCACTCCTTAGAAGTAATTTCAGTAATTTCCTATGTGTATCCAAACATAATTGATTTATTTCTCTATTTCTACCAATTAACAGCGTATGATACCCAATATTCTTTGACTTAAAAAAAAAAATTGGCCGAGCATGGTGGCTCACGCCTGTAATCCCAACACTTTGGGAGGCTGAAGTGGGCAGATCACTTGAGATCAGGAGTTTGAGACCAGCCTGGGCAACATGATGAGACCCCTATCTTCACTAAAAATACAAAAAATAGCCAGGTGTGGTGTCACACATCTGTGGTCACAGCTACTTGGGAGGTTGAGGCAGGAGAATCTCTTGAACCCAGGAGGCGGAGGTTGCAGTGAGCTGAGATCGTGCCACTGCACTTCAACCTGGGTGACAGAGAGAGAGACTCTGTCTCAAAAAAAAATTAATATATGATATAGTTTGGATATTTGTCCCCTCCAAATTTCATGTTGAAATCTGATCCCCAATGTTGGAGGTGGGGCCTAGTGGGAGGTGTCTGGGTCATAGGGGTGGATCCCTCATGAATGGCTTGGTGCCATCACCATGGTAATGAGTTAGTTCTCACTCTGTTAGTTTATGCAGGACCTGGGTGTTTAAAGGAATGTGGGACCCCTCCCCTCTCTCTCTTCTTTCCTCCCTCTCTCACTGTGTGATGCCTGTTCCCCTCCCTCTCACCATGATTGGAAGCTTCCTGAGGTCCTCACCAGAAGCAGATGCTGGTGCCATGCTTCCAGTACAGCCTGCAGAATCGTGAACCAAATAAACCTCTTTTCTTTATAAGTTACCCAGCCCCAGGTATTTCTTTATAGCAGCACAAATGGACTAAGACAATACAGCTGAGATTTTTCCATGTCACCATATATAGATTATCTTGTTCTATTCGATGGTATACAAGTTTCCATTTAATGGATACACCATGAATATATTTAATCAACTCCTTATGGATATTGAGGTTGTGTGATGGGCACTATTTGTTGCCTTCCTAACACCCTCTGTTTCCTCTTTCCATTCTAAGTTTGTTCAATTATTTATCCCTTCCCGCAGCTCCAGAAGAGAAGACTGATTAACCCAAGCCCTGCAGAACCTGGCTTTACCCAGGTGATAGTTGTTGGTCTGGGAATATATACCTAACCTAAACTGATCAATTAGACTGAAGGTTAGGGCTTAGAGCACATGCATAGCTAGGGGAGAGGAGCTATGCTCTGCCTTCTATCTTCTTTGTCTCCTCTCTAGAAAGGCACCAGGAAACGTGCCGCCATCTTGCAACTGTGAGAAGAGGTGCTGATCCAAGAAATGGCAGAGCTGAGCCAGGAATGACCTAGCTCCTGGGGGGCAGCTTTGAGTTGTTTCTCACACCACATCTGGGCTTCTCACCTCTGGACTTAGCGTTATACGAGAGACTAACTTCTCTGTTTTCTTAAGCTAGCTGGAATCACAGTTTCTGAAACTTGTGTATCTTAACTGTACAGGACTTCTAGGAAGATTTAATCAGTTTATATTTGTAAAATGCTTAGAATGCTGCTTAGTACATAGTAAGCACTACATCAATGTATGTTGAATAAATAAATAATACAGGTTGGTTTTTACCTTTCTTCTATTACAAGTAATGCTATCATAAACCTCCTGTACATATATCTTTACATACTTCTACCAGAATAAATGACTAAATAGGCTAAATGACTAGAAGAGGAATTGCTGGGTCAAAGGGTCTCTGTATTCTAAATAGAAATGGGTATTGACAAATGGCCCTCCAAAGAAGTTGCTGAATTCACACATCCACCAGCAGAGTATAAAAGTGTTTATTTTCATATGCTTTCATCAACAAGTCAGATTATCAAGGCTTTTAATCTTTGCTAGTATAATAGGTTTAAAATGGTATATTATTGTTTTATGTTGGATTTCCTAGTTGTGATGGTATGCCCTTTTTATTTGTATTGGTGATTCGTATTTTCTTTTTAAAATCACCATTTATAAATTCTAGTTTCAAATAATCAGGACCAACTAATTTTCCATAGACTTAACTATGTAAGAAATAAAACATCTATATGTTAAAAAAATCAATAAACTACAACCATTAAATACAGAACATAAAAGACAGTCTCTGAACAAGGAAAATATCATTGCAATATACATGAAAATGAATAATATAAATATCTCTAATAAACCAATAAGAAAAAATGAACACTCAACTTTAAAACGGGCAGAGGGTATGAACATTTTATAGAATTCAAATAACCAACAGCTACATGACTCATTAAAACTCACCAAAAGATCAAAATGAGATATCATCATTCGGCTATCAAATGGGTAAAGATTTTTTTCTTATAACTCTGTATTAGTCCTTTCTTGCACTGCTATAAAGAAATACCCGAGACTGGGTAATTTATAAAGAAAAGAGGTTTAATTGGCTCATGGTTCTGCAGGCTGCACAGAAAACCGTGACTTCTGCTTCTGGGGAGGCCTCAGGAAACTTACAATCATGGCAGATGGCGAAGGGGAAGCAGGCACATCTTACATGGTCAGAGCAGGAGCAAGAGAGAGGACGGGGAGGTATCACAAACTTTTAAACAACCAGATCTCAAGAGAACTCACTACAACACTAAGGGGAGTGGTGCCAAACCCTTCACAAGAAACCGCCCCGATGATCCAGTCACCTCCCACCAGGCCCCATCTCCAGCATTGGGGATTACATTTCAACATAAGATTTGGGCGGGGACACAGATCCAAATCATATCAAATTCTTAGTGTTACAATATTTCTGGGTACAGAAACTTTCATACACACTGGTAGAGTATGAATTGGTCCACTCTTAGGTAATATTTAACTTGCCTTTAAAATGTGGGTAACCAAGGATTTTGGGGACAGTGTAACTACTCTATGTAATTCTATACTGGAAAATGTATTTCTTTATACATTTGTCCAAATCCATAGAAAGTACAATACCAAGAGCGAACCCTAATGTAAAGTATGAACTTGGGGTGATGATGTTGTATCCATATAGGTCATCAATTGTAACAAATGCACCACACTGGGGGTGAACCTAAAATTATTCTAGAAAATAGTCTATTAATTAAAAAAACTTGAATGTGTGAAATGTACTTAGACACACCCATTCTACTTATAGAAATTTATCTTAAGGAAGTTATCAGAGATGTAAACAAGGCTTCTTATGTACAGATTATTCACTGCACCATTATTGTAACTGGAAAAAAACCACACTCAATGCTCAGTAATCTGGGAATGTTAAGTAAATGCTGGTGTGGCTATGCCATGGAATACTATGTAGATGTTAATACTTGTGAGCAGACTATGAAACCACAAAAGAGTTTGTTCATGATTAAGGGGAAAAGATCACCAGGCAAGTACTAACAACGGGATCTCAATGTTGTGTGTATGGGGTGGGCTGTGTATGTGCTGTGGAGGGCACAAGCAGCCACAGAGAAAAAGATTGTGAACATACACAAAATGTTTACCGTAGCCATCTCTAGGTGATATGATTGCAGATGATCTTTATTTCCTTTTGTACTTTTCTGTATCATTTCCATTTTATTTTATAAAGAGCAAGAAGTATATCCTTTCCCCTAATCAATAAAGCTATCAGAAGTATTTTCCATCCTATTAGTCATTTTTGTATAACTTGTAGTTTTCTAGTTTGCAAGAAACTAAAATAATGCTAGACAATTTTATGCAACAGAAGTTGGATATTAATTCTTTAAAAAGAATATCTCAGTTATTTGCATGAAAATACACTCATTTCTACTGGCTTCTGATAGATTGTTGGAAGACCGGATAATCCTCATTCTCGAGTGGGAGACTATATATTATTCTGCTGGACATAATATAGCTGAGGTTGTTTTTGAATAAATAATTACAGCTGCACTTTAAAAAAATCTCAATTTTAAAGCTTCATTTTTCACAGTCAAAAATGATTAGTTGAGACTCACAGTAAGAGGACTTTCCTCCGCTGGAAGCTACTGGGTTGTGTTTTTTAGAAATATGTAATTTGAAAATTAAAATGATCTTGTTCATTTTCATTTAGGTAGCAGTTTTAAAAATTAAATTGTTCAAGATGAAAGTGTGTGAGTAAGCACCATGTCTTCTTTTTAATCCTATTGTCGTTTCTAAATTTACTTCTAATATACAAAGAAGCTGGAAATTAGCCTGATATCCAATGGGGCAGAAAACTTACTTATCTTGATGAGAAAAAGAAAGAGGCAGGGGAAGCTGCCCAATTTTACATTAAAAAATGACAGCAACTTGCTTACTGTATGAATGACTCCATTTGGGCCTGGACTCACCATTTGAGTTTCATGCTTTCATTCTCACTGTCCACTTTTCTCTGAATGTGGGAAAACTTTGCCCTGAGCTTGAGTTTGGTACTCCCTGAAGAATTATTAGTATTTTTATTATTATTACTATTTATTTATTTATTTAGAGACAGGGTCTTTCTCTGCTGTTGGAGTGCAGTGGTGTGATCATGGCTCATTGCAGACTCCAGCTCCTGGGCTCAAGTGATCTTCCTGCCTCACCCTCCTGAGCAGCTGGAACTACAGGTGCATGCCACCATGCCCAGCTATTTTTAATTTTTTTTTTTTTTGTAAAGACAGGGTTCTCACTACGTTGCCCAGGCTGGTCTCAAACTCCTGGCCTCGAGTGATCCTTTCATCTCGGCCTCCCAATATGCTGGAATTATAGGTGTGAGCCACCACATCTGGCCCCCTGAAGAATTATTGAGCCACAAGTAACCTTCTCTAATGCCCTCCTTCAGAAGTGATGATGTTTTCTATCATTAACTGTTTCCCTATGTGTCACAAACACATTCCACCACAGAATCAACTGTCAAACTGTGAAATTACATCTTCAGTTTCCAGGGGTTTTAATAGACAGGGTCTTTCTTTAGAAAACCTGTTCTTGGGGTTTGGAGTAGCTTTCGATTTAACTGGGTCATGGTCCTCACAGAGGGAGTCATTTCCTGGTTGCCGGAGGCTGGGTTTTAGGTAATAGTTGTAGTCTTCGTCCCTACCAGACATACTCCAGAAGTCAAGGGAAAACTTGAGTCATTTAAGTTTGAACAGGTTTTCTACTGCTTTGCCCACCTTCCTCCAGAAGTGCTAAAAGAACAGGAGCTATTAGAGTCTTTCTCATCTACCTGACCTCTGAAAGCTGGGACTCCTGAAGGCTCAGGCAGTCCAGAGTCATCTTCTCTTTTCTTTCCATACTTTCTTCCCATATGACTGCATAAGTTCCCCTGAATTTAAGTTTCATCTTCATGCTGCTGTCTCAAGTCCATGCATTTCAGCCTAGATCTCTCCTCTGAGATATGAGTCGACATATCCAACTTCTGGAGACAGACCAGCCTGGACCAAGTGTTGGAATGAAGGTTGTTGGTGTGTGGGAGGGGTACATTAAGATGATATTATTCAGCCTTTTGATTTCCCAGAAGAGTATCCTGAGACCCCCAGGGTTCAGGGTTATGTTCATTTGGCATTTTCAGACAACCTCCTGTTGTATCTGTCTGAAACACTGCAATTAATTTTGCATGTCTTAAAAATCTCTTTATTTCCCCCCAAACCAGCTCTTCATGACCCAGCTTTGCCTCTGACAGTGAGTGGCACCATGACTTTCCACTTCCTTAAGCTGGAACTGAGGAGTTACACCTGACTCCCCCACTTTCATCATTAGTCCATCAGCAAGTCCTATCAGTTCTCCTTCGAAAATAAGCCTCAAATTTGCCCATTTCTTGCTACGGCCACCATCTCTACCTGGTCCATGCCACTGTAATGGAGGGCTTGGACCACTACAGCAGCCTCCTTTTAGTCTTTTCTTGTTCCAGTCCAAAAAGCAAAAAAAGTGAGCATCCTAAAATGTAACTCGAAACCCAAGAGGACCTAAGAAAACAGCATGTCAGAAGCTCAAAGCGGCAGAGCTGATGGTGAATTTGCAGAGCCCAGGGGACCCCGGGTGGCTGGAAGGCAGACTGTGAGGAGCTGATGAGAAACACTTACCGCTGAGGGAGTCAGCCAGTGCCCAGTGCACAAAGCTGTGCATCAAGTTCTGTGGAGCCGGAGAGCAAAGCACATGGGCAGTGGGTGCTGTCCTTCTATGGTGGCACCAGTTGCAGCCAGCACTGTGTTCTGTGAACCAAGACATAGCCCTGAAGCCCTGAGCCTCGATTGAAAGAGTTGGATAGATGATCACTGTGGTCCTTTTCAGCTCTGTCAATCTGTCATCCTGCGACTTTAGACAGGACTTGGACTGTGTCTTGCTGCACTTCATACCGGGGGCCTGTCCTGGTAGCTGGACCATCCGTGATTTAGTGCATTAGTTTTACAGAGGCCCTGGCTCACCTAATGCCCACGTTGAAGTAACAATTTTTCTCTGACAATCTCTCCCTTTCCTTCTCTCCCCTTCTCTTCCTTCCTGGCAGCCTTTATCCTCCATGAAGTTGAGTGTTCAGGCTGCTGCTTGGCTGTCAAGGGCCTTCCTGATTTTGGACATGGCTCCCCATACCCTAGGTGGACGAGAACTAATGTTGTAAATTTCTATTGTTTATAAGGTACCCAGTCTATGGTATTTTGTTGTAACAGTGTGACTGGACTAAGACAGCTAGCCAGGTTACCAAATCATGAATAAGAGTAGGGTAAAAAGATTTTAGACCTACAAGTTCTCAAATTTCATGCTCCATGTACTCTTCTAAGGAAGCTACTGGAACATGTCCTCCTCCAAAGTAAGCGAGTGAGTCAAGAAGAGGAAGACATGGGATTTACCCAGGAAGAGAGATACAGGGACGTCAGGAAAGCAGCCGAGGTTATAATGGGCTGGACACCAAGAAGGAGGTCTTAAGAAAGAAGATGAAATTGATCAGATGCTCTGAGGCATTTGAATAGATTGTAAGGAGATACTACAAGTGGTAGGGAATTGAGGATAAATTAATAATCAAAGAAAACAAAAAAAAATTTATAGAAGGGACATTTAATTACTGTACCTTATGTGGCTCAGCTGTGACTAATATTTAATTATAATAACGTAAACCTTGATGTTGGTGTGTGTTTATGTGGGTTGGGGTAAAAAAAAAAGAGCTATATATTCATCTTCCATAACAGAAACCAACAAGCCCTATCTAAAAATTTTTTTAAAAGTCAAAAAATCACAGTATTCCCATTTATTTAGAAATATGGAGTCAAAAACCATAAGGAAAACTTAAAAGAGTGGTTGCTTTCTAGGAAGTCAGAACTGGGAGTGAGGAAGGGTGGAGAGAGAGATGCCTCTTTTTTTGTTATAAGCCTTATAAAACTATTTGACTTTTAAAAACACTTATATACATAAAACTGCATGAAAGGGAGGAAAGGAAGAAAGAAAAAGGAGGCAATGGGGGAGAGGAGAAAAAAGGGGGAGAAGGGACGGGCCTGACAGATTACCTCATATTAAGATAATTATGGTCTGAAGCAGTTTAATGAATTTCCTTTCCCAAGAGCACTCACATTTTAAAAGGTGACAAGAAACACCATTTACACTTTAAACCAAAGAAATGAATCAGGGCCGGGTGCAATGGCTCACGCCTGTAATCCCAGTACTTTGGGAGGCCAAGACGGGCAGATCACTTGAGGCCAGGAGTTTGAGACCAGCCTCGCCAACATGATGAAACCCCATCTCTACAAAAAATACAAAAATTACTAATAGCTGGGTGTGGTAGTGCATGCCTATAGTCCCAACTACTTGGGAGGCTGAGGTGGAAGGATCACCTGAGCCTGGGAGGTCCAGGATAGTGACCTCGAGTGAGCCATGATTGTGCCACTGCACTTCAGCCTAGGTGAGAATGAGACCCTGTCTCAAAAAAAAAAAAAAAAAAAAAAAAAAAAAGAAAGAAAAAAGAAAAGAAAAGTATTAGGCTCTGCAGTGGGTAAAAGGGGAATATATGTGGGAACCTTATAATCTGAGATTACACAGTGTCTTGCAAACCACGAGCAGAAGAATAGGACGATGTTGGACACCTGGAGGAAAGAAAGAAAGAAAAAAGTCATTCCAGCAGGCACGAGAACAACACAGCAAGGACTGCCGTGTTAACCCCTGGCAGGGCCTGGATGACAGAAAAGGGAAGCTAAGCACAGCTTGGGAAGCTTGGGCGGTGCCTGGTTGACCTAAGAAGAGGGACAGAGTACAAACAGAAAGCCAGAAACGATGTCCACATGCTTATTTGTTTTGGGGGCCATAAGTACTTATCATGAAAGGTGTCATGTTCAAGCTCAGGACACCTGCTCCACCACCATACCCTGGCAGAGGGTTCATTCACTGAAGACAGGGTGATGATGATCTGGTCCATGGCGGGAGGGATTAATTCTGAATCCTTTCTTAACATCATGCATTTCATGCGACAGATATAGGTAAGGTAAGTATTCTCAGATATTTTTTGTGGAAGTGCTAGTGGGTACCTCCTGTGGAAAGCAGGATGGTGATAGAGGCCTGTGAATACATGGATACCCTTCGACGCAATCATTTTACTTCTGGGACTGCATCCTAAAGTAATAATTCTAAATCTAGGCTAGGTGCAGTGGTTCACATCTGTAATCCCAGCACTTTGGGAGGTCGAGGTGGGTGGATCACCTGAGGTCAGGAGTTCGAGACCAGCCTGGCCAACATGGTGAAACCCCATCTCTACTAAAAATACAAACATGAGCCAGGCATGGTGGCACATGCCTGAAATCCCAGCTACTCGGGAGTCTGAGGCAGGAGAATTGCTTGAACCCGGGAGGCGGAGGTTGCAGTGAGCCGAGATCACGCCACTACCCTCCAGCCTGAGTGACAGAGTGAGACTCTGTCTCAAAAAAAAAACAAAAACAAAAACAAAAACTAGATAAATTTTTGCACAAAGACTTGCACTGCAGTTATGTGTAATAGCAAGGACTAAGAAGCAATCCTAGCTTACATATTTGCTTCTCTTTTGGGAGGTTTTTTGTTATTGTTAGGAGAAGTCTTGCTCTGTTGCCCAGGCTGGAGTGCTGTGCTGCGATCATAGCTCACTGGAGCCTCGAACTCCTTGGCTCGAGGGATCAGCCTGCCTCAGCCTCCTGAGTAGATAGGATTACAGGGGCACACCACCATGCCCAACCAATTAAAAAAAGATTTTTTATTGTAGCGATGAGGTTTTACTATGTTGCCCAGGCTTTGGGGAGTGTTTTTAATAATAAGGTAAATGTATGTCTGTGCATAACTTTTTGTCTATATTAGAACTGTTGTGCTGTTATTAAAATGATATTTATAACAAATTTGCTAACATAGAGACACAATGTTAGAGGAAAAATGAAATAATGTGTCTATTATCACAAGCTATATTTTAAACACTGCATAAAAAGAAAAAAGAAAACTGAAAGCAATGTATGAAATATTAACAGTAATAAGACTATGAGTCATTTATCGTCTCTTGAAATTTACATGGTTTCAAATTTATATAATGTACACGTATTGCTTTTTAATGGAAAGTTTAATTAATATTTGTAAGAAAAACTCCTATGGCATCAATAGATTTATGTCCCTGCAATCTGGTTACTAACATACAACCTCATGAAACATATCCCGAGGTTCCAGTACCTTCTAACATATTTAGCTACTTTTGTTTACAAGCACCTATATCAATATTGAATTTTTAAAAATTAATCAAAAAAATCCAGTCATCATAATATCTATCTGTGGATAACTGTAGAGTTATTGTGGATCTCAAGTTATTCTTCAGATTCTCTGCTAGAAGTCTCAAGCTTATTCCAAGTGTTTCAAGACGTTACTATACTATTCATTTTAAATTATTTGATAAAGATTACTAGATTTTCTCCAGGGTACATAGCAGTCATAATTAACAAACCCAGCTGTCACTCAAACTGGAACACATCAAATCAAAAGGCCACAGAGCATGTTTGCAGGCAGGGCTCTGCATGTCTCCCTGAAAGCAAGATAAGGCCAGGCAAAAGGGAGCCCTATAAATATTGCATCCTAGAACACTGACATTGACCTACACTGTTTGACAGAAACATTAAAACACGGAGAGATCTGACACATTCTACAGAAATGTCTTTTCCCAAAGGTAGCCAGGCTTCAAGCCTTGAGAATTGTTGAAAATTCTGAAAGGTCTCATATCTATTGTTACCGTTTCCTTGTCACATGGAAAAGGCTAGACAGCTCTTTCTCCTGGCCTAGCCAGTAAACTGGTTGTGTAGGACCACGGATAGATGAACACATTATTCCTTAAGCTACAGAGATTTGCCAGAGCTCAAGTTCTTGTCAGTTCTCAAGCCTGCCCTCCTCTTTACCTGTTCTTTCTGTCTATTCACTCCCCCGACTCAGGAGAGCAGCGCAAACGCTGACACGGTGCGGCGGGAAGGAATGGATTTTATTGATTACAAACAAGGACTTGTCCCAAGCCGCATTTTAGGTGCTGATAGACTGAGAAAGGCCTGGTGCAGTCCTATTCCTTGTAGCTGATACTGTGCAGAACCACAAGATGGCTCTGTAGCCACAGCAAACCTTGTGAAGTTCCAGGGACGTTTTCTATGAGGGTATCTGCAACTGGCGGCCAAGATTCACCAGGCCTCCTGGTTATGATCTGGAGGCAGGCGTGCTGCTTCTCTGATTCTTTCATGGTTCCTTAATTTTTTGTTAGGTGACTTTTAGTGTTGGATACTAACACTATAGAAAAGTACATCCGTAAACATATTTATACAGTTGTTCCGAACATCACCATTTTTTTCCTTACAAACTTTGTGTAAATGGGGGGAAAATAAGCTGTGCTTAAAATCGTGGAACAATTTTTGTCCTATAAATCCCCAAGAAGACATTTCCCAATGCAATTTTCAAAATGGGTTGGTTTCTGCTATCAGCAGGCAAGAAGCACACTGTTCCTTATGCCTGACTCAATTGAAAAGCACTTAATTCAAGATCTCAAGGGCAAAGCTAGTTGATGGGGGCTCAGGTAGCTCTCCGTTTTCACTCATGGAAAACAGCGTTTTCCGGAACAAACTTAGTGCAGTGCTTCGATAATATAAGCAGTCCTCTTTGTGTACACATTTGGCAAAGATACCTTCCTCCAACGTCGCAGCAGTGAGGTCTCACACACGTGCACTTGGTCCTGGGGGTGGGCGAGGGGGCGACAGAGTTAGCAGAGCATGAAGCATGCCCCGAGGGAGCTTTGGGACTAGGGTGGGACTGGGGGGGTCACCTCTTCAAGTAGTGAGACATGAGAAGTTCTGCAAGGCCCCAACCTACCTTCCCCACCACTCTGCCGGGTACCACGTTCCTCTGCAGGAAGCTGGGAGCACATCAGACTCGCAAATAGCAGTAATAAAAAAGCAAGATTAGTAATCTGATGAATAGATTTATGGCCTGGGCTGAAGATGGACAGTGACATGCTGAAAACTCCCCCATTTGATCATAGTGTGCAGACAGGGTGGAAAACCACTGGATTAATGAGCTCACAGGAGAGAAAGCCCTGGAGTAAGAGACACACCTGTTGCCCTCCCCTCCACACACACACACTTAGCACCTGGAGGAATTATTTCAAAAACTGTCCTATAGCACCTTAGAGCCTCTGAAAGACACAGAGGATGAGGATTTGTAATAGCGGCTGGGGTCATCAGAGACAGGGCAAGGTAACTTCTAAATGAAGTGCTGGACCCCTACCGGCCCTGCATGTGGTGCAAAGGAGAGAGAAAGGAAGCCAGGAGTCGGGCTTTGTAATGTGCCAGGTGTCTGCATTTATGCCATTTCATTTCATCACACCACCATCCTGCGAGGTGAGATTAACCCGTTACAGATGAAAATACTGAGTGTCACAGTGATTGTCTTCTTTGCCCAGCATCATACAGGAAAGAAGTAAAATGGTGAGGATTCTGCACCATAGACAGCAAGCCAGGATGAAGGGAGGCCTGGAAAACAGACGAGGAGCAACTGAGATTGGCACCGGCAAGGGCTCCAGAGTCCAGAAGCAGCCAGACCCAAGCTGCACCGCCCCAGACGAGACTTGACCTGGGAGACCAGCGAGCCCCACCATGCCTCACACCCACAGCCGAGATCCTATTATCATCACTCCCGCTTGCGGATGAAGAAACTGGGGCTCAGAGAGGCTAGGTAACTCTTCCAAGACCTCACAGCAAGAGTGCAGCAGGGGTGTGGCCCTGGCACCTGATCATGCTCCCTCCCGCCCTTTCCATTCTGTGCTCTCCTCTTTGAAGACCTTCCACCTGCCCCTGGAAGCTTTGCTTTGCTGCACCATCTCTGCATCCTCCGCCTCCTCCTAAAGCACTCCCTCCGCCCCTCCACCTGCTGGCTATGCTTGGAACTGCACTCTGCGAGGACCTCCTTTACCCTGCAATCCCAGGACAGCAGGGTCCGCATTCTCCTGCTCTCCAGACCTGTAGCTGAGGAGTTATCTTGACCCTATTCAAAAACCTCTGCGCACAGCATTTGCCTTCGATGGTCACTGTCCCTTGCCAACTCCCCCTCCCAAACATCTATGGAAGACTTGTGTCCCTGAGCTCCTCACCACACACTCTGCCTATCACAAGTCCCACATCACCTGAAGCAATGACAAGCCAGCTCTCCAGCTCCCCATCTCCCAAGGCCCTGATCCCCATTGGCCTGGATCTGCACTCCACGTCAGCCACCCACCCCATCCTGGTCCTTCCTCACACTCAGGCGACTCCAGCTCTGAGCATCCCAAATGCTACTGCTCCCTCTCAGATCTTGTCACCCGGTGGTTCTCCAACTCTAGGGTACATCAGAATCTCCCACAGGGCCCCGACCCCAAAAGGTCTAATTCAGCAGGTCTGGGGTGGGACTCATGAATTTGCATTTCCAAGAAATATGCAGTGCTGCTGCTGCCGCTACTGCGGGACCACCCTTAAGAAGTGCTGCTTTGAGCCGAAGCTCAGTCTGGACTGCTTACTCCAATCACCTGGAGGGCTTTAGAAGCCAGCAAGGTCCCAACTCCACCCTAGTCTAATTAAATCAGAATCGCTGGAGTTGGGCACGCCTAGAGTTTTTCAGAGCTCCCCGGGAGCTCTGATGCACAGCCAGGATGGAGGCCTGCTGCTCTAAGGATCTCCTCCCCCTCTGTTTCTTCCCCCTACCTCTGATTCTTCAATCTCTCTCTGATCCATACCCTCAGTGTCCCTGCCTTGCTTAGCAAAATCACAATCCTAGGTCAATCCAACTTCCTGCTGCTTCCACTGCTGAACCTGGGCTGCTGAACACACACAGCGGACAGATTGGGACTGTTACAAGTGTGGAGTTTCCAGCTTCTGCTGAGCACTCAACGCTGCTCAACCACCCTGTGATGACTCCCTCACCACCTCCCTACAGGCTCATCGGCCACGGGCCTGGGGCCAGACACACCCCAACCAGGTCACAGCACCTCTGAGCCTCAGTTGTCCCACCTGTCAAAGGCAAGGACAACCACCAGGTGGAGGATGTTGCAAGGATGAGAGAGAATCCTGTATGTGAGGAGTTCATCAATGGTCTTGTTACTGTTTTGTTATTTGTTATTATTTTTTTAGTTGACAAAAAATTGCATATGTGTATGGTGTATGACATGTCATTCTGAAATATGCGCATATTGTGGAATGGCTAAAGAAAGCTAATTAACGTCAGCATCATCTCACATACATCTTTTTTTGTGTGTAGTGAGAACATTTAACAATCTACTGTCGGCGATTTTCAAGTTTATGACACATGTTGTTAACTGCGGTCGTCATGTTGTACAATAGACCTGGAACTTACTCCTCCTGTCTCACTGAAAGGTGAGTCCCTGAGCAGTCTTGTTATTATTGTTTTGGTGCTTGTCACTTACTCCCAGAGGATGTTCCCACTACCAACTGCACAAATAGCCAGGAACCCCTCAATTTCTGGTTTGTCTACCTCCCATGTTTGTGAAAGCATCGGGGAAATAGTCTCTCCATTCCTCATTCCTGCCTAGGTCTATTAAATGGAAAACTTACCCTTCTGGAAAAGTCCAGAACCTAGGAAGAGCCTTCCTATCCCTCTCTCCATCTCCTCCCTCGCTTCCACCAGTGGGTAAGTGTGGGAGAAGGAAGGCGACGGGGCCCAGCCTTCTTCTCACTCTCTCTTTGGCATCCCCAGGAAGGCGAATAGCCCTCCTTGGCCACATGGAGTAAGTGGTTTCCTCTAGCACAAGATGCTGTGATCTGCGGTGTGTCCTGTGTCCTGGCGGGAAATTGAGTGCTGGAGTCAGGAGGGTGCGTGGGCTGGGGTGGAGAGAAGAGTGAGAGGAAAGGCCCTGGGTCCAGAGGAGAAGCCAGCTCTCTCAGCAGCTTCTGATCAGAAATCAGGCTGCTAGATTTCTGGCTCCTTCTTTCTTAGGTTCTAAAGGTGGAGGGAAGAAACATAGGGGTGTGATTAGTTATCTTCTCCAGACTCCCAAGAAGTTGCATTTCCTGGTACCCTCTCTAAGCCTAAGTTTTCCATCTGTGCCTGAGATCCCAACCCCTCTCACGACCCTAGGGACAAATCACCCCCTCCCCCAAATGCATCTTCATCCTCTCCCTTTCCCCAGGCTCTTTCTCTAAACAGACACACATGCACACACACACACATGCACACACACACACACACACACATCTTTTCCTTCTTAGGAAAAAAAAAAACCCAAAGACAACTCCTGTTGTCGGCCGTCCCTCTCCTGCCCTCGAGGCCTGGCCAGTGCCCTGCTATCTATACTCACCCTCCCCACCTCCTCCCTCCCTTCCCTCTCCCCCGACCCTCACTCCTGCCTGCAGCTCCTCCCCTGCAGCTGACTGCGTTCTCCCCAAGGCCAGTGCTCCCTGTAGCTACTACATTCTGTTCTCCTCCATCTACAGTACTTGACACTGTTGACCAAATCCATTGGTCATTCTTGAATTTATTTTCTTTTTAAAACTGCATGACCGCTCCTTCTCAGACCCTCTGGAAGTCTCCTTTTCTTAAGCCCAGGTGTCCCCCCTTAAGCGCAGTTGTCCTTTCAGTGGCGTCTGTCCTGTCCTCCTCCCAGTTTGTCCTTTCCTTACATGAGCTTAGCCTCTCCGTAGACTGATACCACGTTGAGGATGCCCTCCTCCCAGAGAACATGCTCCAGCCCCAGGATCACACACCCGGTTGCTCTGGACAATTCTCCCTGGAGCCCCAGAGCCTCTTCAACCAGACTCCATAAGTGGCCTTGCCAGCTCCCACCTGCTCCCCAACCAACAGACCCCAGTGAGAGACAAAAAGCTTCACGGGTGCCCATCACCCACATCAGCATAAGATGGGATCTGAGGCTCTTCATAACCTGCTGTCTGACTAGCTGTTGGCCTCATCTCCAGCCACCCCCATATGCGCCTTCATGCCCTGGAAAGAGGAGCACTTGTGGTTCAGCCGCAGGCCGAGCTCTTCGAGCCTGCTGTGCTCCTGCAGTTCACTATGCCAGCCTAGGCTTCTCTCTGCAGCCTGAAGATTCAGTGCACCATCCATCAGTTCCTCTATGAAGCTTCTCTGCACCCCATTCTGCCTGGACTAGGTGCTCCTTGTGTGTTCCAATAACACCAAAGTGCATGGATCTAGCACATCTCTTACATCACTTTGTGGTAGACTGTTGACATTTCACGTAAACTAAACTTCCCTCCCCACATACAGGGTTGTGGCTCCTTGAGATCTTTCACCTTGGGGATTCCATGTTCCCAGTGCCCAGCACAGAGCTTTGTATCAGGCTGGTGCTCAACATCTGTTTGGTCTCACAAATGTTTGGGTTCCACTCAAGAGGTGTGGGGGCCAGGTGGGAGTAGCGCATAACCTTGGCTTGAGATCTTGGTCTTCATTTCTATATCCATGGGTTGGTGATTTAAAATGAGTTGGTTCCTGTCAAGTGATTAACTAGTGGCTGGCACTCCACGTATCTCATTATTGACAGTGTATAATCTAGAGTCCAGGGGTAAGATCTGTTTATGAAGCCGTGGAGGGGAAGGGGGGAATGGCTTTGCTCTACAGGTGGAGGGAATGGGGGAAGAGGAGGGAGGGGAAGGGGCAAGGGAGAGAGGAGGACAAGGTGAACTTTGGGAACATAGGTGAATAACATACCTTTGTTTAATCAAGAAGAAACTTCCATTTCTTCTTCCCAATGCTGTAGTGTGTGTGCGTGTGTGTGTGTGTGTGTGTGTGTGTGTGTCAATGGCACAGTTTGCACTCTGAGCTTTTTGGTATCAGAAAGTTGACCATGAGTCTGTAATAGGATGTGGCTTATTATTTAATACCTAAAGCTAGATTCCTCATTTATAAATCAGGGATTAGAATACCTCTTTTATAGAGATACCACAAGAATTAAATTACGGTTTTAAAGGTTTTCTCAATCTCTTTTTGAAAGGTGTTATATAAGGATAAAGCATTGTGATGATATTATCATGAGTCAGCCCTATAAGCCTCAAACCATGCATCTTGTTGAATTTTTAAAATACATTTTCAATCGTTTTCCCACTGGCTATCACAGATGCCAGGAGAACGCTAAAATATGATGAACAATGATGAAAATAAATGAAAACTGAGTCAAATATTGAAGCAAATTGTAAGAAGTCATTACATAGGCTCTGTTATAAAATAGATCAGAGATAAAGGTACACAGAAATTATTTTATTTTATATAATGATCACTTTGTGAATTATTTTTCAAACTAAAAACATCCCAGTCCAACAACAACAAAAAGTACAAACAGATTTTCTGTCTTAAATTCACTAGACCATCTTTCAACAGACCTTGACTGTCAGATTTAGGCATGTAGTGCCGATACTACTGCAGATGTAACAGACTCACTTCCCTTGGCTTAATAGGATAATTCTGTCAAAATACCTCAAGTTCTGTTACCGTCTCCATGAGGCTGGACCACAGATCGGGCCATCCCCAGCATACCACGAGAATGGCTCGTCTTATCTCACCTAAAGAGGTGGGATTTAGGAAGCTACCTGACTCACCACTGCCAGTGACCACCCCTGAAGTTTACTTAAATGTGACCGAGTCTGTGGACTCATCTTTTCAATCACAGTAGAAAATAAGGGTAGCACGCTGTTTCTTACCCCTCAGCCTTTATGGTTTTGTCAGGGGAACATTGATGATGACTTTGGCTTCCTTCTCAGGTCATCGGGGCCATGCTCATCAATAAGGACAGAAGGAAGTGGGAGTATTTGGAGCAGAGTGACTCAAGTAAATGGCACAAAGATGCAAGGAAATGAAAGGGAAAGGGGAGTTTAGGAGAAGCTCTGTTTTGTTCTGGGGGCTGGATCTACATCACACACCAGCTGGGGTGGTTGGCTACAGGCAGCCGCCCTGACCTGGGATGTGGCCCATTAGGTGGGCCACATGAGGGGAGACTGGGACATCACAGGGCTGTGCTGTCACTAGCAACATTCGCCCACGAACTTGCTATCTAGGTCTGAGGTTCAACGCAGAGAGGCATTGATGTGGTTGGATCTGCGTCCCCACCCAAATCTCCTGTTCGGTTATAATGTCCGGTGTTGGAGGTGGGGCCTGGGGGGAGGTGATTGGATCTTGTGGGCAGGTTTCTCATGAATGGTTTAGTGCTATCCTCTTGGTACTGTGCTCATCATAGTGAGTGAGTTCTCACAAGATCTGGTCATTTGCAAGTGTGTAGCACCTCCCCCCTCTCTCTCTAGGTCCTGGCTCCTGCCATGTAAGACACCTGCTCCCACTTTGCCTCCCACCATGAGTCAAAGCTCTCTGAGGCCTCCCCAGAAGCAGATGCCTCCATGCTTCCTGTACAGCCTGCAGAATGTGAGCCAATTCAACCTCTTTTCTTATAAATTACCCGGACTTTGGTATTTCTTTACAGCAATGTGAGAATGGACTAACAGCCATTTCACTATTCATCTATTTACTCCTTCATTCTTTCAATATTCTTCAGTTCCGCCCCACAGGGGTTAGCTAGGAAAGAATAAAATTCAAACTCATGGGATGTTATGGATAAACCCAGTAGGCAGCATTTTGTCCTGGAATCTTTGCTTTTTCCCTGCTGCTACAGCTCTTGCCCTCAAAAGATGCAACCTGGTTTTCCAAGATGATGATCTTGACGTTGAGGATGCAAATATTCACAGCCTGGCGCCCTTAGCCGACCAACCTGCACATTTGAAGGTATCATATCACAGCCTCCAGCCTCTGATTAGTTTAATGAATCTAGGTTTCTGATGACTCTGAAGGAAAATGTATTCCTGAGTACACAGGATTATCAGGCTTTCATTACTTCCTGGAGGCTGGGCGCCTGTTTGAGGAAGGCTGAGCCCAGCTGAAGAATTCCCTGATGAAGAAAGGAGGTTTAAATGGCCTGACATGATTTTTGTCAGCAAAGGCTGTAGAAAAAAATCAGTATGTAACCCCATCCTCAAAAAAAGTACCCCAAATTTACCAGCTCATTCTTGCCACCCTGGATGGTAGCAGCTAACTGGCACCAGCCTCTTATCTTTCCTACTTATTCCACCACTGAAATAGCTCCATTTGGGCAAACTCCCAGTACAAATATCATCTATTCTAAAATGAAGGCCAATTTCCCAATTTTCTCTTCTTTCTTTCTTTCTTCTTCTTCTTCTTTTTTTTTTTTTTTGAAATGGAGTTTCCATCTTTTTGCCCAGCCTAGAGTGAAATGGTGCAATCTCAGCTCACTACTACCTCTGCCTCCCTGGTTCAAGTGATTCTCCTGTCTCAGCCTCTCAAGTAGCTGGGATTACAGGCACGCACCATCACGCTTGGATAATTTTGTATTTTTAGTATAGATGGGGTTTCACCATGTTGGCAAGGCTAGTCTTGAACTCCTGACCTCAAGTGATCTGCCTGCTTAGGCCTCCTAAAGTGTTAGGATTACAGGTGTGAGCCACCGTGCCTGGCCCAATTTCCCAATTTTCTATGGAGAGCTGTGTGGCTTTAGTAATCAGAAAAAAAATACATGAAATTTTAATGTGAAAAACAGAATAGAAGATTTCCTGATATATCAGAACAGAGCAGGACATACTACTTCAATAAGAAACATGAAAGTCCCTTCTAAGAATCTTTCTTTTTTTAGTGATGGGGTCTTGCTATGTTGCCCAGGTTGGAGTGCAGTGGCTATTCACAGGCACAATCTCACTACTGATCAGCACAGGAGTTTTGACCTGCCCTGCATCTGACCTGGGCTGGTTCACTCCTCCGTAGGTGACCTGGTGGTCTTTGCTCCTAGGAGGTCACCATATTGATGCCACATTTAGTGTGGACACCCAATCAGCATAGTGCACTATAGCCCAGGGCTCCTGGGTTCCAGCCATCCTCCCACCTCAGCCTCCCAAGTAGCTGGGACTATAGGCATGTGCCACTGCACTTGGCCCTCTGTAAGAATCTTAAAATTGCTCACTTTTTTGTCAATAGCAGCACCAGAAAGAACTGTGGTGGTTCACGTGCCAGGGACAGCTGCATTGACGCCAGTGGGAGGGAGTGGCACATACACATAGCATCTGAGGAGGATGTCAGCTGAGCAGAGACCAGCCCACATTTTTGTCAAAGGACACATTATAGGTTTTCCCTGTGGATAGGTCAGGCTATCAGCAGCGGCTGAGCTTCCTGAGCCTTCAAAGCAGCAGTGACTCATTGGACCCTTCAGTTCTGCTGGTGGGAACAGCCAGGCCCGCCAGCGCCGGTCACGGGAATCATCCATGTGGTTTCTTTGAACAGGGCACGACTTCTCAAGCTTGGCAAGTCTTAGAAAATGGCATGTGTCCACTAGGATAGCAGTATTTTCCCTTCAGGGGAGAATGAGGTTTTTGAAAATCCTTGTGCTACGAATCAATCCTCTTTAGACTGTGGGAAACGGCAGTTCCCTCTATACACAGACTAACGGGCCTCCCATTTAGTGAGACCTTCCTACATGTCCACGGCTGTATATCCATGGGACCCTCCCCACCAAGCTGTGAAACTGGTATCCTTATCTAGATTGACAGGTGGAAACAGACTTTCAGAATCTAAGTGGTTAAACCAGTGGTGTGCTGGTAAACAGGTGCACAAAAAGAAAACAAAATAAGGTGACCCCAATGGGCAATGTTTGTGAGTTTCCATGGCGTGATACTCCCTTCCTGGCCAGTGTCAAGACACCAACTGCTTAACACTGGCTCACAAAAATCATGCTTTTTTTTTTTTTTTTTTTTTTTTGAGACAGAGCCTCACTTTTGCTCAGGCTGGAGTGCAGTGGCGTGATCTTGGCTCACTGCAACCTCTGCCTCCCAGGTTCACGTGATTCTCCTGCCTCAGCCTCCCGAGTAGCTAGGATTACAGGCATGCACCACTACACCTAGCTAATTTTTGTGTTTTTTCGTAGAGACAGGGTTTTACCATGTTGGTCAGGCTGATCTTAAACTCCTGAATTCTAGTGATCTGCCTGCCTCAGCCTAAAAGTCATGCATATTTAACCATTAGCTCTCCCTAGCTGATGGAGCCAGTTCCAGGATGGCGTGGGCTGAGGCATGAGGGCATCCTCCCAGCTGGGTGTACAAATGAAGGCTTAGAGATTCACTAATTCATAAGATAAATATTTATCCTGTTTCTGCAGGTTCATCTGATAAATTAGGCCAAGAGGATTTTGTCTCCTGTGAAAGGAATCTGCCTCGTGGACAGCATCCCGCAGCCAGGAACAAGGGTGCAGGTGGCTGCCAGGCAGGGGAACAGAGGAGGCACACTAAAAGGCCTTCCCTCCTCACTCGGCACCTTTCCCACCTCCATCCTGCAACCTGCATGTTCTGTTCTATTGAGCCCTGTCAGTGTCATTTCCCAGTGTCTGAGGCTCATCCCTGTGGCTGGACACACGTTCTTTGACAGGACTCAGAATCAATCCTCTAAGCACTCAGCTCAGTACCTTGCGCAAAGTACAAGCTCAAAAAATATTTATGGACCAGTCGAAGTACAGATACTCATTTCAACATGCGTACTGCCAGTGTTGACAGAGCCCCAGACTGTTTTGTGATGGTGTTAATTTTCCAGTTAAGAAGCATCATGCACAGAAAAACCTCTCTTTGCTGTAATTTGTGATGGATCACAGAATGCAGAGACAATTCTGGCCATGACAGAGCTTGGGTAGAGGTGACTTTACCAAGGATTTGCAAGTCCCCTGCCTAGGCTGACTCAGGGGCTCAGATGTTCTTCCCTGGGAACTACCCAGCATAGCCATAGGCAGTCCCCAGATCAGAGCCAAAGCATTCCTCATCGCAAAAGCAGGAAGTAGTATTTTGCAACTTGGAAGAAGGCTGATACAATGAGGACTGAAAAATTAGGGGAGAGCAGAACTCTCTAGATCCTCTGCCAACTGCTGGATTGAATGAGCTTGGTGTCGAGGTGGGAGAATGCTAAAAACACAAGTGGCTGCAGCTGGTCTCCATAGAGATCTTGGAGGAGCTTTGCTGCTGGTTCAGAAGAGAGCCTGGGAAAGGGATGGGCTGACGGAATCGCAAACCCTCAAGCCCTAATGTGCCTCTGTTTTTGTGGCGGAGCCCAGGTGGTTACATCTTGCGGGGTTGGTCTGTTTCGTATCTTTCTTACACAGAGGATCGCATTCTTCCTCCTGCTCAAATGACAAAGCTGAGCCCCCTTTGTTCTGGTGACAGGATCCGGAGCAGTGACCAAAGATGCAGAGCTGAGAGCGGAGACACAGGCTTGTCTCTCCAGGAGACACTGTGATCTGGGGAAAGTCAGTTAAGCCCACATACCAAGTGGACTCTATTGCCAGGTCAAAGTGACAGTTCTTGCAGATAGAACCCGGCCACAGATTCTGTAACGCTTACTCTCTCCAGCATTTCATTTGCCTCATAACCCAGTAGAGAGAAATGTGGGAAAGACAGGTGTCAGGCTTGCGATTCACATGAGTCTCCTGGGACATTGGCAAACAGAATGCAGAAAGTGGTGTTGGTGGCTCTTCCTTAGGAAAGAGTTAGTGATTCAGGGCAAAGCAGAACGTTTCTTTTTTCCTGTTTGTTCTATTTAATGCGGCCAGCCCATGATGATCCCAGCTGAGAGTTAGACTGGATGAGAAAGCATGCCGAATTAGGCGGGAAGGAAAGCGGCTGTGATTGAGTCATCTATCACAGGGACGACCCTCTGTCAAAGCTGGCATCCCGCCTGCCTCTGTCAGGGAAGCCGACAGGGTGCATAGAAGGGCCAGCTGGGTGTTCACTTCTGAAAGCTTCGAGTCCTTTCTGGAGACCTCATGGTGTTCTGTCTAAGCCCTTGTTCCTCTACTTTTCCTTGGGTCAGCATTTGGATCTCACAGAGAAACAAATCATCAGTGTCTTATTTCCTGTCTATTTTACGCTCTCCCCTTTTAACTTAAATGAACAAGTTCAGTGAAGAGCCTGTCCCCGGCACTCCCCACCAACCTGCACTCACCTTAGAACACTAGCAGCAATGCTGACCAGCTGCTGCTGGACTCACCATTACAAATAATAAAGCATAAGGCTCTGCTCCCTGACACAGATTTCCAGGCCTGAAACTTTGTGAACAGAAAGCTGCTGCATACCAGACTGGGGTTTTCCCCTCCCAGTTCCATAGCTGTGTGTTCCTAATGATGCTCTGGGTAGATAAATGCCCTGTGATCGAGAAGAGGCCAGTCCGGTGATAAGGCTAATATCTAGCATGCTGGGAGGAACGTTTAGTCGCTCCTTGGTAGGCTCTCCTTTCACCTGCTGTTCTATTTTACAGTCCACTTGCATCCTATTGCAATCAATAGACACATCAGCACGTTCTGCTGCAACCAGGCACATAGGCAATCGGGGAGGTGGGCTCCCAGAGGTCCCTGGCATGGTGCATTAGGCAGTGGGCCAGCAGGTTCCCATCTGAGGAAGCTCTCCATCTCATTAGTTTCTCCCTGTACAGGAAAACGCATGGTCATCTAGGTTACAGTAATCAGGGCAGAATTGCTTGCAATCGTGATGGGAGATGCACTAGATTTCAGAGACTTTAGACAATGCTGTTCTGTGAACTGTGGCGTTTTAAAGCAGGGCTAATGCAGAGATGGGAAGTGGGTTTATCCAGCTCAGAGGTTTTGGTTCTCACTCCTTTGTTCTGAAGGGGAAGCTGAGAAATGCTTCCAGGTGTCAGCCTTAGATCATCAACAATCCCAAGGAAGCACTTCTCTTGGCTGAACAGCAAAACATAACACGCTCCAGGAATAAGCGGAAAATGTATTTTGCCCTGCTTCGAGTCCTAGTAGGGGCTTTAAAAGTCAAATAGGATTTGAGAGCTGAGAAATCTTTTTATCTGTAAAGTTAACAAACTGGGCCTGAGACTAAGACGTTGAAATGCCCATGGTGTCTGGGCGTATATGGATGGATAAGGGATAAATTGCTTCACAAGACTATTATTGATCTTAACATTCATTCAGTTTTCAGTGGATCATTCGTTTTCTTAATTGGAAGAAAGCTGGGGAACCAAACGGGTAGATGACAGTCGGGCTTAACGTTCGTGAACACGGTAATTGATTTCTACGAATTCCTCAGTTCAACTCAACACGTTGAGAATGTATTAAATTGCAGCCACTGTGCTAGGTTTGCAATTGGTCCTTGAAACCTCCTGGATTATGACTTGGCAGGAGAGGGGTAAACAGGCACTTAAACACGTGATTTAAACGTATGGAGGAATATGACCATGGCGTGCACGGGTTAGTCCGTCCTCATCTGGTCTGGGGCTGAGGGAGAGGCTCCTAGGTGAAGTGAGCCCTAACCTGAGTCTTGGCGTTTATCTACAAAGCTTTCTGGTCATGGGATGGTGGTTTTCTGGAGTGGTCTAGTCACCTCTCCTATTGGAGGCAGAAAAAGTCAACACCCCAACACCCCACACACTTAGCCCAGCTGCACAGAGCTGGGCACAATAGCCTCTGGAACTAGACTTTAATCAGCTGCAAGATCTGGGGCCTGGGGCTGGTGAGAGAGTTCTGGAGACAACTACGGGGAGTGGAAGGAACTCTTCTGAGCTATGAGAAAAGTCGGTACATCAAGATGAGACACCCACTATGCTCCAATGAGGCCGTCTTCCTCCTGATTAGAGCTTCCAACCTTGCAGATACAAGTGAATGCTTTGAAACCTTGAAGGGCCCCATGCAACACGTGAGAAAGAGTTTGCCTTTGAGCTTTTATAAAATATGCCTGGATGACACCTGACCTGAGTGGGGGGTTGAGGTAGTTGGAAGGGGGATCACTCCCTCACCTGTCCCAATCCAGGCTCTGCTTCCTTCTGCCTTCCCTCTGTCTGGGTTTCCTGCAGAGACAGCCCCAGGAGGCCTGAAGGAAGGGGCCTGGGGTCCAGACCTGACTCGCTGCAGGAGGCTGCAAGCACATCTCAGTGGTCAGGGAGGAGCTGGAAACCATGGAGGCCTGTGGTCTGTTCATCCCTCTCCCTCAGTCTCCAAAGCCAGGGGATCACTGAGTGATCCCCATCCTTCCCTTGCACTGCTTCTTCTGGAAGGGCCAGGCCTGCACTTCCACGGAAGGTGGGAGATGGGATCAGGAAAGGGGAGCAGCAGGCAGCGTGGATGTGGCGTGCATGGAGGACACACAGGGAGCCCAGGCTGAGGCCGTGGTTTAGGTGGGTGGAGGGCAGCACCTTAAATGAAGCTCCCACACGTTCAGTGGTGAAAAAGATTATTTCTTTCTGTTAGGATACTTTGGAGGCAACAAACAAAAGGCCCGTCAAGTCAGTTTAAACAGCAACTGGGCTCTACTGGCCCACGCCAAGGGAGTGTGGGGCTGGTCTGGCCATGCTCAGGCTTTGCTCTGTCCTCCGTGGGGCCTCACTTGTGAGCAGGGTGTCCCCAGAGAGAAGGAACATCAATCTTTCCTTCCTTTCTCCTCCCTCCCTCCTTGTTTCTTTCTTTCTTTCTTTTTCTTTCTTTCTTTATTTTCTTTTTCTTTTTCTTTCTTTTTTTCTTTCTTCTTTCTTTTCTTTCTTCCTTTTTCTTTTCATTCTTTCTTTTCTTTCTCTTTCTTTCTTTCCTTTCTTTCTTTCTTCCCTCTCTTCCTTTCTTTCATTTAGACATACAAAAAAACCCTGCACATATTTAATTACACAATTTAATGAATATGGACCCATGAACCCATCACCACAATCAAGGTAATAAACAGATATGTTAGGCTGATCTTGCATTGTTATGAAGAAATACCCAAGACTGAGTAATGTATAAAGAAAAGAGGTTTAATTGGCTCATGGTTCTGCAGTCTGTACAAGAGGCACAGTGCCAGCATCTGCTTCTGGTGAGGCCTCAGGAAGCTTGCAATCATGACAGAAGGCAAAGGGGGAGCAGGTGTGTCACATGGCAAGAGTTTGGGTGAGAGAGAGTGAGGGAGGAGGTGCCATACTCTTTTAAACAACCTAATTGCATGTGAACTCATAGAGTGAGAACTCACTCACTATCGCAAGGACAGCACCAAGCCACTCATGAGGGGTCCATGCCCATGACTCAAACACTCCTCACCAGGCCCACCTCCAACATTCGGGGTCGCATTTCTTTTGAGATGGAGTCTCGATCTGTCACCCAGGCTGGACTATAATGGTGCAGTCCTGGCTCACTGCAACCTCTGCCTCCTGGGTTCAAGCAGTTCTCTTGCCTCAGCCTCCCGAGTAGCTGGGATTACAGGCACGCGCCACCACGCCTGACTAACTTTTGTTATTTTTAGTAGAGACAGGGTTCTGCCACGTTGGCCAGGCTGGTCTCGAACTCCTGACCTCAGGTGATCCACCTGGCCTTGGCCTCCCAAAGTGCTGGGATTACAGGCGTGAGCTGCCGCTCCAGGCTCAGGGTCGCATTTCAACATGAGATTTGGAGGCACAAACATCTAAACCATATCAACAGAGCTGTTGATGAGGCAAAAGCTGCCTCATGCCCCTTGGTTTTTTTGTTGTTTGTTTTGTTTTTTGGTGTGTGTGTGTGTGGTAAAAACCCAATATGAGATCCACCCTCTTGACAGAATTTTTGGTGCAGGCCTGGCCCTCCTTTCAGAGGCCTTCATGATCTGTCCCCCACCTCTCTAGCACCTCCTGTCACCCTGTGGCTTCCACCCAAGCTCTCTCCTCCATGAAAGGCCGGGGATGATCATGGCCTGCACGTTTGTTCATTGCCTTTTCTGGAATCCATCCCCCACCACCCTATGAGGGATTGGTTATCCCTCATAGGGTAACCAATAACCCTGGCTTCCCCTGGCCTGAGGGTATTGCCTGGATGGGCAAATTCCAGTGCTAAAACCAGGAAGGCCCCCAGGCATTGGGACAAGTCAGTCACCCTACTTCTCTATCTCCCTAACTCCAATTACAAAGTAGACTCAAATGCCACTCTTCCCTGCAGCCTGGACAACGGCGAACCTAACCTTCAAAGGCAGATCTTTTTGATGCTAACCCTTGCTCTTTTTACTATGTCATGTGGCTTCCTAGCAACTGCCTGGCTCAGCTCTCAGAGTAATGAAGATGAAAGGAGATGCTAGAAGTAGGTATATGTTTAGGAAGTCTTATACGTTGGAAGGTATTCAGAACTCCCTGTCATAGACTTAATCGTTGTCTTACTCAAAATGTGGATATCATTTTAACCATATATTAAACTCATCCATTTTCTGTTGTGCTAAGGAAAATTGCTGTACATTAAAACTAGCAAGAGAACAGCATGAATGCTTTTTTCAGTTTATGTACAGACAACCACGTGGTCGGATTGAAAACAGTGGTCTAGCCGCCAGTTCTAACACCCTCTGATAAGCAGAATGGCTATGCCATACCAAAAAGTGTCCTTTAAGACACCCCAAAATGTGGTACTGATGTGGGTCACTTGCGTATGAGACACAGGTCTATTAAGGAGTGCCAGCTTTTTGCCAAGAAATTCTAAGAATGCAAACAGCATGTTGCTTTACACAGAAATTGCATGTTAAAAATTTCATATTGACCACACCACGCTCCTTACTTTCTCTACTCCATGGTGAGGAGAATTTTTGTGCCTCTCGGTATGGGGCTGCCTACCATGGAAGGGGTGGGACATTTGTTTGTCCCATTCCTCAAAATGATATAAAAATAGTAAAGGCAGTCAATAGTGATTGGTTAACTTCAATAACATAAATAATGGTTGTAATTGCAATTGAAAGAGAAGTGCTTCCCACTTTGATTAATCTGACCCTCTGGGCTACCATTAGAATGCTAATCAGAAAATAAATGCAGAGAGACAGACTCAGCTCGGCAGGTGTCCAGCTCCGCCTGGTCTTCCCCAGCCAAGCCCCTTGCTCTCCCTGCCAACCCTCCTGTCTTTTGCACTGTCACCTAAAACATCCCTCTGTCAAATAGGAAACATCACATTTCATTCCCAAAGCTTTCTTGCTCTTTCAAAGCTCTCACCACTAGAGAAACATCCTGGCTGGTACTTTGAACATTGCCCATGTGATTTTAAAGAACTGTGTGGCCCCTGGTGGCTTGGTAAGTTGGCTATGTGGCTGGATCATTATCCCCATTTTACAGATTATTGGGTAAAGACACTGAGAGGGGAGTGGCATTGCCAACCAGCTGATGGGAGGCAATCATAGAAGTAAATGTGCTTCTCGAAATCCAGCCTTGCAGCTGTGTCTCTGGCAGGAACTGCAAAAGCGCTCTAGGGCCACCTTCCCTGCTCTTCCTTCTTCCTGGGTCACCCTCGGGGCTCCTGGGCTGCTCACTGCCTCGTCTCACCCACTCCCTGTCCCATCAGGCTCACTCAAGCATATAGAGCCACTGCTTCTGATCAGCCATTTCTATTTATTTATTTATTTATTTTTGAGACAGTCTTGCTCTGTCGCCCAGGCTGGAATCAGTGGTACAATCATGGCTCACTGCAGCCTAGACTTCCTGGGTTCCAGTGATCCTCCCACCTCAAGCTCCTGAGTAGCTGGGACTACAGATGTGAGCTACCATGCTCGGCTAATTTTTAATTTTTTTTGTAGCGATAGGGTCTCACTATTTGAGACCCAGGCTGGTCTCAAACTCCTGGACTCAAGCCATCCTCCGGTCTCAATCTCCCAAGGTGCTGGGATTACAGGTGTGAGCCACCGCACCCAGTTGATTAGCCATTTCCAACTCTGCAGCTCTGTGTCCTTTTTATACTACAGTGGGTGGGTCTTAGAGTCTCAGTGGCAGGAAGAGAGACCAGCAGACTGACCCAGGAGGCAAGCTATTCTGATTGCTTGTGGTCCTAGTGGAAACACAGACCAGCTGTCCCTTCTGTGGTGAGGGCAGGGCCAAAGTGCAAAGTCACCCGAGAGAGGGGAAGCAGGTGAAATGGGAAGAGTAGATTTGCCACGTGGGGGCCTCCCGCCTGGCCTCCGGCTCCCTCACAAAGCCCATCCTCAGAGTTTTTTGTCACCAGTCACTGACGGCTCAAGTCCTATAGTAAAGGAACAGATCGCTCAATGAGAACATTCTGGACCTCAGTAGGGGAGGGGGCATTGTGAAAAGAGAAAGGCAGGTTCCATGTTAAACATGGGGGAGTGGGTTGGCCACTTGGGCTGGCCAACAGGCAGGACTAGAGGGATGTCGCCCTTGGGAACACAGGGGACTCCTGTCTTCCAGGTGACCCTCAGATCCCATCCCCAAACAAACCCTGATGCTGGAAATGCTTTTCCAGGATCTAGAAATACTGTGTGTAGAAATGAACTACCAAGATGAGGTGTCTAGTCCTTCTTTTCAGGGAATCCATGCTGAAACGTCTTCATTTGAGTTCTAGGAGAGGTTGGAAATGTGTGGCTTCTTAATTTGTGTACAGAGCCTGGGGCCTCTGGATCCATTCTTAAAACAACACAGAGGCCACCTAAAAGAAGAAAAGATCTTCCTCTACCTAGACAATTTTCCTTACGTCGTAGTTAGTCATGTTAGATCCAATTTATGGAAGGTCATTGGTTTGGACTAAGCTCCCGCACCAGGCCCAGCGGACCAGACAAAATGGAGTCACTCCTGCCAATTCAACACCACCAAGTGGAAACTAAGATCTTCAGCATGCCAAGAAGTTACAGAGAGAGGTGATAGTCAAATCCCCAAACAGGCCAGTTCTAGTGGCATAAGGAAGTCCCCTCTGCTTGAACCTTCACAAGAAAAGTAAGTTTGAAATAGCCAATCTGCTGTCTGTTCCCTGTTTCTGCTTTCCTCAGCCCTGTCTAGAAAACCAAGCTCCTCTGCTCAGCTCTTTGGAACACTTTCTATCTTATAGAACAAGGTGTTTCCCAATTCTAGAATCACACATAAAAGTCAAGTAAGATGTTTAAATTTTTTGTAAGTTGTCTTTTGACAGTAGTCCTGTGTTAACATCTAAGCATGGTAACTTTTTATTAACAGCCATTAAAAACGGTCTTTTGATCATTTGTTCAAAATTCAGTGCCTTACACATTCTGGAACCAACCACCCTGCAGCTGACATAGCCCCTCACTTGATTCCAGACGGTGGAGGGCTCCTAGAGAGGGCAGCATTTTACAAGTGTTGCAACAAGACAGGGCCTCAGGAAGGGCTATACCAGGGATACTGCAGCTCCCCACACATGAGGGATGCTGCAGCTCCCCACACACCCAGTTCCAATCACTGCTCCCTTCCAAAGATGGAGAGAGAAGACTCTCACACTGCTGTGCTTTTGATCATTAGGCTTAGATTGAACCAGTTTTTGTATGCTTTTCTAAACAATAAATTCTGATAGTCTCATATGTATGTGTCTGTCTCCATCCTTCTCAGTCTACATCTGAGGCCCCCCTGTGGCTAGGCTCATGCTTCCTCCTCACCCTTCTCTCTTTATTTCTACCTCCCATGGCCTCAAGACTTCTCTGTCACTCTTAACTGGTCATCATATAAATACGAAATTCATTTAATCTTTTTATTTTATTTTATATACCCTTCCCAAGTTACAAATGACTAATGGAATATTTTTATTCCTTTCTATTTCAAAAAAACAAACTAAGCAAAACCCCACCAACAATCCCACCACTGAGCTGCAGGGTCAGTGCAGCCCCTGAATCAGTCTTTACCACAGTGAGCCAGTAGATTTCCAAAGCCAGCTTCTCCATGTAGGAACATTCACTGATTACATCTATCATGCGATCGAAAAGGTTTCAGGTTTTCTCAGATATGGTAATCTCCAGGAGGAACACGGTTAGTGATGTAATAAAGGAAAGACAAGTGTATGAGATGTCCTCGTTCTCATGCCTCAGCGCCATGCAGAGTTTAGAGCACCATTCGTGGAGCTCACCTAGGACTGAGCAGTCAGCCTTCTGGGCCTGTGTCCCTGGGAAATGCCTATTTGTGACTCGCTTTCCAATTAAGCCAAGTTCCAACAGGTACTTTGGGTAACTTATTTTCATAAGCCTGGCAAAACTAAGCAAAATTTACCTCCTCTCTTCTCCCTACACACACATACTCATACTCCACAAAAGTTCTCAAAAGCTAAAATGGAATATTGTATATTTCACCTTCATATCCAAGAAGTATATTGACCATGCCCAGAGACTTCTCTTCATCATTCACTTCTGCTCTGAGGTTGGAGAGTATTAGGTCAATGACTGTGATGGTGTCCCCTTTGGAGAATGACAGATTACACAGTGACCCTGAAAGAGTTCATTTGCGTGGAAACATTTTCAAAAGCTGAAGTTATATTCCAACATTTGTATCTAATATTTCTATTGGTAAATGACAATTTTAAGAAAAAATTTGGTTATTCAAACTTGTTAAATATGACTTAAAGACAAATGGATTCTTCTCAAAAACAAAAACAGAAAAAGACCACTCTTTTGGTAAAACTAAACCTTTTATAAAGAGGCATTATTTTAAGTATGTCAGAATGTGTAATGCATCTTACATTTAAAATGATTTGAAATGATTTTCTTGCAATAAGTGACAATCATGATTTGCCTTGCTCAATGGGCAGAGTGGTCACCCCCATCATTTTCAGAAGTCAGCCCCATTTTTCCTGTTATAATAATGTAGGGAGAGTGTTGGATGGTTTTCTGCTGCACAGGCAGAATTCTCACGAACCATCAGAAAATGCCTATAGCATTGACATGATTTTGTTTTGTTACTATCAAGCCAACAAAAGATAATTTTTCAGGATCATGCTTATCTACGCCTTATATTTTGTGTGTCAAATTGCAGTAATCTCTTTTTTATTTTTTGAGATAGAGTCTCACACTGTCGCCTGGGCTGGAGTGCAGTGGCATGGTCTCTGCTCACTGCAACCTCTGCCTCCTGGGTTCAAGCCATTCTCCTGCCTCAGTCTCCCGAGTACCTGGGATTACAGGCGCCCACCACCACGCCCGGCTAATTTTTTATATTTTTAGTAGAGATGGAGTTTCACCGTGTTGGCCAGGCTGGACTCGAACTACTGACCTCGTGATCTGCCCGCCTTGGCCTCCTAAGGTGCTAGGATTACAGGCATGAGCCACTGCGCCTGGCCCTTGCAGTAATTTCTTAGCAAAGTAAAAAATATTCACTGCTCAAAAGTAACATTGGGGTGGGTTTTTTTTCTTCCTTTCTAGGGAATCACTATATTTCAAATAGCCACTAGTGAATAGCGTCCCTCCCCATCCTCCTGTCAGATTTAAAAAAAAAAACCCGCACCTTCAATGAGCAGGAAATATGACAACATACACTGCATTTAAATTCAAGCAAAGAGAAAATCTAGAATGTACATTTCATTCTGCCCAGGGCTAAGGAAAGTACCTTAGCAAATAAATACGTCTTCCATAAACAGAGCACTTTTTCTTTCTTTTCCAATACTCTACCATCTTGGGAAAAGAAAAATGTTCTCCTAAAGTTGTGGTGTATTAAAAAGAAATAAGGACAGGGTATTTTTAAGCAAATTCATTCCAATGAAAGGACAGTCAATTTTTCTGAGCACAGCATTGTTTTGAGGTGATCTAGAACATAGACTTCCTTCCCCTGCTCCTATTCCCGAAGTCCCACATCAAGGAACCTTAAGCAAGCCCACATTTCTTACCTGGAAAACAGTTTCCCCTGGTCACCTCCACTTATCCAGGCAAGGAGTTCTGGTTTAAGGAATTGATGTAAGAATTCCATGTTTGCTCCATGGCCACTGAGCTGCTTTTGTCCTGAACGACACAGTCAGCACCACTCAAGGAAATACACTGAGAGCAGAAGTCGTCCCTTGTCAGCAGGTAATCAGCCACATGACCCTGATGGTGACCGTGATAGGGAGACCGAGGAAGCAGCTCAGCTGGCTCAGGAGGAGTGCTCATTCACCCAGTGATCGAGGGTTGGGAGAGGGAGGACACCAACTGATCATCCGGAAAATGAAGTCAATCAGCTCTTGAAGAGTCTGTTGTTGACCAGAGTGTCCCAAACTCGAATGTACCTGAAATCACCCAGGGATCTTGTTAAGCTGCAGACTCCGATTCTACAGGTCTGAGTGGAGTCTGAGCATTGACATTTTCGGCAGGCTGTCAGGTGATGCTGATACTGCTGGGTCTGGGACCGCTCTTCGAGGAACAAGGTGCTAGAGATGTGAGTGCAACGGGGCACTACCCAAAGTGTGGTCCGCAGACAGGCAGCATCAGTATCACCGGGGAGCTGAGAAGGATGCAGGTGATCAAGCCCAGCCCAGACCTATGGGGTCAGGATCTCTGCATGCAGGGTCCAGAAAGCTGTGTCTAGCAAATGATCCAGGGGATCCTCGTGTATGATTAAAGTTTGAGAAACTGCTCTAGAGCCGTGCCGCTCATGAGCACTCAGAGCGTGGTCCTCAGTCGGGTCATGTCTGTACCCTAGAAGGTGACAGGGAAGCAGAACCTCAGGCTCTACCCAAGACTTTCTGAATCAGAGTCTGCATTTTAACAAGTCCCCCGGTGATAGGTCTGCACATTCAAGTCTGAAAAGCACTGCCCTAAAGAACTATTCCAAAGAGTGGCAACAGCCCTGAGCATTTGGGGGGGACACGCCTTAAACCTGGGGGTGGCTGCCTGCAGCCTAGACCCCTGTGTCTGCTGAGAAGGTGTTCTACCAGCACCCACACAGCTCAGAGCTGAGCATCTCTGCCGGGCAAGACCAGGCCCACGATGGTCACCTGCGTGCTGGGCTACAGCCCCCACCAGCACCAGCATTCAGCTACCAGTTACCAGGCCTTTCATTCAGCTACCAGCTACCAGGCCTTTCTTTCAGCTACCAGTCACCAGGGCTTTCATCAGTTACCAGGCCTTTTATTCAGCTACCAGCTACCAGGCCTTTCTTTCAGCCACCAGTCACCAGGCCTTTCTTTCAGCCACCAGTCACCAGGCCTTTCATTCAGCTACCAGCTACCAGGCCTTTCTTTCAGCCACCAGTCACCAGGCCTTTCATTCAGCTACCAGTTACCAGGCCTTTATCACTGATATTTTTTCTTCTTGATTTAAACAGAAGAGTGATATATGTCTATTGTGGGAAATTAAAGCATAAAGAAGAAAAGTTCCCCATAATCCCTGATCCAGAAAGATCCCTCATTGACACTTTGCTAGCTTTTCTTCTAGTCTTTTTTCTACATGCTGTTAGAATTCCACTTTTTTTTTCACTTGATACTTTTTAGGCTTTAAAAGAGCTTCATAAACATAATTTTAATTCCTACAAATGCTCAACAGAAATAGCAGAAATTAATAAATTTTCTCATACTAATGTTAGACATTTGGGATGTTAAAAATTTTCTTTCTATACATGCAAGGAAGATCTTTATATTAATTTCTTATTTCCTTTGGATAGAGTCCTACAACTGTAATTACAGTAATTACTGTGCAAAATGGTTTTATTATTTGTAAGACTTACATTATCTATTGCCAAGTTGCTTTTCAGAAAGTTTTAAGTAATTGAAAACCTCACTTGTACATCAGGGTGCCCATCTCTCCTTGCCCTCACCAGCTTTGAATACTACTGGTTTTGGAATATTTGCCAATATGATGAAAAATAATATGTCATTGTTGCTTTCATGTTTCTTTATGTAGTGATGGGCATTTGTTCATGTCTATAGCCAATTACAGTAGGAACAGAACTTGTAAGAGCCATATATCCTAAGAAACTTGACTGTTTTCCATGTCTCCTCTTGAAAAACTCCCTCTGCCAGATGTGGAGAAATAGGAACGCTTTTACACTGCTGGTGGGAGTGTGAATTAGTTCAACCATTGTGGAAGACAGTGTGGCAATTCCTCAAGGATCTAGAACTGGAAGTACCATTTGACACAGCAATCCCACTACTGGGCATATACCCAAAGGATTATAAATCATTCTACTACGATAAAACCACATGCACACGTATGTTTATTGTGGCACTATTCACATAGCAAAGACTTGGAACCAACCCAAATGTCCATCAATGCCATCAATGATAGACTGGATCAAGAAAATGTGGCACATATATACCATGGAATACTATGCAGCCATAAAAAACGATGAGTTCATGTCCTTTGCAGGGACATGGATTGAGCTGGAGGCCATCATCCTTAGCAAACTAACACAGAAACAGAAAATCAAATACTGCACGTTTTCACTTATAAGCGGGAGCTGAACAATGAGAACACATGGACAGAGGGAGGGGAACATCACACACCAGGGCCTATTGGGGGGTAGGGGGCTAGGGGTAACATTAGGAGAAATACCCTAATGTAGGTGATGGGTTGATGGGTACAGCAAACCACCAGGGCATGTGTATACCTATGTAACAAAACTGCATGTTCTGCACATGTAACACAGAACTTAAAGTATAATAAAAAAAGAAAGAAAGAAAAATTCCCTCCGTATCTGGGCATCCAGTGGCTATGTCCAGTCTTTTTCTGAGGGGTCGCCTCAACCCCAGAGCATGCCCTTGGGCAGGCCTGTATCTACCTGGCCCGGTCACAGGCAACTCCTTCCCAGCCCACCCAGCTGCTCACTGGCCCAGTCACTGTAGCCCATCTCTTTCCCCAGGACTCAGCAATCTCAGGTGAGTGTCAGCAGGGCCCCTGATAATCCCCAAAATTGCATGTGTATGCACTCCAGCGCAGGTACAGATTAGAAAAAGATGTCTGGGGTGTGCAAGGCTTGGTGAAGGGAACTGGCTGGATTTCAGCCCCCACCTACCTGTTGGCCAGGTGGCTTCATGCCTCGTCTACCAGCCCAATGCTACAAGGCATCCCCAAGGAGAAGCTCTCTCTGTGGGTTCTTTGTGAAGCCTCTCATTAGTTCTGAGTGCCAGCAATGCCACTCTACAGGAATCCCTTTCTCCAACTTTTGCATTTCAACAACTTTTACCTTGAAGTGGGCACTGAGCTAAGCACCTTCTTTTGGAATGAGGAAGTTACTGAACCAGACACTCACTGAAACCTCCTGCGGCACGTGTTTGCTCTCTGGTCACTTGCTCCATTCTAAAGCCAGGTTTTCTGTCATTGTCTCTGTTTGTTTCCGTCCCCTCCCTCCTCTCAGCTGTTGCTTGTGGCCTCAGATCTGGCACCAGCCCACTTCTTGCTCAGGGAGGAAGCAGCTGCCATATCATGACTGTGCAGGTGTCTGCTTTGAGCCTGAGAAGAAGTACAAAGAGAAGAGGGCAGGATTGCTGGCTTAGGGAGAAGAACAACCAGTGAAGAGAATCTACTTGTCTTGGAGTAACAACTGGAAAAATGGAGACGTCAAGGGCCATCAGGTCTAAATGACAGTCTCCTAGGAGAGGAACTCAATAGCAGAGCTTCTTGCTAGTGTTAAAGATCATTAACAATGATCAGAAATGATGGCTAGTGTTCCCAACTCTGCCACCAAGACACCTCCATCTGAGAGGCATGCATCTGAGACCACAGGATCTAAGAGTAGTAAAGTCTATCCTACTGCCACTGGTAGGTAAAAAATATTTGTAGACAATAGTTAGGATGATGCTTTGTTCTATAATTTTAGCTTCTAAATGAATTGCCATGCTGTTTATAATCAACACCAAAAGTAGCATCCTCTCAGTAGCAACCTCATCTGTCTTTTGTACACATGTCCCAAGGTAGGCGGTGGGTCTGCTGGACTCCGGTGTTAGAGAAGAGGGAGAAGCTTCCTGGGGGAGACAGAGCACTCACCTTCCAGAAACCACTTTGAGTGTTTACTTTACTCCAACTTTCTCCTAAAAATGGCATTGGGTTTCTGTGTCGATGATTGTATCGGAAGGCTATGGGGGAAAAACATCTCTTCACAGACTTCCTTAACACTGAACATAAACAGCTCACTCAAGCAGCCATGAGCCTGAAATATAAGCCCAAGTCCAGAGAGGATGCCCAGAACCATTCCCACTAATGGACAGAGTCTAACAACACAACGTAAAACAAGTAAACTCTTAATGGGAAGGATCAGGTAACTGGGTTGATCCTTTGGTCGCTGCATGCAAATTTCTTTCTTTATGGGAAGCAACTTTCAATCAAATAAAAAAGATATAAACTAAGTAATCAAAGTGAACGTGAGCCCTCTTAGTGGCTGAATCATACCTGGGCACGAGTTCTGTAGGTGTGGATTCCTGCATAAACCAGAATTTCATGCAAATAAAACAATATTTGTAACTGATAACTATTTTTATCAAAAAGAGTTTTCCTTGTAGCAAAGTTGTTGTTATTGTTGGTTTTCAAAATTTTCAACACAGTCCAGAGATGGGTGTCTTATTTGTGTTTCAGATATTGTCAGTTTTATGCTTGACAATTATAACGATTTCAATTCATCATAAAATTCTCCCTCATCAAACAGTGGCATTAAGTATAACACAGAATTACAGGAGAGCATAGTAACACAAGGAAAGGTGAAAGATTTGTCAATCACAGAGTCATTGGAACCACCATCTTTGAAGAGTGTTTAAGTTCTGTGTAGAGGTGTTGGGGTCTTTTATGAAAAGCAGAGGCCTGGCCAGGAAGTCAGGACGACCACTACCCATGTCCTGAGAAGGTGACCCAAATTCACTCACATGAGGGTATGTCCAGAGAGATGTGATCTGCAGAAACCCATGGTGCATGAAAAAAGGAAAGTGTGGCCAAGCTGTAAGAGTGCAGCTCTGCATGGTGGAGTCAACTGCATGCCTGCCTATGACAAGTGGTGGGAGGGATTCTGCAAGGTGCTCCCAGGAGTGAAAGGCCCCAATTTTTCATTTGACATTTGGTCAAATTTCACCTGTGTGATATAGAAGTCTCAACTGCAGAAAGACCAAAGGAACTGGGAGACAAGAAATCCCAGAAGGAAATGACCAATCAGAGGTAAGATGCATTTCCACCTTGGCCAAATTTAATTCCAAGTCCCAGAGGTCTTGTGCGAAAATGACTTTGGACTATTCAGAGACCTGAAGAGGGTCAGAGGAAGCCAGTCAGTCCCACAGTCTCTCTGGACCCTGGAGCAGGGTAGGGAATCTTTTTGGTCCCTACAGAAGGAATAACTGCTCTTTTATTCTGGACATTAGTGTATTATTCTTACAGAAAGTGTGGTTACCAAACACCACAGCCATTTCTGCTCCTTTTCCCTGTGGGAAGCCACTTTGCTCACTGAAGGCAGCCAATACGAATTCTTGCCTTTCCAGGTACTTTTGCAGTGAGGAAGGGCCATGTGACCCAGCTCTGGCCAATGGGATGAAAGGAAAGTCTATGATGGGAATGCTTGGTTTCCTCCTAAGAGGCATCTTCTTCCTCTCATGCTCCAAACTTGCATGTGTCTGGGGCAGCCACCTTGTGAACACGAGGCAACAAACATGAAATGAAAAGAACCCAAGGATAGCAGAGCCCAGAGATGGAGCCAGCTGAAGGCCTCGGTGACACCCCTGAGCAGTTGAACCCACGCCCAAGCTTCCTGTTTCCAATCTTCTTGTTAATGATAAAAATAAATTCCTCTTTAACCAGCAGTTCATTAGGCTTTCTGTTGTTTTTGGCTAAACACACCTGTCTAATTCACTTACTAACTTTCTTGAAATGCAGACTTTACTTCTTACATGTATATGTGTTTCTCTACATACAGAGAAGTACGCGGAAAGATAGAAATCAAGCCAATAATTTTGGTTATATTGGAAGTATAGGAGGAGATCAAATGTGGAAGAAGGAGATAAAACAGAAAAAGAAAAAATTTTCAAAGAAAAATTTTTTTCTATTTTAAAAATTTTTTAAAGAAAATATTTTTTTAATTTAAAAAATTTTTAAAGAAAATTCTTTTAAATTTAAAACATTTTAAAGAAAATTATTTGTAATTTAAAAAATTTTTAGGGAAAAATTCAAGCCAATTAAAAGTAAAATTTAATTAAAAATTTTAAAAGAAAATAACTTTAGAAGATCATAAATAATATATATCTTTCATTGGTAACACTGTTGATATTGATAAATACTTGGAAATAATTGTTTAGCTAAAGAGGTTTCGTATTTGCAAAAAACAAAAGTCTCTGAAGCCACTAACAAATGTTGACGTGTATATGTTGTTAAAGGGATGTTTGTGTGTGTGTGTGATATACGTATATATGTACATATATTTTATATTTATGTTTTATATAAACAAATATAGTAGAATCCTATCTTTATGTCTGAGTGCAGGGAAGCAGCTTTGTTGGATGGATGTGTGCCAAAATGATAATAGTGGTCTCTTGGTTGTGGTGTTTTGGGTCATTTCCCCCAATAGCTTGTTTGCCTGAATATTCTAGTTTTTTTGCAGTAGCTTGTATTTCTTCTATAATATGGAAAATTAGGAAAAAGTCAAACATGACCTCTAGACCTCTAGAAGACTGCTTGTTCCTCCAGCAGAATCAGAGCAGCTCAGAAGGGATGGGGAAGGAGCCTGAGGGAAGCTGTGGGTGCTGGAGATGCGGTCTCTGGAACTCGGCCTCACACTGCTGAGCAGAGACGGCCCGTGCAAAGACCCCATCTAGGTACCGACCTGTCAGGCATGATGACAGGATTAATCAGATTTTAAAATTGTCTGATAAAAGTCTATTAGCTCCTTAGAGATATTCAGGATGTAAATTTAAGGTGTTATTATATTATTATGGCTTTCCCATCCTGGCTGGTGCTGAAAAATCAAGACTATTAAATATTATAGGCCTTACGTTCTATTTTTACTATCGAAGTACTGGATAATAAATTTAAATAGGAGAGACTGAAAAGTAAGATGACCTCTTTCCTACCAATTGTAACAGTTGAGAATTCAGCTCTAAACTTTGAAAACTGTGTATCTTTTTTCCAAGGGAGAAAAATGACTTAGAAATTGAGATTCATGTAGAAGGTGGTAAAAACAGCCTGTCTAGGAGCTGATCCTCCTTGGGAAATTTCACTGAATGAAACTTGTTGGTGGCTAGTCATAGCTGAACCAGAATTTTTTCCCCTGTGTCTTTCCATCAAGTCTAAGTATGTATCTGTCTTTTTCGTATCTGTTTCAAAACATGATTTTTAAATATTGGAGAAATATTTCTTTCCTTTTAAAGATGCTTGTTTCAAGTGAAAACCTAAAGTTTTTTCCCCCAGCATTTAATGCATAATTTTGTAGGTTAGTCTTATTTGCAGATTTTAGAAAATGCCTTTTTTTCTTCTCCAAGTGTTAAAGCAATTTAGATTAATGGGCCTCGGACTCTTTGATACCCATTTTAAGGCATTTAAAAATCCATAGAAGACGCTACCCTTTCATATGTGGTAAGTAAAAATCTTGGCAGATGAAAGACTCTTTTTTCCTTTTTGTTTTTGCACAAAAGAAAATCCTTGGAGCCACAGAAAAACTGCAGAGGTGAGAGGGAAAATCTTCGTATTGTAGTTTTCTTTCTCCCTGCTTCAGCACCCTACCCCTGGCGGCTGCTTGTAGGAAGTGGGAAAGACCTCGGTGACACCACTGAGCAATTGAACCCACACCCAAGCCAGGATGGGGCCGGCTCTGCAGGCAGGGAACAAAGGAAGACAGGCTGGCCCCATGGTGACCCAAACTCAACCTCTGCACTTCATGATCACCACTGTAGCTCCCGAAACCAAACATTTACTGAGCATAATATTCCACGTTATAGTCCATCCATCAGCTCATGGGGACTCTATGAGCACGAATGTTAGGAATGGCTACTAATGAGCAATGCAGGCCCCTGGAGGGTAAGCTGATTCTGAGAACCCTGAGTGGTGCTGACCGCACATGGGGCAGGGCCTCTGTGGCCCTGACTCCTGGGCAGGAGCCCCAAGCTGGGAGCATAGCATGTGGGGTGGAGGTGGGGCTGTCTGTTCCTGTCACTCCTTTTTGACCAAGGCCTCTCAGATACCCCTGATGGCGCGTGTGCTTGGAGGGAAGGAAAGGGAGGCCTTGCTAGGCTGCGGGCATGGCTCCAGCTTGGCGTGCATGTGTGTGTGAGTGTGTCTCTGTGTATGCACTTGGGTCCATTTGTCTTATTTACCAGTTATTGAGGATGGTTATTGAGGGCAAGAAAGAAAAGAGGCAAAGAAGTCACATGGTGTTTTCCCGTACTTGGCCATAGGCTCAATCTTTTTCTTTTCTTTGATTGAGACAAATGCCAGGATGTTGGTAAATTTCGTGCCTATATTGGGGGAACATCCCTCAGCCAAACACCCAAGGAGGGCTGTAATGAGCCGTGAGTGGGGGGCTGCTTGCTGGAGAGGGAGGGCTTCTGAAGGGGCCATGTTTACTCCTCCTGGCTTAGGGCCTGGGATGTCCCCCGTTAGTGTCACTGTGGCTGTGACCACAGTGATAAGAATTCAGTCATAAAAGTTCACTCTGAGGTTCCTGATATTAACACCACCAAGGACACATTTTATTGCTTTTCTCTCCGAGGACATCACATGTTGACATATTTTGTTCATCCAATTGCATGTTAGAACTAAAGTCACCTTCTGGGACCTCCAAAAACTGGAAATTAATTATAATCTATTTAATTTTGCTGAAAGGTTTTTGAATTTTAAAACACCAAGTAATTTTTTTCTTTTTATGTTAATCAAAAACATATAAAGAATTCTAGGAAGTTGAAGTAATAGCATCTGGATTAATCTGAATCTCCCAACATATCCTCCAAAAATCAGTAGACAACAACAGGAAGGTCAGACGAGGTGATGTGAAGCCCAACCCTCAGCACATGTAGGAGATGGAGAATTCACAAACTTTAAGCTGCTGGCGAGTGGAGCAATGAACACCAAATCTCAGCAAGCCATTTCCCATGTCCGGGTCTCAAGACAGTGGAAAGCAAGGGCGGTATGGGAAAAAGGGAATGGAGGAGAGGGGAGGCCGCCTAGTGGTGGGTCTGAGACTGACCCAAGATTACTGCCCACAGGAGAGGCTCCTACGGCAAAAATACAAAGTGACCTGTCTCCAAGGGCATCACTTCTAGGGCCGAAGCTAAAAGGAAGGAAGATTCTTTGGAAGATAGGGCATAAGTGGGAAGCTTTAGGGCTCTGAAGGGCAAGAGAGAAGCAAAAAACATTCGCATAACCCTTCGCCCATGCCCCTCCAAAACAAGCCACCCATTAAAGAAACCACACTTTCCTACGCTGACAGAGAGGGGCCCTTAACTAGTAGTCTTGTAAACCATCCCATAAAATGAATAGGCAGAGCAAACTAAATATATATAAACCTAGTTTAACAACGAGAACCTCTCAGTGCATCAAACTCTTCCTCCCCCAAATGATCACAAAGCAGAAGACAACAGTCACGTTACACTCAAAATTCAGTGAGATCTCATCAAACAAACATTTCAGGATAGAAAATATCATCTTCAATCAGAAATTAAAAAGCTTAAACCAGAAAGACAAAAATAGAAAGAAATAAAGAGAGTTGATTGATCTCAGGAAAGAAAATGAAAAAGACAAAATGATCTCAGGAATAAAAAACACATTCCTAGTTGCACAAGGGATAATAGAAATGAAAATTTAAGAAGAAGCATTGAAGGAAGGCAGGAGAGTAGCTAAAAAATAAAAATAAGCTAAAGAAAGAAGAAAAAAGTTCAGAGAGAAAGCAACTGAAATGGAAGAAGCAGACAATATATGTAATTGAAGACCATGAAGAAGAAAAATAAAATGCTGGAACAAAGTTTATACATCAAACTACTACATTGCAAGAAAACCTTTTGGAATTATGAGGAAACTGAAATCTCAATACTGAAGGGGGCCACTGAGTACCTGGATAAACCAAAAACCATCAACTCTGAGACATATCCCAGTGAAACTATTAGAATTTAAAGATAAAGAAAAAAATCCTGGCAGGGTGTGGTGGCTCAACCTGTAATCCCAGCACTTTGGGAGGCTGAGGCGGGTGGATCACCTGAGGTCAGGAGTTCAAGACCAGCCTGGCCAACATGATGATACCCTATCTCTACTAAAAATACATAAAACCAGCCGGGCATGGTGGCAGATGCCTGTAATCCCAGCTACTCAGGAGGCTGAGGCAGGAGAATCCCTTGAACCTGGGAGGCAGAGGTTGCAGTGAGTCGAGATTACACCACTTCACTCCAGCCTGGGCGACAAGAGTGAAAACTCCATCTCAAAATAAAATAAAATAACCTTCAAGGACAAGAGAATAAGACTGGTATCAGAGTTCCCAAAAACAACGTACACATATGTCAACAACTAAGCAGTATTTTCAAACAGAGTCATGGAAAATATGTACAAAATATTTTATGTCAAGTGAAGCTATGCTTAAAGTATGAAGGTTACAGAAAAAGAGTTTTAAACAAACAAAAATATAGAGAATTCTCTGTGAGCATCTCTTGAGGAATCAACTACAGGATGAACTTCATTCAACCAACATCTGAATGGGAAAACTTCAACAGAAGTATTTATAATAAGCACTTAATAGTCATTTGTAGATCCATGAATAAAAATAATTCAGAACAAGGGTGGAGGAATAGTATTTTATATGTTGTATGTTATATGCCATGTGTCATATATTCTGTGAATAATAAGAAATATGTATCTGTTGATCTCTGCCCCCAGTTCCTGAGACCAAACTCCTAAAACCCTTGTAGATAGATGCTGGGATAATCTTTTGTTCTAATATTTGGCTTTGATCTTGGATCCTGACACAGAGCTGCTGAATCATTTGGAATTTCCTGGGCAGTAGGAGTGTCTTTTGTTCCAATGAGGTGACTCTTGGTGGACTCCTGGATTGGGGATCGTCATCAGAAAGGCCACACCGTAATGAGAAGCTTGGAACGTTCACCTCCATCTTTCAACCTCCGGGAAAAGGAGAGGAGCTGGTTATCGAGTTAATTGTTGATCACACCTACATGATATGTGAAGCCTCCATAAAACACCTGAACTATGGGGTTTAGAGAGCTTCAGGGTTGAACACATCTGTGTGCTGGGAGGGTGGTGCACCCCAACTCCCTGATGACAGGAGCTCCTGCACTCACGACCCTTCCAGACCTCACCCTATTGCGCCTCTTTACCTGAATTTCATCTCTGTCCTTTGTCACATCCTCTATTAATCTCATAAGCTTGTAAATGTGTTCCTCTGAGTTCTGTGAGCCTTCCTAGAAAATTAACCAAACCCAAAGACTGGGTCACGGGAACCCCAATTTATAGCCAATCAGTAAGACATATAGGTGACAACCTACTACTTGGAATTAGTGTCTGAAATGGGTGCAGTCTTGTGGGTCTGAGCCCTTAACCTGTGCGCTCTGACTCTAAATCCAGGTAGGTGGTGTCAGAATGGAGTTGAAGCATAGGACACCCAGCCACTGTCTCTGGAGAATTGCTTAGTGTGTGGGGAATGCACTTCTCACCCCATTTTAGTGACCAGAGCTGTTCTGTGTTGTGTTGGCTGTGTGAGAAAAGAAAAAGTGCTTATTTTTCCGGTAAATATTCCCACAAGGGGGAAATAATGCAACTAAAAGTGGGAGGAGAAGGGAGCAGAAAAGGAAAAAGGAGAACAATATCATTGACTGTGACACCAGCAGTTGGTGGATACCATTAAAAACCAGCAAGCCACAGCAATTGTGGTCAATCTCGTGGATGAGTGTTCAAGAGTACAACAGACACATTTCAGTATAGTATTAAATAATTTATTGAAAACAATTAAAAGCCACGTGGTAAAAGATAAAAATAAACTAACAAGGGACTAGTGGCATTTAAAACATTGTGAGTACAAATATAACTACGAGAGCACAACTTTTTTTTTTAACAAGTATTTTAAATTCAGGGGTACATGTGCAAGGTTGTTGCATAGGTAAACTTGAGTCATGAGGGTTTGTTGTACAGATGATTTCATCACCCAGGTATTAAGCCTAGTAACCATTAGTTATTTTTCCAGATCCTCTCCCTCCTCCCACCCTCCGCCCTCAGGTAGGGCCCAGTGTCTGTTGTTCCCTTCTATGTGTCCATGTGTTCTCATCATTTAGCTCCTGCTTATAAGTGAAAACGTGCAGTATTTGGTTTTCTGTTTCTGTGTCAGTTTGCTAAGGATGATGGCCTCCAGCTCAATCCATGTCCCTGCAAAGGATATGATCTCATTCTTTTTATGGCTGCATAGTATTCCATGGTGTAAATATACCATATTTTCTTTATCCAGTCTATTATTGATGGGCATTTGGATTGATTCCATGTCTTTGCGATTGTGAATAGTGCTGCAATGAACATACATGTGCATGTGTCTTTATAATAGAATAATTTATATTCATTTGGGTATAGACCCAGTAATGGGATTGCTTGGTCGAATGGTAGTTCTGTCTTTAGGTCTCTGAGGAATCACCACACTGTCTTCCACAATGGTTGAACTAATTTAAACTCCCACAAACGGTGTATAAGCATTCCTTTTTCTCTGCAACATTGCCAGAATCTGTTACTTTTTGACTTTTAGTAATAGCCATTTTGACTGGCCTTAGATGGTTTCTCCTTGTAGTTTTGATTTGCATTTCTCTAACCATCAGTGATGTTGAGATTTTTTTCATATGATTGGGCTGGCTGCATGTATGTCTTCTTTTGAAAAGTGTCGGTAGAACAACACTTGAAACCTTCCTAAATCCCAAAAGAAATTGTTTTAAAAACTAAAAGAGCAAAATAAACTCATCACAAAGAAGAAGAAACACAGCACTTTCAACACAATGTGGTAATTTTAACATAAAGTAGTATGACGGAGCTGAGACCAAACGCTGACTTCTGGCCTCCAGAACTGTGAGAGAATAAACGTCGGCTGCCTAAACCATCCATTTTGGGGTACTTTGCTACAGGAGCCCTAGAAAACTAATACAATAACTCACAATCAATAAATCAATACCTCCATTCAAAAAGTAACCAAACAGATAAACTACTAGCTAACTTAGAAAAAAAGAGGGGGTAGAAAGCATAAATAAATAAACTAAGAAACGGCAACAAGGAAATAACTTGACATGAAAGAAGTTTAATAAGCATTAGATCACTTACAGGCTGAGTTGAAAGGGATAATTTCCTTAAAAAATCGAGTTTACCAAAATTGATCCTATTAGAGACAGAAAGTTATCAAGGAACTCTTACACAAAAAAGGCATCAGACCCGTATGGTCTTATAGGATAATTCTACCAAAGTTTCAAAGACCAGGTATTCCCAATGCTTTTTTTTTTTTCCGCCCATTTTAGAGATGGAATTTTAGAGATGGAATTTTTAGTAAATGATACTGAGACAACTGGTTAACCACTTGAAAAAAGATAAAAATTAGATCCACACCTCATACCACACACAAAGATAAACAAGGTCTTGAAGGTACAAACTTAGGTTTGAGCAAATATTAAGCTTGCTCTTGGATAGGGCAACTCAGCAATATAAAGATGTTAGTCCTCTCTATTTTAATTTATACATTTAACACAATCCCAAGAAACTTTTAAAACCCTGACAAGTTGATATTAAAGCTCATATGCTAAATAAACATGACTGGATGTGGTGGCTCATGCCTTTAATCCCAGACCTTGGAGAAGCCAAGGTAGGAGGATTACTTGAGGCCAAGAGTTCTAGTCCAGCCTGGGAAACATAGCAAGATTCCATCTGATACGGTTGGCTCTGTGTCCCCACCCAAATCTCATCTTGAATTGTACTCCCATAATTCCCACGTGTTGTGGGAGGGACCCGGTGGGAGATAATTTGAATCATGGAGGCGGTTTTTCCCATACTGTTCTTGTGGTAGTGACTAAGTCTCATGAGATCTGATGGGTTTATCAGGGTATTTTTTTTTGCATCTTCTTCATTTTCTCTTGCTGCTGCCATGTAAGAAGTGCCTTTCACTTCCCGCCATGATTCTGAGGCCTCCCAAGCCGTGTGGAACCCTAAGTTCAATTAAACCTCTTTTTCTTCCCAGTTTCTGGTATGTGTTTATTAACAGCATGAAAATGGACTAATACACCATCTCTGTAAAAAAATAAAAATAAAAATAAAAATTAGCCAGGTGTGGTGCTGCATACCTGTAGTCACTGCAACTTGGGAGGCTGAGGTCGGAGGATCACTTCAGCCCAGGAATTCATGGCTGCAGTGAACTATGATTGCGCCGCTGCTCTCCACCCTGGGCAACAGAGCAAAACACTGTCTTTAAAACAAGCAAATAAATATGCAGGGATAGCCAAAACATATATATGAGGGAGGCTAGCCCTATCAGACATTGAAACATACTATAAAGCCTCAATAATTGAAACTCTCATATTGTTGCACGAGTAGGCAGAAAGACCTATTGAACAGAGCACACACACCAGAAATAGACAAAACTACATATGAAAATTTAGTATATGATAAAGGTGGCATCTTAAATCACTTGTGGCAGAGATGGAATTTTTAGTAAATGATACTGAGACAACTGGTTAACCACTTGGAAAAAGATAAAAATTAGATCCATACCTCATACCACACACAAAGATAAACAAGGTCAGGGGTCCAAATGTAAAAACTGAAACCACACAAGAGCTAGAAGAAAACATTGATGAATTTCTCTGTAACTTATTACCTGGATGTAGGGAAAAGCTTTCTATGTCTCAAAATCTAAATGAAATGAAAGAAAAGATTGATAAGTTCAACGACATAAAAATGAAAATAACTTTTGCATATCAAAAGAAAATGAAGATCTGGGAAAAAAATTTGCAGCATATATAAGAAAAGTCTAATATTCCTAATATATATATCTGAGAGAAAAATGGGCAAATACATGAACAAATAATTAACAAAAATATGTTAAAATGTTCCTTAAATATATGAAAAAAGACTCAACATCACTGTTAATAAGAGGACAAATTAAAAATAATTAAAATATATTATTTCTCGGGCTGGGTGCGGTGGCTCATGCTTGTAATCCCAGCACTTTGGGATGCTAAGGCGGGTGAATCACAAAGTCAGGAGATCGAGACCATCCTGGCTAACACGGTGAAACCCCGTCTCTACTAAAACTACAAAAAATTAGCCCAGCATGGTGGCGTGTGCCTGTAGTCCCAACTACTTTGAAGGCTGAGGCAGGAGGATTGCTTGAACCCAGGAGGCCGAGGTTGCAGTGAGCCAAGATTGCACCACTGCACTCCAGCCTGGGCGACAGCGAGACTCCATATCAAAAAAAAAAAAAAAAAGAAGAAGAAATATATTATTTCTCACATATTTATTAGATCTGCAAAGGTAAAAAGTATAAAAACACACTGTTAGCAGGGCTGTGGGGCTGAAGGATTTTCTTCCAAACTCACTCATGTGGCTGTCAGCAGGCTTCAGTTTTTTGTGTGTATTACTCCATTCCTCATCATGCCCCTCAGGATCCTCCAGAGGGCTGGTTACAATATAGCAGCTTGTTACCAGCAGCTTGAAAATTGAGGGAGGGATGGAGAGAGATTGAGAGAGAGGGGAATTGGTAAATGTAATACAATGTTAACTTTTGGGGAATCTGGGTTAAATGTATATGAGAATTCTTTGTCCTATTCTTGCCATTTTTCAGCAGTCTGAAATTTACTTCAAGTTGTTATCTGTTTGCTTGCTTTTTGTTTTTCAGAAATGATTCAGGAACTATACAAAAGCTACTGAAGGGCAAGTTGGAGCCTCTGATCCTCATTTGATTAGCAGAGCTGCCACACAGACTTGGGGTAAACTGAGCAGTTTTGGCTTACTGCTTCTAAACGCATGATTTTATTATACAATTTTTAAATACTGACCATTGGATAACTTCAGAAGGACCAGGGGTCTCAGACTGTGAACCACAATTAGTACCCTCACTTTGCAGATGAAGACACAGAGGGGATGTCTGCCCCCTGTCCTGGAGGGAGGTTTTTGGGGATAGTGACTGACTGCTGACAACTAAGGGGCTGGGGTGGGGATGGTGACTGAGCTGCCTAAGGGGCTGCCACCAGTTCTGATCTCTACCCCACAATGACCGTGCGGTGGGCTGAGACCTCAAGTGGCCCGTCCTCTCTTCTTTGGGGAGAGGAGATCCTCACTCCCAGGTAGTTCACAGCCAGGTAAGGTTGGCAGGATTCTAAAGATGTCCCCCTAGATTCCCATCACTGGTTATCCAAACAAACACTAGTCTAGGTGCTGCTTTAATGGGGTTTTGTAGATGCAATTTCTGGATTTTCCAGACAAGCCCAAACTGACCACTTGGCCCTTAAAAGCAGAGAAATTTCTGTGGCTAGAATCAGAGAGATTCAGTGAAAGAGAAAAGCAGGAGAGATGAGGAAGTTAGGGGATCAAAAAGACTCACAGCTTTTGATTTGCTGCTGCCAGCTTTGAAAGGGGTGAGAAGCCAGACAGCATGAGTGGCTCTAGAATCTAAGGACCAGATCTGGTTGAGCACCCACAAGAAAACGGTCCTACACCCACACAGAACTGAATCCCACCACAGCCTATAACCCTGGACACGGATTATAGAGACTTCCAGAAAAGGACATAACCCTGCTGCCACCTTGATTTTGGCCTTGTGAGAATCTGAACAGAATTCTCACACTGTGCTCAGACTTCTGACCCGCAATGTGTTAGCCCAATCTTGCGTCACTCTAAAGAAATACTTGAGATGGGGTAATTTATAAAGAAAAGAGGTTTAATTGGTTCATAGTTCTGCAGGCTATACAGAAAGCATGGTGCTGGCATCTGCTTCTGGTGATTCTTCAGGAAGCTTACAATCATGGCAGAAAGCAACAGGAGCCACAGCAAGAGCAAGAGAGAGGGTAGGGAGGTGCCACCAGCTTTTAAACAAGCATATTTCCTGTGAACTCAGAGCGAGAACTCACTCATCACCAAGGGGATGGTGCCAAGCCATTCACGAGGGATCTGCCTCCGTGGTCAAAGTACCTCCCATCAGGGCCAACCTCCAACATGGGAGGTTACATTTCAACATGAGATTTGAAGGGGACAAACATCCAAAGCATACTACATAAGAACTGTGAATTAAAAATGGGGGTTGATTTAAGCCATTAAATTTGTGATAATTTACTACAGAAGCAATAGAAAAAAAAATGCATATGCCAGGTAATTGGGAGAGCGTGGGCTAGGGTTGGGGAGATCCAGTAAGTAGCCCTGGGGCTCTCTCATCTCTACAGAGCAGTTACAACAGCACTGCCTTGGGCCAAGTGCTCCTCAAATACTCACCATGATGATGATGGCCACCACAATGACACAGGAAGCTCCAGCTTGGTGTGAGATCCCCAAGCTGCAGCTCTTCCGTCTACAAAATCACTCTAAATTCACCTTCATCAGCCCTTCTTCCCATGACAGTAATCTCAGTAACACTCCACTAGTCAGTTAGGAAAATTCTGGAGTGTCCCTGGGTGCAGGGCCTTGAGGGAAAACATTCAGGGAGAGGATCTGAGGAGGCTCAAAGAAATGGAGCCAACAAGGCCTCCCTGTATCTGTATCTGGGGCTCTTTGTCTGTTGAGGTGGCTGCTGAACTGTAATTTTTAATTTTTAAAAAATTATATTGATTTTTGGCTGGGTGTGGTGGCTCACACTTGTAATCCCAGCACTTCGGGAGGCCGAGGTGGGTGGGCCACGAGGTCAGGAGATCAACACCATCCTGACTAACACGGTGAAACCCCGTCTCTATCAAAAATACAAAAAATTAGCCGGGCGTGGTGGCGGGCACCTGTAGTCCCAGCTACTTGGGAGGCTGAGGCAGGAGAATGGCATGAACCTGGGAAGTGGAGCTTGCAGTGAGCAGAGCAGAGGTCGTGCCACTGCACTCCAGCCTGGGCGACAGAGCAAGACTCCATCTCAAAAAAAAAATTATATTGATTTTTATTTATTTTAAAGTTGGGTCAAGGGGAATATGCCATCAAAGATGTGGGGGAGTAGCGTGCATATGTTTTATGACTGTCCAAAGGTCATAAGTCAACAAATGTCAAGGATGTTGCTTAAGGTCTCTTCAGCTGCTCTGAGCAATGTGTTGGCCCCCACTTTGTGTGCGCTCTGCAGGACCAAAGGTGGAGTTCACTCAAGCAACTTTGGAGTCCTAGGCCTCAGTTCCCTCATCTGTTGATATTGTTTGGCTGTGTCCCCACCCAAATCTCATCTTGAATTGTAGCTCCCATACTTCCCACGTGTTGTGGGAGAGACCTGGTTGGAGATAATTGAATCACAGGGGCGGGTCTTTCCCATGCTATTCTTCTGATAGTGAATAAGTCTCACGGGATCTGATGGTTTTATAAAGGAGAGTTTCCCTGCCCAAGTTCTCTTCTCTTGTCTGCTGCCATATGAGACATGACTTTCATCTTCTGCCGTGATTGTGAGGCCTCCCCAGCCACGTGGAACTGTGAGCCCATTAAACCTCTTTCTTTTATAAATTGCCCAGTCTTGGGTATGTCTTTATCAGCAGCATGAAAACAGACTGATGTATCTGTAAAATGGGGAGGGGGTAAAATAAAAATTCTAAGATTTTTTTGACCTTTAAAACTCTGTGGTTTCTACGTTTGGCCAAAATATCACCCTCTACATCCTCATCAGTCACCAGGTCTGTTTCTGGTGTGACCAGAGGGTAGGCCCTGTATTATAGCCCCATCCTCCACTCTCTGTGGTCTCACGCATTTATAAGATCTTTCTTTGTTCCTTCTTTTTGAGCAAATAGGTAAATATCTTTGTGGCCTAGGGCAGAATCCTGACCACAAACTTGGTGGGACTGATTGTGGATTGATCTCTGGATCTCTGAGGTCTCTTCCAGCTATCAGATTTATGACCCATTCTTTCCGGCTACGAATGGCCAACTGTTGGTGTCAAAAATATGTTTCAGAGGCCAGGCGTGGTGGCTCATGCCTGTAATCCCAGCACTTTGGGAGGCCAAGATGGGCAGATCACGAGGTCAGGAGATCGAGACCATCCTGGCTAGCAGGGTGAAACCCCGTCTCTACTAAAAATACAAAAAAATTAGCCAGGCCTGGTGGTGGGCACCTGTAGTCCCAGCTACTTGGGAGGCTGAGGCAGGAGAATGGTGTGAACCCGGGAGGTGGAGCTTGCAGTGAGCCGAGATCACGCCACTGCACTCCAGCCTGGGCGACAGAGCAAGACTCCATCTCAAAAAAAAAAAAAAAAAGTTTCAGAAAGAACAAGCACTCTTGACAGTTTTAATGCTGAATTTAATCCTTGATTCTAGCAGTATAGAGCCCGTCTGTAAATGTGTTTTCAGTGTGTCCATTTTTCTAATTGGATCATATAAACACACGTCACATATGTGATGCTTGCTGGGTGGCTGGTATGTAGCCTTTAATCCCTGATTGCCTCCAAAGAGTCACTGCCACACACCATTCTGGGGAAGAACCACACACAGGTAGGGTCTTTTCAGAGCAATTTAGCTGGGTCTGTAGATCTCCGGAGCTGACAAAGCTAAGTTGGGAATGTCAGGCACAAAGGGCCCATGACTTCAGAACTAAGTGACTGGCTATCAGTTAGGGTCCAATTAGGAGACAGAAACCACACAGTAATTTGAAAGTTTAATATAAAAGGTATTAACTAACTCAAATGATTGCATAATGGGAGATTGCCTAGTAAAAAGTCAGGAGAACGCTAAAGAATGCAGGAATCACAGGCGTAAGAAGTAGCTATTACTCTGGGAGCTGAGATAAAACATCCAGGGAAGAGGCTCTCTACCCCTTAGGGCTGAGGTCCAGACCTGTTGAGAGAGCATGGTAGTGATTCACTGCTGGGCAGAGAAGTGACTGTGGTGCTGTCCCAGAACCTGATGGAAATCTGCCCTCTGAGAAATGGGGGAAGCTGTCCATAGGGTGGAGCTGCATTTTTTGCTGCAAAGCTGCCCTGGGGCATGCTGGGGAGAGCAGCTGCTCCTGCTGGCCCCTGGACATGGCAGATGCCAGTGCTGGAGAAACTGCCTGCTGTGGGCGCCTGGTGAGATGTACACCAGGGCCAGAGAGAGAAAAACGCCTTTCTTATTCAGCACCCTCTACTGAGAAGGAGCAGCAGCCCGCCTGCTGCAAAGGACATATTTACAGGGCCCCACTCCATTTTTGCAGAGCAGGCAATGAAAATTGAGTTTGGAACTGACAGGAAATGAATTGATAACTGGCATAACGGAGTTAATTGAATTCCCATGAGTCAAGAAATTTGAGGTTCGAAAATAATGTCTTTTGCAACAACTTGGATGGAGCTAGAGGCCATTATTCTCCACTTGTAGTGAAGTATCACAGGAATGAAAAACCAAAAACCGTAGGTTCTCACTTGCAAGTGCAAGCTAAGCTATGAGTGTGCAAAGGCATACAGAGTGACATAATGGACTTCAGAGACTCACAAGGGGGAGACTGGAAGGGGGGCTAGGGATTAAAAACTATACATTAGGCACAACGTGCACTACTCAGGGGACAGGTGCATTAAAATCTCAGAATTCACCACTATCTAACTCATCCATGTAACAAAATCCACTTGTACCCCAGAAGCTACTGAAATAAAAATTAACTTCAAAAAATCTTGATAAATTTTAAAAAAAAAAAGGAAATGTGAGGTTCTGGGAGAGGAAGAAGCACTTTTCCTTTCTCTTCTCTCCAGAAATCAGCACCAAAAGAGGAGGTCAAGACCATTAACAGGATCATGCTGTGTATGGCTACCCAGTGTAAGTGCCCCGTAATTCCAGGGAGTCCTTTGACAAAGACCTCATTGTGCCTGGCCCTTGACATTGTACAGTTGCTGGCAGCCCTGACGTGGAGAGGTGAGTTATATATGGCAGATGAGCACCAACTGTTCCTAAGGTAGGGATGGAGTTAGTGGCAGAGTAAAGACATGGCCTTGGGCTCAGCACCACCAGGCTGCAGTCATGATATCCTAGGACAGCCACTCAACCTTGGTAAGACTTTTAGCTGTGTGTTCATGGGAAAGCTACTCTCTCCAGTCCTCGTTTCTGCAACTATTAAAAAAGGACATAGGACTTGATCATTTTTTAGGTCCTATAAGCTCTAAAATTATACACCTTTGTACTTCGACTTTATTCATCTACTCACTTATTGACTCAGAGGCAGATTTACTGCGAAGCTAATGAAGTTGAAGCCTCAGGGTCCCTCACTTGCACAGGCCCCTTCCAAAGCCCTGTCTTTTATGTCTCCATAAGTTCAAATGGGTCCTCCACATTGTGTAAGCTTCAGGTCCCACAAAACCTAGGTTCACCTATGCCCTCTCTAAAGCTTTATTAAGCAGCCGTGTTCAGACATTGCACCAGGCTCAGTGTGCTAGCTCCTGTGTGAATGGCTGCACCACCTTGAGCAGCTCACTCCCTGCTCTGAGCCTAACTTTTCTCATCTGCCAAACCCAGGCCGGTCTTTTCTCATCTGCCAAACCCAGGCTGGTCTTTTCTCATCTGCCAAACCCAGGCCAGCGTGAGGATTCCACGAGGAAGCAAGTGCAAGGGCACTGATGCTGAGTGGTCCCTCCAGCACTGCTAGTCCATCCCCATCTGCAGGCGGAAGGGAAAGCTCTTGGAGAAGCTGGTTGGGAGGTGCACCATTTCTGTGTGCAATGTACTCAGGGCTGCAGGAAGCAAGATGCTGAGCCAGCACCTGGCTAATATGTCAAAGGGTCCTGGAATTAGCAGAGGGCAAGAGTGGTGGATTGGGGGGTCTGAGCACCCCAAGTTGAGGGCAACAGAAAATTCCGCAGAGGCTAAGATTCCCTGCTGGGAGAGGGTGGAGGGAATTCCGGAGGGAGGAATAGAAAGTGGGATATCAGGACACACTGCAAAGGCGGAGAGAAACCCCGTGTCGCCATCTCATTGATGATTAATGAGAGCCACACCCTCATCAAGACAGAAGACACAGGGAGGTGGCAGCTAGAATGAAGAGGGGGCTTGGGCCAGCAGCGGTGCTTCCCAGGCACAGAGTGGGTCCCTGGGTCACCCTTTGGGTGTGAGGGGCCATGAGAAAATATTTTGCTGGGAGTCGTGTCTGTATGACTAGTATGATTAAAATGTATTTCAAAATTCGTGGGTCCATGTGAGGTCTAGTTGTTGGCTAATGAAGATCTGGGGTGATGAGAGAAGGCCTGCTTACCTATGTATTTATTGTCGTCAGCACACAAGAAAGTTCTCCGAGGTGTCCAGGCAGCATCTCTCCATGTTCTTTATTGTCAAGTGCGCCATTGCTGGCTAAGCTCATATCTCCATGAGACAAAAGCAGTAACGCTGTCATCACTCACCACATGGTGGCCTTGGAACCTGTTTGTACTGAAACAATGTAGTCCTGGGACTGTTCATGGGAGGCTGTGGCTGCATCATCACTCCTGAGGCTGCTGCATCCAGGCACTGCCCTTGTGGTAAGGGTTGAATTGTGTCTCCCCAAAAATGTCACCTTATTTGGAGATAGGGTCTCTACTAAGCTAAAATGAAGCCATTGGGTGGCCCCTAATCCAGTATGACTAGTGTCCACATAAAAGGGGAAATTTGGACACAGACTCACATGTAAGGAGAACATCAGTTGAATGCAAAGATGTTGCCCTTAGCTCGGCCTTGGGTAAGCTAAGCTCTGTGACCTCAGGTAAGTCACTCATTCTCCCTGAACTTCAGTTCCCAATCAAGGAAAAATCAAGAGGAATAACCTTACCATTTAGTGTAGGGGGCTGAGAGTGCACTGACTGAGTCTGAATTCTGCCGTCACCTGCTGTCGATGACATGCTGGCATGCTACCTAGCCTTTCTGTGTCTCGGTTTCCTCATCTATAAGGATAGAATAACAATAGTACCTAGGTATATGGTTCGTGAGGACTCAATAGTGAAGGCAAGAGAAGAATCAGACACGTAGCACACAGCAAGCACACACTCAAAAGGTGTCTGTGACTATTATTGTTACGTTGGGTGGCGTGCGGGATTCCAGGTGCTCTGCAGGCAAGCATTCAACACGGTGCCTGGCACGTGGCAGGCAGGCAAAGGTGGGCCTGGAAGGGCCTCTCGCCCACCCCTCTTGTCTAAAACGGTCCACCTCTAAGGGAGGTTGGAGGGGGAGACCAGGCTCTTGAAGTGAGCTTCCCAGGGAAGGTCATCAGAAGTCAAAAAGACAAATCAAGTGAGAGAAAAGTAATCAAGTGAGAGAAAAGTAATCAAGTGAGCAAAAGAAAAGAAATCAATGTCAGAAATGGCAACAAGGACAGAAAAGCATCTACGATGTGTCAGATGAGTGGATGGAATGAGAAAAGACAGGGGATGAGGAAAGGAAGAATAAAGAGACGGGAAACCCAGACAGCTGTGAGCAAGGGCCCTGGAAAAGGGAGGACAGGTGTGCAGTGTCGTGCCGCTTGCCGCCTGCTGACTGAGGACATCTGCACACCGGGTTTGCATCTTCTGTCCTGCCTGGTGAAACAGGAGGAGTTTGGGCATGTGATGAAGGCGTGGCTCACTTCTTCCATGTCCCACAGCTCGAACCCCTAGAGGGGGCATGCAGACAGGCAGGTCGTGGGGAGCATGGGCTCTGACCCCCATGGCAGCGTCTAGGGTTGAGTGTTTACAGCTCCCGAAGCCCCAGTGGGCGTGTGTTACAGTGCACTTTTTCAGCTTAGCTGTTCACAGGCGGCTTGTGTTAATCAGCTCAGTTAGACCCTCTGCCTTATCACAAGGAGAGAGGGCTTTCTGTATCCTGGGGTTCTTGCCCTAGCGTACCAGAAAATCAGATGACACATGGGCTTGGAGGATGAGTGCAAGGTTTTATTGAGTGGTGGAAGTAGCCCTCAGCAGATGGATGGGAGCCAGAAGGGGGATGGAGTGGGAAGGTGGTTTTCCTCTGGATTCAGGCCGTTCAGCAGCCAGACTCTCCTCCGACATTCCCCGGCCGAATTCCACGCCATCCGCGTGGTTCTGCTGTCAATGGCTTGCTGGAGTCTGCCAGTGTGTTCTTCTGTCGGTGTGTTCCTCTCAACGTCCAGACGCTCATGTGTGTGCCCGCTAGGGTCTTGGGGTTTTACAGGCACAAGTTGGGGGGCATGGTGGGTCAGGGTGGTCTTGGAAAATGCAACATTTGGGCATGAAAACAGAAGTACCTGTCCACACCTAGGTCCATGGGCACAGGCCGGAGGGTGAAGCCTTCATCAGGGACCCCGCCTTTCTCTACCTAGCACTTCCCTGCCTCGCTCCCATATCACTGGGAGCTTCCATCAAGCCCCCTGCCCTGGTGACCTCCCGAGGCAGGGGACAGGTGAGCCAGAAATTGGCACTTCAGAGAGAACCTGTAAGGTGGGTCTGCGCTCAGCTGTACCAGGAGGAGACGAAAATGCTTATCTGCACCTGCACCTGGGGAAACCAAGGCTCTCTTTTTCCAGGAGTCACATTAGGGAGGAGCCAGCTGGATGCAGGGGTTGGCATTGCTCCTGATGCCCAGGCTCTCCCCTGAAGGAGAAGCATAGTCCTGCTTCCACCTTTCTCGTATGTCATTTAGGGTATAATAATATGAGCAGGTACATAATGCCAGGCAGGGCTCTAAACGCTTCACACAAATTAATCCATTTAAGTCCCTCCACAACCCTATGAAGTAGATGACGCTCATCTCCTTCAGCAGAGGGGAAACAGAGGCTCAGGGAGGGAGCTACCTGGCTGAGGTCGCTCAGTAAGCGGCAGAGCTAGAATTCAAACCTGGTCACTGGCTCTGCACCTGCCTACCATGGCAATCCTCCCTCAGGGGCACGGCCCTTTAGCTTTGTTATTGCTGTTTTTAAAAAATTGTATTAGCAGTTCATTTATTTTACACCACAATAAATTGCTACTATTTGATGGGCAGGGAAAACGGATTTCTGTGCCTCTGTAGTTTAGGGCGATTACTTGTTTGATTGAGATTTAATGAGTGGAAATAAAAAATGCTTTGTGTATATACATTATCAGGTAATATATATTCAAAACAGGATATTCAAAGTTAAACATCTGCTAAGATACATTAATTTGTGTGGGAACGTTATTGCCTTGTTCTGATATGAATTTACTGACAAAATCCATCACTCCATATTTACAAATTGGCTTTGATGTTCTGGGCAGGAGCCTCCCCCTAGAATTGATGAAATGTATTATGTGGCATCAGTGGGCTACAACGCCATTAACCATGAGGAAGATATGAATTGTAGCAGAGCCCTGGGTACAATGATAAAGTCATAAGCACGTTTTCTGCTTGTTGATGGAAGAATTTATATTGGCAACCCGTCCTTCACAGTTAGCTCTGCTCGGCTCTGCCAGCCGAAGCGCCTTCCCCACTCAGAACCCCCCAACCCCAGTTTGCTCCCCCCACTCTGAGGAACTGGATTTCAAGTCACACCACCTATGTTGTGACAACTGGGTGCACACCGAGTGTGCTGCTGTGATGAGTCTATTGCAGCAGGCAAGCTCACCACGGAGCTGGGGGCCACCTTCTATCCCCTCCAAGGTGGCAGGGCCAGGGCGGGAAGAGCCCTTTCCACCACTGTGAAAACTTCAGGAATGCCACCCTTGTGCTCTGAAGGGACAGCCACGCGCCCGGTGACCTGCTGGAGGCACAGGGGCTCTGTGGTCCGCAGTGCGCCTCAACCTCTTTGCAGGAGGCACTTGGCCGCCCGCGGAGGGTGAAGAAGGAAGCTTGGGGCTGCTCTGGCCTTCCCTCCATGTGTGGAGCCAAGGCCAGACAAGGAAGGCTCAGAAGTGCATCCGGAGCCTCTGCTTCCTGGAGACCGCACTTCCCCGGGAGGATTGATTTGGCTCGACACCTTCCTTCTCTTGAGCCAGAGTAAGGACCGCATTTTTGGGGGCTCGTGTCCCCCCAGTCAAGCATGGAAATAAAAGAAAATCCTAAGTTCCTTCAAGATAAATTCCAGGCACCTAGCTAGCCCTGAGAAGAAAATGAGCAACTTGAAAGCAAGAACGTCATAGTAGCCTAAAACAATAGCCAAGGAAGTTCAAATCCAGAAACCTGGACCCCCACCCCGCCGCCGAGGACCCTCACCAAACAGATCCATTGGCAGGCAGACCTCAGATGAGGGGGAGCTGAGGACTGAACCCTGACGGCCGTTCTTTCTTCTAAGTTTCTTCCTGGGGAGCTCCCACTGCCTCCCTCCCCAGCCAGTTAACATTTTTTTTGCAGACCCTAAAATTTAAACGAACTTTGCCCCCTGAACCAATAGCAAAGACCAGTGTGTCCCCTCCACATGTTGATTTACAACTGTGCCCGAAGCATCCGCTTTCCTGCGGCACATCCCTGCCTGGGAGAGCCCTTGCCCGCAAGCCATCGGGGAGGCCAGGGCTGAGCAGAGGCTGCTGGGCCTCCTTGCATGGTGCCCTGCAAATAAACACCTTCCTTTCTACCGCTACAAAAGCTCAGTGTGGCTATCTGGTTCTACTGCGGCAGGTGCATGGACCCCAGCTCAGTTCAGTAACACTCAGGAGCATCAGGCCCAGGCTTCTGCGCACACAGCGAGGCGTGTAGGGCCGGTGTGGCTTCTGTGAGGCACCCTGGTGCCATAGGGCACTGTGGAGGAGCAGCAGGCTTCCTATTCCTTCCACTTAATTAATCTAGGGGAGAGTGGAGAGATGGGGATCGGAGTCAATACTTTCTGTCACTAAAAGGGTTTGCCCTGAGTTACTTACTTTTAATGTGGAAATGGGATGTATTCTGGTTGGCAGAGTGGAGGTTAGGGGTTCTGGGGTGATCATTTATTGGCAAAATTCTAGAACAGGGCACAGGGGTTTACATGCTGCTACAGAACAGGTTCATTTGGAGTTACAGACATGTCACTCATTTCCCTCATCTCTGTTATAAATTTTAAACACTTGAGTTGATAGCATAACTACTGTCTGTTAAGTTCTTGTTAAATGCTTTTCATATTGGATCCTTTAGAATGCTTTTGGCTGCAAATGATAGAAAAGACACTTGAAATGTGTTTAAATAAAATAATTTTTATGGCTCACACACCTGAGTCACTGTAGGGATCAGATGTGGTTTGACAGGGGCCCTGGCTCCGTTTTCCTCCTCTGTCCTCCTGTCCTCCTCAAAGGCCAGCCTCTTTTTCAGGCTGGCTTCCTGGTAGCCAAGAGCTCCTGGGGTTACTTACGGCCTTCATAGACACAGTCGACCCTCTGGATCCACAGGTTCAGCATCCTTGGATTCAACCAACTGAGGACCAGAAAAAAATAAACAACAATGAAAAATAACAATCCAACAATGAAAAAATAATACAAATGAAAACTCAATACAGTATAGCAACTATTTACATGGCATTTACATTGTATTAGGTATTCTAAGTAATCGAGAGATGATTTTTTTTTTTTTTTTTTTTTGAGACAGAGTGTCGCTCTGTTGCCCAGGATGGAGTGCAGTGGCGCCATCTCCGCTCACTGCAAGCTCCACCCACTGGGTTCACGCCATTCTCCTGCCTCAGCCTCCAGAGTAGCTGGGACTACAGGCGCCCATCACCACGCCCGGCTAATTGTTTTGTATTTTTAGTAGAGACGGGGTTTCACAGTGTTCGCCAGGATGGTCTCAATCTCCTGACCTCATGATCCGCCTGCCTCGGCCTCCCAAAGTGCTGGGATTACAGGCGTCAGCCACCGCGCCCGGCTGTAATTGACAGATGATTTTAAAAATACAGGAGGACTGTTGTAGGTTACTTGCAAATACTACCCCATTTTATATCAGGAACTTGAGCATCTTTGATTTTGGTATCCTCAGGGGTCCTGGAACCAACCCCCAGCAGATACCAAGGGATGACTGTACTATACCATCAGGGCAAAAAGGAATTTCTCTTCCCCAAACCATCCGAGTAAGAGCTGAGCTTTACTCTGACTAGACCAACCTAGGTCACATGCCCTAGATCACATGGTTGGGATTAAGCCAATCAAGCCCTGACCTGGTCAATCCCACCCAAACTCCGTAGTAGCTGCACTTGGGAAGGATGCCACTGAGGCAGCTATAATTAAGAGGGTCTGCCATGCACGCACTTTCTCATTTAATCCTGCAGCAACCCCAGACATGGTGATTCTTTTCTTCCCTTCTCAGGCGAAGCGAAGTAACATGTCCAAGGTTACCCAGCTTACGAGTGAGAAAGCTTGGAGGGAATCCATATCTGTGACTCCCCAACGCATGCCTTCAGTCTCTGTCTTACTGCCTCCCATTTTAGAGATGAGCAAGTGTGACAGATTGAAATTAGGGCCCCCGTTTGCCAGTGTGTGGTGGAAATAGGCTGGAATTACAGGGAAAGAGGCACTGTGAAAATGAGAAATGGCAGAAGAAAGACTGACGGTTGACTCAGGGGAGAAGTGCTGAAAGACCTGTCAGGAGGGGGCTGGGTGAGAAAGTGTGAGGGCAGAGGCCAGTGCCACAGAGTCTCTCCGTGAAATGGAAAAGCCTGGGAAGGGGGTGCCTATTGGCATTCTCAGAAGAGAATAGAGCCAGAGTATGGGAGCTCGGATGGCCCGTGCAATGGGCAGGTTAAACTTGAGTGCTAGGAATTAGACCCAGTAGCAAATGACCATATTTCACAGAAACTAACAAACCATTCATTCTAAGATGCACCCATTTTGTGAATCACTAAGGAAAGCATTTCCAATAAAGCTGAAACAATGCTTTATATCACTTCAAATTTTTCTTTATATTTACTGAAAGGTCTCTTTTTGAAATTCATAGACATGGATTGTATCATGTCACTCTCGTACTTACATAAAATTGAATAAATGAGTGAAATACATTGGTGGGGGTCTTTCTAAAATTTTTTCTCTATTCCGCATTCTTATGCAACTGTATGGCTCTTGTTTTGGGCTCAGAGCATGGGCCTGTGTTTCCCCTGGTGACAGGGCCGTAGAGTGCAGTAGAGCCGTGTGTCTCTTAGAAAGCTGTTTCCGAGATTTGGTGATCTCTTGGCCTTTGGGTTGCATTTCTAGGTGTATGATGGACAGTTCCTTCTCATGGATCACTCTTTGTGGTGTCTTTCTTTGTCAGGTTCTATAAAGCCCTTGGCTATGACTTTGCAAAAAACCCCATGAAATGGAAGTGAGAAATATTTGCTTCGGTGACATCAAAGGTACACCCTGATGCTCTGTGTACATGCTCATCAAACACACAATATTTTTTCATTTCAATGCCAAATAATAGTGTAACATTTTTGAGGATATTTAAAAATAGCAATTAAACTCTCCATGTGTCGTCCAATAATGCCCATTAAAGTGACAACCATATGAAACACTTTGATGGGGTAAACACACGCTTCATTAATGACGATGGCAGCTTTTTATATCTGTCACCTGCCTGACAGTGATTGTAAGGAATATCCCTATCAGAATCCTAAAATGTGCATCTTTCAGTGGACTCAGTATTGGCAGTTACCCGCCTTACGCATAATCAATCATGTATTTACCAAAGATGGGTGAGGGCTTCCCAAGGGGAAAGAAGAGGCCATCAGTGGGTCTAGCCTGCACATTCAAATCACCTGGGGACTTAACAAATGCCCGGGGCCCAAGCCCCATTTCCGGAGTTTCTTATAATGATGGGTCTGGAATGGGGGACTGTTTCCAAAGCTCCCCGGGTGATTTTAAAGTGCCGCAAGGGTTAGGTGTCAGTTGGCCATGAGGTTCCAGGGTTCCTGGGAAGGGGGAGAGCCCCCATCAGGGCTGCCCTGAGCGATGGCTTCATCTCTGCCCAAGTGCTGCGGCAAAACCTCAAAAGGAGCAATGTGGCTGCAGCCTGTGGGAGTCCCTGACCAAGGGGGAAGGGAGATTGTCCTTGTCCCTCACTCTGTGGGACACCCAGGTGGAATGGCTGTCCCAGGCGTCCCGTGCTGCACAGGCCCCAGGACAGGAGGGTTTAGGTTTGGTTCTGGAGCTCTGCCCTCTGCAGGGAACCAGGCCACAGACACTGTGCTCCTGGTCTATTTCCCTCTTCCCACTTCACCCTTCCACACACACAGGGACCTGTGTCCACCTCCAGGTGCACACACTTGAGGACCCATGTCTCCCAGACACATCACCTTCTGTAAAGATGCCTGGATATCAGCGCACACATCCCCCAGCACACTGCCGCACATGGCATCTCAGCTGAGGCTCAGCCTCCAGCTCTGTGTTATATCTGTATTTCCTTCTCGGATATGGCAAATTTATCTAAACACTCCCCATCCTCAGTAGACAAGTCTGGCTGATCCCGGGCTCTTGCAGCCGAAGCTGGATGGCAGCGGCCTCCATGGCCCGTGCAACTGGAGCTGCCCTGAGGCAGAGGTCGGCTGCCACCCATAGAAGCCGCTTCCTGGGCAGTGACACACAGTCATGTGCGGTCTAATTGGAAGCTAGGGCCTCCTGGCTCCCTGACTGATTCGCTGTGCTGGGACAGTGGGAGGGGGTGTGTGCTTAGGTGGGGTTGGTGGGCTGGTGCTAGAGCTGCCAGCAATCAGAATGGTCAGGGCGCAGAAGGCAGGTACTGGGAGGGACTCCCATTTGGAGGGGGCATTTCTGCCTCTTTCCCCAGCATGCTCTCCCCTGCATGTCTAGAGTCACCAATCCCCTCTGCAGCCAGAAGGAGAGTCCCACACTCAACTCCTGGCCTCCCATGCTTTTTGGAGACACTGCATGGATGCACTGAGTGTTTTTTTTGTTGTTGTTGTTTGTTTGTTTTTACTGTCGTGTTCTGCACTGGGGAAGTTCCAAATACAGACATTCCGCTTTATATCATTGCCAAACTGGAAGTGATTTTGTGTTTTATTCAAGCATTTCAACCACGCTCTGATCAGAAAACTTTTGATTTACCATGTTCCGGGAAGAAATGAATTATCTAGAGCAGAGATAAACCTGTGGTCTAAAAATGGGTATCGGTGGCATCCATGGAAACTGAAAAGGTCACATTTCTGTGAGTGACTGTATGGTTTGCAGATGGGAGAGGATTTAAAACTTTCTCAGATTCTCAAATGGGTGGGTGACCCCCCCCCCAGTGGTTAAGAGCTCTTTCCTGCATAGGAAAAGAGTTCACTCACTGGCTCTTGGAATTTCGTCTCGCATGTTGCTCAGTTAGTTTAATAGAATTTACGAAGGGGCCACAAAGGAGTCTAATGTCAGTCACTGAAGAGTAAAAATTAGAAGCAGATGAGAAAAGGCCAGGTGCAGTGGCTCACGCCTGTAATCCCAGCACTTAGGGAGGTCAAGGCGGGCAGGTCACCTGAGGTCAGGAGTTTAAGACCAGCCTGGCCAATGTGGCGAAACCCCGTCTCTACTAAAAATACAAAAATTAGCCGGGCGTGGTGGCACATGCCTGTAGTCCCAGCTACTCAGGAGGCTGAGGCACGAGAATCACTTGAGCCTGTGAAGCAGAGGTTGCAGTGAGCAGAGATCACGCCACTGAACTCCAGGTGACAGAGCAAGACTCCATCTCAAAAAAAAAAAAAAATGGAATAAAAAACAAAACAAAGGCACCTGAGGCCAGTAATTCAATTCACAATTGCCAAAAGATGGAAACAACCCAAGCATCTACAAATGGATGAATGAATACACAAAATGTAATATATACACACAGGGGAATATTATGCAGCCTTAATCTACAAATGGACGAATGAATACACAGAATGTAATATATACATACAGGGGAATATTATGCAGCCTTAAAAAGGAAGGGAATTCTGACACATGCCACAACATAGAGGAACCTTGAGGGTAACATGCTAAGTGAAATAAGCCAGCCATGAAAGGACAAAGAGTTGACGATTGCACTTATATGAAGTACTTAGAGTAGTCAGGTCATACAGAAAGAGAGTAGAGTGATGGTCGCCAGGGCCTGGGGGAAGGGAGTTGTTCTTTATTGGGTACAACTTGGGAGGATGAAAAAGTTCTGGAGATGGATGGTGGTGATGGTTACATGACAATGTAATGTAGTTAATGCCACTGACCGGTACATTTAAACTGGTAAATTTTATATCCTCTAAAGATAAAAAAACAAACAAACAAACAAAAAACGACTCTAGAGGCCAATATCAAAATACTGGAGTCTTATATAGGGGTGGCCAGCAGATTGCAAATCCGGCTCTGAGCAGCCGAGTCTCCAGCGTTCCTCCTCAGAGAGCGAGGGGCTCACCTGGCTTATGAAGCAAAACACTTTGTTATAACAGCCACTTAAGTACCAACAATTAAAACCAATACCTATTTCACGGTCATTTAGACATGTGACAATTTGCTAATGCTTTTGTCAGCTAATGAGATCAGAGAGAGAAGGAGGATTACGTTCTAACTAATATATATAATTTTAAATGAGGATAATAGACAAATAATTGGTGTTTTATGAAATAGAGATTCTGAGATAGTGCAAGGAAAAGGGGAGATGGGTAGATGGACACAGACCCCCCCCCCATTGAGTCAGCAGATGAGCAGAAAGCCAAGCACTCTGACCCAGGTGGGTCACGCATACCCCAAATCCAATGTTTGCAGCACCAGGAAAATCTCTTGGGCACTGCCAAGCAGACAGGAGCTGTTAGGTCCAATCTGTGGCCTGGAAGGGTGCAGCTGCCCGCATGGGTACCCATGAATCTCACATTCTCTTGGCAGGCTAGAGCAGGCCCCGGAAAGCCTGCACGCTGCCCCCTGCTGGCGGGGATTCCAGCACTGGCCTGGCTCCAGCAGTGAGGTCCCTGGAGAGTGACAATCCTTCAATACCTGGGTTGCTAGTCCCGTAGTCCTGGTCCCCTGATGGGGTCACCTCGAGGAGCAGCTGTAGGCTGATTTCCAACATTGCCAACTTACGCTCCTTGGAAGTGGCAGGTGGGCCTGAAACACCCTCCTAATGCAGCAGTCATCTGTCCTCCCAGGGAGGTCCCACTTAGAAGGAGGAATGGCTGGAGTGCCTCCTCATGCCCTCTGCACTCCCTCCAGCCCCTGCCTCCAGGCTGGGCCTCTGTTCTCATTCAGTGGGTGTGTAGGGATGGCTCTGTCACAAAACTCATCCTGGGGCTCTGTGGCCAAGGCCAGGGCAGGAATTCCCCCACCCCAAAGGAGCTGCGTTCTGCCGGCCTGTGGATAGTGGGCCCACCTGTCACTTCTAGGGAGCATGAGTGCCCCCCAGGGGATGAGCTCAGCTGCTGGGGCAGGTGAGGGCGGGGCTGCTATCAGCTTCCCTTCCCCGAGGAGGCCTCTTCCTGGCACTCCCCACAAAACCCTGCATCTCCATCCTTCTCCAGGGTCAGGCAGGCATGCTGGGGCAAGGCAGGTGCAGTGGGCAGGGAAGCCCTGCAGGTGCTGGAGGGGAAGGTGCCATTCAGCAGGGGACTGTCACACCCTGAGAGGCCTCTGCACAGGTGCTGGGACCTGAGAAGGCAACGCCAAGTGCGAGTTTAGAGTGCGAGTTTAGCGTCATCAGTTTCAATGCTCCCTCCAGGTGGCCGGGGGCTCCATCCAAAGGTCCAGGAAGTCGTGGGCACCCTGTGCATGTCACATATGCGAGCGTCTGAGCTGGCCGTGAGAAGTCCAGAATGGTTCTGATCCACTCCCCCTCGTGACCGCTTCTGAGTCTTTAAATGATGACAGGATCAGTGCTCTGTGCTGAGATTGCCAGTCCTGTCCTGTGGTTTCAGGCTGGTGGATTGCCCGAGACCACTCTCTGAGTCACGCTGCAGGGCTGAGTGCTTGCTGCAGCGAAGGCACCCCCCGGCATTCATCATCTGCTCCCAGGCTCACTGATCTGCACTGCCTCTGCCTTCGTCCCATGAATTAGCTGCTAATGTGCTGTCTTTCGCGTGGGAGGAAGTGGAGGAAGCTGCCTCGGTGGAAATGCCCCAGGTGAAAACTGCCAAGGCCACACTAGTCACAAGACAGCAGTTCGTTTTCAATAAGGGGAGAGAAGGAAAGGAAGGAAGAACCCAGGCATGTTCTCAAAATATGCAGTATGCGAGGAAGAACTTAATTGAGTTGATCAGATGCAGGAATTAAGATACAGAGATTAGATACACTGACCAAGATCAAACAGCCCAAGAGCCAGGCGCTGGCTGCTGGGACCCAGGCAGTTGGCCCCAGATGCCCAACACCCCAGGGGGCGCTGTGGGGCTCACAGGTGGGATCAGCCTGAGTTCAAATCCTGCAGCTGCCCCTGTGCAGCCGTGCAGCCTCAGGGAGGCCACTCACCCTCCCAGAACATCAGTTTCTTCACTTGTAAAATGGGGCTGATTACGTTGGTTTCCTGGGGTCCTTTGGGGGAGTAAATGGCACAGTCCACCATGGGGCTGGTGACAAGTGGCTCCAAATCTAGTCTTCAATACACCAGGAGCAAGGGGCAACTTTCAGAAATGCTTTTAATTGAGTTAGCTGTGGCAATTACATTTTCATTCGATTATTTGTGTTAACAGAGAGGGATAAAGGGCATCTTAATGTTGCTTTAATGAACCAACAGCAAACCTACATGGGCTGCCAAGCAGCGTGTGGCCAGGGCTGTGGCATTGCCACTGTTTACAGGACCCCGCTGGGTGCTCTTGATATCCGAGGGTCGAGGGCCCCTCCAGCCTGAGTCAACACCGGCCTCCTTGCAGCCCAGACACAGCAGGGAAGAGCACCAGCCCCCTCTGCCTGCCCACGGTTGTTAGTTATAATAGTTAGTATTTCACTTACCACACTTTTCACTCTATCCATCTATCCATGTGAAAGTCCTTTTTTTTTTTTTTTTTTTTTTTTAGACAGAGTCTCACTCTGTCACCCAGGCTGGAGTATAGTGGCATGATCTCTGCTCACTGCAACCTCCACCTCCTGGGTTCAAGTGATTCTCCTGTCTTAGCCTCCTGAGTAGCTGGTATTACAGGCACGTACCACCACGCCCAGCTAATTTTTGTAGTTTTAGTAGAGACGGGGTTTCACTTTTTGGTCAGGCTGGTCTTGAACTCTTGACCTCTGGTGATCCACCTGCCTCGGCCTCCCAAAGTGCTGGGATTACAGGTGTGATCCACTGCGCCCGGCCGTGAGCGTCTTTTGTAGGTATAATTCCTTACCTCGAATACTCACAGTGGCTGCATTTTACATCTGCATAGCTCTTTTAATTTTCACCACAGCTTCCTATTTCATTTTGTTCCACACCACATACATGTTTGTGTGTGCCTTCAACAGGCAAGGAAACTGAGGCAGGGAAGAGCCCCCCCCCCCAGTTGGCTGTGGCTAGTTTGGTTTCATTTCTGTTTGACAGGAGGCATGGGGCGCTTGGGAATACAGTCTCTGGTTTTGAGTCACTGTCCTGTTCTTTTCCCAAATATTCTTGAGAAGCACCCAGTGAAAATGGGTTTCTAGGGATCACCCATGACTTCAATGGTACATTTAGATTCGAACAACTAGAGAGGGCTGAGGGGCTGGCCCCGCTTCTCTTACGGGAAAAGGTGAGCAGGGTCAGGTGCTCCCCGATCCCAGCAGCGCATGCGGGGGCAATCATGGTCACACAGCTCCCCTAACTCAGATCTTTAATTCAGTGGGCTCCAGCTCAGCACTGGCACAAGAGAAAGCACTGGAAGCTCACGCCAGGGTCAGAGACAGAGACCTGGTGCCAGCCCTTTCATTGCAGAAGCCTACCCACCCCTTCCTAAAGGGGGGCGATGTGGAAGAGACAGCCCCACAGAGAAGGGAAGGCTTCGTAATAGGACCTGTTATCCTGGTGGTTTGGGGCTGATGCTCACACATGCTGCCTACACGGACACAGATGTTTCCTTAAGGACGAGCTCCCACCGAGGGACAGTGCAGGCCCAGGGGCTGCTGTGGCCATGGTGAGCTGGGAGGATCCAAACTGATGAGAGGGCTTAGATTTCCACAAGCAAATGTCCTGCCCCTATCCCATGAGTCATCAGCGTTTCTCTTCCGGGCTGAGAAAAATCCAGACACTTCAAAGCCTACCCAGGCAAACCCTCAACCCATGGGACTTACATGCAGAAGAAATCCAAGGCCCAGGGATTTTCAGACTGTTTTCTCCAGAGCCGGAGGGCCCTGCAGGGGCAAGGCTGTGACTGGAACCGGGCCTGGGAACAGTGAGGAGAGGGGACCCACGAGGGAGGCTGTCACCAGCACAGAAGGCCGCCCGTGAGCTGTGCAGGCCCAGGGCTGGGAGATCGCTCCTTTACTCTGAGGCACTGCCTTCACCTGAACAGGAGGGAGAAAAGTATTTTGTTTTATATCATTGTGCTAAAATACACATAACATAAAATTCACCACTTATATCATTTAAGTGGACACTTCAGTGGCATTAAGTAAATCATATTGTCGTGCAACTGTCACCAATCCTTCTCCAGAACTTTTTCATCCTCCCAAAGTGAAACTCTGTACCCGTCAAACACGAACCCTCTTAGCCCACCCATCCCCAGCCCCTGGTGGCCGCCACTCTATTTTCTACCTGTAGGAACGTGACTGCTCTCAGGACATCACGCCAGTGGGATCAGACAGTATTCGATCTTTTGTGACTGGCTCACTTCACTCAGCATAATGCCTTCAAGTTCATCCATGTTGTAGCAGAAGTCACAATTTCCTTCCTTTTTAAGGTTGAACAGTAATAGTATTCCTGTATGTGTATATCCCCATTTTAAAAATCCTTTCTTCCACCAATGGAAACTTGGCTTGTTTCCACCTTTTGACTATTGTGAGCAATGCTGTTATCAACATGGGTGTGCCAATGTGTTAGGCTGTCCTTGCATTGCTATAAAGGAATACCCAAGACTGGCTGATTTATAAAGAAAAGAAGTTTAATGGGCTCACAGTTCTGCAGGCTGTACACGAAGCATGGTGCCAGCATCTGCTCAGCTTCTGGAGAGGCCTCGGGGAGCTTTGACTATGGTGGAAGTCGAAACGGGAGCAGGCACGTCACATGGCGAAAGCAGGGGCAACGGTGGGGTCTGGGGAGGTGTCGCACACTTTTTAAACAACCAGATCTCATGAGAACTTACCCGCTATCTTTAGGCCAGCACCAAGCCATGAGGGATCTGTCCCCATGACCCAAACACCTCCCACCAGGCCCCACCTCCAGCCCTGGGGATCACATCTCAACATGAGATTTGGGTGGGGACAAACATCCAAACTCTACCAACCAATATCTCTTCAACTCCCTACTTTCAGTTTTTCTGGGCAAATACCCAGAAGTGCAATTGCTGGATCATGCGATGCTTCTCTATTTAGCGTTTCTGAGGAAACACGGCACTGTTTCCCACAGCGGCGGGACCACTCGCCTTCCCACCAGCGGCGCAGAGGGTTCCAATTCCTGCACTTCCCCAGGCGCCCAGCCTGGGCTGCTTTCCCCTGACAACCTCACAGAGGCCGTCATCAGACCCATCATCTGAACTTGGCTTATGTCCTCCATGTGCCCCATCTGTACAGTGTTCTCTGCGACCTGTAATTTATTTACTTTTGTGGTTTTAAAATTTCTTCCTTGACTACATTGTTCATTCCCCGGGGGTGGGAACTGAGACCACTTTGCTCATTGCTGCCAAATAAAATACCAAACACACACCGATTGAATGAATCTCAGGCAACATTCAAGTGACCTCGAAAAATTATTCTGAGTCTGTTTCGCTCTAAAAAGTGGGGAGAGCACATATATCATGGGCTTATTTAAAAGTTAAGGAGAGTAGGCTGGGCATGGTGGCTCACGCCTGTAATCCCAGCACTTTGGGAGGCTGAGGCGGGTGGATCACCTGAGGTCGGAGTTCAAGACCAGCCTGACCAACATGTTGAAATGCCGTCTCTACTAAAAATACAAAAAATAGCCAGGCGTGGTGGCAGGCGCCTGTAATCCCAGCTACTTGGGAGGCAGAGGCAGGAGAATCACTTGAACCCGGGAGGTGGAGGTTGCAGTGAGCCGAGATCGCACCACTGCATTCCAGCCTGGGTGACAGAGTGAGACTCCGTCTTAAAAAAAAAAAAAGAAAGAAAAAGAAAAGTTAAGGAGAGTAAATATGCACAAAGAACCTAGCCTTGATTTTGGTATAGAGCAGACAGTTGCACAAATGGAGAAAGAACAGAAAGTATCGCTCTCGTGGAACTCAGCCTTCACTCTTTCTGCACGTGACCTTGAGGTCACTCCTCAGAGTGAAGTTGGAAAACCTCTGAATTAGCCTAAAACCTTCATTTTATAGTTGAGGAAACTCTAAGGTAGAAATAAGTTTCTTCTTCCAAACTACCTCTCCACTCTCAGGTTGAATTCTGATCAGCCAACCACCCTCCGGTTGAGATCCTGCCCTGATGACCAAAAGGAGAAAGCTGTGGCCCCGGTGGTCCAGCCCAGAGGCTGAAGATGGGCTTGAGGCCTGTGGCATGAACCTGAGGCCCACACAGAGCCGGGATGAGCGTCTCTAACCTCAACACCTGCAGCCTCTGCACTTGCAGACCTTGAGTGAAGGGCAGACCTAGAATGTGCATCGGGCCAAGGCTGAGCTCTGCTTCCTGACAGTCCTGTTGTTATGGATTGAATTATGCTCCTAAAAAAGGTATGCTGAAGTCGTCACCCCAGTGCCTGTAAATGCGACCTTATCTGGAAATAAGTGTAGATGTAATTAGTTAAGATGAAATAGGATGGGCCCTTAATCCAATATGACTGGCGTCCTATAAAAGGAGAAGAGACACAGAAACACACAGACATGCAGGGGAGACGGCTATGTGAAGACAGAGGCAGTGACTGAAGCACCGCAACTGCAAACCAAGGACTCCTAGGATGGCCAGCCACACCGGAAGCTCGGAGGAGGCAAGGAAAAGTCTCCCCAACAGGTTTCAAGGGAGCAAGGCGCTGCTTGTACCCTAACTGTGGACTTCAGCCTTCAGAGCTGAGACAATACGTTTCTGCTGTTTCCAGCCCGAGCCTATGATGTTTTGCTGTGGCAACCCTGGAACTCAATCCAACATGTTGCATGAGAGGGCCTCCCAGGTGGTCAGACCAGTGAGCAAGTTCAGAGCTTGCTCTGCGGTTGTTGCTTAGCTTTGCTCGTTCACAGTTCACACTCAAGTTGCTTGTCATATTCCAGTACTGCCTGTACTAATATTTGCAATGTATTTTTTAACCGTTTCACTTTTTGATGTTAAATAATGTGTTTCAAAAGGAAACTATATCTCTATAGCACATCAATCCTAGAGAGAATGTCTTGGTGATTGGTGGACTCATGCTATTAGAAAGATCTGCTAATATAATCATACACCAGTTCAGATTAAGTCAATGTGAAGATACGATTTTAAAAGAAATGACAACTCTTAGAAAAAATGTTCCAATAGCAACATCAGAAACAGCATTTTTCCAACACCACAGCTCACACACATGCCTGGGACCCAGATTTTGGTCTCTAACATCATTCTCCAACTAAAAGAAAAAAAGACTCCATTGAAGGTTGATAGGATTTGGTTCTGTATCCCCACCAAACCTCGTGTGGAACTGTAATCCCCAATGTTGGAGGTGGGGCCTGGCGGGAGGTGATTGGATCATGGGGGTGGATCCTTCATGGAGGTGGGGCCTGGCGGGAGGTGATTGGATCATGGGGGTGGATCCTTCATGAATGGTTTAGCACTGTGCCCTTGGTGCTGTCTCGTGACAGTTCGTGAGTTCTCATGAGACCTGGTTGTTTAACAGTGTAGCACCTCCCCCCACCTCTCTTCCTCCTGCGCCGGCCGTGTGAGATGCCTCCTCCCCTCTTTGCCTTCCGCCATGATTGGAAGCTTCCTGAGGCCTCCCCAGAAGCAGAAGCCGCTATGTTTCCTGTACAGCCTGCAGGTATATTTGGGGGCAAGAAAAGAATTTCAGGACAGGTAATATTAAGTATTAAAAATGGAGTGATTTAAAGAAAGAGTGAGTTTAATAGAATACGCCTCATCCTTATTATTTTCAATAGTGGAAAATTGCTGCTGTCTATGGGTGTCCTGTGTCTTTGGTAAACACATGTCTATTTAGCAGATACCTTGATGGACCAGCATGAGCAGGAAAGAGTGACCTGAAATTGGTGAGTCAGTTAAAATCATGGCAGCATAAAAAGGAATGGTGTCATGACGAGGAACGTGTGGATGGCAGATGGGAAGTAACCCACCTGTTGGTCAGCCTTGCTGCTCTCACACACTAACCAATTAAAGAGGAGTCAAATATGCGTTCCTGCAGAACGAAGATGTCAAATGTCCTTAAAAGAAGAATGAGCCAGCTCCAGACTTACTCCATCTTTTCTCAAAGGGGGAAACCTCCGAATAACTCTACTAATTATAAAGAGATACTAATAAGACATGTGCCCATAAACTTCCAATTATGCTAATAGACCAGAATAATAAATCATAATTATTGGACAATAAGGAGAGGTCAAATACAAAACTTAAAGACCATTTCATTCCCGGGAAAGACACCAAGTCTCCAAAGTTACCATCATTAAGGAAGACAGGAACATAGAAGTCCCAGGGTATAACCAGTGCAGCTTCTTTGTAATAAAAAGAAACATCCTGACGGCCAAGCTCAGGTTTGAATCTGCTTGGTCTACATAACCATGTCCTGACCAAAAATCAACAGGTCACCCAAACGAGACCTGCCAAGTCCCAGCGGGATCAAGAAAATATTCTCTTACTTTGGAGTCTGGTAAAATTTGTGAAATTCCAGAAAGGTGAAAAATAGGAGTTACTGAACTCATAGTTACTGAAATCTTAGGACAATGTAAAGAATGTAACAGTGAAAATATACAAGGAGAAGAGGATCAAAAAAGGACACTGATTAAAGTCTTGGTATCCACATCGTCGTAACTGCTTTTGGAGTAAGGGTATTAATCAATTTAGTAATCTATTTTTCATGTGTGAGACCAGTTTGCATTTGAAGGGTCTTAGAACATCGAAGGAAGTTAATATGTTAGAATTGAGATTTTAATTAAATGCCTGAAAGTGCTGGGTTAAGTTTGCAATCTAGGTTTTTATTGATTGGGAAAATTTGTTTTGTTAAATCCATAATTTTTTATTTATTAGTTGTAAGTAAGTATATATATTTAGGACGGTGTTGATTATTTAATATCTCAAAGAATGCTAATTATCTAATAAATTCCAAAGATTAATAATTGGTACATTGCCTAAATTGCAGTTACTAGTGTGCATTCCTTTTCCTGCGCAAATTCCCCTTAGACACTAAGAAATCCATCACTTTTCCAAAGTGGAAAACCAGCACTTTCCAATACATAGTAAACTAAATTCAGAAGTGTTATGAAAATAAATGCTCATCTTTACACCATCTACAATCATCTTTTGTACCATACTTGGGGAAATACCCCATGGGTAGAAGTTTCCAGAACCTGGACTATAAGGAACTTTGACCTACACCTTTAAGTTTCTAGGCTAGAAGTACCTCTCTCTGGAACCTCCAGAACTGGATGCCAGAATTAGAGCCCAAGTCAGAGGTACAGAATTACCCCCCAAATTTCACAGCTTAAAATAACAAATATTAGTGACCTTACACAGTTTTGGAGAGCCGGGAGTCAGTATGGTTTGGGTGGGAGGCTCTGGTGCAGTGTCTCTCATGGGCTTGCAGTCAAGGTGTAGGCTGGGGCTCAGGTCATTGGATTGCCTGGGGCTGGAGGATCCATTTCCCACTCAGTCTATGACTGCTGGGTCCTCGCTGGCAGTTGGTTGGAGGCCTCGGTTCCTCATCTGTGGGGCTTCTCCAAAGTGGCATTCACCCCTGTGCCTTCTCATGACCTCATCCTGGAATTGTACACCTTCATTCCACTTTGTCCTCCTTGTTACAATTGAGTCACTCAGTCCAGCCCATATTCAAGAAGATGGGAATTAGGCTCCACCTCTTGCAGGGAGGTTCAGCAGAGAATTTGTGGACCTATTTTGAAACCACCACCGCTCCCCTAAGCACGAGTGCTGGAGAGGAGGTAAGAGTTGTTATTCTGATGTGGGACACAATAGAATGCGCAGTGGTTGCCCCCACACTTCAGACTTCCCTTTACAGAGTGTGTGTCATCCAGGGCTGAGACACTGTATCACCGCAGCCATTTAAACGCCATTAGCTAGAATAAAAACAAGTGACGATGACATGTTGTCTGCTGTTTGCGTGCATTTTAAGCTCCCTTCCTTTAAAACAGGTACCTTTCCTTTGGCTTTCCACAATTTTTTCTATCAGGACCAAGACCAATAATGAATTCCTTTATCCTTTCTAGCCTGGGCTTTACAGCAGTTTCTCAAGAAAGAGCAAGCATTTTTTTTTTTTCTGGGTGTTTCAGAGTTTGTCAAAACCCAGAACAGATTTTCCAAGTATATAGGTTTTGCCTGTGCAGACAAAAGGGCTAGCAAGTATACTGTCTGTTGATTCCTGCCTTCGTCCACTTATTCTACCAGTACTAATAAACACAAAGTGGCAGGCACTGTGTGAGGCTCCAGGCCCTACAGGGCTTCCAGTCTGGTGGGTGACTCAGACGTTGAACATGTGGATACGGGGACACTGAGCTTTAGAAAGGAAGGAGAAGAGTCCTAAGAGACAGATCAGTGAGCGTAGCCTGCGGGGCCAGGGAAGGCTCTCTGGAATGAGGCAGGATACCTTTCTGAGTTGGTGTTTCCTTTCTGTTATCATTTCCCTTTCCCCCTGGAAGCAGGAAGTGAGGCTTTCTGAGTCTTAGCTTCCAGGACCTTTGTTAGTGGGAGGAGAGCACACGGAAATAGTTGTTACAGGTGTCCCCAACGGGGAGAGAGAGTGACTGGGAGATGTTGCACAATAGAGAAACAATGTCTCAGGACTGTGGAGAGAGAGTGAGCGAACTATGCAGCCATCTGTCCTTGAAACCCCAGGAGGTGGCAGGACCCCAGAGAGGCTGTCTGGGTGGTGCACACAGAGGGCAGGGCTCTGGCCACCCAGCTGCCCCACCTTCCCCAGTGTCCTGTGGTCCAGGCAGCTCCAGGAAACAGTGGAGCCTGCAGGTCCCATGACCACACGGACTGGACAGGGGTTTCCAGGCAATCACAGGCAGAGGCAGACTGATGAACGCTGACTGGACACTGGGGGCTTCCCAGCATAAGACCCCAGGATTCTGTAAAATTTGGAGGGTAGGGTAGAGTGAAAGCCTCAGGAAAGATGGAGATCTAATTTTCCTCCAGCCTGGCGTGATAGGGCTGGAGTCAGATGTAAGTTGACTGGAAGAAGGTTCTGACAGTGAAACTTGCATGCCCTGTGTTTGTGGGATAAGTCACGCCACTAAAGCTGGAGGATGGATATGGGGAGGAGATGGAGAGAGGGTGGAGTTGCTTTCAAGGCTGAGGGCAGAGCATATGCCAGTGTTTTGAGATAAGAAAGAGCTGAGATGCAGAGGACCTGAAGGAGGACTGTAGCCCCTAGGAGCAGGGAGTGGAGTGGAATGAGGTGACTGGCCACATGAGACTGGCTGAAGAGCCAGACCTTTGTCTCAAAGCCACTGGGAAGGCAGGGAGTGGGAAGCAGGGATGAGTGACAGCCTCATATTTGGCTTTCCGAAGGATCAGTCTGGGTGCAGACTGGAGGGTGGATTGGAGGAACAGGATCAAATACTAGGAGAAGAGTTTGCCGGTCAGGTAGAGACCGGATAAATGAGGCTTGGAAGCACCCCGCTAGTGGAATTAGAGAGATCAGAATGGGTCTATGAGATATTTAGGAGGTTGTCTGAGAATGCTTAGGTTCTCTGATCAAGCACCTGGGGAAATGGGGTGTGAAATACAGAGGCAGTGAGAAGGACCTCCCAGGGGAGAGGAAGCAACCCGCACCTTCCGTGCCTTGGGGGCCTCAGAGACCATTCCTGCTCTTAAGAGTTTTCTTTTGAAGGAGGGAAATGAATAATGTTTCTCTGAATTAGGCAAAAATGGGGTGAGGATGGGTGTGGAAACGTAACAGGTATGAGGGTGAACAGCTTATTTTTCTTGTGGAGTGGGGAAGAACGCCATTGCTATAGCATAGGTAGCTTTAGTGTGGAGAAACCTTAGATTATTGGCCATGAGGAGTGTAAAAAGAAAGATGGATACCATGAATTTATAGCAGCAATAAGATACTCATTTGGGTAATTTTTTTCCTAGCAGCTCTCAACAGTTTGGAGTATCGAAGAAAGCAGCTGGATGGGTTTCTTTATTTGTTGTTGTTGTTGTTTTTAATGTTCAAAGTGGGTTTCTGGTAGGCAGCATATAGTTGGATCTTTCTTTTTATTCAATCTGATAGTCTCTGACTTTTAATTGGGGTGTTTAGCCCATTTACATTTTAATGTGATTATTGATATAGTTAAGTTTAAATCTACCAGCTTGCTCTTTGTTTTCTGTTCATCCCATCTGCTCTTTATTCCATTTTCCCTCTTTTTCTGCCTTCTTTTGGATTAATTGAGTCTCTTTTAGATTCCATTTTATCTTTTTTGTTGGCTTAGTAACCATAACTCTTTGCTGTGTTATTATAGTGGTTGCTCTAGGGTGTATGTGTACATCTTAAACTTATCACTGTCTGCCTTCTAGTGATATTATACTTCATGCATAGTAGAAGAATCTTATAGCAGAATACTTCAATTTTTCCCCTCCCAGCTATTGTTGTTATGCCTTTTACTTCTGCATGTTATAACCTACATAATTTTTATGTAAAAATTATCTTTTAAAAATATTTAAATAAGAAAAAAGTAATATATACATATTTATTTATTCATGGCTCAATAACCTTTTTTGTTATTTATTTTTATTTAAAAGAATGTGTTTCCCTATCACAAAAATTAGATAACCACAACCACACCACCAACAGTAGCAATGTCCGTGGAGTCGCACTGATGGTGGAGAGTTCACTGGGTATTCCCAATGTCCCAAAGGTCACGAAGGAGGAAAAAGAGAAAAAGAAAAATACTCAAAAACAAATCCAAAACCCATGATGAGTTTGGGGAGAGACATCACATGACATTTTCTGTTTCTTCTATCATTGTCAGCTGCAGAGGTATTTCAGCAGGATCAAGTACAATTAGGGTTGAGTAAACCCTTTGTACCAATTCTAGCACCTTAATTGTACCCTCACTGTTAGCAGCAATCAGCACATTGAACTCTCCATCTGGTTGTGCCCTCCAGCACGCAGCACCAACAAATTCATTTGTATCATCTTCTTTTCCTTCTTTGTCCAGAACACTTTTGACTGTATCAAACTTAAAAGTTAGCAAAGTCTTAGAAAGTGCTTTATAGCACAGGTTGAGAGAGTTGTTCTCACTTCCACAAGCTATATGCTCTCCACGGGAAGCAAGGCCTACAAAGTTCTTTTCATTGATATGACCCTTGAAGGAATGTAGGCAGTACAGTTTCCCTACATTCCACAGTGTTAGCTGGCTGTCTGTTGAGGCAGAGACAATTTCCTCACCACCCACAAACTTTGCATAAGAGACTACTTTTTGGTGTCCTTTGAATACCATGATTGGCTGTTTAGTGCTACGAAGATCATAGTAATGGACACAATGATCCGCACAGCCAAAAGCCAAATGGCATCTGGAAGAGGGGCTGAATTTAACACAGCACACATCAGCCTTTGCCTCAATGCTTGCCACTGAGTTGTCTAGACCGGTAGATCACAGCTTCACTTTTACATCATCAGAACCCAAATCCAGGAGTTTAGGATCCATCAAATGAAACACTTCAACACCTCTTCTCATGCTCCTGTTAGACCTTTGACCTCTGTCCTGTGAATCCATCCCATAGGGTAACAATGCCTTCATAATCACTGCTAGCTAACAGGTTCTTATGGTAACTACTCCAACTGATACAGCTGATTTTGGAATTGAGGTCATTTCATTCACACGGTAATGAATATCCACTCCATCCTGGATGACTGTGCCATATTCATAGACGTTAATCTTCATTGTAACCTCAGCAATTGCAAAATAGTCACAATCCTGGTCAAATTCAATACCAGAGACTATCCTGGAATCATTATAGAGATCACTAGGGCATGATAATGTGGCTAAAGTTCATATTGATTTATATTGAGTAACCTTGGACAAGCATTTCTGAAGTTCATCCAATTGGCTTGCAGTTCAACTGTCATCTGAGATATGAGACAACCTTGTAGAAAAGTAACAGTGCTCCAGGTCTTCAAAATGAGCAGTGGGCCATTTTAATTTTGATGTTAATGTGCTGTTATATCAAGGCTGTTTCTTTGTCTAAGAACTGCCACTGAAACCTGGATGTTGGCTATATTCTGTGGAATCCATAATGCTACTGTGTGATGCAGGAGGAGCTTCAAGTTGAGGCACTGTGCTATCCTCACTGACAGGAGAGTGTAAGCCACTCATTTCTTCCACTCTTTTAATATCCTCTTCCAAAACACTTAGCTCCTTCTGGAACTGTCCCAGTTGCTCTCTCCTATTTCTTCTTGCAACCTTGAGGAATTGTATAAGATTCTGTAGTTGGGCTGCATGTGATTCTGCTTCCAGTTGTTTCTTCTTCTGAACTAGTAACTCCAACATGAGGTTGATATTGGCCAAATCAAGGTTATCTTGGTCAGTTCCCAACAAATCTTGAAATATTCGCCACCTGTGGCCATTGGTGCTGCTCACTGAGTGGTCCAATTTGAACCTCTTTTCCTCAAATCTTTGCTTCTGTTTGAGAATGAGCTCATTCACCAACAAATTAGGAAACAGATGGTTAGTATTGTCCACAACATAGTTATACTTGGTACATATATTATTATCCTCCGAACTCTAGTGAATCTACTTATAGCAAAAGCTGTGGCCTTATTTTGTCGTGTATGCCTCTTCAATCATATCAAAGCAGATGGGGCATATGAAATCATTGCTGTTGTCCTTATATGAGTTGACGAGCCTGTTGGAGAGGGGAGGGGCAAGCAGAGGTTGCTTCCTGCTGCTGCCTAGGCTACAGCTGCTGCCTCCTATACCAGCACTGGGGCCTGGGCCTGCAGCTGAGCTGGGACAGGACTATGGACAGCACCTTGCCACTGCCTGACACAGTGGGCACCACCAACACAGGCCACACTGGGCCCCAAGGCTATCCAAGCTGGTGGCCTGGGCCACCCCACTGGACAGCAGCACCACTGCCGAAGCTGCCACAGTGGCGGCAATGGGGAAGATGATAAGGACAAGGAGGCAAAAGTCACCAAAGAGGCTGAGGAGCAGGGGCTCGTCCCAGTGGAGTCTGACCCGGCATGGTGGCTACCAGACATTACGACTCCCTCCCATCTGGCCGGGCACTTGGATGAGAGGGACCATGACCTTGACCCTTTGCCACCTCCCTTTTCCTCAGCCTTAGTGTATCCTGAGAATGCCTGCTGTGCTGGGAGGTGGGAAGAAAAAAGTATTTTATATTTCTCCATTTAATTACTCTTTCCAGTGCTCTTCATTCCTTTGCATAGATGCAGATTTCTATTTGAGATCATTCCCTTTATTTCTTGTATCATGGGCCTTTTGGGGATGAATTCTTTCAACTTTTCTTTGTTGGAAATTTTCTTTATTTTACTTTTACTTTGGAAAATATTTTTTCTGGGTATAGAATTTTTGGTTGATATTAAAAAAATTCATTCAGAACTTTAAATTGCTGTTCTACTATCTTCTGACTTTCAATGTGTTTGAAAGGAAGTCTGCTGTCATTCTTACCTTTCTCTGCACACAGTGAGTCCTCTCTGGCTGCTTATAAGATTTTCTCCTTGTCATTGGTTATAAGCAATTTGATTATGATGTACCTTAGTATAGTTTTCTTCATGTTTCTTGTTCTTGAGGGTTTTCTGAGCTTATTGGATATGTGGGTTTATAATTTCCACCCAGTTTTGAAAACTTGGGCCATTATTTCACCAATTTTTTTTTCTGCCCCTTCTCCCTAACTTTACTGCGACTCCAATGGTTCATTCATGCTCTCTTCATTGTTTTATTTTTGCCAATATTGTCTTTCTGTGTTTTTAGATTGTTTTTACTGATGTCTTCAAGTTTGCTCATTTTTTCTTCTTTGGCACCGAATCTGCTGTTTACCACATTTAGTATATATATTTTTTTGTCTCAGGCTTTGTAGTTTTCATCTCTTGAAGTTCAATTTGGGTCGTTAAAAAATATTTTCCATGTCTTTGCCATACATGCTAAATCTTTCCTCTTTTTGAGAATCTGGAGTACAGTTATGAAACAACTGCTTTAATGTGCTTGTCTACTAATTCATTTGTATTATTTCTGAGTCAGTTTCATTGGTTGATTTTCTCATCATGTCATGTTTTCCTGATTCTTTGTGTGCCTAGTAAGTTTGGATTGGATGCCAGACATTGTGAATTTTACCTTCTTGGGTGCTGGATATTTTTGTATTCCTGTAAATGTTCTTGAGTTTTGTTCTGAGGTGCAATTAAGTTACTTGGAAACAGTTGGATGCCTCAGTTATTGCTTTGTTAGGCAGGCCCACAGCTGTGCTTAGCGCAGAGATAGTTTTGCCCCACTACAGAGTCAAAAACATGGGTGCTCTATTCAGTGGAAACAGGAACTATTCTGGCCTGTGTGAACTCTGAGTATTGTTCCTTCTAATCTTTTCAGGTTTTTTTTTTAATTTGTAATGTCCTTACAAGCTTGTTGTGATCAGTACTTAGCTAAAGACTTGAGGGGGACACTCTGAGATCTTCAGAACTCTTTCTCTACGTAGCTCTATGTCTCATACTCTGCCCTGCAGATCTTTGCCACTTTGGCCTTTTTGACTTTCAGCCTTATCTCCTCAAATAAGAGAAACCATGTGGCTCCACCTGGATCCCCCCTCCCTGCACCCATGTTCTAGAAGTTCTCTCAGGCCATAAGCTGGGGCAATCCTAGGGGTCACCTAATTTGTTTCCTGTTTCTTGGAGATTGTTATCCTTCATTGCCTGATGTCCAGTATCTTGCACATCATTTTTAAAAAAATATATATTTCCCAGTTATTTCTTACACTTAGGAGGGTAGATTGGTTTTTGTTACCCTAGTTTGTCTGAGATCAAAAGTCCTGGAAGAGTTTCTCTAAAATTAACCATTTGTAGAGTGGATATGATGGAAGTATGAAGTGTCAAGGGCATTGAGAGGGTGTTCGCAAAACTGGTTGAAGCGATACATCATGGGGCTTGGGTTGTTCTGTGGAAAGGGTAAGAAAGGGTGCAGCACTCAGGATTGGGATGATGGTTTTCATAAATACAAAGAACAAGAATAAAAGAATAAGGCAAAGAGAAAGCTAGCAGTTGAAGAGGCTGGAGTCAGAATGTGGCATGTTTATTCAAGATTTCAGAGGTCAGGCAGTTCAAGGTGACAGGCTGCAGGGTGTGACCATCAGCTCAAGTGGAGTATGAGGGTGGTTGTTGAAATTGATTAAATCTTTGAGACATGAAAGAATGACTTACCTCTATTTGAGAAAGTTTCAGAGGGGGCATTTCCGTGGAGTTCGGGGAAAGACAGCCTCATTAATCAAGCCTGTGTTAATCAAGTTTATTTACAATGGAATAAAGTTTCCTTAGGGCATACTACAAACGACTTGGAGCACTGTCGCAGTAGAAGGTGTTAGGATGAAAACGCATAGCAGGACAGAGGGGATGGTATATGAGAGGAGCCTTGACTGGCAAGCCAGATGTTCCAGGGATGACATTTGCTAAGCTCCAGCCAACCAGCCTGCAGATGCTGAGGTGCTGGCTGATGTGGGAGGTCTGCAGCTGGCCAGCAGGTGGTGGCCAACCTCCCAGATGGCTCCAATGATCCCCATGCCCTGGTATTTGTGCAGTCCCCTCACATAGTGAATAGGACTGACTTTTGAAACTATAGGATATTGTGGCAATGACAGTATATGATTTCCAAGGCTAGATCGTACAAGAAATTGTGGCTTCTGCCTTGTTCCTTTCTGAATCCCTGGAAGAAGCCAGTGTCATGCTGTGGGGACAGTTAAGCAGCTGTGGAAAGGCCCACATGGGGGGAAACTGGGGCCTCCCATCAACAGCCAGTTGCACTTTGCCAGGCCTGTGACTGAGCTACCTTAGAAGTTTATTTCCAGCTCCAGTCAAGCTCTCAGATGACTGCGGCCCTGACCCATTTTGGTGGCCACCTCATGAGCGATCTTTGAGCCAGAATCATCCAACTAAATCATTTCTGAACTTCTGACCCACAGAAATGGTATGAGATAATAAATGTTCATTGGTAAGTTTCCAACTTTGGGGACAATTTGTTACTCAGCAGAAGGTAACTAATGCACATTTTAGTCCTGGCACTAGGATACCTTAACAAAACCTAAAAATGCAGGCATGAGTTTTGACCCAGTGAGCAGAGGCTAGGAGGGCCCTTAGGAGAGAGGTAGAGGAGCTCACACCATTGTTATTCACCTGCAGGGCCCACAGCTGCTCCACTTTCTGAGTGTAAAAACAATGCGGCTGCTGTTTCCCTTCTGCCTCTACGTCTTACACCAAATGACCCCTGCAGCGCACCCCATCTGGAAATATACAGAGAATGGAATTCTGGAAACGTACCTCAGTCTTGCTGTGCTGACATGTTACAAAAGCATCATGAGGTGCTGCTGTGAAGCTGACTTAGAGGGGGACCGTGCCAGGGAGTCGGGGGCAGGACCATCAGCTTCCAGAGCAGTCACAGGCTTTGAAGTGTCTGGGGGGTTCCGGATGCCACAACAGAGGGGAACCCAGAGCACTGCGAGAAGACAGAGAAGGACTCTCAGCCAAGAGGGTGGCTTCTCTTGCTTGCGAGGGGCAGAGACTTTCTCTGTGTACTGGAAATAACAGGTCTCAACCATGCTGTGAGGCCTCGTGGGAAATCTGAAAAAGCCACAAAATGCCTGTGCCTTTTTTTTCTATCACTGTTTCCGCTAAAAGGTGAAATAAGTGAATGAAAGATAAAAATCCAAGAGATTGAAAACAACTGGCTCCCAAGTGAGACCGGGGTATGACGATGCAGGGAATGACTGGGAAGTGGCTGTCACTAGACTCGCACATCTGAGGTCACTTCCTCGCCATGCTCAGATGAGCTGTGTTTTCACCCATGCTGACGGACTGGAGCCCAGAGCCATGCCGCCATGATCACGGAGGGCCAAGGGCTTCACCACACTCCCCTGGTCAGGGCCCAACTCACCCACAAAAGGTGCAGTGGTCCATATGTCTTCATCCCTATTCCTATATCCTGGAGAAATCATTTGGAAGAGGGACAGACAAAAAATAGCAGCCTGCTAGTCTTTTAGGAACTTAGCAAAGAGAACTGGGTGGGATGGCGAGGGGCCATCCTCCAGGAGGAGTCTGAATGTGAGGCATTGAGTACAGACTCGAAGCTCCGCTGCAGCCAGCTCTTCCTGGGGGAGGACAGGGTCCCACCCACCCAGTTTAAGGAGGGGTCTAGAGAAACTTACACCAATCGGGGCATATAGATTGCTCAGGGTACAGCGAAGCAGTAAAGGTCTAACACGCAGATGTCCAGGTCAGTCCTCTTGGAGGGCAACCTCTGCCCTTGAAGTCTTTGGTCACCAAGATCCCCAGAGCAGGCAGGAACAGTGCCCTCAAGCCTCTCCACTTCCCACAGCGGGTGGCGGGCCAGTCTCTGTCTCGGCACTAGCAGACTCTGCTCCTCTGCCATGGTGAGGGTGCTGCCCTTCCACCTCCCATGGGCTCTGGAGGCTTCTGGCACTTGCTAGCCAGTGTGACTTTGGACGGGTTATTTAATCTTTTCTAGCTTGAGTTTCTTCATCTGTCAGGTGGGTTTCGCAGTTGTACCTGGCTCATGTTTTGGGAGCACGTGCTACCACACAGGAAGATGCTCTGCATGGTATCTGGTTCACAAGAGGTGTTCGACAGAGCTTTGCCTCTGTCAGCTCTTGGCAATCGTTAACACAGCCTAAAACCCAAGCTAAATGCAAGCTGCAAGGCCACCGTGCACCTGCCTTCTGTGTCAGCGGCCAGAGCCCAGGGTGGCGCGGAGCAGGTGCTCTGGTGGGAACTTGTTCAGCTTGGTGTCCTTCCATGCACTCTGATTCTCTAACCCTTTAAAAACTGTTCTCTCAGCAAGTCTTAGGTTGGCCTGAGGCATAGAGAAGAGAGATATTATCCCCCGCAGACTGAGGGGAAACAGAGAAAGGAAGACGATGCTCCAGTTAGCAAGTCTCTGCCATGGCCCCTGGCCTGGCTGCCCCACAAGGTCAGGGCTCACGCCCCATGGTGCAGGCTCATGGCTGAGCCTCCCCGGCACCAGGGCAGGCCACCGTGAAGGGCTCAGTGCTCTCACTGATGAACACTCTCTCTCAAAAAAACTCTACTCTACTTGCTCCGGCAAACAGGCCCCGGCCGCACTCTCTCCCCCTGTGCGCTGGCGTGTCGGGTGCGGCCTCCACCGCCTGTGCACTGGGACACCAGGAACATGCCACGGCTGCTCACGGGTCATCATTTATTGAGATGAGAATTCACATAAAGTAACATCATACAGAAAATCGTTTCCAGGCCTTAAGAAAAATGATTGTCACTCACTGTGCTTCACAAAAATTTCTTTTAATGAATAAATAATTTGATGAAATCAAAAATATTTACAATATAAACACATGGAAAAGCTCTGGGTCCGTGAATCTGATTGTCGAGTTTTGCATTTTGTGAACTGAGTCCTCCCCCAAGCTTTTCCCTTGGAAACAATACAAATCTGATAGAAACGACGACTCATACAACATATCTTTGTTCATTACACATTTATCTGTTAGTCCTGGAAAGCTACATAAGCATATATTATGCAACATGTTAAAGTACAAATATTACCTAAAATAATATATTACCATAATGCCAGATAGCATTCTCCACAGAACAAAAACATACACTCAGCTGTAACAATAACGAGGGTCACGGGCCACAAAATAATACCCCAAAGGTACAAATTCCTTCGTAAGAATATAGTTGTGCTCTTCAGTTTACCAGCTGTCTACGCTGCTCTAGGAAGCCGGTGGCAAGGAGTACAGGATTTGGCGACTGTGGCTGTGTGTGTGTTTCTGTCAGGCAGCAGCATTACTGGGATTGGGCAGTGCAAGCAATTTTAGAAACACTTTCTTGAGCTCTTAAAAAGAGCCAATTATGCAAAGCAAAATAAGCATATTGAGAAGTCTTCATCTCTTTTGCACAAATACCATGGAACGTCTTGGCTTTGTGGTACGAAAGGGATTGTTTGCAGAGCTGTTTACATCATCAGCCAGAATTCAAGTATTCCAGGGCCACCTCGTAGCAGAACTTGTACTGATCCTGGAAAACAGGAGGGGAAAGTGTCAGCTCAAGAATATCTCAACGCTGTTCCTAGTAAAGCAATTACCATAGAGTAGGGTCTTAATGGGAAGACATCAATCTGGGAGGATTTGAATTAGAAATGAATCAGAAAGTCACGGTTCTGAACTCCAGATACATTCACTGTTTGGAGATGCTCCCCACAATGCTGGGTGGAAGGGATTTTGCTACCTGTGCTGGCTAGAATTCCCGGAAGGTTCTGGACACTTGGAACTCTAAATATGTTTGTCCACACATGTATTTTCCAGGATATCAACATGCTGAGCTTTGTGCAGGAGGGTCAGGGGTAGAAGAAAAAGTAACGAGTGCTTCAGGAAATGCCTTCGTGACATCTCTCACAAGGCCCTTGGTACCTAGATGAGGCCTCATGCATGATCCAGCTTTACCTTTGACTTTCAGTCTGTAGGAATTCCTCAATCTCATGAGAATTTCATAAGCACCTCCTGAATACCAAGCCCCTTGACCTGGTCCCTGATTCTGAGAAGTCCGTGATCCAGTGAGGAGGATGAGACAGGTAACCCAATGACAACACATGAGGTGGAATGGTCCCTATGCTCAGGGGACGGCAGGTCTTCTTAGGGAAGATGGCAGTGGGAAGTGGACAGCGCCTTCCCCAGAGGACGGAACTGATGCGTGGAGTGGAGGCAGCCTTGGTTTGCCCTGGACGGTCCTGGCTTCTGCCTGTTGTCCTGGCATAACCGTCTTTCACTCTCAAAGTGCCCTAGTTTGGATAAAGTATATGGCCATCCTCACCGGTTAATTAAAACAGGCATTCCAGGCGGAGGCAACAGGACGAGGAAAGGTACAGAAGGGGAAATGTTTGAGATCCTCTGGGACCCATAGACCAATTCTTCATCAGGCAGGGAATTAATTTCTCCCTCCTATCTTTCTTTTTTTTTTTTTTTTTCTTTTTAAGAAACATGGCCCTTTGTCACCCAAGCTGGAGTGCGGTGGTGCAATCATGGCTCAACACAGCCTCGAACTCTTGGGCTCAGGCAATCCTCCCACCTCAGCCTCCTGATTAGCTGGGATTATAGGCACGAGTCACCACATCCAGCATTGGATTCATTTTTCTTGAGCTCAGCTTTCCTGGATCGTGTACCTTGGTCCAAGCAAGCCCTGCACAAGGTCCTGGCTGAGGTGTGGTCTCGGGTGGCCGGGGAGAGCATTCTGCATCTGTATGCATGGAGTGTGCTGATAGAACCAAGCCTGGGAGTGGTCTCTGAACCCAGAAGAGGGACACAGGGCTTGAGGAAGCCTCTGCCTGCCACCTGGCAGGAGCCCGGCCCTGGACAGGGCCTTAGCAACTGGAAGGCTCTCTTCTACTTATGGAGCAGACAAGCTTTCACATGTGCGAGCGAGGTTCAGCATCACTGTCTCTACCCATCACTGCCACAACCAAGGAAATGTATCTATTACTTTTCATTTTGCCAAATTAATTGAAAACGTCCAGTATTTCTTAAGTGCCTCCTAATTTGTCACTGAAATTTCCTTTTCTTCACCTACACTCTGTTTTGTAAATACCCTAGTAGTCCAACCTGTTTATTTGAGGACAAGGGCCACAGTTTATCCCTCTTTGTATAATGTAACAGTCTCTAGCCCAGAACTGACACAGTTGACAGTCAAAGTCGGCTACATGTACACATGATGACAAGCCATGGGTTCAGCAGAATGTGATCCAACTCAATACACATGTACTGCTAGAGACTGGGGATTTTATGACACACTCAATCCTCGGGAAGGTCATGATCCAGAGGCGAAGACACAGAACAAGAAGATCATTTCAATCACTGACGGTGCCACGAGATTAATGTCAGTGGAATAACATTCACGAGAAGGCTCACATAAGAAAATCGCAGGTGTTAGCGAGGACGTGGAGAAAGCGAACCCTCATACACGGCTGGAGGGAATGTCAAACGGTGCAGCCACTTTGGAAAACCATCTGGCAGCTCCTCAAAAGGTTAAACACAGAATTCCCATATGACCTAGCAATTCTACCACTGGGTGTACACCTAAGGAAACTGAAAACATACGTATACACAAAAACTCTGTAAACAAATGTTCACAGAGCATTATTCCTAACAGCCAAAAAGGGTAAACAACTCAAATGTACATCAATAAAATGTAGTATAGCCATAAAGTGGAATATTACTTGGCTATGAAAAGGAATGAAGTACTAATACATGTTACAACGTGGATGAACTGAAGCATGGATGAATCTGCTGAGTGAAAGAAATCAGATTCAAAAGGGCACACACTCCTTTTCTATGAAACACCCAGCACATGCAAATCTATAAAGACTGGAAGCCGAAGGGTGGTTGCCAGAGCCTGGAAGTGGGTAATGGGGAGTGGCTGCTAGTAGGTCTAGGATTTCTTTGAGGGGGCTAAGTGGGTGATGGAAATGTTAAACATTTGGTTTGTGGTGATGGTTGCATAACTCTGTGAATACACTGAAAACCAGTGAATGACACACTTTAAAAGGGGATTTTTTTTTTATTTGGGGTACATGTGCTTGTTTATTACATGGGTATTACACATGTAATGGTGGGGATTGGGCTCCTAGGGTATTCATCCCCCAAATGAATGTTCATAGTGCATTACACGGCTGGTAGGAATGCAAAACACTGGAAACTGATTACAATCGAATGTTATACCCAACAGGTAATTTTTCAACCCTCCCTCTCCTCCCTGCTCTTTTGGAGTTCCCAGTGTCTATTATTTCCATCTAAAAGGGGAAATGTTATGGCATGCAAATTATATTCCAATAAAGCTTTATTAAAAAAATCGCTAGTAGAAAAATGCTTATTCCATGATGTGAATCCTACCTTTAATGTCTATGAAGGACTCAGGTGGAACTGCAACTGGGTGGACTCTGACATAGGAAACATGAATCCAGTTGTTCTTTGCTTTCTAGAGTCATGGGTCTGAGTGCCCCACACTGACCAGGAGCCTGAGGTCCTATTAACCATCCCCGAGATCTTGGCCAATCCATTCCCCTCTGGTCATAAAACAGGGGGTTGGATCATATTTAAGTTTCCCTTCCAGCTTTCTCAATTTAGAACTTTTGGACTTGGTTTGCCTTTCAAGTAAGTCTGATGACATTTGAGAAGGTGTTCCTTAAACTATCTCCCAGTGCAAATAACAAATATTTTACTAGCCTGTCATTTCCCTTAAATAGACCACTTTTTCCATACACAATGCCAATAAAGGTAGAAGTATTTTTTTTTAACTTTTTAACTGGAAAAAAATATTTCTTGCCCTGGGCAAAATTAGATTTCTGATTCATATTCTAGTATTTATTATTTCAGGATTTGATACTTTTATTTTCAGAATATTTAAAAGAGATAATTGGAATTTCAAAATTCCAAAAGGCCACGTTGTCAGATCACCAGGCCGACATCTTGGCTGTGAAGTGCTCCCATCATGTCTGTGCTTTTGCGAATCACAGGGACAATTCTTTTGTAATGGAAATCTACACGGTCCAATCCCTTACTGCATGAAAAGGATTTTACACAAGCCTCATTGTGCAATTAATTTCAGTGGCTACTCAGAGCCATCCTTTTAACATATTTCCTTTTAACATGTTAAAATGCACCTAGTGGAGAGATGTGGCTGCTGCCCTCAGGCCACAACACAGGCCGGAAACTCAGGAGGGATTTTGGGCTTCGCTGCTAAGGAGCTGCTGCTTGGAAGTCACCGAAGCTGCCCTGTCTCAGGCATGACTATAATTTTCAAAATGAATTCTCCCTCTCCCACCTTATCCTTCCTGAGCAAGCAGCCAGTCCCCATAGATTCTGTGATGACTGGTTTCTGAATCAGAAAAATAAGGGGAAGGAAAAGGAAGACCACAAATTGTTGTGTCCCCTCCCCCAAGCACCTGGGTAAATGCCTGAAATCTTCCTACATTGGAAACTGATTACATTTGATCACCAGGTACAGGTCTGTCTGCTGCAGTTTCCTCTCTCAGCTCACTCCCTTTTGAACAGTATAATTAAGCCACATGAGCCATCCCTGTGCTCCAGGGGAAAAAGGAATGTTTAGGCCTTGGCCCCGAGTGCTCCAATTTGGGTGACATTAGCTGGCTTCAGGCATGAGGAGGTGCCCTGAGTAGGGGCTCAGGTGGGAGCCTGGCCCGGTCCTCCTCACATCCTTGGGTCAGACTGTAACCAGGGCGACCTGCTGCTATTCCTCGCCAAGGTCCCTGATGCTGGCCCCGCTCCCGATCAGACTTCCTGTACCTATGAGTTGGAGAAAGCAAAATGTGCAAGGGAACTGGAAATGAGGTTGGCTGTTAAAAGCCACTGCTCGCTTGGTGAGGGCGTCACGAGGCCAGCATACCAGCGGGCGGTGTTGGGGGCCTCCGTCAGGGGCCCGAGCCCTGTCGTCTGCGCAGGCTGCCTGCGTCTAAGGAACTCAGGCTGGCGGCCAGCGTGGGCACTTCAAACACCACATCAACGGCCTCCAAAGATTCAAAGAGAATAGCCTCCACCTCTGACCTGGTTGCTTTTGAAACTAAGGCAAGCTCTATGATTTTGGCTAGACCCTGAACTGACAGATCCTTCGGGCTGGAAAAATTCTTCTGAGTGATGCCCTGCCAGAAGGGCAGGGTGGGCCCTACTACCGTGGTGGGATCCCTCAGTTCAGTGTTCCCAGCCAGGTTGTGGCCAGCCACTCTGTGCCAAGGAGACCAATAAATTCTCATCCCTGCTCAGCGAGACAGCAGCATGTCCCTGGAATGATGAGTGGCTCATTCCCTTAATCTCTATCTTTAATACATATAGGTAGAACTTTCTTCACCAAAGCCCCCTGCAAAATCCATGCCCAGTTCCTTATTGAGGCCCTGCTGAGCACAGCCACAACCTCCCCTAGGTTGGAGAGGGCAGCAAAGGGTGGCTCAGGTTGGACTCAGGTCTGGCTGCAGAGAAGAATGGTTCAGTCACTCAGAAAATGCTTACTGGGAAACTCCTGGGAGCCAGGCACTTGGCTGGTGCTGAGTGTAGGGGCAGGATGGGCAAGTGGAATCTGGGGGTGGGGAGAGGGGATGGGGTATTAGCAAAAATTATTACAAACCTTCCTCAACAGTGCAGGAAGACTGACCATGGGTGGATTCAAGGTGCCTGGAGTGTGGATTGGGGACCCTAGCTCACCTCTGATTCCCACCCAACTCCTGCACTCACCACCCCAACACATGCACACACACGTGCACAGCCTGTTAAATAGGCTGCAAATTTCACAGCGAGAGCTATTGAGGGACAGCCTATACACACCAGTTGGTGGCACAAGGGGGAGAGCTGTAGGCCCCACACCACATTGCATTTTGTATGTGAGTCCATTGTTGGCTTACTAAAGGGGAGGTGAGGCTGAATCTGGAGGGTCGGCTCTAAGTTACAGAGGGGGCAACCTGAACCTGTGTGGCAGATCCGCAGATCAGGATGGGGCCTGGCTCTGGAGTAAGTGGGACGGCAGGGGAGGGGGCGGTGAGCTGTGAACACCGCCGCATGGCACTGCAGGGAAGGGAGAGGCCCGCTGATCCTCCTACACCAACTTTCTCAGCCCTGTGGCACGTCTATCCTACCTGGCGGGGGCTCCATCCCAGAGCCTCTGGCTGAAGTGGGCTGGGGCAGGCCTGTGCACTGGTATTTCTGAAAGCTCCCCTGGGAGTTGGGGGTGGGCGGATTCTCAAGTGCGGCCTGGGCTGAGAGTGCGTCTAGAGCAGACATGGTTCTTAAGCTAGGCTGCACATGAGACTCACCAGGGGCTTTTAACACTCGGCTGCTGCAGCCAGGCCCCTGACCAATCGAATCAGTCTCCAGGTGGGCCCAGGGATCAGAATTGTTCTAAAGCTCCCAGATGACTTCAGTGGGCAACCAGGCTTGAGAACCACTGAGGAGACGCTCTTTTCTGAAGGCACGTGATGGTGGACGGGGGTGTTCCCGTTACAGCTGGTCTGAGATGAAGCTCACACACACAGTGACTGAGCTCTGCCCTGTTCCCAGGTCCCCTACACTAACCTGTGCCCTTTTTCTCCCGGTGCAAGAGCATGCACTGCTTTACCACCCTTTATCCTGGATTTCTCCCAGCAACTCAGTAACAAATCAACCCAGCGAAGGGTTATGACCATCACCTTCCTACAGGGCCCTCCCTTTCAGACTCCCAGGTGGGTTGGGACTGCTTATCCGGCTACATTCTATTTGGAATTTTCGTCTAATGGCTTTTAGTTGTTGATTTTTTTCCCTTACCTTTTCCACACATCATGAACCCTGAGAGCCCCGCTGGTGTCCAGCCTCTAGGCTGGGAGAAAGCTTGGGGGGCTCCTTGTAGGGTGGTTGAACATCAGCAGGCTTGGAGCTGGGAGGAGGGATCCGGATCTGGATTTGGCTTGCACGAATGACGAAACGCTAGACTTCTCTGTAAAGGGGGTGCAGCGGCAGCACCTCCTCTGGCTTTGGTGAAGGTGACTGAGTATAACAAGATAACTCTTGGGACGTGTTCCGTAAACAGAAAAGCCCCGTAGTCTTCTATGAACAGTATTCTTTTTTGTTGTTTTTGATGTTACTTTGTAAAAAACAACAGCTTTGTTGAGATATAATTCACATACCATAAAATTGGCCTGTTTAAAGGATACAGTTGTTACATAAAATTCATGAGAGGCCACTGTTTGGATGAGGCCCTGACAGACTAGACCAAACCAGAATGGAGTCCCTCGTGCTAGGTGCTACATCGCCATCCAACTGAACTTTGAAATAGGGCAGCTTTCCAAACATCAGGAGAAGTGCAGCAACCAGTCAGAAGCGACCCGGTTTTCCTGAGCTGCCATGATAAAGAAGTCCCTTCTGTTTTAACCGTATGATGGAAGGAAGTTTGAAACAACCAATCTGCGTTGTGTTCCCTGTCTCTGCCTTCTCAAGCTTTTTTCTGCCTATAAAGCAGCCTCCTCTGCTCAGCTCCTTGGAGCACTCGTTCTATTTTACAGAATGACATGTTGCCTGATTCTAGGGTCACTAATACAAGCCAATTAGACCTTCAAATTAAATGTGTTGTAATTTTGTACTTTAACACAGTTCAGTGGTTTTCAGTATATTTACAGACTTATATACAATCTAAGTTTAAAACATTCCCACCACCTCAGAAAGAAACCCTGTGCCTAACAGCAGTCACCCCCATCTCCCTTCCCCAGCCCTCAGCAGCCACTACTCTACTTTCTGTCTCATGGATTTGTCTGTTTTGAACATTTCACAGACAAGGAATCATAGAATATGTGGCCTTTTGTGACTGAATTAATAGTTTTTTTTTTTTTTTTTTTTGAGAAGGAGTCTTGCTCTGTCACCTAGGCTAGAGTGCAGTGGTGCGATCTCAGCTCACTGCAACCTCTGCCTCCTGAGTTCAAGTGATTTTCCTGCCTCAGCCTCCCAAGTAGCTGGGATTACAGGTGCCTGCCACCACACCCGGCTAATTTTTATATTTTTAGTAAAGACGGGGTTTCACCATGTTGGTTGGCCAGGCTGGTCTCAAACTCCTGACCTCAGGTGATCTGCCCACCTCGGCCTCCCTAAGTGCTGGGATTACAGGCGTGAGCCACCGCGTTTGGCCAGGCTTAATATTCTTATTCCCACTTTACAGATGAGAAAACTGAGGTTCAGGTAGGACTTTTGCATCTCCAGTGAGTTCTAAGCTCCATGTGGGAGAGACCGTATCTTCTACTTTTCTTGCATCAATGCCCAGTGATGCTGCACATAGAACAGAGGCTGAGAAATACGTGCAGAATGGCATGAAACTAAGATAAGATGCCAGGCCAGGCACTGTGGCTCATGCCTATAATCCCAGCATTTTGAGAGGCTGAGGCAGGAGGACTTCTTGAGGCCAGGAGTTTGAAACCAGCCTGGGCAAAACTGCAAGACTCCCATCTCTAAAAAAATAAAAATAAAAATAAAAAACCAGCCAGGCATGGTTACATGCCCCTTTAGTTCCAGCTACTTGAGAGGCTGAGGTGGGAGGATGGCTTGAGCCCAGGGGTTTGAGGCTGCAGTGAGCTATGATCACGCCACTGCACTCCATATTAAAGTGTGTAATTACCTGCAGAGGCAGCTTTGTCAGCCCTGCCCAAGGCATTTGGGTAAATGATGGGGCCAGTTGTTCACTTCCTGGGCAGTGCACTAGGCTATGGAGGGGAGTCTTCCAAAGTTCCCACCACCTCACAGGGGACACTATGTTTCTCTAGGCAAGATCTGCCCTTGAAGACCATTTCTATGTTAAAACAGAGCCCTGGGAACTTCAAAAGCCATTAAGGAAGGCAAAAGTGAGAGGGGAGCTGCCAGCGTGAAGCAGCCGCTTTCCTGCAGCCGGAGTCTCTTCAAAGGAGCTCAGGTGCCAGCACTCCTTCTGAATATAACTAGGCGAGTCGTGGGGAATCTCAGGCTGTGCTGTCCTTGTCCATCCTCTGGGGACCTAGTTCTTTGATGGGGACTTGAGGCTGGTTGAAGAGATGGATAACTTAGAAGCGGGCTGAAAAAGGGGTCAGGAAAAACGCAGCTGTCCCTGCTGGATACAAAAAAATCTAGTCTTGTATTCGAAGCTATTTTGCCTCCTGGCAATCCACTGGCTTTTCTCCAGAGCTCCCAAAGCTAAAAATTTGCAGAAATACATCTTGAGGGCTTTCTGGATCTCCCTGGAGAGTGTCATGCTTCAACACGAACCGACGAATCTTCCCACTCAGAAGCAATTTAGAAAAATCAGAGCTGCAAAGGGAGATGGTGAGAGACACAGCGTCCCTCTGTGCGCTCACCCGCCCTGGCAGGGAGGGTAGAGCGGTAGCATTTGCCTGTTCTGAACGGAAGGGACCATGAGGGAATGCAGCCACACATGTGATGTGTAAGATCTGGTGGGGCCGGGGCGAGGGCCCCTCTATTGCACCCTAGCCTGCCTCTCCAGACACTCGGAAGTGCCCCCAGGGCTGTCTGGCACATGCTCGTCATCCTCTGAAGACGCGGCTAAGTAGATTCAGTACACTGCTCTTTTCAGCTGCTGGCACATTCTGTGCTTAGGACACACTCAGGCCTCAGATGGCCTGTGATGCCCAATAAAACTGTACCAGACTTTATCACCCTGGCCTAAGCTAATTAATTCTCTCAGACAACATACAGAGGTATCAACACCAAACTAAACAGAAGTCGTATTTACAGGCAAAACCAAATGACAACAGGTCCTATTCAGTTCGGGAAGCTTCAGACCCACTGAAAAGAGGATGGTGACTTTTTTCTTTGTCACCAGATATTATCTAATACCCTGCTAACAGCCACCATGACAGATATGTCACATAGTTTTCTCCAGACATTGCAAAACTTTCCTACATTTCTCAGACCCTGACCTTATCCTCCACCTGCTGCTGACTTTGGAGGTCTGGGCACCCAGAAATCCCATCTGCTCCCTCAGGATCACACATAATACACAAAGTCCTAAGTTACTATAGAATCATGGGCTGGGACCGCAAGCTCCCTTCTGGTTCAGCCATCTAAGCCTCCATTTATTTCACGAAAAATCCCCCCTGTCCTTCAGCGTGCACCACTGATTTGGAAAAAGCCCCATCACTCCTGCCCATAAAACCTGGTGAGTGATGAAAGCTGCAGCTGGAGCCATTAGAGGAAAGGCCTGGAAGGGTCTGTTTCTAATGATGTGCTTAATTCAGGCTGCAGTGAGAGGGAAGTGACATTTTTTTGATCAAGGTCAGCTGTGCCCAAGTACCAACCAGAGTCTCGAGGCTGCATACCTGTCCCTGAATTAGTGAGGTTAACTACCTCACGAAGCCACAGGCAGAATATTTCATTTGTGCATTTGTTTCTGTCCTCTGCCGGCCCAAACTCAGGCCTCTGCCGACAGCATGGCCACTCTTTGCTCAACTGCCTCCATCCCGGAACACTGGGAATTCCATGGCGGCAGAACTCTTTAGCATTCAGGCGGGATTGCAGGGAGGGAGACGGTCCTAGTGAAGCCACACACCAGCCTTTCAACAACCCACAGGAAATCCGTTACTACATCCAGGGCACTTAGAGCCCTTCTGCCAGGCCACTGACGGCATCACGCCTGGCAGACTCCTACACTCTCTACATCCACCTGTCCCCTTTGCAATTTCCAAAACACTTTCACATCTCTCTGCACACTGGGTACCTCAGTGAGCTCATGGTATCCCTAGTTTACAAAACTAAAACCTAAGGGAGTTAAGTGACATGCTTAAGGACACTTAAATGACAAAACTAATGTGTTTGGGGTCACCTAACTAGAATTAGTAGTAGAGTTGAGACTAGAATTTGGGTTTCCATGGGCTCCCCGTAGGGTGGGGAGGAGGGGCGCAGGAGTCTGGGGAGCACAGTCCTTTCTGCCCCTTCTAGAAGCCAACATGCTAACAGCTGATGGGTGAGAGTGTGCCTAACCAAGTGGGTGTGACAAATTTTCTGACCAACAACCATGCTTCTTGGAAATGGAGCAGCTCATCAGGCACGAGACATGTATCTGGGCAAAGTGGATGCCCTGGAGAGTGGTTCGTGATGAGTGGGACACGTTTGGGAGCTCGTTGTCATTGGTCACTACTATTAGCCAGCCTGGAGCACTGCTATTATGACTTCTTAAACTGCATGAGGACCATGGCTACTTCCTCAAATTCAGCTTGACTCTCAACTCCCTCTTAAGTCCCTTTATTTTAATTTTTAACATTAACCCCAGTGTTGTGATGCTGTGGACCTGGGAACATTGGCTTTGGCGCTTGTCCCATCGGCCATCTCTTCCTCCCTCTCCTGCCCCCAAGCCATTTTCCAACCTTGGATTAGTCCTGCTGTTTCCTACAGATCCTTCCTCCACTCACAGAGAAGTGCAAAAACCTAATCTAAAAGCTTCCTCCTTTAAACTATTCTAGAGTCACGGTGGCTGGCATTTCAACAGCTCCACATAAAAAGAGATTTCATAAAATACTCTTAAGAAAATAATTGTACATTGTCCTTTGTTTCTCATCTCCTTTAATCCTTTTCTCAGATATGGCCACCATAATTAAATGCAATATTCTGGATGTCAAACTAAAATTCACAGCTTTGATAAATATTAGGCGATTAAGCTATTTATAAAATATATAATTTGAAAATCTGGCATTTCACGTACTATGATTATTTCTTCTCTGTGAAGACTAAGTGCTTAGCCACATGGAAGGCACTGCCAGGAAGGGAAGTTAATAAGGATGTTCACTTGTGAGTTTCAGCTATTTCCGCATTTCAAACGAGCTGGAGACAAAGTCTCCTTGTGAAGAACAAAGAGAGGAAGAGGGAGAACAAGAAAGAAGAAAAAAGCCCTACAAGCAAAGTGATTACATTGTGATTTTGAAAATGAGTCTCTTCCTCTATGCATCAGTTTCCCTGCAGATCTGGGAGCTGGAGTGGATTCTAATGCTAATGGGGTGTCTCATGGAACAGCTCAGAGGGGGTGTCCTACCAGGAGGTCGACCATGTTGGGCTTGTTGTTCCTCAGTGTCTTCACAGCGTGAAAGACATCCACGGTTCTCTGGTGCCGGAGCATCTCACATACGATGCTGATGGCGCAGAACGTCCCACTGCGGCCTCCCCCGTTCCTGTCGTGAAAAAGATCAGATGACTGCACTCGGTTTGTCTTTACACTGCATCTTGCAAACACCTGTGGAAACAAGCTGTCTAAACCCTGGGGAACAGTAACAACAAAGGGCTCTGAGGTTGGGGGACCTCTTACCTGGGCAGATTCTTTTAATTAAAGCAAACAGAGCAAGCCATCCGCAGTGTTTGGCCACAGGTCACCTGACTGCAGAGCCTTTCCCAGCTCACCTCAGCCCTGGTCACATTCTCTGATACAGCAATTCGTCGATAAGGGCCCATGGTAGAAAATTTTCAATGAATCTTTTTTAGGGTCTGCCAGGAAAATTGGTGTGACAAGTATGGGTTACGTTCAAAGATGTATCTGGCCTTTAAAAACATCCATTAGCAGCTGGGCGCAGTAACTCACGCCTGTAATCCCAGCACTTTGGGAGGCCAAGGTGGGTGGATCACGAGGTCAGGAGATCGAGACCTTCCTGGCTAAACACGGTGAAACCCCATCTCTACTAAAAAAATACAAAAAAAATTAGCCGGGCGTGGTGGCGGGTGCTTGCAGTCCCAGCTACTCGGGAGGCTGAGGCAGGAGAATGGCGTGAACCCGGGAGGTGGAGCTTGCAGTGAGCCAAGATTGTGCTACTGCCCTCCAGCATGGGATACAGAGCAAGACTCCCTCTCAAACAACAACAACAACAACAACAACAAATCCATTGGCATTTCATTATTTATCTATAAAACATAGAGGCTCTTTTTAAAGAAAACTTTTTACTCTGAACCCATGTTAGATGTGCAGAAATGTAAAAATAGCATAGAGAATGCATATCCAACTTCCCTGATATGAACACCTTACTTGCCCACAGCACATTATGCAAACCAAGAACGTGATGCTGGGACAATACTATTAACTAAACCACAGACTGTAGTCACATCTCACTAGTTCCTCCACGAATGTCCTTTTTCTGGTCCAGGATCCAACCGTGCATGTAGTTGTCCTGTCTCCTTAATTTCCTTCAGTCTTTCCTTGTATTTCCTGACCTTGACACTTTTGAAGAGCACTGATCAGTGATTTGTAGAATATAAAGAATGTAGAACACAGAAGTAGAAAGTAGCTGTCGTCCCCAGCCGCAATCTGAGAAGTCATCACAAACTATAACATGTAGACCATCCCTTCATTTGGGTTTGTCTGATGTCTTCTCATGACTGGAAACAAGGCCGTGCATTTCGGTAAGAAAACCAGAGAGGGGATGTTCCCTCCTCCCAGGGGTTCAGGATGTCCATCTGTCTTATTACTGGTGATGTTAACTTGCTCACTTGTTAAGATGGTGTCTGCCAGATTTTCTCACCATAAAGTTATCATCTTTCTCTTTGCAGTCAATAAATATCTGGGAGGAAGATATTTTGGGACTACGCAAATATTTTGTTTCTCGCCCACTGATTTGAGCATCCGTTGGTGGATCTTGTCTGCAACAATTAATTATCACTGTGGTGTTTGCCTAATGGTGATTTCCTGTTTCCCTCTCTTTCAACATTCTACACTAAGAAAGAGCTGTCTCTTCTTCCCTATTATTTATTTGTTTATTTATTTTATGATTTGTTTATTTCAGTGTGAGCTTATACATAATAATTTTATTCTATCAGCTAAAATCCAAGGGTACTAATATTGATTTTGTTCACATTGTTCCAGCTTTGGCCAGTGGGAGCTCCATCAGGCTGGCTCTTTTGTTCTTTTCTGACAAGCCCCCAGCCTTTTTTATTTCTTTACTCTCTGCAACCACATAATGGTCCAGGCTCATCCCGCACTATCCCTGCATCAACTCTGCAGTCACTCTCTCCTCAAGGAGATAAGGGACCCTTTTTTTTTTTTTTTTGAGATGGAGTCTCACTCTGTCACCCAGGCTGGAGTGCAGTGGCGCGATCTCGGCTCACTGCAAGCTCTGCCTCCCGGGTTCACGCCATTCTCCTGCCTCAGCCTCCCGAGTAGCTGGGACTACAGGCACCTGCCACCATGCCCGGCTAATTTTTTTGTATTTTTTTAGTAGAGATGGGGTTTCACCGTGTTAGCCAGGATAGTCTCAATCTCCTGACCTAGTGATCTGCCCGCCCCGGCCTCCCAAAGTGCTGGGATTACAGGTGTGAGCCACCGCGCCCGGCCATGGGACCTTTTTATTTTTAAACACAGTACATAGTATAACTATCATACCTAAAATAATAACATTACTGTTTTAAAATTATCAAATTTCTAGTCAGTGTTCCAGTTTCCCAGATTGTTTCTTACAGCTGCTTTTTAAAAAAATCCACTCCCAGATTGTTTCTTACAGATGCTTTTTAAAAAATCCACATCTAGGCAAAGTCCACAGATTGGATTTGGTTGGTATGTCTTGCAAATTTATTTTACTCTGTGAGTTCCTCTTTGCTCTCTCTTTTTTCTTGAGAATTTATTTGTTGAGGAAACAAGTTCATCTCTGTCCTGTAGAGAGTCCCACATCCTAGATTTTTCTCATTCATCACATCTCTGTGATATTATTTAATATGCTGCTTTCTAACTCTGTATTTCCTGTAAATTGGTAGGTAGTTCCAGGGCTTGATAAGAATTCAAGATTTATTTATTTATACAAGGATACTTAAAGTATACTTTCATTAGGAAGCAAGCCAAAAATATCTGGTTGTCCCTTGTTTTATGGTTTTAAGAGAGATCATCGTGTTCGGATATCAGCTTGATCAGCCCATTATGAAATTCCGAATCAGTTTTTTAACTAAAGTATAATATACCTACAATAAAGACCGTAAGTAGACAGCTCAGTCAATTTTTACCAATGCATACACCACGTAACCACCATTCAGATCAAGATACAAACCACTTTCAGTCCCCAAGAGGCTCCCTCACATTCCTTCCTCAACAATACCATCAGTATCACCAAAGAGAATCCATTCTTAAGCCTAGCATCATCAATTGCTTTTGCCTGTTTTTCAGCTTTGTGTAAATGAACCATATACTATGTCTTCTTCTGAGACTGGCTTATTTCACTCTGTGTTGTCTGTGTGAGAATCACCCACGGTGTTATATTGGTAGTTTATTGTTTTATATTGCTAAGAAGAATTCCACTGAATGAATACCCACTGTACAATTTATCCAACAGCTGATGAATGTTTGGGCTGTTTCCAGTTTTTAAATATTATGAGTAAACCTGTGATAAGCTTATCTTTTGGTAGATGATTCATTTCTGCAGTCATTTCTCTAAGAACAGAAGAGCTCAGCCTCAGACTGCGTATATGTTTAGCTTTGGTAAATGCTGTCAGTTTCCAAATGGTTGTACAGTAGTTACTTCCTTCCTACAGTGTATAAGAGTTCCAGTTACTCCACGGCTTCACTAACACTTGGGATTATCATTTATTTGTCTGTCTTTAAAATTTCAGCCATTCTGGTGAGTACACAGTGGCATGTGATCCTGGTTTGAATGTGGATTTGCCTAAAAATGAATAATATTGAGTAACTTTTCTATGCTCATTGGCTATTCGGGACATCTTTATTATTATTATTATTTTCTTTTTGAGACGGAGTCTTGCTCTGTCGCCCAGGCTAGAGTGCAGTGGCACGATCTTGGCTCACTGCAAGCTCCGCCTCCCGGGTTCACGTCATTCTCCTGCCTCAGCCTCCCGAGTAGCTGGGACTACAGGCACCTGCCACTGCACCCGGCTAATTTTTTGTATTTTTAGTAGAGACGGGGTTTCACCGTGTTAGCCAGGATGGTCTCGATCTCCTGATCTCGTGATCCACCCGCCTCAGCCTCCCAAAGCGCTGGGATTACAGGCGTGAGCCACTGCGCTGGGCTGGGACATCTTTTGTCTTCAGTGAAGTACCTGTCAAGTTTTTTGCCCATTTAATAAATTGAGTTGTCTATCATTTTCCTACTGGCTTGCAGTACAGCAGTTCTTCGACATTGTGGCCGAGTCCTTTGTCAGACACATGTATTATAAAAGTCTCCTCCCACTGCCTTGCTTCTTTACCCTCTTATTGACATCTTTTGATGAAGAGAAGGGCTCAATTTTAATGAAAGTCCACGTTGTCAATATTTCTTTTAAGGCTATTGTTCTGTGTCCTGTTTAACAAATCTACCTGCGGTCGTGAAGATATTCTCCTATGTTTTCTTCTAGAAGCTTTGTTATTTTACTTTCCCCTTTTGGTCTACCATCTATCTGGAAGGGATTCTGTACATGGAGTGAGGGAGACCAACGTGTCCAGGCAGTCTTCCCCACCCACTGCAGTGCTGCGTTGCAATGGCATCTTTGTTGTAAGTCAGATGACGCTGAGGTACGGATCTGTCCCTGGACTGTCTCTTCTGCTAATTAGAAGATTAGCTGTTTTCTATCCTTGCCTTAACATTACACCGCTTTTCCTATCAGCTTTGCACCTAATACTTTCGACAGCTGTTGAAGACCACTGTCTAATCTATTATTTTCATCAAGAGTTGCAAAGTGGTGAAATCTTAATTCTATCCATTTAATCTAGCTTTATTAGCTGGGAGACACATATAAAGAAAAACACTCTCTATTTGCCTACCTTGAATATCTGTGGCTCAAGGAACCATTCACTTCAAAGCACCTGCAGGTCTTGTCTCAGCCAGGAACTCTCCACCCACAGCCGTTAGGTGGCGCTACACTATGCTGAATGCCATGCTCTTACCTCCAAGAGGAAGACTGGAGTGGTTTGATTCTTTCCTGGCCAGTACTGGGGGATGCCAATGTAAACTAACTTTGTTTCTTATAGCTAAAAAAAGCCTTAGATTTAGATATATAAATGTAAACAAAAATAAACATTCTCACCAGGCCTAGGTCTCATGCCCACCTTGATGCTAAGAGAGCAAGAGACAGCCCCACGTGAACAGAGGCGGGGCTTTAGGGAGGGGGGAGTATTCCAAAGAATAATCAAGGTTCTCTCAGTGAAAATGGGAAGAGATGCTGCACAGGCAGGAGAGAAGAAACAACGGATGCCTCCCACCGTCCACTGTGAAGAACGGCTGATTGCTCTAGGTTTTACATGGAATAGCAATGTCACTGGTTAGTTCTGTGGTCACAGCTGCCGCTGGGAAGTGTGTTGTTGACAAGGTGCAGTGATTTAAGAAGTCTTTATGTCTTCTTGTTAGGCCTGTCCTGGTGCCTCAACTTCTTCGAGTCACTAGTAACTTAGTCCTGTGGGTTAAAGCACTGACCCTTTTTAGAAAGCTGCTCATCCTGGGGGGAGCGATGCATTATACATCTAGCTCCAGATGCTGGGGGTCTCCAGATGCAGGCAGGGGTAACTGCAACCTATTTTTAGTATTTTAGAAAAATCTGATATATCTAATACAAACGAACTACAATGTTAATATTCTTTGCTGGGATTGTATCATCTCAGCGTGAGCCTCTTGTTCTGATCAAAGGTTGGATCTGGATTGAAGAGAAATAAAAATAGGGATGTGGACTGCTAATGAATTCTTTTTGTCATTTTCTTGATAGAGTTTTTTTTTTCTTTTTTTTGAGATGGAGTCTCGCTCTGTCCCCCAGGCTGGAGTGCAGTGGCGCCATCTCGGCTCACTGCAAGCTCCGCCTCCCGGGTTCACGCCATTCTCCTGCCTCAGCCTCCCGAGTAGCTGGGACTACAGGTGCCCACCACCATGCCTGGCTAATTTTTTGTATTTTTAGTAGAGACGGGGTTTCAACGTGTTAGCCAGGAGGGTCTTCATCTCCTGACCTCGTGATCCACCTGCCTTGGTCTCCCAAAGTGCTGGGATTACAGGCGTGAGCCACTGCGCCTGGCCAACAGAGATTTTTTAATGCACTGGGTCCATGAGAAGAAAGGGGGGATGACAGCAACTAGAGAAAGGTGAGGTTAATAAACTGCTTTTTAGAGGACAAAAGATTGGAACTTCTGGTTGAAGACAACTGTGGGTAGGTTCTTAAGGCTCTTTCCAAAGGAATATCAGTTTCCTGCAGGATGAGACACTATCGTGTTTTGATCGTTGAGAGGCAGGCAGAGTCCTGGGCTTCCAGGGAGACTTTGCAGGCCCGGGGTAGGAGGTGGCATTGCATCAGACAAGGGCACTGACTGGAGAGTAACCCACGCCCTGAGCCAGGTCTGCAACTTTAACTAGGCTTGATCTACACGGAGTGAAACTTTATTTTGCCTTCAATTTAAGAGAGATCTCATTGTGTACTTCTAATGATACTTCACTGAAAAGTGACATTCGCTTATCCTTTAAATTTCCCCAAATTCTCTAAACATCTTCCTTATCTGCCATGACTTTCTAATTGCCTGTTCTATTAAGCCGATTCCAGCTGGTTGATTAGCTACATATCATTGCCAATGAGAAAATGCAGGTGAAAGTGCTTTGAGAAACATGGCATTCTCCATTCAGTGGCTCTCAACCTTATTATCTCAACACATTGAAATCACCTAGGCATTTTAAAAAAACACCCATGTCTGGGCCCCACTCCTAGAGATTTTGATTTAATTGGTCGGGGTGTGGCCTAGGTGTGGGCTTTTTTTTTTTTTTCATGTAAAGCTCCCCAGATAATTCTCAATGTGCAGGTAAGGCTGGGGGCTATGTGTAGCAGGGGTGCCCACATTTAGCACCTGCAAAACTTGCTGGCCTGGAAGCCTCATTTTGGGGACACTGGCTGTAACCAAATCCTCCCAATATACACATTCTCCCAAAAAGCATGCACGCGCACGCACACACAGACACACACGCGCACACACACACACACACACTCCAGGTCCTTTGAGACCTCTGACATGATTTCCAATTGAATAATCAAGTAATGTGATGGTAAACTGGCCTTTGGCTGGTGGGACGGAGCCCTGAGTTGTAGCATTTGTTGATTTCCATGATGTAAATCCTTCTACCATGGATGAATTCAAGTTACCAACAGTTGAAGACCCAGCTCAGAAAATTCCTGAAAACTTAACAATTGGCTCTCAAGAGCCAGTGTTTTTTTTTTTTTTTTTCTCTTGGCAGTGGGCGGTGGGGGCAGGGGTCCTAATCAAAAGGTCAGTGCTTGTTTGTACAGCAGCAGCACACCATCCAAATGCAGAATGTGCATATCCTGTTTCCTGAAAAGCCAACCAATCCCTCACTGAGTGTCATGATCACCCCTTCACCTAGACCTACTTATTTCTTCTCCATTTCTAGTGAAACAAAAGACAGAGAACTAGGAGGTGAGAGTGAGTGTGGGGCCTCGCTGTTCTGAAATGAAGAGCTCTGTCAAGCACTTACAAGCAGTGCACAACGGTGCGGCCTTCCCCACCATTGTATTCCTCTTGCCACTTGTCCACCTGGCGAATGAGCTTCAAGAAGGAGCGCTTAGACACTGGTGTGTCCCTGTACATCGGCCAGCCCAGGAACTGGAATTGCTGCACCATCCGATATCCATCTTGTGGCTACAAAGAACCAGGCAACAATCGGGGAGTGGAAAGAAAACAGGCATTATTTACTGAATTCCAGCGGGCTGATTCCACTTACTTGATCTTCCCATTATTAAAGGCGAGTCCTGCCTACAAATTACCAACGTGGCTTCTGCTGGCCTGAAGAGTTATGGTTTTAAATCTTGAGCAGTTAAAAACAACCAGGGGTTTTAAATGACAGGCCAGACAAATGACAGGCCAGTGAGGCAGAATGCTTCCCATTCTGCAAAAGCCAAGAGAAAAATAACACAGCATAAGCACTGACCACATTGTCATGTTAAGTGGTAAAATAACTTCAATTACAGGTAAATTACAGGTAATGAATAATTTATAACCTGGAGATGTCTCGGAGCTCAGTGTGAAGATAGAGAACACTGCTTCCTGTGAGCATAATATGGTTTTGCTTATTGATGTTGAATCTTGCTAAGATAGCAATAGTTAATTAATCCTTAGTCATAGTGAAATAGAATTGCAGAATTCAAAAAAGTGTTACTTAGCTTATGGTAGAAACATGAAAACAGCTTTAATCTGGCCATGGCTAAATCGCTTGGACTGTATCTTCTGTGGCCTTCAGCAGCATCTGACACAGGTGACACTCTCTTCTTGTCAACACGCTTTCCTCACTGGCTGGTCCTTCTCCCACAGCAGTCCCTCCCTCTCTCTCTGCCTCAGTCTCCCCTTCTCCCAGACCTCTTGCTGACAGAAGCCCCCAGGCTCAATCCCTGGGGCCCTTCCTCTTCCTCTGCTTCTCATTTGATTTCATTCAGGCTCATGGCTTTAGATATTACCAATATCCCAATAAGTCATAAACTCATATATCTGGTTCAGCCCTCTCTCTTGAATTTCACCCTTATATTTTCAAAGGCCCACCTGATATTCGCACTTAGGGGCCTAAAAGTCATCCCAAACCTAGTATGTCTACAATTGAGCTTCTGATCCTCTCTCCACAATGCCCCCCACCCCTAAACAATCCGGTTACACGGGCAGCCTGGACAACAACTCAGTCAGTGTCCATTCCATCATCCTAGCTCTCAGGACAGGAACCGTGAGAGCCCACTCCATTCCCCAGGATTGTGCTGGCTCTTCCTTCAGAAAATATCAGAACCTCCCTCTTCTCATGACCTCCACTCCTGCTCTCTCCCGTCTCACCATGATCTCCTCTCCTATCACTGTCATTTCTCAAGGGGATTATCCCAACGGCCTCCTGATGCCTCTCTCCTCCAGTCTATTCTCAACACAGGTGCCAGAGTGCTCCTTTTAACATGTAAATTACACCATTGGATTTTTGCACTCAAAACTCTGTAATGGCTCCTTATTTCCTTCAAAGCAAAAGTCCAAATGCTGACAGTGACTGCCAGGCCCTTCCAGCTGGGGCCCCCAAGCCACTGTCCTTCCAGGTGAACTGCTCACTCCCCATCAGCTACTCTTGCCTCTGCTCACTGAGCCTGGGCCATGCCGCCTCCTTGCTGTCCTGGCACTCACATGCAAGGCCCTGCCTTGGGGCCTCTGCACTGACCCTTCCTTCTGCCTGGAAAGCTGCCTCCCCAGAGAGCCTCGGTGCTCCCTGGACTCCTCCGTCTTGGCTCACAGGGCACACATGCTTACAACAGAGCTTGCTCCCCACTGCAAGGCCCTAGCACCTTCTAACCCCCCTACTTCTTTTCCTGTAGAATTTGTCACTTCCTAACTTACTACATCTATTATTGTATCTGTTATTTATTGTCTGATTTCTGACAATAATTCTTTGCTTGACCAAACTTTCGTCAGGCTCCTGAACATTCTCCTAGGCCTATCCATGAACTTCCTTGTAAAATCCAGTTTTAGCAATTTCTGTTAAGTCACCGTGGGCAAGAACCACCCACCCTTAATACCTGACCATGTTTGATATCTGATCAGGTTCCTTGGATGTCTGGTCACCTGGCCTGCCTTCAGCCAGAATCCTGTTAAGTCAGTTTAGCCAGAACCCCCCTTACTCTTCATGCCTCCCCTTAGTAATTTCCCATCCACTGACCCCCACCCTGCCTGCTGGCTATAAATTCCTGCCTGCCCATGCCACACTCGGAGTTGAGCCCACTCTCTCTCACCCACTGCAAGGTCCTGTGACAGGGGTCCCTGTACCTATCGTGATGGTCTTGAATAAAATCTGCCTTGCCGTGCTTTAATAAGTATCATTACTTTCTAAATACTGCTCCTATTAGAATGTAAGCTCCATAAGGTCAGGAATCTATGTTTTTTTGGTTCACTGACATACTCCAAACTCCTGGAACAGTGACTGACATAGAGTGAGTGCTCCAAGTATTCAGTGAGTGAGAAAATAAACGAAACCATAATCACAGGCATGACAGGCCCGTCTCTTACTCTGGCGGCATTGTAAATGCGGAATATCCTGCTGATGATGTCCTCTTCCAGGTCAGCAGAGACAAATTCCACCTGGATGGGGCCGTGTCTGTGTACTCCGTTTTCTGGCCAGTACTGTGGACACAACTGAATTCAAAACATATAAACATAAGGTTAGTTATAAGAGGAAATTTACTCCTAACAGTTTGGATAAGGTTAGTATTGACATTCAGTAATCCTTTTTTTTTAAGAGATAGGGTCTTGCTCTGTCTCCCCAGCTAGAGTGCAGTGGTGCGATCATGGCTCACTGCAGCCTTGAGCTCCTGGGCTCAAGCAACCCTTGCACCTAAACCTCTCAAGTAGCTGGGGCCACAGGTGTGTGCTACCACGCCTGGCTAATTTTTGTATTTTTGGAGACACAGGGATCTCGCTATGTTGCCCAGGCTGGTCTTGAAGCCCTCTTCTCCAGTGATCCTCCTGCCTCGGCCTCCCAAATTGCTGGGATTACGGATGTGGGATGCTGTGTTTGGAGACATCATTCAGGAATTCTGAAGATTTCACTGACTCCCTTTGTTTTCTTTTCTTTCTCTTTTCCTCCCAGCAATGTAGGCTTTTGGACTTCCTTGCTGGTTGATTCCTCAACTCCACCTGTCCTTTTCCTGGGACTTTTTCCTTCATTTTCTCAGAAAGCACCTTTTAGCCATGAGTAATTCTGCTTTCCAACGAGGTCATGTGGATGGCAGTTGCCATGTCCCCTTTTGCATGGTGAAGGGAACTCTCAACAGGCCCCGGGGAGAGGCACTAGGTGCCACCCCAGGATGTAAGGTACTCAAGATGGCTATACAACTCTTAATGCCCAGATCTCCACGCTCTGCTGGCTGGGATTGCATGTGGATTTATAACCACTATTGGGAATAAGGCTATTTTGTGACAAGGTTTGGAACTGATAACATTGTTGGGTTGCATTTTTATGTTCCAGTCCAAACCCTTGCAGCTCAGATCTAGCAAATCTGCTGTAATAAGAATAAATGCTTTGCTGTTCTGCCTGGAAGTGGCCTAATTAAAAAAGCAATTTCCTAGAGCCTCAAACTCTAGGTATTGTTGATACTGAGTAACTAAAACATTTGCATGAATGTAAATGCACAACTCAGGGCAGTAGGAGTGGTGCTGGGCATGGTGGCTTATGAAGGTGCTTATTAGCCAGCACCCCACAAAATTCCTACCCTTGGAAACAGTCAGGAAGGAAGAACTGCTAAGCTTTTTTTCTTCAAAAACCCTTCTCAAAGCCCCGAAACCTTAACAGGCATTTAAAGTTTGAAATTACACTTCCTTTGGGACTTCTTATTCCTATAACTTTTTTTTGAGTAGCATCTACCTTTTTTTTTTTTTTTTTTTTTTTGAGGCAGAAGCTCGTTCTGTCGCCAGGTTGGAGTGCAGTGGTGTGATCTCGGCTCCCCACAACCTCCGCCCCCCGGGTTCAAGCGATTCTTTTGCCTCGGCCTCCTGAGTAGTTGGGACTACAGGCATGCGCCACCACGCCCGGCTAATTTTTGTATTTTTAGTGGAGAGGGGGTTTCATCATGTTGGCCAGGATGGTCTCGATCTCTTGACCTCATGATCCACCCGCCTCGGCCTCCCAAAGTGCTGGGATTACCGGTGTGAGCCACTGCGCCTGGCCGCATCTAACTTTTATCTTTCTGATTTAGCTGAGGGACAGGTGGCCTATGGAAAGGCAAGGGGAGAACTACTTTATTATATAACCTGTTTCTATCCTGGGCCAAGAGCAGAGGAAGACAATCACCTAATTTTATGCAGAATGATGTGTCAGGAAAGGAGGATCCACTGGCTGAATTTCTAGACGACTTCTGTTTTCCAAAGGATCTAAAATCTCGTTGTCAAAGGTTGCTAAGGTTGATTTATACCCAAGATTGCAGGATAGTTTTCAGTTAGCAGTGGGCCAACCAAAACAGCAGTATCTCTCTCTCCATCACAGAACAGTTAAGGTTGGGATTTTATAAGTAAGAATGAAAGTAGGGTAACCAAGGGTGCCTTTTATGCTAGCTACGCTGACAGTATTTTAAAAATTACATTTATTTATTTTTAAATAATGCTTCCATGAAATATTTCCTTCCTCACCAGCACTTCCTGGTGACAAGTTATAAAACTGCCTTGTCAAATAATAGCATGTGATGTTTATGTTCTTTTTGATGCCCAAAGGGTACCCACTGTTGAAATTAATAGGCATTATGATGGGAAGCCGAGATGTTAATAAAAGCTGTAACATGTACATCTGAACCGTTCTGCCCATTTTTCTACTGCCTGAGCTTACTTTGCTTTCTGCTTGCTTTCTCAGTTCAAGCTCCTGACCAAAAGCTTGCCACTTACACCAAAGAAATATGAGTGACGTGGGTTGCGCTTGCCTCTTGGCACATTGCATTCTATGCTCTGCCCAAGTAAACCATGTAGAAAATGGCTTAAATGGTGCATAACACGTCCGTGAACCGGACCTATAAATACTTAAAATAGTTGAGTGCTATTCTTGTAGAATTGCAAAGCCTTTACATTCAAATGCTCAGTTTGGTGTTCGCTAAAAGACTGAATCCCAGGAGCCTCTTTTCTCTCACTCTGAAAATCAGCTCTGTCTGCTGAATAGAACTGGAGTCTTTTTGTCTCTCCTACCCATGAGCCAGCCAAGGCTTGGTTTGAGTCCAGATAGTTCGGGTTTAGAATGCGGCTTTAGAATTCCAATGCAGTTTTTCAAAAAGAATGCACTAGAATCACTGATGTCTTGTTCACTAATATGAACAAAAATATCTCCACATTTCAGGATTCACATTAAGAAAAAAACCATAATGATTCTAAATAAGGAAGAAGTCCCTTATTCTATAAGTGTCTGCGACTTAAGACTCTAGAATTAGTGAAATTTTGGCCGTGCCACTGTAAGTTAGAAAATCAGGATCCTTGGTTCTATTTTGAGTTGGGTCTTTGAAGCTTCCCATGCCATGGTGTCTGCTTGTCTTTATAAATGACTGTAAGCTAACCTTCTCAGAGCATCAATGGGGAAGAGTTTTAAAATATTTAAGCTTCTTAAGCCAAAAGGACTGGATAAGAACAAAGATTATCATTACTATTTCATTAACCAGCTTTCAGGCAAGAGCTTTGACAATATAATGCAGTGCCTCAGATGTAATTAAAAACCTTATAGAATTGAATTGAATGTCCATGCCATTTATGGCTGGATGATGGCAAGAAAACAGATTGTAGGAAGGAAAAATCTTGCCATCATGTCCAGTTGGGATGCCGAAATGCTTCAGACTTTTTTTTTTTTCTTTTTTTAAGAAAAAGAATTTGTGTCTACTGGACAGGAAATTAATTCAGTTCCAGAACAAGTTTTTTCTTAAAACACGCTAAGGTCAAACTTCCCATAATGTCTACTGTCATGGTGGTTGTCTATGATTGGTATAGGCACATCCCAAAGCAATAAATTCATCTCCTAAAGGGCCACTGCGCTAATGCTTGCCTGACAACCTGCTTCAAGAAAATGTGTCTAACTCCATTACTAACATTGAGTCATCACTGTCCAATTCTTTCTCTTTAATGTTTAAGAGTAACTATGCAAAAGCCCCATTTATCATTCCAAACTTCTCTTATCTCCAAGTCCCAGTATTATTTCTTTTTAATATCTTTACTAAAGCATTGAGAAAACTAATTGCTGTGCCTTAAAATTGCTTGCCTGTCTCTGCTGTCACCCCGACACTGTCACCCTGCATGACAATCTCTACCTGCCCTGCATGACGATCTCTACCTGTAGGCTCCTGGTGAGCTGTGCCAGGAAGCACACAGTCACTCCAGGAATGGGATCTGGGCTGGGTCAAACGCTATCTTCCCTTCTCCACTGTCCTCTGGTTTGCTCATTCTGCTTTGGCTCTGCGATGTGCAGGTTCCTGCTGAGCTCCAACTCGGTCTGCGACCTTGTCAACCTCCAGTGAGTATTTCCATCTTTTAGAACAGCTCAACTTCTGGCCGTGTCTTGCCCTGTCACCTCAACCATCTATGATTTCAGCCTGTATTTCTGGTTTCAACTGAATTTCTAACCCCTAATTCCGCCTGATTTTTAACCGTTGTGTTCAGCATCCCCAGTTCTCAACTTCAACTTCAAGTGCCACTTGAGATCTGGCACTAGGGCCTGCACTTCTCAGGTGCAAACAAACTCAGTGTAAAAACAAACTTGACCCCCTGGCACTAGTTCTGACTATAAGAAGTTCGGGTCTCACCTGGGCAGGATCCACATCATTTAGCATAACTACGGATGTGCAGTGATAATCCAGGACCAGTCTCCAAAAGTCTTTCACTGTGTTTGGCAAAGGATGCTGGGTGACTATAAAAGCTGAAGGCTGTTTATAGCTCTGCAAACACAAACAAGAATGCTCCAAATATACTCAGGAAAATGGGAAGAGAAGAAGCTAAGTTATTTCATGCAGAAGGAAGCTTGTGGCACAAAACACCGAACATGTTTAACAGCTGTTGAATTCTGTCACCATTGTCAGCACCAACATAGACTAAATATAAACTTCTCTGCAGAATAATAGTGATAAAAGTCTTACTTTGATACCAAGAAAACTTAATTAGTATCTCTTATCAATTTTTAAAATATTTCTGGTAGAGAGGCAATATCGAATCTATACATAATTATCTTGATGGAGAAAATTTAACTTTCCTTTTAAAATTACACATAATTAAAAGTTCTGCTTTTTCTAAAACTTGTTTGCTAGCAATTTGTATGTGTGACAGTGTTCTTATTTCTGCCATAAAGAATACATGTACTTTTTTTTACAGCTCTGAAGAGCTTCAAAAAAGTTCAGGTACCTTTTATGATATGACACCAACAGAATTAAAATTTCCGTGTCAGCACAGAACATACCCATTCACTCTTTGCATCAACCAAATAGCAACAAGAAAACAGACTGGCAGGAAGTAATGAGTTGAACTTTCCCCTATGTTAACTGCAGGCTAAATTACAGGAAAATGAACTAAAATAATGCTGCAAACCTATTAACCCATTTTCCTGCCATGGTGTCCCCTGTTCCCCAGCCAGCAGGTTAAAAGTCTCAGCTCTCAGAGGGCAACTGTGCCATGTTGCATTTACGGATACTCCTGGCCTGGTGGTCTCTGAGAAACGAAGGATATCAGCCCTGACACAAAAACATACGTGGAATCTGAAATCTATTTTTTGTTGGAAAAAAAAGTTTGTGTCTTAAAAAACAAAAGGGCTGGTGAGCAGAAGGGGGAAGACCCACGCCTGCTCTGCAGTCTCCCCAGACACCCCAGCCTCGGACCCGTGCGGGAAGCGGGGCACTCACGTCCATGAGGGCAGCATTGATGTAGTTGCTGCTCTCCCCGTCGATGGTGATGAGGAAGGGCAGGCAGCGGTCTGGGGGCAGGATGTCCATGCACCGGTTTTTCTCATGGTTCCGGGGCAACAGTGCGATGCTGCAGTCCTCTACTCGCAGCGTTGGTGTCACCATGTTTAGGGTCTGCGTGAGAAAAGAAAGGAACATGAGGACAAGAAGGCTTGGCAGCGGACTCCTCTCGCGTGCAGTTTTGGAAAGATGCAAACTTCCTGTGGCTGACTGCAAGATGGTCCCTTCTCCTCCCCTCCCCAACCCTCCACAGTTCGAGTTTTCTTTCTTTTGCTCCTTGGATTTCGTCCACTGACAGTGCCCATCAGACACAGGGGCCAGAGGCAGGGGCATAAGGGCCACTGTGGGTCCCTAGAATTAAGAGCCCTCAAGTTCCAGTGGAGTGAGGCACCTGGGGATTTGGGAGGTCAGAGGTGGGGGAAGAGTCTGGCCTTGACTCAGGTACATCTGGACAAAATGCATATGTGAGGAATACAATGGAGAGCTCTTGGTTGGAAAGTCTAAACACACACTTCCATGGTGTAACTGTGCCATGGTTATGCTGTGGACAAGGAGCCACGGTGTTGGGGACTAGTCCGTGTCTGCCTTCAGAGGGAAGGAGTGGAAATGGTTGTTAGACCAGTGGTTCTCAACCAGGTATTTCTGTCCCCCAGGGGGACACCTGGCAATGTCTACACACATTTTTGTGTGGTGGTGATACCATAGACGTCTTCTGGGTAGAGCTCTGGGTTACCCAGCCCTGAATACCAACAGTGCTATGGAGGCCAAGGAACCTTGTGATTCAAGGGCTCACTCAGGTGCTGACCTTGAAATCCTTCTTGAGGAGCAAGTCACCATGCAGTGCCCCTCCCTTAGGCATCACTTACCCGGAATTCCTCTTTAATCTGGCTTGAGTTTGTCTGTGGATCCAGTTTGTTCATGTCATAATACAGAGACCTAACTTGGGAAGCAGGCACAGAGGTGTCCCCACAAAGACAGGCTTCCAGGATCGCATCGTGGATAAACACATACTGCTCCTGGAGAAGGAGATGGAACGAGTTACTAACTTTAGAGAACCAGAGAAGGAGGAAAGACGGTATCAATTTTAGCCTCACATCATCAAGAGAGTGGAGACAGTTCCTCCAGAGAGAAACACGGTCCAAGGGCTCAAGTGCTAGGAGACTGGGGTGCAATGCCAAATATTATACAGATTGATTAAAACCAATCGGACCCAATACAAACCACCACACGCACTGCAGCACCATGAAAACTGTGGCTGAAGACCTCTGTCACTCTGATCCTACTCACTTGGAACTCAGTATTTCACATGAGGAATGAGCAGAATTTTATCTATGGTAGGATTTGCTGGTCAAAATAATAGTGCAAAGAAGGTCCAGAAAAACTTGGCATTACTGTGAAGACAAGAAGTCTGGAAGTTCTTAATTCAAAATGTAAAAGTACTTAGAAGTTCTTATTTCAGAACATAAAAGTTAATATGATTATGAAACCTCTTAGAAGTACAGAGAGCTGTTCTCATATATATCTTCAATGAGTTCACAGCGTAAACATGGGGCCTCTAATTCTGATTTGGCACTGACTTTTCTTAAAATTCATTGGTAGAGTCTTATATTTGTTATTAATCTTTAGTTATATGGGAAGTTTAAAAAGCCTCTTATTACAGTTAATTTGGTTTTTTTCTATATGTAAATATGACCTTTAATTATTTTTTTCAACAACCTCTTGTCCAACAGATTGATTCCCAAAAACAGCACACTACCAGCAAACAACACGTGAAAATGGAAGATCCAAGTGAGAAATGCGAGGGCAACATTTGATTGACTATAAAGTACATTAAAAGATAAATTATTATGATTATTATCTTTCAAACACAGTATCCCCTTTCTAAGGAAAAGAACCCATGAAAGCAGCATTTAAAGTTTCTGTTATTTTTATGTTAGCTAAAAAAATGGGATTAGGTTTCTCAGAGGCTTTCATAAACCTAAATGCACCATCTAAATGTAAGGGATTCTTACTTCTTCTTCACTTCACTTCATGAATCATTTTCCAGGTGGTCGGTGTGACGCCTACTTAAAACAATCAAATATGAGTAAAAATACGAATGTCCTAAGAGCAGGATGTAATATTGCTTCTGAAAAAATGGAAATTCCCGATATACCTTGAATTTCCACTTACAGAGTTACTAATTAGTATACAGTACTTCACAAAATGGGCAAATCCCCAGGACGCCAGACACTGGGCAGAATTTTTAGGGTCAGGAGGCTTCTGTTCTTCCCAGGACCCTGGGAGAAGAACAAAGTGCACAGAGATAACCCTTCAGCCACTATTCTCAGGAGCGGTCTTGCTCTGGTTACCAGCTAGTTTAAAAGAGATAATAAAAGGAAATGGTATTGAAAGTCTGAGCACTTAACAGAGACTTTTTTGGGTCCCTTAATACAGAAAAGTGTGCAAATTTGGGTTCTTGATTCTGTTACCTGGAAAACTCCTGGGTTTGTTTGGTTTGTTTATGAGAGGAAAAACAAAAAGGAGGAAGGGAGGGAGGGAAGGAAGGAACAGGGAATGCCAGGTAGATCACTTTAACAGATAATTGCCTGGATTCCTTGTGCCCTTGGCCCTGAAATGGGGAGATGCAGGAGGGAGCCCAGGGACCAAGGCCCCAGGCTAGGTGATGAGCGGGAGTACCTCTGTTTGCACCATGTTCACCCTCCGTGACCGCAGCTCCCTGACGCAGTTGTAGATGTCTACGACCCCTTCCCTTTCGGCCATGTCCAACATGATATCAATGACGATGAAACAGCCAGTCCTCCCTGCACCAGCACTGAATGAAAAGGGGGGTCTGTCAGTGGAGGAAGAAGGACCACACTGCTGCTGCTGCTTTTTAAATTTTTTATCGAGGTGAAATTTACATAATATAAAATTAAACCTCTTAAAAGGTACACTCCAGTGGCATTTAGCGCTCCCAAAATGTTGTGCAACCATCACCCCTCTGAAGTTCTAAAACATACTCATCATCCCCAAAGGTGGCCCTGCACCCATCACCCACTGCGGTTCCTTCAAGAGGCTCTGGAGCTCTGCTTACCTGCAGTGCACCACCAGTGGGCCTGCACTGGGCGGGCTCTTGGACTTGACTTGCCGCACGAATCCCAGCAGGCCGGTGGCATGGTAGGGGACCCCATGATCCGGCCAGCCAGTGAAGTGAAACTGTCTGATCTCTCGGATTTCATGCACACCTCTCTGCAGTAGTTGGTTAGCCAGAACAAGGAAGAGAACAAGGGAAAACAAACTGCAAATAAGCAGGGATAGCTGGGGGAGTGGAAACAGTCCCCAGGTAGCAAGTCTAGGGCCAGGAAACAGTGGACTGCTGGGGAAAGAGGCCATCCTTAGATCTCACACACAATGTGGAAGGCATTGTGCCCTTAGGAAGATGTCTGGGTATGAAAGGGAGATGACGTTTGGGGAAAATGCTAATTTTTAGGTGTAATTCCAGCAAATGGATGAATTGGTTGGGTTGTTTGAAATTCCTTTCTAAAAAGTAGACTATGTTAAAGGTTTGTCTCACTTAGATCACAAGGTGGCTGGTGAGGTGAGAGTCTGTAGAGAAAGAGGCACAGAAGAGGGGCCTGAAGAAATTAAAGGATGTCTGTGTGATCAATACCAACTCCGTGTTGGGGCTTTCCGGCATCCTGGTACCTCTCACAGCAGGGACTGGAGTGGTGCACACTCACTGAGCATGCTCAGATGATGCTTGCAGTAGGAATGAATGAGGACACCTTTCCAACTAGACAGGTCAGAGAACTCATTTGCATTTACAGCTCTGTTTGTTAGGTTTCTCTTTTTAATGTGGGTAAATATTTTACCCATTCATCCAATTGCTAGCAATCTGAGTGACTACACTGCCCCAGGCATTATGGGAGGTGCTAGGGCTACAGAAATATGTTTTTGAGTGGCTGTCACAGTCTGCTTGTGGCAAACAGGCATGTAAGCCAATATATACTATGGGAATCGAAAGATATTTTTGCTGGAATTCTATGCTAGGTCAGTAAATCAAAGGGGAGCTGCCTGCCACTCAACTGTAGTGAAGGCAGAAAGAGACTTTACGGTTTGCTCTTGGTTTTAATTTACTTTTGTTTTGAGAATAATTAAGGTAATTTATACCTGTCAATTTTGTTTTCTAAGTATAAGCCTATATATTAAGACTGTGTTTTAAAGCAAAAGACTGTTTTGAAAACAAAACTGGAATCAACGCTGCATGTATATCTAGGATCAAATTAGACTTTCTTCCTTCTCTCATTCCATGATCATTTTCTGAACCATTTCTGCATTTGGTTTTATTGTATCTTAAAAGTAAACACTCATTAACCTTATCACTTTCACCATCGATCATTGTTCACACATGCTTAGTGAGCAAAGAAGAAATTCAGAATTTTTATGTGCTTTGAAAGACCAGAAAAGCAAACAACTGCAGATTTCGAGATAAGACTTGCTTGGCACCCATGTGTTAATATGTCTTCATTTAATAACCCACAAATGCTGAAGCTTTACTTCTCTGTGAAAATGCCATTCTTTACTAGAGTTTAAGCTATAAGGAATTAAGCAGTCAGGGATTCATAAATGCAAATCAATATTGTCGTCTGCTAAATAGGCTCTGTGATCCCAGAGTAGTATGATTAGGTGGTTAGGAGCCCAAATTCCTTATCCCTAAAACCAAGGGAATGTTTGCCAGTGCCATGGTCTCCCTTAGAAAACATACAGCTGAGGCTGTGTCACCCTCAAAACCCCTAGAAAGCTCCCCCAGCTTTCTGCATGGTGACCCACGTAGGAGTGATCCCATTTTGGTGGTATGCATTCCCATATACGAACTGGGAAAGCTTATTGATGGTAAATACTTTATTCCAAAGGGGAAAAAAGGGACATATCTTTCTCCATGTCCTGGTGGGTTTTTGGGGTGTGGGGTTTTTGGGGAGTGGGAGCATGGGGTGTGCTTCTCTCTCTAGCTTTGTTAGATTTCAGTTCCAGCATCCTCAAGTGCAGAACTACAGCTCTTAACTGATCTAAGACTCTTTTTCTGAGCAAGGTAAATATCAGTTTCTGGAATGTAGAAAACATTTCTCAAAATTAAACCTCCACCCTTGAATATGTTTGCTATTGACAAGAGTGGCAAAGGAAATGGCTTCTGATCCAGTTTTCATTCTTGTTCATTGACATAGCAGTGTCTCCTTTTTTCTGTTTTGGAATGTAATACATTTGGGGAAGAACATCATAGATGTCATCAGTGATCACAGCCCAAATACCTCCCAATGTGATACTATTACTTCCTGGTTTTTCATCATAACAAGCATTAATGTTATATACAAAAATGTGAGAGTCACTTAATTTTTTTTTTTTTTTTCCGAGACAGGGTCTCATTCTGTTGCCCAGGCTGCAGTGCAACAGCGCAATCATGGTTCACTGCAGTCTTGATCTCTCGGGCTCAAGCGATCCTTTAGCCTCAGCCTCCCAAAGTGCTGAGATTAACAGGCATGAGCCACCACACCCAGTTAGTCACTTAATTTTGACCCAAGTCATACAATAGTCCCTGGCCCAAAGTGGGTGCTTAAGAAATACTTGTGAAACGAATAGTCATGTTCTCTCTTGTATAATACATGTTCTGTCTTGGAGACAGGAGGATCATCTTCTCACGCCCTCTCTGAATCCTAGGCAGCTCCTGGGTAGCGAGAATTCAGTGACCTTGTCAACTTTGTTTCTCCCAGAATAGTCAGGGATAGATTCACCAGACAGCCTAAATGCATGGAGACTTCAGGGGTGTCTTCCTTCTGACACTCTGGGTACTGTGTATTATTTAAAATCTGTTTAGCTTGGAATCATCAGCTATGTGGGAAATAAAAGACAACAATCAGATGCAAAGCAGGAATTCATGAGTTCCAAAGTGCATTGCATCTGCTTGTTTTGCAGAGCAGAGCCCAAATCCATTTTCACCTTTAGGTCCCTTGATGCAACATGCTCTCAAAATAGACTCAGAATTGCAGGCATCTCAAAGTACATGCTTACCTGTTCTCTTCTTTCCTTTCTAATGAGAAAGTTTAAAACCTACAAGAAATGCTCTACAAGTACTAATGATTTGTTTTCCTTAAAGATTCCAATTGCCCAGTTAGAAAATCACTAATGTGTCATTTTGATTTCCCCAAATGCATTAACAAGCTCCTTCTTCCTTCTCTTCCCTCCACCACCTCTTCACTCGTTGTCTAGTGACTAAAATGACTGGATATTTCAGACACATTTCTGTGCAGCTGGGAATTCAGGGGAGTACAATAAGAGGTTAAAAAAAAAAGAGGAAAGAAACAAACAAACCCTTCCTTTAACTACAGAGATGCATTTTCAGCTTATTAGAGAGCTGACTATTGTTCAAAAAAACTCCATGTTTAAATGATGGCTTTTGGATTATTTTTTTAAAGAAAAAAATATTGAGGGTCTTTTATCGCTGTTTTAATGCGGTTATTCATGAGTGCTCTTGCCAACAGCCATACAAAAATCCTCCATGTGTTTTTTTTTTTCCAATTCTGCCTAAGAAGGAAAAAATTGACATCAAAGTGTGAGGTTCAGAACTTGAAGAACTGAGTCAACCAGAACTCCTCATTCTTTGAAGTCTCCAAGCTTTCTGCCTGCTTATTAAAAAAGACAGGCTAAGAAAAAAAATGCTAAATAGTATGAGAAACAGATTAAAATAAAGTCTTTCCAGCTTTGTGATTCTATGACTAATTTGGATCTGCAAACCAGGAAAGGTAGTTCAAAACATCAGACTAAATTAGCCAATAAGCAGATGTTGCAATTTCCTTGATTTCCTAAAACTGGTCTTGTTCATCTAAAAAGCGCATTTAGATGCAGTGAGAATATAGAGTGGAGAGGAAGGCCAAAATCCAATTCCCTAGCAATCTGCCTATAACCCAGGTCTTCCAAGAAGACCTGCTACTATTATATGAGTAGAAGCTAACAAATTCACACCAAGATCCCTAAGTCCAGGGCAGCTGTGCAGGGCTCAGTTATGGAGAAGCAACTCTGGATAGAAAAGTCTGTGGATCTTTGGAAGGCAGAGTGTTCCTCAGCCACATCACCTCCACTTTCCCCAGAGCCTACCTGTGACACTTCTCTGGATGGACTGCAGTTTGCTTCACCTCCGGCCCCTCCCTATGTCAGCAGAAAGAGGGGGAATAAGGAAATTCCCTGTTATGCCCTACAGTGCTTCCCAGAGAAGAAGCCCCATCCATGCACATGGGATGAGGCAGGGCAGAACCAAAGCAGAACATTCACCGTCCCAACACCAGCAACTACAAAAGGGGAAAACCAGTATGGGAGTGAGCATGAATGAATGCACTGGTTCATGCAAGAGTGTCCCATGTCTGATGGAGATCAGTCACTTAGGTTTCCAGGTAGGTCACTTCCACCTGGAAAATCCATCAGTCCACATTAAACCAGAGGTTTGGAAAGCCACAAGGAAGTGAGAGATTCCAGGAGGAGTTAGGACCTGTGTCTCAACACTGATACTAACTCCCTACTGGGAAATGCATATGGACATACACCATGAAGGAAATTTACCAAACTGGAAGGACATTTATCAAAATTTAGCAAACTTTGTTCTGTGAACAAAGAAAGAGAGACGGGCAGAACAATATCAACCAGGGAAAGAAAATAAACAAATAGACATTAACTTTTGGTTTACTTGCAAAATATAGATTCTTATGAAATGAGAATGATTTGTTTTAAAGATGGAACTGAGCTGTTATAGAATCAGAGGGCAAGATGCAATCTTGAGAAACCATCAGATAGAGCCTACCTGCATTGAGATATGAGCATGTGTAAAGTATCCTAGGTAAGTTAATGAGGCTAGTATGGTACCACTAGTGTCTGACCATAGCTTTCAAAAGCAGTATGAAAACTTACCTTTTCAACAGCAAATGTTCTTATCACATATTCTGCCAGTAGTTCTGTTTCTATTAGGGTAACTTTAATGTCTTTATATATCTCTGTGTCATCTGGCCAGTATTTGCAGCATTTGACCTTTAGAAAACATAAAAGAAATTATGGGTTTACAGTTTGGTTTTTTTGGAGTTCCTCCCATGATGGGTCACACTATGATTTATAGGATAAAATTTGCACACAAAAGTTAATTGTATACTCAAGAGGAAGGTCTATTTTTTGTAGATCACCTGTGTTTTTATTCTTCTCAGAAGAAAACAATATTTGAGTTATGGGAGAAGTAAAACCTGGAAAAATGGTCTAAGTTTAAAAAATTGTATTTTTACCACAAACATCCCAGTTACTGTAACCATTCATTTCCTGTGCATCTCTACTCAGAGAACGGCCTGCAAAAATAAACTGTGAAGGAAGTTTGCAATATTTTAGCTCTTCTTTTGAATTCTTTCTAGTTTCAGAAAGTGATTGAAAACTTTTTAGGAGGAGTGGGCAGAAAATCAGATTGAACACTAAAGATTAGAATTATATTTTTTCTGAAGGAAGTAGCTAAGTCATTTTCCCAAATTAGAACTACAGATTCATTTTAGTATAAATAAATTCAATAAACAAAACTTCCTAAAACATGAAATTGTCTTTCCATATTGTCTGAAGCCTCTAACTAATCTCAGGTGGAAGAATTTTGCATGCAAGGAGCATTTGATTTCCCTCATTTCTGAGCACTGAAGCACTCCACTGTCATATTTTTGAAATTCTCCTAGCAAATTGTATTTTTTTTTTTTTTTTGGTAAGAATGTTTTTCTAGACATCAACGAGGGGAGAGCAGGACCAGAGGCTGGGCAGGAACACGTGACCACCTCAAGGCTCTGTCCTTGGCCTCTTCTGCCTCCCCAGGATTCCTGGCATTTTCATCTATTCCTGTCCCTGCTCCTCCATGGATGAATTTCTATTCTGTAACTCTAGCCCTGTTTCTCCATGTGCTGAATTTAATGTTTTTTGTTTGTTTTTGTTTTGTTTTCTTTTTTAGAGACAGGGTCTTGCTCTGCCATCTAGGCTGGAGTGCAGTGGCGTGATCGCAGCCCACTATAATCTTGAATCCTTGGGTTCAAGCGATCTTCCCTCCTCAGCCTCCCAAGTAACTAGGACTACAAGCACATGTCACCGTGCCCAGCTAATCCTTTATTTTTTATAGCAATGGGGTCTTGCTATGCTGCCAGGTCTTGAACTCCTGGCCTCAAGCGATCCTCCTGCCTTGGCCTCGAAAAGTGTTGAGATTACAGGCATGGGCCGCTGTGCCCAACCTTCTGAATTTGATTTCTAACTTCTTTTGTGAGCATCTTCCCTTGGAGGTCCTGCCAGCACCTCAAAGACCATAAGTCTAAAAGAGAATTCTTTGCCCCACAGTCATTGCTCTCTTCCTGACTTCCTATGTGACTGTTATGATTCTCTTAATCAACCCATTCCTTCTCCCAAACCCAACCATTTGCCAAGGCTAGGAGTATCTTTGAAGCAGCTCTCAAAGTGTATTTTCCAACTTCTTAATCCCTCTGCCACAATCCTAAATTCAGGCTCTACTGTCTTCCTGCATGGGCATTCTATGTGTCCCAATACCACAAAAACTCTCTCAATGTGTAATCCCAGTGCTATTTACTTGTTCTGCTCAAGAATCTCCTATTTCTAACTACTTTCTGAAACTAAATACGAATTATTTGGCCAGGCAGGTAAGAACCAGTTTTTAAATATGGCCCCAACCAGCATTTCCAGCCTTATCTTTTATAGCTCTCTTTTCTATGCACATATATTTTATGTTCAAGGACAAGTGTTTGCCCTGTTCCCCAAACATACCCCATGATCCAAACTCCTACTCGCACCATTCCTTCTGTTCAGAATATTCTCCTCCCATCCATTTCTTCCCAGTTGAAGATTTTTTGCATTCTTTAAAGTACATCTCACATGCTGCACTCCTTCAAAGACTCCTCCATAGATGTGAGCTCTTTTTGCTGCCCTGATGAAACATGCTTGTTCTGACCCTGGTATGATGCCCTTCTTGCACTGTTTGACTGTAAACTTATTCCTGGCCAGCACATAAAGGGTGTTGTTTTGCTTATTTCTGCAAACCCTGCAACACCTGATCGCTGTGTCCTGTGTGCACTAAATATGCAATGTATACATATAAAACTGAATTTTATGCAGAGAGTCATAGGATCAGTGTAGGAAGGAAAGTCCCAGACTGGGAAAGTTTACAAAAGAAATCTGAGCTGAGAGGACCTCTCCCAGAATGGCAACCCCCTGAGGTGCACTGATGTTCCCCCATGAGCTATGTGGCTGGTTATTTCAGCTGCCTCCTTGTGAAACTTTCTGGCCATGGATTCAGTGCCCTTCCAGGGAAGCCTCATTACCTTTAGTTGGCAAGACGTAAACCAGATATGCCAGGAGTTGCAGATACTGTAAAGCAGGAGACAATGATGGTCCCTGCCCTCAGTAAGTGTTCAGCCTTCTTTGGAATCTTTTCCACCCTCATTATGGGAATATTATTTGTGACTTTATAAAGGGCTTATCTATAATATCTCAGAAATTTACATCATGGATACCTTTGCTCCATCAAAAATATCCCAGAGTAAGAGAGACCTACAATTTCTCCTTTCCCAGATGTAAAGTCAGTTTGAGCAGATCATGTATATTTGTGGAGATGTCTAATTTGACAGTAACAATGATTTCATTTCAAGAGTGTCCAGCACCATACTTTCACGATGCCAGTTAGCAAAGATGCTTATATGGGACATACTAGCTTCTTCTGTATATTGGGGGATTAGTTTTTACCTTTTTGTGACTTCAGTTATGCAAGCAGAAGGTAGTGGGATAGATATAAAAGTACATATATAGTATACAGGCACACTTTAAAAATAATTATTGATGAATAAATATACACTTTAAAAATTCATTTATTTCTCTGAAAATGACAACTGAACAAAACACACACACCCGCAACGTATGTTATACCAGGTTTATCTTACCTACTAAAAACACCTTATCAAGATTTATCTTAATAAAAATGATTTTACTAATTACAAGATGCAATTGATGTATGATATTTTGGATGGTCACCTAGTCTTCCATTTAGACTCTTTAACCTCCTTGTTCTCGAATTTCAAAAATATGACAGTGGAGTGCTTCAGTGCTCAGAAATGAGGGAAATCAAATGCCCCTTGCGTGCACTGAAAGCTCGGTTTCTTTGGGATTATTGGGAGATGCGCTCCCAACTCCTTCAACTCCCTGGAGCGAGCTCTGGTTCCATCCGAAATCCGACCCTGGGCCCTCCCGGGCTGGCTGTCCCCGGCACCCAGTTCCAGGCTCTCAGGCTCCTGGTCCCCCGCGGCCGGATAAAGCCGGGCGCCCCCGCGCGTCGGCTGCAGGGAGCAGCCGCCAGGGCTTCCAACTTTGGCAGCGCTTCCGCGGAACAGGTGCCGCCGCTCTCCCAGCGAAGCGAGGGAACAATGAAAAGAAAACACCGTCTGCTCTCAACTGCTCGGCACGGTGCTGACTTCGCACCGCCCGGATGCCTCCGACCGGGCGGTAATTGCGAGGGAGGAGGCGCGGGGCCGCTTCCTTCTAGAATGCGTGCTGGGCAAGGCCCCTCCCGAGCACAGGCACCTGGCGGGGCGGGCCCAGAACAGGCGGCCCAGGCATTTCGAATCCGGTCCTCCCCATCTCATCTCCCAGAATACCCCGAAATGGTTTGCCACATCTGTTTTCAGCCTACTAAAAGCCCTTCTAAATTGGGTTTCTTTTAGTATCTTTTTAACTACTTGGACTTGTGTCAAGTTATTATTTTGCTTAAAAAAAAAAGGAAAAGGAAGACAAAATATGCTTCGTTCTCTCTGCATTTACAGTTTCCGTGTCTGGAGAGTGTGGGGCTCGCAGTCGCTTCCTGTCCTCTAAGGTCTGCATACAGAGATGCTGGAACTATTGGTTTGGAGGTGCCCGTTGGAGCCCAGGAACCAAGGAACGGGAGGCGCCCCTGCTCTGATCGTGCGCCTGGCTTGGCTGCCTCCTGCAGCCCAGCGCTACCTGCACAGCTTCTAGGAGAGGCTGCGCCTCCCACGCATCCTAATCACGTAAGGCGGCAGCCTCCAGCCCAGAAAGCAAGGTCCAGAAACAGATCGTCTAATTACCTTAGTGCCCTGGTGGTGGTTCCACCAGGCCGTCAATCAGGCTAACAGTCCCGAGCCCTGCCACCTGCTCATTACTGCCAGAGGGCGGCAGGAATAGATGTGTGGTCCCTGCTCCAAAGGGGTGATCCTTGTTGGCTTTAAAACTCACAAACACGAAACTGCACAGAAAGTGCTATAACTCCAGGATTTCTAACTTCCTGAAAAAAGATCTTTGAGGTGGGTCATTTTAAACCAGCAGCCCAGATAATACCCAGGTAAATTAAAGTCAGAGGATGGCTAGGGGCCAGAGCTGTGGCTCCCGAGGCTGCCAGCACATGACTGTAACTTTCAGGGCATTTGACATGACTACAGCAGCCGTTATCAAAGTGAAGCAGGCATGATACTCCCTTGGAGGGATTCTGAATAAATTCGGTAGGTCTGACTTTGTGGGGCCTGAAAATGTGCGCTTTGAACAAGCTCCCAGGTGATGCTGTGGTCTCTGGACCACACTGTGGGTAGCAAGGATTGAGACAGCACAGCTGCAGTCTTGCCAGGCTGGAGTGCCGGCTCTCACGCAGTGTGGACGTGAGCTTGAGGGGCTCACTGGAGTTTGCTCAACTGCAGGAGCTTCATCTGTAAATAGGACATGATTATAAGTCCTATGGCAGAGAGTTCTAAGAAGTCAGCAGTTCCCAAATTTGCCTGCACATTAGAATCACTTAGCTGGGGGGAGGGAGGTCTTAACAAATTCTACAGCCCAGGCCATACTCTAATTAAATCATAATTTCTGGGGTGGGACAGAGGTATCAGTAGTTTATTGAAGCCCCCCTCTCCCCAGGCCATTCTGAAGTGTAGATACATTTGGGAACCACTGGATTAATTGATACAATGTGATGAAAACATTTAGCCATGTGCCCAGTTTATCCAAAAATGGAAATTGAACAAATGAAAATTCCGACTATTAAGTGATCGTTTTGTGATCTGGACCCTAGATGTCTACAGGAATTCAGAGGCCAAGGAGCCCATGGAGGCCTGGAGAGAGGAGGCAGGGTGTCCCGGAGAAGGAGGAGGGCAGAGGTGAGTACTGACAATTGTGCATGGCTTATGATGGTGGAGGGACAGCTAGGGGGAACCCCCTGCTGATTCCTCTCTCCCTCAAACCTTATCTGACAAGAGGAGAGAGAGGGAGAGAGGGAGAGAGAGACTGGCATGTCCATTTGCCTATCAGTGTGGTTTGATTAACTCCCAACACAATAGGTGGTTTTGGGGAAGGGGATTCAAATCAAATATAGCTGCGAGGAATCTCAGAGACAGTCAATTTCCAAACACTCATTTTCAAGATCATTGCAACTCCCATCCACCGAGCAGTTCCTACTTTGAACTGGACACACTGGATGGCTGCATTCTGACATCTGTGGCCTCACTTAGTGGATGGAAGAGCATGTGATTTGCCCAGAAGAGACCTAGCAAGGGCCAGGCTGGTCTCGATCCTTTTCATTCCTTGTATTTCCTCGTGCTCTGGAAGGAAGAAGCAACAGGCAGGGCTAGGGAGTGCAAGTGGCTTGCTCAAGGCAATAAATTAGATGGTGGTGAAGGAGAGGCTGAAACGCAGGCTCTGACTCCAGCTACAGGGCCCTTTGGGAGGATGGAACTCAAGGTGCTTTATGCTTTCCTCAGTCTTACCAGGAGGCTTGGCCTCTGGAACAGAAACAAAGTAGGAAGCCTTGAAATGACTTCAGCTGCCTTTTTAGGGGCAGAACTGGAGACGGGTGGAGGGGTGGGCAGGAGAGCAGAATGCACGCTCTGAAACCATCATCCTCCTTTTTCCATTAGCACAAGCTGCTGCGTTTCTACTCTGCCTCCTGTGTCAGCAACTCTCCCCATCCACAGGAAGGAGTCTGGGCAGAACTGAAGGTGTGTTTATGTGCATGTGCATGAGTAACTCATTTTGCTAAGAAACCCATGATGAAGAAGGACTAAGAAATGTAATTGTTAGCTCTTAAGTTGGGGGCACCATAATGTGATCCAATAAATACAACTTTAAAGGGGAAGAAGGGATGAAAAAGAATAAGGCAGTTACAAGTTTTGATTTCTCAAGAGTTTTTAAGAGACTATTCTTTGTTTTGAAAGAGATATCCAAACCGAGTATCCATACTTCTATTAATAGTTGTGTTTGGGCCCGCTGAGAAGAGGGTGGATGGATATTGGATAGTGAGAGCAAAAACACTGCCATGAAGCACAGCTACCACATAGAGCCCAGCCAAGAGCAGCTGCCAGCTTTGTTTCCAAGATAACAGATTTATTGTATCCCCAAACCTTTTGGTTTAGAGGTCTCACAGGAATAAAATATTACTCATTTAAATATCCTGAGAACACAGATTGCTCTGGTCTCAGTGTGATGGAGTAAGATGCACATGGATTTTTTTTCCATCTACCTTGTGATGTTGCAGCAAGTGACTTACACCCCCTGAGCCTCAGTCTTCTCATGCGGCAAGTGACTTCCAGCCCGAGCCTGTTTTCTCATGCATAATATGAGATCCTATTATTAACTTCTTAGGGAGGGTGTGAAGATTAGATGAGATTTTTTAAAGTATATATAAAGTTGCTGATTAAGTACCTGGCTTATCATAGCTTTCCTAGATTCTTCCTTTCATACTGGCTTTATTTGGAAGGGGGACCTTCCTTGGGAAACATCCTTGAAGATTATTTCAAAACTGGCACTACATCAAGAGCTTCTGGAAGTCTGGATAGTTTCAGTTTGGGAAATAACTTCATATCATAAGTAAATCCCTCTTTCATGCCTTTACGGTCCTGCCTTAAAGTACCCTCACAAAGCGTCTGTTTTCCAATTGCATCTATTCGTTAATGTTGTTATTTAATGGGCATACAATACATATAAGCACAAGGCCACATCTGTACCCACAACGCTGGTTTTCATCAGCTGTAAAGAAACATGCAGCCTGGTCCCCTTGTGGAATTTTAAGTGTTATCCTACAAACCACACGAGAAATCTGTCTTGTTACTTTTCTCTCTTACCTCATCTTGATGAAAACTTAATCAGAAAGCAGCATCACTCAAACTACAACCAGACTTTCAGGAGACATGTTATTTCCACTGCTTGTTCCCCATCTTATTCAAGAGGTTCAGCTTGACTTTTAGCTATTCCCCAAATGTAAGTCCTCCTGCCAGGGGAGGGAGATTTGCCACTAGCAAGGGCAATAAACAGAGAGTGTCACATACTACTCTACAGATTATTCTGAAATAAGAACTTCAGAAATCTTTTGAGCAATGACATTATTAGAATACATATATATGCTGCCAGGTACATCAGAGAGGACGTTTCTTAGAGTGGTACATGATATATCTGTTGAGAAAAGAAATCCGTATTTTCTGTCATTGTCAGTCTTCACATGTGTCAGGGTCAGAGTATAGATCTACGACTTTGTGCCAGTCACAGAACTGTTCTGGCCCGCCAAAGACTAGATCACATGCTGGTGAAAACGATTCCAACTCCTAACGCTATCTGATTATACGCCCGCTCCCATTAACTTTGTGGGGTAAGTACTATTATCCTTATTTTACAAACACATAATGTAAAGCTGGGAGAGATTAAGAGATAGGAGACCTAAGGGACCAACACTGTGGCTGCAATGAGGGAAATCCTGTGCTTAGCTCCGGGCTGTGGTGTCCAGGCTGTCCTGCCAGTCATTCAGACAGCCCTGAAAGCGCATGACAAGCAGAGCCCGGACTGGGCATTGCTGGGGATGCAGAGAGCAAGGAGACATAGTTCTAATAGTCACTAAGAGACAGATGTGTAAACAACAAACTCAACTCAAGGCAGAATAAGGGGCAAGTTGACTGGTCAAGAGCACATTCCCTAGAGCCACACTGTCTGGGTTCAAAGCCAGGTCCCATTTATTAGCTGTGTGACCTTGGCTCCATTTTCCCATCTGTAAAATGGGATAAGAGAGTTGTTATGAATATTAACTCAATTCTTTTCCTTGTAAAGCACCTACAACATGCTCAGCACAAGTAAATGTTCATTAAAATTTTAAAAATGAAAACTGCTGTTGGCAGTCAGAAGTATGCTAATTCCAAAGAAAGGTATGCAAAGCTTCATAAGGGAAACTACCTTACAAATGAGACAGAAATATGGAGTGCTGTTTCTATGGGTGGATATGGAAGAGAGGGATATTCTAGACTTGGGGAGTTGGCAGAGGGCAGCTGGAGTGGTCTTGAGGCTCTGGCAGGTGGGGGCTGGGAGGGTGCGATCCTCCGACAGCAGCAGGAAGCAGTCACTATTTTGTGACCGTCAGCTGCTTCTGAGGCCCTTCTTGCTGCACTTTGATGCTACACTTTGAAATAAAGGGAATTGTATTGGGAAGGAAAGTTTGTATTCAACAGGAGCAGGAAGACACAGGAATGGGTTTTCTGTAGGAGCAGTGTTTTTAGAGGGTACCTAGTTCCTTTGTGTAGGTGTATGTAATCACTGCCACCACCATGGGGCTCTCTGCAGCTGAGGCAGCTGCCCTGCTGGGATGGGGTGCTAAGTGCAAGGTGCGAACTAATTGCGACAAGGGATGTGTGAGTAGGTCGGATGTGGCAGAGCTGGGAGCAGTTGGGGCCGGGGATCACCCAGGACTAGGTGTCAGGCAACCCCATCACCAGCGGCTTGCTTGGATCCTTCACACTGCTTGAGAAGAGGGCAGCAGCTTCAGGACTGGGGTGGCAGGATAACAGGCACATATCAGGGTTCCTAGAGCTGGTGAGCTCAGGCACTGGGTCTCCCGTGTCTCCCAAGTTGCCAAGATGTGACCTCTCTGACTTAGTCAAGACCTGGGAAAGTTCTTGAAACACACACACGATATTCTTTTCTTCTAGATAGAAGGATAACATTTTATTTTTAAGAACCTCGGATAAAGTTTTTATAGCCTATCTTAAAAATGAACATTTAATGATGACACAGTGTGCTGTAACAGAAAGAAGCCTGGCAGGCAGGCAGGAGGGCTTGGGGCTAATCCTAGCTGTGTTCCAATCTAGCTCTGTGATCTTGTGCAAGTCACTGAACCATTCTAGTACTCAGTTTCCTTACTGGCAAAAGAGGATACAAGACCATATGATTGTTAAAGGTATTCTGAGTCCTACAGTTATCTGATTATGTGATTCTAGAATGTGGTTCTTTGGAAGCCTTAGGAGTCAGGAGCATGGGTTCCAGAGTTCAAATCCTGGGTCCCACATTAACTAGCTGTATGAAGTTGGACCAATTTATTAATGTCTTTTAAGTTTGTTTATTATCTGGAGAATAGAATAACAATCATGTCTATTTCTTAATCACTCTGATGAGCTAAAGACTCACCACATTGACTTACCCATAAGAAATGTCCAGTAACTATTAGTGGTGGTCACCATTACCCCAGCACTTCTGCTATCGAGAAGGGAACAGCACTCAGTGTAGAGCTCCAGGTGCTCCATTTATTGTAACACACAATGCTTTATGGTCTGTATCAGTATTAGGAAGATAACAAGCTTTAATTTCAGAGGCATTAATCAGGGCTAAATGCCTCTGAGACAGTCTGAAGTGCGTACCTGTCCCAGTTCATCTCTTTGAGGAAATAAAGGGCTCTAGGTGTGAAGGAAGGAAGAAAGGAAGAAGAATTTACAAAAGACACGGGTCAATCTGAGTCTCACCACCCTCACCCTCTTCCTTAGGTTGTCACAAGGAGCTGCTAAACAGATCAAAAGGCATTGAAGGATGGAGTGACATGATATATGACCTGCCCAATCCTTGACTGCACATCACATAAGCAGTCCTAAGGATGTGAAGTATATGATGCCACCAGTTGAATGGATTGAAGCTCCTACACGTACACTGTTGGTTTCAGATTCTCTACTCTACAACATCAGAAAAGAATCTATTTTTGGTGAGATAACAAATGTGCTATGTTACTCTAGAATAAAGACATCTGTTTACTTACAATTTTAAGTGATAAGAGTTCTGCTTCTATTTTACAGTAGACAATCTAAAGCTAAAAGATGTAAATCCAAACAGTGTCGGGTGTTGAAACATCTACTCCCAGCTTCCTTTCACATCCCCTTCTGCAGGCAGTGTTCCCCACTGTTCATCCCTGGTCTCCTGCAGTGCGTCTGTTTCAGACTGTGCTTCTTTATACAAAGTCCTAGCAAGTAATCCAGTGCAATACCAGGGGGCTAACTCACCTCTGCTTCCTCAGCTAGTATTGGCCAAGGTGACCAGTCCACTTTTGGAACTCAGCAGCACCCCCACAATTTTCAAATAATGTTACCCAAATGCACGTTCCTTGTCCTGAGCTCTACAAACCTGTAATTCAGGCATAGGGAAGCAACTGACACACTATCTTCTTGTCAGGTATGAAGGGCTTTTTTTGCATAGATTTCACGGCAGAGGTGTGTCCAGACCTGTTCCACCTTCTCACTGCTAGAAACCTGGTCCTACAGACAGGGAGTGGTAGCTTATGCATAAGTTGCTGTCTTTCTCTGGTCTTAGACATGTGGCAGGCACTTTCAGTGAAAAAATTCTGAGGCAGTGAATTCTGGTTGTCTGTAGCCTACTGAATTACATTTCTCCTTATTTATTTCCTTAGTTCATGAAACTAAAGTAGAGATACTGATGTCTTTGCCACTTTGTTAGTCTGAACGCAGTTGTGTAAAGGCTCTATCTAAAACCAGTTAATGGATTTTTCTGTTTCTTTGGTCCTATCCTCCTGGGAGAGGCCCCAGTGGTTACTCATGTATTTATGTGGCCAGACAACCCTAAGCCTTCTAAGGCAGAGGAAGGGCTCAGGGAGTAGATTTGGAAAGTAGAGAAAGGAGAAAAGAATCCTGCCTTCAAGAAAGGACCTCATTTACTGCTTTTCAGCAAATTGTTCAAGAATAGGATATACCTGCTGTGCGCAAAACGGGAGAAAAACTGACTTTCAAGGGCTCGTGAGCAGAACAAGGAAGGCAGGCTATTGCAGCTCTGAGACTGTCCCATATTGCGTCCAATGATGGTGCCGGGAAACTCCAGCTGTGCACACCCGAGCAGGTAGGAATGTGCTGGAACCACACTGTAAAACCGCTCAGGCTGTGATGCATCGGTCCCAGGTGCACTTGTCCATCTGCTACACATGCAGGCTCCCTGCCCTCTGAAGCACTTTTTAGATACAAAGGCAGGTGACCACCTGTATGTACCCCAAAGACTGTGGCAGACAAAGTTAGAGGTGACAGAGTGACACAACAGAGGCCCCAAGCCCAGGCCAGTAAAATGGCAAAGAGACAAGAAGTCCAGGCACAGATGTAAGTGAGGATTTTCCAGGGTCGGCCAATTATGGCAAAGCAGCAAGAGTGTCCATTGAAGGCTAGCGACAGGGCTCCGCAGGGGTGACCATGGAGGCAGGTGCCCAGGCACAGGTGTCTCCATAGGCTCAGCTAGACAATGTGAAAGAGCTGATCTGCACCCAGCTCGCAGTTACCTGGAGGAGCCAGGAGAGCGTGCTCAGAGCAGCACTTGTTATTCAGACCTGCAAATTTGCTTTGATCCTGTAATATCCTGCCACTGTGGCAGCATGAGAGATGGCTGACACAAACGTGTCAGATGACTTATAGCACATAAAGAATTGTCTCTGAAGCCTGATTTGTATTTCATCGATATTTGAGTGAAAACGACTTTTGCTTTTTTTGTTTTTTTAAAGGGACATAATGGATTAGGCTGAATTACCAAGTATTTAATACAAAAGGATTAATTGGGTAGGCTAAATGTAGACACATTTCTGTCATTTCAAACAGGTGTAGTGACCTTCACTCACATCCTTAGTGAATATATTATACATATTTGTATGGCTTCAGATTCAAGTCTCTTCTTCCAATGTAGAAGAAATCAACAGAAGGAGGGCAATACACAGAAATTCCCCTCGTATGCACTCAGTTATTTTGCAGCAGCTTACATGTTCCTCTGTAATTATTCTTCCACCTCTCCCGAAACAGTCACTCATACTTTCTCTGTGTCCAGCCTTTCGGGGTTCTGCTCACAGAAGCCTATGATCTGGCAGGGAAGGCAACATGGCAGCTGAAGGTGTTTTGTTCCTTCTCGTGTACAACCTTATGTAATACCTCTATAATTGGGTTGTACATGTCTTGAAGGATCCTCTCTTTTATTCTCTGGCTTTTGCCTAAAGTAGGCTGAGAGGTCGCCTGATGCCTGCACAGTCACTAGCTGCACGCATACCAGGGAGCAGAACCAGCAAGAGAGAAGAACAGACTCCAAGGGGTTAAGGTTTCTAACACCGGCAACAGCAGAGACACAGGAGGCGTGAGAAACAGATAGGAAGATGATCCTGTCTTCCCCACAGGAAATTCATTCATTCATGGTGACAACTCACCAGAATTCAGAACAAGAGAGACCATGGTCTGCACTCAGAACAAACAGTGGCTTGCTGCTCCCAACAAAGCAAAGAACATTTCTGAAATGGAGATAGGGATGTGTGTGTGTGCATGTCCAAGTGTATGCATGTGTGTGTCTGTGTGTGTGTGTGCGTGTCATGTGCATACATTTGGGAAGAACCTCTGATCAGATATGGGGAATGTGAAAATTGTAAAAGAGATCTAGTCTGGTTACTCGCGCAGGCAAATCTGTGTGTTGGGGGGGAATAGCTAGCCTTAAACAAAAATATGCGTGTGTAAATATGTTGTGTATGTATGTATTTGCAGGAATACTATCAGAATAAAGTTTACAGAGGTTGGGGTTGGCATATGATATAAAGTTTTATATAAGAAACCTCATTACTCTAAGTTATAAAATGCAGAACTTAGTATTTAAAATACTGAATAAGCCTTCAATAAGATTGGAGAAAAAAGTTATATGGTTTTCTCCTTGCTTTAGTCTGCGAGTATGTGTTTTCTTTTAGTGTCATATTTTTCAAAATCATTACCCAGTTTGTAGTCAATTAAGTGTTTCCTGGTTAAATGAAGTTGTTTTATAATTGTATATGTTTTTGCATCTCCTTTATACCACAGTTTACCTTTAATTAAATGGATTTGCTGTCCAAATTGAATTGACGGATGTGAAACGATGATTCTCTATTGATTAAACACTTTGAGTAAAATAGCCATTTCGTTGCCTAAGGAGATCTTCCAGAGGTAACAGTCACACTTGCAATTATACAGAACACAACGGGGCATGCATAGATATCTTCATTAAACGATCGTGAGAGTCCTCCAAAGAAACCACATGCTCTCCAAGGACCCCCTCCCCACTGCAGGCAGGAACCCGCTGTGGCCCTGCTGATCACTGGGTAAAGACACGGAAATGGGCTCACCGGGTGCGACTGATTGTGGCAGTTGATAAATTGGGGGGATCGCTATAAGTAATTTTGAGAACTTCTGAAAAGGATATATTTCTTCAAAAATCTTAGTTTACTGTAGTCAGATTAGATTATTTTCAAAAGAAGGTCTATAAATTAGAGAACAGACTGAATATCTTTTATGGTCTGCATAAATTCAAATACAGAAGGATCACTGACAGAATTTGTCTCACTGGTACCTAATCACATGGCAACATTCCATTCCAGATCCTCTACACAATTCATGTGAAAACAGTGCAGAGGACATGGGAGCGGAGGGCTCTCTCCCAAGGGAGTGACAGTCCTCATGTTTTTGTCCTGAATCTTTCCCCTTTAACAATCCACACTCAATCGTTTTCTGCTGTTGGTGGTATTCAGAGTGTACAGGAAGCATCAAGGACTCTGGAAGCATGTGGATTAAACTGGATCTGGAGTGCAGATGCTTTTGTTATTCAAATGGATCCCGTCACCAAAATGTAAACAGCAAACAGGAAAATATCCCTCATATAAACATGGAATTTTAGAGTTCATATGGATAATTCCCTTCATTCCAAGGTTGCAAAAAGTAAGGTGTGGGGTAAGAATGGGTTGGTTTTCAGTTCACCTAGAAACGCTCCCAACACCCTATTCTCCTTGGAGTCACATTCCCCTGCCACTAGTACCTGGAGGATTTGGGCTATTGGCTGTCCTGGGATTCCACCTACCTGCATCCTGTAGCCGCCAACTGGAGTCTCACTTAATCTGCCCATCCTTACCTTCTCCCCAGAGAAGAGGTCACTCCCATTCCAGGCGAACACCTTTACCTATGTCCTTGATGCATCCCTAAAATAGCTACTTCCCTTTTCGTCCAGCTTCTCAGCCCATGGCCTTGTTCCTTACTACACTGGGAAAACCACTGTTACCAGGAGAGGGTGCCATCCTGAGTGTGTTTCTGTTTGGTTCAATTTATTTAAGTGTGTCCACGCCTGTCTCTGCTCTGCAGGCTCAGAGGAAAAGATGTCATCACTTGTAAGGCTGAATGGAGGACCTGCGCTCAGGGTCCCTTCCCTCCTGGCTCCCTGGCAAAGACTCCGTCCACTTCCCAAGATATCCAGTCTCTCCCTCTCTTCTGATTCTTTTCCTTAACACATAACTACTGTCAAGGGTCTTTCACCTTATAAATATCCTTTGATCAGAAATGCTCCTCTGTTTACAGCTGCACTCCTCTCTTTTCCCTGCAGAGCTAAGCTTCTGTCAAGTCTACACTCAGTCTATGCATCCTCATTTGCTACTCCTGCCTCAACGCTGCAGGCTGGCTTCAGTGCTTGCCATTTGTACTGAATGCATCATTTGGTCTGTCAACATCCATTTCATCCATTCATCCTTCCTAATGGATCCTTGACTTCCTTTTGAGGAATTACTTCTTCCCTATTGGGTGGCTTGTCAATTAGAGGCCCTGGACAGCGAGGGATGAGCACATGAACCAACCTTTGGGAGTCGGAGGTTCTATCCTTGTTATTAGAATCCTGAGCACAGTGACAAAGAGACCAGAGAGCTCACTGTCTTAGCATCAGCACCTTGACTAGACTGTCTGGCTGTGAGACCCATTTGGCTCACTAGCCCTCTGGAGCTGTTACCTTCTTTCCTATCTTTTGTAAGCCTTACTCTTCACATCAACATTTTGAGCTTCTAATATTCTTTTCCCTTTTCCTGAAATTAGCCAGAGTTGATTTCTGTTGCTTGTAATCAAAGAACTCAGATAGGCCATCACTCTGAAAACACTGAGGCAAAAGGTTGCCAGTAACCTTTTCCTTGTTAAGTCAGATGGTGATTGTTCTGCCTTTGGATGATCCACTCTGTCTCTGCAGTATCTCCAGTGTGGCCCTTTCCCCTTGTCACTTCCACACCCAAATCCTTTGGGGCTCTCTGTCATTCATGAGCTGAAGCCCAATTCCTGACGTGGTATATCCATGACAAGGCCTCAGTTCTCCCTATAATCCCCATTCTCTATCTCCCCTGGTTCATACTGAATCCCTGCAGCTTCCCTCCAGGGTCCTGTGGTTGCCTCTGCCTGGAACACCTTCCCTCCCTCCTTTGCCAATTAATTTTCATTTGCTCTCCCACCTCCTGTACTCAGCACCAGGCACCTCTTGTTCTGAGATGCATTTATTGACAAATCCCTCCAACCTCCACTCAACTCCACAGCTAGATGAGGTGCCTCTTTCATGAACTTCCACAGCATGCTGTGAAACCTTTATCATGGAATTTCATCCCTTTGCTTGACGCCCCCTCCCTGTGTACAGGGACACATTTAATTTGTCTTAGCATCCCTGGCTTTCTTTGACTGCACATTGAGTGGTGTGAATGCAGCATATGCTTATGAACTGAAGGCATCCCCTTCTGTCTTGTCCGTGATTTTCCTCTGTCACTTTTCCCCTTTTCTTGTACCTTTAATTTGAGAAGGCAATTACATCTTCTTTTCAGACTCCCAGTTACTCTTATGTCTACTCTATCACTAAAAACACACTCCCAACCATTATAATCACTGTCTAGACCCTGTTCCCTTCTAGGTGCTGCTTCATCTCTCTCCTGTGACTCGCTGCTCCAAGAACAAGCTACAGTTGCATCTTTGCTGCACACTTAGCCACTGTTCTACTGCTGCTGGATTCCTGGTTCTATCACCCCATGGGAACTTGGTACGTACCAAACACATCTCCAGTGCTAACGGGGGGCACTGTGGAATGGGGAGAGAGCATGGGCTTTGGAACTGGACAGACCAAAGTTTCAATTCTAGCTCTATGCCCTTGGCCAAATTATTTAACCACACCAAGCCTTACTTACTTAGTTTGAAAATAGGAATCTTTAAATGTACTCAGAGGGTAGCTGTGATAAGATTGTGAAACATTTAGCAGGATGCCTGACTCAGTACATTCTTTCTCTCTACCTTGCTCTCTGATTCCTGTTTACCTGGCCTTTCTGTAGCTCGTGACCTGGTCGCTATCCCCTTCCTGTTGAAATGCTGTCTTCTCTTCGTTCTCATGATCTGGGTCCCTTTGTTCTCGCCCTATTCCTCTTGCTTTCCTTTTCCAGACTCCATCCCAGCTGTTCCTCCCGACTGCCCCCAGAAACAGATATTCTCCAGTGTTCTGTTGTGAGTCCTCCTCTTTTCTCTTTCCACTTTCTCCCAAGAAGTCTGTTCTGTTACAGTGGTTATCACTTTGCATTATACTTTTTTTTTTTTTAGACGGAATCTCACTCTGTCACCCAGGCTGGAGTGCAATGGTGCGATCTAGGCTCACTGCAACCTCCGCCTCCTGGGTTCAAGCGATTCTCCTGCCTCAGCCTCCCAAGTAGCTGGGATTACAGGCACCCACCACCACGCCCAGCTAATTTTTTGTGGTTTTAGTAGAGATGGGGTTTCACCATGTTGGCCAGGCTGGACTCAAACTCCTGACCTCAGGCAGTCCACCTGCCTCGGCCTCCCAAAGTGCTGGGATTACAGGCGTGAGCCACTGCGCCCAGCCGCATTATACTCTTTTTTGTTTGCCTTTTTGTCCCATAGTTTGTGCCATGTCTTTTCATCTTGATATCCCCAGTGCAGCCAAAGCCTAACACACAGTAGATGCTTGTGAATAAAGGGGGATGCTAATATTTCATAGTTTGTTTCTGTGTCTTCAGCTCACATCTCTCTCTTGAGCTTCCTGGAAAGCACCACATTATTGCTCATTCAGCTTCTTAAACTCAGCATGTCCAAGATGAAACACATTGCCTCTCCTTACACCTACTTTTATTTGGGGGTGTGGGGGTGGGCTGGAAAGAGATACCCATTCTTGGTTAATACCCTTTATAGCAACCCAAGTCACAGTGGTAGAAACCCTGGTTCATTCTCAAGTTCTCCTCCTTCCTTATCAGCACCACCTACCCACCATAACACCCAAACTGTATACTCCTCATAAGCTCCCAACACCTCTGCCCAAACTCAAGCCCACATCATCTTTCACCTAGAGCCTTGCTCTAACCTCCTAAACGTGTCTCCATACTCTTCCATAGCCTTTCTCAGCCTTTTCTTAATGGTCACCAAGATTGTTTCTCAATACCAATTAGAACACATGATTCACTACCTCAGTGCCTTCCATTAAAGTGAACAAACAAACACACACACTGCCCACTTGCTACCTCTCCTTCCTTCCTAGAAACACATTTCAAATCCTCATCAACAAGCCTGCAGTTAGCTTCCCGGCCTCAGAGTTCTTCCCTCATCAGCTGCATCAGGCAGGCCACTAGCTCTTTCTCCATCTTGCCATTTCCTCCCCTTCCTGTGCTTTCCCTTCCTTATGCTGCTGAAGTGGTTACTGTCTCACTCCTGCCATTTAAAATGCTTCCTCAGCAAAGACATGGAATCAACCCAGGTGTCCATCAGTGGTAGGCTGGATAAAGAAAATGTGGTATATATACATTTTCTACATAGCCATAAAAAACGAAATCGGGCCGGGTGTGGTGGCTCACACCTGTAATCCCAGCACTTTGGGAGGCCAAGGCAGGTGGATCACAAGGTCAGGAGTTCAAGACCAGCCTGGCCAAGATGGTGAAACCCCATCTCTATTAAAAATACAAAAAGTTAGCCAGGCGTAGTGGTGGGTGCCTGTAATCCCAGCTACTTGGGAGGCTGAGGCAGAGAATTGCTTGAACCCAGGAGGCGGAGGTTGCAGTGAGCCAAGATCGTGCCACTGCACTCCAGCCTGGGTGACAGAGTGAGACTCCATCTCAAAAAACAAAACAAACAAACAAACAAACAAAAAAAACCAAACCAAAAAAAAAAAAAAAGAAAAGAAAAGAAAAGAAAAAGAATGAAATCATGTCCTTTGGTACTACATGGGTACAGCGGGAGGCCATTATCCTAAGTGAATTAACTCAGAAACAAAACCAAATATCCTATGTTCTTACTTGTAAGTGGGAGCTAAACGTTGTGTATACACGGCACAAAGATGGGAATAAACACTGGGGAATATAAAAGGGAGGAGAGAGGAAGGAGGGCAAGGGTTTAAAAACTACCTACTGGGGACTATGTTCACTGTTTGGCTGATGGGATCATTAGAAGCCCTAACCTCAGCACCACTAAATATACCCATTTAACAAACCTGCCCATGTGCCCCCTAAATCTAAAATAAAGACAAAATAAAATCCTTCCTCCTACTAAGGTCCAGCTCTTTACCACGTGCTCCGAGAAGACCTAGATTGCCACAGGCAGAATGAGTCCCTTCGTTGGTACTATCACATTCTGAACATGTATCACAGTTCATTGTTGATATACGGTTCTCAATGACCACAGGTGATATTCTTTGAGGACAAGTGAATTATAACTATCTTTGGATTATTAGTGTCATAGATACAGTAAGTACAGCACTAAATGTTGGGTTAAATTGTGCTGAGAAGGGATTAAAAAGCCTATCTTTGGGCTAATTTGTGAACATGACAAATCGGGCTCTTTGGTTGAACTTTTTACAGAGGGGAACTGAGGTTTTCAGGCAGAGAAAACCTCCAGGTTCACCAGGGCAGCCAAGGAACCATCTTTCTTGGAGGAGCTGGTGTGGAGGAGTCTGTAGAAGGCCTTTCTCCTGCTGCTGATAGCTCAGTATTCGTTAGTGCCTCCTTTCTTGGCTGATGTGCTGGGGGTAGTGGCGTGAAGCCTGGCAGTGCCTGGATGGGAATCATCACAGGCCACACTGCCAATCTCCTCTTTGACTTCTAGTTTTGTGTTAAAGTTACAGCAATTCTAGTTTAGGAATTGCTGCTATTTCCAGCAGAAACAGATAATTCATGACCTACAGAATTGAAGGAATTCAAGGCAAGGTGCAAACTCCACCATCTCTGACAACAGAGAGGCCGTCCCTGTGGCCAGATTTAGGGAAAGGGTTCTTGACCAATTGCTTCTACTGGGCCTACCTGGAAGGACCCACAGACTGGTGGTTGTGCACAGGAATGGCTGAGAAGGTGAGTTTGCAGAAGTGGAAACAGGCACAACAGATGCTCAATTTATTCTGTAATCCTTACAGTAATCCCGTGACACAGGAGGGTATTAGTGCATCATTCCCTATGCTTAACAGATGAGGAATCTGGAGCTCAGAGATGTTGCAATGGGCATGGCAAGAGCCAAGGCCTTCTGATTCTCTGTCTGACTTACTATAAATGAGGAAGGGCTAAAACTTATACTAAAGGACAGAATATGGCAAGTGACATACAGAGAGGATGCTGATGAGGGAGATAAAATAGCCAGTTGAATAATCAGGTCGGGTTTCCTTCTTAGAAAGGGTGGAATTTTCAATTAGTATTAAAAGAAGGGCCCTGGTTAAGCAGGCATAAGGAGGAAGGCAAGGAGGTGTTGTCCCTGCAATGTCCCAGACAAAAGCCATTAGTCACGTGTGGCCATTTCAATTTAAATTAATACAAATGAAATAAACCTCAGAAGTCAATCTCTCAGTCACAATAACCACACTGAAAATACTCAGTAGACCCCTGCGACTAGAGGCTCTGCAGGGACTGTGTAGACCTAGAGCATTCCAAACTGGCAGGGGTTTTCCTGGAGAGCTCCACTGTGCATGGGCCAGACAGCACCAAAAGCACAAGGAATGCAGTGCTGGGCGTGTGTGGCAAATGGCAAATACTTTGTCTGCCTGGCACTTCAAACACTTGTAAGAGAATGCTGGGAAATAAGCTTGCCGTAGACTAGAGCCACACTGTGAAGGCACAGAATAGAGGGATCTTGAGGTTTGGGCTTTGTTCTGGATTCGAGAGGAATCACTGAAGGATTCTGAACAGATGAGTGGTGTGTCAGGAGCCAATGTTTATAAAAATTAATGCAGCACTGACAACATGGAATGGATAGAAGATGGTGTTGTCTAAAAGACCACCAGGATGGCTGGACAGTAGAAAGGAGAGCTTTATGGGGGTTATCGGTTTGCAAGCTGGGAAGAGTCTCCAGCATGGACTGAAGGTGCTCTCTCTTCAGAAAGAAGGACAGGTTGGCTTTTATGCCTCACCAGGTCTGTATCACACAACAGAGTCATACATATCAGCAGGTTTGGGGGGAAAGCTATACATATTTATAAGGTGAGCTGAGCACATGTGCAATAGGTAAACATACATGTACCATACATCCCATGTTCACTTTGGGGTGGGGTTTTTACCATGAAAAGAAAATGGCATTTGGCTCTTTACATCAAAAGGTCAGCTATGGGACACAAAGACAGTCTGTATGCAGCCTCTATGAGCTGCCGAAATGGGCTCAAGGTCTACAGCTGCTTATCAGGAAAGAGTGTTTTCAAGGCTGGTCCTCTGTCCAATCAGAGTTGCAGTGGTCTGGGTTGTGACTCAGAGCTATAGCTCCTCTTGGTAGGGAGTTTGGCCATAGGAACTTAGAGGATTTGCCCCGACAGGCCCTGAACCTTCAACCTGTAGGTAACTCTGTTTCCTTCACCTTTCTGTCTTAGTTGATAATGGGGCATCCATTTTGGCCTCTGAGACCACAACAGCACAAGGTGACCACTGTGGATGCTGGGGTGACCAGTGTGAACACCAGGGTGACCAGTGGGGACGCTGCTACTGGGACTGATATGAAAGACTGTGAATTCCCAAGCTGCACTGGAGGCACCTTGAAAACAGGAGGCAGGTGTGCTGTTCACACGGTGTTTTTATGGCTTGACATTGGATTGGGCTGAGTACAAAATGAAGTTTGTTTTCAAGCCTGAATGATAAGAAGAGGTACTGGGGACCAGGAGTCTGAAGATGAATGGACAAGCTTAGTTTCTAAGGTGCTTGGTTTGTGCCAGTTGTGGGACACAGAGGTAGAGATGGCCAATGAGCAGTTAAATGCCCAGGGGTAACATGCAGGAGGGAGGTAAGGCTTATGTCAGCTTCATCCTATGATAGGTGAAAGGATGACAGTAGATCAAGATGAGGAGTGTTTGCTGAATGAGCATAAATTATTCAAAGGCTAAGACTGTAATTACACAGGTCACAAAAGATCAATCTTAAATATCAGTTTATGAAAAAGGACCTATGAAAGTAACAGTGAGCGCTCAAGACGGAAAACTGTCAGCAATGTCTATAAAAACAATTTCCCTCTTCCCTTTCTTATGAGTTTGATGTCTTGGAACAACTCAAGAGATTTTGTAGTAAAAGCAATTACTAATATTTTTATTCTTATAATTAACCAGTATTTCCACACTTTTTATAAAAGGGCAACCTTGCCTCTCTCTTGCTTCCTCATTGATCCTGGGTCTGGTGGATGTTGCAGAAAAGAAGATGTTTTTTTCTTGGCTGTGAGAGGGGCACCTGGAATCTTAATATACCTTCCTTGTATGTGAATTAGAAAGTTGTTAGTTCTGACGTCTAGTGCTCATCGTAAACTTTTCCTTTCATGACTCTTTTAGTGACAAGTACTGTGAGAGGAATTTTAGGGCGGGCTCCTTGGGTGGAAAATATCCAAGAATCCATGTAGGTGGTTTCTTCCCATCCCCTACTGTGATAGAGGTCCACAGCTCTGGTCCCCACTTCTCTCAGCTCCAAAACATTTTATCTTCTGTTATCAGGACTATTCAGAGTGACTCAACAATAATTTTCCTAAATGACTGTGAGACCTCATTTGGATTTTTAATAAACAGTCACATTCTAATGAGGTCTTCATAAAACTGACTAAATATGTTTAGAAATAATTAGCTTAAATTACCGGTGCAAAAAGTCTCCTTTGGGAGTCCTGCAGATTTGGTTATAAGACTTCTGGCAGATGGAACAGCTCAATACCACAACAGAGTTTTTGAATCTCCACACAAACGGTGTAAATGGGAATGCCTGGGAAACAGGCGACTGGATTAAGAAACTAAATGTCCCTCAGGTGGGTTCATTAAAGAGGGAAAATAATCACAACACGTTCCAGCGCCATTTCAATGCCAGGTGTGCAGCCGGTGGCAGGTGCCAGGAAAACCGACAAGGGTCTCTTCCCAGAACACGTGAGCTAAAAGGGGAGGCATGGTGGTGACAAGGAAGTCTTAGATAATGACAGGTCCTGGCAGATGTACCGGGGACCCCGCTGGAGGGAAGTGCAGCATCTGTGTCTTCTGCACCAGGTGCTGCGACAGGAAAGGTCTCCTGGCGGCTCCAACACCAGCAATTAGGGCCGCCTAATGCAGAGCGCTTCAGGGCAAAATGGGGGGAAACAGGTCCCCAGCTCTGCCTTAATGAATCGGCAGCAAGTCTGTGTAAACAAACACGCATCCGCCTAGCTCATGCTTAATGCATGAAGGACGCACTATGTGCGGTACACATGTTAAGTAGGTAGCTATTGCCCTTAAAAACCATGTCATTTTGATTTCTTGGGTGGTTTGTTGTTGTTGTTTTTAAGCTAAAAATGGAGGAGCTATCTGTAAACAAATGTGCAGGATTAACAACGGGAAACAGCCTGGAACAAGGAGAGTGCTTTTCCCATGAGGGAACATGACCTCTTGTCAAAACCCCCAAATCATGCCAGACATTTCAAGGACAGATGCCATAATTTCATTACTAAAGTCAGGCCCATCCAAGGGGCTGATGGCAACGAGGTGGGGCCTCTTCAGAGCCTACCCGTGTCCCCACAAACCTGGTAAGGATTTGGAAGAAATTTTTTTTTTTTAATAACCTTACCAGACCTAAAATGGTTGAGTTACTTTAAATCTACGGACTTAGATTTATGGGTAAACCAGAAACCTAGTTACCACCACCCACTTCAGCCACACCTTATTGGAAACAAAATTTCCATGGTTATTTGTCAGAAGGAATAGTTGCTGTCATAAAAATCACCAGTGACTACCCTGGATGTGACGGGTCCAGGTGCCTGATGGAAGGAACAGCGACCACCACTGCACAGCATTTTCATTCCTTTTCTAAACCCAGGTCGCTCTGAATGAAACCTGGCTCCCTGCAAATAGTGCCATGTCTCAGACACAGTGGGCTTTAGTGTGTAATTATTATTTTTTGCTGCAGTAATTTTACAGCACAATTTTCTTTTGACTTTTCAACCAAAGACTATGCTGTCCTCATCTTTCCTTAAAGTAAAAGGCTGTATCATACAAAATCAGCTTAACCTTTTAAGCCACTGAGTCCAGACACAGTGGTGCCCTTTGGAATTCCAATTAAGCAAAAAATACATGTACCTTTATTTTTAAAAATCCAGTAATAGTTGTTATTTAGCAATTATCTACTTTTCAAAATAATTTACTGAGGACTCTTCCTGTAAGCGAGCTCCAGTGCAAATATTGAACGTGTGCATGGGTGCACAACTTTCTGGGAGTGCTGGGATTGTGAAAGGAAGGCACCCGAGAGTGGGCTCCAGGTACCTCTTTCTCCCCATCACATGTGGGTGGTCAGCAAGGATGTGTGAAGTAAATGAAGGAGTCAGATGGGACTATACCTCTCAGGGGAAGAAACACAAGCACATGAAAGCAGATGAAATGTTTAGGCTACATGAGGTGGCTCTGGTGTGCTCCGTGACACTATGGCGAGGTACTCTCTTTGTTCACCTTGCTGGGCATTTGCTCAGGGCCCTGGGCCTGGAGGGAGAGGCTGCTGAGCAAGGCCATCTCTTCCCTTCAAGGAACTTGCTTTCCAGTGGAATTGGCCTTTTTTTTTTCAATAGTCATTAATGTTTTCATAGTAAAAGTAGGTAGATTTGGTGTGCGTAACAAAAAGGGTCTTTTTCTTCAGTCTTAGGTTTGTTGGTGGAAACCTACGGTTACACTAATAGCTGTATTATTGAGTCCTCGGAATGGGCAGGAACTTCTCTAACCTCCTGACATGTGGAAACTCACTGAATCTTTACGAGAACCCCATTAAGCAGGCTGTTATGGACTGAATATTTGTGTACCCCCAAAACTCAAATGGTGAAGCCCTAACCCCCAAGTGTGACTGTATTTGGAGATAGGCCTCCAAGGAGATAATGATGGTTAAATGAGGTCATTAAGGTGGGGCCCTCACCCAATAGGATTCGTGTCCTTGTAAGAAGAGACACCACAGAGCGTGTGCTCTCTCTGACACGTGAGGTTGCCGCAAGAAGGTGGCCACATGAAAGCCAGGAGGAGGGCCCGCACCAGAAGCGGAATCCTGCCAGACCCAGATTGGGACTTTCCAGCCTCCAGAACAGGAAGATAGTACATGTCTGTTGTGTAAGCCTCCCGGCTTGTGGCATTTGGTTATGGCAGCCCAACCAGGTGGACACACAGTACTGCTAGTTTCCTCTTTCCAGAGAAAGGTCTGTGGAAGGAGAGGCCCAGCACCCTCTTCTAGGCCGGGCTGGTGGTCCTCCCTGCCTCAGCAGCCTCCTCGCCAGCTCACCTGCACTCCCATGCTGGCTCCCGGCAGAGACATCATTGAAAGAAAGAAATGGTTTCTATACTTTTAGTACATAAAATATTGCTCTAGAAGTGTTTAAACTTTGCATAATAGCCCCATAGTACCTCCCCCCTTGTCTGGTCAGTTATTATATCCTTTGTAATACAGATAATTTTACGTAAATCTTACTATCATACATTTTCCTATCCTATTCCTTAATATGTTGGGCTTTTGGTGTCTTACATCTGGCCTGCTTGGACCTACTGGTCTATTCATCTCTTTCTATCTATGTGTGGCACCTATCATTTTACCTTTTACTGTAGTCTTGTCTGGTTTTGATATTGAGGTTATACTAACCTCTTAAAATGAAATGGGGGAACAAGTTTTCTTTTCTGTTCTCTTAGAATAATTTTTATAAAATGTATATAATTTATGTATTTTTATATATTTATAAAATGTTATATATTTTTAACATTTACAACATTTGAATTATCTGTTCCTTGAATATTTAGTACCTATAAATACACTGGTACATTTCCATGCGTCAATTTTTAACCAGAATTCGAGTTTAAGATAATTATTATCTACTCAGAATTTCTGTTTCTTTTTGAGTCAGTTTTGGAAAGTCATATTTTTCTAGAAAATTACCTAATTCATCAAATATATTGTTATTCATATTATTCTATTGCAGTACAAAAAAAATCTGCTATTGGCTATATGTGGTTTTTCTCTATTTATTTCTGATCTGTTGCCAGAGGTCCATGTTATTAACCTTTTCACAAAACCAGCTTTTTATTTTGTTGAACTTTATTATTGCTTCTGTGCTGTTTAGTTAATAAATTTCTATTCATGTTTATTATTTCCTTTTTTCTTTCTTTGGTTTTGCTCTGTTCTTCATCTGTCTTCTTGAATTAGATGCTTAGTTGGTATTTCTTCTTTTCTAATAACAACATTTAAAAACATGTATTTCCTTCTCTGGTACCATGTTATTTGCATCTGACAACTTTAACACTATCATGATACTTTATGATTCACAGTTCTAATTATTTTCTGATTTTATTAGGTGTTTACTTTGACCCTGGAGTTGGCCGAAGTGCTTTACCCCCACAGATCCTACCTAAGTGAAAATGGTGTAACTTCCTTGCCAATTCCCTGGGCTGGCTGGTGCTCCTCTCCCTTCTCCCTCCTCCCTCTCCCTATCTCCACTTCCCCAGTTTGCCCTTTCTCTGACGGTCTACTCTTTGTGGGTTTTGGTTCTGTGTGGCAGTCAACATCTAAATTCTTAGCATTGTACGTGTCCACATTATTTCCTGCCCTCAGTGGGCTTTAAAACCCGGGATCCAAGATCACAAAGACTGGTGCTGCCCACCCTCCCCCAACACTCACACAGAACCCCCTGCCCAGCCTCCTAAGGGTGCATGCAAGCGCTACACTCCCTAGGATCTCTAGTCCTCACTTTATTTCTGGTCTGTAGTAGCTGTCTTTATTAAGGGCTAAGCTAAACATTTAAAATATATATATTTGCATATGCATGTGATATACATATAAACATATTAAAATACATATTTATATTTTTATCTAGAATTTCTAGATGTCTGTAGGGGGATTTTCAGGTTAATGTGCCATTTTTGCTAGAGATATATATATATATATATATATATATATACACACACACACACACACACATATATATATCTCCTACTTATATTGTGTGTATGTATATATATATATCCTACTTACTGAATATTCTCATTATGAGAGAATTGTGATGTCTTTCTTCTTCCTGGTTTGTGCCTCCTGAAACCTGAGAATCTTAAGAGACAACCCCTTTATGGCTCCTGTCTCACTGTTTCAATTCTAGGATAACCTCTAGGCTGCCTTTGCTGAGGGCAAATCTCATGATGCCAACTTCTCTTCAGTTAGCACAACCACGGAATTCAACCTACTGTAAAAAAGGCAACTGCACGCTGTGTGTTTGCTCATTTTAAAATTTCACTTTGGAAATAATCCTATAGCATACTACTACTGAGATTACAACTATGTAAAAGTTTCCTGGTTAAATAAAAGCACTGCTCATAAACAGTTACTACGGAGAAGGTAGTACAAGACCTTCAGAAAGATGATGCTTTCCATTCCACAGGTTTGGAAACTGAGACACAGGAAAGGCCAATTTAAGCAAGAGAAGATGCTGGAATTCTAATCTAAGGATTGAATCTAGAGCTGCACACTGTTTTTAGAGCCAATTTTCTTGAGTTTGGGAATGTAGTCATGTCTAATGCAGCACCCATTGAGTTTTGACACTCAACAATCAGCATTCATGCTTAGAGGTATTTTTGTGCTCTCAATATAGCCCGATAACAACTGCTTTTAAATCTTGAGTGCCTTTCCTGTCTGTTGCTATCGCAACAAATGAAAGCAATTCAGGCTATGTTTACTGATAATTTATAAGCAAGTGCAGCAAGCAATAGGAGGAGCTGGAGTAGTTAATGTTTTGGGGAGTACACATAATAGTTCAAAAGCTTGCCTCATGCCTTACTTTCTGTTACCAACTAAGCAAGGAACAAAATGGCCATTTGCAGCAGATGGTCCACTCACCCTTCCCACTTCCACAAGATTGGTCACCATGATGATACTTGCAGTGTTTTCGTGCCACACCATCCTCCAGAAGTCATAGATGGTTTCCTGCATTGGCCCTGCAGCAAAACACAACAGAAACTTTTTGTTTTTGTTGTAAGTTTCAACTGGAAAATTTCCGGGGCTTACGAATACATCTATTAATACCCACATGCAGTTCCCTCACTTGTACAGATGGACACAGGTCTCTAGTGTCAATGCAAAAAGATACTCTTTCTAAAACTGCACCTATAGAAATATCAAATTTGTCATTTGTCGCTGAATTTTCTCGTGTCATCAAACATCTGCATTTGAGCTCTTTTTACCCTTCTTAAACTACTACCGTGAAAGAAAGTTATTTCTCCATCATTTAGCTATTTATCTCCATAGTACTCAAGAGTGAAATTTTAAAAAATAGATAACATTACTCTTTCTGCTAACAATTAGCAGATATCTCAGGGAAGTGGTATATAGAATGAAATGAGCCTCTATAGGAAAAATGGCCTCTTCTTGTTTCTAACATTTTTCTTATTCTGTGCTATCTGTCAAATTAATCCATTTTTTTTTCTGCTTGACTTTCTAAAGTAAGAGAGAGAAGTTAAGAGTTTTAAGCAGTTGCACTTCCTCTCACTGAACATAAAGATTCCTGGCAGAACATGAATAGCCATCTACTTCCTTAGCTCTTGGGATCTGAGCATTAAAAAGCTCTTTCCTATGGCTGGAAAAATATATATTACAAAAGGCCAGTGCTACAGAGAGAATCAGGTAAAGAAAGTTGGAATTTAAAATTTCTTTTAATCCAGATTTAAAAAAAACCCAAACTCGACTTTGTGTCCACGCATACTTGAGGGTATAAATGTAAGCGTAGAAATCTTTATAAGACGTGTAGAAAGGCAAGAAAATGAGAGAAATGCAACTTCAAAGGCTTGGAGAGTCACATGATATATGTGAAATCATAAAAATGTTCAGGCACATCCAGGACCAGAACCCAATTGTACTAGGTATCTTGACATTTCAGATTGCCGGAGCTGGAGCTCAAATATTTGAATTTGAGATTTGCTTCTGCCTTTTAACCGGCTGTGTGATTAGGGGCAAGTTCCTTAGCCTCTATGAGTTTCAATGTCTTCTTTCTTTATATACTGATCACAGTAACACCTCTCAAAGTTATTTTGAGGATTCTTGGAATTAATGTATATTCAGGCATTTTATAAACAACAAAGCAATAGAAAGAAAACAAGATGCATTTAACGATGTTTATTAATAGCTGTCCTTTTGCAGCAGCCTGGACACTGAACAATAGTGACACACCCAAGGGGCCCTTCAGTCACTCCCCATCCCTCTTGACCAATTAGCAATCGGTTCTTGTGTACTGTTTCTTCTCCTTCCTCCCTGTCCAGGCCTCCTTCCTTTCTCTCCACAACACAAATTCCTATCATTTCTCCCTTGCTGCTTCTGACTACACTGTTACCCTCCCCATAAAAGCTGACTTGCTCTCCTGATGTCTCTGCATCTAATCCCTTTGGGGAAGGGACCATGCACTCTGCCTCCCACAAAGCTCCACCAGCCATTTTGGCCACGTCTCTTGGCATGTGCGTGCCATTCTCCTGATGTAGAGGCTGAAGATTTCAGTGACTTTAATCTAAGGTTACAGAGGGGACAAGTAAACATCGGGTTCCATCAATCACTACAGTTCTGGCTTGCAGAGAGGTACATTCATTGTGTACTTAACAGCTTGTTACTTATTCACGAGGGGAAAAAGAAGCAGTGAGTCCTTCTTTGCGCAAACAGCCCAATGTGACCCCTGAATCAAAGCGGGGGGGGGGGGGGGGCTTCACTAGGTACACAGGGCTGTGCCACCTACTCAGAAACTTCCAGAAATAGTTCTGATGACAATGGCTCTAGTGGATGAAATCAGAGGTCGCAGCATCATGGACAGCTTGTGCCTGCAGGAAGAGCAAAGCCACTTCCCTTGTCAGGGCCCAACAGGGGTCTTCTCACAGACACTCTAGGCTAGGGGCCCCATTCTGCCTCCAGCATATTCCTCACTCACCCCTTCTTGCCAGCCGACATTCTGGGATTGCTCGGTGTAAGACCCCTCCCGGAGGGGAACTCAGCCTTCTTCGTTTGCTGCTGTTTTCTTAGTGCCCTAGGAAATGCCTGGCACACAGCAGGAACCCAGTGAATCAATGAATGGATGGTAAGTCTGTATGCATGTGTGTAAACCATATTATTACGGCAGTGTTATGTTAAACCCATACTAGGTACTAAGTCAAATTAAGACATGATGTTTCTATGATTCCCTTTCTCAACTTACATTTCTAAGATTATCTGGAGAAGCTTGAAAACACAGCACCTTTCCTCCTTTTCAATTCATGGAAAGGTGACATCTTCTGCAAGGATTTCTTCAGAAGGAGCATAATTATCACTGTCCTCACAGCACAGCCTTGGAGCTCTGGAATTAAACCACTGCTCCCAAGCACTATAGAGATCACTCCTCTCAGTTTCCCCACCCAAGGCTCTGCTTCCAGCTTAGCTCAGTCCATCACCCTAGGTAACCACAGTACAATCCTAGCTTCCCAGTGACTGTTCTCTGCGGGAGGCAATGGTTCTCAACTCTAGCTGCTTATTAAAATTACTGTGCAGATTTTTAAAAATTCTCAGGTCCCAACCCAAGAGACTCTGACTGAACTGGGTTGGGGTGGAGGTTGGGTCTGGGTGTGTTTTCAGATCTCTCCTGATCTATAGCATCAAGGACATCGGCTTCGTCTTCCAGTATAACCATCAGGTGCTCTCCTATGGAGTTGTAACTGTGAAACACCAAAGATTTGTTTGTTCTGAATCTCCTGACTAGTCTAACCTTGCCTGCAAGCTCTGTGAATCATGGAGTCCTGTTTTGCTCGGATGTAGAAGGAACTCCATTCATAACATGTCATCTAGGAACATGACCATGCCACCTCACCTCTGCGGCTGGGCATCAGTTAAGATGGCCTGGGTTTTTACATGTTGACATAATGAAATTCGCATTGTCTTTAAAATAAAGGGTGTTTATAAGCACTAGCAGCTCACTTGGCTGATAATATACACTTAGTTTTTGTGATTTTCTTATCCATTGACCTACGCTAAAAAAAGATTAGGATACAAAAATAAACTAGGTGAAATTCTTTTCATTGCTAAAATTAGATATGTGGATCCAGAAGAACAAAAAGAATTCGGTGTTAAAATCTAAAAATGAAATTGAACACAAAGATTATTCTAAATAGATCCCAGAAAGAAAAAAAAGTGCAGGCAGAGACATCTCCCTGCAGTGCAGCTGGCCTCGCTTTCTCCTGTCTCCGCTCTCCTGCAGGCGTGGGGCGCTGTGCAGCCAACACTTGGCGGCCGTTCCTTCTGCCACACGCGTGGCTCCCTCCCTGGCCTGGTCACTGTGGTGGCTCAACAGTAAAATTGCTCAGGGGTGGGCACTGGTGATTCGTGGCTGATGATTCCAGGCATTTTTTCCAAATGTTCATTCAAATCCTGTTTTTTTGTGGGGTTTTTTTTTTTTTTTTTGAGGGTAGAAAATAGGGAAGGTGCCCAAATAAGGTTTTTAATGCAGAATGTATCAATCCTGTTTTTCTTGTCTCTTCCACATATTTCAAATCATTTCCCAAGATCTCAAGTATTACTCAGCTACCTGTCTCCTGGCAAAATCAGAACGTACCCTCCAGGCCAGGGGAGGGGTGGACTTTACTGTCACCAAGAGCTACTCCATTTGGATTCAGCAGCTCCTGGCGGGGTCTGAGTGACCACGACCATCATGAGCCAACATCACAAGTCCAAAGATGTGAGCCTGGTACACAGGGAGGCTCCTCTTAGCACCCATGCCCTTGAAGGACCTGAAGACAGGGGGAACAGCATGGGAGGTCAGTAAGCCTTTGCCTTTGACCTCTGACTCCCAAGGTCACTGTGGATTGCTCACAGAGTGGACAAACAAACAAACTCCCAAGATTTTTCAGAGCAAGGAGCTCTGAAAAGCCTCCCTCTCTCAAGGTGTGAACAGATGTGTTTGCAAGACAGGGCATTTGATTTCCGCAGTTTCTGGCTGCGGGGGAGCCACTGCAATTGCTGTGGTGGTGCGTTTACAGATGTTTGCACAATAGGCAACACGGTTAATCTCAGCAGTTGTCCCCCTGTGGGAAATTTGAAAGGTAACATCTAGAAATTTCTATAATATCAGGCCAGTAATACATTCCGTCTCCTCCAGCTGGCAGGCACACAGAGACCTCTACTGAGAAGGAAAGGTGCAGGGGGCCATTCCTGCCACCACCAAGCCCCAAAGGGAAAAAAAAGGGGGTGGAAAGTGTTTTTTTTTTCAATAAAAAACATTAACCATTAACAAGCAATGAAAAGCATTAATGAAAGACATTCAAGGATGGGCCTTATTGTATAAGATGAGTTCTCTAGTTCGTGGGAAGTGAGAGATATCAAAAATCATCGTTTCAACAATGTATAATATTCAGGTGATGGGTGCCCTAGAAGCCCACACTTCACCACTAAGCAATATATCCAGGTAACACCACTGCACTTGTACCCCTACATCTATAAAAATGATCATTTTCAAACCTTGATGACTTGTACCCCTGCTTTTCACATTTGAATTTCTATACACTATGTTTTCTACATTAACTAGAGCTGCTGAGAAGTCAAGGTCCCTTAAGCTCACAGTGGCATTTTCGAGTTTTTTGAAGTAAAGAAAGATAATATAAGTACAAATTGGCATTCCGTCATAAACAGAATAATGCCTAATGTCCCTTAAACACTTACTATTTCCCAGGTCCTGTTTGAAGTAGTTTACATGACTATTGCATTAAATTTAGAAAACACCATCCTATGAAATAGGTCCTATTGCTCACCCCCATTTTACTGATGGAGACTGAGGCACTGGGAAGTCAAACAAGCTGTCTAAGGTCACACAGCTAGTGAGCTATAGGGCTGAGTTTTGAACCAGAAGTCTGACTGCATTACATCATGCCGCCTCATTTGAACATCGGAAGCAACTCAGAAGGGCTCTACCAGACAGGTGTGTACCACACAGTCCTCACAATCCCGGCAAGAAGAAAACAGGAGAGAACCCATATTAACCACACTGAAAAACCACCTCTTTAAAGGTGTTTTTTTTTTTTTTTAAGCATTACAATTTTAATGTAATGACATAGAACCTTGTATCTTTCTAGGTTTTCATTTTTTTTTACTTTTTTCCATATATATATATATATTTAATTATACTTTAAGTTCTAGGGTACATGATCTCAGGTCACTTCCCTCCTTTAACTACTCCAAGGGCCTCCCACTGATACGGAATCAAATTCAGCTTCACAAGCACAGCCAGCCCCCAAGCGTCTGTGCTTACCCGGTAGGACTACTTCAAGAGCACAGCACACCCTGTTTCCTCCACTCCATTTCTGTCCCCCTCCAAACCCCAGCCACCATGACAACTCACCTATTTACCAAGTGGATGAATACAACACCCCAAACCCACATGGGGCCTCCCCTGAATCCGTTCCCTACCCCTCAGCCAGGGCTCATCTATGAAGACTGTAAACCCCACATGTCATTTTCCTGCATAAATCCTCCCACGGCTTTCCGCTGCTCTCAGAGTAAGCCCTAAATTCTTTAATAAGGCAAATGCGGTCCCACACAGCCTGTGCCTGGACTGTGTCAGGGCACCTGCCCCTCCCTGACCATCTATCTCCCTCACACTCCTTCCCAGCGTCCTCCCGCAAGACCCCCCTCTGCTGATGCGTCACTTAAAGCCTGCACATCTCCTTGCTGGTTTCAGCTGAGCAGTCCAAATGTCACTTCCTCAGGCCACTTTTCCAAGACCCAAGTGGAGGCTCCCTGTTTCTTCATGATGTTTAAAGTGAGTTGTGCTGCCAGTGTGTTTTCCATGCACATTTTCCTAACGTGGCCTCATGCCTAACTTGCTTTGTTCGTTTATACCACTGTCCCGGCCCCAGTGGGTATGAGTGGCCACCCCTGCGTGCAGCAGTTAAGCACTCAGCCTAGTGTTAAATGCCAGGCATTCTGTGAGGTATAGTAGAGATGTAAAAGTGAGTAATACATACATGGTCTCCACCATCCAGAAGCTTGAAATTTTCTAAGGTAGAGATAAGATAAGAATAGCCCACACTCTCATGTAAAGTACAGTAAGGCAAACATCCTGAGACACTTAAACCTCAACTGATGTAATTCCAGCTACTCAGAGGCAGAGATGGGAGGATTGCTTGAGCCCAGGAGTTTGAGACCAGTCTGTGCAACATACCTGTCTCAAAAAATGTAAAAAAACCTCCTCAAACTGAGCTATGCATACCCTTGGAGATACATAAAGACGATCTAAGGCATATATGAGTAGTTTTTCAAGTATTAATTTCCAGATACTTAATATCTATAAGGACTCTGCCAAAACTTATTCCCTAGGCAGGAGTCTCCAGCCTCCATATGCAATAGTCTTTCTTTTCTTTCCACTTCTTTTCTCTTTTCTTTTCTTCCTTTTTAAAATGTATTATTATATACATTTTTTTGATGATTGCTCTGTTGCCAGGCTGGAGTGCAGTGGCGTGATCTTGGCTCACTGCAACCTCCATCTCCTGGGTTCAAGCAATTCTCCTGGCTCAGCCTTCTGAGTAGCTGAGACTACAGGCACGCACCACCACGCCCAGCTAATTTTTGTATAATTTTTGTATTTTTAGCAGAGATGGGGTTTCACCAATGTCTCGATCTCCTGACCTCATGATCTGCCCGCCTCAGCCTCCCAAAGTGCTGAAATTACAGGTGTGACCCTACCTTTCCCTTTCCCTTCCCCTCTCTTCCTCCTTCTCTCCTCCTCCTCCTTCTCCTTCTTTTTCCTCCTCCTCCTTTTCCTCCTCCTCCTCTCCCTCCCCCTCCTCCTCCTCCTCTCTTCTTTTCTCTCTCTCTGTCTGTCTCTGTCTGTCTCTCTTTCTTTCTTTTTTTTGAGACAGAGTCTAGCTCTGTCGCCCAGGCTGGAGTGCAGTGGTATGATCACGGCTCACTGTAGCCTTGACCTCCTTGATTCAAGCGATCCTCCCACCTCAGCCTCCTGAGTAGCTTGGACCACAGGCACTATGCCCAGCTAATTTTTGTACTTTTGGTAGAGATAGGGTCTCACTATGTTGCCCGGGCTGGTTTGTAACTCCTAGATTCAAGCAATCTGCCTGCCTCATCGTCTCAAAGTGCTGGGATTGCAGGGATGAGCCACTGTGTCCAGCCTCACAATAGTCTTTCATACACTTGAAAAACCACCTATCTCAAATATGACCATGGGGCACTGCCCAGGTGTAAAAACCTACAGGTTTGGGCTGGAATACTGGCTCCAGAAACTCACTTCCCTGTCTGAAACAATTCTGTGAGGAGTAAAACTTAGCATTTTGGCTTATGTTCAGATGTTCTGGACTCAGAACCCTTGAAGCAGTAGAGGTTGGTAATATTTATTACTATTTATTATTTATTTTTTATGAGACAGAGTCTCTCTCTGTCACCCAGGCTGGAGTGCGGTGGCGCGATCATGGGTCACTGTAATCTCTGGCTTCTGGGTTCAAGTGATTCTCCTGGCTCAGCCTCCAGAGTAGCTGAGACTACAGGCGTGCGCTACCACGCCCAGCTAGCTTTTGTGTTTATAGTAGAGATGGGGTTTTGCTGTGTTGGCCAGGCTGGTCTCCAACTCCTGACCTGAAATGATCTGCCCGCCTCAGCTTCCCAAAGTGCTGGGATTACAGGTGTGAGCTGCCACACCTGGCCATATTTACTCTTTTAAATTGAACCAGAATGCTTTCGAGGAGAGCCAAATTTTCTTGGATGAAACCCGTAAGTGAAAGTTTCATGAGTTTTCTTTCAGGTTTGGTATGCTTGAATCTGTAAGGCAGTTAAAAAACACCACATATCATAAAATATTTATCTTAATTACACCAATCCTCATTTTATCTTAGAAAGTATTTCATATTGTCTATCTCTTATTAACAAATACACTTACATAAACATGTGATGAAAGTTTTCGATATCAAACTCAAATGTTTAGAGCAGGTGCATAATTTCTTCAAACTTCTTTTGGGGATACACAAGAAGAAAAGTCTGAAGGCCAGGGTCGGTAACTGATATATGAGGATGCCTGTGGCAGTCAAAGGCAGGAAGAGCTTAGGTCTGACTGGCGACGCAGTAGCAGGACTAGCATTGTTGAAGTCAGGTACCTGCCATAGGTCTCAAAGGACAGGGTGTGACTCTGAAGGAGGGGAGAGGGGAGGGAGGGTGGGGATAGCAGGTCCTCCAGCAGGAGCCACTTGTTGCCACTTGGGAGGGAAGGAGACTCCCATGGGGCCCTCTTGTAGGAAATGTAAAATTCTGATTAGATTTGCAAGTTCAGATTTTAGGAGTGGAAGACAACCATGACAGATACTAAAAAACATGACTAAGGAAAGTTACGGTTTTAGAATCAAAGCTCGGGAAAAATCAGAGAAAGAAAACAGAGGAAGAAGTGTTTGATTGTTGGAACGAACTCTACGGGGGGCACCTGTACTGCAAGGAGGTTTGATCAGGTATGGGCTCAGCCTTAGGTGTGACCAGCCATCAGCAGCTGAGGATGAAGTGGGAACAGGAGGAGCAAGGTACGGTGGGCTGAGAGAAATGGTAAACTGAGCCCAGCTATCCAAAGCCAAGTCCAAAGGCTCCCACTGAGCTCTCCTGCATGTTCTGGACAGATGCCAGTGTCCAGAGCAGAAGGGTCTACTCTTTCCATTGAACAAAACAACTCCTAAGAAACAGGAATATGTTGAATGTGAACAGTAAAGAACAGTGAACAAAAAGATGGTCCGTATTGATTAATGAGAGGCAAAGTTTAAACATATTTTATAATTTTACAATTATTATGGCAAGAACAGCTCCCTGGGCATCCAAATGGCTGGTGGAGATCTGCAGCAGAAATGTCCAGGTGGTGATGGGTCGGGAATCCAACAGACAGCAGCAATGTGGCTGCTGGTGATGGCTCAGCACAGGGAGAGCCTGGGGGCAGGAAGGTCAGAGCCTATAGGGCAGGGGGCAGGCCCTAAGCCGGCCTCGTGTGGCTGGCAGGGCCAGCGTGGGCTCCAAAGCTCCCCAGTGTGGCAATGAGGCTCAGGTGGGCTCAGGAACCAGGGGATTGGTGGATAGGCTGACCTCTTGATTCAGACCAGGGAGGACTGGGGCTGTACTAGGAAGACAGTGTTAAAACCAATGGGGACTCTTGCCATCCCTAAAGCTCTGTCAGCAATAAGAGAACCAAGGCTTCTAGGCTGGAATAAGGGGAACCCAGGACAAGGGTGTTGGACAAATAAATAGGTACAACTAGATGGCTCCCTGCCAGGCAGGTGCTGGATGCTGCTCTTTATATGCACGATCTCATTCATTCCCCAACACAGCGGTGTGAGGCACCTACTCCAGCCCAAGAAACAGGCTTAGGAGATGAAGTGCCTTTGTTACAGCAGCACTGCCAGTATGTGGCAAAGCTGGAATTCCAATTCAGGTCAGCCCAGCAACACTATTCTGACTGCAGAATGAACTGAACTGCCCGAGACCAGGGCCCGTTTGAGCGCATCACCAGAATGTTTGTTTCTAGCGTGGTTCTGGGACCTGAAGGAGTGAGTGTGTGGTGGGTGGGGGTACACACTGAATGGCAGAAGTGCGAAGGGAAAGGGGAGGGATGTTAAGGCAAAGCAGCTGCAGGAAACCTGGGCTCTCTCTTTTGGGCACTGGCAGCCAGTTCCCTCCATCAGCAATGAAGATGGCTGAAGGTGGGACTTAACCACAGAAGACAATGAGCCTGAGAGGCATTCATTTTAAAGCTCTTGCTACAGGAATAAAAGTGGTCCTAAATTTTTGATCCATGATTGCTCCTGTTGCTGTTGGTGATAATCTATAATAAGGGTTACGAAGTCAGTTACTCAACATTTAGAGAACTAGTTGTCCCTTCAGTGGTTTTCTAAGTTTTTATTATAAAGCTTTATGTGATTTTTCAATATGATGCTTCCATAACACTTAAGTCTATAATTTTACATTGAGTAGCTTTTCATTTTTACAGTGGTGAGATGTAAATGGTAAAATATGCCACCATGCTTTACAAACTGCATCTGCCTCATGTGTCACAGAAGTGGTAACAGTGACACAGAATATACTTGGCTTCAGCATTAATAATCCTTAACATCACTTATTTGATAGTTGCATTTGTTCTCCTTTGAGGTTACTTATGTTAAAATCATGCAATTTTCATGAATAATTTTTTGTTTCAGCTGCAGAAAAGGAAAAGCAAAGTTGAGATGGGTGGGTACAAGGGACATGATTTGCTCATTATCCCGAATTGCTAAGAATATCCCAAGAAAATTACCATTTAAAGGAAACAATAGAAATCAACTCATGAATTACAAGCAAACACACTGAGAATTGTTCTACGATGGGGAAAACTCGGCAATACTTTAACCTAAAATCAAAAATATAACTGGCCTGTTAAAATCGCATTTTCTAAGGACAACTCTCACATGAAAAACTCTTTATGCCTAGAATTACAGGGTTAGAAGTGTTCACTGGTCCACTGGAATTTCAATTTGGTGACAGTAAAAGAAGACAAAAGCTATAATAAAATATACCTTTTTAGAAGTAGTGTTGAAAGTGATGACTTAAGTAATAAATGTTAAAGAATGTTTTGTTAATAAATTACAGTGATGCCACACAATGACACATCTCTTCTTCTCAACTGGAGTAGGGTTTCCTGTGACAAGAGTCTTTTCCCCTCACCTGGCCCTCTCTGGTTGGTGGGTACTTGCTGTTTGCCCAATTTCTTCTAAATTGCCTTGCAGGTGTGTACTCTTCTTATACCTAAAATCAGGCATATACTTTCTGCTGTATCCACGATTAGCCTTTTCTCCAGAGCACACAACCCACATGTTGATGCTTACATTTCACTCATTCCATTCCCCAAAATTCTCATTTCAGACTGAAGTAAGAAAGTGTGACAATATAAACCATGTGACTATTTGTGGCTTTCTCTACATAATTAGTTTCATGGAATGTTTGTTTCTGGGTGTATTTCTAAAACATACGAAATCCTGATTGGACACCAAAAGGCTATGTCAAATTTCATTAAGAGAAAATTGGCATAAACCAAACATTAACGGACAGGTTTTAAATAAACACTAAAATAGCCTGGGAAACCTCTGTCTATAATATGCTATACAACCCTTCAACCATCATCTCTTTTCTCTTTTCTGGTTAATAATCTTTTCTTTTAATCATTCATTCAATTAAAATGATTATGAAATGTTTAAAAACAAAAAGGACAAATAATTACATAGTAGATATTATTTAGTATGTCTTTATAATAAAGATAAATTTAATCAATAGCCATTTTCTTCCTAAGAAATATAAGGAACTTACCATGTTAAAGCCCCTCTCTAAAACACCCCTGTGTAATTCTTATCTCAGGAACTGCTTTCAATGAAGCCTGTTAGGAAGGAACTTGTCTGGTCTTTGGAATTAAGCTGTTTTCACTCACATGTCATCTGACTTTAAGTGTGCACCAGGGAAGCCTTCAGAACACCAAGACGTGGAGCTGGCGCTGCTATCAAGGCTGCTCAATTTCAGCAAGACTTCAAAAACAGAAGGAAAATATGCTTTTCCAGCTTAGGATGCAGCTGTTGTCTTTCCAACCTATGTTTGTCTACAGTTTAACAGTGAACAATGATGGCACTCTTTGTACTCTGGAGGGAGTACAGGATGTTGGTGCACACTTAAGTGGCTCCCTTTGATACATCCTTCTGGAAGGAAGCATTAACAGGTGTAGGATGTATCAGCTTTCATGAAAACTATACGAGTATACGTTATACTAGGGTTAAAACCTGAACTGCTTCTCTGCTATTGAGAGATATGTCTTTTGGAACATACAAAATGATAATAACAATAAGTAGCTAATATCTATTGAGAGGTTACTTGCAGAGCTGCTATCTGAGCCTAGGCTGTGCAATTCTAGAGTGTAGGCTTTCATTAACCATTCTGCCTATCTTCTTTTAGTGGGGAGCGGACAGTCCTGGCCTAGTTACTGACATAAAACATGGTTGTATATGGAAGAAATTTTAAGACCAAGTTGAAGAGATCTGATTGTGACTATGTTGCATAAAGCAAAGAGATATCTATGGGTAAAACCAATAATGGGGTGGTTTGTAGCCTAGCATGACTTGCTGTTAGAATTGAAATGTTCCAAAGCATTTCTAGAAACTCCATCTACCGAAAGAAACCATTATTTGCATTTCATTCTTTTTGGGCGATATTCAGTCCTCTTCTAGAATCGGACCTCCCTAGCAGTTACGTAAACTATTTCAGGTTGCAGTGGTACCACTGTGAAAAGGAATGCAAAGGTTTCTATTATTCTTGACACAGAAAGCAGGTCGAGAAAGGCAGACCCATCAGATTTGAGTGATGGGATATGGATTAGGGCACCAAAGAGGATCTCTAATATAGAAAAGAATAAAATGGGGGTAGGTAGTGTGTGGCAACAATATGCTATACAATGCAGAGATAGAGACACTGCTTCCAGAGGGACCTTCAGTCCCTGATCCCTGGGACAGACCGAATGGCGGCATGCATGGGGAGCTGAAAAGAGGCGCAGGAGAAAGTGCTGTGGCCTCGGAAGGAAGGAGCATGACAGATGTCCACAGCACAGAAGCATCCTGCTGGCGGAGGTACAGAGCATTCATCAGTGTCGGTCTCCAAAGAGAACGCTCAGAAACTGAGCTTGGGTACTTGCACATGCTGTAAAGAGGGGAACAGAGAGAAGGCAATCAAGGACAAAAAAAAAAAAACAAAAAACAAATGGCAGCCTTCAGAATGGAGAGGTTTGGTGACCCAAAGGATCTGGCTGCCTTCTGTCAAGGAAGTAAAGTGAAGGGAACAGCCTATATTCATATGCTTCAGGGGCTACTGCCAGAGAAATAAAAGCTTTCATTAGTCTCTATCTTCCTTAATTAAGCTCTTCTCAGTACACAAGTGGAATCCTCTTTTATTTAAGAAAAAAGAGAATAAATCTAATAAATGAATGAAATACAGATAAATTGGCTCCCTAGACATAGCTCAGTGCAGACAGTCTCAAATTTTCCATGGCAGTGAAGGGTGTTGCATGAGGAAATTTCCAGCAGCTTCCTTTTGAGTGAGAAGGCAAGAAAAAAAGTCACTGGTTATAGCTAGAAACTTCCTAAACTGTTTGCTGCCTTGAAAAACTGGTCCTAAACTGTGCCCATGGGTGAAAAAGAAACCTGGTACCCAGATTTCTGGAAAAGTGGTTCTAGGGCTACACTTGGTCTTATTTTTTCTTCTGTAAAATGGGGTAGGGGTGGAGAAGAGAAATGGCTTAAAGAAGTTCCTAGGCTGGGTGCAGTGTCTCATGCCTGTAATCCCAGCAATTTGGGAGGCTGAGGTAGGAGGATTGCTTGAGGCCAGGAGTTTGAGACCAGCCTGAGCAACATAGCAAAACCCTGTCTCTATAAAAAATAAAATAAAAAATTAGCCAGGTGTGGTTGCTTATCCCTGTAGTTCTAGCTACTCAGGAGGCTGAGGCAGGAGGATCCCTTGAGCCCAGGAGTTGGAGGCTACAGCGAGCTATGATTATGCTACTACACTCCTGCCTGGGTGACAGAGTGAGACCATGTCTCTTGAAAAAAATCTAAATAATTAAAAATCAAAATGAAGTCCCCAAATCTGTGGGTGCATTAAAATCACAAATTAGTAAGAGTTGGGTATCATTTATTTATACCTCCACACTGGGTAATTCTGAAGTCACTGGTATATTCCGGATCGTGTGCTGATCCTGGCAAGTGATAGGTGCACAGAAACCTTTGTTCAATCTTGAATGAACCAGGCTGTAAAGGAGTAGCTTTGCTTTGCAAGGACTCATGTTGCCGGAGGCACGGGGAAGCCAACACTTTAGAAAGTACATGGGTATTAGTTTCAGCTCTCTCCTTTTAAAGGGCTGAACCTGAGAGAAAGATGTAACCTCACAGTTTTTCTTCCTGTTGAATAAAAGGCCCTATGGGGGAACAGGTCTGTCTTAACATATGAGGTTTCTCCTAGGTTGAACTTTGCACACACTCTATTAAAATATGAACGTTAGTCCATGCAGTTTACAAATACTTTTGCATATATGACTCACTTGAAACTTATGTGGATGAAGGTCACTTAAATATAGTTCTGCTTTAAGTGCCAACTGTTACAATAACAAAACAAGGAAACTGGACTGTGAGCTTCTTAAAGTTTCTATCACCTCTAAAAGATTCTACAAATTTTCTACTTCAAATGAGGAACCCCTCTAAATACTCTTGAAGGTTTAAAAAGCATTTGTTTTAAGACACCTTAAATCTGAGTGCTTGCTTAACAACAGGACATCATTTATTTTCAAATTATTCTGTATTAATTTTGGTTCTCTTATTAGAGGGCCACATTTTCCTTATGGCATCTATAACAACATAGGTGGATGTTACCTAACGTGCTCTATTTTTTACTTCATCTTTTAATTTTAACTCTTTCTTTAAATGTTCTCATTGCTAATGAGCAAGTTTATTTAGAGCACAGGGATGAGAAATGTCTATGAAAGTGACCATTTGGCTAATTGGCCACTATCTTTTGAAATTAATCTAGTGAAGAGAAATTATTGTTTCAAAGGAAGTTTCTGGATAAGCTGCTAATTGCAATTGTTCATTCTCTCTTGTAAAACCACAGATGGTTGGTAAAATGCAGGCAGGGTCTGTATAAACTTGGCCCTGGGTAGCTGGAATACTTATGACAGTGACTATTATGGAGTCACTGTTTGCCTGTATATAAACCACATTTTCTCAAAGCGTCCCAATTTAAATTTGGAAACCAGAGAATACTCCACTTCACTAGGTAATACTTTTAAATTAGTCTCAAATAGGACATAACAAATGAATCCAAAACATAACCTACAACTCACTGACAATGCAGGAACAACTTTGCCAGGAAGCACAGTGCTAGCTAACACAGAATTTGCACTTGAAGTGCAAGCTGCACTGGTTCTTGGAAGAATAAAAACAAAAGTTGTTTACTGAAGGCTGAGCTTTTGATTTAAAAAAAAGTTCTTTCAATTCTACTGAGAAATAATTTCAAGTGTTCATCTCCATCTGGAGGCCAGAATGCAAGAGGAAAAAGCTGCTTCACAGAGTGTGCAGAAGTTACACTGACGCTCTGAGAACCCTCCACTACCGGAATGGCTTGCCCAGGAAAGTGAGTGCAGCATTCAAAGCACTATTATTTATTGCTTCAGAGGCCTGAAGGGGAATTTTGAGCTGGGAAAATATAAACCATATTTATCTTTTTGAAAAATCCTTATTAAAACTATACCAGAAGTATGTGGAATAAAGGTAGAAGAAAAACAAACTGACAGCAAAAAGAATGAAGTCACTACAACAAAGTTTCAACTGTTGTGCAGTGTTTGAGGCTCTGTAAATATTTCCACTATAAACCTTCACTCCCCACATTTTTATTATTTTCACATAAAAGTTTGTTCCTAGCTGAAAGTGTCTGGAGAGAACTTTTTAGGCTTCTCTTTTTCAAATTATGGACAAATTATAACTACAGACAAAACTGATTATATGTATGGGGACAGGGGTTACACAAACAGGGTCAGGGTAGAGCCAAGCAAAGTTAGTTTAACAAGATGCACTGTCTCTAAATACAGGATTTGATTTACTGACATATGTAAAGAAAGTGTTTCTAAGAATACAAGCTGACCAGCCTTTAACTTGAAACAGAAATAGTCAGAGATGTTGCAGATAATGCCACCAAAATCTGCCCCAGGATTTTGGCTTTGCCGGGCCAACATGAGCCATCCTTTCTACCTGGCTGAGATATTCTACTGTCTGAGTGGTGCGTGGCACACGGTAAGTCCCAATCCATTCATTTACTCATTCACTCATTCATTCTTGTGTTCTTACTGAGCTTATGTTTTATGCCAACTCACTACAAGACAGGTGGTGCATACTTATTGAATCATGAATAAACTCTGCGACCCCTTCTTCAGATGCCCTGGTCATGATGAAGTGATCTTCTGCCAAGGCATCTTCCTCTTCACACAGAATGCCCCTGCCTGACCTTGGCAGTTCTGTCTGATGGGTGGTTACAGTTTTCATTGTAAATGACTATCTGGCATCTGGTTCTCCATATCAGTTCCTGTGGTCTTTGCCAATGTGACCTGGCATCCTCAAAGATGACACTGGATCCTCTGAGCATAAAAGGAAGACAGTGATGGCGGTGATAAGGTCAATGGCATGTGGTGGGGCCTATCTGGATGGCCAGTTCTCCACAGATCACAATCTCTATGAATTGTTCCAAGGCTTCTTAACTATGCACAGTTTAAGTTTGTTCACATGTGAGAAATGAAAAGTTCATGTCACTAGCTATTTAGGGGTTTACATAAGACTACTTACATTTTGAAATGTGAACATATGCAATTAGTAAGACCTACTCTGCTTTGCCTGAGTATATTTTCAAGGTCAGCAAAAAAGGACATTATTTTGTAAATGGGCAACTTAGTAGGTATTAAAAAGAAAAGGCCCCTTTGCTGGGGCCTATGTCCAAAATGCTATTTCTTAGGTTATATTCCAGGATTTTTATAGTTTGAGGTTTCACATTTAATTCTTTAATTCATCTTGAGTTGATTTTTGTATATGGTATAAGGAAGGGGTCCAGTTTCAATCTTCTGCATATGGCTAGCTAGTTATCCCAGCAACATTTATTATTCAATAATAATAATAATAATAATAATGGGGAGTCCTTTCCCCATTGCTTGTTTTTGTCAACTTTGTCAAAGGTCAGATGGTTGTAGGTGTATGGCACTATTTCTGGGCTCTCTATTCTGTTCTGTTGGTCTATGTGTGTGCTTTTGTACCAGTATCATGCTGTTTTGGTTACTGTAGCCATGTAGTATAGTTTCAAGTCACATAAAGTGATGCCTCCAGCTTTGTTCTTTTTGCTTAGCATTGCCTTGGCTATTTGGGCTCTTCTATGGTACTATATGAATTTTAAAATAGTTTTTTCTAATTCTGTGAAGAATGTCATTGGTAGTTTGATAGGAATAGCATTGAATCTGTAAATTGCTTTGAGCAGTAGGCCAATTTAAACAATATTGCTTCTTCCTATCCATGAACATGGAATATTTTTTCACTGTTTGTATCATCCCTGATTTCTTTGGGCAGTGTTTTGTAGTTCTCGTTGTAGATTACACCTCCTCAGATGTCAAAAGCAATTAAAACAAATACAAAAACTGACAAATCAGACCTAATTAAAGAGCTTCTGCACAACAACAAAAACTATCCAGAGAATAAACAGACAAACCTACAAAACGGGAGAAAATATTTTCAAACTATGCATCCAACAAAGGTCTAATATCCAGAGTCTATAAGGAACTTAAACAAATTAACAAGCAAAAGCCAAATAATGCCATTAAAAATTTGGCAAAAAACAGGAACAGATACACTTGAAAAGGTACCATGCGGCCAGCAAGTATATGAAAAAATGCTCAACTCACCAATTGTTAGATAAATGCAGATTAAAACCACAATGAGATACCATCTCACACCAATTAGAATGGCTATTAATAAAAAGAAAAAAATAACAGATGCTGGAGAGGTTGTGGAGAAGATGGAATGCTTATAGAGTGCTGGTGAGAATGTAAATTAGTTCAGCCATTGTGGAAAGCAGTGTGGGAAATTTCTCAAAGAACTTACAACAGAAGTACCACTTGACCCAGCAATCCCATTATTGGCTGTACATCCAAAGAAAAATAAATCATTCTATATGATTCATGCGTGATTCAGATACATACATACATGTGTTCATCACAGCAGTATTCACACTGGCAAAGACATGGAATCAACCAAAATGCCCATGAACAGTAGACTGGATAAAGAAAATGTAGTACAAATATACCATGGAATATATGCAGCCATAAAAAAGAATGAGATTATGTCCTTTGCAGCAACATGGATAAAGCTGGAGGCCATTATCCTAAGTGACCAATCGCAGGAACAGAAAAATCAAACACTGTATGTTCTCACTTATTAGTGAGAGTTAAACACTAAGAACACATGGGCACAAAGAAGGCAGCAACAGACACTGGGGCCTACCTGAGGGTAGAGGGTGGGAGGAAGGAGAGGATTAAAAAACTACGTATCGGGTATTATGTTTATTATCTGGGTGACAAAATAATCTGTACACCAAACCCTCATGACATGCAGTTTACCTATATAACAAACCTGCACATGTACCCCTGAACCTAAAAGTTAAAAAATAAATAAATAGCTCCCTACAAGGTAGACTATTTTCATCTTCATTTATGATGAGCACAGAGATGTTAAGTAACTTGTCCAAGGTCACACAAGTTACCAATGGAGGAACCAGGGTTGGGGGTTGAGTTCAGACAATGTAGTTCCAGAGTCTGTGTTCCTAATGATTAAGCTATTCTGTGCTGTTTCTCAAAAACAGTAACAGGTCACGCATACATGGCATTTGCTCCATGCCAGGAATTGCTCTAAGCATTGATACATACATGAGTTAATGTAATCCCCAAGGTCACCTATGGGAGGCAGTATAGTGAGGTGGGGAGGAGCTTTGATGCTGGAGTTCAGTGGCTACACTTGAATCTGGCCTTTGCACTTTTAGGTCTGTGACTTGGAGCATGTTATTTCAAGTCTCTTTGTCTCCCTTCCTCTCATTTATAAATTGGGGACAATCCCATATATTTCCCATATTTGTGGTAAAGATGAAATGAGCTCTGTATGTGTGAGTGCTGGGAATGCTGCCTGGCACATGGTAAGGTCCTGACTATTATTACTATTTACCAAACACCAGGACTCTACCTGAAATAAGTTTAGGAAGTTCAAATACCTTTTCTGTGACAGCACAAGAATTTGGATCCCAGCCTTCTGGCTGTGGTACATGTGTTATTTCTACTACATCCTGCTTTTACAAAATAAACATCCGCTATGGGACCTGCTACTCTAGTCTCTGTCATTCAGAGAGAGCATTTTCTAATATATTATAATTGCTAAAATTGTTGAAAGGTGAGCAAAGGCATAAACTTTTCAGCACGAATGCAAAATAACAGATAGGCAGAAAACCCAGCCTGAGATGAACCGTAAAACCCAAACTGACCATGGTTCAAAATACTAACGATTATAACAATACTCTAGGGCATTTTACTACAGGGTTAGGCTAGTAAACATTTTAGTAATAGTTTGTTAAAGTTAGTAAAAATTTTGATGCTTTCAGGAATGTATTTCACAGTTATAAACAATCTATGACATTTTGTTAACCCCTAAGTATGGTTTTTTAAAAAGCAGGACTGCATGTTCTGCACATGTACCTCAGAACTTAAAGTATAATTTTAAAAAGTAGATTAATTAAGTCTATGGTTTCTGTCTTATCCCCAAATAGCTTTTAATGTTTCTGACCAAAGTAAAGTTCATAACCTGAGGTCCATAGAATTACATAATTCATGAATAAAATTGGGGGGGGGGTAGTCCATGAACCACCTTAAATGAAATTTTCTTTCTGGGGAAATGATCTTGATATTTCATTAATTTTGAAGGAAGTTCTGTGTCTTCCAAAGGTGAGGGACATTTGGGCCGGAGTGCACAAGGCTGGGCGGTCCTATGGAAAACACGGTTGGGGGCACAAGGGTCTCCCTGTTCTCACGTGGGCATGGGGGCTTCTGTTTGGAGATCCTCTCTCTAGTCCTGGACTCTACAGGGTGCTGTACAGAGCTAACGCTGATGGAGACAAAAAGAAACTATATATGGCAAGATGAAGGCTAAGTTCGGAACCCCAATCAGGTAGTCAACCCTGTCAAATTAGCACAGTTCAGAAAGAAAGAAATGATGAAGTGGGCATTGAGGCACCTAAACTCAAAAAAGTAATGTGTGCATCTCAACAATCTATAGCTCAGGTTACAACATTGAAGACAATAATAATTAACATGTATTTTCAGACATGACTGTATCATCGAACATTTGCTTTTTATTGTGTTGTCATGAGAAGCATCATAACTTAGAAAGCAGGGGCTGGATCTGGATTAACCATATGGTTTTGGGGGGTGAGCAGGCAGTACACAGGAAAGACCACACCAGGCCTGAGCCTCTTTCTTGGGGGATCCCAGTGCACAAATGACTCTGGAAAATGCTCACTTAGAAGTGAGGAAGGATGCTCAGGACTGTGCAAGCCATGTCTAGAACAGACTCACAGCACTTTCTTCAGTAACAGCCTTGCATGGTCTTTCCCTGAGTTATCTGACTCTTGAGGTAAGTTTTAAAATTAAAACTAAACAAAGCCGAGTGCAATGACTCATGCCTGTAATCCCAGCGCTTTGGGAGGCCACGATGGGAGGCTCCTATGAGCCCAGGAGTCTGAGACCAGCCTGGACAACACAGATTTAGGGAGATCCTAAATCTACAAAAAATAAAATAAAATATATTAGTCAGGCATGGTGTGCAACTGTGGTCCTAGATGCTTTGGAGGCTGAGGTGGGAGAATTACATGAGCCCAGGAGTTCGATGCTTCAGTAAGCTATGATCCCACTACTGCACTCCAGTCTAGGTGACAGAGTGAAATCATGTCTCTAAACAAAACCAAACAAAAATCAAAAGAACACTTATCCAGGGCCCCCATGGCTGCCACCATGAGGCCAGCAGGTGTTCTATCCAGTCGGTTCTTACGTGTGTGTCTTCATCCAGCTTGCAGGCCATATAGTCTCCAAGGTTGCATTTTGATTGTGAAATACGATCACTTCTGGGCAATCCTACCCACTTGCATGCTCTTCTGCCCATCACTTGAGCCTGCTTTTGAAATCTCCACTCTGCCCTGCCTCTACATACAGACATGCAGTAGCGGACACGACTTCCTCTCCTTTGAGCCCCTGGTTTGCTAAATCATAAATCTTGAATGTTACTGTTGCATTAATGTCTGGTCAGTCAGACATGATGAAGTTAATATTGGGTCATCATATATTAGTGGCCAGACAGAAGACAATTAAACCAAAGGGAGATAGGAAGAACATATTAATACTAAAAAAGCAACAGATCTGGCTTGAATGGGATGCTTTCAATTTGCAGAAACGTCACCCATTTTTATCAAAGGTCAAAGTCAGTTACAGCTAGAAAAATCAATAAAATTGAGGGTGGATGGGAGGAGGAGACCCAATACATAAATTTATAATATGTCCTCTGTATTGAAGGAACTTGATGAACATCTGTGCATTACTAACTCTTGGAAGTAAAACTGGTTGTCAGCAAACTGGACCATTTGTATAGTTTCATAGGTTCCTGCTGTGAATATATTTTAAAGAATTATGTTAGTGCAAAACACAGGACAAATAGAGCAAGAAGACATTTAAAGACTGCATCTGCCTGCTGGTCTTCATTGCCCATTTTGTTGGCCTCTTGGAGGTATTAATGTTTTTTTTTGTTTGTTTGTTTTTCAACAAAGGTGATCTACGAACATATTCTACCTGTCCATGCCAATTAGTGCAGATTATCATCAGTGATCTTGATTACTGGTGATCTAAGGCTATTAGTCCATTATCTTGTGGTATATAATAGAAGATTCTAGCTTTCTCATCTGAACATCATGGTCTGAATGTATTATCCTTAATATGATATGTATAGTCTTGACTGCATGTTAGATTAAAAATATTCATTCATTTTCCCTCCTCTCCCTGCACCACCACCAGCAGTGATGTTAGTACTGCCAGTTTGAGAAGTCCAATCTGCAGCCCACCTTGTACCAGGGAAAGGCTGCCACGACCTGGTACACAGGGCATTAGTCAATGCTCTTCTCCATTAAGGGCAGACTGGTTGTCTACTGCAAACTGATGACATTTGCTATTTCTTATCTGCTTACAAATACATTTGCTCATTAACACTAGAATGCTGCCAGAGAGGGTTACTGAGCTATTAAGTATCACTCACATGAATTCTGCAGAAAGTGACTTCTCTAGTGGCATTTCTCTTTAAAGAATAATCTACAGGGAGAGAGGGGCAGAGAGAATGGACAAAGGGAAGGAAGCCTGGTAAAGGGCCATGTCTAGACCTTGGCAGTTTCAGTCTCTACTTTAGCTGTTCGTTTAGTCACCTTAATCTAGAGGGCCTCAATATTGAAAATACAAATAAGAGCAACTTAATGTTCTTGTTATCTATGAAAACATAGCTTGCTAATCAAGTTATTGGAGAGGAACGAAGCTCGGGAGTATTTTGGGTATTTTACAATCAAATTTTCACACGAATTTACAAAAACTGTTAATTTCAAATTATCATAAAATGTATTAAATCTGATGTTGTGATGCTTAATTTAGAACCTTCTGAAAGCCATCAGAATGAATTTCAAACCCCTAACAACAGGTTCCTCTAACGGCATTGATGAATTCCGTTTGGAAGCAGCAGGGTTAGGAGATGTCTAGGACCAGACTCTGACATGCATCCTTGTTCTATCCTATATGTAAGAGCTCAAGCTGAGCCTTGCTTCCTGAAGACCTCAGCAACCTCTAAGTAGCAGGGCCTGCTTTGTGCCAGGTTCATACTGGAAACTCTACAGACAACTTCGCATCTAGCTAGCAAAGTGACCTTGGAAGGAGCCATTACCAACTTCAAGTCATAGATGATGAAAGACAGTGGGAGCTCCAGCAGGTCATCTAGACCTGAGTGCAGAGTACTCTAGTGGTGATGTGAGACTGTGGACTCTGTGTGCTGTCACCCAGGTTCTTGGGGTGGCTGTGGGCATGGGGCAGGATCAGTTTCCACAGTGGCTCCATTTCAGCCATAGCTGGAGCTTTTCCACCCCAAAGCTTTGCTGTCCAATGCTACCACAGGGAATAACCAAATGTAGCTATTTCTATCAATATTAAAATTTAAAATTCAGTTCCTCATTTGTAGTAGCTGTATTTCAAGTATGCAGGAGCCACATGTGATTTGTAGCTATGATATTGGACAGTGCAGATAGAGAGCATTCCCACCACTGCAGAAAGTTCTACTGCACGGGCAGATCCAAGTGTTGGAATTCTGCTCTCTGGCTACAACTGCCTCTTTTCCTAAGCTATGACTCATCAATGGGACCCAGCCTCAATCCGTTAACTCCTTCCCTCTCCTCACGGTCCAGTGGACACCTCTGACTGCCCTTCGTCCAAGCCTGGACTTTCCAACCCCAATTATCTTGGCATCGTTGATTCCCTTGTCACTGACTGTCTGTGTACACCCTGCCCCCATGCCTAACCTTTGGCAGATCACATCCTTTTCACTTCCCTGCTACTGTTCCTGGGATGTAGCCTATTGCCGAAAACAATGATAATATAATAAAATGGGGAGAACATGTGCTGTTCAGCCTTAGCTGGGTCTTCTCTGCTTCTTACTCCTTCTTCAGTTCATCCCTTATTGACTCACTGACTCATCCTTTAGGATGCCTCATTCTCTAAAACCTCGCTCCCTCATGACCCCCACCCTCTGCAGATGACCCACTTCATACGCTGGGAAAATCACCCAAAAACCATTGCCATGAGCTTCCTCAACATGTCCTCTAGCTCTTCTGTTTCCTTTACCCAAGGTGACCCACCAGCTGCTTTCCACCTGGGAGAACTAACTTTCTGCTTCCACATCTTTGCTCATGATGTTTCTCCATTCACAAGGGCTCTTCCCAATCTCACCTCTGCCACAAAACAGTTTTTGAGTCATCCCACCGGAAAGCAACCCCTTCCTGCTCCAAATATCCCTAATGTTTTATCTGTATCTGTTCCTCTCACAGATGTCACCTGCCACTGTACCTACTAAAGTACATACAGGTGACTGCACATTTTCCCCACTAAACACAACCACTGTGAGAAGGGGGTGCTTGCTGGATTCAGCCTAGCTCTCCAGCAGCAACCAGCACAGTTCCCTGTGTAGAGAGCAGCTGGTGTATATTGATGGAATGGCTATCTATATATCTACTTTTGCAAATGTCCAACTTACTCCTAAGGTAGACATATTGAATTCAATAAAGAATTGATGGACACATTTCTCCTAATGATCTCAACATGAAGTTCTAACTAAATGATTTACATGACCAGAATGTCTGATGGGAAGGCAAGAGTGTACCTGCCGATGGCTAGAACCGCAATAAATGTGCAATATCTTCCTGAAGGAGGGTGAAGTGGGTACAAAATGATAGGAAGAGGGCAAAAGAAACAAAGAAAGACAACAAAGTAGAAATAAACTTACCTTGGGTAGCAATGTAATGATTGGGTCGATGATAACCCTAAAAATAAATAAAAGAGAATATTTGATAAACATAGAATCAATAAACAGCAGATAAGTCGCATGCTAACTTTGCTGAAAGGAATGTGCACACAAACGCCAATAGCTGCATCACCTGAAAGTTAAATGGCCAACCCAGCACCACTGAGTTTCTCTTAATTAGTGAAGGCGCATCAAATACAACAGTTCTGATGCTTGCACCAAAGGTGTGGGTAACTTAATCATAACTGGCTATGAGATGATGGATGAGCAAGAAACACTAACAACTTATGGATTCTCTGAAATAACATGAGCATTACTCTTACAAAGTGCAAACAAGCTGAGAATTTGCAACAGAATTTCATTTGTGTTTGGGATGTCATTGGCAATATGCCAAGGGTTTAACACACATTCTGTTATACTGATATAGACAGTTATATCAATAGTGATCCTCAAAACCATTCTTAAACACTGCTAATACCATGACATGCTACTGTAGCAAGGGCCAGGAATTTAAAGATGCAGAAGTTCTGAAAGATTCCTTCCTTTTATCATGACCCTATAAGAAACAAGACAGATAAAAATTGAGGCCAAAGAAAAAGGGCCAGGTGTGGTGGTTGATGCCTGTGATCCCAGCACTCTGGGGAGGCTGAGGCAGGCAGACTGCTTGAGCTTAGGAGTTTGAGACCAGCCTGCACAACATGGCAAAAAGCCATCTCTTCAAAAAATACAAAAATTAGCCAGGTGTGGTGGCATGCACCTGTAGTCCCACCTACTTCGGGGACTGAGGCAGGAGGATTGCATAAGCCCAGGGGTTCCAGGCTGCAGTGAGCCAAGATTGCACCACTGTACTTCAGCCTGGGTGACAAAGTGAGACCCTGTCTCAAAAAAAAAAAAAAAAAAAAAAAAGAAGGAAACAAAAAAATTGTAGGATAAGTATCTGGGAAAGAAAATATCAACTCAGAGAAAATTACAGCCAACTAACATATCACCATGGATCTTAATATTTTCTATTTCTGTCCCCCAAGATTGCCCAAAATACCATGCCCAAAACTGGTTGGAAAACAGAAAAAAGAAACTTGAAGAGAAAACTCAGATTTCTCAGATAACTTAAATGCACATGTTAGATCATTTTGCCCTTAAAAACAAGTTGAAAACAATGAACAACAAAAGCAAACACATTCTTTTATACAATTGACTTGCTGTAGGTCTCAAATTATAGAACCATGACCAATATGAAATAGAACTCTTTAGACCATCACTCATTTCTCACTGGCTGCTAAGTCCCACAAGGGCAACAACCTTGCTTGACTTATCCATACTATATGTCCGAGGGCCTAACAAGGTGCCCAGTAGTTAGGAGGGACTCATCTGATGGTGAAGTCACCCAGAGAGTCCACAGTGGCCTGTATTGCTGAACATCACCATCATTTCTCAGTCCTTATCTACTTGGCTATCGGCAGCATGAGTATAATCAATCCCCTTAAAATGCTTTCTTCCCTGGTTCCATGATGTGACTCTCCTAGTTTTCTTCCTACCTACCTCCCTGGCCGCTTGTTCTCAATTTCATTGGCTGGTTCTCCCTTTTCAACTTGATGTGGAAGGCCTGGTTCTTGGATATTTTCCTCCATCTGCTCTCACTCTCTGAGTGAGCTCCTCCAGCCCCATGGCCTTCAAGCTCGTCTGTACACTGATGAATCCTATATTCTTGTTTCCAGCCTAGACCTTTTCCTGGGAATTTTGATGCATACCCACTGCCTGCTCAACACCTCCACTGGGAGGTCTAATATATATTTAAAGCTTCACACACCTAAGACTGAACTCCTCATTTCCTCCCTAACCCCTACCTGAATCTGTTCCACACACCATCTTCTCCTCAGCATCCTTGACCCCTCTCTCCCTCCTGAACCCCGTAGCCAATCTGCCAGCAAATCCTATTGGCTCTACCTTCAATGCAGCTCAAGGGTCTCGCCATTTCTCACCTCCACTGCCACCTCTCTGATGATTCCCACAGCCACATAGCAGGCTTCTCTGCTTCCTCTCCTGGCCACGTGCAGTTCACTTCCCTCCCAGCAGCCAGATCACGGCTTTACTCAGATACCTCTAACGACTGCCCATCTCACTCACAGTAAAAGCCAAAGTCCTTACAACTGTGGACCTGATCTGGCCCATGACCTCTCCCCATATCATGGAACTCTGCAGGCCCCTATACACGATGCCAATGATTGCCTGCTTGCTTTTCTTCAAAATCGCCAGGCACAAATTCCACAACAAGGCCTTTGCTTGGGCCGTTTCTCAGCCCAGAATGCTCTTCTTCCAGGTATCTATATAGCTCAACCCCTTGTCTTCCTTGCTCACTTGCTACCTTCTCAGTGGGACTGAGCCACTCGATTCAAAATTGCCATCAGGGCCTCCAGGTCTGGCGCTCCGAGTCCCCCTTTACGGCTTTAGTTTTCTCTGCAGTACATACAACTTTCTAATTGACCATATAGAATTAACTTTTTAATTTATTGCCCATTTCTCCTAATTAGAACAGCAGCTCCACTGGGTCAGAGGTTTTTTTGGTTTTGGTTTGAACTGTTCACGGTTTTTCTGCTAGCACCTAGAAAGGTAAATAACGCACAAGTACTCAATAAGATCTATTGACTAAGAGAATAAAGAGGCCCTCAGTATTGGCTCTTCTCTCTTAAAATACAATTCAAACTCAGTAATCCAGTCTTTTCATTACTTTATAGCCTTGCTCATGTATGTGACTTCCTTGAGCTGGAATATCTTCTCTCCTGCATTTCCACTTACTCACTGGTTAAAGCTTATTCAAATTACATCCTCTATGATGCCTAATCTGATCACAATGACTCCTTCAGTGGGTGTTTCATGAAACACTTACTAAGGGCTCTCTATATTCAGGCATGTGCCAGGTGCAGGGGAAGTAAGATGCCTAGGACACTGTCCCTGTACTCAAGGACCCAGTAGAGACTGCAGGAGCTGGGACTGCAGTGTGAGCGGTGTCCCCTGGAGCCTCTCAAGGGAAGGTGTGCTACAGTTGGCCTGGAGATAAGACACTCATATTTCAGCTTCTCAGCTTCTGAGTTGGGAGACTGTGAGGAGGAGATAACTGGTCTGGAACATCTGAGTACTCCCATGAGGTACTCACTAAACATGTGCTGATTAAAAGAGTAAGTGCAATGCACCTTATGAAGAAAGCTTGCTTTAATAAAAAATAAATGGAACCTGGAGTGGGTATGGTTTTGGTTGTTATCAAAATAGTGCAGGGGTCTTCGTTTGATGAATGAGAGATGAACTATTCTTGAAATAATCATACCCCAGTCCCTACCCAAAAATCTATAACTGAAAATGTCAAATCTGTCTAATTAGCACTAAACATAACATTCTCATAGTTATTTTTAGATAACTTTCTTAGAGATTGTGATGCTCTAAGTAGCATCTCAGTAATATTCAATCAAGAAGCAAAACAATCCATATATATGGATCAATCCTGTCTATGGAAGTACTGATAGACTAAGCAATAGTGTGAAGGCCAAGCACAGAGTATGCCTTCGGAACCACAAGGGAGCAGAAATCTGTTTAATATAAACTCGGGCCTTGGAGGTAACAGCAACTTTCCCTTGATTTTTCAGTCTACTTTTGATTTCATTCATTCTTTCAACTGAAAACATGCTGTCTCCTAAAGAATTTATTCTAATGTAAAACATTAAGTTAACATGATGCAGAATGAACAAAGAGGCAGTCTTCAATAATTAAACAGCCTACATATTTAATGACATGTCTTGCTTGCATTAGAAGTCCTGGTGAACAGATGCAGACTACTTTGAAGACAACTTAAAAGTGCAGTGATGACAAGGGATTGCAAATCACCGTATTAGGAATTAGAGAGTTTTGTCCCATTAATATGCAAACAAATTTTTTAAGTGTCGAATAATACGAGTTGTTGACAAAAAAATGGAAATAACATTTTCTTAGTCCACATAAGCATGAGATGGCAAAGAAGGCATAGAATGTTACAGAGAAATTCACCAACGAATGAATGGGCTACCTTGAGAAAAGGAGTGACCGTGTCTTCACTGTTAAGTTCTGTGGTGTGCAAGGTAATATTCATGTGTTTGCTTTTAGATTGAGCCCAATGTATGTCCAACAATCGTACAGCAGACACACAATCTGGTACATGTCAGAATGGTTGGGTTTACTGAGTTTTATACTCTGATTTAATCATTATGCATTGTATACATGTATCAAAATATCATACATAGCACCCAAATATGTACAACAATTATATATCAATTAAAAAATAGTAAAATACATACATCGATATAATTGCCATTGATATAATCTGAGTTTGTGTCTCCTTCTATTGTCTGCAGCCTCACTCGGGAATGATCGTCTGCAAAGGAAAAGGGACAGAAAATAACGATTAACAAAAGCAATCTGGTAGGTGGCTCTGAGCCCCAGAATGTAAGCATATTACATAGCGATCACCCACAGACACTCTGCTTTAAAGATAAAGAATTAAATAGTACACACCCTCTACTTCCCATTTTGCTATTAAAATTGGGAAGGATTTGTAATTTTTAACATTTTACAGTAAATCTCATTAACTTATTCTTTGATCATTGACGGGCCTAAAGCATTGACAAAGGTTTGACACTTTTACATACAATCCTGTGAACCACAAACATAAGTAGATCTTGGATTGGAAGTTTGAGCAACTTCACTAAATCACATACAAACCCTGAGACGTTGAAGGCTGTGACACCCACCTTGACAAATGATGATTACAAACTCACAGTGCGGGCTTCTGGGATGTGCAGATGTGATCCTAGCCTTAGTCACTGGTGAGTTCCCTAAGTCCTATCTGTATCTGAGGGCATCAGCCAGCAAGAGCAAAGCTGTCACCATCCATCATGTGACCACAGGCCAGGAAATAAGGGCACCAAGCCTCAGCCTCCTCATCTGGAGAAGGGGATGACACTACCTGCCTCAAAGTGGGCTGTGTCCAGGATTCAATGAAAACACAAATTGGCACATAAGTACTATAGAGGGCTCATATTTATGGTATTAATTAGCTATATTTAAGTATTTCCAGAGTAAAAAAAATTATCTGCAAATACTATTGATGTATCTCAATTATTTCCTTGAAAATATATATTGTATTTTATTTGTTACCTTAATTTTTTTCAGAAATGGGGTCTGGCTATACCCATGCTGGTTTCAAATTCCTGGCTTCAAGCAGTTCTCCTGCCTCAACCTCCCAAATGCTAGGATTATAGGTGTCAGCCACAGCACCTGGCCCCAAATCCATATTTTAAAAAGGGATGTGCTTCGTATATTGTCACTCATAAATGGGAGCTAAGCTAAGAGGGCACAAAGGCATAAGAATAATACAATGGACTTTGAAGACTTAGGGGAAAGGGGGAGAAGGGGGTAAGGGAGGAAAGACTACACATTGGGTACCGTGTACACTGCCTGGGTGATGGGTGCGCCGAAATCTCAGAAATCACCACTAAAGAACTCATTCATGTAGCCAAACACACCACTTGTTTCCCCAACACCTATTGAAATAAAAAACTAAAAATTAAAAAAAAAAAAAGAAAGGATGTGCTAATAGCACCCTAAGGGCAGAATTTTCCTGCACTGATCACTGCTGTGTCCCTGGCCTTTAGATTAGAGCCTGGAACATAGCAGATTTACCCCCAAAATAACTTTTGAAGAAATAAAAAGTGCATTTTTGTTTTTTGAAAATATATGTCCTTTAAAAAGTATTTACCTAAATAACTGTTCTAAAGCAGAGGGACCCTTCCTTCCAATTAAAGTGTATGCTAAAACTCAGTATTCAGAACCGATAAAAGCCAGCTGCCCTGAAAGGAAAGCACAGGGGGGCCTGATAAGAACATTTTGCAAAACTTCACTTCCAATGTTGCTGGAGCAGTGGGAAACCCTGCTTCTAAACTGCTACTGCCTTTTTCTGATGCTAACTTTACTCAACATTTCTTTTGGGTTAGTGGGTGAGAAATGAAGCCCACAGCTTTTGAGATAAAAGCCAGGGGAGCTGCAGATGATGGACCCTTTTATCCTCAGTCACTGGAGCAAGTATTGACCTGGACCCATTCCTTGAAATGCTAATGGGTGAAAGTCAAAATTTCATATTGGTTTCTGGAGTTTAACCTCCTGTCGAGTAAATGTTTTGTTTGTTGTCAACAGCACAGGCAGAAGGAAATCGGTGTCAATTTTCTAACTTTCCTTCCTTGACAGGGCTTTCCACTTCATGACAGGTAGTCACATTATTTCATGTCAGTGCCTTACCATTAGTTGGGGTGCAATAAGTTTATCTGGAATGTGGTGACAAGCTGGGCCAGAGAAGGAGAAAAGCTGAGAGGAGGTCGTGTCTTCCTGCTCTGCTCACAGGAGACTATGGGATGAGCAAGTTCTGGGGTCAAGTGTGTGGGTGAGAATCGCTGCTGGTGGGTTAGAATCCTTCACGTGTGGTTTTGGGCCAGTTACTTAATCTTTCTGTGCTTCCTTCGCTGTAAAATGGAGATGAAGAGTGCCTACCTTGTGGGATTACTGTGAGCATCAAAATAATACACATAAAGAGATCATAAAAAAGCCTAGTATATAGGAAGCGATGGATAGATGTCAGTTATTATTGTCATGGGCTATGTAATGGACACCCACATTTTTCTTCTTGCTGTTTTTACAGATGATGTCCAAGCAGATAACAGCAACCCCAGGAACAGACTCACTGGCAGTCAGAATGTTTCCTCATGGTGATCTGCTTTAAGAACCAATTTCCTAGGACACATTTTGCTGCTTAAAACCAGTGGCTCCCTGTATATGTTTTCCACTGTTGGGGGTTTGGGGGAGGTGAGCTGGTGCACTGGACATGTGTAGATTGTTATGGCTTTTGTGTATCTTAGGAGAGCCAGTGCCTACATGCAACTACTGCACAGAAGGGTGCCACAAGCACTGGCAATGCCATTTGAACTTCAAGAATGAAAGATGCACCCTAGAACTGAATCACGGCTACTCCACACACACTGGGCTTTCGTCAGCTCCTCTGAAGGGAGGTCAGGTTCACCTTCCTGGATACTCAGGCTTTCCCTGGGCAGGTTTTCAAAAGGCAGGCAACCGACCGCATTAGAACCTTGCAATCTAAGCAGGCCTGTCTCGAAGATCTGTTGTACCCCCCCTCGTCAGATTCCTGTCTATTTTGTGCTTGAATTCTCTGAGCTCCTCAGGATGAGTGCTGCTCATTCCCTGTGATTTACCACCCATGGGCTGCTCAGGCTATTCTGGAAGGTTCTCTTTAGGGACGTCAATCTCCACCAGGACTGAATTCCTATTTCCTATCAACAGAGCCTCTAAAGTAGAGTTTTACCACCATCTCCTACAGTTCAGTTTATCCACACCCCAAAATTTAACTTGGCTGCTACTTCTCCAGATTCAATTTCCCTTACTCCCTTCAGGATGGAGAAACCTGTAAGACACATGTACAGTTGACTTCCTAACAGAATGAGATGGGTTTTGCCTTTATATACATGGTAGTATCTTTTTTCTTTTATTGATTCTACTAGATTATAATGTCTTGTGGTCAGAGACAGTGTCACATATAATCTGAACATCCCTAAGAGTACCTTTCCCCAAGGCCACATGCCTAACTCCAAAAGACTCCATTCACAGCACAGAGGCACAGGCTGCAGTCCCATGTGTGGGGCCCTGCCTAATACACAGCAAGTGAGCAACAAGGAGTTAGCATCAGAAAAAGGCAGTAGCAGTTTAGAAGCAGGGTTTCCCACTGCTCCAGCAACATTGGAACTCTTCCCCATGCTAATGAATGGGTGGTGGTCCAGGATCATCCAAGATACCTTGAATGGGTCCACAGTGCCTTTTTAAATTTCAGGTTTTTTTTTTTTTGAGACGGAGTTTTGTTCTTTTTGCTCAGGCTAAAGTGCAATGGCGCGATCTCGGCTCATTGCAACCTCTGCCTCCTGGATTCAAGTGATTCTCCTGCCTCAGCCTCCTGATTAGCTGGGATTACAGGCACACACCTCCATGCCTGGCTAATTTTTATATTTTAAGTAGAGATGGGATTTCACCATGTTGACCAGGCTGGTCTCGAACCACTGACCTCAGGTGATCCACCTGCCTCAGCTTCCCAAAGTGCTGGGATTACAGGCGTGAGCCACCACGCCCAGCCTAAATTTCAGTTTTAATACAGGCTTGTCTAATATTGTCAAAATACTGAGCTATTTCATCTTCTAGAAATCTCTTACCTAATCATTCCTAACCATCTCTAACTGTCCAAATTCTGCCAATTTTTCAGTATTCAACTCAGATGTCCCCTCCTCAGTAAGGTCTTCTCATTTATTCAGTGACTTTTTGAGTATCTGCTATATGCCAAACACTATGCTAAGTGTTGGGGATATGTAGTGTTAAACAAATTAGATTTATGGTGCTTGAGTTCATGGGACTTAAGGCAATGGAAAACACATTAAACAGTCATTGCTTAAATAATGACTTAAATACAATTTTGATAAGTGCTAAGTTGGAAAGGACAGAGAGATATGAGAGTTAATGGCATGGGTCCTGACCTACTCTGAAGAGCTAGCAAACAATTCCCTAATAAAGGGACGTTGAAGCTCAAACCATGAAGATGGAAAGTGGAGAGGGCAGAACTCCTAAATTCCAAGTCCAGGAGATAGTGTGTATTCAGGCCAGGAGGTAGGAAGGATCTAGTATGTTCAGGAAACCAAAGAAGGTTGGTGTGGTGAATGTGCTGTCAGAAGCCAGGGAGGAGAGTGGTGGGAAATGAGAACAGAGAGCAGGGAAGGCCAGGTCATTAGGACCTTCATCCTGAGCACCGTGGGAAGCCACAGGCAGGGGCGTGCTTCATTTCATCAGATGCCCGCTATTGTTGAGGACGAACTGGAAGGGCTGTGGGAGTGGGGAGACAATGGGGAGGCTACTGCAACAGTCCTAGGGGATCAATGGCAGTTTAGCATAGAGAGGGCTAGTGGACAGGGCTGAATCTGAGGGGTATTTAGGTGGTAGGACTGACCACAATGATCAGTTCACTTATTGTGGATGAGAAGAGGTATCATGTTGACTTCTAGGACTCTGATCTGAGAAAAAGGGCAGAAGATGGTGCCATTGACTAAGATGTGAACCATGGAGAAAAGCCAGCTTGGGGTGGGTGATGGAAATGAGGCGCGCAGTGTTGGATATATTTAATCTGAGGTGTTTACCATCTGAATAGAGATATGGAGTAGGTGGTTGGGTATAAATTCTCCTTCCTTAAATGTCAATAGTCCTTTGATTTCACTTTTTGGTGCTCTTATATATGGTTATCTATAGACATGAATTATTTCTCCTACAGATCAAAAATACCTTAGCTGGATATGATGGCATATGCCTGCAGACCAAGCTACTTGGGAGGCCGAGGCAGGAGGATAGCTTGAGCTCAGGAGTTCAAGACCAGCCTGGGCAACATGACATTTTAATTATTATTTTTAGAGACCTTGTCTCTATAAAAAATAAAAATTGAAAAAAGAATTAGCCTAGCATGGTGGAGCACACCTGTAGTCCTAGGGAGGCTGAGGCAGGAGGATCCCTTGAGCATAGTGGTTTGGGGCTGCAGTGAACTATGATTACACCACTGCACTTGCCTGGGCAACAGAGCAAGACCCTGTCTCTATAAAAACAAAAACTATTTAAGAGGAGCTGTGTCTTATATTCATCTTCACCTCCTGTGTGCACACTTCTATGAAAATAATAGTATAAATAAATATATATTGATAAATATATAATCAATAAACATTTATTTTTATCAGTAAGTGAAAAAAAGCCCAGCTTACAATGAGATACCATCACATACCCACTAGAAAGGCAAAACATTTAAGTCTGAACACCAAGTTCAGGTGAGGATGTGGAATAATATAAACTCACAGATTCTGCTGGTGGAAATGAAAGTTAGTACAATCACTTTGGGAAACAATTTGCTAGTTAGTAAAGCTGAAGACATCCACGACCTATGACCCAGCCATGAGGAAATGGATACTGTGTGCATCTTGAAACGTACTGAAGCAATACTGTTTACAACTGACAAAACTATAAACAATCCAAATGTCCATCAACAGAAGGGAGACATAAATTGTACTATATTAATAAAGTGGAACGCTATTTAGTAATGAAAATGAACAAGCTACATTTACATACAACTTGAACAAATCATACAAACATAGTTGAACAACAAAAAAAGCAATACACAGAAGAGTATATACCAATGCTGTCCAGTAGAACTTTCTGTGCTGATGGAAACATTCTATATCTGTGCTCACCAGTACAAAGGCCACACTAGTTACTGAGCACATGAAATGTGGCTGGAGTAACAAAGGAACTGAAATTTTAATTTAATTTTAATGAACTTAAACAATTACGTGTAGTTAGTAGCTACAATACTGGATAACAGAGATATATGTTACATACTTTTACTTATGTAAAGTTAAAAGCCAGGCAAAATGTAACTATATTGTCTAGATCTGTACTGTCTAATAGGGTATCTGTTAGCCACATAAGGCTAATCCTAATTGTGCTGTAAGTGTAAAATACACATCAAATTTGGAATATTTAGCACGATAAAAAGAATGTAAAATACCTCATTTATATTTTTTATACTGACTGCATGTTGAAAAGTTGACATTTAGGACATATTAGATTTAATAAAATATATTACTAAACTTAAGTAATTTATTTCTTTTTCTGTTACTTAGTGTGGCTATTAGATTTAAGGACAATTTAATATACATGTGGCTTGCATTTATATTTCATAGTTTCTTTCTATTGGACCATGTGCTAGGGAATACATAAAACAGGAAGGGTTTCAACCAATCAGGCAGCCAACTCCAAACTCATCACACCATGCTCAAATAAGGCAGATGCCTAGCTGTAGCCAATTAGGTGATTTCTCTACTTTGCTTCTCTGTTTGGCCTACAAAAGCCTGCCACTCACACTTGTAGGTGTAGCTCTCTGAACCTCTTCTGTTTCTGAGGGCTGCCTGACTCATGAATTGGTCTTTGCTCAAATAAACCTGGCTAAATTTAATTTGTCTAAAGTTTTTCTTTTAACAGTACTTAATGGCACTGACCTTAAAAATGGTTAAGATGGTAAATTTTATGTGTATTTTTCCAAAAATAAAAAAAGTCTAATTTTTCCATCCCTCCCTTGTAATAATAGCTCATGTTCCACTCTGGTCCCTGATATCCTAGGAAAGGGCATTCATGGACTTGCAGCCTAGAGCCCTGTGAATTCTTTTGCTAGGCACATTTTCCTGAGATGGTGAGTTCCCTTTCCCTGATGAAATCAAGGCAGGAGTGACGGTGACTCTATAGCTTTCTTTTTTTTATTTTTATTTATTTTTTTGAGACAGAGTTTCACTCTTGTTGCCCAGGCTGGAGTGCAATGGCGCGATCTTGGCTCCCTGAAAGCTCTGCCTCCTGGGTTCAAGCAATTCTCCTCTCTCAGCCTTTTGAGTAGCTGGGATTACAGGCAGCTGCCACCATGCCCAGCTAATTTCTGTATTTTCAGTAGAGACGGGGTTTCACCATGTTGGCCAGGCTGGTCTGAAACTCCTTTCCTCAGGTGATCTGCCTGCCTTGGCCTCCCAAAGTGCTAAGATTACAGGTGTAAGCCACCGCACCTGGCCTCTATAGCTTTCTAATAGAGGATAACAGTCATACATTATTATGTAGTTTATGAAGTATTTTTGTTTTAGTGATAAAATAAGGTGAACACTGATAAGTGAATCCACCTCAAGCCCAGGAGATACCTGTGTTAGCAGTGAGCGTGGGGTAAGTCTCAAGAAAGGGTCCAGTTGGGGTGGAGAATGCAGGACATGTGTTCTGCCATGGAGAGCAACAGGCTGATCATCACATGATTGCACTTCCTGGCTGAAGCAGGTCAGCACTTCTCAAGTTAATCCCTATGTCTTCCAGAATACAAGAAATAGTTAAGTATCACCATCACTCACATTAAGTCAGTGAATGTAAAAGCTAAAGAAGTGAAATGATTGGCTCTTCCAGCTCCCCCATGCTCTGCTGCTTGGACGTCTAAGAATGACTTGGCACAGAAACTGCAGATTCTTATGCGTCCTCTCTCAAACAAAGCTCTCAGATGACTATGAAAACAACAGATATAGATTGTTGGGGCAAATAAATCAGTATATGGATGCCCCTCACCATATGTTCTTGAAATATCATTCACCTTGAATCAGATGCCAATTACAAAGACAAATATGTGTCAACCACTCTTTCAGGAAAACTCAGTTATTCCTTGGGGTACTCTTGAGGCTAAATCATATCAAATTTTTATGAGGAAATGCCTCACAGACATTTCTGGCATCTGGCAAATGTGGGAGTCACTCAGACAAAGAATCCAAAGAAATGCCAATTGTCCACTGATAAGCCCTGTTCTGCAGGTTTGTTTTGAAGGCTTACCAGCTGGGAGGGGCCCTCTCTCAGGGCCAGAGTCTAGCCATTGGGGTTGAAGGGAGGAAAAAGTTTGGAAAACTCAACTGCCTAGGCATAAGATCTGTAGAATTCAATCAGTTTTGTGGTTAACAACAGGTCAATTACTAACCATGAAAACCACGGGGTCAAGACTATGAGGACTTGGTATTTCTGGGGCACACAGCCTGCTAAGTTTGAGAAGACCTGAGCTGTAGTTTTTAATTACCATCTGTATTTCTCTGCCAGCATGGGTGCTTTTCCTTGATTATTCCAAAGCCATTTCACATTCACATTTTGCAGGAAATGAAACTAACAGGGGCTTTGGTGTCCGAGACCATGATTTGATGCTGGCTCTACAACTCACATGCATCTGCACAAATTTGGAGTCCTGCTGAGCTTCACCTGTAAAAAGGGGTGACAAGGGGCTACTTTCCTAGGAGTTTTGGGAGGACCAAATAAGATAATGCATAGTATTATCAGGTGCCTGGAACACAGTACAGTTAGTTCCCCTTAAAAAAAATTACGCTGCCAGGCGCAGTGGCTCACGCCTGTAATCCCAGCACTTTGGGAGGCCGAGGCGGGCGGATCACCTCAGGTCGGGAGTTCGAGACCAGCCTGACCAACATGAAGAAACCCCGTCTCTACCAAAAATACAAAATTAGCCAGGCGTGGTGATGTGCGCCTGTAATCCCAGCTACTCGGGAGGCTGAGGCAGGAGAATCACTTGAACCCAGGAGGCAGAAGAATCACTTGAACCCAGGAGGCAGAGGCTGCAGTGAGCCGAGATCGCACCATTGCACTCCAGCCTGGGCAACAAGGGTGAAACTCCGTCCAAAAAAAAAAAAAAAAAAATTACCCCTTTTCTGTGAATAAAAGCAACATCCTTGTTGAAGTTTACCAGTAAAATCTTCAAAGCACAAAGAGCCAGTATGCTTATTGGGGAACAGCAGAGCAGGGCCGAACTGAAAACTGGAAGCAGCCAATCTTTCACGGAAGAGGAGCTGGAGATACTTTTAAAAAGGCAACAGGAGAAACGTTTGAAGACATGCTGAATGCTCTTCAATAACTTCTACAGTTTAATCTCCTGGTATCTGCTCAACAACCTATCCCTATTTCTGTGTAGTGGAGCACGGAGGTTAGGATCCCGGGCTCCCGAGCCAGAGTCCCTGTATGAATCTCAGTTATGCTGCTTTCTAGTTGTGTGGCCTTGGAGAAGTTATTTGACCTCTCTGTGCCTCAGTTTCCCCAACTGTAAAACTGGAATAACAATACTGCCTATATTATAGAGTTTTGTGAGGATTAAGTGAATTAATATAAGTAATCATTAGTAAGTAGCTGGTATACAATAAGAAGTAAGTGAAAGTTAGCTATCACTTGTCTTATTAGTGCCAATGACTTAATTCAAGACCTGATCATTTTCATCTGCACTATTTCATTTTTGCCTCTAGTTGCTTCCCTCACTAGTGAATCCATGCCAAGGACTGCTTTTCTAAAACAGACTTTTTTTCCTAACACCACCTTGGTAACCATTCAATGATATAAACAGGAGACTGAAGAATGGTGGGCAAACAAGCAAAAAATCTGATAAAATCATTCAAAAGGATTACCAGGCCTTTAATTTATTTACCTGGAAAGATCTCTGGGACATATTACAGAGTGAAGAAGAGCAGGCTACAAAGCAGCATGTCTAATAAGAGTCTATTTACATGAAATAATCAAATGCATTGGTGTACGTGTAGGTATGCACAGTGGGACAACTTGAAGAATGAGGTTTCTGCAGGGGATAAAATCTGGAGTGATTTTTATTATCATATTTATGATTTTATGTACTACTTTAATGGTCTACAAGGTTTATATTATCTTTGTAATTAGAAACAGAATAACACATCTATTCTCATTGAAAAACAAAGAGCAAAAAAAAAGGCAACAGCTTCAAGAGATAGAAAAATAAGAAGACTGGAATGAAACATAAAAAAAATGTTAGCAGGGTTTGAATCTGGATGGTGAGATTCTGGGATATGTTCCCCAAGTTTTCCATAGTGTACAAAGTTTCTTTAATGTGTATGAATTGGAGAAAAAGAAATCTATTTGCCATGCATGACTTGAATATGATCAAAATTAAACTTGTGTTTATATCATAATCACAACTCAATGTTACCCCATCAAGAAATGTAACAAACTCTGCCACTTTGAGAAACTCCATCTGCATAAAAACGACTTGCTATTCGTCTCATATCTCTCAAAAAAAGCCTTTACTAGATGAAACAGAGAAAAGCAGATATTTTTGGGTAAGAAACAGGCACATAAAGACCTTGTCACAACAAACCACTGCTTAGCGTTGAAGAATTATAATCCGCTGTGGTTTTCCCCCTGTGTACATAGGCATGCATTGGACTGGGGTGATGCGAGATTTAGGGCAGGTCTATGCCCCACCCTACGTCTGTAAAACATGGTATTTCTGCCCTTTCCATCAGGTAACACTACGTTTAAAAATATCTCTAAGTAACTTCATATATTTTAACACTTCCATATTAAACATGACGGATATTGACAATAGTCATGCAATTTTAACTTGTGTGTGATTAGATATTCCCACAGCGGCAGAAATCGAGTGTATCACTGATAATCTTTCACCTCTAACCAATTCTTTCTCTCTGCTACATACTGGTGACATATATAAGGTAAATTGGAATCACAATTATCAAGGTAATATTTAGCCTCTGAGAGAAGGCTGGAAATTAATTTTAATTACAATTGATTTCTGCAAATAATGGATTTGCTCCTCCCGTGGCTGCATTTGGGCTGAGGATTGCTGTTGTGCTTGTTTCAAGGTAGGATCTACAGGAGACCCAGTGTGCCTGCAACTCAGGAAGTGCTTGGCACCTTACCCAGTGGAGATGCCACCTCCAGTGCAGTCTCCCTGCTTGTTACCACCTGGTTCCCAGCTCTGCCATGCAGGTTCTGAGCAGGAAGTTTGAGTTCGATGACGGTGGCTCCATATGAACTTTCCTCTTCCTGTTGGTTTCATGTGGGTCTTGCCTTGTTTTCTAACTCTTTTTCTGACTGACTAATCCCTGTGTCAGAGCTCTCTCTTTATTCTTCAGAATCCTGGCAGGGATTTATTTATTTTACCCTATGCCTTCCTAAACATATTGTGTCCATCTGCTTCTCTCTTGCTCGTGCCCACCTGAATTTAATGCCAAAAGCTTGCTCTGCCAGTCCATTCTTACCTAACTATAAACTCTGGTTCCCTCCGTTCAAAGATGCTGTTGGAGTCACTCAATTAGCAGAGAGAAGCACACTGCTATAAAACAAAATGTTAGAAAAGTGAAGCCTTCAATGTGAGCAACCAAGATTGGCTCGCTGGTTAGAAGAATCTGGGGTAGGTCCAAAGCTCCAGTCACTGATTAGTCACACCTCGTTGTTAGGAAATGGAGTAGGAGGGCATGGTAACCCACCTCAGAAGGGACCTCGTGTCCCTTCTGAGCACTACATCAGAGTCTCTGCTGTACTAGATCTACCAACAGGACACTAGCAGCACCCCTTCTCTCCATGAGACAGTGCTCCCTGCACCGCTGAGCAGTTCTGTCTCAGGACCGCCCATTATTAAAGCCCCTTTAGCTGGGTCTTGGACTCTCTATGCCCTCCTTGCTCCCTCCACAGATCACCTCCTCCTGCCAATGGCTTCTACCACCACCCATATGACCCATGAAATGGGTCACTGATTTATAATCCAGCCCAGACCCCTCTCTTTCAGATTTCACAGCAGTCTACAGAACTGTCTGCTTGGCATCTCATTTGCATGTTTCAAAAGCATCTCAATATGTCCCCAAATCAAACTCATAAGCTGCTGTTGATCTCACGCCAACCTGAGCTCCTCTCCACAGCTGGTTCCCTTCCAGTATTATCCATCCTGGATAATACTGGAAGGGAATGGCCCATCCATCCTTCCATGTGTCTACCTGTTCAACTGCCCATCATCCATCTAACCATTCATCCTCCAGTAAGTCGGAAACGCAGGAGTCATCTCTGGCTCTTCTGTCTTCCTCACCCTGTCTCCCATCCATCTTTCGGTTGGGTCCATTACTTCTTCTGAATTCATCTACTTATTTTCTTTCTAGCCAACATCATCATCGTGTCACACTCGGGCTACTGGAAATTCCTCAACAGCTGTCCCTTTCGAACCTACTTTCTCTGCAGTCAGATCTAAATTTTCCAATGAAATTTTATTAACACCCCCCCCAACCCCTTTAATGAAGTTTCCCTTATTCTTATAATAAAGACAAAAGTCCTCAACCTGCCCCAGAAGGCTCTGTAGGTCTGGCTTCCACCTCCCTCCTTCTCTTGCCCAACCCCTGTCCTTCCAGCTCCAGCCACCCAGCCTTCCTTTAGTTCTTCAGACCCAAGGGGCTCCCCAGCATGACAGGGTCTGTTCACATGAACCCCTCCCAATTCTGCAGCATCCTCCCTGCTCCATCCCCTCTTGTTCAGTTGTTTTCCATGTCCCATCCTCAGGGAGGCCTTCCCATACCTCCTCACTCAGTCCCCACGTTGTGAGTTCTCACGGTACCATGATAACTCCTTCTGTGCCCTTAACTTGAATTTTATTTTGTAATCATTTACATCACCCCCTTCTCCCCCATGAAATCTTCCAGGACCATCAGCTTCAGGAGGGCAGGTGCCCTGTCAGCTCTTGCTCCTGTGGTCACCCCAGAGTCCCTGCATCTCCCACCTCTGCCCCTACCCCACTCCTGCTGCTCTGGCAGCACAGCCTTCCCTGCTGTACCGGCCACCTGGGCGGCCACACTCCTCCGTCTTCTCACCTGTTTCAAGTCCTGGTTGGCATCTCATCCCCTCAGGGAGGCTTTTCTTGACCGCAATCTAAAAACATCACCCACCCTGACCAATCTCCATTCCTTGCTTCATTTTCCTTGCTGGGTGCTCACCTCCTAACATGGGTGTTACACCCTGCACTCAGCAATTGCTCCTGTCTTCCCCACAAGAAGGTGCAGCACGACACCAGCATGGCATCCTGTCTGCTTTGTTCCCTGCTCTGTCGCTGACACCTAGAATAGTGCCTGGTGTATAACAGGCACTCAGCAAATATCTGTTGAAAGAATGACTGTGGTTTGGCACAGTGCCTGGCACATGGCAGATCAATATATACTTGTTGAATAAAGATCAGAAGAGAGGAGGAAGGGAGCCTGGGAAGCTTCTGCAGATTCTGGCTCATTATCTCCAATTGCCAGTCCCTAGAAAGAGGAGCCGGCTGCAAGGGGGCTGCCTCGTTAGCAGGGAGATTTGGTGTGTGCCTTAAGCTTAGAGTTAATTATAATTAGGAACTGTTGAGAGTATTAGGAGGGCTATGCTTGTGTGTGGAGGGGCGGTAATGGTGGGTAGGGTGTTGGTTTATATTTGGAAGGGGCTAGCTCAGCAAATTTATAGTGTAAATAAGGGAAAAGTTAACTTACTTAAGACCAAAAGCCAATAAACAGTTTTAAGGACCATTAAAACTATTTTATATGCAAACACTGCTGCAAAAACAATGAATGTGATCATTACACCACTTCTGTGTTCTTTGAAAAGCACTAACAAGAATCTCTAAGATATGCTGACTGAATTCCCAATTCCTTATCCTAGTTAGTGGTGTTATCCCAAGTCCGAGGCTCTAGGAAGCAGACTTTACAGGCAGTGGAACTGACTTTTCTACAGTTACATAATTTTTAGGCAGGGGATGGTAATACTATTCACTATGCCCATAAAGAAACAGCCACTATGTACGTGTGAGTCATGATGTATGTGGGTACAGGAAGCAACAGCAAACTAGAGGAAGGGGTAACATGGATACCCAGGGAAGGGCTTCAGGACGCCATGGAAGGTGAGAGGAAGATTAGGAGGCTGGGCAGAGAAGTCTCTTTTTGACACTGTCCCTAGAAAGATACAAAAATAACACAACCCAGTAAAGAAACACTAAAAGAGCACTGGAAGGGATGGGATAGAGGGCAGTGGGGGCTAGAAAACGTAGCCCCAGAGGTCATGGGTAAATGACAGCCCACCGCAATGCCCGGAAACAGAAGCCAGAGTCCCGCCTGGGCAGAAGTGGGCCACTGCACATAGACGTGCTCACCAGTAAGGAGCAGGATGGTCCCTGAATTACCTACCAGCTCATCACTTGGATCTGAGACTTCAACATGCTGATTTTTTTTTTTTAATGAAGTAATGAATCTGCTAAACTCAAGAGGAGTAACACAGAAGTAATGAAGAAGTGAGATTTTTTTTCAGGTAACAACGATCAATGTTCTTTTAATGTGGCATTTCTGTTCATTTCCACAACACGTGATCTTGACAGGAAATTCTGACATTGAGAAGGCTCACGACTCACCCAAGGTCATTGAGCCAGTATGTGGTAGGACAAGGACTCCAAACTGTTCCTCCTATCTCCAAACCCTATGACCTTCTCTTTTGCCTGAGAGGTCTTTTCCTGATTAGTCTGCCGCTCATCCACTCACCCTTCTCCTGCAAGTCCCCAGTGGTGTCCTCACAACACATTCTCCATTTATTTATGGACCTGAGATCTATTATTTCCTGCATGTCTTATCCTGATCTGGCCACAGACTGCAAATTCATGGTGGTAGGAGGTAGATTTAAACCCATCCCGCCTCTGACAACATTGTGCCAGACACACAAATCACATCTGATACCTCTGTTTGGGGTGCTGAAAAAATTGATCCCAAGTTCAGGGTCCTGAGAGTTGAAAACTATCCTGGTGGTAGAAATGTGCCCTGGGGGGTAAGAAAAAGTTCCCCTTGTGGAATCTGTTCTTCACTAAACCAGGAGTCAGAAAACTACTGTTTATGGGCCAAAAGTAGCCCACTGTCTGGCTTTGAAAAAAAGTTTCCCTGGAACATAGTCACACCCATCTGTTTCTGTATTGTCTGTGGCTGCTTTTGCATGAAAACAGCAGAGCCAAGAAGCTGAACTGAGACTGAGATTGGCCTTTAAAGGCTAACACATTTACTACTGGACCCTTTACAGAAAAAAGTTTGCCAACCCCCTGCACTAGACTGTAACTACTAGGAGGGCAGTATCTTGTGTTTTATTATCTTCCTTTTTTTTTTGAGACCTCTGGAGTCTTGCTCTGTTGCCCAGGCTGGAGTGCAGTGGCATGATTGGCTCACTGCAACCTCCACCTCCAGGTTCAAGCAATTCTCTTGCCTCAGCCTCCTGAGTAGCTGGGATTACAGGCACATGCCACCACGCCCAGCTAATTTTTGTCTTTTTAGTAGAGGCAGGGTTTCACCATGTTTGCCAGGTTGGTCTCAAGCTCCTGACCTCATGTAATCCGCCCGCCTCAGCCTTCATTATCTTTTTATAGCAGTGCCTCCCACAGAGTCTGGCAAAAAGAAAGTGATGAATAAATATTTACTGAATGAAGAGATGGATTATTGGACCCTTTTAAGTACATACTCTCTGTCCAGCTGTGACGAGCAATGGGTGCATGAACAGAATTCAGTGTTCCTGTGACAAGCAGCTGTACACCAAATACCCACACGGGCCAAGTGGAGACAAATGGGCAGGATCTCTGGAGGTTTAAAGGAGAAAATCTGCTTGGAATGTGGTGGGGAGCCTGCAGACGTTTTATAGAAAGGAAACAATCAATACAGGGCCATCCTCATGTTTGCCTGCCTCCGCCTCCTGAGTAGCTGGGACTGCAGGCACGCACCATCACGCCCAACTAATTTTTAAAATTTTTTTATAGAGACAGAGTCTTGCTTTGTTGCCAAGGCTGGTCTCCAACTCCTGGCCTCAAGCAATCCTCCCACCTCAGCCTCCCAAAGTGCTAAGATTACAAGTATGAGCCACCACACCTGGTGAAAACCAAGCCAGTGGGACCAGTCATCCCAGCACCCATCCAGCAGTGGTTATAAAAGCTGCTCCTGGGTTGGAATCCTGCCTCCATACCTTATTAACTGTGAAACTCTTTAACTCTCTTTATCCCTCAATTTCCTCACCTGTAAAATAGATACAAAAATATTACCTATTTCGTGGTGTTGTTAGTGAGCAAGTTTCTATGTGCAAAGTACTTAGAGTAGTGTCTGGCATATGTAAGTGCTCAGCAAATGCTAGCTTTTTTCACTCATGATTCAAAAATATATCTCAGTGTCTCCATGAGGAGGTACTAAACTATACATTGGGAAGAAGCAGACTCAATGTTGTATTGGAGAAAGGCTAGCTGGATCTCTCAGCATACCCAAGGCTACATCCCTTGACATTCATTGCATTCTGTATGCTCAGCACGAGGCCACATCAGTGATGCCACAATGATGAGGTTATAGGCTCAGCAATGTCCCTTCCACTTGGTATGGGAAGGGGATTCCCCACTTCACTTCCAAGACTTTCTGTGAGTTTGTTGCAGAGCTGAAGGGACTCCTGGAAAGGATCTCATAGCCATCAGGAGAAATCTGAATTCTTCTAACAGCGCAAAGCTTCAGTGGGCTCCCAGAGAAAATGAAGGAACTTGGAAGGGTCTAGATAGACCAAGAAACCATGTTTTCCTTCTTTGAGCCTCTAGAACACTGTGTACCGGGCTGCAACAAAACCCTGTGTCACGGCGCTGGACTACTGCCACAGCGATCTGACTGCCCGGTTGGGTTTGTCCTGGGGACAGGGGCACCATCTCATCTCCATGGCCTTCCATGGCCTTTGCGTCCTCAGTGTCCAGTATCAAGAATGCATCCCACAAGTGTTGATGGGATCCACTGAGGAGTAATCAACCCTAGACCTCAGGACAGCATCTCCTACCTACAAAGGACTGTGACATGACCACTCCAATGCTACTAAATACAGCACGCTCTAAAACCAACCTACAAAACACATGAAGCTAGCATTTATACCTGGCAACACTGGCGATCTGGCTTTCTTGATGGCCGGAGGGAAAGCAGCATGTGCTCAGCTGGGACGTTTTGTGTCATATGTAAGCTCCACTCTACCCCCCCAGTTTCTTTTTCTACAACACACGGAAATCTGTGCTGCCCTATGTAGTAGCCACTAGCCTCATGGGCTGTTTAAATTAAAAATAGTTAAAATTAAATACAATTTAAAATTTATGTTGTCAAACTCTTGAACAGCAAAAACAAGAAATAAAGTAAAATTCAGTTTCTCAGTCGTACGGCCATATTCCAAGTACACAGTGCAGCTGCTCCTATGTGGCTCATGGCTACCGTCTGGGACAGCATAGACACGAAACATTTCTGCAGTCACAGGAAATTCTGTGGGCAGCACTGGTAGACAATCTGTACTGTCACACTAAGAAATGTGAACTCAGGCAAAGACAGTTTAACAGCACTTTCACAATCAATAAAGCTAATAGATTGCTCCTCTGGAATAACCAAACCTCCCAAGTTTGTTCTCTCATAAGAAATGAGACACGAGGAGCGAGATGTTCTCTTGGCCTAATCTGCATTGTTGTGTTGTTTTTTAAAATTTATGTATCTTTATAAATAGTATTAATTACGTTAGGCGACTACAGCGGGCCTGTCAGTGCCTTGATGCAGTCATGGATGACGGAGAGCAGTTTAGTGTGGGGGATGGATAGTGCGGGCCCTGGGAGAAGGGGTTTCATCAATCTAGCGCGTGTCTCAGCATTGCTACAGAACATTAATGAGGCTGGGCTCGACTTAAAAACCATCCAAGGCATTACGGGTTGGTAACATTCAGTTTCACAGGCACTGGGAATGTCTAAGCTATAATCCTAGCTCTTTTGCTAATGAGTGTTGTGATATGGGGAGTATCATTTAACTTCTGAGTTTCAGTTTCCTGTCCTTAAAATGGGGCTATTACTGACCTACCTAACCCAGTGTCCACAGGATTAATGAGTTAATGTTTGCCAAGAACTCTGAGCTCTTTGCATTAAGGCAAGGTGTGCATCATTATTTCCATTCATTCTCACGTAGCAGCTGGGAAACATTAGGACTATAATGTTTACTCCATCCAAAATGCATTTTCCTTCTCAGCATCTTAACGTTACCTGTGTTACCCAAACCTTAAATCTAAAAGGAAAACAGGGCCCACGACAACAGTACAATGATGAAGTGGGGGTAGACAGTTATTCCTTTCTTTAGTACGAGCGTTAACACCAGCTGTTCTAGAAGGATGAAGGAGGTAATTGCACTGTAAATTTCCTCTGTATGAGCCTGGTGGTCAATCTTACTAGATGAGAAAAGGAAGTTCTACAACAGCACAATGACACTGTTGACACTTACATGCAATGATATTCCCGTATCTGTTCTTCATTCTGTTCTCATCTTTCTTAGCCGAGTCCCATGGTGCAGACTGCCCTTCAAAGAAGCTCTAGAAGGAAAGTGAGACTGAGAATTACAATTTGGCGCAGTAAACAGAGGGATCTTAACGATGGAGGATGCTCTTAAAAAACGTAGAACAAGGGTCAAGAAGGAAAGAATGCCGACAGAAATGAGACAAGGGATTATTACACTACATTTATATTTTAAATATTTCATTTAGCTTTTTCTAAACTTTGTTTTCCTTTAGTTAGTACCTTACAAATACAGGGATGGAGGCTGAAGAGTGAACCCACAATTTCTCTGTATAACCGAGTAAAAATGGTCACATGTTCATCCCCATCTCACCTGAATATTTAATACAGAAAAATTAATGTTTCACTCAATTTCTTAATTATATTGTCATTTTTCAATATTCTTGTAAGAGATACAGTGATGTCTTTTTCTCCCTAATTGCTAATTGAAGAAAGGTTATTTTTGGTTAAAACATGAGAGTAAGTAAGCTGAGACTTCATGACTTCCAGGCTAAAATCCTGTAATAAACTCTGCCAAAGTTTTCTCTTCATTTTAAATGGAGTTTAGATGTCCATTTATTTAGGGATTTGGCACTATGATGCCTGGAGTCTTTAATCTTCAGGTTATTCAATTTTTTTTTGTTCCAGTTGTAATGAAAATGTCCCCTACTCAGTGGACAAGTAAAAAAACAATGTGTGTCTTTATTTCCACTTTAGTTCACACTACATTTTACCTTTATGTGGTCAACTATGTGAGGAGGTTATGGGAAAAGGATGGAAGTGAACAGGATTCAGTAAAGCTATTTCTCGTTTTTGCCATGGTACTCACATACTTCCTGGCACCCACTGGGAAGGAAGACAGAGGGAAAGAGGAAGAGATGAAGGGTGAGCAGATGAATGAGAGCACCATTTGGGAACGCTTTGGGGCCAGAGAACATGGCATTAGGGACTCATGTCCTCAGATGTGCTCCAGGGTGGCTTTCAAGTTCTCTCCCAAACAGAAGCTCTTCCTTCCTCCCCGGTCTCCATCTCACCTGTGGTGTTCAGCCGTCTTGGCCATTTCCACCATTTACAATATTTTCAGATTAGTCTGTCGCTAGGTAGAATATATTTATTCCTTTTTATGGGTCCAACTCTCCCCCATGAGGTAAACTGTTGCTTAGCACTGCTGCAGTAGGACACACTGCTCGCAGACACCACGGGGTGTCTGTGCCCCACTCTGCCTGCCTGTGTGCTGCATAGTATTCTGACCACTAAGTGGACAGTGCCTGGCATCCTCTGTTGTTTCTGTGTCTGTCTCTGCCACCAGGCTGTGGACTCCCTGAGAGTGGGAGCTATGTGTTCATCATTTATGTTTGGAATCCAGTAATTAGTTACATAGTTTGTCAAGTCCATGCCTTTTCTGTGGCCTGGTGGATATGGACACTGCTGTTACCATACAACCGAGCTTGCATCAGAGACTGGCTGGAGAAGACCCTAGCCCCAGGTCTGTCCTGCCCTCAGGCTTCAGATCTTGTCCTCTGTACATCCACCCAATAAAACAGTTGAGCAACACCATTTTAAAACACAACACAGAAGATTGAAAAAAATAACACTACAAACCTAAGAGTTAAGAGGTTTAATCTGCTCATCTTAAGGTCCTTTAGTCGTGATCATAGGCAACACTTTATTATCATAATAGTTTTTACCTTATATTTATCATTTCAAAAACATGGTAGGATCAGATGTGCTATATATGAACAGATGTATTAACAGACTCATACTATGCATCGCTAGTTGAAGAGTGATATGGTTTGGCTGTGTCCCCACCCAAATCTCATCTTCAATTGTAGTTCCCATAATCCCCATGTGTTGTGGGAGGGACCTGGTGGGAGGTAATTGAATCATGGGGGTGGTTACCTCCATGCCGTTCTCCTGATAGTGAGTTCTCATGAGATGTGATCGTTTTATAAGCGGCTTTTCCCACCCTTCACTCGGCACTCTTCCTTGCTGTCACGAGGTGAAGAAGGACGTGTTTGCTTCCCCTTCTGCTGTGATTGTAAGTTTCCTGAGGCTTCCCCAGCCCTGTGGAACTGTGCATCAATTAAACCTCTTTCCTTTATAAACTACCTGGTTTTGGGTATTTCTTTTTTCTTTTTTCTTTTTTAATTTGAGACAGAGTCTCACCCTGTCACCCAGGCTAGAGTGCAGTGGCACGATCTCAGCTCACTGCTACCTCTGCTTCCTGGGTTCAAATGATTCTTGTGCCTCAGCCTCCCGAGTAGCTGGAATTACAGGCATGCACCACCACGTCCAGCTGATTTTTGTATTTTTAGTACAGATGGGGTTTCACCATGTTGGCCAGGCTGGTCTCGAACTCCTTACCTCAAGCGATTCACCCGCCTTGGGATTCACCTGCTGGGATTACAGGAGTGAGCCACTGTGCCTAGCCTTGGGTATTTCTTCACAGCAGCATGAGAATGGACTAATACAAAAAGTAAAACCCTGTATGATACAGGGCAAATACAAACATTTTCAGGTTATTAATAAATTAACTCAATACAAATACTATCATTAAAAATCGCTAGTTGATTCCATCTAGAACAAGACCTTTATATAATCAGGGGATTTATTCAAACATGTAGCTTCTATTCTGCTACATAACATGCATTTAAAAATAGCTTCAGGGATTTTAAAGTCAGATACTCTTTTTCTGAATACTGTCTTTGTTACTCTATGAATGACAATAATTTTATAGTTGAGTAATAACTACTATTTGACTTCCAAAAATTTAATTCCACTTTGAGTTTGTCATGATTAATTACCAATTTCACTTCCCTCTGCCTTTTCCACCCATCTAAAAAGTTCTCAGATTTTGTTTTTTGTAGGAAGATGGAAGAAGAAAACTGACTTTGAGACCTTGAAGTCTTCCAGTAAATCCACAGCCTCAACTCATACAGAAAATGCCCCTAGATTCCCTGAGCCTTCACGTGGGGACCCGAGCCACATGAGGGTCCCTGCCCTCTCTGGACACACAGAGGCTCCCTTGTGGGGAATGATGCTCACATCACAGCTGTGTTTCTTCAGCATTTGTGGTTATCACAGGACTGCCAATAGCCCTTGTATTTAAAAATAGTTATTTTAGTTGTATTATTTTCATTTAATTGGTGACCAAGAAACAGACACAAATCAACAAATGAAATAATAACCAATTGTACTGCATTTGAGCACTACAGTTCCCAGAATGTTTTCCTACAGATGGGGCCCAAGTTTTATCCATCTCTGAGCACTTATTATGAGAGCATCAAAAGTATGTGCAGATGAATGAGTCCATCCTCTCACCTGATCCTCACTGGAGGAGAGGACATGAGCTGTCCCTTACAGCTGAGGGACATGAGATGAAGACAGACACCTCAACATCTTCTAACACAACATAGATCCGAAGTCAGTGTTTTCTGACTCTTTATCCACTGCTTTTTCTCTACCACTCTTACCCCAATGACCTTGAGAAGAAAACACTATTAAGTCAACTTAAATACACATGGCCAACAATTGTTTTCCATGCCAAGATTATCTCTGCTTGTCTCTGAAAGAATGTTTACAACAAAAGAATATAAAAAATGTCATCTAAATTTTAACTATTGATTACTTTTATAAAACAGAAATTTTTCTTCTCATACATGATATGTGTTCATTGCATGGAAGCCACTGCAGGAAAAGTTCAACTTCTTGCAATGAGCCTCCCAACTTCTTATCCAGGAATTACATGAATCACTATAAATGGCAAAATGTGTTTTTTAAAAACCAAAACAAAATTAGAAATGCTCTGAGGAAAAGGTCAGATAACTAGTGCCTCCATAGATAAATGTCACTGTCTCCTGACTCCATACAGATAGGGTGATGGTGTCTTGCATTTTCCGTAAGTGTTCCTTCAATTATATAGCCAATTTCCCCATGGATACATTTGGATTATTAAGACCACGTGTCCTTATCCCTGGCTTAGAAAATAAGTAATAAACCTATGGGAGCCCAGAGAGAAAAGGGAAAGGCTTTCTAGATTGGTTGCCTTGGCTTTTATTTCCTTTTGTTATGGAGACTAAAAATGTTTTTTTCCTAAGATGGATCCAGTTTTGAATGTTATGGCTTTTTTCTAGCATATACGTTCAGGATATCTGAGAAAATATTTACTTTAGACTCCCTCTTATGCCTAAAGTGAGACAAAAACCAATTGTTTAAATTTTTAGTTAGAAAATAAAACTTCATCTGTAGCTCTGGAGCCACTGAATATTCAGAGAAGCCATGATACGGTACGATCTCTCAGACTGTGTGCCCCTGGTTGCTTTCCTGGCTAACAATTCTCAGGGCAAGTACAGTAACTGGGATAGGAACACTGCCGTCAGTGCCTTAGAATACTGCTTCATGTCTAGTTTGCAGCCGGGACTGCCACAGATGTGCAGCTGCAGAGGTGGCAGATATACTTCCTTTATTCTTCCTTCCCTAGAGAGACTGAGGATTCTCTTAACGACCCTGTGAGTCCACCCTCCTTCCTTTTTTTTTTTTTTTTGGAAGACCATGAGATGGGCATAATCACTAATAAACACAACAGTAAAATGTGCCTGGGGAAAATCAAATAACATTGGGTTATGTGTAACTTTACTATGCAATTATTCTATTATGTTCCTTTTCACATACTTTTGTACTTTTAAATATCTTTTAATAAATTAAGCAAAGTCAATGCACATTTTATAAGATGTTCGCCTGTGCATTTTTCTTTGGGCAAGAATAAAAGGTTCTTTAGCTATCTTTTTTATCTTTAAGAGGTCAAAAGTTACACATGTTCTTTTAAAATTACAGAAATTGAATATTGAATGCTTTAAGAAGAATTCTACTCTGAACCAATATTCTTGGGAAGTAATCACCAAATAATTTATATTGTAGAAAAGAAGGTTCCTCTCAAACTTGTTGAAAGTAAAGACAATCAGGTTTTGAATCCTCCCAGTGCAATAGAAAGCAAAGAATTTTGTTCTTCGGAGTAAGGATTTTCGAAGCATATGCCAACGACTGGCTTCTGGTCTCTGGGAGGAAATTTTGCTTATCTTCACCTTGCATCTTTCTACGCCTGAGACAAATCCTTACATTCAAGTTTAAGCACAACCTCCAACTCCTCCTCTAACTCTCACCTCAGAGTCTTCCCTTGACAGAATTATGTTCAGGCTTGCTAAAATCAAATTCGACCAAAGCTCAGGCATAATTTTGAACAAGAGGCCCAATGAGAGAGAGCAGGAGGGATGGCTGAGGGAACCAAGGCTAAAAGCATCATTTAGCCCCTGAGGACATCCCATCTGCAGAGCAGCAACTTAAGGACAGGTGTGCGAGGCAGGCAATGATGGCCCCTGCTCCCAGCACAAGTTTTATAGGTGGGATTTTGAATATAATATGCACATTTAGGCAATATTTAGTGTTTAGGGCAGATTTTAAATATGCAGGTATAATTTAACACACCAACTATGAACTTCCTATTATGGAAAAAACACTAGATGCATTTTTGGGATTTAAGTTAATGGTCTCACTGCACCTTCTGTTAGAATTTTCATAAATATACTTATGCTTTTATTCTACTTAAAATGTAATTAAAGTGTTTCCTCTGACTACCTTAGCTCATATATACTGCGAAGAGGCAGCAGACCTGGGAACCACTCTGAAAGAGTAATAAGTCTCCAAAACAATAAAAATGAAACCAGGCAAGCTCCAGTGAATACCAATGACTTCCCCACTTGAAGATGCTGTACTCTCCATGGGCACAGAGCAGAAGGAAATTGAACATCCTGCATACTGTCATTTTTTTCTGAAGAGGAAACATGTTTTTGTGATTTAATAACCTCCTTCCCCACCCCTCATACCGCCACCATTTTCCACAGGATATAATTATACATCTCAGTTGCCCACCTCAAGAGAACATTACTCCAAAACGATGCAGTCTGTTAAAAATGCCACAACTCCTAGATATTAAAAAAGGAGAAAAAAAATCCTATTCAACAGAAAAGCTGCCAGAAAGAAAGGGATGCAGGTCAAGGCCGTACATAATGTGCAGTATGTTTTCAGGCAGTGCAGGGTCAAGTTTTTTAGATGCTTCTGAAATAAAATTTTTCCTCCCTTTCTCATATGAATAAAATTGTGCATGTAAAATGACTAAAATCATCACCCTGAAAGAGGAAAGATGAACTCACTGGGGCATGCAAAGTCTGTGAAATTTCTTTGTTTTCTGCTCAGACTTCTCTTCTGGTGCTTCGAAGCATCGCATTTTATTAGATCCCATATAAACTATTTATTGCTATAGCACTAAAGCAACTGAAGACACCTAACTTTGCCTGGTGGGCCACAAAGCAGAGTGCCCCAGAAGTTCAGGCACAGTGATGGCAATGGTCACTGGTCACTGTCATTCTCCAGTATCCTGAACAAAGGCAGGCAAAAGGAGCATGTGATGCTTCACGGGTAAGAGAGGTGAGGGTTGGGTGAAAACAAGAATCTAGACACACGAACTAGGTTTCTAAACAAACCGAAATCTAAATGTGAACATTCATTGATCTTTTAAAGAAGCTGCTAATCTCTGGCCACTTTTTATTGCAGCTTAATCCAATGTGAAATTGTGCAGAATTTTTCTGTTTTGCAGGATTCAGAGCAGCCATCATGATCTCGGCAATTGTTATCGTACAATTATCTTCCTTTACCTAATAGCTCTTTTTTGATAATGGGATTGAGGTTTGCCGCATATATATATATATATACACACACACACACACACACACACAATGTTTTCATGCCTATAAACAGTCCCCATGATGTCTGACTGAGCTTTAGAATATGTTTCTTATTCTATTGAATATTACTCTGTATGAGGGATTTTACAAGTGCCTTTTCCACAGCAATGTCATATATTTCCTGTTGATCCATACATGCTTATGAGGTTTGTGAAGCTCTACTGGGGGGTGAGCATTTTAATCCTGTTGTATAGATAAGGAAATTTAGTATGAAAGACATTGAGTGGCTTCCCTGAAATCACACAGCTGGTAAACAGAAGAGCTGGGACCCAAGCCAAGGCCATTCCACTCTGAACTTAGTGCGCCTCCATTTGGCCTCAAAACTGGCTCAGAACCTGTGGCTTTGTGCCTGATGCATTGCACTGTGCATGTGGCACTCTGAAGTCACCCTGGCCATGGGTCTTAAGCCACCAAGGATTTCTGGTTACCACGTTTTATGGAATGAGCCAGTTCAGTGGCACAGTCCTATCACCACCTGCACAGTGATGCTTCCTGGTGATGTGAGTATGAACACCCTGGAGGGACCCTCAATCAAGTTGCCTTTCTTTCTCTTCAAATTTGCTCAATTTCAAAAGTCCCCTTTCTTCCCACCTTCAGAAGCACTGTGGTAGTCAGCTCCCGCTAATGAAGTGACACAGCCCTCAAGAGCACTGGAGCAGAAATAAGTTGAGAACCATTGATCAAGTGGCAAGAGCAAAAAAACATATCCTTCAAGTGAGTGACAAGGGGAAATAGTCATGAAAACAGTAACTGCGGAGTGTTCACGGCTGCTGAACATTCCTTGGACAAGGCCAATGTTCTGTGGGATTATAGAGACTGACGCAGAATAAGGTGGCTCCAAAAAGGAGATGATTTTGATATAACTGGGGTGAGTGTCAGTAGGGCATTAATTGTAAGAAGCAGACGGTGGGTGTTAGGGGATATTCAACCCTTTCTTGGCCGGCACTGCTCTTTTCTTTTGTTCCCTAGAAAACAGTTTAATAACAGAGACCTACATCCTCAGCCATGCCTGGGGCTCCCCCTTATCTGGAATGTCTTCTCGAGGCTGGGTGCCTCTGTCATGTTGCCAATGATGAAGCTCTCAGCTGCATTTCAGGGAGTCCTTGTTTCTTTGGCACCCCCCTTCAGGGGCTCCCAAGGGCTCATCACAAGAATATTTCATCAGTTTGGAAGTCAAAGCCTGCATTTCCAGATTACTTCTTCCTGCAAGAGTCTCTGCTGCTTCTTATGGAATGAGGATGGTGTCCTGGAGAAGCTGGACCAAAGGGTTTCTATGTGTTTAGATTTATTACATAAAACTTGGTCAAAGCTGACTTTTTTGAGTTGCCTATCTCTTGATTCCCATGTATATCAATGAGATCAATCTTTGAAGATTCTGGAACTTGGATCTGCCCCTGTTCTCACTGCAGTGCCCTTGCAAACCCAAAGAGGCCATGGTAATTTAATGGGGTGTCAAAATAGTGATGTCAGTGAGCAATCTGTCACAGGTCCCCCAAAGAGGACTGCTCTGTTTTAGAGGCAGCTGAAAGTATCTGTGTTTCTATAAGTCATGCTGGGCTTAGGTCCTGTCTCCAGGATTGTCACCCCAAATTTCAGAGAGACAGTAATTTTCATTTTGCCTCTGATGCAGATATTGCCAGAGTTTGGGATGTTCACACTACTCAAGAGCTGTAATTTCCTCCACCTCTGCACCTGACTTTGACAGTGAGCCTGTGCAAATGCGCCCAGATCCTTAGAGAGCAGTAAGAATACCTCCTTGGAAAAGGCATCTTGAAAACATCTAGAGAGCAGATGGATGTTTTTGTGGAAATTCAGCTGCTCCCTTCCTTTGGAGAGCAGCCTCCAACCCATCTCTTGCCTGCATTATTGCAGTAGCTTCCTAACTGGTCTCTTTGCCACCCTCCAGTTTATAAACTTGTCCCAGAGTAAGCTGTTATAAACATACCAGGGCACCTGTCACTTTCCTATTTGAAAACTGAGCAAGTCTCCCTCCTGACACCATGGCCACATGAAGGGCGGTGAGACTCAACATGTGTGACACACCCAGCATGCAGCCAGTGCTCCATCAGGCCACCTGTTACTATTCTCATTCTAATATGAAAACCTGAGACCTTGATGACAGTACATCCTTACTGACTTGACTGCCAGTTTTTGCTGTTGTCTCCAAGAAAATTTTTTCCAATTTTTCCTCCCATGTCTGTATTTTTCCTTCACTGACTCTATATAGTATTTGGAAGTTGGATGGGGGTTTTATTCTTGTCCCTCTTTTCTCTCTCTTTTTTTTTTTTTTTAAAGCAAACATCCCTTCCTGGTATTTCTTGGAGAGCTGTGAAGTTTTAAATGTCCTCACCTCAGAAATCAGAGCACATAAACTCCATCAAATGTGACTGAAAATCTAAGGATACTTTTTTTTTTTTAAGAGATGACAGGCTTGGAAATGAATAAGTATAGCAGAAAAAGGAATTTTAATGTGATATTTGTGACTCTTTTTTTTGACACCTATTAATTTATAAAACCCATCAGCACAATTCCCAGGCTCTTCCTGCAATACTTAAGTCATGGTAACTAAAGATCAAAATTTAGAACGGATAATTATTTTAGAAATTTAGAAAATAAGGTTAGAAATATCTTTTAAAACAGTTTAGCGAAAAATGATTACATCTCAATTTACTCTGCCAGAAAGTTCAATGCCTACTCTTAAAAGCAAACACTTGTATGGAACTTTATAACCCAAAGTTATCTGTAGAGTCATAGAGGCTCTCCTTTTATTTAAAGACTGACTTTTAGCCAAATGTCATATCTTACTGAAGAATGTGAATACTCTCACTTTAGACCACATGGATTACTTCTTGTAAGGGAAGGCTTGGTAGTCAGCCTTAGTCTACAAGAGTAAATATGAGATTCTAAATAAGTGAAAACAATGAGCCTGCACTGGTATGGAGCAGAAATCCCAGCATGGCGGAAGTTTCCACGTGGTGCTGATCACTCATCTGTAGAGTCAGAGGTGGTTACAGCCACCCTTGGGAATCCTGGAAGAACCAATTCACCTCTCAAAACAGAGAGATCATCATCTTACAGTAGGTCTTGGGTGAATGTCGTAGTCATCTGAATGTACTCCCTTGAAACGTTACTCATTTCACTAATGTGATTTGAAATTGGGAAGTTGCAAATAGCAGATGGGAAGGAGCAAATGAGAATCCCTAGAGGCAAGTGACAAAGGCAGTCAGGAGGACTCAGCAGCAACTCACGAGGTCTTTCCAAATTTTAGTCACTCATGTACACCTTCACCACTTCCCTCATCCCCTCACCACTTCCCTCTGTTATTGAATAATGTAAATTTAACTCGTGTATATGCAAATACATTTACAGTATTTGCAAATGAAATTTCGCATCATTTTTGAGACAAAGTCTCACTCTGTTGCCCAGGCTGGAGTGCAGTGGTGTGATCTCAGCTCACTGCAGCCCTTGACCCCGAGCTCAAGTGATCCTCCTGCCTCAGCCTCCTGAGTAGCTAGGACTACAGGTACACACAACCATGCCCAGCTAATTTTTGTATTTTTTATAGACACGGGTTTTCATCATGTTGCCCAGGCTGGTCTCGAACCCCTGGGCTCAAGGGATCTGCCCACCTCAGCCTCTCAAAGTGTTGGGATTACAGTCGTGAGCCACCATGCCCAGCCAAGCCAAGAACTCTTTCCTCAGGTAAAGATAATAGAAAAAGTCGAGACAACAAAAACGAAGGAATAGCATCCAATCCAGCCAGGCAGTGCTGCTTGACTACTTTGGAGCCTGAGGCCAGGCCGTTCTTTGGCTGAGAGAGAACGCTTGCCTCAAACCAAGGTTCCCTGGCGAATCAAAAGTATTGAAAGACAACTAACAGGAAAGCCAATCACTTTCTCACCTGCAATTCAGCACAGCTTATTCCCCATGAGTGGGCCTTCTAAAAATCACCTTGTACATCATCAGTTGTTTGCATCTCACACTTGGGGAAAACTGAATTCACTGTCTCATCTTGGCTTAAGTGGTGCTGAGGCAAAAGAATGAGATGTAGGACCAGAAGATTTGGGCTTAAATCTCAGCTCTGACTGATTCCTAACTGTGTGACCACAGGTAGGTTACTGAATTTGCTTTTTAATGTTTACAGTAGAATTTTTATAATTAAATTGTTTAACAGGATTGCTTTCTGTATTAAAACCTGTGAATGTCAGTGGAAAAAACCATGTTGGCTTGCACATATAAAGTGCCACTGAATTGGCATGTTATTAGTAGAATGTGTAGAACTTGTAGAATGTTGATGGAAATGCACATATCATTAGAGTCACAAACATCTCTGTCCTCCCCAGACTATAAACTCCACAAGGGAAGGGGCTGAGTCTTCCACATTCTCAGCACCCAGCATCTACCTGGAACATAGGAGGAGCTCTGTATGAGGAAAAATACATGATAATTATAAATCAGAAGATTCATGCATCCTGAGTGCATTCAAATTTAATATTTTTGAGGCTTGGTTCTTGAATATGTTTTCTAAGTATATACTTATATCTAGTTTTAAATAAATTACCATCATGTTTGGAACACAGAGAGCTGCATTTGTTATCCTGTGTTATTGTTAGTATTATGTTATTTATTTATGTTTTTTTGAGTCAGAGTCTTGCTCTGTTGCCCAGGCTGGAGGGCAGTGGTGCAATCGTAACTCACTGTAGCCTCAACCTGAAGAGATCCTCTTGCCTCAGCCTCCTGAGCCTGAGTAGCTGGGACTATGGGCATGTGCCACTATACCTAGCTAATTTTTTTTTAATTTTTAGTAGAGGCAGGGAGAGAGTAATACTCAAAATAGACATTTTACATGGAGGGCATTATACCCCACATGTTAAAAACTCCTCTAATGTTTTATAGTATAGTGTTTCTTCCCCCTTCAGAATCACAGTCTGCTGAAAGGATAACAATTAGTTTAAGTGAACCAAGGTCAGATGCTAAAAGGAGGTTGCCAAAAGTTGTATTTAGAATCTGCTGATGCTTTAAAAAATGAAGAGCTGGCCCCAGTTCAAGAAACCAGATATTAGATTAAAACCTTAGGGGCACGTGGTTCAATTTTTTTATTTAGAACTACAAGGTTTGGGATTAAACTAAAAGTAAGATGCTTCATGCTTATTAGATGTACTGCCTTAAAACATTTTCAAGAAGGCAACAGAGTTGAAAGTAAATGAAAGTAAACTTGAGGGTCAATTTTGAAATGCAAACAGCCGAGAGCTAATGCCCTTGGAGGACCCACTTTACCAGAATGGACTTTCACACAATAGCTAGAGACTGTTGTTTCAGCAAAGAAAATTCCTGAAGGGAATCTGAGTTTTTGCCAAGAAATGTCATAAGAAAAAAATGCAGGCTCAAACGATTTTGATGACCAAAAAAATCCTTTAGTAAAATCACAATAAATAACCAATTCAGTAGTATTAATAAGAACAATGGTGGCCAGGTGTGGTAGCTCACACCTGTAATCCCAGCACTTTGGGAAGACAAGGCAGAAGCCTTGCTTGAGGCCAGGAGAAAGAACAGCCTGGGCAACATAGCGAGACCCCACCTCGACTAAAAATAAAAAAAAAAATTAGCTAGGTATAGTGGCACATGCCCATAGTCCCAGCTACTCAGGCTCAGGAGGCTGAGGCAAGAGGATCTCTTCAGGTTGAGGCTACAGTGAGTTACGATTGCACCACTGCCCTCCAGCCTGGGCAACAGAGCAAGACTCTGTCTCAAAAAACATAAATAAATAACATAATACTAACAATAACACAAGATAACAAATGCAGCTCTCTGTGTTCCAAGTACCATGCTAAAATTTTTACCCAAAATGTCTCATAGATGTAAGCCTGTTAATTGACATAAATCCTTGCCTCATTTTGTCATTACAGTTGTAAATTATGCTCATGAAAAGAGACCCCAGCATCTTTCAAACTGAAGGTTAACCTTATTATCAGGATAATCACCAGTGAGTTAATTAAAGAATCATTATGTTGGTAACCAATAACTTTGACATAAATTTTAAATTATACTAATAAATAGATTTTAAAAAGCTTTTTATTTTGAAATAATTCTAGATTCACAGGAAGTTGCAAGGATGGTATGGAGAGCTTCCGTTTATTCCTCGGTTTTCCCCAATGATTACACCTCACATAACTGTACCTCAGGAAACTGAAGCTGGTACAGTGTGTGTGTATAGTTCCATGCCATTTCGTCTTAAGTGTAGATCTCCAATCAAATAAAGAAATATCCTGTCACCACAAAAAAACTTCCTTGTGCAATCTCTGAATAGGCACTGAATATCCCCTAATTCCTGGAATCCACTAGTCTACTGTTCATCTCTATAATTTCAGTAACATTTCAAGAAGATTCTACAAATGGAATCATCAAGTACTGGCTTCTTTTTCCTGAGCACAATGCCCTTGAGATCCATCCAAGTTGTTGTCTATATCATTAGTTCATTCCTTTTTGCAGCTCAGTAATATTCCATGGTATATGGATGTACTAGAGTTTGTCTAGTCATTCCCTTAGGGAAGAGCAATTTGACTGTTTCCAGTTTTTGGTGATCACAAATAAAGCTGTTATGGATATTTATTTACAGGGTTTTGTGGGGATATAAATTTTTGCTTCTCTGTGATAAATGCCCAGCAGTGCTATTGCTGGGTCATGTAGTAAATCTGTTGTTGTTGTTATTGTTGCTGTTGTTTTTTGCGACAGGGTTTAGCTCTTGTCGCCCAGGCTGGAGTGCAATGGTGCGATCTTGGCTCACTGCAACCTCCACCTCTAGGGTTCAAGCGTTTCTCCCGCCTCAGCCTCCCTAGTAGCTGGGATTACAGGCAGCCACCACCACACCCAGCTAATTTTTGTATTTTTAGTAGAGACAGGGTTTCACCATGTTGGCCAGGCTGGTCTCGAACTTCTGGCCTCAGGTGATCCACCCACCTCAGCCTTCCAAAGTGCTGGAATTACAGGTGTAAGCCACTACGCCTGGCGTCTGTTTTAGTTTTTTAAGAACTGCTTAAAGATTTTCCAGAGTGGCTGTACCAGTTCACACTCCAGCAGCAGTTTACAAGAAATACAGTTTCTCTCCATTCTCACCAACATTTGGTATTGTCTCTGCTTTTTATTTTGGCTGCTCTAATATGATGTACCTCATCATGGTCATAATTTTCATGTTCCTATCATCTGGTCGTGTTGACTTCTTTTCATGTGTTTATTTGTCATCTGTACATTCTCTTTGGTGAAGTGTCTTTCATGTCTTTGCCCATTTTCTAATTGGATTTTTTAAACTAAATTTTTAGAATTCTTTATATTTTTTAGATATGAATCCTTTGATATGTAGTTTGTAAATATTTTCCCCCAGTCTTCGGCTTGTCTTTTCATCCTCTTACACAGCAAGAGTTTTAAATTTTAATGAAGTCTAATTTCTTGATTTTCTTCTTTAATGGAGAATGCTTTTGGTGTAATGGCTAAGAATTCTCCACCAAGCCTTGGGTCCTGAAAAAATAACTTAAACTTGATATGAAATATTGCAAATACCTGTAATGTCTGATAATTAAATTACTAAACTAAATAATAGCTAATATTGAATAATCAACATTGAATCTGTGATCTCAGAGTTGTTATCAATACTGGATATGTTAGGAGACGCCTTCTTCAAATGCATCTGTGGACCTCAATCCACTTCTACCTCTAACTGAATGAACAGGGAGGTGGCACTCATTTCTTAGGGTTATTGAAACTTTCCTGCATCCACTAGAGAAAGGTCAGGGTTGCTGAAAGAGTTGAGGCAAAAGAAGCTGTGGGTTCTTAGTTTATGGTGCAGTCAAGCACTCCTGCCCTATTCCTCCGTCATCACAGCCACTTAGAGAGAGCTCAGAACTACGAGCAGCAGTGGCCATCCTACTGCACGGCACAGATTTTTGTTGCTGTAGAAGGGCCATGCTCAAGTGATTTTGGAGTCCCTAAGATAATCCCTGCAACAAGCATCCTGCTGTAGGTGGAGGAGGAGAGACCAGGAACAAAACACTTCTAGAGGAAGAGAGTACAGTGAAGGAGATCCCAGTGGATCTGCCAGGATGTCCAAGAACCCAAGGATGTAGCGATAAATGCACAGGAAAGGCTGAGAAGGAGCAAGAGACACTAAAACGTGAAAAGGAGAGAATGCAGCATGGTGTCATTGTGTGTCTCAGATAAAGAGCATGACGACATCTGGCTTCTACGCCCGCTGCGTTCCAGTTGCTGTGGGATATGATGTTCATTGAGCAGGGGGCGCTTCCTTCACTTCCTTTGCAAAGCTGGTGTAACCATTATAACTCAGCTCAAATCTATCTTTTCCATGTATTTTCTACTTTAGTTTTGATTGGTCTTTTATCCTTCAAAAGTCTATCATGGGTATTAATATGTGCCATTTAAGTTTTCTTCACATCTCTAATATGTGAGATTTAATGTTATTTTTACTGGCACAATTAGACCGTGTTGCCTGAAGAGGGGGCCTGCATCCCCATTTTTAACTTCCACAGGCACAGAGCTGGGCACAAAGCAGGCAGGTGCAGGGTGCTGGTTGCGGGATTCTTTTAATCACTGCACAGCCATTGTGTGTGGTCCCTCCAGAACAAGAACGTAAGGGCAGTTCTACGTTGGCAGAAACATTCTAGTCTGCACTGCCTGATATGATGGCTGTTAGGGCTACTTGTGGCTATTGAGCACTTGCAACGAGGCTGGGATGACCAAGGAACTGAATTTTAACATTTAATGTAAATTATTTACATTTAAATAGCCACATGTGCCTTGGAGCAACCATTTTGGGCAGCTCAGGTGGTGATTCACAGGGGACCCACCAATGAGGCTGATGCCTTGCCCAGCCCAACCTTGGTCGGGTCTCAAATTGCAAGACCTCTCAGCATTCCTGAACAAAGAATATGATTTCTTAGTGTCACAGGCTGAATTGTGACCCCCCCACCCCCGACAACAAATTCATATCAATATGTTGAAGTCCTAAGCTCCCGTACCTCAGAATGTGACTGTATTTGGAGATGGGGCCTTCAAAGAAGTAATTAAGTTAAACTAAGGTCATATGGGTGGATCCTAATCCAATATGACTGGTGTCCTTTTTAGAAAAGGTGAGTAGGGCACACAGAGACCCTGGGGCATGCGTGCAGAGCTGACCACCTGCAAGCCAACATGTGAGGAGAGGACGCCAACCATGCCGGCACCTTGATCTTGAATTTCCAGCCTCCAGACTGTGAGAAAGTAACCTTCTGTTGTGTGAGCCACCCAGTCTAGCAGCCCTAGCAGATGCGTACACTTCCCACTCTTAGAGATGCATCATTTCCAGTCATGGCTGCACACACATTAAATGGAAGCGACTCTGATGTGTAACCCTGAATGCCAACATATGAATTTAAAATGGGGAGATTTTCTTTCCAAGTGTCTGTTGTGCCTGCTGTGCCCTAGCCAGTGGCACTATCTAGAAAGCCAGACCCCTGAGCTGAGGCTGTGTGGTGAGCACTGGGTTGGAGTAAACGAAGCAGAAAGCTTTCTGGGGATGTCATCTTAGGGCCTGGAGACTGCAAACTCTGCAGGCATGGCTCTCCCTCGGCAGGCTGAGAGTCAGTGCTGGATATACACAGACAATCTCTGCTTCTCTGAGCATCCTCTCCATAGTGAACATTCAATGTTTTATTTCTTTTTAGAGGTGTTGTTATCACTGAGTTCTTAGTCAAGCCACGTTTCATGTGAGCAGGGAGACGTTCTGTCTCACGACTACGGACCTGTGATATGCTGATTAAAACAGGCCTGCTCCTAGAGGCAGCTCCACCCCACTGCTGGAGCCTTCAAGACACAGTGTCAAATGAAAGAAAATGCAGTCCAGGGAGCTTACTCCGGCTGTTAACCCACTCTTCAGTAGGGCTTACTTTGTAATGACACAGGTGGAATTAATTAAGAACTATATGGGGCGCCAGCAGCAATCTGCAAAGAGCCAGCAAAAGTCCCTTTAATTAAGGGTCTGAAAAGGCCTTTCCTTCTTTCTCCAGCCCTGCTACATCAGGCTTGAGAGCTATGAAGTCTTGCACAGATGCCGTTTCATGCCTTTTCCATTTCACGTTCCTCACCATGGAAGATGACCTTGATAGAGGTCATTATTACATCATTATTCTTTCACAATGCTCATATTTAGACCATCCTTGATGGATGAGAACATTTTTGAGGATATATGATCTTCAAAAAAGGGGATCTCACAACCTTCCTAAAGAGTTTTTTTTGTTTTGTTTATATATATATATATATTTGTATTATACTTTAAGTTCTAGGGTACATGTGCGCAACGTGCAGCTTTGTTACATATGTATACATGTGCCATGTTGGTGTGCTGCACCCATTAACCCGTCATTTACATTAGGTATATCTCCTAATGCTATCCCTCCCCCTCTTGAGACATGCTTTCAAAGAGGCAGTTACAAAACTCCTTTGGAAAAAGAAGTAAACAGTGTGTGTTATGTGCATAAATACATCTCTGGGTGGAAAAACAAGTCAAGACAACAAGTAAACATTTCAATGAACAGGAGAGTTTGGGGCTGATTGGGATATGCAGACTTGTAGCACAGCATCCAAGGCGACCCTCCCTCTTGCCCTCTGTACCCCACACATGTGACAGAGAGATTCTGGGTTCACAAGGATGCTCTGTGCCATGACCCGTTTCTTATTTTCAGCAGCTACATGCAATTTTGCACATACCCAATAACTTCAAACGAACTTCTAAGCAATTACATTTCCACTGAAATGTATAATGTGATCAGGTCTTTCATTTATTTATTTTTTCATTTTGCCTCTGCTTTCACTGACTGCAGCAATCCCTCAATCAGAAGTGAAGGGTGAGGTTTAATGACTTCATGTATAATTTAGTTTTCTGCAAAATGCCTCTTCACTTTCTGTTTTGCATAAGCTTAGGAAAGTATGGCAGTGTTTCAGATCTACAAGGACACTAAAGATTTATGTACATTTCAGCTCTACCTTTTTATCCTACGACTTCCTTCTTTGGAATTGTGCACTCAGGTTAAATTAGCTGTTGTAAAAATATCAGAAAAGTTCAGCTGCAGAGACAACAGATGCTTTAATACTTTGCATTGCTCCCCAAATAAACACTTTAAAGCAACTTTGCCTGCTGTATAGATATTATTTTTACAAAGATGCCAGGCATGTCTTTCTCATTAGATCCATCTGAGATCAATTTAGGTAGTTTCTTAGGTGATATATGAGTAGGTATGGAGAAATAGCTATGTGTGGTTGGCCACAAAAGAGCTAAAGAAACAGTGTGTGCCACCTGTTCACAATCTGGAAATGAAATAATATTATAGATTGAGAAACCAAAATCCTACTTTGTGGATATGCTTATGTTTTTCCATAGTTAATTTTTTTCTTCTAGCCCACTTCTCTCCCTACTCATGTGTACTTACAGATACGCACAACATATTGGCTTTTCCATTTAAATCATGGCTATCTCAAGTCTTCAAAGGCACCTCACTGCGTTAGTTAACAGAAAATATTTTTAAAGTATAGCTCTCCTAGTAGCATAGCTATGATAACCAATGGAATACCTTCCAGTTGACCATGCCATGAGAATGTGAAACACACAGAAACACACAGGCACAGAAAACAAGCTTTAGAAAAATCTTGCTCATTTTCAAGCTTCATTTCTACTCTGTAAGATTTCTAATCAGTTAGATTATAGAAGTTTATATAACTGTAATATTAACTTTTGGAAGTATGTCTATTTCTATATATCAACCATTGACAAAGAATTTCAGTATCTCTTCTCCACTGCTCCTTTATGTGATCACACATATTTCACTTATTGCAAAACAGTATTACAACATCTACACGCAAAAGAAAAATACACTTTGCTGTCCTTTGGCTGCCTCCTGCAGTGCCTCTCCAGTGCTAACTCAAGCAAATTTGTGCTCAAGTCTCACTTTCAACACTAGGTAAGTCTGACTTCAACTAGTCAAAGTTATACAAACAACACAAATAAAACTAAGCCACTTTACATGATGAAAATCCTAACATCAACATCATATAGTTGCACCATCAATAACCTCAATTTCCAACATTTCTACTGTTTCTATATTGGGAAAAAATAAAAATAAAAAAGATTACAGTTTAGGAGCACTTTGGGAGGCCAAGATGGGTGGCTCACTTGAGGCCAGGAGTTCGAGACCAGCCTTGCCAACATGGTAAAACCCCATCTCTACTAAAAATAGAAAAATTAGCCAGGCATGGTGGTAGGTGCCTGTAGTCCCAGCTACTCAGGGGGCTGAGGCAGGAGAATCAATTGAACCCAGGCAGAGGAGGTTGCAGTGAAACTCTGCATCACTGAACTCCAGCCTGGGCAACAGAGTGAGACTGTCTCAAAAAAAAAAAAAAAAAAATTACAGTTTTGGCAAATCTCTACAAATCATCCTTTTTTTCTGTCATTCACAATTAGGAGAAAGTTATCAGGTTGCATTCTGGTATCTGATGTACATAGAAGACCTGCTCCAACCTGTCCTCCAACCCTTCAGGTCTCACAGACCCAAAGTCTCACAGGTCTCACAGACCCAAAGCATAGGGAAGATGAGGATGGAGATTGTATTTTTTTGTTGTAAAATGGCATGAGCCCCAGAGTCAGCTGTCCTGTGGTTCAGATTGCAGTACCTCTCATGAGCGTGGTGACACGGATATGAGATGGAGCTCTCTAAGCATTAGTTTCCTCATGTCTGCTGGGAGGAGGGCTGTGCTGATGCTTAAATGAGATCACACATGGAAATGGTTAGCTCAGTGCCCAGCCCACAGTTGATGGTCAATAACATCAACTGCTGTTAGGATAAAAATATTGATTTCTCTTCCCACCACCACGAGGAAGTCCACTACCTGGTACTAAACATTTTCAAAACCAAGAAATTATGATCAGTTGTTAAACTTAAGCATTACTGGTCTGCGTTGATCTATCATATGACAATCCTGTAAAGAGCAGCTTGTCCAAAATGGGCAGCGTGGAGACCACATCAAAGAACTGAAGGCCTCCTACTTAGAGAAGATGCAGTCCAGTTGTAACACTCATGAAATAGGCAGTAAACAGGATAGAGAGGTAGTAAATAGAGTCTAAATTAAACTGCAGGGACTCCAACATGCTGTGAAAGTTTAGAGAAAGGAGAAAACAGTGAGGGATGGATGGGTTGGTTGGGAAGACTTCAAGGAGGAGGCAGGAGTTGAGCTGGTCCTAGTGGAACCAACCTAAAGGACTTGGAAAGGTAGAGAACAGAAATGGGCTCCAAGCAGAGGCAAGTGATGCCCGCAACAAAGACAGTGGCGTGGAATTGAGGGAAAATGTGGACATGACCCAAGCGAGAGGTCTTTACCACAGAACAAGGAGATACAAGAGAGGTAGGATGGAGCTCACTAATGAGGGGTCATAAACACTCAGGGCTTTAAGTACTGTGAGTTTCTAAGCACAGGGAAGTGAATAATGTTTCAATGTGACTCAGGAAAGCAAAGTCTGGTGGTATAATGACTGAATCGATCAGAGACACTGGCAGTGATCCAAGAATGAAGGGACCCAGTTCTAGAACACAGTGAAAATATCTATTGATATCTTGACGCATAGACAAAATGTCATTCTCACAACAGTTCTATGAAATAAACACGAATCCCTTTTCTCGAGGAGTTAGAGGTTTTGAGAGGTTCAGCAGAAGGGAAAAGCAAACCACAGTTTCCTATAGCAGCGTGTGCCCTATGTCAGGCAGCACAAGAAAATTGCCAGGAAAAGGCTTGAGATTTTAAGACTTTCTGACCGCATTCATGCCTCAAACAGCAGAAAAATCTCTTTACCTACCTGTAAAGCTCTAAACACAACAGAGTTTCCTGGAACCATTGAAGTCTTTTCTTTTCTTTTTTTACAGAATCTTACTCTATTGCCCAGGCTGGAGGGTAATGGTGCAATCATAGCTTACTGAAGCCTCAACCTACTGGGCTCCAGTGATCCTCCCACCTCAGCCTCCGAGTAGCTGGAACAACAGGTGCACACTACCATGCCCAGCTAATTTTTTAATTTTTCTGTTTTTTGGAGACGGGGTCTCACTATGTTGCCCAGGTTAGTCTCAAACTCTTGGGCCCAAGTGATTCCCCGGCCTTGGCCTCCCAAACTGCTAAGATTACAGGTATGAGCTACCACACCTGGTCCCATTGAAACCTACATTTCCATTTTTAGCCTCCTTATAAATCAAATGGACAGAACTGAGACAGGGATGCTTTGATTTTTATGATCCTTTTAATAACGATTTCAAAATCTAGCACTAATTTTTTATGCATTTTCTTACGGCATCTACCAGTTGCAGGTTGCAGAAGAAACATGTTTCCTACAGTGACTGCAGGCTGAAGGATAATCATATATGTCTCGTAAATTACGGGGAAACCCTGCTAGTAATCCTTCAACATGCAATGCTGGAATGGTGTCTGATGTCACTCAAAATCCCAGTGAGTTCTTCCTTGATTAACTATGTATGCAAGCTCTTGACAAGGACATTGGAGAGATGTTTCCTGAGGACAGAGAGCTGTGACTCTTATCCACTCTGGCTCAAAGTTTTGAACTTTGCTTAACCGAGTTCTGGTACTTACGGTGGTGCAAAGGGCTGTGTCCCTAAGGCTCTGCATATCTAACAGTATTTCTGAGAGTTCTCATGGGAAGAGTTTATAGGTCTAATAATTTAACAAATGCTTAGGTGGATGTCATTCTGAAAAATGGCCTTCCAAGAGCAATGCCAGCACAGCTCAGGCACTGATTAAATGGTTCTGACATAATTGCCAGTTCAGAAGAATCATGACAGCCACTACTCACACAATTTTGGAGTGAAAACTATTGAAAAGAGTCACATGGGAAAAGCATTGGAAAAGCAATTATGGAGAATCATTTATTTATTTTATGGGAACACTGATGTCAAATATTGGCAGATTTTTAAAAAAGCATTAAAATTATCTGACCAATGCAGTAGTCATAGCTAGTACTCAAACACATAAATTTAAAAATTTTATTTAGTGAAAAACAGATCAAATTCCACGTTCTGCAGCGTATCCGAGGTTCTTTAAAATGGTTAAGGGGTCAACATTAATGAGCTCTGTGCCAAACTATAAACAAGAAGTCCAACATGGAAATTGGATATCAAGACCCTAAACAAAGCATAAACCGCTGAAAACTCCATACAGGATTTAGTCCCCACCAACAAAGCATGAAACAGCATGACAGTGAGCAACACTGGTGAGCTTAATGCTCCATCTATTGGGAGAAGTACTAGTGCTACCTGGTGCTCCTGAGTACAGTGACAATGGTTTCAAGCACACTGGAGTAGGTCAGTTGCCTCCCCATTGCAGAGGAGCTGGGGGATTGAAAAAAAAATGTTACTGGACCGCATGCTGACAGTCAGAACTAATGTTTAGAGGAATTTCCAAAGGGCAGAGGAAAATGGGCAAACCATATGGGGCTTTTGAGCAAACTGCTTTTCCATCAGTTCTGAATTGTTTGGCGAGCTCCATTTTCTCCTCCTTTCTGCTCATCAGACTTACAGGACAAGTCGTATTGTTTCTAAATGCTGTCAGTCTTGAATTGCAAATGTAACTTATAAAAGACCCATATATACCAATGATTCCTACCGTACTGCTGAACCCCCACAACCTCTGATGCCTGAGAATATGTTTTTACTGGGAGGATCTTGTTTAAAAATTAGAGCTTTTAGACAAAGTTCTGAAGGTTCAGCAATGCAATGAAAACAAGAAGGAACAGGAGCTGTGGAGGAAGATGCATGGACCTGGCTGAAGTCTAGGCTTTGGGTCAGTGACAAAAGAGAAGATGAATGATGAGCCTAGGGCAGTAGCAAAGGAGAGGTAACTGAGCAGAGGGTATGGAACCTATAATCCCATCTTTCAGAACCACTGCAATTCACAGAGGGAAAATGAGCCAGCAGTCAGGGGCTCACATAAAGATCAAGACTAGAGAGATCTATAGAATCAAAGTAAATTACAGATATTCACTCCATTTTACATGAACTTCCTATATAGGGAAGAAAAGGTAGGGTGGGGGAGAAGCCTAAGAACAAATGGAAGAAACATCTCTTACAAAATAAGGTGATAGAAATGCATTCGAATCTATCATGAACCACAACAAACTAAAAATGTACTAAGTGGTAACATGGTAGAATTTAAACGTAAAAGCTGTGAGACTTGATTGAAATACTAAAATCTAGCTGTATGTTATTTATGAGACACCACTAAAATAGAGGGGTTGAAAATATATTCTAGAAAAAATACTAATTAGAAGGAAACTGGCAAAGTTATATTGAAATTAGACAAAATAAACTGTAAAGAAAAACATTACTAAAGATAATTCTATCAGTGCTTAATGATAAAATGTTAAATTCACTTTAAAAGATAGCAATTCTAAACTTGTATTTTCCTTATAACTTAGCTCCAAAATATATTACCTCTTTCAACACACTTCTTTCAGTAACTGATAGATTAAATAGACAAAAATTAAGTATACAGAAAATGTGAACAAAAGCTTGATCTAAAAAATATATAAAACACTGTGCTCAACATTGTTTTTAAGAATACATAAAATATTTAAGAAAACATTATGTATAAGGCTCTAACTAATGTTCACAAATTGCAGTGAATGTTCTGATTGTATATAATGCAATCAACTTGGAAATCATTAATAAAAAGATAAAAATCTTCCAAGCACTGAGAACTAAAATATACACCCATAAACTCACATGCTTCTAAATAATTCATGGGTCAAATAATTCATATTAAAAACTAAAAATATTTAATAGTCAATGATAATAGAAATACTGTCAAACTTACTGGATGCAGGGCAAGTGTTACTTAGAGGAAAATCAATGCTTAGAGGAAAAATCAATACTCTCAAATCAATGTTTATATTTGAAAAAAAGAGGGCAAGTTAATGTGTTTAGCACCTCATTTAAAAATAAGAAAAGAATAAACTCAAAGAAAGTAGAAGGAAATTAATAAAGAACAGTATTAAAAGAAATTTAAAAAAATGTAATATTAAAGATCAACAAAGACAAAAGTTATTTCTTTTTCTTTTTTCTTTCTTTCTTTCTTTTTTTTTTTTTTTTTTTTTTATTGAGGCAGAGTCTTGCTCTGTCACCCAGGCTTGGAGTGCAGTGGCACAATCTTGGCTCACTGCAACCTCCACCTCCCAGGTTCAAGCGATTCTCCTCTCCCGAGTAGCTGGGATTACAGGCGCCCCACCACCACGCCCAGCTAATTTTTTGTATTTTTAGTAGAGATGGGGTTTCACCATGTTAACCAGGATGGTCTCAATCTCCTGACCTCAGGTGATCCACCTGCCTCGGCCTCCCAGAGTGCTGGGATTACAGGCGTGAGCCACTGTGCTCAGCCGACAAAAGTTATTTCTTTGAAAAGATTAATAAAACTGACAAACGTCTGGCAGGAATGCTAAAGGAAAAAAGAAGGCATAAATAAACTATATAATTATGAAAAAGGGATAAAGAAACATGAGTAGAAACAAATTAAAAAGATAAGAATATATTAAGAAATACATGCCTCTAAATAAAAAAGATAAAATGTAGAAATTCATATGAAAATATTAACTATCAAAATTAACTCAAGAAAAATGAGAAATCTGTAACAGTCCTATTAACTACTGAAAAAAATTAGTAATCTAAAATTTTAGTATGGGGAAATTGCCAGATCTAGCCAGTTTTACAGGTGACTTTTAAACACTTAAGGGAAAAATAATTTTAAGAGAATAAAAAAATACAGAATGTGATTCCACTCATTTTAAAAAGCAGATATTATTTTAATTCTAAAATCACAATGTGAAAATATAATAAGGATAATTAACAGATTAGACTCGCCTATGAACATGAATGAAAAATGATCAGTTAACAGCACTCAGCAATGTTTAATATATATCATGACCAAGTTAGGTTTATCCCAAGGATGAAGGGTTGGCTTTTTGGTATATAATAATAATATTAATTATATAAATCACATATATGTTATATTAACTTTCTATGTTAACATACCAAAGAAGAGAAATCAAATAATTATTTTGTATCTCAAAAAATGCTAAAAAGTATCCTATCAAATCCAGTATCTATCCATGGTAAATAATATAAATAAACCAGGAATTAAAGGGAATTTCCTTAACCTAATCATAACTGACAATCTATTAAGGGTACTTGTCAACCTAAGTTTTTAAAACATTTCATGTAACATATATATTGTGAAATGATTACCACAGTCAAGTTAGTTAACACATCTTATAACCTAATTTAGTTACTTTTGTGTGTGTGGTGAGAACATTTAAGATCTACTTAAGTCTCAGCAAATTTCAAGTATGTAATACAGTATAATTAACTATAGTCACCATGCTGTACCATGCTGTACATTAGTTTCCCGGAACTTCTTCATCTAATAACTAAAGTTTGTACCTTTTGACCAACATCTCCATTTCCTCTAACCCCCAGCCCCTGGCAATCATCGTTCTACTCTGTTTCTATGACTTTTTTAGATTCCACATGTAAGTAAAACCATACAGTGTTTATCTTTCTCTGACGTATTTCATTTTGCATAACGTCCTCAAGGTTCATTCATGTTGTTGCAAATGGCAGGGTAGACTTCTTTTTTTGTGGCTGAATAATATTCCATTGCATATATGCACCATAATTTCTTCATCCATTCATCTATTGATAAACATTTAGGTTGTTTCCATGTCTTGGTTATTGTGAATAATGCTGTAATGAGCATTGGAGTCCAGATGTCTCTTTAAGGTGCTTCTATTTTTAACCTTTTGTGGAATCTCCACACTGTTTTGAATAATGGTGGTAAAAAATTACATTCTCACCAACAATGCAGAAGAGTTTCTTTTCCTCCACATCCTTGCCAACACTTAGGTTGATTTGTCATTCTGAAAGGTGTGAGGTGATATCTCATTGTGGTTTTGATTTGCATTTCCTTGATGATTAGTGATGTTAATCACCTTTTATTATACCTATTGACCATTTGTATATCTTCCTTGGAAAAATGTATCCGGTTATTTGCTCATTCTTAAGGATTTTTTTTTTTTTTTGCTATTGAGTTGTATGAATTTCTTATATATCTTGGATATTAACCCTCTTATCAGATATACGGTCTTCAAATATATGCTCTCATTCTGTAGGTTGCTTTTTCTCTTTGTTGATTGTTTCCTTTGCTGTGCAGAAGTTTTGTACTTTGATATAAACCTACTTGCTACTTTTGGTTTTGTTGCTTGTGTCTTTGTTTCATATCAAAAATGTCATTGACTGCTTTGTAGTGGGTCCTAAGAAAACAAACAAACAAAGAAAAAAACATTGCCAAGACCAATGTCAGGGGGTATTTCCCTAGGTTTTCTTCTAAGAGTTTTACTGTTTCGGGTCTCATGTTTAAGTCTTTGAAAAATTTCAAGTTAAGTTTTGTGAGTATAAGAGAGCAATCCAATTTCATTCTTTTGCATGTGCATATCTAGTTTCCCCAACACCATTTATTGAAGAGATTATCCTTTCCCCATCGTGTATTCTTGGCACTCTTGTAAAATATTAGTTGATCATATATGCATGAGTTTATTTCTGGGCTCCTAATTCTGTTCCATTGGTCTCTGTGTCTGTTTTTATGCTAGGATCATACTAATTTGATTACTGTAGCTTGCAATAAAGTTTGAAATCAGGGAGTCTAATGCCTATAGTTTTATTCTTTCTTAAGATTGCTTTGGCTATTTGGGGTCCTTTGTAGTTCCATACAAATTTTAGAATTTTTTTTCCTATTTGTTAAAAAATGCCATTGGAATTTCAATGGAGATTGCACTGAATTTATTGGTCAGTTTGGGTAATATAGGCATTTTAACAATATTAAGCCTTCCAATCCATGAACATGGGATATCTTTCCACTTATTTGTATCTTCAATTTCTTTTATAAATGTTTTCTAGTTTCCAGTGTATAGATCTTTCACATCCATGGTTAAATTTATTCTAAGTATTTTTATTCTTTTTGATGCTATTATAAATATGATTTTTCCTCTTCATTTTCAAATAGTTTGTGTATAGAGGTAAAACTGATTTTTGTATGTTTATTTTGTTTTACTGATTAATTTATTAGTTATAACAGTTTCTGGTGGAGTCTCTGAGGTATTTCTATATATAAGATCATGTTACATATAAACAGAGACAATTTTGCTTCTTCCTTTCCAATTTGGATGCCTTTAATGTCTTGTTCTTGCCTAATTGCTCTGGCTTGGATTTCTAGTACTATGTTGAACAGAACTGGTGAGAGTGGGCACCTTTGTCTTGTTAGAAGAAAAGCTTTCAGCTTTTCTTTGTTGAGTATGTTAGCTGGAAACTTTATATATGGCCTTTCATATATGCTGAGGTATATTCCTTCTATACACAATTTGTTGAGAGTTTTTATCATGAAAGGACTTTGAATTTTGAGAAATGCCTTTTCTACATATATTGAGGTGATCATATAATTTATATGCTTCATTCTCTTAATGTGGGGTATCATATTTATTGATTTGCATATGTTGAACCATCCTTGCACCCCAGGGATAAATCCCATTTGATTATGGTGTATGATCCTTTTAATGTGCTGTTGAATTTGGCTTGCTAGTGTTTTGTGGGTAATTTTTGGATCTACATTCACTGGGGATATTGGTTAATCCTTTTTCTCATAGGGTCCTTATCTGGCTTTGGATCAGGGTAATATTGGCCTTGTAAAATGAGTTTGGAACTGTTTTCTCATCTTCAACTTTTTTGGAAGCATTTGAGAAATACTAGCCTTAATTCTTCTTTAAATGTTTGGTAGAATTCACCAGTAAAGCCATCTGGACATGAACTTTTCTTTGTGGGAGATTTTTGATTAGTGATTGAATCTCCTTGTTATTGCTATATTTGAATTTTCTATTTCTTCATGAATAAGTTGTACGTTTCTAGGAATTTACCCAGTTCTTCTAGGTTATCCAATTAGTTGGCATACTTTAATCTTATCAAACCAAAAGATGTATAGGATTTATAAAGAAGATTTTGAAGCTTTATTGAAAAACATTAAAGAAGATCCAAACAAATGGAGGCATAAACCATATTAATGGATAGGAACAGCCAATACTGCCAAGAAGACAATTCTCCCAAGATTTATAAATGCATCCCATGCAATTTCAAACAAAACTATACAGAGTTTTTCCTAACGCTGACTGAATTGTCCATGTTTCCCATGGCCTTGGTGATTCTAAAATTATGGAAACACAAATACTGAGAATTAACAACATGTTTCTACAGAAGAAAGGAAAGGTAGGCAATAAAAGAGCTTAGACACATTAGTAGGAGACAAATAAAAATACTCTAGTGGATAAAGATGCAAAGGATACGAACAATTCACAAAAGAAAATTTTCACATGGTCAGTAAACATATGAAGACATGTATAGCTTCAAATGGAACAATAAGGAAATAATCTTTTTTCACTCATCAAATTGGCAAAGATCTTTTAAAAGTTTAATAGCCATTTTAGTGAGGAATTGAAGTAACCATTCTTACAGAGTGCTGATGCGAATGTGAGCTGATGCAACCTTCATGAAAACAGGTTGTCAAAACAGGAGTATGTAATGAATCTTAAGCATTTTATATACTTCGAACTAGTAATTTCACCTCTTGAAATACATCTTTAGAAAGCAATGGAGGTAAATCTTAAGAGTTATTTATAGCAGTGTTCATAGCAAAGATAAAGGAAACATTTGGGATATAATATTAAGTGTAAAAATAAGACATGAAACTCTTTGTGTTAAGATTGTAATGCCTTAAAATATTAGGCAGAAAATTATTGAAAATTGATACTGAGTTATAGGTGATTTTTTTAATGCTTTCTTTAAAATTTCCAAATTTCTTTTAAAAATTATATTTTTCTCTTAAAAGAAAACAACAAAATTGGGCCTGGAAAGCTTTAAAAACAAATTAAATACTCCATACTCTTACAACTATTTTTCATCATTAAAATGGAGAAAAAAAATAAAAGCAACCATTCTCTTTAGGCATATAAATTATGTTAATTGGATTTATAGTATATTCTCTTCATGTTTCAAGAAGTAAGCTTAAAATACACTTAGTAATCAGCCAAGTAAAATATTTTGGCCATAAAATTGGCAAGGAACTCACATGCATAATTACCTAAAGCACATAAATACAATACATATAAAAACATATGCTGCGTATTTATAATTAACACTGAATACATTACAATTATTCAGTATCTAATATAGTTTCCCTGAAGTAAACAGATAAAAGGTTTTCCATGTCTCCCTAAAGGGCGATAATAGAAGATAAAGGGAGTGAAGAAGTTTTTAAAATCTATAGCATAATGAATAATATGGGTGAATTCTTTTTTTTTTGTTTTGTTTTGTTTTTGAGACAGAGTTTCACTCTGTTGCCCAGGCTGGAGTGCAGTGGTATGATCTCGGCTCACTGCAACCTCCGCCTCCTGGGTTCAAGCAATTCTCCTGCCTCAGCCTCCCAAGTAGCTGGGACTACAGGTACCTGCCACCACACCTGGCTTATTTTGCTATTTTTAGTAGAGGTGGGGTTTCACCATATTGGCCAGGCTGGTCTCAAACTCCTCACCTTGTGATCTGCCCACCTCAGCCTCCCAAAGTGCTGAGATTATAGGCATGAGCCGCGGCACCCAGCCAATTTGATTATATTTCAATCATGGACATAAAAGTACTTTATTTCAGAAGAGACAATAGAAATTGGAAAAGTCAGCATATTCCCTTTCTTTTCTGTGACATGACTGGTCAAAAACATGGGCTCTAATTCAATATTACTGTGTTCTGAATGATACATGTGACAATAATATGAATTTATACATTGTAAAATGTCAAACATTAAGTAATTCAAAACATTTAGTCCACATTATTTCCTTATCATTCACGATTCTTTTTTTTTTTTTGAGTGGTAGCAAGGTTTATAGTGAAGAGCGAAAGAACAAAGCTTCCACAGCGTGGAAGGGGACCCAAGCGGGGTTGCCCATGATTCTTAAGAACTGGGTGAGTAGGGATTAGAGACATCATGGAATCATAACCACATTTCAGACACTGTGAGAACTTGATACAAAAGTGTGCTAATACTATGACCTTATCATCTCAATGCAGACTTCCCAGTGTTTTGGAGATGGGGTGTGGGTTAGAAGTGAGATTCGGAAGAGGCTGAAATGAGGGGAGACAAGAGGAAGAAAAGATAGGAAGGGCACATCGGGATAGAAACCACCTCATTCAGAAACTTGGAATAAAATCAGAACCAGCCACAGAGAACCAGAGAAGTGCCTGTGGATCATACGTGATGGCCATGTCCCCACACAGATCTCCAACAGCCAGTTAGTGTCGCCCACTGAAAAACATTCCATCCATGAGAATACGCCCATCAAACTGGAAATCCAGCATCTCTAAGGAGACCGTACTACTGCTAATATCAGAGACATTTTGTGAGTAGTTGCTGTCACAACTGATGGAAGTTGCTTCATGGAAGTTCCGTGATTTCCTCAATGTTCCAGTGTTAGAGAGTTCGTAGAGAGGAACCATGACCCACATTTGCCTTCTGATTCCTAATCCACTGTCCTTTCTATAACACAGCACTGTTCTTTGAAAAAAAATTGACTTTTCAACTGGTTATTTTTTGTATCATTCAATCAAAGCATAAGGTGTTATCTTGGCTCTGCCATGAGGTTAATAAGATTGTCAGTTATTTTGTATCATTCCACTGAAAAAAGATCATCAACTTCCAGAGAAGATTTTTTAGAAAACCTTGGGCTTTCATGCCCAACTCACGTTTACAAACTTGTCTTCTTCTTCTCTTCTCCCTTCTTCCTGCTGCAGGGTTGGTTGGCAGCCAAGCAATAATCCAGGAGAGCAGCACATGGAATCCATGGCTCTCAAGACCTGTAGCTTGGTTTTAGCCTAGAACTGGTCATGTCAGATGAGCCAGGATGGCGGATATCTTCAGAATGATTTTCCTGCATTCCTCAGACAATGAGAAACTAGCGCAGGGAGGAGCAATGTTGCAGGGACCTCATGTCACAGAGCTGAGACCCTGAGTGAGATTAATGGACAGCATCTGCTGCTGCTGAGCTGCTGAAACACACCAGAATTGGCGCTGTCAACGGGGCCCCAGGCTGGATAGGTCCTCTGCCAAAGAACAAATCGCTGCTCAAAGCAAACACAACAGCGGAGAGGAAAACTAACATTCCTGCCTTGAAATCACAAGTCACATCAATAAAACACAAGGTTATTTCCATAGGTCTGTGTCTTCATGGAGTTTCATACAGAAGTCATGTGCTTCAGTAGAAAGAACACAGGCTTTGTGTTGCTCCAGCCTGCCTGCAACTCTAGACAGGACAGCCTGGGGCGAGTTACTTAAATTCTGACTCATTTTCTCATCTGGAAAATGGGTTTGATAGTAATGTAATAGCATTGTGGTTAGAAATAAACATCTCTGTGTGTGCTGTGTGTGTAGATGTGTACTCTTTTTTTTTTTTTTTTTTGAGATGGAGTCTTGCTCTGTCGCCATGCAGGAGTGCAGTGGTGCGATCTCAGATCTCTGCTCACTGCAACCTCCACCTCCTGGGTTCAAGTGATTCCCCTGCCTCAGCCTCCCGAGTAGCTGGGACTACAGGTGCACACCACCATGCCCAGCTAATTTTTTGTATTTTAGTAGAGACAGCGTTTCGCCGTGTTGGCCAGGATGGTCTCGATCTCCTGACCTCGTGATCTGCCTGCCTCGGCCTCCCAAAGTGCTGGGATTACAGGAGTGAGCCACCACGCCCAGCCTGGTGTGTTCTTTGTACAGTGCCGATATAGTAGGTGTTAGACAAGGGCAGGTACCCTCAACATCATGAAAGTTCTAGCAGCCAAGCAAGACTTATGGAAAGTCCACCCCTCAAAGCCTCACTTGCCTCTGAAATGCCTTTATGAGCTGTGAAACTGTCTATGATGATATAGAGTTTCTTTGTTGGAATAGTCATGTTATGAAATGCACTAGAGTCTCATGTAAATAATCCTACATTGCTTCTATTAGCGGTTGGTAAGAGATAGGAAAAGCCAAAGTGCTTTTTCTCCTCTCACACATTCAGCCCAGCACAGAACACTGCTGTCATCAGACGTGCAGGATTTTTTCCACACCAAACAACTCTCCAGTGGACATCAACTCCGTTTCCTCTCATTCGCTTCCACTCTGACACTTTCTACCTGGAGTCAGATCCCATAGGCTGAGGCCTCAGTCCCACAAGATGGCAACCCCCTGCTTCAGATGCCAGTCCCCAGTAGTAGGTTGTCATCTATACTATCAATCAAGGTTCCCATGACATCCTCCTTAGGTTTAATTTATTCACTAGAGCAGCTCACAGAACTCAGGGAACACACATTTACTGGTTTATTATAAAGGATACAGGCAAGCAACCACACGAACAGGTGTGTAGGACTGGGTATGGGGCCAGGACGCCAAGCTTCCATGCCCTCTGTGGATGTGCCACCACCCAGCACCTCCATGTATATATTCAGCAGCCCAGAAGCTCATCACAGCTTGTTCGAGTTTTTAGAGAGTGTGATCTCTAGCTGCCTCTACCCCTCTTCACTGGAGGTTGGTGTGTGGGGCTGAAAAAGTTCCAACTCTCTAATCATTAGGTTTTTCTGGAGACCCACCCCATCCTGAGGCTAGCTAAGGGCTCCTCCACTCTAAGTCAACACTAGCATCAAGTTAGATTTTAGTAAAAGATGCTCTTATCACTCATAAAATCCCAAGGGTTTTAAGAGCTCAGTGTCAGGAACCAGGGACAAAGACCAAATATATTTCATTCCTGCCACAAGGTTAAATAAGAAATGTAAAGCAAACATTTATTAAAAATGTCCATCCTCAGCTGGGAGTGGTGGCTCACACCTGTTATCCTAGCACTTTGGGAGCCCTAGGCAGGTGGATCACTTGAGGTCAGGAGTTCGAGACCAGCCTGGCCAACATGGTGAAATCCTGTCTCTACTAAAAATACAAAAATTAGCCGGGTGTGGTGGTGCATGCCTCTAGTCCCAGCTACTCAGGAGGCTGAGGTGGGAGAATCTCTTGAACCCGGCAGATGGAGGTTGCAGTGAACCCAGACTGTACCACTGCATTCCAGCCTGGGCAGCAGAGTGAGACTCCACCTTGAAAAAAAAAAGTCTATCCTCAAATTTTTAAACAGGTTGGCTTTCAATAAGTAAAATGACCAAATGGAACATATCTATGCTTTCCATTTTTAGGTGATCAGTATTGATCAGGTTCAAGTTGGTCCATACAGTTTTTCTGACTGGATACCCTTAGCCCACCCGATCCTATATGATGATTTGTAACATTCTGAGCTTGTATTTTTTAATAGTTCTATATCCATCCCTATCATTTCCCCAGGAACAGGTGTATGTGTTTAAATATGCAGAAATCAATTCATCAAATATGAATTACAAGGTGTAACTACATAGAAATCAATTCAGCACATATTCAGTATTGTTTGTCAAATACGTACTGAATAAATCAATTAATATATTGCCTACTATATTATCAGTTAATATATTGCCTACTGTATTATCAGTTAATATATTGCCTACTATATTATTCAAACACAGAGCTGTGAGACTGTAGGGGGAATGGTTGTTTCTGGTTGGGATCAGGGACAGCTTGGGGGGCAGTCACATCTGAGCTGTGTCTAAAGGGATTTGGCAAGTGAAGGAGGAGCTAAAGTCACGGCCAGGCAGAGGCCACAATCTGCAGCATGAGCCCTGGAGGCCTGGAGGATGGCAAGGTGGCGAGTACATGAGCAGAAGCAGAGCACAGCCTGCATGGTGGGAAGCATCTGCATTACAACGAGAGTCTGAAACACAGAGTGAGGTCTTGACACAGAGGGCTGAATGTGCTATGCTGAGGTTCTTATTTTTGGAAAGAATCCGTGGCATAGTTTTCAGCATCAGTCAAACATGATAACATCCATGTCTTACAAAGAAAACTGGTTGCAGAGTCTGGAACAGATTTGAAGGGGAAAGACTAGGTAGGAAGACAAGTCAGGGGACTCTTCCGATGGCACAGACAAGTGATCAGGGCAGGCCCTAGGGGAGGGAAAAGAGGGCAGCCACTGAAAATGGGGAGGAGAGAGAGAGCAGTTGGGACTTGAGCCTGCTGGTGTGGAAATGAGGGAGCGGCAGGGGCAATGGCAACCGTGAAATATCTAGTTTGACCATGTTAGTGGGGGGTGACAGCATCAAACTAATCAAAAGCAGGACCAGTACCAGACACACATAAGGTCTGCAGATGCTGGCACACGGGCACGTTCACTATCCTTTCTGGGCCAGGTCCTCCAAGAAGGCACTTGTGGCTAATGGCATCTGACACTAAAAGCATGTTAACAAGTGGGAAAATTGCTTAACTTCTTTCAGGTTAGATAAAGAAAATTGTAATAACCAGCTTCAAAATGGAAACCAGACAGTTGCCTAGAAGTGCTTCACACAAATAGGAAAATATCAACTGCCATGAATTATCATCAGCGGGAGCATGGAGAGTTGTAGGAAATAACAATTTTTAATCTAATTTTCTGAAGTCTGAGCTTGTATATGATGTCATCAGAGGCAAGGGCAAAAGAAAACTGTATAAAAAATTAGCTGATGTGAAAGAGGCCCCAAAAGCAGGCAGACTGAGTGAAGCAGGCAACACATAAAACACACTTTTCTATTGGTACTTTAGAAAAAAAATAAACCAAATATTCATGTCAAAACCAACTCTCTATTGCATTATTTAAAAATATGCAGAAACTTTCACCCACTAAGAAAGTACCCATAAACACATACACCTTACTTGCCCAAATAGCTTGAAGCCATCTCAAAATTTCAGAGAGAAGTGTTTATCATTTTCTTATGGACCTGGCTCACCAGCACCATAATAATTAAAGGAAAAAAGAACGTCAAAAATCACTTGGCTGCTTCAGCCATTGGAGACACAGCTGTGTGATTCTTAATGCATTTACAGTGCCTGCCAGTGCCTCCCCACCCCCAGCTCCCCATCCTTAGCCTTCAATGGTTTTGTTTTGTTTTGTTTGTTTTGTATCCTATGGGACAGAAAACAACCTGCACTGATTGTGCCAATTGATTGACTCAGCTGGTCCCTCGAAATATGAAGCAGGAACTGAAAAGCACATCTGAAAAGTGTGTGGGCTGGAGGTGAGGGAAGGGGCGCCTCCCCCTCTGGACTGCACACAGAATCTATGAACCAGCTGTGCACAGGCAATGTTCTGTCAGCTGAGTAACACAAAGCGCCTTTGATTCCACCTGCCCCTGCTTCTTTGTGCAAAAGCCAGCGAAGGGGCTGCTGTGCACCATTCTGAAAAGTCGTCTAGAAGTGTGTGCAATTCTCCCTCTGCCGATCAACTCCCAACAAGGGGGAGCCCAGGTGCCCAGGGCGCCTTCCTCCCGCGCCCTGCTGCTGGGCTGGTCTCAAAATTCCAGGGCCTGTCCTCCCCAGCTCAAGGCCTTTCCCATGGAAGGGCATCTGAAGGGAGGGAGTCAGAACTGCGATCTCTGCAGAGAGCAGGTGGCTTTCTGGGAGTGCTTTTTGTAGGATATGCTGGTGCTATGGTTTGAATATGGGTTGCTTGTCCCCATCAAAACTCATGTTGAAATCTGGTCCCTGGTGTGGCAGTGTTGGGAGATGGGGCCTAGTGGGAGGTGTTCGGATCAGGGGAGTAGATCCCTCACGAATGGGTTGGTGCCATCCTCATGGTAATGAGTGAGTCATGCTCTGGCAAAACTGGCTTAGTTACCACAAGAGCAGGTTGTTACAGAGCAATTCCAGGAGGTGGTTCATGCCTGTAGCTCCAGTACTTTGGGGGGCTGATGTGGGAGGATCACTTGAGTCCAGGAGTTCAAGATGAGCCTCAGCAACATAGTGAGACTCTGTCTCTACAAAAAATTAAAAAAGTTAGCTGGGCTTGGTGGTGCGTGCCTGTAGTCCCAGCTACTCAGGAGGCTGAGTGGGATGATTTCTTGAGCTGAGGAGGTCAAGGCTGTAGTAAGCTATGATTACACCACTACACTCCAGCCTGGGCAACAGAGTGTCTCTTAAAAAAAATGAAAAAAGCAATTCTCCTTCTGTTTGGTCCTCTCTCACTGCACGTGTCCACTTCCCCTTTGACTTAGCACATGGCCCTCACCAGAAGGCAGTGCCATGCTTCTCTCCTTCCCAGCTTGCAGAACCTTTTTTCTTTACAAATGACCGAGCCCCAGGTATTCTGTTGTAGCCACATTAAACAGACAAGAACAGCTGGCTTCACTGAGGTAGGAGGCAAGTAAATAAGAGGGAGATCTGGGGTCAGACAGGGTGGCTCACGCCTGTAATCCCAACACTTTGGGAGGCCAAGATGGGCAGATACCTGAGGTCAGGAGTTCGAGACTAGCCTGGCCAACATGGTGAAAAACTCTACTAAAAATACAACATTAGCCAGGAGTGGTGGCATGTGCCTGTAGCTCCAGCTACTTGGGAGGCTGGGTTGGGAAAATCACTTGAACCCAGGAGGCGAAGGTTGCAGTGAACTGAGATGGCACCACTGCACTCCAGCCTGGGTGGGCCACAGAGTGAGAATAAGTCACACACACACAAAGAAAGCAAGATTTTAGAGTGCAGGTGAGACATTTTAATAATAATTTTTTCTTAAGTTGCCACAGCTTTGTCAAATATAGACAAAGGCAGCAAATAAAACACTGAGCTTGGATTTAACAAAGTCAGCTGTTTTACTTAGAAAACGGGGGAAGGATAAGAGGTGGGGGGATATACAACTCATATGTTTAAAAAAGACCTAAAAGGAGCTACAAGGAGACAGACGTGTTTAAAGAAAATCCAGGTTCCTCAGAAAACTTTGTAGGCTGTACCTAATTCTGAAGATTCTGGCATAATGTTTTCCATTCCCCAGTTTAAACTGAGCTAAAAAACAGTCTTCACATTCAACTATAAAATTAATTACCAGTGTTTGTGCCCAGGAGAGAGGCATAATATAAGAAAAGTAGGTGGGGCCGAGCACAGCAGCTCATGCCTATAATCCTAGCATTTTGGGAGGCTGAGGCAGGCAGATTACTTGAGGTCAGGAGTTTGAGACCAGCCTGGCTAACATGGCGAAAATCCATCTCTACTAAAAATACAAAAATGAGCCGGGCATGGTCGTGCAAGCCTGTAGTTCCAGCTTTCAGGAGGCTGAGGCTTGAGTATCGCTTTAATCCAGAGGTAGAGGTTGCAGTGAGCTGAGACTGTGCAACTGCACTCCAGCCTGGGTGACAGAGCAAGACACTGTCTCAAAAACAAAACAAACAAAAACAAAAAAAGTACGTGGAATAAAGATAATGCTTTTCTTAATATATTTAGATACATACATGTACACACACACTTTTTTTTTTGAAGAATAGGATGCAAAGAGTTACTTCAGTCTTTGATACGTTTCAGCTCTAGTAATTGGAAATCATTTTTTTGCACCCCAGAGTGACACTATTAGCTAATAAAATAGTACCATCTGTGTTTTTCAGGACATCCTCTCTGGAAGTAGCCTTCAATTGACATCCTTTCTTTATCTTAATTTTACAGTTATAGCAAAACATATTCTTTCAGAATAATTTGGCTGTTTTCCTACTTAAGGTTGTCTTTCTGCTTGGATCCCCAAAGGGACTTAGAATCAGTTCAAAAATTGAGGCATAAAAAAAATAATCGAGCCATCAACAAGGTCCTTTGGGGACTGCAAAAGGGGAGGAACTCACTCTCCACTCGCACAGGATCACCACAATGTTGGACCTGACATGGTATCAAGCCACTTACAAGGGGTGCAACACACCCTTGTCTAGGGCTGGGTGTGAGGGTTCAGGGCAGAGCTGCAAATGTCCCTGTTCAACTCTAGCTGAGAAAGGCCCAGAAGTCTGCGTGGGGCAGGGTGGCTGAGTCTGACCTGTCTGTCCCTCGTGAGTGAAGCGCTCTCTCTTCTACTTTTCTGGGAAGCCCAAAGGTTTCCCCCAGAGGCTTAGCACAGACTGCCCTTTGCTTGTCAGAGGAACCAGGCAGCAATTCTCTCACAGCAACATAAACAAACTTGCCCTTTCTGCTCTTTCTCCTCTCCTGGAGAGGTCCCTGCACCACTCTCTGTTGACAACATGCCATTTTCTGTTCAATTCAGCATGTTTACTTCTTTATTGTGATTCATGTCTGAGTTTCTTTTGAATCAAATTATTGCATCTCCCTGGTGAGAGGTGCCATATGACTACCTTGTTAGAACAAAATCAAATAAAAAACCTGCACTGAGCTCTGCTCCATCTCATCCCCACCACATGGTATGCTCTTGTTTGGACATACTTCTGTCGGCTACTTGATCAGTAACGAATCCTTCTGGTGTTTAGGCCAATTTTGAGACACTGCTGTCTTGAAAACGATAAAGAAGAATTGGTTGAAACCTGTTCAGCAGAGAGAACATCACTACTTCAAAAAAATTTTACAACATAAATGACTGGCTTTTCCTGATATATACAGATTGAAGAAGACCAGAAATGCCGATGGGATGATTACACAGAGTCACAGCAACAACCAGAGCCATTCTTTAGATTTTATCCCCAAAGATGCTTCAGTACTGAAGTAATTCACTGCTTCAACAAGTCTTGAAGCCAAGCATTCCACGGCATTTTTGAATAGAGATAGAACAACAAGAACTTTTAAAGTAAATACACATTCCCTTTCTCCTTTACTTTTTTGGGGTATTACCTTTTAAGCATTGCCTGTGTGCCTCATACAAATAATATTTTAAAATTGAGCTGTTCAGACTAAATAGCTCTCCATCCAAGTACAGGAATGAGACTCAGGCTATTTGAGTCTTTCTTCTCTTTTACTACTTCTATAATGATGTCCAAACCTCTCAGTGTGACACAGGAGGTGCTTTTGGTGACTGGAGCCCTGACCACCCTCATCCCACAGACCAGCCCGTCCTGGGACTCAGGCATATAGAACTCCTGCTATTTCCCCAGAGAACCCCATTCTCCTGCTTTTGGGTCTACCTGGATGGCTACCCTCTTTCACCTTCTCTTGGTCAACTCCCACTCGTCTTCCAAGAGAGAAGTCATCCTTGCTCTTGGCTGGCTCAGGTGACCCCATTGGCCTTCAGAGTATGCCTGTGCATCTCTCTTAGAGGGTGTGGGGTTTGACTGGACAAACTACAGTCATTACCTGGCCGCCTTCTCCTGCCCTGTCAGCTTCCCCAGGGGACAGCGGAGAAGCAGTTCTCCTCTCTGTATCCCTGGCGCCATGTACAGTGTATGATTGGTAAAATTAAACTCTTCCCCAAATCCTACTTTGCCAAAGACACCAATGCAGCAACCAATAATTTTTTAGGAGGATTATGCAGTCTAGAGTTATAGTATTCCTTAGGACTCTCCAACCTAGATATGGAAATACTATTACAGCAATAAAACATGACAGCATATATTTCTTAAAATTTATTTTCTCAGTTCTTAAACTCTTAATCCATAGAATCAAGTCTGCCTATTTATGTGTAAGTTACTTGTTAATGGGAATTTTTGATGATATATGGTACATGGTAAGAAAATTATCCAGCCCTGGAGATGAAGCAAAAGTATAACCCCTTTCCATAACATGTGGCTCACTCTATCCTCAGACTGCTATGCGCAAGAGATGAGAGTTTTACTGAAACCTCAGTATAACAAAGTTTCCCTATAAACGACATGGTGTCAACTTCTGCTCTTGGTCTTATTATACATTAGTATTTTTTTCTTTTACTACCTAACACTTCAAATGAACACTTACTATATGCCAGATATAATTCTAGCACCTACATTAAAATGATTTACTCCTCACAACAACCTTTTGAGGTTGAGACTATAATTATTCTATTTATAGATTTGGAAACTGAGGCCCAGAGAGGTTAGATAACTTGCCGAAGGTCACACAGCTAAGAAGCAGAGCTGAGTTTGAATACAGGCAGTCTGGTGCCAGAGCCTGTGTTCCAAACCACAGCCTCTCAGTATCTGTTGGGTGGGATGGCCTCACTGAATAGCACAGAGACTCCCACTACACCAGTTAGCACTCAACACTCTTGACTCTGGGTGTGTGTTAATGAAAAGGATGCAGACTTTACAGCATGATGGAAAGAGGTCTGTTTTATTAGAGGTCTAAAAACTACATAAACTTCAAAAAAATAACTGTTTAAGGATTTGCCAGATTCTCATGAGAATAACACCTCCCTGGGGTTAGAGAAAGTGGGACATATGAGTACCTGCAGTCTGGGACCTTTCACTCCACCACCAGTTCCCAGAAGCCTGGCTGTGCCTCCATCAAGACCAGAGCATGTCATTCCATGACACACGCTTCTTAGGGGGCGTCCCCTTCTCCCTGCAGCCATGGCACAGGCATGCCCGCCCACCATCACCACTCCTCACTTCCCTGTCATCTTCCCCACTAGACGACAACATCAGCATCCCTCCAGGAGGGCAGCACAAGGGGCACGGTACTCAGTGACGGGATTATTCCTAACAGAACTGCCCATTTCATACTTCCCCCAATATCTCCTTCCTATTTGTTCCTGATATCATCTGTAGTATATGTGTTTTGTTCATTATTTCCTTTCCTTCTTTTTTTTTAAATGAACAATGGCTTTAGGGTTTAAAAGTATTCACTTTTTGGCAGTCCTCTCTGATCACGGAATAGCTAAAATGAGAAAAAGTTTTCTGCAATCTAGTTAATGAATACAACACTTTATTTTGAGAACGAAAGTAGTTGTCAGTCATAATATGGTTCAAATTAGTATATAATATTTCAGTTTATACTTATAAATCATATTTATTCAAAAGATCTGAATGGGAAATATTTTCTACATTTTTCAAATATGCATTGTCTGTAGCATGTTATAGGAAGTAGGTATTTTTAAATAGTCCATGGAAAATTGGGCTCAGGTTATTTCATGAATTGTTATTTAAGCCTAAAACTAATCTCTTTGACATTAACATCTTTAATAAACATTTCAGTAATATCTGCATTCAGAATATTGGATAGAACCTAGACATCATCCCTATTCATTAGGCTTATATTTTCTCAATAACCTAATTTTGTCTTTCATACGATATTAAGCTTTTGGAAGTCTTACTCTTAATCCTATTAATTCCTAAGCTAGACTTTAAAAGTGCATGAGGAAATATGCAAAGGCAGTCAATTTCACTGAATTTACACATTGAATTGCTAAAGATAAATCTAAGAATTTCAGGGTTGCTAAAATGCAGAACTTCAACTGAAAATATTTTCTGGACTTCAATCAAACCCTGGAGCACGGTCTGGATGGGATTGTTTGGCTTCACAGTCTTCTGAACTGAGGTCACTGGCAATACACCAGGATGCACATGCTAGCAGAGCAAAGTGTGTCTATGTCTGCTTTGGACCAAAGCCTTATTCCTAAAAGAAGTGTAGCACAGGCTCCGCCAACAGTGGTACCATGTGTTGCTTTGACTGCTGTAATGAATCTTTGATGATCAAGCTTGGAAAAAGAGCTAAACCCAAGACAATGCAGTGTCTGGGGCATAAAATGAAGTGTTGTGAGTGTGCCCACAAGAAGAGAAGAAACAGAGTTGGAAACTCACAGACTATCCAGGTGGTAGAAACAGATTTCAAAAACACTCTAATTCCAGACAAGATGTTTCCCAACTCTGAGCTAGTTAGGTGAATATGAGACCAGAACCACATTCTAAGGTTTAAAAAAACCACATGTCTACATAATCCTATTTTTACTCTGAGTAAGCATGCTACTTTAACTTCATCAATGACTGCGGACTGATTTTAATAACATAAAAAAGCAATCCAACTTTCCTGTCCTGCTCCCTGTGCCCCACACCACCCACTCAAGGGATGGCATGCTTCTTTGAATTAGATTTCTTCAATCAATTAATTCTCTTCAATTCTTGAATGACCTTCTGACAGAATTAACTAATGGCACAGGGTGTGAAAGGGGTAAGCCCTGTATTTTATGTATTCGGAGAATATCATTATTCCCAGAAATGTCCCTGACAGCTGCCCACACAAGAGCCCAAGACAGTGGCATGCTCTCTGGGCTGGCTGGACAGTAACAGCTGTCACTGCCATGACAATAGCCAGTCCCTGTACTGCTGTCTGATCTCCACCACATGACATTGCTGGTTGGTCTATAATTGCTTTAAGTGGACAGTTTCTTCCTGAGATAATGACTACAAAATCATTAGGATTTAATATCATAATTACAGGAAAAGCCAAGAAAGGTGATCAAGAATGGGGAGGGAGACATGAACTAAAACTTAATTCTGCCAGAGGGAAGAAGAAAAAAAGGGAAAAAAAACAGGATGGGGAGGGGAAGAGACCCTGGTAAATTTGTTTTCATTGTGTATTTGTGCAGAATAAGGTAAAAGGCAAAGCATTCTTCCTTTTTCCATGTAACGCATGTGAACTTCTTGGTAACAAGTTTTACTATCAGATGAAAGTGGATCCACGGATAAAATACAGTCGGCCTTGATATCCTAGCGTTCTGCATCTGCAGATTCAATCAAATGCGGATTGAAAAGAATATATATAATATCTTTGGGATGCAAAACCCATGGATCTGGAGGACTGGATTTTTGGATTCTCAGGTTTCACAGGGCTCACACCGGGACTTGGACATATACTGGGGTCCTGGAACCAATCCCCCAGAATACTGAGGGACAACTGTACTTCATCTCTTTCTGGCATCTCTCGGGGCAGGGGGTTTTCTCTGGCTTTCTGATTGAGTTGGGAGCACAGTACCTGGCATGGAATCCAAGAAGGAATGGGAAAGCCCTGGCACAGAGCTTGTGCTCACCTCGTATTCCTCCTTGAAGCCGTAGCCCTCCGCACACTTCATCTGTGTGATGTGCTGAAGGAGGTCTGCCACCCGGATGGCGGGGTGGAGCTGCCCAGTCTGATAGGGCACGTCGGCCGGCTCTCGCTTCTTGTAAGTATGGGACTGCACCAGGCTGCTGGTATCGCTGGCCATTGTGTGGGTTTCATCTAGGAAAAGAAGGCCAGGGAGAAAATGAGGGAGAGCCAGGGAGCTAGGTCGGCATCACTGAGAATGCTAAGAAGCTGGCTCCTGGCATCCCCTCACCTAGGGGTGCAAAATTCCCTACGATGGCTCAGCAAAAAAGAAAAGTTAAATGTTTAGAAATTTAAATGGGGTTGGCAATACTGATAAGAATGCGCAGAAATCTTTCTTTTACAAAGCAGTCCAAACGATATATTGCTTTCACAAAGCTAATTGAGAAGAGCCCTTTAGCCTTCCAGTGCTAAAGTTTGTGAAAGTTTCAACCTGAAACTTTATCAAGACCTGGTGCAAAACCAGTCTTGTATTCTTTGAAACATTAGTTCAGTAGTTCGTATGATGACATAAATAAACTCTGCACAAATGTTCTGTGAGCAAAATAAAAGTGCACAAAATGGTGTGGCTTATAAAGCTAGCAATGGAAATGGGGACTTAATACATGAAATCAAAGAAGAATGGAAAAATAAAAGGGAACCTGGTTTGGGGATAACATTTTGATGAATCACTTTGCATGCTCTGGTATCAGAAAGCTTGACAAAATGTTGTGGACCAACACATCACACATGGAATGTTCTACAAAGGCAAACATGCAGGCCAGCACAGAGCAGCACCAGCTGGCTTTGTCAGAATCTACCAGTAAGACACACACTCCCACTCCCTCCACAACTCTTCCATGGGGCGAATCGGGGAACTTACCATTTATTGGCACTTTTAAGAAGATACATATCAGGAGAAAAAAGGAGGAGAAAAAGGAAACAGGGCATAAGCAATAGTACTGCGTGCATAATTACAGGTAGTTTTTATTTTATGCTTTAACTTTCCAGTTAAGTTTTCTATTCAGAGGTGGTCAGAGGGCGAAGCCTCAATTCTTCCATCACGTTAGGATGGAGGCATTGAATTTAAGTACTCGATAACAAAAAGGAGGTTAAAATTAGCATCATCATTGCTTTTCATCCCCCATGAACCAAGTCATGTCTAAATAAGTCTTATTTGTATTCAACACATTTTCTCATTTAAATTTCTTGAACAAGTCAACCAAATTGTACTATAAAATTAATGTCAAAATTTGGTCAAAGAAGCCTAAAGAGGCTCTATTTTAATGGAGGCCTACTAGAAAATTAGGTTAATGAACTGCAGAAATGGTACCTATTAAAAATGTCTTATGCAGGGAAATGCTATTAGATTAAGAATTCCACATTCTACAGGTTAACTCATTATAATGCTGAATCCCTTTAGCAGTTTTATGATTGAGGATGGGTGTTGTCAAAATATAATGCTAAAGTCACTTAAAATGAGAATGTTATATAAAACATATAAAAGATATATTCAAGTTTTAAAAATTACCAGATTGTATATCAATAGGGAATTCAGCTATAGTTATTCATAAGTTATTTATTTTTTACGGAGAAGTTCAGCTCTGAAGAAAATTTAGTCCAAGGGTGCTTGATGAGCAGGGCCTGGTTTGGGAACCTCACTTCTATCTGCATCGCAAAGCACCTGGGGATGCATGGTATGAAAGGTGGTACACAAGTGTGTAGCTATGTTGCTGTTGCTGAAATGGCACCTGGATCACTACAACGTGGCTAAAGACACAAAGACAAAATAAAAAAGGGTGGTAAGTTGATCTTATGATTTTTGTTTCATTTGGATTTGCTTTGAAATTTAGCAATTCACATGTTCCCATTTTAACAGTCACAAATAAACCTGGAAATTTTCACATCAGATTTGCTTGCTGGCAACTGCCAAGCTTTATAAACTGGGATACAGGAACCCTGCTGAAGTACCGAATCCCTTGAGCTTTGAGCCACTCCAGCAGGAAGTTCTGTTCTTTATACTAAAATAAATGGAACATTAATTAGTTTCCCCTCTGTGCCTCTCTCATTCTCTCAGTTTTGTATCTTATGGGATGAACATAATTAACATGCCCTTCATGGTGGGCTGACCTTCTAAACTTCCCAGAAGTGATCTGGGTCCTTCACGTGGATACAGCAGCAACCTAGCAATGCTCTGATCCCAGGGCTAGATATTCTTGGAAGTTTTAAATCCATAAAGCTACATCAACTGTCACTGTTGTATGTAATCATCCTGTGCTGCATTATGCCATCTTGGCCTCATTACTAGTGTGGAACACGTCTTCAAGCATTTAAACACCACCAAGTCCATGAAAGAAGAGCCCTATTATCTAGTACATGCATAGGGAAGAGGGAATAGAAGGCTTCTTGTGTGCTGCTATGAAATTGGGTCACTTATACTACTAGACATTCTTGATTCCACTAAAATTAGTGATTAATTTTCTCTAACTTAAAAAAGAATTATTATTGATAAAATATATTACTTGTCATTAATTTCCTTTATGTGTTTAAAAGTTATCCATCAACAATTTTTTTTCTTTTTCTTTTTTTTTTTTTTTAGAGACAGGGTCTTTCTCCATCATCCAGGCTGGAGGGCAGTGGCTCTATCATAGCTCACTGCAGCCCCAAACTCCTGGGCTCCAGCAATCCTCCTGCCTCAGCCTCTTGAGTAGCTGGGAATACAGGTGTGTTCCACCATGCCTGGCTAATTTTTTATTATTATTATTTTTTGAAGAGATGGGGGTCTCCCTATGTTGCAGAGGCTGGTCTTGAACTCCTGGCCTCAAGCGATCTTCCCGCCTTGGCCTCCCAAAGTGCTGGGATTACATGCTTGCACTATAGTGCCTGGCCTCAACATTTTTTTAAATTAAAAATAATGCAGAAGAGCACATTAGAAATAAAGAAACAAAGCTTCTCACTAATAGTTTTGATGGTTTTCTAAGAACTGAAAATTAATTCTACCTATATTCTTTATGAATTATCTTGAATTTTTAACAAACTAGCTGAAAAACCTTAAGTTGAAATGGATGCAATATATTTGAGGTAGGGTAGGTTCTATCTATCTATCTATCGATCCATCCATCCATCCATCCGTCCATCCAGCTATCCAACCATCCATTTAATCATCTACATTTTTCCAAGCAAATGAAGTAAAGATATACTCCAGCTCTATACATTAGGGCTGGGCACCTTAGCATGAGAGAGGTGGAGCTGAAGGTGCCAGAGAATTTAATTGTGCTGAGCTCTGACTCACAGCAAGACATTTCTTGTTGTCTTTGTGTAAATTATAACTGCTACTATCCCCCAAAACTGCCAGAGTAGATATATATCTTAAATTCTTCCATGGTTTCAAGTGCTAACCTCACCAATCCTTATTACTCAATACATAGATTCACATTTGCACCAAGTAACGTGTAAGGAATGCAGTTCCCAAGTACTACCATTTGGTACCTATATAAGCCATACATGATAACAGTTTTTGGTCTATCTGGGTGACTTATTTTTTACAATGTGCATCATTTTTGCTACTTGAATTGTCTGTCCAAGTGATTCCCTTTCAGTAAAGAAAACTAATCAACTTTAAAAGATGTCATTAATGTTCATAATAACAAAGCAGCGACTTTAAAGAATGATATTTGTTTAATAAGCTTGTCTTAACCCTGCTGTGAAATCTGAACATTTTCTTCCTTCTGACAAGGCACGTTTTAGCCCTCCCCACTCACGGCTCCCCCAAGGTCAGAAAATCTACTAGAGGAACCTCAGAATGAATGCCACAGCACATGAAGAAATCGCAAATCTTTGCCTATCAAAAGATTCTGCAAATGTCATTTGTATGTAGATTACATTGTTCTGGTGCCTAAGATTAGCCTGTGCCCCTCACTTATGAATAGAATAAAATGCAATTTTCTTCCCCTTTTAATTGGTATTAAAAGTGTGTGGGCAGGGAGGGTTTAGTGGGCTTTGTTAGCCCTCAGAATGATGCAAAATTTAAAAACTCTGTTTTATATCCATTCTTAAACTTCTATCTTAATTCATTTTTTCCTTAGGCAACAAACTTGCTTAAGCCCACAGAACACCATTAGGAAAATAAAAATTACCTTCTATACAAAAATCGTAACAACTTAGAGAAAAGAGAAGCAGAGGGGGGAAAAATTATGTTGGAAAGATATAAACCCTTGTCAAGTGAATTAGGAAGGAGAAGTCGAACAACTGAGGGTGGAACTCTTGCTACAATGAATTGTTATATACCTTGAAGTCGTTTTTGTTGTGCTCCTTTTCGGAAAGGTTAGTAGTAGAAAGAGAACACAGCCGTGATACACTCAGGTTATTTATGCGTCTCAAATGCCAACAGCAGCTCATGCTTGTTTGGTTATCACAGCCAGGTAATGCCATTTTTCTCCTCACCCTTCTTATATTGGACAAACGGGACTTTTTCTGTAACCCCCTGCTGGGAATATTTCATACTTTAAATGCATTCTGCCCCACCGGGCTAACACCTTAGTTCATTTCTAGTGACATCTGACACATAATAAACCATATGATTATAAGTGCCATCTTGTCATTTTGCTGTTCAGATCATCAGCTCCTTTGAAATTCCACTGTGTGACAGACACTTTGGAATGTTGGTGGGGGGGGTGGGGTGCCCTGAGTGGCACCGAGGATGGGTAGAGGGCCAAAACTCCATTGTGATCATCTTTCTGCATGACATTTGGCATAATTAGAAAAATGCTACTTTTAAAATTGAAGTTTTTAGTGCTTAGCAATAAGTGAAAATAATGAGAAGCTATTTTCACTTTTATGACTATCACACTAGACAGAACTCAGCTCTTGGAAAGTACACAGCTGAGTGATGACACCTTGTTTTTTTCCCCTGGGATCAGACCTAACTTTAAATTCTGAACACAGAAAGGGAGAATATTGGGGCTGAGATTGTTCATTTGAACCTGTTGGTATCATCCCCAAGATACATGCAGCAAACCCCTCTTATTAATGGCGACTGTTTAGAGAAAAGTCTCTTTTTCCTTTAACCCCATGACCCAGGCCACCCACCTCCCACATGTCGTGCTTATAATCACTGCATTATACAGAATTAAAACTCCAATCTCCTACAGAGTGGTCACTGACTTTCTAAATTACTCCTGCAATAAACTGTGGTAAAGGGAAATGTTCTCACCTAAAATTGCAGTTGGCACAAATGGGTCTGTCATACACCGTAAGCAGGTCAATGCAGAGAAAGTAAAAAGAGAAAGAACAGTAAATGATTGATGAATGCCCACCCCTATTTTCTGCATAGAAAGCTGTAGAAAAGCATTGGGTTACAACATCTCAAACACAGTAAGCCCCTCAAGCACCAGGGATAGCAGAGAGAGGGCGGAGTGATTCTGACTGCTGAGGAGAGAGCAGAGAGGAGACAATGGAAAAATCTGTTACCTGGGTAATAGGAATTAGGCACCGATGTGCTCAGTGTATTTGTTTTCATTGTGAAGGACGATGGTGAAGACACAGCTGTAAATAAAAGAGAGGCTGGTCAGGGGCAGCAGAGAGGTAATACACTCTGAACACACAATGCTCTGAGACCACCCATGGTGACTCCATGCTACCCACGGTGACTCCGGGACTCACTGATGTCTATGTGGGAAATATCATCATTCCCAGTTGTTTCTGAGTACTTACTTATCCTTTAGAAGACAAGCAACCTTTCGTCACTTAAAGACTTTTCTTACCCCACAAATAAAGAGAAAGCCCACAACCACAGCCACCATTTTGGATAGAGAAATTCATCAGACTTCTATTTTGACTTCTGCCCTTTGCTTATAGAAATCTGCTTTCAGGCCAAGCTGAATTTTACAAGTAAAAGTAGGAGAAGGTGTCTACACATGGCTTTTGGAGACGATTCCCAATGTCAATGTTCCCGTAGTTTGCTAAATCCTCTCCTTGCTCATATTTGGATATGCAGAGAACACTCCACAATGCTTTATGAAAAACAAAGGTGGTGCTCCATGCGTGTTCCTTAGTATTTTAAATCCTTACAAAAATGCTTTTCTTTAAAATATTCCTCTGAAACACTCAAGACTGAATTATTGCACCTTCTCTTCCTCCCTTTTATCAAGCAGGATAGTCAATCCCATCCAATTTATCTGATTTCATTAAAAATGGGTATTTCCTAATTTTAAGAGATATTTTAAAACTCTCTTCATGGATGACAGAGCCTTGATAGAATAATTTTTTTAAGTAAAAAAAACCTCTTCAAATGTATTAATTGATTAGTGTTTTTAAAACAGTTTAATTTCATTAAAGTATAAAGACTTGAAAGTTGCTCAAGGTGGTTAAACTTAAGTCTAAATCGTAACTCCTCTGATGTAGTTACATGATCTGTTTGATGCTAAGTTCCTGATCAGGACACTAAGACACAATTATACCATTATATTTATGGGAAGCATGACCAAATCCCTGTGCATACTGGGTAATTATTCTGATGACATATTAATATATTTTAACTCTCCAGGAGCAGTCCGTTTAGGAGAGTGCATTTACCTGTGTTTATATTTTTAAAGTGTAGAATCAGTACGTGACAGAACAAAGACCAGAACTCAGGCTGCCTGTCATTTACAGGTATTTTTACAAAATAGAAATGTATCACACTTACAATGCATGTTTATGGTAAGAAGCCTGGAAAAAGAGCACAATGGATGAAAATAAGAATGAAATAAATGAGTACCAATAAAATATGCCAGGGTCAGTGAGAATAAAGCCTTTTTATTAGCTGCAGACATTTTTATGTGGTTGGTAAAGATGTGCACAGCAGATATAAAATAACTGTGTTTATCTTCACCTTCCTGTCAAAATATTTTAAAAATATTTTCGTCTTCTAGCATAAAAACTAAACCCATTCCTGTATCTATTCTCCCCTTTTTATAGCATATTAAAGCAGATAGTGCAACTCATACTTGCTTTGCTGGAGAGATTAATCCCCATTCTCATAACTGTGGTCATGCTTATTTTTAAGTTCTCCTATTTCGTTTTTCCCCGTCTCATTTCTAAAAACTGCTCACTTCACAACTTCCAGCACTTTCTCCCAACCCTGAAAGAGCTCATGCATACCCACACTTGTCATAGGTGTGGTGCCGGCAGCCTTGTGGTCTAAGGAACATCTTTCCTGAAGGTTTCCTCCCCAGAAACTGCTGTCTTATTTCAAAGACATCAAGACAGTATTATGATATCTACCTCTAGGGTCACTCCTATCAGATGAGATCTGATGAGAACTCATTGCTCAGAGTGGGAGGAAAATGGAAAGTCTACTGCTGTGTTCCTTCTGTTGGCTTTATTGAAGGAAGGCAAAAAATAGCGTCTAATAGCCGATCAGTTGTGGAAGCTCCGTTGGCCTCTGCAGCTGCCCTTTGTACACGAACATTTTTGGATTTCCACAGATACATTCACTTTCAAAAAAGTAACTGCCAAATTAAACTTCCTGTCCAGAAGTGAATATTCTTGTTGTTCAAACTTCAAACACCTAGAACTACTAAAGAAGATTCTTGCTTTTGGGATGAGTGATTCTAAGTAAATTGATTCTTGAGGAATTTCACCATGAAATAGAAGATTTGGAACGTTAATGGGTTATACTGCAAAATGAAGATGTATCTGTGTGGTTCCCTTCAAGGAATACCTGCTACTACAAAAATTCTAATCCTGTGTGTGGTCAAAAGGGCTTCTCCAATTCCAGCCCATAACGAATGCATCATAGGTTGCTTTCTTATGGCAGTTAAATAAATTATACATACGTATTTTTAAATGAAAAACATTATATCTGCTACAAAAAAAGCAGAGAGAATTCTATGAAAAAATGGGAAGGAGCCTGGGTACACTGAGACCCCATAGCTTCTATTTCCTGCACTGAAAATGACAGGAAAGGGTAAAGAAAGAAGATCAAGGATGAAAGCAACAGTGCTGCCCTGCCCATTGGTGCCAAAGCAGCACCTGTGCATGCTCCACTGGGCTATGTGTGCGTGTAGTACAAACTGATGGAGGAGGATGAAGTGGGACAACTGCAGCCACTACAAGCAGAAAAATGTAAGACTGAATTCGGAGCTTAGCCGCGTGTACGAGAAACGCAAAGCTCAGGGACAGGCACGTGCATTGACCACACTGTGATCTGGAAGAGGAGGAGTGGAGGGGAGCTGCAGTACCACACTGACCACAGTGGGTATTAGGACATGAGCCCACACTGTCCAAACTGCTCCCAGTCGCCCCACGCCAGATGCCATTTCTGTGCTCCTCACAGCCACAAGGCCCACCGGCCTTTATAATACTACGATTATTTTTTTGTAACAGGAATAGCTGCACTTTAATTCCATCCCCATGCTGACCAGAATCCTGGTTATGCAGCTCAGGCCTGAGGCACAGATTTCACACAGTAAAGAAACCCCTGACCTTGAACTCACCAAAGTGTGCCCTAAACCACAGAGTGAGGTACCTCCCTCTGGTCTCCGAGATTACCAGGGACAAAGCAACTACTCCTTTTGTGCTTGATATAATCAATCTAATTGTTAGTTTCCTAAAATAATGCCTTCTACCTGGATCACAGGTAGTAGTATGGGAAGGCAGTAGCTGAGGTTGGCTTACACACCTGGTATGAAGCATAAGACTTGTGAAGCTGAAATAGAGTTTAATTTATTAATTGACACTGACAGCCCTATAATAAAGGCAGAACCTGTCAGCTAAACAAATAAACAATTAACTTGTTACTGCCATTTAGTGAACTGTTTTTATAACAGGCTTCCCGTGTGTAATTCCACACCTGGATAGTTTACAAATGGGATCTAAACAACAAGAAGGATGATGAGAAGCAGGTGCCTTCTTCCTCAAAAGAAGGAAAGCCTCGTGTCACTGCTCTCTAAATCTTTACAGAAACTGCACTGTGGTTTTCTGGACTCTCTGATCTGGTCCTATCACCTTTAGAACATCTCTGCTAAGCAACCTGTGGCACAAAGGATCACTGAAAATGATTGAAGAAACCAACACGGCATAAAAATTTCTTCAGGAAGCTTTTTTTTTTTTTTTGAAATCCCCTAGTACCACCTGGAATCTTGCAAAACCAAGGAGATGTGTTAGAAGCCAAGAAACATATGCACTTACATCTCCCATTCAGATTGTGCGTGTCCATGAATGAGAAAGCCTCGTCGCAGTTTGTGCCCTGCTCAGCATAGCTCTTGTCCATTGAGTTCACCATCACAGTCATCTCCTGTCGGGTGCTGCTCATGGTCTCTTTCCGCTTCTTGGCCAGTTTCCTTAGGATAAAGAATTCAATTATGTAGGCATGCATTTGAACGGGATACAGAGCTTTGGCATGTATATTGACAGATGTTCAGGAATAACATCTACTGAATTAATCCTATTCATTCAGAGATGGATGTATAGTGCCTTATTTGTGGCAAGCACTCTGCCAGGCTGCAGACACAGAGATGAAAAACAGGTACTGTCTATCCTCAAAAAACAAAACAAAATAAAAAACCCCAAACAACCAGAAAGATAAAACACCACAGCCTAAAACACTGTTTCCCCTATTATAAGCTAGATTAAAATGACCAATGATTCTAGTACAACACAATCATAATCTAATTGTTACACTCCTAGAGTTACTAAGTTTTTACGAAATTATTGTCAACATCACCATATACAGTGTCAAAGAGAAGACTCCCCTGAGTAAATATTTTCCAAGCAAAAATGAAATAACAGATGAATCTAAAAGGCACATTGTTAAAACTAAAGAACAGAACTAGGTGAGGAGTCAAGAACGTATAATTGGAGTATGTTCACACAGGGAGCAGAACCTGACACAGAACCTACAAAGCTCAGAGAGCTCAGGCTGTAGGAGGATCAAGGGGAAGGTACTGAATTCTCAAAAGGCTATGATCCTGTCCCAAATCCCAAATGAACCCAGATTAGTTCCCATCAAGTTTTGTCAACCCCCACAGAGCAGAAGGTTAAAAAATGTCATGTCGCTGGGTTCCCTGCAAAGTTCAGCAGGAGTAAGACTTCTTTGTTCCCTCTTTCAGTGGAAGAGAATGAAAAAAAAGCAGAGAGATTTCTAATTCTTTTGGAGACATAGGTTAATCCTGGCCTCTGCATCCTGCTCACTGACCATCAAAAACTCAACATCTAAAATGACTGACACCTGTACAAAAGCCAGAAGACCTAAAGGGAAACTAACATAAACAGGTAGCACAAATTTTTATAGATCTTGCTACCAGAGATTGTTTTGTGTACCCAAGACAGACAAGATGAGAATTAGAGATGCCTAAGGAGAAGGTATACAGTGAGAAGGTTTAAGAACACCCACAGCACGATAATACCACATATACTATGCCCTAAAATATTCTAATTGTGCCCAAGCACTTAACAGCATCTATGAAAGAAAACCGCACCTCCTTCTAGTAAATCATCTTGACACTGATTGACCTAGGACACAGAATTTAAAATGAACCACATAATCAAAATCACACTCATATTAGGTGATTGCTAATGCAATGTAAGGCACTGACAACATAAGACCATATGGATAATCTTTATTACCATTTCTAAATGACACATAATCCAAATGCTTTCTTGCCTGTAGTTACAATAATATTTTAATTTCATACTTTGAAGGCAGAAGGGTTTCATTAATAAGTTGCCTTTTTATTGCTAAAAGTTGTTAGAAAAGAGACATATTTTTAAACAGAAAAATGAAAATTACTTATAACATCTCTGACAGTGTTAAAGCTACAAAGATTTTGAAAGATGAGCCAGCATGACTCCTCTGGGCACTGACACCACCCCTCTCTTGCCCCGTGGGGATCATGATCATCCCTTCTAGAGCCTCTCTCCTTCCAGCTAGCCATGCTAGTTGAGCCTGGGTGTTCTCAGCACATGTTCTGGACAGAGGCAGCACTGGACTCCATCTCCATAGCTGCACTTACAATAATACATTTTCTCTTCACTTCTGAATCTGCCAGATCACTGGAAAAACATTTTCAGGCCAGGTCTCCTCAGGAACACTGAAGTGGAGGACTGAGATCATTAGCTCCATAATTCAGGCAAAATGCCTTCTTTTTGCTTGAATTTCTTTGATTTGCTTTGGACTGATTTATGCCAGTAATTGCCTCAATATTCTTTTTTGTTCTGCCTATAAAGAGAAGCATTGTGAACTTTACTAGGCTTTCCTCTTTGCCTTTTCTTGCTTGAATTCCTCTAATCCTAAAGGTTAGGAAATGACAGGTACTGTGCTTCTTGTGTGGTTGGCTGGGAGGGATATATGTGCCAATAAAAGCTATGCTTGTACTGGAAAAATTCTTTCTCCCTTCTAATCCTCCACGTGCATAAACTAATTTCAGTGATGTCACATTCATCACTTAATTGCTGATCTTTAAGCACAAAAGAAGCCCTGTAAAGACTGTGAGAGCATGCTCAAATCAAACAGAGGTCCAGGCGGACACCACAACATTAAGCTCATATCCACAGGACATACTGTATGTCTGTGAACCACCTTCTAAAACCAGTTCTCAGTGTCTTCTGCAAGCCTTCATGCATTAACCCTACACAATAGACACCTTTTTACTTTCAGCAGATGTCATAAACATGAATGTCTCCCTGGGACCAGGCAAGTAATATAAGTGGAGGAAGACAGTGTAAGACAATAAAGGGTTGTGGAGAGCTGGAGGGGAACAGTAACTCAGCTCCTGCACACTGATGCCCCATGGAGGTTCAAGTCATTTCAAGTTTCAGGAGAAACTAGACCCGACTTTATATCAACTCTCAATTTTTACGTGTTGTCAAATAATTCAAATTTAAAAATAAATCACTACACAGACCAAATAAAGCATGTTTGTGGGCACTTTTGTTTTTCATCAATAACAGCACTTTGGAAATGTCATTGTATTGGAACTGAAGGAAGTTATAATATAATTATCACAAATTGCTTTCATTTTCTTTAATTTTTAATTTTAATTTTTTATTTTTTGTTGAGACAGAGTCTCATTTTGTCATCCCAGGCTGGAGTGCAGTGGCACAATCTTGACTCACTGCAACCTCCGCCACCCAGGTTCAAGTGATTCTCGTGCCTCAGCCTAACAAGTAGTTGAGACTACAGGTGTGAGCCACCACAGCCAGCTAATTGTTTTGTATTTTTGTATTTTTAGTAGAGGTGGGGTTTCGCCATGTTGGCCAGGCTCGTCTCAAACTCCTGACCTCAGGTGATCCGCTCGCCTCGGCCTCCCAAAGTACTGGGATTACAGGCATGAGCCACTGCGCCTGGCCACCAAATTGCTTTCAAATATACATCATCTATCACCCCCAAGTTCAATATGCTTTGAAAAAGTTTACTAGTGCCTAGCCAATGCTTTACACAAAGCTGTTGACACAGGGACAGAAAGTGAGCACATGCTGTAGGAAAAACGGTGCTGACAGACCTGCTCCATGAGGGTTGCCACAAACTTTCAATTTCTTTCTTTCTCTCTCTCTCTCTCTCCCTCTCTCTCTCTCCTTCCCTCCCTTGCGGGTTGCCACAAACTTTCAATTTCCTTCTTTCTCTTCTTTCCTTCTTTCTTTCTCTCTTTCTTTTTCTTTCTTTCTTTCTCTCTCTCTCTCTCCCTCCCTCCCTCCCTCTCTCTCTCTCTCCATGCAGGTTGCCACAAACTTTCAATTTCTTTCTTTCTTTCTTTCTTTCCTTCCTTCCTTCCTTCCTTCCTTCCTTCCTCTCTCTCTCCTCCCCTCCCTCCCTCCCTCCCTCTCTCTCTCTCTCTCTTTATTTTTGAGACAGAGTCTTGCTCTGTCACCCAGGCTGGAGTGCAGTGGTGCGATCTCGGCTCACTATAAGCTCTGCCTCCTGAGTTCACGCCATTCTCCTACCTCAGCCTCCCCAGTAGCCTTTCAATTGATTAAAAATACAATATACCCAAAAGAGCCATAAAGTGAAGCACAGTAAATCAATGTATGCCTGCACAGGTCAAATGCTTTTGTCCATAACTACAGATGGCTGAAAAGGGTTACATCAAGAAAGAGACTCTGTTAGGATTGTCGATAAGTAATAGTTTGTTTCTCTCTTTTTCTTTCTCCCTCTTTTGAGCCTCCCGTTTCAGACCTTACTTTCTTCAAGTGAAAACTTGGAACACTATCAGAAAAGCTTTGTGAACTTAATGAAACAAAGTCTTTTGTGTAGGAAAACTAAAGTTGAAACAATTTTCTTTGCAATCTTATGTAAAGACACAAGTAAATTTATTTTCCATTTTGATTTACAACAAATGGTTTGCCGAAAATATTTTAATCTCCAATCTCCAAACTTGCACTGCATGAATCTCAAAGGCCCTTAGTAATTAAATTAAAGGTTCTTACGAATATCTATAAATAGGTCATTAAAATTTAAAGAAAGGACTTGGTGGTTTCTAGCCTGGCATGAAAGGAGTTTGGAAGTCATAACTTTTTCCTAACAGTAAGTCAAAGCTGAAAAAACTGAAAATTAATAACTTTTCTTAGATTTGTTGGAGAACTGAGGCTACAGGGCAAACCACTGCCCCCCAAATTGGAGAGACCAAAAGGTAAATACAGAGAATCACAACTTACTGGAGCTGAACTTCATGAACAGAAACCTCTGTGAGAGCCAGAACCTAGCCAGGAAAACCTAAACTGTAGCTGACAAACTGCTGGAGCTCAGTGTGGACATATCTTAGAGGTAAAAACTCCAGGGGGAATTAGTTTTAAGGGGGCTCACACAGTTTTGTGAGTTTTACCTCCAGGAACCCTACCAGGTTTTCACAGAGAAGATTTGAGACAAATCCCCTCAGGCCTCCAGCAAGAAGCACTGGTAAGTAGCCACTCTGAAATACATCAGCAGTCAGCAGGTTTGTTCTGTTCTTAACAAAGCCTGCTCTTAAGAGAAGCTATGTGACATGGATGAAATTGGAAATCATCATTCTCAGTAAACTATCGCAAGAACAAAAAACCAAACACCGCATATTCTCACTCATAGGTGGGAAATGAACAATGAGATCACATGGACACAGGAAGGGGAACATCACACTCTGGGGATTCTTGTGGGGTGGGGGGAGGGGGGAGGGATAGCATTAGGAGATATACCTAATGCTGAATGACGAGTTAGTGGGTGCAGCGCACCAGCATGGCACATGTATACGTATGTAACTAACCTGCACATTGTGCACATGTACCCTAAAACTTAAAGTATAATAATAATAAAATAAAAAAAAAAAAAAAAAAGAGAAGCTATGTTTACCAGCACCTAACCTGCCAGACTTTTGTCAGAGCCTAACTGACCTGGGGGAAGAAATACAACTCCAGCCCACGTTAGCCATCCTATCCCAACTAACGGTGGGGGAGAGGAATAATGAGAAGTATTTGTGAAGTCCACAGTCCAGAGGCACAGGTTCACTATAGACTAAGACCTAATCATATGACTATAGAGTGCCTCCCCTCCCCCCACACCTTACACCATGTTACTAAAGGCCTATTTACCACAGTTCCTGTTACTCAATACACCATGTGTAGCTTCGCAAAACAAACAAACAAAAAAAACACAAAACAGTGTGAAGAGACAGAGCAAACAACAAAACCAGACTCTGATATGGCAGAGGCGTTGGAATTAACAGAGTGGGAATTTAAAACAACCATGATTAGTATGCTACGAGCTCTAATGTCTAATTGATAAAGTAGATAGCATGCAAGAACAGATAGGTAATGTAAGCAGAGAGATGGAAATTCTAAGAAAGACAAAAAAGAAACGCTAGAGACAAAAAACATTGTAACAGAATGAAAACGCCTGTGATAGTTCATTAGCAGACTGGAAATGGTTGAGAAAAGAATCTCTGAGCTTGAAGATTATCTCAGTAAAAACCTCCAAAACTGAAAAGAGAAAAAAGACAAAAACAAAAACAAAAACACACAAAATGTCAGAATATCCCAAAACCATGGGGCAACTACAAAAGGTGTAACTTACATGTAATGGGAATACAAGAAGGAGGAGAAAGGAACAGAAGAAATATTTGAAGCAATAACAACTATTTCCTAAAACTAATGTTTAAAGCATGTCATTTATCTCCCAAACATTTTGGATTTTTCCAGTTATTTTTCTATTACTGATTTCTAATTTTACGAAACCACAGATCCAGGAAGCTCAAAGAACACCAAGCAGGATAAATGCCAAAAAATCTACACCTAGTAATATCATATTCAAATTGCAGACAATCAAAGATAAAGTCTTAAAAAAAATCCAAGGGGGGAAAAACACTTTACTTACAGAGGAGCGAGGGTAAGAATTACATTGCACTTCTCCTCAGAAACCATTCAAACAAGAACAAAGTGAAGTGAAATATTCATTATGTTGAAGGAAAAAGCCACCAACCTAGAATTCTGTGTCCTGTGAATTTATCCCTCAAAAGTGAAGGAAAAACGAAGACTTTCTCAAATACAAATTGAGGGAATCTGGGCCGGGTGCGGTGGCTCACACCTGTAATCCCAGCACTTTGGGAGGCCGAGGTGGGCAGATAGCTTGAAGTCAGGAGTGTGAGACCAGCCTAACCAACATGGTGAAACCCCATCTCTACTAAAAATACAATTAGCCGGGCATGGTGGCGCATGCTTGTAATCTCAGCTACTCAGAAGGCTGAGGCAGGAGAATCGCTTGAACCCGGGAGGTTGAGGTTGCAGTGAGCTGAGATCATGCCATTGCACTGCAGCCTGGGCAACAAGAGCGAAACTCTGACTCAGAGAAAAAAAAAAAAAAAAAAAAAATGAGGGAATCAGTTGCCAGCAGATCTGCCTTATACAAAATATTAAAAAGTTCTTCAGAGAGAAGAAAAATGATAGATCAGAAACTTGGAGCTACAAAGAGAAAGGAAGAACATGAGAGAAGGAATTAGTAAAAGTAAAATAAAACATTTTTTAAAATTCTTAATTGATATAGCAGAAAGAAGTTTGTTCAAAATAATAACAGCAACAAAGTATTTGATGATTATAGCTATAGACAAGTGAAATGAGTAACAGCAATAAGATAAGGGACAGGAGAGGAAAATGGAATACTTTGCTATTATAAGAACTTTCACTACCTGTGAAGTACAGTGTTATTTGAAAGTAGACTTGGACTAGCTGTAAACGTATGTGAACTCTAGGGCAACCACTGAAAAAAGTAACAAAACATTAAACTAATAAAGAAGACAAAATGGGATAATATAAAATGCTCCATTAAAACCAAAAAAGGCAGTAAAAGAACAGGAACAAAGAAAGAATAAGAGCAACAAATAGAAAATAGTAATAAAAAAAGATATCCAATGTTATCAATAATCATGTAAATGTCAGTAGTCTAAATATACCCGTTAGGCTATGCACTAGGTGGCTCACACCTATAATCTCAGCACTTTGGGAAGCAGAGGCAGGTGGACTGCTTGAGCTCAGGGGTTCAAGACCACCCTGGGCAACATGGTGAAACCCTGTCTCTACCAAAAATACAAAAATTAACCAGACATAGTGGCACACACCCATAGTCACAAATACTCGGGAGGCTGAGCTGGGAGGATTGCTTGAACTCAGGAGGCAGAGGTTGCAGCGAACCAAGATTGCACCAATTCACTCCAGCCTGGGCAACATAGCAAGACCCCATCTCAAAAAAATAAATAAAAAATAAACCAATTAAAAGGCAGATTATCAGATTAAAACACACAACTCAACTACATATGATCTACAAGAAACTTATTTAAATATAAAGACACATAGATTAAAAGTAAAGAGATGGAGAAAAATGTACCATGCTAACACTAATCAAAGGAAAACTGGAATAAGCTGTATTAAATTCAGACAGAGCAGACTTTAGAGCAAAAACAATTAACAGGGATAAAGAAAAGCATTACATAAGGATAAAAGGGTCAGTTCTCCAAGAAGACATAAAATTTTTTAACGTGTATGCACCTATACCATAGTGTCAAAATATATGAGGCAAAAGGTGATAGAATTGCAAGGAGAAATAGATGAATCCACTACTATAGTTGGAGATTTCAACCCCTCTGTCAGTAATGGACAGCTCAGCAGGCAGAAAATCAGTAAGGACATGGTTGAATTCAAGAGCACCATCAATCAACTGGATATTACTGACATCTTAAGAATCCTTCATCCACCAGCAGCAGAATACACATTATATTCAAGCTCACAGGGTACATTCACCAGATAGACTGCATCATGAGCCATTAAACACAGCTTAACAAATTAAAAAGAATAGAAATCATACGGTGTCTGCTGTTAGACCACAATGGAATTAAATTAGAAATCAGTAACATGAAAATGGCTGGAAAAATCCCTAATACTTGGAAGATAAAAGATGCATGTTAAGTAAAACACAGGTCAAAAAAGAAATCTCAAGAGAAATTTAAAAAATATTTTGAACCAAATGAAAATTAAAATACAACTTATCAAAATTTGTGGTATGTAGCAAAAGAGGTGCTTAGAGTGAAATCTGTAGCACTGGATGCGTATATTAGACAAAAAGAAACATCTAAAACCAATAATCTAAGCTCCTGCCTACGGAATCTAAAATAAGAAGATAAAATTAAATCTAAAGAAGGTAGAAGAAAATAAAAAAAAAATTAGTGCAGAAATCAATGAAACAGAAACAAGAAGTCAATAGAAAAAAATTAACAAAACTAAAAACTGGTTGAAAAGATTAGTAAAATTGATACACCTCTAGCCAGGTTAAAAAAAAAAAAAAAAAAGAAGACACAGATTACTCATATTAGAAATGAAAGAGGGGACATTATTACAGATCCCATGGACATTAAAAGGATAATAAAGAATATTACGAACAACTCTATACCTACAAATTTGATGACCTGGTTGAAATAGACCAGTTCCTTGAAAGGTGTAATCTGCCAAAACTCACAGAAGAAGAAACACACAATCTCACTAGGCCTATAGCTATTAAAAAATTGAGTCAATAATTAATAACCTTTCAAAACATGAAGTACCAGGCTCAGATGGTTTCACTGTTAAATTCTACCAAATGTTTAAGGCAATCATACCAATTCTCTACCATGTCTCCCAGAACATAAATAGAGAATACTTCCTAGCTCATTCTAAAAGGCCAGCATTTCCCTAATACCAAAACTGAAGACATTACAGAAACAGAAAACTGCAAACCATAATTTCTCATGAAAACAGATGCAAAAATCTTCAACAGAGTATAGCAAATTGAATCCAACAATTTATAAAAATAATTATACACCATGGCCAAGTAGAATATATTTCAGGTATGGGAGGCTGGTTCAACATTTGAAACTCAAAAAATGCAATCCATCACATTGACAGGCTATGGAAGAAAAGTCAGATGGTCATATTAATAGATGCAGAAAAAGAGTTGACAAAATCCAATACCCAGTCTTGATAAATGTTTTCAGCAAAGTAGGAATAGAGGGGAACACCCCTCAACCTGATAAAAACAGATCTACTAAAACGCTATAGCTAATATTATACTTAATGTTGCAAAAATAAAAGCTTTCCCACAAATACCAGCATCAAGGCCAGAATGTCCTCTCTCACCAATACTTTTCAATATCCTCTTGGAAGTCTCAGTTAGCTAATGCCATAAGACAAGAAAATGAAAATATCAACAGGTTAAGAAGGAATGAATGAAACGCTCTTTGTTCACAGATGACATGACTGTCTGTGTAAAAAAATCTGAAAGAACCAACAAAATTAGCTCCTAGTACTAATAAGCAAATGTAGCAAGGTTGCAGGATACAAGGTTAATATACAAAAGTCAATACTTTCCTATATACCAGCAATGAGCAACTGTAATTTGACATTAAAGACGTAATACCATTTACATTAGCATCTCCAAAAGTGAAATAATTAGGCATAAATCTAACAAATACGTACAAAAACTATATGAGGAAAACTGTAAAATTCTGATGAAAGAAATCAAAGAACTAAATAAATGAAAGATTTAATATTGTCCACATGTCAATTCTTCCCAAATTGATCTATAGATTCAGTGCAATCCTAATCAAAATCCTAGAAACTTATTTAGGGTTAATAACAAACTGATTCTATATGGAGAGGCAAAAGACCCAGAATAGCCAACACAATACTGATTAGAAAAAAGTTGGAAGATTGATACTACCTGACTTCCAGACTTACTATAAAGCTACAGTAATCAAGACAGTGTGGTATTGGTGAAATAAGAGACAAACAGATCACTAGGACAGAAGAGAGAGAACAGAAAGAAACCTACATAAATACGATCAACTGGCAAAGAAGCAAGGGTACCACAATGGACAACAAATGGTGGTGGAACAACTAGACATCCACATGCAGAAAAACGAATCTAGACACAGGCCTTACACCCTTTACAAAAATTAACTCAAAATGGATTATAGACCTAAATGTAAAATGCAAAACTATGAAACTCCTAGAAGATAACATAGGAGAAAATCTAGATGACCTTGGATATGGCAATGACTTTTCAGTTAAAATATTAAAGGGATAATCCATGAAAAAAAATGATAAGATAGACATATTTCCAATAAAAATTCCTGCTCTGTGAAAGACACTGTCAAGAAAGAAGCCATAAACTTGGAGAAAATATTTGTAAAAGACATACCTGGTAATGGACTGGTATCCATAATGTTCAAATAACTCTTAAAACTGAACAATAAGAACACAAACAATGGGATTAAAAAATGGGCCAGAGACCTTGATGCCTCACCAAAGATGTACAGATAGCAAACGAGCATATAAAAAGATGCTCTGCACCATATGTTATAAGGAAAATGCAAATCAGAACAACAAGATACCACCACACATCTGTTATAAGGCCAAAATCTAAAAAACACTGACATCACCAACTGCTGGTAAGAATATAGAGCAACAAGACTCCTCATTCATTGTTGATAGGAATGCAAAAGGACATAGCCACTTTGAAAAACAGTTTGGGCCAGGCACAGTGGCTTACGCCTGTAATCCCAGCACTCTGGGAGGCCAAGGTGTGTAGTGTGCCGGCAAAGGGACTGTGGCTAGCTCAGCATTCCACTGGAGGCTATATGATCAAACAGCAAACTGTTTATCATGAATGCAGGATGTGGGCAAACTCAAACTGCTCCTGTCGCCAAAAGGTTTGCTGAGGACCATCACTTCCTGGTGCGGGACTCCTTGAAGTTATCTCCTGAGACATCTAGTACCCATTGTTCGAGGAATGCAGTCTCACAAGCCTGCTGTGAACCAAATGGCCGACTGACAATTACCTGACAACCACCACCCCCCTCCTTGCTATCTCTTTTGCCTAATAAATATGGAAGGCTGTGTAAAGCTCAGGGCCCTTGTTCACTAGAAGCAAGGTGCCCCCTGACCCCTTCTTCCAAATATACTCTTTTGTCTTTGTCTTCTATTCCCACGTTCGTCCTCTTTTGTTCAGTCCAATATAGGGTCGTGGGGAGCTTCACAAAAGTGGGTGGATCATTTGAGGTCAGGAGTTTGAGACCAGCCTTGCCAACATGGTGAAACCCCATCTCTGGTACTTGCTACTTAGGAGGCTGAGGCAGGGGAATGGCTTGAGCCTGGGAGGCGGACATTGCAGTGAGCCAAGATCGTACCACTGCACTGTCACTGGGTGACAGAGTGAGACTCCATCTCAAAAAAAAGAAAAACAGTTTGTCAGTTTCCTACAACATTAACATACTCTTCCCATATGATCCAGCAGCTATGCTCCTTGCTATTTACCCAAAGGATTTGAAAACTTATGCTCACACAAAACCTCCATAGAGATGTTCATATAGCTTTATCCATAACTGACAATTTGGAAGAAACCAAGGTGTCCTTCAATAGGTGAATGGCTAAACTGTGGTACATTTAGACAATGGAATATTGTTCAGTGTTACAAAGGAATAAGCTATGAAGCCATGAACAGGCATGGAGGAAACTTAAATGTGTGTCACTAAGTGAAAGATGTCAATCTGAAAGGCTACATAATGGCAAAAAATGCAATTGCTTTTGCACTGACCTAATATTTTATTATTCCAACTACATAACACTCTGGAAGAGGCAAGACTATGGAGACAGTAAAAGGATTAGTGATTGTCAAAGGTTAACGGAAAGGGAGGGATAAACAGGCAGAGCACAGAGGAGGTTCTAGGCTGTGATCTTACTTATATGATACTATAATGAAGGATGCCTGTCATTATAGAGTTGTCAAACCCATAGTAGGTGCATTATGAAGAATGAACCCTGATGTGAACTACAGCCTTTGGTGATAATGATGTGGCAATAGAGCCTCACGGATTATGATAAATGAGGATACTGTGTGTGTGTGTTGGCAGGGGGGTGTTAGAACTATATGGGAACTCCGTATTTTCTGCTCACTTATGTGGTGAAACAAAAACTGCTCTAAAAATAGTTTATTAAACATTGCAATACTGTTTAGAAAAATAATTGGAGGGAGAAAAATTGTCATAGCTCAGAAACTGTAAAGTAGAATAAAGGTAGGACAGGAGAGAAATGTGCGCTGAATTCAAATTAAAGGAATGGTTATTATACTCTACTATTTCCTGAGTATTTCTTTTCTACAGTAAAAATGTTTAAAAGTATGAAATGGAAATAAGGGAAATGGAAGAAAAACCTCTTGGCAAGTTATTATGTTTATGATGGGTATGAATCACAACCGATAAAGAAACCATGGTGAAGAATGAACTCTTCAGTAATGTGTCCTATGGGAGAGCTGCAGGACAAATTGCTGCCAACTAGGAGAACAAATTGCCACCTGGCTGGAAGGAAGAAGAAATCACTCCTCCTCCAGTTTCCCGCTCTGAAACTGGACTGAGTGGCAATTGCGAGAGGAGCAGGATGGATGGGCCTGTTTGCCATGGGTATCAGTGGATTCAATATGGATGCTCCTCCCAGTCCTGGTCTATTGCCATTCAAGGTCACAGGCCATGGTTCCCCAGAGCCTGATTACCCCCACCCTCTGTGATAGACCCTGCCATGCTAGGTTATGTCAACAGATTGTCGCTGGGGAAATGCTTATTAGCACTGAGCCAAAGATCACTGTTGGCCACAGAAAAGGTGTTTTTCAAATACTACAGGGATAGCAAAACTCATGGAAAGGTAAATCACATATAAACTAAGAATGAAAGGGTAAATGGCTCTTTGGTCCTGGCATCTACAATTACGTGTGTGCTTAGACTTAATTAAGGGCTGCAGTAGGAGCTGGTAACAAGAATAAGTGTTTATTTTTTATTAAAGAAGGGATGAAATCATTATTGGTTTAGTCAAACAATGCATATATTATACCAAATTACAAGATCCACTTAAATAAACCAGAATGAATAAGAGGTTGTCACATTAAAGATGGATCTGTAAGAATTAGCAGATCATGTTGCATTTAAAGGTAAAATTTTAAGAAAGAAACATAGTGGTCTTATATTTAATTATTCCAATTCAAAAGAACCAGCACTGCAACAGTTGACAGAAATACAACATGAAAATAATAATTACAAAAATTTATGTAGGGCTTCAGATTAGCCATGCCAGGCACTTTATGTTCATTAATTCGTTTAACGCTTACAAAAGCCCAATGAGGAAACTGCCATTATTATCCCTATCTTCCAGAGAAGGAAACTGAGGCACAGTGGTGCTAAGCTGTCCATGGCCACATGGCTAGAGAACTTTAGACATCTGGCATTATTTTCCCATGTTGAGATAAAATGATCCTGGGAATCTGGAATCTATTGGCATCACTAGCTACACTTATGGTTGCTTATGTCTGGACACTGCCCATAAAGTTCCCAGCTTGGACTTTATAGCTGTTGACTGAGGTGAAAGTGTTCTTCTAACATTGCTAACTGTATCATCACTTAAGAAGCCCACTCTAGAGACAACAAACTATGGCACACACTCCCTACCCAGCCACTCTCTGTTCTTCATTCACTAGTTAACAGACATACATTTATCACAAAAAAACAGTTTTTTTTTTAAGACAAGTCAGGGTTTTTATCTTTGTTGGGCCTCTGTTGTAGAGTTCACCTCTTTACACCATGGGGTTATATCAAATGACAGACTGAAGGATTCTTAGAAAGGCTGATAGGCTAAAAAGAAACCAGACAGAAGGACTTGGATATGTATCTTCCTACCTCACCAACTGAGAAACGGGTATGGGTTTTATTCACATATCGCTTTAGGCTACAACTTTATTTCAGATGACCTAGTGGTAACAACACCACACGATGAGTCACTGGTGAGGAAAGGTGTCTGCAAATGAACTTGCACCAGAGCAAAAGAAGCAAAGAGGTGTGTGGATCTCTTTAGCAAGTAACTGTCAGGATCTCTTGGTACATGTGTGTATACACGCATATATATATAACCGTGTGTACTTCATGTTGAAGAGGTTCAAATAATAGTCATATTATACAAATATAATAAAAATTAGTCTTTCTCAAACTTACAAGTTGAAAATCAAATATTTGGAAAAGATTGGCTTTCTTTTAAAACAAGTTGAAATTACATGTATCTATGATCACCTCAAAACCGTGACACAAATGTCTTGCATGACTCTGAGATGATAATTAAATTACAATAAACAAAAGAATCATGATGATGTTATTTATGGCAACAAAATTCAAGGAATCATATGCTAAACCAACATGTGAGATAAAAAATACACCCAATATCCTTATGTGTTAAATAATTTTTATTTTCAGAACTAAAAAATTAAGAAAAGAGCCTGCTGCTTTCTGGAGAGGGCACGAGTACCTAAAGTTTTCTAACTGTAGAGTGTTCAATGGATCAAAAGGAAACATTTTCCTACTCTTTAATTTCAAAAGAATCTCTGGTTAGTAAGCATTATCCTTACGTGCTTGGAAGCCATTGTTTTTGTTCTTAGCCAACAGGTATTTTACTATGCTCCTGGGCAAACATCACGTGCCAGCTGGGTGAGGACAGGGCTTTATGCCTCTTCTGTTCTAACATCTCCTGTTAGAAAGTGCCTGGCATGTGGTAGGCGCTCACCAAACATTTGTTTGTTCTTATTCTGCTTGTCTGATTAATCTTAATACCTTACTTCCTGATCATAAAAAATATATGATAAACATAATTGTGCATAAGAGAGAGGCATGACAGACAGACAGACGGACACTGACTGATGCATGTCTAATGATCCTGAAGGTTCCAGCTCAGGGCTTGGTGACAACTCTCACATTTCATGGCTTGATCCTATGGTCTACCACTTTTCAAGTTGTTGAAAGAAAAAGACCTTGGAAGTTGAAAACACCTAACCACTTCATAGGTATATATATTTTAATTTCTGAATTTTTCTTTTTCTTTTTCTTTTTTTTTGAGACGGAGTCTTGCTGTGTCGCCAGGCTGGAGTGCGGTGGTGCGATCTCGGCTCACTGCAACCTCCACCTCCCAGGTTCAAGCGATTCTCCTGCCTCAGCCTCCCAAGTAGCAAGTAGCTGGGACTACAGGCGTATGCCACCACACCCGGCTAATTTTTGTATTTTTTTTTTTTTTAGTAGAGTTGGGGTTTCACCATGTTGGCCAGGATGGTCTCGATCTCCTGACCTCGTGATCCACCTGCCTCGCCTCCCAAAGTGCTGGGATTACAGGTGTGAGCCACCGCACCCAGCCTATTTCTGATTTTTTCTAAATGATAAAGAGGAATATAAATACATATACACACACATATACACATATTTTAAAACAACTTCATTTATAACTTGAATTTAGTGTTATTCATATAACAATATAACAGCCCTGGAAAAAAGCCTTTGGGTCCATCTTGAAATGCACTTAATCATCACTGTCTCTCATTATATATCTGGCTGGGGCACCTTCCCTAAGTCCCTTGGATATCGTTCCCACCAAGGAAAAACTTGTGAGCTCTGTTTCCTCCTTTCCCTCTCATTTTCTATCAGTCCCTGAGCCTGGAGCAGGAGTGCCCCATACGGATCAGTTCCACCGTGTTTTCAGCTGGGCTCCTCTGAACACACAGTGTGGCAAGACCTGCACATAAGAGGCATTCTGCCCTCCAAGATCCACCTGCAAATAGATCCCTCCTGAAACAACACCCTCCACTTGGGAGTAACCCACAGCTCACGTGAGTGCCTAACGCCATTCCCCAAACCAACCGAAGATTTTTAAACACTGAAATAAGTCAGCCATAAAAATAATAGATGTAGTATCTGTCATCCTTAGTAATATTTTGTTTAGTTTTATTTCTCACATCACAGCAATATGAATCCAGAGGGGCTGGAACCAGTGACAGTGCAAGAAATATGAAACTGGTACAATCCATAGTCAAGCAAGATGGGAATCAAGTGACATTAGTGATAGTGGGTCCCCACTCACAGCTGGCTTATGCTGCTGAATTCCACATTGCACATTATCTGGAAATTTAATGGTTTCAAAAATGTCACTCTGCAGCAAGATTAAATTGGTATACTGTTGATCCTCTATCAGACTATAAATATAAGTGAGAAAGAGAAGAATTTTTAATGCATGTCATATTGGAACACTACCTCCACTTTCCTCTTGATGATGTTTGTTAAACTCGCTAAAAAATTCTAGAATGTCTCTATGTAATAAAAACAAGGCAAGCTACTGATGTCTGCACATAGGACAATGGGGGCCTGATAAAATTGCATATTCTGGATCCTACTTTAAGCACTGACTTTGTAAAATCCAAGTGATCCCTTGGATGTGCAGAATTAAGTATCCAAGCATCTCATAAACACAAAGGATGAAAATTTTTTTAAAAAAACCTTTCTATTCCAAGTTAAAAACATAGATGCTGATTAATTTATGTGTGAGTAAATACTTCCTATTTGTTCAGGAGCCCTGGTAACTGGCATGGAAAGCAGTAACTAAAAGAGGTTGCTTCAGGTGCATGAATGATAACCCAGAAAAGGATGTCTCTTTTTGGAGGACCCAGATCCCATTCACTGGGCAGAATGGTCTCCTGAAGGCATCCACCTACTAATCTCAAAACCTGTGAATATATTTTATTAGGTTGGTGCATAAGTAATTGTGGTTTTGCCATTAAAAGTAACGACAAAAGTCGCAAGTACTTTTGCACCAATCTGGTACATTACTTGGCAAAATGAAATTAAGGTTGTGGTTGGAATTGAGGTTGCTAATAAGCTAACTTTAAAAAAGGAAGATTATCCTAAATTATCCAAGTGGGCCAGTGTTATCACATGACACCTTAAGAGGCAAAACAGCAGGTCAGAGTGATGGGTGTGAGAAGCACTCAACCCGCCTTTCCTGCTTTTGGAGATGAGGAAGGGGCCACAAGCCAAGGAATGCGGGTAGTCTCCAGAAGTGGAAAAAAGGCCAGGAAATGAATTCTCTCTTAGAGTCCCAGAAAGGAACACAGCCCTGCCGACACCTTGACTTTAGCCAAGCAAAACTTGTGTCAGACTTCTAACCTACTCAACTATAAGATAATTATTTTGCTTTAAGCCACTAGGTTTGTAGGAATTTATTTACAGCAGGAACAGGAAACTAGTACAAGGCATATAATCAAACAGCGTTCAGAATTTTAATATTTTATTTCCTACAGGCATTTCTGTGGTCATTTGACTAACCATTTGGCTTTTCTAAAACACCCATCTATCAACAATTCTTCCCAACAGGGGCCTACATTTTCTTCTTAACTTATCCTAAACAACTGTCACTTTATTGTAAAAAATGCCTTTTTCTCCTAGGAAAAATATAAAAATCACACTTTAAAAATCTTTAGCTCTGATTCTGAATTTCTTGTTTCACAGATATAGATCTCAAGATGAACTAGCTATATTGCAGAACTTGAGTATACTGGTAGTGAAAGGTTCTTACTTGTTAATAAGAATGTAGAAAGCAAACGATTTGGCCTCTACCTGCTATTTATTTGTGTTTGTATGTATGTGTGTGGGGGGATATTGGGGGCTAGGTGGGAATGATGGGGAACAGAAGGGATTGCTTTTTCAAAAATTAAAATGAAGTCTCAAAAGTATCACCAAAGTTGTGTTATGTTAACAGAGTGATGCATTTTTTTTTTTTTTTACCACACATTTGCCAACATTTGCTATCTGTTACAGAAACGTTCCTCAATATGATGGGTGAAAAGATGGCATCTTATAATTTATTGATTTGCATATACTTGATTATATGTGAGGTTTCACATCTCTTCAAATGTTATTCAGCCTATATTCCTATTCTGTAGTTGTCTGTTTATATATTATATCCCTTTTTCTATTGGGTTGTTAGTGTTTGTTGATGTCTACAAATTCATTATATTTAGGCTACTGATACTTTGACATATAAGTATTAGAAATGTTTTCTCCTAATCTATAGCTTGTTTGAAATTTTGTTTATGGTTATCTTTTGGTATACAGAAATTTATAATTTTGATATACTCAAATGTATCAATTAAGTCTATTATGATTTTAGGACGTTCCCTACCCTGAGTTCATAAAGATATTCTCTTATATTTCACTATTTACCAATGGCCTTTCTCTGCTTAGTGAACACAGACAAAGGGGATGAGTTAGCTGCTGGCATGTCACGTAAGCAGACAGCAGGGCTACCGATGGTGAAAGTGGCTGATGTGAGCCTAGAAGCAATGGCTGACCCACTTCAATGAGCTCTCCTTGTGGTCAGATTGTGGTCTCTAAATGCCATTTTCCAGTAAAAGAAACCAGGGTTTATTAGAGAAATGACTGATTCCAGCCATGGGGCAGACAATACAGAAGATGAGCTAAGAATATCCTGTTGCACCAGAAGCTCTCCAAAGTTTTGGGGCTATGTTAAAAAAAAAACACAAGAGACAACTTGAATGAACTCCTATTGGCCAAAGGTGAGATACTCTGAACATCCAAACAGTAATTACTCTAAAATATTCAAACATATCACATATGTTAAAATCACTCATAATGACACTACTGGTCATCTTACAAAATCCAAAGGCACCAACTCATTCTGAAATTGGTAAAGAAGAAGAATAAACTTCAGACATTTATCTTGAGTTTCCTATATGAACCGCATTTCACAGTAACCTAGCAGGTGAGTAGAGAATGACACTTAATAAATACAGAAGGAATGACAGAATTAAGATGTCACCATTTTGAAATCCCTAATAAAATAATGTATCAGGCAATCATCACCAGTAGCTTAAAAAACCATTAAGTGAAGGGCTGATGTGGAACTTTAAAATGGATGGATGAGGTTGGCAAAACTGCAACTCACTAATCAAGTTCAGCCTTATATGCTTCCTAATGTAATGCAAGAGGAAGTACAGAACACTACTTATGAAAAATTCTTACCAAAATAAGAAAGTTGAATCAATTAATCCTCTAGTGCTAGCCCCAGTTCACAGCAAGTCCAGATAACCGAGGGACGCGTTAAATGACACCATAAGAATGCATCGGTGAGTTTGGAATGTGGGGGAATTCTACAGGATGAAGGGTTTATTCAACCAATAAGTAAGGTAGGGATGAACCATATTATGCCACATAACAAATAAGGAATCATATATAAAAGGTTATGTGACTTGCCCTGGGTCACAAATGAATCAAGTGTGGGATCAGAATAAAAATCCAGGTCTCTGTTACTTTTATTCATTTTTTTCCCCAGTACATTTTGACCAGGATGGCTGGCTTGACAAGCTGAGTCAGAACCAGCTTTCAAATGGGCAATCTGGTTTTTCCAAGTCTCAGTGGCAATCTGTAGAGAAATGAATTGAGATGCACATGCCATATGAAGCCACTGAAGAGACTGTTCCAAATGTATAGTTCAAAACATAACAATAAGGCTGATTTTTGAAAACAGAAATATAGCTTCACTTGTAATTGAGTGTTTCATCCTGAAAGAGGGTTCTCCTTTTCCTCATTGACTGTCTTTCCCCTTTTCTTGTGATTGAAGAGTCACAAGATTTAAATAAAAAGAGAAAACTGGAGCCCACTCAGGTGGCAGTTGCATGATTCTTAGAAGCAAATGACACAGACACAAAAGACATTTCCTGCAATGTACAGCAGACTTTCAAATTATCTTTCTCTAACTAATTAGCATTGTAGAAAAGTGGGGTTTCATCATTAAAGAAGCCATCTGCTTATCTGGGAGCTGTCTAGCCAAAAGTGCTGGCAACTTTCAAGGAATACCTACCAAGCAGGTACTGTACTTTCTTTTGATTTCTGAAGTGAGGAGAAAGACTCTACCATACTTCTCCCCAACCCAAGGAATTCAAACACAATGACCTAGTCTGTGTCATGCAATGGATGAAGCTTTTCACTCACATCAAGAGTTAAGAGAGAACACTAGGAAGAAGGTACTTGAAAGCTCTCCTTGTATATACTATACATACCAAGAGAACATTTATGGTTTTGCTTAATTTCTCAAACACCTATCACTCCCCCCACCATATTAAATGTTATGAAAGCTGATATAGATTGGCATTCGACATAAACCACAATTCCTAAACTGTGTGAAGTGTTATCTTGAGCAGTCTGAACAGATTAGACTTCTGTGGGGAGAGGACAGCAAAACTGAGCCCAAAGCATCTTCAATCAGATGCAAATTTCTTTTTCAATCATGTAACTTTGGACTGCGCTGGTGGCTGGTGATAGGCATGCTGCACTGCGGATGGGTCTGTCCACTCACTTTGTCACAAGGAGAGCATTCAGCCTTTCATTCTGCTCATGATGCTTGAAGACATACTTCTTTGAAAATAATTCTTAGTCCTTTAAAAATAAGTAGTTCTTTAAAAAATATCTGTAATATTTGAGGTTGACTTAGATGAACAGAAAATAGAAAAGCCTTTTGTTAATCTATCCAACTTTAGGCCACTGACCTGATGCTTCCTTAACATTTCATTCTGATAAGACACAAGAATTAACTCTTGACTCTTAGAATTACTACCATATGGCTATGCATTTCAGTTTATTTATAATTAGTCAACCAGTTTTTATTTATTACTTATTTATTTATTTTTGAGACAGAGTCCCGCTCTGTCTCCCAGTCTGGAGTGCAGTGGTGCGATCGCGGCTCACTGTAATCTCCACCTCCCAGGTTCAAGCAATTATCCTGCCTAAGCCTCTCGAGTAGCTGGGACTACAGGCATGTGCCACCACGCCCGGCTAATTTTTGTACTCTTAGTAGAGACGGGGTTTCGCCACGTTGACCAGGCTGGTCTCGAACTCCTGACCTCAGGGTGATCTGCCTGTCTCAGCCTCCCACAGAGTTGGGATTATAGGTGTGAGCCACTGCACTAGCCTATTATTTATCTATTTTTGAGATGGGGGGTCTCACTATATTGCCCAAGCTGGTCTCGAACTCCTGGGCTTGCAATCCTTCTGCCTCAGCCTTCTGATCAGCTGGGATTAAAGGTGCAAACCACCATGCCCAGTTCAAAAAATGCTTAGAAAACCAAATAAGGCATAAGCTACCTATAGTGAAACCCTGGTGTCATTCTGTGGAATGCCTTGGAGGCAAAGCTGAGAAGTGGGTACATAATTCTTAGACAAGGAAAGTCCTGCTGAGCAGGAGAATAATATGATAGACATTACATTTTAGGAAAACTGATTTTCCCTTTTCTCTTACCTCCTTCTACCTCCATTAACCACTCTCTGTCCCCGCTCAGATGAAAACTTATTTCAATGAGTAAATGGCAATCGGAAGAGATCCCATCCCCAGCCCCCATACTCTGTCAGTTCCGGCTTTCCTTATGAAAGAGATGGAAACTTTCTAAAATCTTGGTTTCCTCATATGCTTGACAGAGAAAGCATGTCATCTACTTTGTAGGGGGTTGATGAAGATGAAATGAGAATACATGTAAAGCACAGTTCCTATACCTGGTAAGGACTCAACAGATAGGTGGGAAAAATGAGACAAAAACTTTCCCTAATGGCTTAATTTTGTTTTAAACAGCACTGTGATTTCTTCTTGGATATCTGGATACCCATGAAAGGTGTCTTTTCCAGTATTCATTCTGTTAAATCAACCAAAATCTGGCCTGAAAAAACCTCCATATTTGCATACTTGAGTTCTTATGGACAAACCACAACTTATCTTAGCAGGTCAGTGTTAAAAGAAAATCTTTAGCCAAATTAAATTTAATGGAGTTTAATTGAGCAAAGAATGATTCTTGAATTGGGCAGCCTCCCAAGCCAAAGTAGGCTCAGAGACTCCAGTGCAGCCACGTGGTGGGAGACAATTTATGGACAGAAAAAGAAAAGTGAGGTACATACAGAAAACTGAAGTGAGGTACAGAAACAATGAACTGGGTACAGTGTGGTGTTTGCCTTGCTTGAACCCAGTTTGAGCAGTTGGCCACCTTTGGCCAAGACTTGGTGATTGGCACAATCACAATCATTGGTAGGTTACAGTCTGTTTAGGTTACAGTTCACTATGCACAGGGAAATCTGTAGGCCAAAATTAAAATATGTAAGGAGGAAGGTTTAGGCTAAACTTGATTTAGTATCAGCGGACTGAAAACCTGAGCTAGGAGTGTGCTTCTGTAACAATAGCCGAGCCCCAGACAAACTCAGCACCAGACTTCATCCACTCACAGGCAAACAACTGTTCAAACAAGGCAAATGCCAGGCTGTAACCAATGGAGCTGTTGTACCTCACTTTTGTCTTCTGTGTGTCACTTTCCTATTTCTATCTATAAATTTTCTCCAACCTCATGGCAGCATTGGCTCTCTCTGAATCTGCTCTTATTCTGAGGGCTGCCTGATTCACTAATCATTTTTCCTTGCTCAATTAAACTCTGTTAAATTTAATTTGTCTAACATTTTCCTTTTAACAATCCATTCAACACTGCATAAGCATCCCCTGTGAGCTCAGCACTGGGCTAGGTACTTGGGATGCAGGGTGACAATGACAGCCCTGGCCTCTGAGAAACTCACAGGTACTGGGATAGACGGCATGTGAAACCAACCACCACAGCGACAACAATACAGGCTCCACAAAGTGCCAGGGACCACAGGGAAATGGGTGAGTAAACTTTGGGTTATAATTTGGATAATGCTTTTCTTCATGACCATTGCTATCCTAGTCTTCCTTGACAAATCCCTCCAATCATATTTGCAAAATAAACACCCTGTCAAATCTGCAATAGTTTAGTGGGAGGAAAAACAGAAAAAAAAGAGACTTCAAGTCTAAGTTGTATCAAGTGCCTCTATTTTTCAAGGGCAATCACTTGACTATTATTTCATCTGATTATTCTCATTTTGTTCACTGAGATCTTACCTCATAAGGGTTTTGTACAGTCTGTTGATGAAGAAACTGCCCTCATGCTGATAGATCTCATGAATGATTATAAAGGAGATGTAGGGTTTAATAACATCCATCAGCACATAAATGCTTACATTTAGTTCAAAGAAAACTTAGGTATTAAGAGCATCGATTCAATGTAATTCAATGGTAATTGAATTAAAGGTAATTCAATGGATGACCAAAGAAAACACTCCTATTACAAAGCAAACCAGCAATTACAGACACAGGTGTCAAAACAGATACCCAAGAGTTAGATTAAGTCTTGGCTCTTTTTCTCAAAGGAGTCTTATTCAGGAGGAACTACAGCTTTCCTTACTCTTTCCTAATAAGCTTTCCTCATTTAGTGGATACACCCACTGCACACTGTGTTTTATCTTGATTCTCTCCTTGACAACTGGTTTTAAGTGGGACAGGTTCACATAAAGAATGCCCCAATCCTGCTGGTGGAGGCATAAATTTCTCAGCCTTTTCAAAATAGCAAAAGAAAAATGAATCCCTTTGTGGGATATATGTGTGTGTATGTGTGTTGAAAAGTAAGAGTATCTTATGACTGTTCTGTGCTATGTAAAAGAACTCTGATAAATGGCTTGCATTATGTAATGTCTGCATGCTCAAAAAAGCAAGTTGGTACACAGTTTGAAGGACATAAATTCAGAAGCACTAAAAATACTTTAAAGTTCGGAAGTCATCACTCATAGTTTCCACATCTTCTTGGTCTTGTTTTTTCCTTCGTCTCTAATCTTTTATCTCCTTCCCCTTTAATTCTCACCATGTTTCTTCAGCAATTTCATTAAAATTTGCAATTCTTTATAATGATCTAGTGATTGTACCACGCTGTAAAAGAAAATCCTAAGCTCCCCACTGACTTGTAGCCAAGAGGAACTCAGAAAAATCTTAAAAATTTTCCTGAGTTCCTGGATGTGATGGGAAGGGAGGTCAGACACACCTCGTTATAGCGCCCCCTTTTGGAGTTTAGGCACAATAATTGACCAGCATTAATGTTAAAATAGAGATCATAAGATTGACTAAACATACTCTTTGTGGTAATGATATATCAAATTATAAACAATACCTAAGGCAAGGGTTAAGTCATGCCTGCAAGCCACTGATTTTGTTAAACAGGTCATATTGTGGCTGACTCTGACATAGCATGCTTATCTTAACTTAAAACATTCCTTTCTGCTAACTCCAAGTTTTTAGACCAAGTTTTGTTCCTTTAACCAATTGCAAATTAAAGAATCTCTGAATCCATCTATTGACTTGTGAGCCTCCACTTCAAGATATCCCACCTTTATGGGCTAAACTAATCAATATCTTCCATGTATTGATTTATGTCTTTGCCTGTAACTCCTTCCTCTCCAAAATGTAGAAAACTGTAATCTGACTCTCTTGACTTTGTCAGGATCTCTTAAGACTGTTTTTCCTTGGGCCACGGTTACTCATATTGACTCAGAATAAGTTTTTTTTTTTTTGAGATGGACTCTTGCTCTGTCACCCAGGCTGGAGTGCAGTGGCCTGATCTCGGCTCACTGCAACCTCCGCCTCCTGGGTTCACGCCATTCTCATGCCTCAGCCTCCCGAGTAGCTGGGACTACAGGCGTCCTCCACCACGCCCGGCTAATTTTTTGTATTTTAAGTAGAGATGGGGTTTCACCATGTTAGCCAGGATGGTCTCGATTGTCTGACCTCATGATCCACCCATCTCGGCCTCCCAAAGTGCTGGGATTACAGGCGTAAGCCACCGGGCTTGGCCAGAATAAGCCTCTTAAAAATCTTTTAGAATTTAGTTTTTCCATTAACAGAGCACTGGTTCCTAAATGCACTCTAAGGTAAGCATCAGGAGATTAGAACTTGCATAAACACTGAAGCTAGAAACAATGCCTTCACTGGAAGCAAGGGGACTTCCCATGCCCTGCAAGTCTCCAGGATGTACTGCATGAGGCGGAGAGCTCCATCAGTTTCCCTCCACACTCTCAGCCCTCTCTGGAAAGAAATCCTGGCTATGATCATTCATGGAGAGGTTTTATCTTCCTGAGTTCTAAGAACCAAGAGTTACTACTCTTTTCCCAAGAACATGTTCTGAAAAAGTAGCCAAAGAACCTAAATTCAACTTATTCTTTGGGGGCATCACACCAGTGTTCCATGCAAGAACTGCCAAGAGAAATGTCAAGGTGGGCACTGCTCCTTTGTATGCGTGTAAGTTTTAAACACGTAGAAGGTTTTGACAACCATTACCCATGCTTCATGCACAAAAGTAGGAAAGGAGAAGACAGAGGGCAATTGAGAATCAAAAAATCTCTTTCCTTTGAGCGCTACACTGACCCTCTCCCATGGCTCCCCTTGTCCCCCAAGAGTGCAACAGATAATCTGCTGTTTATTCAAAACCACCTACAGAAGTTAATAGACAGTTATAAACTAATTGAGTGCCTCTGTGGTGCTGTCTCCCCATTCATCTTGCTTATTCCATTTAACTCCCTTAGTCTTCCACAAGGCACAGTGTCCCTGCTGCTCCCAATAGTTGCTTGCTGCAAGAAAGGCCCTAGAACAACAGGAAGCTAATAGTTTAACCGTTCTTCTAAATTTGTTTGACAAAACTGACATTTAGTGCATTATGTCACGTTGTTGGTAATCTGCAATTTACCCCTGGGCGTGCAGTGGATGCTCATTTTATTTACCTCTCATAGTTAAAAGCGTAATTAATATTCCACTCTGTAACAAAGATTAGAGATTTGACAAACATTGTAATTTAAATTCTCCATTATAGCAAACATTAAAATCAAACATCTTCCACACGCCCCACTGCATAAAGGACACGTGTAGCTGTAATTTAACTTTTTAGTTTTTAATACCACAAACTAATTTCTGCTGTCAGTTTAATGAGCTGGAAAACACAAATCTTGTTGCTCTCTATGTGGGAACGGGCTGGGAGAACTGAACCGAAGGGTAACAGCGCACCAATTTCTTTCAAAACATATTTCTAAATGTGCCAAGCAGGTTGTATTTCTGTAATCTTGTAAATACAACGCGATACTATGGATCCCTGATACCATGTTAATGGTTAAAAAAAAGTGCAAAAAGAAAACATTTCAAGAAAGAAACAAAGAAATTAATCTGGCATTTTCTGAAGTAAAGGTGTATATGTGTAGTGATGTATGGAAATATATGAATGCTGACCACAAACAAAACAAAACAACACAAAGCCTCACTGGGCATACTGAGACTCAGCTATGAGCAAAGTGGTCTTTACTATGTAAATTGGTGACATGGAGTCATTTCCAGGGCACTAAAGGTGGAACAGTGTAGCCAGCCTGCGGAAGGAGTTATCAAAGAAACAATATAACCATTCTAATTTTCCCTGGTATCTCAGCTTCATCAATTTTATATGACTGATTAAAATTGCTATGTAGAATACCTTTAGGCAGCTAAAACGGCTCGTTAAACAAGGAAGCTAGCTGGGAATTACCAGTAATGTAACGAATTTGTATACTAGGAATTTGATGTCTTTAGAAAGAATGTAGGTGGAATATCTGTGGTTAAATTCCCCTCCTCCATCAGAGCTGGGCACAGGGGGAAGAAGGAAGAAATGCCTAGACCCCAGGGGCTCAGGTTCCTCTGCTCTTCCTTCTTGATACGCAGAAACCTACTGACTTGCCGACTTGTGCGCAAGACTTCATTAGTCACTGCCAACTTCAATCTGTTTCAGTTATTTTACATTCAGATCCCAGGAGGATGCGTACTCTCTGCTGCAATTTCAGGCTAAACCAAAGATAAACTGATTCACTTTAGAAAATGACAAGCCAGCATGTTCCAACTTAAACTAACATCTCACAACACAGAAGTAAATACAGAAGTATCTGTAAATATTATTAACCTTGCCACAGTATTAAATGAAAGAGATAGAAATTTCTAGGGAAGAGGGTTTCAAAATGGACTAAGAGTTACTCTACACGAAGCTATTTCCATAAGCAACATGGTTCTAAAGTTCAACACCTCCATTTCCTTTAAACCAGCATATATGCAAAAACCCTCCTTCAACAGATTCTCCAGAGAGGGAAACCTTGCACTCTCTCAAGAATCCCATCAGCTTCACTGGACGAGTTACTTGATTACTCTTGCTGAATATTAACAGCATATTGGTTAATAGCATTTAAAATAAAAATATTGGTCAAAAAGAGCATCTACTTCTGTGAAATACATGTAATTTCCCACAAAATGCCTAGGCATGCCCCATGGAAATAATATGTTACCATATGTCTCAGAGAGAGTATGTCAACAGTTGAAAGAAAAACAAAAAACAAAATTTTTGAAAGGGGTAACCAAATGAAAGTTTTGGTCTTTCAGAAAAACAAAACAAAATAGGAAAAATGATCAAAAATAAATTAAAACAGGTATATTACCACCCTGATCATAATGAATGAGAGAAAAAGTATTGAAAACAAAGACATCAGCAGAATGTGTTTTCTTCGCCCTACAGGATGAGCAATAACAAGTTTTACATATCTGAACTGCTATTACTGTTATATGTAGATATGACAGACTGTGGTTCTAGAATTGAACAAGTTATTTGTTATTGAGATTAATTAAAATAGGATGCCATGATCCCTTTCAAATAAAAATTCTTGTTATTCAAAATTTTAGTGCACAAAAATGTATACCCCCACATATTTGAAGTCATTGGGACAATTCCAGATACAGAGGATATGCATAAACAGACAATCTTGTTGGAAAAAAGTTAAAGAAAAAGAAAAAAGAGAGAGAGAGAACCGGGGTTAGAAATAGAATGACCAGGTTTTTATGACTTCCATGAAAAAAAGGGAAAAAATAAAAAAAATTAAAGAAATACGGGTTTTTGCAACAAAACCAATTAATATAAAGGGAAAGGAGGAAGACAGAAAGAGAACTGCACTCTCCTGTGAGAGGCCCTTAGGCCTGTGCTTTAGCAGGAAGGAATCACAGATAGAGCTTAGGCTAGGGAAACCTGGTTATTGACAGACAGGGGGCTGGGTTAAGTGAAATAGGTTAAATGATGGTTATTCCAAGCCTTTTTTCATTCAAAGCAGCCCAGTTACTCTGCATCTCAAGGAACCAGATAAGAAGCAATAGCTGCCTGGTGTGGTGATCCTGTAATTGCAGCACTTTGGGAGGTCAAGGCAGGAGGATCCCTTGAGCCCAGGAGTTCAAGACCAGCCTGGGAAAAATAGCGAGACCTGGTCTCTACAAAAAATGAACGCAAAAAAGTAGCTGAGCCTAGTGGCATGAGCCTGTAGTCTCAGCTACTCAGGAGACTGAGATGAGAGGATCACTTGAGCCCGGGGGGTATGGGCTGCAGTGAGCTGAGATCATACCACTGCACTCCGGCCTGGGCGACAGATCTTGTCTCAAAAAAAAAAAAAAAAAAAGAAAAGAAAGAAAGAAAAAAAAGCACTAGGTAGGACTTAAGGAAAGAATTAAGGCAAGGAGAGAAAGAATAACTGAGTCTTAAAACCAGAATGACTCTGAACAATTGTCTATCACAACAGACACATGGGAAAATAGGCATATTTCCAGAAATAAGGGAGATGCTTTTATAAGTATCTTCATGAAATTTTGGAAATGGCAGATTCTTGAAAAGTTTCTGCCAAGCAGGAGATGGTAAATAAGAACTACTGAATAATATTTGTTATTACTATTTTAAAATATGTTTATACAATTGGCGGACTGTTTATGTGGTGCTTCACCTTTATTGTATTATGTGGAATGAAGAAATAACTATTTTCGGGTTCTCACAGGTCACCTATTGCTATTGCTTCCCAATGTTGTCCCTCAACCATGAATTTTCCTATTTATTATTTTTCAGAAACCCAGTTCTGGATGTAGGGAAGGTATTTTTTAAAAGTATGACTGTTATATTTTATCCTATTTGCTAGAGTTAATAATGTGGTCAAAATGGTGTCAAAGATAGTCAAGCTTAGTCCTATGGAAAAGTGGATTTAAATCATTATCAAGGATGGCCAGGCGCAGTGGCTCACACCTGTAATTTGGGAGGCCAAGGGGGCAGATCACTTGAGGTCAGGAGTTTGAGACCAGCCTGGCCAACATGGTGAAACCCCATCTCTACTAAAAATACAAAGATTAGCCAGGCACGGTGGCGGGTGCCTGTAATCCCAGCTACTCAGGAGGCTGAGGTAGGAGAATCGCTTGAACCCGGGAGGCTGAGGTTGCAGTGGACCGAGATTGTGCCATTGCACTCCAGCCTGGGTGACAGAGAGAGGCTCCATCTCAAAATAAATAAATAAAATCATGATCAAGGATGTTCTGAATTTCGTATTAGAAATACAAACCAACTATTGAAAACTTAGGCTGGATTTAAAACTTCAAAGAGACAGGGTCACTGCAGATAAGAAGAAAAACCCATTAATAGATAAAGAAAACATAGAATACTATAACATAAAAAACTATCACTTAATGAAACCTAAATGTTCTTTGCCATCATGGCTAATAACTAAACTTTTTAAAAGAATTTAATAAATGGAATTGGAAACACCATTGCTCAAATTTTCAAAGCTGTGGTTCAGAAATTGCTACCTAATATTGTCACTATGTTGCTATAGATACAACACCAAACAGAAGCAGACATTTATAGGAATCCAGAGTCATAATTTTTTAAAAGTTTTCTAAAATTTAAGTTTCGATTTCTTGCAAAACAAGTTTTTATAATAGCTTTAGGGGAACAAGTGGTTTTTGGTTACATGGATAGCAATGAAGTCTGGGATATTAGTGCACCTGCCACCAAAACAGTGTACACTGTACCCCAATAGGTAGTTTTTCATGTCTCACTCCCCTACCTGCCCCCCTCCGAGTCTCCAATGTCCATTACACCATTCTGTCTGCTTTTGCGTACCCATAGCTTAGCTCCCACTTATAAGTGAGAACATGTGGTATTTGGTTTTCCATTCCTGAGTTACTTCATTTAGAATAATGGCTTCCAGCTCCACCCAAGTTAAAGCAAAAGACATTATTTCATTCTTTTCTATGACTGAGTAGTAGTCCATGGTATATAAATATTTCTATAAATATTATTTATCCACTCATCGGATGATGGGCATTTGGGCTGATTCCATATCTTTGCAATTGTGAACAGTGCAGCGACAAGCGTATGCATGCAGGTGTCTTTTTGATATAATGATTTATTTTCCTTTGGTTACATACCCAGTAGTGGGACTGCTGGATCGAATGGTAGATCCACTTTTAGTTTTCTGAGAAACTGGAGGTCATAATTTCATCCAGTGACCACAGTGAGACTTTCTGCACTCTTCAGAGCTTTCATGTGCCCTTCACGAAGGGCTGTTGCTGTAGGATCCTGGCTCTCATTCCACCAACTGTCACCACCAGAAGCCCTCTGTGGGTGTGAACTGACATCTCAATTCTGGGAGAATTCTAGTAGCTTTGGGAATTCTTTCTCCATTATTTTCTGGGCCTGAATTTATAGCATGATTTAACTAATCCCCATCCTAAAGTTTCACCCATTCAAAAGTAGTATAAACACGGGTGACCGTTAAATATCTGAACCATTGGAATCTTCTCTTGATGACTTTTGTCATTTGTGAAATATCAAAAGAATGCTGACAAGGAGTCCAGTTTATGAGATCGCACATTACCTTCTGCAGCCTGTTCTCCTCTGCAATGCCAAGGCCTTACCATATCAAGGTCATGCTGTTACCCTTCGTGTCCAAGAATGATCCTCACAGAATATACTTAGCATAAGTGGCCTCTGTTATTTTTGTGATTAAACATCTAGAACAAAAAACTGTAAACCCTATGATGAAATGTTCATGACTCACAGGCAAGTGGACAGGGTGCCCCATCATGCTGTGCATCAAGCTCTGTCCGTCACATCATTCTCGACAGTGCTGCACGTTATTTGGCAGGAACCCAGACTAAACATACAAGAGCTTGAGTTCTCTATTTTCAGGCTGGTCTTCTGGAATACTGCATGAAACCCAGCAGATGAGGAGTTGGCCTAAAGGTGGCTAGGAAGAATATTCATAAGATCTGAAGAAGGAAATTGGAATGGAGATGGGTGGTGGGTAGGGGGAGGAGACAGACAATATGCTTTTGTTTTATATTTATACAATGTACACATTAGTTAAATTTTTAGAAACCAGGTCTCACTCTGTCACCCAGGCTAGAGCGCAGAGGTCAGTCATAGCTCACTGAAGCCTTGAAATCCTAGGCTCAAGTGATCCTTCTGCCTCAGGCTCCTGAGTAGCTGGGACTACAGGCATGCACCATCACACTCAGCTAATTAAAAAAATTTTTTTGCAGAGACAGGGTCTCGCTATGGCACCCAGGTTGGTCTCTGACTTTTGGCTTCAAGCTATCCTCCTGCCTTGGCCCCCAACAAAGCACTGAGATTACAGGCATGAACAACTGTGTCCAGCCATAGATAATTTTATAATTTCTTACATATGTAAATATGTCATTGTTACATACATAATTCTCGTGTGTGTGTGTATACACACACACTGGGGAGTGACAAAGAAGCATTAAATTTATAATTAAGAAATAATAATTACTATTACTAATCCTCAGTAATGAAGAAGGCAGTTTCTAGGCCTGTTGGTAAGTGCATTACCTGCAGGCCACACCTGTATTGCCGCCTCTGGGGTGGCACTGGCACACAACATTCTCTCCTTGGACCTGCCCATTCCTCATCTGCCCATCTGTCTGTCCAAATTTCCATTCATGCTTTAAGACTTTTCCTCTTGGAAGCCATCTTGGTCCTCCTTCCTACCAGGCACAGGCACCTGGTCCTCTTTTGCAGTCCTGACTTGAACTGTTTGAGATGACAGTTTCTTTTTTTTTTTATCTTTGCCCATTCATTCAACAAAGGTCTTGACATCTTCTGTCCTGGTCTCTCTTCTCACCCAGCTCACCCTACCGCCAGTCATGCCCATCATTCCCTCAGAAAACCCTCAACTCCCCAGCTTACCCCTGACACCTGGTCACAGCCCTGCACCGAGTCCACTCCCCTCTGGCTGGCATAGCCATGCTGACGAGTGCATGGCCACAGCCTCTAGCAAGCCCTCCATGCTGCCTGGGAGTTGTGCTGCCCTTCCCAGTCCATTCACCCTTCGTTTCCACAACAGAACAATTTCATGCCTCCCCCTCTGTCTTCAGATCTCCCACTCCACATCTTCACTCTCAGCTGATGACCTTGCTTCCTGTTTCATTGAGGAAAATGAGTCAATCAGAAGAGACCTGGCTGGGCACGGTGGCTCACGCCTGTAATCCCAGCACTTTGGGAGGGCGAGGCAGGCAGATCACGAGGTCAGGAGTTTGAGACCAGCCTGGCTAACATGGTGAAACCCTGTCTCTACTAAAGATACAAAAAAATAGCCAGGGGTGGTGGCAGGTGCCTGTAATCCCAGCTACTCGGGAGGCTGAGGTAGGAGAATCACTTGAAACCGGAAGGTGGAGGTTGCAGTGAGCCGAGATCACACCACTGCACTCCACACACTCCAGCCTGGGCGACAGGGCGAGACTCTGTCTTAGAAACAAACAAACAAAAAAAAAAAAAAAAAGAAGAAGAGACCTACACAAGCTTCCCCAATTCCCCAAGGTTCTCCACCTTCCACCCTGTTCTGATGCTGAGATGACTGTGCCACTGAGACGGGCTCTCCCCCATGCCCCACATTTCACTCCTTCCTGTTGTGCAGGAGGCTGCCCTAGCAATTCTCTCTATTCCCGCCTGTGCAACTCTCCTCCAGTTATTCTTCCAGTTGGTATCCCATTGCTCTGATGCTTTCGATAGCCCAAGTCTTCTAAAGAGCTACTTATTCTCCATCTCTAATTCCTCTCCAAGTTTCTCTGGAACTCGTTCCAGTGAGGATTTTGATCCTATCTGAATCGATGAGTGTGGATTTCTTGTGACCTCCATGTTGCTAAATCCAATGGTCAGTTTTTAGTCCTCACCTTACATAATGTGCCAGTAGCATTTAGTCAAGATGAACATTGCTTCCTGCCAGTAGCATTTGGTCAAGATGAATGTTCCTTTCTCCTTAGAACACTTTATTTACTTGGGAACTATCCTTCCTGGTTAGCCTCCACAGCACTGGCAATGCCTTCAGTTTGCTTTGCTAGTTCCTCCTCAACTCCCAAACCCTTTAAAGCAACAGTTCCCCCAGGGCTCACTGTCTATACACCTTCAGAACGTCATACAGTCTCGTTGTTTTAAATATCATCTGGTGAAAACTCCAAATTTTATTTCTCTAGTCCAGATCTCTCCTTTGAACTCCACAGTTTCATATCCACCCATGACCTCGGCTTTCCCACTTGGATTCTGTGCTAATTTCCTAGGGCTGCTGTAAAAAGTACCCTAAATTGGGCAGATCAGAACAAGAGAAATTTATCTCACAGTTCTAGAGCCCAGAAATCCAAAATCCAGATGCAGGTAGAGCCATGCCCTCTCTGAAACCTGTAGGGGAAGGACAATTCCTTGTTCTTTCAGCTTCTGGTGGCCCAGATGTTCCTTGGGTTGTGGCAGGACCCCTCCAATCTCTGCCTCTGTTCTCCCGCAGCCTTCTCCCCGTGTCTCTTCACATTCTCTCCCTGTGTCTCAATTTCCACCCCGCCCCCAACCCCTTTTTTTGAGGCAGAGTCTCTCTCTGTCACCTTGGCTGGAATGCAGTGGTGCAATCTCTGCTCATGGCAAACTCCGCCTCCCGGGTTCAATAGATTCTCGTGCCTCAGCCTCCTGAGAAGCTGGGATTACAGGCCCTTGCCACCACGCTCAGCTAATTTTCACATTTTTAGTGGAGACAGGATTTCGCCATGTTGGCCAGACTGGTCTTGAACTCCTAGCCTCAAGCGATCTGCCACCTCAGCCTCCCAAAGTGTTGGGATTATAGGCATGAGCCACCTTGCCCGAGCACCTTTTTTTTTTTTTTTTTTTTTTTTAATTTTACTTCAAGTTCTGGGATACATGTGCAGAAAGTGTAGGTTTGTTACACAGGTATACCTGTGCCATGGTGGTTTGCTGCACCTATCAACCCATCATCTAGGTTTTAAGCCCCACATGTATTAGTTATTTGTCCTAATGATCTCCCTCCCCTTACCCCTCACCCTGACAGGCCCTGGTGTGTGTTGTTCGCCTCCCTGTGTCCATGTGTTCTCATTGTTCGACTCTCACTTATGAGTGAGAACCTGCGGTGTCTGGTTTTCTGTTCTTGTCCTTACAAAATATTGGATTAGGGTCTACCCTAATTGCCTCATTTTAAATTGATTATCTCCCTAAAGACTCTGTTTCCAAATAAGGTCACCTTCGGAAGTACTGGGGGTTAGGACTTCAACATCTTTTTGGGGGGACAGAATTAAATCCATCACAGATGTCAGAGACATTTCAAATTTCTCAGTCCCCAAACAAATCCCGACTTCTTAATTTCTCCCCATCTCCCACCCGGACCTCATTTTCCTTTAGTTTCCTTCTCAGAAAATGGCAAATCCATCTTTGTAGTTGCTCAAGCTGAAAACCTCAGAGACATCCTTGATTTTTTTCTTGACACTTCAATCTATCAGCAAACCCTGTTGGTTCTACCTTGAAAATACATCTGAAACCCACCCATCTCTCTCCTGCTACCACTCGGGACCAGCCATCACTGCCTCTGGCCTGGGCTGTCGGTGCAGTCTTTTCGCTTGTGTCCTTGCCTCCTCCCTTGCCATCTCTTGGTCTATGCTTAACACAGCAGCCACACTTAGTCCTCCAAAAGGAACTGGAGACAAGCACAGAAAACTCTTCTGTTCTACAGTAGAAAGCAGACAATGTCATGCCTTTTTTCAAAACCTTCCAACGGGACTCCATTGCATTCAGAATAAAAGCTAAAGCCTTTTACAGCAGCCCCTATGCCCTATCTGACTTCACTGGCTTCCCCACCAGCACAGACCTAAACTGCCAACACTCCTTCCTCTGCTTATCCTGCTCCAGCCACAAGGACTCCTTGCTGTCCCCTCCCAGAGCATGCATGCTTATGCTCTCCTGCATGCACTGCTGTCTGCTCCCTCTGCCTCGAATTTCTTTCCCCTGATGTCTTCATGGCTTCCTTCCTCTTTATGAATCATGTGCTCAAAAGTAAGGCCTTGGCAGGATGCAGTGATTCACACCTGTAATCCCAGCACTTTGGGGGGCCAAGGGAGGATTGCCTGCGGCCAGGAGTTCTAGACCAGCCTGGGCAACATAGTGAGATTCTGTCTCTACAAAATTTTTTTAAAAAATTAGCTGAGGGTGGTGGCTCACACCTGTGGTCCCAACTCAGGAGGCTGAGATGGGAGGATCACTTGAGCCCAGGAGTTCAAGACTGCAGTGAACTATGATGGTGCCACTGCACTTAAGCCTAGGTGACAGAGTGAGACCCTGTTTAAAAAAAAAAAAAAATAGGCCTTGCCTGGCCACTCTACTTACAAGTCTCACTTACCCCACTCCTTATCTACCTTCCCAGCTTTATTTTTCTCCATAGTACAAATAAGCTACTTATTTTCATTACATTCTATCTCCTCCCATCAGAAAGCAAGCCCCACAAGAGGAGAGATTTTGTTAATTTTGTTCTCCAAAGCTTAGAACCTTGCCTGGCTTATCACAGCTGCTCATGTGGAATTTGTTAAATGAATGAAGAGACACATATTCAGCATGTACCTGTGCACTAGTCATACTGAGGGTGTTTACTGTGGGATTTAGATAACTCGCTTGCACTAAAATGAACTGTGTACAAGTGGCGTGGCTGCACAGGAGGGCACGCATCAGGCCAAGGCCTGCAGGAGTCTGAAAGAGCTCAGCTTACGGTTATGGTTGCTGACCATGCCCATCCTTTGTTGCTCCCTGAGGTTCTAGACTCTGCTCATTTCCTCTGACCTCGGTACTCCCTGTTTCTCCTACTATAAAGAATGCTTAAAGTTTTCTTTTTTTAAAAAATATGGCACGTAATTTCTGAATATTTGTTGGCAGATATATTTCTTTCAAACTGCCAAACATTTTTCCTAGCTTTACAACACACCAACACACACAAACATACACTTTTTTATTCAGCAACCTCATTGCTGGTCCAGGGATAACACTGGCATTTACTGATTCATAAAATCAGTCCCTCTCTTTGGGACTCCACTCTACCTATTTTATTTTTCCTGTCTCAATAAATTGTTAAAATACAAGAACATGTAATATAATTTCTCTAAAAATAATTCATTTTCATTGCATAAAATCTAAAACATATAGAGAAGATCTAAGAAAATACAAATCATTATTTCACTATTCAGAATTGCTAACACTTCAGAGTATTCCTATCCAGTCTTTTCTATACATTTTTATTTTAAATGACATTTGGATTTTACTGTACCACTTATTTCATCATTTCTCTATGTCATGAATTCTTTTTCTGAAAACACAGGTTTTAATGACTAACCGCACTTAATGAAATGTGCACCATCATTTATTCATGTCACCATTATTGGAAATGTAGGTAGTGCCCAAATATTTCACTGTCATATATAATCCCGTGACCATCAATCCTATCTATAAATCACTGCATTGGAAAATTCCCTCAGAAGAAATTCTAAGTATATTAATTTACCTGAGACTCATGTTTGAGTAGTGGTGCAAGCTATAAATTGCTTCCCCACAAAACTGTACCAATTTCTATTCTGGTGAAATATCATCTGGTGAAAACTCCAAATTTTATTTCTCTAGTCCAGATCTCTCCTTTGAACTCTACAGTTTCATATCCACCCATGACCTCGGCTTTCCCACTTGGATTCTGTGCTAATTTCCTAGGGCTGCTGTAAAAAGTACCCTAAATTGGGCGGATCAGAACAAGAGAAATTTATTGTCTCACAGTTCCAGAGCCCAGAAATCCCAAATCCAGATGCTGGTAGAGCCATGCCCCCTCTGAAACCTGTAGAGGAAGGACCCTTCCTTGTTCTTTCAGCTTCTGGTGGCCCAGATGTTCCTTGGGTTGTGGCAGGACCCCTCCAATCTCTGCCTCTGTCCTCCCGCAGCCTTCTCCCCGTGTCTCCTCACATTCTCTCCCTGGGTCTAAATTTCCGCCCCCCCAACCCCTTTTTTTTGAAGCAGAGTCTCTCTCTGTCACCACACACAAGGATACCCTTTTCACTGTACCCTAATTGGATTTCAAAAGTTGTCAATATGATGTGATACCTAGCATTTTACTTTGAAAATTTCCATTTTGTTGCTTATTAATGAAGTTGTGCAGCCTTTAATACATATATTGATCATCTGTATCTCCTCTTTTATAAACTGATGGTTCATGTCCTTTGCCTATTTTTCTATTAAAGTATGTGAATTTGAATGGATTACTTTAGGAACATCAGTCTTTTGTTGCTTATTAAAACATTCAGGGCCAGGCGCCGTGGTTCACGCCTGTAATCTCAGCACTTTGGGAGGCTGAGGCGGGCAGATGACGAGTCAGGAGATCGAGACCATTCTGGCTAACATGGTGAAACCCCGTCTCTACTAAAAGTACAAAAAATTAGCTGGATGTGGTGGTGGGTGCCTGTAGCTACTCAGGAGGCTGAGGCAGGAGAATGGTGTGAACCCAGGAGGCAGAGCTTGCAGTGAGCCGAGATGGCGCCACTGCACTCCAGCCTGGGCGACAGTGCAAGACTCCGTCTCAAAATAAAATAAAATAAAATAAAAATTCAGCCTTGATAAAGTCTTTTTGTGCCTCCAGTCTTCTCTCTCCCCCTCATCTCACTCTGCATTTCTCTCTACTTCTACTACTACAATAGCCATTTCTTGGTGCATCTTCATATTTTGTTCATCTTCATGCATCTTCTCTTTTGGTTCATAGTAACCTCTCTTTTCGCTCAACTCCAAAGCAATCATTATCCTCAACTCATCCCTTATTTTAAATTAATCACTTTTCAATATGTATAGTTCTTATGAGATCCATTAGGTTACAGACCATTTCCCACATTTCACAGACCTCACACGCTGCCACCAAAGAACAGTGATCCTAATCACCGGGCACTCCAAATATGCTGTAATGCCAAAATGTGAGTGCTGGCTTTAAAAACGTTAGCAATTTTCCTCTCACTAAAATTCATTTTCTCTAAGAGGGAAAATGCCATCAAATATAAACAACTCTCAGATAATAAAATTCATTATGCAACTAGATAAGGTTATTTTATATTACATAGTACAAGCTGACACTATGTCCTGAGATGAACAAGTAAGTAATTATGTATGAGAGCTAGCAGTGTGTAAATGGAAATATTTGTGGCAGGTATGATATCCACTGAACATGGGTTATGGGTAGTGGATGTGTCAAATTATTTTTCTAACTCAAGCATAACGTATCATTCCAAATATAACTATATGTGGATTACAGCAATACAGCACATTGCTGTACTCTAAAATGTCAAAATACTGAAAGTTATAAAGTACGTGATCAATTAAACATATAATAAAGAAATAAAGAAAGCAAACCCAAAGGACTCAGTGTAGTTTATTTCTAGTGATGAAAACCATATGCATGTTTTGTATATATCTCAAAAATGAAATCATAAAAATATAACCTAAGGCTGGCTATACATGTATGTAGGGATAATAGGGATGTTTGTTTGGAGAACTCACATAGCAGGGTTTTTTTTTGTATTGAATTGTTAAACTTGATATATTTTCCTTTTATGTGCAGGAATAGAATTTAGAGCAGTGAGAAATGACTGTTTCTTTGCATATTGAGTGAATAATTCTTAAAGCTTTCTATTTACTAAATGTTTTAATATTTCAGCTTTGAACTTTAGATCACATTCTTAATTTTTTTATGATGAACATATTTTGTTCCTAAGGCTAGAACGACTGTCTAATTGTCAAGCAAATTAGATAGGCTGAAATCATTTAGCCACACAATATTTTGTTTAACAGTGTAAGAGAAATGCAATAAAGAAAATCTAAGCACTTAGCGGAAACTTAACCAGTAAAATATCATTTTATGTCTCCAAATGCATATGAAGCAAACAGAATATGGCATGTGCTGATAGCCCAAACTCTTTCCACACTCTGACCAGAAGTATCACAAACCCTGACACACTAGAGAGAAAACACGAGCCTGGTAATCCTCCAAAAAATTGGTTTTGTGATGGGAAGTGTTAGGGTTTTTGTTTTTTCAGTTACCATATATGGCTTACTTATGAAGAAGGGCTCTCAATGCAGTCATTTTCTGTATCAAGTCCAAGTGTGATTGCTGAACACTCCTAAGTGATGCGAAGAACGGAGAAAATGGCCCTCCTAGCACATGGCTCCCCTTCTTTTGCTAATGGGACTCCTTGTGGAGGCAGCTGTCAAGCTTGGGTCATCTCCCTTCAAGTTGGAATCAGTTTCTCCCCCAAAGCTCTGACATCAAGGGACAGTCTTCATTTTTTTTTTCTTTCCTTTCTTTTGGTGTTTTCTAAGATGGCACTGTGCTTTCAAAATGAATCTTCCTTCTATTTATATTTCAATAATAAAACCTTATCAGAGTATTTCACTAAATGACTAGAGGGATTTAAAAAGAAAGCAAGCCTATTTTACTTCAAAATGTTAAGACTCAATTCACTTCCCCACACAACTGAACACACACACATAAAGAAGAGGATAAAATACCTCCCAAAGTATGGTAAGTGATGACAAGTAAGAAGTGTCACATTTAGGGGGAAGCTAGGCTGCTGCTGCTGAAACTGCAAGCAGAAGAGGTGTTCAATAATGAGTGCAATTCCCCACCCCCAATCTCATTCTGCTCACAAACCAGAGAGCTACACAGCTAAAGTCTGCAATCTCTGTTTAGATCCTTTGACATCAAGTGATTTGAATTTCTTGGGTTTATTTTTCCAAGAAGTCTCAGAGAAAACCATCTTGCAGTTGGCATGTGGCTTAGGTGAATCCTGCACATATGGAACCAGTGACTCTGGAGGTCGCTGGGTGTACTGTTACGATGTATTTTCTACCCCCTCCTTGACAGGGAAGGACTTAGGTGGGCTTGCCTCTCCCATTTAGCTTTCCTGACCGAGCATAAGAAAAATATTTTATTTATTAGTAGGAAAGCTAATTTAGAAACCTGTCTTTTACTCGATTAGAAGAAATAAGGAATGACAAAAATGAATCTTTGCAACTTCTATTTCTCACTATGCATGTGTGTGTGTGTGTGTTTACTTTCTCACACACACACTATAGACATACATACATATATACACTTTTTTTGCCAAACCGTTTGAAAGTTGAAGACATTATGACAATTTCCCCCAATACTTTAGCATGTATCACCTAAGAACAAGGAATTCTTCCATATAACTGCAGTATTACTACTCTCAAGAAATATAACATTGATACAAAAATATTATCTAATATATATGCATATCTACATCTTCCAAATTTTCCCAATGTCTTTTAAAGTTTTCATTTTGCTCAAGAATCAAGGATCAAGCACCACATTAAGTCATCATGTTTCTTTAACCTAAAACAATCCCCAGCACTTCTTCCTTTAATGACACTGACCTTTTTAAAGAATGAAAGCCAGTTGTTCTACAAAAACTTCCGAAATTTGTGTTGTTTTCTTTTAATACAACACATACCCAGAAATTCACTCCGTAGTAGTTTGTATCATACTTCTCTGATTTCTAGCTATTTTAAACAGCCAAGGAACTCTACTAATGTTAATGTATACAATACCAGTTACATCGTGTTACCCTCAAAGCCCAGAATGGTGCTACCCTAGAGCTGTTCCATGTAACTGAATCAGATGGGAGTCCCTCCTTGCATTTCCCAAGAATAATCTCAACTACGTAGATATACATTCGGTCATGTAACTCAGTAATTGCACAAATATAATTCAGTTTGATTCGCCGTAACCAAGAAAATATATTTTATATTTATAAATTAAAGTGCAAACTCATTTTTCGGGGTGATGAATGGGAAAGCAATCATAGCCCTATGCTGCCTGAGCTGAGTTTAGCAGGCCCTTCGCGGAAGAAGAGGAGGCCTGTGGAGACCTATACACTGGCTGGCAGGGAGATCAGTCCACAAGCTAGGCTGAGAGGCTTTTCAAATAGAAAGAAATGTCTACCGGCCCAATTATATTTTATTAAGATAAGGTAATTGCCTAGGAGGTGAGAGAGAACAGGACAATCGAGACAGAGTCAAGGAGAAAAATGCTTAAAAGGATGATGGTCTTGATCTGTAAAGAAATAAAAAGCTGCGATGAGGTAAGGAACTGAGATGGTAGACAGTTTACAAGAATTATCAGTAGTATGGTAAACACAGGCAGTTCCGTGAGAAACCTGCCAATTTCTTACCATTAAAAAAAAAAAAATCAGAGAACAAATGAAAGTGGGAAAGAATGAAAAATGTGACTGAAACCAGACAGAAACATCTTAATCTTTCTCCCCTCTCCCCACTTTTTTGCATATGGAGAAATTTCTGCATGCCATAGGCAAAAAGTAGAGGTGCTTACTGACAGTTTTTCAGTCCTCTGGGCCCACACTGAGCAGAGAATGAACAGAAATATGATAACTAGAATAGGGCAGAGACGCCCCTCTTCTTTCTAGCACCACTTCAAAATATGTCTATTTACTGTAAAATAGGTTTGTATAATATTTTGAAATGTGACCACTAGGCATTGCCAAGGGAGGGCTGGGAAAATGGAATTTGATTTCTGGTTAATCTTTATTTTCCATTCCCTTCCCTCAAAATAACTCGTATGAGATCTTATAATAATCCAGTCTGAGAAACTGGAAGCTCTGCGAGTCTGAAGACATGAAGGTCAAGCCCATGATGTGCCTTGCCTTGAAATTCAAGCATCAGCATCAAATTTGAACAACACATTTAATATTCCAGTACTTTTTCCAAAATGTTTTATGTTGTTTAAGGAGGAAGAAAACTTGAAAAGCACAATGAAGTCAGTAAACATGTGGAGAAGAATCCATGATAATGTTTCTGTCAAGGGTTCACCACGCCTTTAAGCAGCAAAACACATCAAAGGAGGTATCATGTGCTTGAAGGTGTTCTCCAATGATGTTGAAATGAAATGACAGACTGTGCACTATGGACTGAATTGTGCCCCTCCAAAATTCATATGTCGAATCCCTATCCTCAATGTGATTATAGTTAGAGATGGGGTATCTAGGAGGTAATTAGAATTAAATGAGGTCTTTAGGGTGGGTCCTAATCTGATAGGATTGGTGTCCTTATTAGAAGAGGAAGAGAACTCTCTTCTACGAGAGGGCACAGCAAGAAGGTGGTCATCCACACACCAGGAAGAGAGCCCTCAGCAGGAAACGAATTGGTCAGCACCGTGATCTTAGACGTCTGGCCTCCAGAACTGTGAAAAATTCATGTGCATTGTTTAAGCCACCCAGTCTATCGTATTTTGTTATGGAAGCCTGACCAGACTAATAAATAGATATAGTAATAGCACCACAACCTAATTTTGCTGTGGTATTCATAAATGTTTTTAAAAGGACACAAGTACTAATGAGCCATTCACATATTTTAAAAAACTATCACCTGAAAAAGAAACAATCATTAATATATACGTAAAACCAAAGATTATATTTTAGTTTTTAAATATTTTCTTTTTTGTTTTTGGAGACGGAGTCTTGCTCTGTTGCCCAGACTGGGGTGCAGTGGCACGATGTTGGCTCACTGCAACCTCCGCCTGCCAGGTTTAAGCAATTCTCCTGCCTCAGCTTCCCGAGTAGCTGGGGCTACAGGTGCGCACCACCATGCCCGGCTAATTTTTGTATTTTTAGTAGAGACAGGGTTTTGCTATGTTGGCCAGTCTGGTCTTGAACTCCTGATCTCAGGTGATCTGCCTGCCTCAGCTTCCCAAAGTGCTGGGATTACAGGCGGGAGCCACCGTGCCTGGCCTTAAATTTTAATTTTTCTAATCTCCATGTCATAGTATTATTAATCATATTAATTAATAGGAGAAAAAAATTATTTTACCATTTAGAGTAACACAAATATACTTTATTAAATTATTGAACATTATAATTTATGTATTGCAGTTATATAAAGGAATATATGTTTTATCTTTTAGGAATTACTCCCAGGTATTTAGGAGTAAAAAGGCTTCGTGTTTTTTACTTTCTCACACATATACAGAAACACACAAATGTGAAATTTTAATAATTGGGGCATCTGGGTAAAAGGTATATGGCAATTTTTTGTACTATTTTTATAACTTTTTGTGAGTTTGAAATTATTTGAAAATAAAAAGTTTAAGTTAAAATAAAAGACTACAATTTGCATGATGTATTAATGTTAGTGTTATCGCTGCTGGAACTAGTGATTTGTGCTGCATGGGTCACGGCACAGGCCAGATGGGCTGCAGTGTGTTCAGTTCCCCAGAACAGAGACTCCAACTTCCTCCCTCTAACATTCAAGAAAGAACAACTGAATGGAGTGGAAAGGCCTCACAGGGCCAGCCCTGAGCCTGAAGGCTGAAATCAAGTCAAATGCGTAAAAACAACAATGTCTTGTGACAAGGTGCCAGTCATTTGCCCCACCTTCAGGCTAATCTAGCATGGTCGTGCCCCCACCCTGGTTTTGCCTCACATGACTGCTGAGTCACATCCCAGCTCCCTCCCCACCTCCAAACTGTCCACCTGGGTCTCGGTGGGGGCACAGCGATGGGGTCATAGAGAGGCCCCTGCACCACGGCAATGATGTCTGCCATCCCAGGCACTGCTTTTGAAGTCCCCAAACTTGCTCTACTTTGTAACCTCTTAAGGCCTTGTAACTGTAGAAGTTTATATTCAGTCCCAAGGACACTGCTATCAGGTGAGTTTCAGGGCCTCCCCAAAGCTCTGTGAATAGTCTGTAGCCTGTAGACCAGTCATTTGTCTAGCACATGGACAGTTGTAAAGTCTCTTTTTGGGCATGAGTAGCAATATTTATCATATGTGACAAATAATACCCATATATTATTTAACAACAAGATTTTTTTTTTCTGTTTGGAATTGGGGCTTTGACTCAGAAAACTGGGATACAGTGTTAATTTCTATTCATTGTAATCTTTTTAAACACACAGCGCCAATAAAGCCTGAATGAAACAAAGGTAAGAGAATCTTGTTAAGGGAGGGAACAAAATGCACTCTTTGGACTATAGAGGCATTTGACAGATGCAAAAATGAATCAATCACTGCTCCCTCTCCAGGGAGAATTTGTAGGATTTATTTAGGCTCATTGTTTCCCTGTAGGACAGTTGGAAATGAAATACCTTCACTTCAATGAATCTTGTCCCTGTGATGTATTACTTAAATAAATAATAAATGAATCTTCCTGGGCAACTAAGCTGTAGGTGAAAACAGAAAACCGTGGTGTAGATTTTTCTTGAGGAGACCTAGAGCATTCCCTATCTTTTGTTATAGAGCTACATTGACCTCAACTTTACTTTGCTTAGGTGTCTCCTACTTATATCGTCAAAGAGCTCTGCTGACCGGCAGACACAGCGCACTATCCTTTTGCAATGTTATTCAGGGTGTAAACGTTCTCTTTTTCTTCCCAAGACCTGTGAAGCAAGAAGCAGGATATGAGTGAGGAGCGCAGGCTCTGTGTCACACTGCCTGGCTGTGGGTCCCTGCTCCTCTGATCACCGCATCTGTTACCTTGGGCCAGTTACTTAAACTCCACACTTCAGTTTCCTCAGCTGCAACATAAGGATAATATTAGTGTCGCCTTCACTGCATGTGGTAAGGCTAAAATAACTTAAGGCATATAACAGCATAAACAGCTGACACTTACAGTAATGTTAGCACTCAAAGGATTTCAGTGTTATTATTATGAAGAAAATCAAGAGGACCATGCAGATGGGGGCGAGAGAAGATGAGCTCGCCGAGATGGAGCAGGCATGATCTGATCTCTCCTTATCCTGAAGCTGTCCTCTGTGCATCTGAGGAGGGTCTGGCCAGCCTCCTCCTCCTCTAGGCTCAGGCCCCAGATGGGCTTTTGCTGCCATCACTACCTGACTTTGTCTGCTCAATAATAATTGGTAACATGGACACATTAGCCCAGCCAGCCCAGTTAAATATATCACCTTAATGACTGAGTGATTTCATTTATTCTAGAATCTGGCATTTTGGGGGGCTATCGGTATCTTAGCCCACCTAACTGGGCAATATGTCCACCATATCTAGATAAACAGAGCCAATAAGGCAGCAGTCAATCCCACTGGTTGTAGCCAAAAGGGTAAGGTGGAAAGCCGTCAGTTCATCATTAAGAAAGACAGATGTAGCCCTTTGGATTACTTTCTGTTTAGATCCTCTCCGCAATACGGAACCAGCACTGAGCAGACAGTGGAGCACAAGCAGGAGCTCAGTGAATACCTGATGGGATGATGATCCCATCTGATTTCTTAGAAATACGGAGGTATGGCTTTCATTTTAAAAAGATACAACTTCAGTCTAAAATAATAATTCAATTTCTAAAAATCAGCGGCAAAATTTTGGCCGGGTGTGATGGTTCACGCCTGTAATCACAGCACTTTGGGAGGCCAAGGTAGGCAGATTGCTTTAGCCTAGGAGTTTGAGACCAGCCTGGGCAACATGGCAAAACCCTGTCTCTATAAAAAACACAAAAGTTAGCCAGGTATAGTGGTACACGTCTGTAGGTCCCAGCTACTTGGGAGGCTGAGGTGGGAGGATCACCTGGGCCTGGGAAGTCGAGGCTGCAGTGAGCCATGTTTGTGCCACAACACTCCAGCCAGGATGACAGGAGTAAGACCCTGTCTAACAACAAAGAAAAGGCAAAATTTTACTTTAGTGAAATGAATGCACACCCTCCCTCTAGTTCATAGCCTAGCAAAAGGAACTAATCTTCCAACAGGTACCCAGTTACTAAAAATTCCAGAGGCAGAGTGTCCACACAGAAGAAGGTGGGAGAGAGCAAGGGTGGCCTGTTTCTACCCATCAGACTCAGATCACTCCATCCCACCTTCTCCATGATCCCTTCGAGGCTGGGATTCCTGGAATGAGCTTCTAATGACTGGTGAAGTCCTGCATGGAGTTCCAATGAGAGTGTGTCGGCAGTCAAATGCCTTGGCTCTATTTTCCTATCAAAGAATTAGAGAATATTATCTTGTTCAGCAACCATGACAGAAAAACTAAACTTCTCTTTCACTATGTGTGAACATTTGCCTGTTAGGACTGCTTACCCACTGCTCCGTAAGGCTTTTTGTGTGTGGTGTGAAAGAGAAAGTGCTGATGTGACTGAGGAGTATATTAGTGGAGCCACAGGACAGCATGTGGCCTGATTAATCCTATGAACTCAGCATTAACATATCGCTGAAACATAATGCAGATTACAAATTTATGAATGTCCAATACCGACTCCCAATAAACAGAAAAGCCTACTCCTAAGCAACTTCTTAATTCTGTTTCTTTTAACCTTGTCCTGTGAACGGAAATGAAAGTTCTAAACTAGTGACTCACGAAATTCTACTAAGTGATAAAAAGTAACATTTTTTGTCCGTTTTCCTATCCTTTAACTATAAAGAAATTTAAGCGTTGATGACCACATTGAAATTTGTATGTAATAGTCAACTGAGTGATTATCAATAATGCTTCATAGATGCTTAGCTTAGTGACACGGAATCTGTAGAGCACACTATCTTCCGTGAAAAAACACTGAGTAAATAGCAACATCCTTACCTAAAATAATACATTATAAGAACCTTAAATAATTTACCTCATTACATAGAACATTGGCCTAACGCTCATAAAGACCATGACTATAATGTTATTTAATGCCCTGCTGTTCACTCACATACTCAACAACTATTTCTGAATATTTCTTATGGGCATAAACTACTCTAATCTCTCAAAACAAACCAGAGTTAAATATTGTCCTTTACCTTGAAGTGCTCGAAATAAGCATTTATTTGGCTTTCTACACAATACACTCCCAATTGGCTACCCAGACACAGTCAAAACTTAGCATCCTTCATGGTTCTCCCGTTTGCCTGTTTGATGCCTTCAAGTCAGACATTTGCCCACGGTATGATACAGATAGACATCCCACCACGCACTTTAGGCAATTTTGAATTTCTGAGTGCTTGCAAACTGCCCTGAGGTGACATCAAGGTTCAAAAGAACAGTGACTTCGAACCCAAGCTCATAACAAGGGAAGTAAGGACCATATCGTGACATATGGGAACATGTCAACGTCACACACAATTTAGAAACGTCAGTGCTGGGCTCCCTACAAATGATAAATGTTTTCCAAACTGCTTTTTGACATAATCTAATGGTCTTCCTTAACTGACTTGGTGTTGAATTTGAAAAATAATTTGAAAGCCAGCTAAAATGAGTGTTTTTCTGCCAATCCCTCTACTGGGCACTAGTCCTAGACAGCTGAATATTTTAGGCAAATGCTATGTGCAAACAGGATAGTTTCTGAGTTGTACGAAACCAGCATGCTGGGGCACTGCTGACCTGCGCAGCACCTCCTTGTATTGGCATAGCACTTTCCTTCAAGGAGGTAAACACTGCTCATTCCACTCTCTCCTGTTCCCATCTCTCTAACAGTAATAGCACTAAGGAACAGAGGTATAGGACTTCACCTGAAAATAAAAGCAAGCATCTGACAGCTCTTGTTACATCTGTAGTGATGACCTTTTCCTGATCTAAGGCAGCCTAAGGCAGGCTTACCTTGGAACTTCTGAAAGGGATTAAGGTGACAGGCCCCACTCCCCGAGTTCTTAAGAGATGCTGAGGCAAGATAATCCTACAAAACTTCCTCACTGCCAGCTATATCCAAGCCAAATTACGGTTCACACTCTAGGGGATGGCTCATTGGATAGAAGCAGGTGCTCAGTCATTTTAGTTCTTTAAGACCTTTCTGAAAGATTGTTACCTCTAGCCAGCTGGTCAGAGTGCTTGAGTGGAAAGGAATACCAACTAACTAGTAACAATAATTTTACCTAAGTTTCGATAAGGAGTCAACTGTGTTCTTTTCATTTTTTCTCATATGATGTGAGGATTGATTTTTGTCTTTATTTTTTATTTGTATAACATTTAATGGTACAAGTGCATTTTTGTTACATGGGTATACTGCATAGCGGTGGAGTCTGGGCTTTCAGTGTAACCATCACCTGAACAGTGTACACTGTACCCATTAAGGAATTTCTTCTTCACCCGACGCTCACTCTTCCACTAACTGGAGTCTCCAATGTCTATTATTCCACCCTCTATGCCCAAATGTACACATTATTTAGCTCCCACTTGTAAGTGAGAACAGCTGGTATTTGACTTTTTGTGTCTAAGGTGTTTCACTTAAAATAATGGCCTCTAGTTCCTTCATGCTGCTGCAAAGACATGACTTCTTTCAGTCTTTAATGGCTAAATAGTATCCCATAGTGTACAGATACCATACTTTCTTTATACAATCATCCATTGATGCATACGAGGTTGATTCCACATCTTTGCTATTGTGAATAGCGCTTTCTTTTCCTTTGGGTAGATAACTAGTAATAGGATTTTATATTTCTTTTTTACTGTTCACTAACCCATTCAAAATGGTGGTGCTGGCTGAGTCAATCCACACATCCATCCTAACAGTTGCTAACCCTTGTTAAAGGCAGCCATCACTGGGTTCACCTTATACTAATTTCATGTGAGATGGAACCACGAGCAAATACATACTTAGGCCAGAGGTTACAGGTAGCCAATGAAGTCCTTGTGAAAGGCCTCTGTAACTAGCTTTCCCAGAACATTATTTAAAAAAAAAAAAAAAAAAAAAAAGAACTTCTAAGAGCAGAGAATTGACTCAACTCCATTCTAGCTACTTCCCAGTACTCCTGGCCAAAGTGTGGATGACAATTCTGTAGTTTTGAGAGGTTTCTGTGCAGAATGTTGTCCTCAGGGTGGATGCTGTTTGCATGTAGAGTCCTGCCTTGGGATGGTGGGGCCCTCAGGTGCTGGGGAGGCAGTTTCTCATGAGAGCCTTCTTTGATTCCTGAGAAGAAAGGTTTGTATGCCCAATCCTTACAATAGTAAAAGAGGTGAGTGCAGCTCAGATCTGACAAAACAGAGATAACCACCAAGTCTTGGGCTGACTGACACTACGTCACTCTAAGTGACTCCCAAACAGGAGTACTGAACAATGCAGTATTTCAAAAGCAAGAAAAATTAAAAAGCAGCACAAAATGTCATTAAGAAGTAGATTTCTACATTTCCTTTGAACAGACAGGATATGTTGGATGAATACAGCCACGGCTGTGCTATGTGCTGCTCATGTTATTTCCAGACTGCCTGTGCCATAAATCATGCTGACATGCTGATACTGCACTCACAACAAATCAGTAAGGCCTAATGAATGGGCACCCACAGCTACCATGGATGGAGCTGGAGCTCCTATTCATAAAGGGGCCTGCCTGTTTCCAGTGTGGATTTCAGGGTGCCCCCTCAGTCCTCACACGGAGCCCTGAAAGCAGAGTTACTCTATGGACAACTTTCCACCGCTGTCACTTTCTAGTGACACTGTTTTAATGCTTGTTTTCCACATATCAGCTCTTGGTTTTGAACACCTCGCCCATGATTTCTTTCCCACCAACTCAAAACTCAATTGGCTAAAATAACCAGTGTTCTCAGCTACCGTAAGCGACCACATTTACTACAAAACCATTATGGATACAACCAGCTTTTGAAATAGTCAAGTTACCAAGGGAGATGAAGGGGATGAAGACAGAAATGATAAGAAGAGGAGATGGCATTAAAGTTTTAGAACCAAATTAAAGATTCTAAACATATTTTGAACTGTGGTGTTTAGACACATAAAATAAGGGGGAAAAGATTAAAGGACAGATGTCTGGAAAGAAAATTTGGTTTCACAATGGCCTCTCAAGGTCCCCTGTCTGACAAGGAGGATCTTTGTAGGAGTGTGACATTACAGAGTGTCACGAAGATAAAACAGTCAATGTCAACCCAAATCAGCCATGTCAGATTAATATGGTCTGGTGCGTTTCTTAATACAGCATCCATGAGAACTGGAAATTGAAGACCCAGTGTGTCTGAAACAATTTGGAAAACACACAGTACTTTAAGAAGACAGGCCAAGGTTCAGCGACACATAGCAGAGTGGTCTGGGTGCTGTCCCTACAGCCACTGTGCCTGGAGTAGAGACAGGGGCAGCTCTTTCTCTTTAAGCCTTGGCCTGTGGCCCACAGTCTCTCTAACTCAGGAAGCCCTGGGTCTCTCAACACTTTCTGCATCTTAATCAAAGCAGAAGGCTGCCAGCTGTGCACTCACTACTGTGTTCTGCTCTCTGCTCCACACATGTTGGGCCCAGGTGACCAAAGCTCCCTGAGTCTGCATGAGAGGCCCCTGTGGGGAGGGCATCTGGCCACAGGCTACAGGACAGTTGATGCTCATTACAGCTGACCATAGCTCACTGGGGAAGAAAACCCTTATGCTGTCATTTAATCATATTTTTTAAAGGGCTTTGGGAGTTACAGACATTTTGTTGACTTTTATACTGGAAAGTATAAAATTGGAAAGAAGAATTAAAATTACACATAATCAATTTGTAAGCACCTGGAAGAGAAAATGCAGCTGTATTACTGCTCCTTGATAGCTTTCTTCACCACAGCTTCTCATTTTGAACATCCTCCCCTCCATAGTAAAGGCAAAGGAGCAGTACAATACACACCTGAATACCCTTTGCCTGGTTCCAGCAGTTGTTAACATTGGCTTTCTCTTGCTGTTTCTCGATATCTCTCTATCTATATCTTATATAGAATTTCCCCTAACCACTTGCAACTTAGTTTTAGATATTATTTCTATCCCTAAATATTACTTCAGCATGGATCTCCTATATAATCACAATAATGTTATCACAACTAAGAAAAATGATTTTACAATATCACTTAATGGGAAGCCTACATTCAATATATCCAACTGTCCCCCACATGCTTTCTGTAGCTGCTTTTTCTTTCCTACATCCAAGTTCAAGGACATAATGTGAAGCTGTATCACTACTGGCTTTGCTAAATTTGAGCAAGGTGTTGACTACTAGATTCTTCTATTTGTTGTTAAGGCTCAGTTTTCCATCATAAATAAGAAATTAAGTAATCTATAGGTGACACTTGAAGGTCATGTGAATATTGTGACTCCCAGAATATCTCTTACCTGGTCATTTTGGCAAACACTGACAATTCTTATCATTAGATCTTATATTGGGCTTTGCAAAATAGTCATTCTCTAATCTTATCATTTCTACATTTATTTCCTGGCATTACAGTATGCTGTAAGGAAAAACATCCCCCATCCTTTCTATTTATTTTTAGTATTTTTCATTTTTTTAAGTTTACCATAGATGCATATATTTATTAAAAAATTCACTGTGTTATGATCAATTCCTGTCAATATTCTTTGGGTGATCAAATTGTCCCAAATTTGGCCTGTGGGAGCCCTTTCACGCAGGCTCTTGTGTCCTTTTGACATAATCTCATTAGTCTTTGAGTACAACCTTGATTTTGGCATAAAATGCTATAGGTTCAACTGGTTTATCCCTGACCGAGATCTAAAATTCATTAGCAATTTCTCCAGGAAGTCCTGGTTTCTTTTATTGGGGAGTGGTATTTAGAAAGCAAGATCTAGTTGTAATACATGCTCACTGCTACTGAAGTTTCATAGCTTCTAGCTCATTCCCATGAATAAAGCCTAGAATATGTGTGTGAATATACATATATTTAAATAATGACTTAATATTGATATGATTTTGTACTATTTCCAATTCAAATTTAATATTACAGAGATTTTCCTTACTTTTAAACAAAGTATCTGCATCTTTCTTACAGTGATAACTTAGATTCTTAATTACATTAATATATTGGCTTATTTACTTAGTCCTACTATACGTAAAATAAGTTTAGAATAATAATATCAATATTATTAATAATAAAATAAATCTAAATAAAGCTTAAGATTTCATTTCAGTTTTTTGTCCTTAGACTACATCCTACAAGAATATATAGAAAATGATATGTGTTCAGAAGTTACTTGAAATCTTTTTTTCCCTGTAGGTTGGTAATACTGTCAATTTGCTACATAGTCAGATTCATCTGCTTCCATCTATATACAATCTCAGGGTGAGCTTGTTTCATATATTCTATTTAATTTATTTCTGGGATATGAAAAACATTTGGTTCTAAAGTCAAAACTGTATTAAAAAATGTAGTCAGAGGAGTCTCCTGTGCAGCTCTCGCCTTTATTCCCTCCTCCACATTCCCCTGCTCACTCATCCCCATAGGCAGCCATTTTCCATTGCTTTGGGTTTATCCTTCTTGGGTGTGTGTGTGTTGGGGGGATGTGTGTGCACATGCATTTGTGTGACACAGGTGACAGACATACACATACACTTACTCATACCCCCTTTTTCGTTACACAGAAGGCTTGGCTCCATGTACAGTCATTTGCACCTTGTATTTCTCAGGCCTTTTCAGCATGGTGGCTTCCTATTCCCTTGCCTCTTCCACATTTATTAGCTGGCATCTTTCTATGAAGAAGAGATGCTTCTCCTGCGTGTCACCATCTCTGGAAATCACCCCACTCCTGTTCAGAGAAGTCCTTTCCCACTTCCTCTGTAGCTATGCAGTACTCAAGTATGTGCTCCCTAGGCCCCTCAGACGTGTCTGTGTTCCGCCAATCTCTGCCTTAAACTAAGTATCAAATGATATGGCCCATATTAAGAGTTTGCAGGGCACATTACCAAGGCTGAGGCCACAGGTGGCTCAGGGTGAGTATCCTCGGCTGGCTGGGCAAGCCCATAAAACAGGCTCTGTGTGACTGCAGCTTTTCTCACCAACCCCGCCAACTTAAGGTTCCCTTTCCTACTCTGTGCCCGTCCCCATTCCTCCAACCCCTTCTTCCTGGTAACTCCTTTTTAGACAGACTTCTCCAGAGGCTCACCCAATTTCCCAGCTGTGTCCTTAGCAGGCAGCAGGCTTCCAGCTGATAAGATATTAATTAATCTTTCCTATGCAAGTCTGTAACTGCTAAGGTATGACCTAACCCACCGACATTCACTCCTCCCCAACACACAATTTTTTTTATTAAGAGGAAAGTCATTCTAGTAATAATATCAGGAAAAAAATTGGCCATGACAATGTTGTTTTTTGTATTTCCCCACATATATTCTCTGAATTACAACTATCTTCACTCAATAAAACCATCATCTTGTATATTACTTTTAACATTTATGTCTTTGGAATCAAATTTATCTATGTATTTGAAATCTAACTTATCTATTAAATTAACTGTATTTTATATGAAATTACTACAGATAAACAGAACATAGATTTCTTATTTCCAAACAGGGTGAAATAAAACATAAAATATTTAAATAAAATTAATTTAGTCACTGATTCTTGAACAGATTGTATTATCTCTGTCTTTCTGAAAGGGAAGGAAGACTAGAACAACTACTCAAAAAGTGATGTGAGCAGCTATAACTGTGCTATCATTTACAAAAATGGGATAAATTAAAGGAAATTCTGTCATTTGTGACAATATGGGTGAACTTAGAGGACATCACGCTAAGTGAAGATAGGCACAGAAAGACAAATGCCTCATGACCTCACATATACGTGGAATGTGTAAAAACTCAAGCTCATAGAAGCAGGGAGAAGATAGGTGGTTACCAGAGGCTGTGTGGGGAGGGAGGCTGGAATGATGTTGGTCAAAGGACACAAAATTTCAGTTAGACAAGAAGAATAATTTCAAGAGATTTACTGTACATCATGGTGACTTTAGTTAATAACACTACATTGTACATTTGAAAATTGCTGAGGGTAGATTTTAAGTGTTCTCACCACAAAAAATAAGCATAATTAGCTTGATTTAGCAGTTTCACAATGCATACATATATCAAAACATTATGTTGTACACCATAAATATATATAGTTGTTATAAGTCATTTAAACAATTTAAAAAGTACTCTACAAGTAAAAAAGATAACTCGGTCTTAGAGAGTTGGTATTGAATATATGTTTAACATATAGCATTATTTTAATTTTTAAGTAAGTAAAGTAAAAAAGTGACTGCAGAGAAAGACTGATGTATTTCTAAGAATTTTAAATGCAAACAAATTATACGTCAATAAAATAAACTGACGAACACTATCTTGTTGGATTTTAAAAGAGGGCTCTTTAAAGTCTCCAGTGATGGGTAACCCAGCAGTCACTCAGGTATTCCAGATGGAAGTCTTCCCTGGATATGCCAGGCCAGCTGAGGAGGGAGACCTGTGGGCAGTGCCAACCCCAGGCTCCTCACTCAGGTAAGCCACCTTCCCCTATACTCCACCCCCAGGGAATAAACAAATAAAGAGCCCACATATCAGCTCTGAAGGATGCCAATTCAGGCATTGATAAATCATCCCAAAAACTTTCTATGGCATTATTTTGCTTTGGGCTGAGGATAAAACAAAATAGGCTTAATTCTCAGTGGGAACATTTTTGCTTTTATAAGGTGGAACAGGGTGACAAAGCACCTGTCCATGGAGATGCAGAGTGGACAGAGAAGGACATCAGTATGCCCTTCCCCTTACCACTCAGAAGTAGCAGAACCCCCTGTGAGCTGATCTCTCCAAAAACAGGGGATGTTTTCTTCATTTACCTTTCAACCCTGAGACCTTTTTTTTTTTTTTTTTTTTTGAGACGAGTCTTGCTCTCACCCAGATTGGAGTACAGTGGTGCCAGCATGGCTCACTGAAACCTCAGCCTCAGACTTAAGTGATCCTGCCTCAGCCTCCTGAGTAGCTGGGACCACAGGTGCACACCACCATACCTGGCTAATTTATTTTTTGTAGAGATGGGGTCTTGTCATATTGCCCAGGCTATGAATTCTGGGCTCAGGTGATCCTCCTGCCACGGCCTCCCAAAGTGCTAGGATTACAGGTGTGAGTCACCATGCCCAGCCTCAACCCTGAGCTCTATCAATGAAAAACATACAAAAATAATTTATACTCAGCCATCTTTGGAAAAGTATTTTCTGAAAAACTGGTTGAATGTGGCCACTGTTATCTTAATAATCCAGTGGCTTATGACTTATATTTATGCCATAAAATTTCAAATAACATGCTTTTACATCATCTCTGGTGATGCCAGGTAGGTCTTAGGTCTGGGGTGGAGTCTGGATCTCTGTATTAAACATAACTCCCCCACCCCCAACACACACACAAAAGCCTCTTTAGGTTCTTCTGAAGCACAGCCCCTCATTTTAAGAAAATTATATTTTGCTCTTTAATCTAGTTACAGTGAAACTAACAAAAATTTTACAATAAAACCATCAACTTGATGGTCTTCACCAATAAGTCATTTGCTGCTTAGCAAATTTAAATGACCAGGGCATTACTTGGTCACTGTCTTTCCAGGGCTGGGCACAGGCAATAGGTCTGAGCCTGAGCTCTATGTGCGTTTCGTCACGGTGTGGGGCTAGTATTTCAGCTGGACATTTTCTCGGACATCATGGTAACGCACCACCTGTTACATACAGGAAGTGTTCAGTCCGTGATTCATCACAGAGCAGCATTATTCACTTACATATTTCCCAGGGAGCTTGCTTCAAAATTATGAGTTGGTTCAGTACTGCAGAAGGTAGCAAAATGTTGGCTGCTGCCACAGGGAAGGACTAAAGGTTTCAGCTGTGTATATCCTTTGTCCACAGTATGGGAGGAGCCTTTCCTCTGACTACATGGTATTCAAATTTTATGCACAACTGTGATTAGCTTTACGCTGAACTATGTGCTTCTGGATTTTTGTTTTGTTTTACCTTTTAAAAATGAGATACTACTGAACATTTCCTTTCTGCCTCTCCATAAATATCTGAGAAACAATTAATGTATGTTTACCTCATTTGTGAGATTCAGGAGCCTACAATTTCTGACATAGTTTCTTCTGTTTATGGAATGAAATATGTTTTTAGCTCATGGAATGAGAAGCTTGTATGCTTTTAAGAATGACTGGAAAGAAACAGAAAAAAATACGATGTTTAATATAAGCATTTGCAGTTGCCATCTGCATACCAATCTCCAAAAGGCGAATGGAATGAGCGAGACGTATTATTTGATGTGCCCAGTGGAACTGCTCTTCAAGGTTAAAGCAACTCCTAAAAAACATGTGGTAATCTCATGAAACCAACTCAAAGCCTGTACACTCTATGGTGGGCCAAGGTTCCAGACCCCATGGTTGCCGTCACTGCTATTCCTCCTGTACAGCTGGCTCTATCCAAGTCCCGTTAACTTCACCTCTTAAATCTCCATCTCTTCTGTTGCCAACTTCGTCTAGGCTCTCACCTACTCTTGCTAACGTTTTTCTGCTGATCTCTCTGAAGCCATACTGGCCTCCGTGCTGTCCACACTGTTACCAGAGAGCACTTTGAACACAAATTTGATCACATCATGCCCTTACTTAAAACACAACAGAGGTTTCTACGCTACTTAAGATGGCATGGAAACTCTTCCACCTGACCTAAAGGCACCAGGCGGTCCAGGCCCAGCCCACGTCTGCCACCGCCTTGCCCACCAGGCTTTGCCCGCTCTACCAGTGGCTGCTCTCTTGCTGGACTTTCTCCGGCCCCTAGATGCACCATATTCCCTCCCACCACAGACCCAAGACAGATGTTGCTTCCACAGCACAGAATGCTCCACCTCCCAGTTCATCTCATTAACTCCTTTTCACTTGTAGCTATCACGCAAATCCTTTGGTTGGGCATGGTGGCTCACACCTGTAATCCTAGGACTTTGAAAGGCCGAGGAGGGTGGGTCACTTGCAGCCAGGAGTTCGAGACCTGCCTGGCCAACATGGTGAAAACCCTTCTCTGCTAAAAACACAAAAATTTGCCCAGCGTGGTGGCATGTGCCTGTAATCCCAACTACTCGGGAGGCTGACAGACGAGAATTGCTGTATCTGGGAGGTGGAGGGTGCAGTGAGCCAAGATCAAGCCACTGCACTCCAGCCTGCACAACAGAGCGAGACTCTGTCTCAAAAAACAAAAATCTTCCCAAGGGAGGCCCTCCTTGCCTACTCTAAGTCAATCTCTCTATTATGAGCTTGCAGACAGAACCATGCACGTCACTCCTTTGTTACCTGTGTCACAGTGCATTTGTACATTTACATTTGTGATTATTTTATTAGTATCTGTCTTTGTAACTCAAATGTAAGGCCTAGAAGGGCAGGAATGCCTCTGCCTCAGTTTCCCCCATGTCACCTTGCGCTGTGCCTGACACATGAGTGCAACACAGTGGCTGGACAGACATGGTGGAGTCTCTCAGCCTTGGTTCAAATCTTAGTGCTATGTGGAAAATGAGGTGATAGCTGGCAAGAAAGAACAGCTTTGAGGGCCATGCACAAGAGTGCAGGGCAACTGTTGCTCTGAAAGCAGAAACAAAGCAGAAGAAAATCCTGGCAGTTGCCCACATTTCTGTCAAAAAAGGAATGTTAAAATACGAAGCCACAGCTAAAGTTGAGGTAGATCAATATATCCTGGTTAACATGGAAAGAGCCCTCAAACATATTAAGCTAAATAAAAAGTCACAGACTATCAAGATGGGGTGATTCAGCTTACAAAGAAACAAAATACTTTTTATTTTTTTATTTTTTTTTGAGATAGAGTATCGCTCTGTTGCCCAGGCTGGAGTGCAGTGGCACGATCTCCGCTCACTGCAACCTTCACCTTCCAGGTTCTAGTGATTCTCCTGCCTCAGGCTCCCTAGTAGCTGGGACTACAGGTGCCCACCACCACTCCCGGCTAGTTTTTGTATTTTTAGTAGAGACGGGGTTTCACCATGTTGGCCAGGATGGTCTTGATCTCTTGACCTCGTGATCTGCCTGCCTCAGCCTCCAATACTTTTTATTCTTAGAAACCTTCTGCGTATCTCTCTTTTTACAAATGAGATATTCTGCATAATATTTCTTTCCTATCTCTTCACAAAATGTCCAACAAATAACAAATAGAAGTAAATATACTTCCTTTTCCAGATTTAGAAACCAGATTTCCCCCTGGGGAACAGGACTGTGTATGTAGGAGGTAAGGGGCAACATGGGGAGACACATTTCATTTATACGTTAACATAGTACCTATGTATTTTATTTTGTTTTTCCTCTGTAGATTCTTGTTACCCAGGAATTTTGTCTCTTCAGGTGAAGGCACTAGGCCTCCAGTGGTCACATGATTTTCACAGTCTATTCCATATGCCTGCCTAGAGAAACTTTTCACAAAAGGAACATACGTTTTTATGCAACTCATATACTCCCTGGGAAACATCTATTAACAAGACACACAAAGACGGGTCATAGAGATGAACAGTTCAAATCGCTCTGTACGGTGGCCACAGACCCAGAGCCACCTGAGGCCACTGACCTGCCAGGCCCTGTGCCAGATGGTAACGTCTAGTGACAAACCTGAATAGGGAGACAACTACCAGGAGGCAGGCTGGTCAGGGCAGAGGCCCAAACACCACACTGCCTGGCTCGCGACCCCAGCCCCAATCCTACTAGTCACAGGACCCCGAGCAAGGTGATCAGCTTCTGTGTCTCAGTTTACGCGTGTAGAATATGGAGATTATGCGGTGCCTCCTGGTGGGGCTCCTGGGGGGCCTGGTGAAGTGTGGCCTGCACAGCACAGGGTGCAAGAATACCCAGCCAGCCTTACCCTAGAGGGCAGAGAGCTGAGCCCTACAGGAGATGGATGTCTGGATGGTCATGTACAAATTTTGAAAGTATTTGGCATGGATAGAAGGATAGAAACTATCTTTTTTTAAATTTTTTTTAACAATTAGTAATCAGATGAAATTAGTGGGTTTAATTCTATCTTTGCATGTAAAATATACCATTGTCTACTCATTGGCAAAGTACATTTGCTGTTAATATATCTCAAAACTACAGCATCTAACTTATTACTCTTAAAAAAAGAAAACCAACAAGATAGTTAGATTATACTTGGTGAAAGAAAGTGGTATCCTTTGAAAGTCTGCATTAGAATTCAAGGCCCGTGGCAAGACCCTTTCAGGTGTCTTACCTGGGCAACTGCTATCTGTGAGGCTAGCCTGGACCTAGGACCAGAGAACTAGGACAAAGGGACGCTCTCACTCAGCACTCTTTACTAACACTCATGTGGTAGGTGACAACTTTTAAAAATTTAAGAACTGAAAAAAATCTAAAAAAGGTTAAACATCAAAAATAAATCCTAAATACATAGGGCAAATCCTCATATAACTTTTTCCTAAAAATGATATTTGTTCAGCATAGGCATTTGTTCAGCTTTAGGCCAGTGTTATAGATTAGGACAAATTGTCTTCCTTAGCTTCTTGGTATATATTAAAGTAAAATAAGTCATTAAACCTTCGTCACTTGTTCTTAGCATTACATCTATGTTTCAGCCTATGATATGGGCTCGGGCTGAGGCTCCCCTTCTCTTCTCCACCCAACAGTCCAGTGGGGTCTGTGCAACCTCACTCATCTCACTCGTCTCCTCTGAAGGCACAGAGGACAGGGTATCCAAGACTCTCAGGACAGATCTTTTTAATGGACTTATCATTAAAGTCAGTGGGACTTTACCCTCTGACTTTCAAAAACAGCACATCCCTTTCCTTTTACATAGTTGCAGCAGGATAAAACACATCAAACCAATCAGTGAAACAGAGAAGATGAAATAAACTTGAAACAGATTTATTCGTGCTCCAGAATGGCAAAATGCTGGAGCTCAAGACCAAAGATTGTCCACTTCAGCAGGGCAGGCCATGAACTTTCCTGCTTGAATACTGTGTCTGTGCAAAGAAACGGAGGGAGCAGGTGGGACAGAAGATCTTCTGGTTAGGGTGGCAGTGTGGGTGTGGACCTGGGCAGGAACTTTGGGATGAGGAAGAGGATGCAGTACAGGGAAATTCAAGTTCAAAGTGGTTGCCTGGTCATTCCAGCATCTTGGGAGATCAGCATAAAGACAGGGATAGAACACAGAAGTCTAAGTCATCCTTCACAGACCCAGAGTGGACTTCTACTCATGGGCCAGAATTGGCCACCTGTGCCCCATGTCAGATTTCCTGAGCTGGAGACAGCCTGGGGCCCAAGTGGCAGGCCGGTTCCACCTAGACTTGGGACAAATCACCTCTGAGGTTGAGGATGTAAACACCACATAATACCCTTTGTCTACCTGTTTATTTTTAGTCTCCCCAAAACTGACAGCTTCATGAGGGTGGCAACTTTGACTATTTCATTCCTCCCATTGATTATTCCATTTTATTCCTCCTACTTTATTTTATTCCTCCCATTGGTTAACACGGTGCCTGGAATGTGACTCAATACATATATTCCTGCTGAGGATGAACGAGATTCCGTACGAGGCTCCTGGAGAATGAACGAAGGAGGAGAAGGGCAAAGAAAGGAGGAAAAAGCAGCCAGGAAACCTCTGCTGAAAGCAAAATGAAGCAGATATTGCAGGACAAACAACACAGCATTAGCTTCTCTTCCTCTATGTCATCGCATCACAAGTTCACCGCTTTCCTGCCTCTTTTTTGTCTCTCCCGATTGATTATATTATGAGCAACAATGGTGATTCTGATAAGAAAGTCACAGTATCACATCTTTGGAAATAAAATAAAAAATTAGGATTTTAGCCATAACAGAATTTAGCCATATTTAAATAACTTGTAAGAGTTAAATATTTTTAATCAAGAAAAAAAAGTGACATACTTGAGAAGGCTTTTAATGTCTAAATCCATTTAGAAGCTATGGTTTATTTTGTTTAGGTTTTGGAAACGAAGAAGTCCATGACTTACAATGAAAACAATGAAAGTTTTGAAACAAAAGTAAACTTATCTAATTATAAGTGCTGTGTGACTACAACCTTAACTGTAGCTGAGTCTGGGGGGATTATTAACAGTACATTGTTAAATACAACTCTTGGTGTGGCAAGATTTGTGACACACTGCGCGAAAAACAATGGGCTATGAAACGCACATAGAGCACTGTTCTCCCTCCAACAGGGAGACAGACTGACAGATGCATACCCGTGCACACGCACAGTGCTATACGAAAAGAGGGTCATCAGAGCACTCACAGGACTTGGGGGCAGGGAAAGATGATAGATTATTTTACTTTTTTCTTGGCACTTTTCTGCTATGATTCAAGATTTTATAATAAACATGTATTAGTTTTCCAAAGACAAGAAAGCGATCAAAGTTATAATTTAATCATAGTGATTTTACAGCTGCAGTATGTATTTTTGAGTAGAGTACAATAGTGGTCCCCAAGTAGGAACTATGATGCTTTCTAAAAATAAAGATTCCTGGTTATTCTCTATTTGGGCAATTCAAAGTGTGGGCTAGACATCTATATATCTGAAAAGTCCTTTAGGTAATTCCGATTTGGAAGTCAGCTTAGCAACAAATAAGTGCAAGAGAAAAGGGTACTATCACTAGTGTGACATTCATGACAGGTCACTTTAGCTTAAAATATTTAAAATGAACTCAAGTTTAGCTTGAGTAATGTCTCCATTATTTCAAAATACATGAGATATACGAGATTCTTGAGGAGGGAGGGTGGGGAGCAAGGGCTGAAAAACTACCTATTGGATACTATGTTTGCCACTTGGATGATGGGATTACTAGAAGCCCAAACCTCAGCATCATGCCATATACCCAAGTAACAAACCTGCACACATACCCTCTGAAGCTAAAGTAAAAAATAAAATAAAATAAATAAAAATAAACATTCAGGACCATAATCATATAAAAAAGACATTTTTGAATATATTCAGCAACTATAAACATATTCACACCCTGCTTCTCTACAGTGGACAATATGATGGGTTTATGAGGGAGTTTCCTTTCATGGTACAATAATGGCTTAGGAAAAAAATAGTTAAATTAGAATAAGAACTGAAAACATCAAAGGCAGCTAGCTCCTAAGGTAAGCCACAGACCAGCGTAATTAAAGACCCCCAACAAATGCTACTCATCTTCATCTTAAAATTGAACCATTATATTTAAAAGAAGGGGTTTCCTTTGAGTTCCACTTTTTCTTTTTTAAGGTATTTTCTTTTTTTCACGTATTAAAAAGCTAAATATTTTAAAGGGCTCAAGAGCTGAGAATTATCTTTGCAACACTGCCAGCACTGATGAAGGAAAAGTGGGTTCTGAACTGTTAAGCTGGGGAAAGCCTGATGCAGATTCATCTTCCCTCAGAGACCCTCAGCTTGTCTGATTCAACTGAGTGTCATGAGAAGTCATGGGTGGAAATAGTTCACAAAACGATTTTACTCTTCTAAGATGCACAAGCAGCAGAAAATGCTATTAACTCCGGCAGAAGTACAGTTGCCCAAGACAGAAGGCTTTCTGGCACTTGGTCATTTGTTTGGTCCGTGGAGTCTGGTTCAGGCTCATTTCCTTTTTCGCCCCTCAGTCTCAGGATGGATAGCTCGTCTACTTCCAGAGGAACACAGGCTTCCAGTGAGGCTCTGACGTGCGTGATCCGCAGAGGTCGCTGCCTTCTGTGATAGGCTCAACAGAAGCCACTCTGCCCACCAAAGTGGGCTCCTCAGAAGTTGCCTCCAGCAATTGCCACGCTTTCTATGGCCTGGTTTTAGCAGACTGTGTTAATTTAACCAACATTACCCAAAATAAAAAAGACGGGGTACACTTGGAGAAAGATGGAATCACTCTCAATTCTCACTTTTTCCTCCTTGATGATCGCTCAGAGTAAAACATCTGACATAGCTTTCAAATCTCCAGAAGGGCAAAGATTTCTGTTTGTTTTGTTCATGGCTATATCTGCAATGTCTAGAACAGTGTCGGACATGTAGTTAACTAAACTAAATTTGGCTTGAGTATGCCTCCATACTTGAGTCCTTTCCTAACCAACTGCAACTGAACTTAGCAGTAAATTAACTGAAAGCCTAACTCAGGAGTGTCACAGTAGGTAGCTAGTCAGACACAAGTAGGGCAGGAGAGGGCCCCCCCACCCGCCACCAAACTAAGAACATCAGTCGACCATCAGGTGATGGTCAGGAAGTAGTTAAATGTCTCACTAAAATAATAATTGGTCATAGGTGGCACATGGGAATGGCAGTCTCCCAGTAGACAGAAAAAACCTGAAACTGGTGATCAGCAGCTTCCTAATAAGATCTCAGGATTTGGGCAAGTGGGCTCAAGCATGTGCACTAAGAGGCAAAATGGCGGAGTTTAACTGGTATATGACCTTCCTCTAGGAATAATGAACTGGTAAGGGAAGAAAGCTCAGGTGAGCATGCATACAACTCCCATAAACACAGTGTACATGCAGCCCCTCCCAAGTGCCGGCAGGCCACTGCGCATTCGAACAGCCCACCCCAAGGGAAGAATCAGGGAGAAGTAATGCAAGACCTGGAAGCATGCCAATGTATAAAACCCCAAGTCAAAGGTCAAAACATGCACTTGACTCTCTCAAGTTGCCCGCTTGACCCTTTTCCAAGTGTACTCTATTTCCTTTTGTTTCTGCTCTAAAGCTTTTTAATAAACTTTCACTGGTGCTCTAAAAGTTGCCACAGTCACTCCCTCTGTCTTATGCTCCTTGGTCAAATTCTTTCTTCTGAGGAGGCAAGAACTGAGGTTGCTGCAGATCCTTACAGATTTGCTACTTCTAACAAACTTTGGTGCTGCATGACTTGGATACATTCTCTAGTGGTAATATACTTTGATGCCACATGACTCTGATACATTCCCCAGTGGTAAGACACCTCTACACCTTGCCTTCTTTGGCTGCAGGTGTTCAACCTCCATACATGTTTTTTTTCCCCTCCCTTTCACTCTCCTGCTTACTAACCAACCCCTAGAACAATTCCTCTTGGCCACTGTGGTTCTGCTCCTCCAAGCTGATTTTTCAGGTCACCCCAACGGGTGGCTCACATTAGCAGTCACAGTATGTAGATAACCTCCACATTTGCTTTCCCTACACAGGACTCACACAACAACATGTAGTACAAACCATCACTTCCTAATAGAAGGAAAATGACTGTTGTCTAATTCAAAGGTTATAAAGGTAAAGAGGTATTTTTGGTAAGGAAGGTTATAAAGAAAATAGATTTTATATGAGAAAGGATCTTGTATGGTAAATTGTTGTCCTAAAGTAAAATGACTGGTTGTTTAAAAAGAGGGATATTTAGGCCGGGCACAGTGGCTCATGCCTGTAATCCCAGCACTTTAGGAAGCTGAGGCGGGAAGATCATGAGGTCAAGAGATCAAGACCATCCTGGCCAACACGGTGAAACCCGTTCTCTACTAAAATTACAAAAATTAGCTGGGTGTGGTGGCGCAGGCCTGTAGTCCCAGCTACCTGGGAGACTGAGGCAGGAGAATCGCTTGAACCTGGGAGGCGGAGGTTGCAGTGAGCTGAGATTGCACCACTACACTCCAGTCTGGCGACAGAGCAAGGCGCCATCTAAAAAAAAAAAAAGAAAAGAAAAAAAAAAAAAAGAGGGATATTTAGGACAAGTCAGAAAGTCCAAGAATGGTGTGTCATGAATATCAAGTAGAACAGGAGTTAAATGTATGGACTGAACTAATAGAAGACTGAAATAATCCTTCCATTTAGAGCTTTTAACAATTGAGTAAAGTATACTCCTACAAACAAAATTTGGAGCATATTTGTTTCTCTGTACCTGATTTCTCCAGAATTTGGAAACTATTTTTGTGTATTCTTAACTTGTGGCAAGAAAAAGTTAACTTACATTATTTGCATAAGTGCAGTAATAATCTGACTTCTTTCGCAACAGGACACAATTGGAGAAACTGGTTGTTTTACCAAGGCTTTGAATGGAATGGCATGCTTTCCTTTAAGGAATCAAATCTGACTTATAGAGATAATAAAAGTCCCTTGGGAAAGCTGGCCTCATACCTTCTGTATGCAGTCCCTGTACAGTGTTTCTGACCTGTGGTAAGTAAAGAATATCACTTTCTCACAGGCCTAGGAGCACCAAGTTATCTTGGGACCTTAAGAGGTGAGGAATGTACCCAACTCATACAGGTATTTGATGGTACAAACCCACAGCTAGGCTTATGGCTTTAAAACATTTTATCTGAGATCCTAATGGAACAAAGTTCCATCAAAGCCAAATTTATTTTTTATTTTATTATTATTATTTTTGAGACAGAGTCTTGATCTGTTGCCCAGGCTGGAGTGCAGTGATGCGATCTTGGCTCACTGCAACCTCCACCTCCCAGGTTCAAGTGATTCTCCTGTCTTAGCTTCCCGAGTAGCTGGGATTACAGGCACATACCACCATGCCCAGCTAGTTTTTTTTGTATTTTTAGTAGAGACGAGGTTTCACCATGTTGGCCAGGCTGGTCTCAAACTCCTGACCTCAGTTCATCCACCTGCCTCGGCCTCCCAAAGTGCTGAGACTACAGGCATGAGCCACCGTGCCCAGCCCATCAAAGCCAATTTTAAAAGGAGCCTATATGGCAAATAATTATTCTTGCTGTGATTTATGCAAATAATCAGGCCAAGTATAACAAGACTAAAGCTTATTTTGCAAACAAATCAGTCCTATCATGATTTGTTTTTAATGAAAATGGAGATTGGAGGGAGAAAAATTGTGTTTCAAGAATGATGGCAAACCTGTTAAAAGATTCTAGTCTCATCAGTTCTTTTTGAGTTTTTGTCTGCAATTTAGACTAACCTTGCTTATTCCTGTGAACAAACCAATGATCTCTGGCTATAGCTCAGAAGAAACGAGAGGGTGGGTAATGTAAAAATTTGGATTAATATTCTAATTCTAGGCACATACTAGAATCGGCTAGCAACTCCATGCACCCAACATCTGAAACTGGTGATCAGCAGCTTCCCAATAAGATCTCAGGAGTGGGGCAAGTGGGCTCAAGCATGCACACTAAGAGGCAAAGTGGCAGAGTTTAACTGGTATATGACCTTCTAGAATTGTTCAACTGCTAAGGGAAAAATGTCTTAAGTGAGCATGTGCACAACTCCAGTAAACACACTGTGAATACAGCCCCTCCCCAGTGCTGGTAGGCCACTGTGCATACCAACAGCTCATCCCAAGGGAAGAATCAGGGGAGAAGAGACACAAGACCCTGGAAGCATGCCAATATGTACAACCCCAGATCTAAGGTCAAACCGTGCACTTGACCCTCTCAAGTTGCCTACTTGGCCCTTTTCCAAATGTACTCTATTTACTTTCCTCCCTGCTCCAAAGCTTTTCAATAAACTTTCATTCCTGCTCTAAAACTTGCCTCATTCTCTCACTCAGCCTTATGCCCCTGGGTTGAATTCTTTCTTCTGAGGAGGCAAGAATTGAGGTTGCTCCCAACCCTTACTGATTTGCTGCTGCTAAGAGGAGTATACTTTTGTAACAAGTATAACAAGCCTTAGCCAATCACAGCAGCTGAGCTTCCGTCAATCACAGGAACCAACTAATCAGATCACTTTCAAATAAGGGAAACACTGCTGTAACCAGCCCAGCCTTTCTGTACCTGCCTTCTGTCTCGCATTGTGAAGGGGAACTCTGTGAACCTCTTCTGGTTCTGAGGGCTTGTGAATCATTCTTTGCTCAATTAAACTCTGCTAAATTTAATTTGTCTAAAGTTTTTATTTTAACAGTAGGTTCTCAAAAATGTGTTGAATGAATAAACAAAGAGGTATGGAAACTGCAAAGAATTACTAAAGAAACTACTTACTTTATTGGTTGAATGGTTGGTTGAGAAAGTGTACACTGTGATTCTAAGAATATGCTTCTCATACTTTTATAAAGGTTAAAAAATACTTAAGTCATTTAGCTTTTTCCAAAAGGCATCAGTATTTGAACAAGTAATAAGAAAACACATCCCCTCAGAAAGGCAGGAGAAAATGGGGTTGATAGAAAAAATATGAAAAAAGTAAAAACATAATTGAGAAATCAGTGCACATTTTTTAAAAGGGCAGAAAAAAGGAGGGTCAAAAGACAAGATAGAAAAGAAGCAGATGTATTTCTGCTCAATCTGATCCACAAATAATTAGAACTAAACTGTCAACAGGGCTTTCAAGCTAGAGTGAAGGATATTAGTCACCAACTCTGCACGAGACTGGAGTCCTGACAGAGTGGCAGCCTTTATTATTGCCGAGGTTGACTTCCCTTCTGGAAGGTCACTGACCTCGATCCTTTTCCCTGACTGGCCTTCTGTGCTTTGCTAATCAGAGCAAAATCCTGCTTCAGTACCAACCGGGTGCGCCTGCAGTTAATCTTCCCATGACCTTTCTTCCAGACTCTCCTGCAAGTCATGTGGACGATCAAAATACATCATAAATTGCCATCCTGTTAGGGATGATGTACACTTTGGTTCTCTTATTAACAGAGAACTTTCTTTTGGGTTAAGCTTAATAGTTGACAGCAATGTTCTGTAATAGGAGTACTGAATCCTACATATGTATACATATATTTTTTCACACAGGGACATTGTGAATAAAGAAAATCACATTGTCTGTGTTTATATTTGATGAATAATTAAGGGAATGAGAGATGTGGAAAGGACTTAAGAAGTCACCAGATCCAACTCCCTGCCTTCAGGCACATCCCTCTGAAATCACTGGCAATAGATGGCTATTCGGCCTATTTTTTGAGATTGCAGTAGATAGAGATTACACAGCCTTCCTTGTTAGCTTGTTTCCAAAAATAACTTCGATATTATGTCTAACTGTACTCTCTCTCTCTCTCTCTCTCTATTATACTGCCATATAACAAGCAATTCATTAATCGCTCCAAATACTGGACGAATTTTCCCTCAGGAAACTATTAACAATATAAGCTCATAAATTTTTAAATTTCCCAATTTGACATTAGATGGTCTAAATCTTTAATTTTTAATACTTTGTGAATATTGCTTCTCTCAGTTAGCAATGCAAAGCCTTTAACTCTTAAAATGCTGCTTTCTGACCACTTTTTAGTCATAAGAAGAGCACATGCTTGTTCTTTAGGCTTCAGCGTCTAAGGAATGAGAAGCAAGTCAGAAAACAGCAGCATGGGGCAGACAGTTCATAAATAAATCTGCTTTACATTTTCAGCAAGAAAACCTAATTCTCTGCCGGTGAGACAATTCTCATGCTAAAATACGTAATGTTTCAAGGCAGAAATCCTTGTTATAATTCTAAACTATGTGCAACCAACGAAATTACCTTCAAGATGCCTACTGGACTCAGCACACTAAGCCAGGCCACCCTGCTTCAGGCTATTTCCCTCATATAAGCAGAATATAACCAGCTACAGTTCATTAGCTTTAAACATTTGGCCTAAGGGATTCATAGGTGAAGCCTTTAAAGACAAGAAAATCATACACTGTTGAATTAAACTCCCATTTAAATGCTGAAAGTTGGGAAGCAGGTATTTCTAGATTGCCGGTGTGATTATATTATAGCATTGACATATTAAGAAACAGTACCTTCTGGATATAAAACAAAAATAAAAACAAAGTAATTATACACTGAAGCTTATATAGGAATTGTGGAGTCTTTTTTGTCTAAAACCTCAAATATACAGATTTTACCTCTAATTTCCTCATGGGGTGAATATTTATTCACTCCAGTTGTAGAAGTCTTCCTTAAGCACAAACATCACTTCCTTATTTTACACTATTGCAGGCCACCAAAAAGTTGAATAATAATATTACAAATTAATTTGTCTTGACTATGGCATAAGAACCATAATTAGCAGCAAATCCTTTTGCTCTATTTGCATGTGGTGAATTTTCCTTAATTAGTCTGCAGTCTAATTACGAAGCTCAATCTAGAGAACTCACAAAAGCCAGTGATGCAGAAAGCAGAAGACAGCATATTCCACCTCCTGGATTTAGTGCTCCAGAATCACCTATAGCAAACCAGTTGGAACAGACTCTATTTGTGAGGGCATTAGCATGTAAACAGTGTCAGCCAGAAGACACATGGCAGCAACCGGCCATGCTAAAGGAAAGTGATATTGAGTTTACTAATTCAGATAAGAGTGCACAGATTGCCTTTTCTCCAAAGCACAGGGACTGTCAGAGAGACAAATGTGTGGACCATGTTGCAATTAATTTGATTCTTGTTCTTTTAAGGCTCTACTTGTAGATTTAATTAAAGCTTTCACACACTGGGCACATGCAGGAAGTCTGTGAATTTAATGGCTTCTTTTGAATGAAAGCAGCAATGGAGGTTATGATTCAAACAGTAATAGGCAGTCATATGACAAAGATTTTTTTTAAAAAAAGTATGTGCATTCTTACTCAGGTAGCAAGGCATATTTTTATTTTAATAAGAGACAGCAAATTGCACTTTCCCTATAGATTTCCTTCGCCTCTTACTGCATGACTATTTCTGAGCTCAATAATCCTCCACACTTGGTCAGTATTGTGCTTATACTGCTTGGTTGATAATTCTTTCATCAAATCAACTATAATACATTACAATTCTTACGTTGTAAAACCTCAAACCCATATGTCTTTGCTCTGATCTTTTGGTTTTAAACTGCCTTTGCAAAAATTATAACAGTGAGGAAACTATGACAGTGAAAGAGATCTTAGCTAACCAACCCCCATATTGCCTTTAAGCTGTAAACTGTCCTTAATTATTCCTAGACTTAGGCCAAGCTAACTTTGGGAGACATTTCCTCTATAGTTTAAATGATAATAACCCTTCCCCAAAACTAAACCACCTTTGTAAAGCTAATGAAAGACCACCAGGTTAGGGGGATGAAGAGCCAGAATTCTGCTGAAGTCTAAAGGAAAATGGTTACCAGCCATTATTCTGGAGGTGACAAGATTTGTAACTTCCCTTTACTCCTGTGGATAACACCACTATTGTAAAATCTAAGATTGGCCTTTTTTTTTTTTTTTGAGACAGAGTCTCGCTCTGTTGCCCAGGCTGGAGTGCAGTGGCGTGATCTCAGCTCACTGCAACCTCTGCTTCCCAGGTCAAGAGATTCTCCTGCCTCAGCTTCCAGAGTAGCTGGGATTATGGGCGACACCACCACACAGGCTAACTTTTGTATTTTTAATAGAGATGGGGTTTTGCCATGTTGGCCAGGCTGGTCTTGAACTCCTGACCTCAAGTGATCCACCCACCTCAGCCTCCCAGAGTGCTGGGATTACAGGGGTGAGCCACCACATCCATCCTAAGATTGGCCTTTTGAGATGTCTTTTGAAGTTTTTGCATTGCTGGCAACCCATGCCCCACACAGACCCACCAACAGATCCTGTGGCCCTACCCAGAAGCAGACTCTCTGGCCTGCCAAGCTATTCTTGAAACACCCCAGCCTCTAAATGTTTGGAGAGATTGATTTGAATAATAACTCTGTCTCCTACATGGCATAGCCGACCTCGTGTCAATTGTGCTCTTTCTTTATTGCAATGCCACAGTCTCAGTGAATTGGTTTTATCTGTGCAGCAGGCAGCAAGAACCCACTGGGCAGTTACGAGTTTACTTCCAAAGTCATATTTAATCTTTTATTTGTTTTATAAATTGACTCATTCTTTGTCTGAAAGCAGTGCTTCTCTGCCCTGGCCCAATTCTAACACAGCAAAATAGATGCTCTGCTGGTTTTACCAAGTGTTAAGAAATATTGTGAAAATAATAATCATTCATATGCTAATACTTATTCCAACAGCATATATATCATTACCATTATATCTGAAAATTTCAACATAATTGCCACCACCTTCTTGCCAAATTCTTCTAACTGAAAGCCAGTTTTCCCTCTGAGCTTGTGAAGCCTTTACCCATACATCCTATGGTGTTTTATCATTTTCAATCTAAAATTGTCTAGGTACATGGTTAATGGTTCCACTTAGACTATAATACTCGGCACCTAGCTTAGGGCTTTGAGTAAGTAGTCATCTCAAGTATTCTTTGAATGAATCAATGTGTCTCTCTACCACTCCTAATCCCTGAACTGAGTACAGTTCCTTATTAAGAAAGATGAAAACTTAAATAAGCACAAGAAAAACATATGTGTTTGTGTGTATATGTAAGTAGACATACATACATACACACAGTGAACATTGTTTCATGCATCATCATACTCTGGTACAATTAATTACAGTGCCAGGTGAGTTAGTTCATCTGGGACCCTTTCGAGACCAAACCATGGTGTTTGCTGGTGAGATGGTCCTAAAGCAACAGCAGAATCAGGACCACAGATTTGGGTTTCCCTGCAATTTTCTTTCTGCTTCAAATGGGCTGAGGTTAAGCAGAAGTTTTTTTTTTTCTTTTTTTTTTTCTTGTGTTTACATTAACATTCTATGGTTAAGAACCTTCCTCACAATTAGGACACAAGAAATGTCGGCAGCTGGCCCACCCCTCTGGAGCAGTGGTTGTTAAACATCAGTGAGGATCCCTATCACTGGGGGAACTTGTATAAATTCCTCCATCCTGCATTCTGATTCAATATGCCTGGGGTATGACAAAGAAGTATGCACTGTTGTAAGTACCCGGATGATTCTGAGACAGGTTCCTTGGACTATTGAGGAACACAGCTCTGGGTCTTGAAACAGTGCCTTCCTTCACAAAGATAAATTTCCCAGTACATTGAAGACACAGCTACTAACAGGCTATGAATTGCAGCAAGACCATAAAACAAGGCTGGGATCATCTATACCCTGAATGAGTTGCAGGGAATAGGTAAGTCGGTAAAGTTACAAAAAAAAAAAAAGGTCAAGACTTGAAATGTTATTCAGGAACAGTGCTTTATTTGTATCTTTGCCACGTTTCTCACCTTCTGCCATAATTGTGAGGCCTCCCCAGCCATGTGGAACTGTGAGTCCATTAAACCTCTTTCTTTTGTAAACTGCTCAGTATCGGATATGTCTTTATATTGCTGAAAATGAGAATACAGCAAAAGCAATTGTAGATGGTCCCTGACTTATGATTTTCCGACTTTACAATGGTGCTAAAGCTATCCGCATTCAGTAGAAACTGTACTTCGAGTATCCATACAACCATTCTGTTTTTCACTTTCGGCACAGTATTCAACAAGTTAAATGAGATATTCCACACTTTATTATAAAATAGGTTTTGTGTTAGATGATTTTCCCCAACACTTAGGCTAACCTAAGTGTTCTGAGCACATTTAAGGGAGGCTAGGCTAACCTATGAAGTTGGGTAGGGTAGGTGCAATAACTGCATTTCTTACTTACGATGGGTTGACTGGACCATAATCCTATCAAAAGTCCAGGAGCATCTGTATAGGGCCATTCAGAGGATTACCACTGGACAACAAGAAAGACTTGGAAAAATCTCAGCCTCTATTTAGCTTTCTCCAGATTCAGACAATTTTTCTGGATCTCCGTCCTAGACCCAGCCTCCCATTTTAAATGAACACAGGACATGGACATAGAAACAAACACATTTACCCCCAAACTGCCATGTTTTCTCTTGGTTGTGATTCTCTTTCACTAAGGACACAATTTTTTCCCCTACTCACAGAGGTCCAAGCTGTTTACAGAGTGACATTTCCTCATTTCTCATAGTCCCACATCTATGGCAGACCAGTGGCATCTGGTTCAATATTTCATTAAATCCTCCTGAAAACTAACAGTTCAATCTATTGAAAAACTACAGTCCCTGAGCAACATAAATTACCTAGCAGGCTGTGGCTGTAGCATGCCACACAGCCCATTTGCTGCTGAGACATTTATAGCTGTAGAATTTCTGCACATTCTGGATGCAAGAAGCATAACCTTTATAAGCCTTCCTCAGACAGTAAACACTGCAACTTTTTAAAAAAAGTTCTCTAGCAGGAAAAGGTTATTTAGGTCCAGAATGAATGAGATTTGTGTTTTGCCTTAATTATCCATGAATCTAATGTAGAATCTTTCCTTGGGAATATTTCAGTTTTTAGCTACTCCTATAGCCCAAGGGTCTTACCCTCGTCTCTTAGCCCTCAGCAAAATGACTGAAGAACATTTACACAGAGGCCCCATCGGAAGACTGTGCTCAACAGAAAATTTAGAGCTAATTTATTTTTGCTGCAGGGCATCTGCAAGTTATGTGGCAGAAGTAAGTATGGATGAATGGTTTTATTTTGGACTAGTTTTGACAATCAGTGGTCAGTCTATACCATCTTCAAATGTGGTTGTCACTTCAAAAGTAATAGAAGCCGGTCACCTTTGATGGCTATCGGGAGCTATGGAGAGGCTATGATCTCATGGCCTTCTACTCAGTTACAATAATAATGCCAGGGCCAGACAAAATTAAAGTGCCTGGACTGGCTCAGAGACTGATTCTTCAGGAATCTCCCTGCAATTTGCTCCCTTAATGAGTTTCTCCTCCTTCCCCAGGCCATGAGTCTTAACATTTATTTGTAAGAATACACAGAAAGGTAGGAAAATCTTTGTATATTTCTTTTAAAAGCCCCAAAGAGATTACCTATAGGCCCAAGACTACCTATATATAATTTAGGGATGCTTTTTTTTTTTTTTTTTAACCCTTGAACAAGTACAATGTTAAGTGCTTGTTGCACAGAGAGAATGGTAAAATGAAGCTTTAATAACAACAAATGCTCAGCTCATTTACAAATTTACTGCTTGATAGTTTGAAGGAGCAAGGACTGTAACTGACTATAACTGTGCGGCCAGCACAGCCATCAATCACACCGGGACCTTTTCTTGGCTGAGAACTTTCTCTAGATTTCGGGAGGCTCTCACAGATTAAGACTTCTGTCTTAAAAGAGCTCACCTAGCTGTACCAGAAAAATACAGATATCCTCAAGTTCATCGTGTGGTCCTTGTATTGTCACTGACATGTCAGGACTTTAGCATAGCTGACATCACTCTGTTAAGCAGTCATCAAAAAAGTCACATTAAAGAAATGTGTGCAGAAACTGTAAATTAGGATTCACAGCTGTGGGTTTTCCCCTCACCCAACAGAAGCATCGAACCTATCTGGGTTTCTGTTTTTTCATCTATAAAATGAGAGGTTAGCAAGAGATGAACTCCAAGACTCTTTCTAGCTCTTTAAATTCTTTGCCTTATTTAGTTTGAACAAATATGTGCATCAAATGCATTCCAAAAGACAGGAGTGTAAAGTGAATACTTGCATACTAAATCATGTTTCCAAATTACTTACACTGTTGTTTCAGAAATGAGTACTTACAGAAGAAAAAATGGACCCAACATTAAGAAAAAAATAACATCTTGGAAAATTTGTATCCATTGAGCATATATGAATATATATGCTTGGTAGTTAAAAAATAGTCTCATCAGCAATCAATCCATGTGATTCCTGAAGACTAAATAAAAGTACACACATACACCATGCTAAATTCTTGCCGTGGGTGAAATTCTTACCAATTCCATGAATTATATGGAATCTCATAATAGCCATCAATTAGACAATTAAGGTTTTTTTCTTCCTTGTTATTGATAGTGTTGTTTCTATGTCTAAATCACTGCTATCTGAAAAGGCTACATGGAGGTACACTTTACGAAGTGTTCAGAGAGTGTACTCGGCAATAGGGGAAGTAGACCTATTACTTTTAGACTTATTATTTTTATTTTCCTTCACCCCCACAACTGCTGCCACAAAAAGCAAAAGGTTTTGTCTTACTAATTTGATAAGCATTTTTTTTTTTTTGCCCAAATCAACATGGTATTTTTGAAGATGTAACTTTTTGGGCAGCCATTTGTTAACATGTGTCTGTGATATACTGCTATAGGACCTTTTAAATTCACTTTTCGAGTGGAAGAGAAAGAAAATGAATATACAATGGTTGGAGAAAATAGGACTCGGGTCTCTTCTTGCTAGGTGTGGTGTTTCTCATTGTGCTATATCGATGACATTTATCCTTTTCCACCTTCATTTTCCTTCCATTCACTCACAAGATTTCTTTATCTAAGGAAACTACCTCCTAGGAGCGAGATATTTATAGAGAAATTTAATTCCAAAGTCAAACAGGAAGGCAATATATTTAATTTAACTTCTTCCATTGAGTCTAGGCAGAACTTACATGCATAATATTATAGTGAATCTGGATTATGGGTGAGCAAAAACTCGTCTTCATAAACTATCTACCATGGCATGGAGTCTGTGCTATAAGTAAAGGTGTGAACACACCATGATAAGGCCCAGTGAGGGGCATTCCATTGCAACGATGCTTGTCACTATGTAGGTTTGAGATGGTTAAATCCTGCTCCATACAATTTATAGTAAGAAAGGAGTAGATGGTCCATAAATCAGCTTTGTTCCACAAAATTCAGCACTTTTTTACTATCTAAACAATTTGTGATTATCTATTGTTTTAGTTGGATCTCTTTTCTCCTCTAGTAACACAAATAATTTAGTGTTGATTCCACTTATAAACAGAACTTTAGAAAACAGTTATTTTAAGAAAAATGAATATGGAACTAACTTATTTTTCTCACAAATTAAGAGGAAACAGTCTACAAATTAACAAATTTAGCAAATTTGCTAGTGAGAGAGAGAAAAAAATTAAAATCAGGGGTATCACAGGCTCCAAATGTAGTCTATACGTTTATTTTTGTTAACTTTAATTTTACATATTTATGATGATATTTCAAAGCATATTTTGTAACAATTACAAATGATGTTATAAGGCCCTGCCAGTTTCCTATTACTTGGTTTGGCTATAAAGTGGTCTGGAGCTGCAAGGTTTAATGTGAAAACCAAATGGTTTGGTATAAAACTAAGATTAGCTGTGATTAAAAATGAAAATATGTCCTTGTCAAATTTACGTAAAAATACTTAACAACTTTCAGGAACTACTTTTCAGACTAATACTAATACTGTCATAAAGTAAAATAATGTTGAAATACATGAAAAAAGGCATACTAATGCCAGTAAATATTTTTAACTGAGCGCTAGAAACATACTCAGCATTGTCCAGGGTTGAGAAGCAGAGACCGTTTCCTGCTTAACAGAAGATAATGCTAATGAGAAATACCACTGGGAATACACAAGCAAGGGCAGAAAGCTGGGAAGAAAATGAGTTTAGAGCTCTAATGCCAGCCAAAATGGCAAGGTGCAACAAATCACCATAAAGGCTTAACATGCCACTTCGCGACATCGCTGGAAGATAATACTTATCTCAGCATCAGGTGCCACACTGCATCATCAGGGGCAAAGAACAGGAACTGCTGTATCACATTCATCTTACCCAACTGCTCCCATATCAGAGCCACATACTAACCCTGTCTGTTTCTGAAAGAAGGGTTCACAAGCCCACAATGAGAGCCTATATTTCACTTGCTAAAGTGCAATTCCTCCTGCTGCATGGCATCTTTTCAGTCCAGAGTTGAGAATTCTTGCCTTTGGACCACAGATGCTTCCAAGAACACAAGCAAGTGACTCCTCATTAGTCCTCAGAGGTACAACTACAATGAAAAGGGGGCTGGAGTCTGCTCCATCCACAGACGGGCAGCCTTATTTGCTTCTCTCAGAATCTAACAAGTGACAATGGAAGAAGTAATAAGAACACAGAAGAAATTTCAAGTCCCAGTCTTTGCTGTGGGTTGGAAATGATGTCAACTGTGACTCCTGAGTCACCAAGGTGAGCCAAACCAATAAGAGTGATGCTGAGAAGTGTGGAGCCTGGTCCCCTGTGACAATGAAGTGTACACAAAGCAACAACAGGCTTTGTTTGTGGGAGTCTCTGGCCTAATGCCATGTGGTACCGGATAGGAGGAGGGAAAGAGTCACCGCATGTGGGTAAGACAGGCTGCTGCACCAATGTGGATTTTACAACATGCACACATACCATGGGGGCTTGAAAACTATCGGTGCATGAAGATGACCATTCATTTGTGGCATATTTCAAGCCTACTTAGATGCTTCATATGCTAAAGGAGCTTCCAAAGGAGCCAGAGGCACCCAGGTCTCCTCTCTGCTTCCTGACCTTAAGTGAGCAGAGCCTGTGTCCAAGAGTAGCTTAGAGCCTGCACACTTGGCTTTGCAGGGTGCTTCTTTTATTAACTGGGTGAAGGGAGAGATATGAGTATCATAATAATTCAAGTCACAGAATTTTCAGCTGCTTTCTTTCCAGCTCAACAGGTAGATCTTGTGTCTATCTTTGCCTAGATCTATTTTATTTCAACCAAAGTATCATAATGGCTCAGAGTGGAAGCTCTGGAGACCAGCAGCCTGGCTTTACCCCTTGGTTCAGTTGCTTACTGACCATGCAACTTTAAGCAACTTAGTTTGCTCAGTCTTGGTTTCCTTGAGTGTAAAACAGGACAACAGAATATGTGCTACAGAGTCATTACAAAGCCAAACAGTGATAATACTCGTAAAAAACTTACAGCAGGGCTTAGTAAGAGGCAGATGCTTAACGCTTAATATATATTAGCTGTCATCATCATCACCAAATAAGTAATAAATAATACAAGTGGCAAGACATTCGTTCATGGATGTGTTATTATTAATTTAGATTATTCAAGGTAAATCTGGCTTTTATTTTTCATTTGGTCATTATTATCTCTTCTGGTTAATAAACTTGTTTGAAGGAAGGAAGTGCTCTGTAATAGGTTCCTTACAGATGTCACACGTAATAAATATAAACATATATGGTCCTCACATGGGGAGAGAGGCAAAATTCTATGCTCTGGGCATGGTCTTCTTCAAGGTGACTTCAATTACAGAAAAGAGGCTGCAGGCCAGGGAAAGCGGGTTGCAGGGAGAAGTGGGAAGCAAGAGTATGACTTGTTTCTTGCCTCGGTAATGACGTAAAGCGCATAGGTTGGAGTCCGCCAAGCCACTTCTCGGAGCTGGGAGGAGAAACCACACAGTAGGCAGGGCACCAAGGCACTCCCATAGATAGGATCTGCGTTTATTCACTCATTTCTGCAGTGGATCAATAAACATTTATCATGTGCTTAGTCTGCTTTAGGAATGGGAGAGACAAACATGATCAAGCCATGGCTCCTGCCCTCTGTGAGTTTCTAGTTCACAGACAGCCACAAGAATACTCTGAATGGAAAGGCTACTTAGAAACTACAGAATAAGTCAAGATGCATAATTAGAGCTTCATTCAACTGAGAGGGACCCGAGCCCTAAGTGTTAGGTAGCAAATGCTGAATATCTTTTCTTACATTAAAAAAAATCAAGCCCATAAGGGGGGAACTGCACAATTCTGCACGTGGGGAGCTGTGTGGATTTGATTTGAAGCACTATAAGCTTCCAGAATGCTGGGCACATTCCTATTCTGTCCATGGATAATTTGTGCCACCCTCACTATTACTAGTAAAGAAGATAAAAAATTGATAGCCATGGAAGCGACTGGCCTGACACTACCCATATTTCACTCTGATGCCTAAAAATAATGCAGCAGAACATATTGCTTTCTTCACTTGAGACTGCAAGAATCTGGGCATCACCAGTGTTTTGGCTGGTACACGCTGCTGGACATGCTGCCTAACTCTGGGGTATTGTGGTAACAATTCAGGAGGTGTTTTTTCAAGGCAGTTTGGTTTTCTCACTGTCACCACTGTCAGTAATAATGCTGGAATACTGCCAGTGACATGCTTCAAATGTAGCCTTGTGCATTTCTGTGGTCTCTGGTAGACATGTACCAACAACATAAATATTCTCTTGCTATCGGCTGGACAGTAACTTTCTTAGCCATCCTTGGCCTAACAGTCTAAAAGGGAAACACTTGATGACAAGCCAAGTGTACAAGTACCACTGAGTGCTCCAATGCTCAGAGGCTGACCATTGATTAGAATGATGAGCGGTGCCAAGAATTCAAAACCTGTCTAAATCACTCTACCAGTATTAGAACATTTCTTTCTTTCTTTCTTTCTTTCTTTCTTTCTTTTTTTTTGAGATGGAGTCTTGCTCTGTCGCCACGCAGGAGTGCAGTGGCGTGATCTCCGCTTACTGCAACCTCTGCCTCCTGGGTTCAAGCAATTCTCCTGCCTCAGCCTCCCGAGTAGCTGGGATTACAGGTGTGTGCCACCATACTCAGCTAATTTTTGTATTTTTAGTGGAGACGGGGTTTCCACTCAACCAGGATGGCCAGGATGGTCTCGGTCTTTTGACCTAGTGATCCGCCCACCTTGGCCTCCCAAAGTGCTGGGATTACAGGCATGTGCCACTGCGCCTGGCCTTAGAAGATATTTATTGTAATAAAATATATAACTTAAAATTTACCATTTTAACTATTTTTAAGTGTATAATTCAGTGGCATTGAGTCATGCACATAGTTGTGCAACTATCACCACTGTCTGTCTCGCTAATTTTTCATCTCAAACTGAAACTCTCTAGCCATTAAACATCAATTCCTCATTGCCTCCTTCCCCAAGCCCCTGGCAGCTACCATACTACTTTCTGTCTCTATGAATTTGACTACTCTAGGTACTTCATATAAGTGGAATGATACAGTATTTGTCTTCCTGAGACTGGCTTATTTCATGTAGCATGATGTCCTCAAGGCTGATCCATGTCGTAGCATGTGTCAGGATTTCCTTCCTTTTTAAGACTGAATAGTACTCCATTGTATGGATAGACCACATTTTTGTTTATCCACTCTTCTGTCAAAGGACACTTGGTTGCTTCTAACTTTCAGCTATCATGAATAATCCTGCATGAACAGAGGTATACAAATATTTGTTTGAGTCCCTGCTTTCATTTCTTTTGGACATATACCTAGAAATATATTTTTGTAAATAATGGTGGTAGGGCTGCATTTTTAGGTCCCAGCATAGAAACTTTTTCACTGAATGCACACTTAAAAAGGGACTGCATGCTGTTAAAGAAAAATGTTTTACAGACTGTATTTGCCAAATCACAAAATTAACTAAGCAAGAGACTTCTTGGCTAACACAGTCTCATCCAGTGAGGTCAACTTATGATACTAAACAACATTTTAGAATCTAAAACTCGATTTCTTTTCTTATATTCTTCTTAGTTGCTCTCTTAACTTATGGATCTTTCATAATGGCTATTTCATTTACCTTGGCTTAACTAGATTGTTACTTGCACACAGCTCTGGTTTAATGGTTGCAAGTTCTTCACGTATTATCACTAAAATTAGCAGTATAACATCTGAAAGAGAAATGATTGCTAGTGTCCTCGATTTAACTAAAAAGTGCTAAAGCTAACACAGTGGTCAGGATAGTAATTAAAGATGTTTTTGAGAACTCAAAATTGTGTAAGTCATAGAACACATGGTATTTAAATAATTGTTGGTGTTAGGAAAAAGTACTTGAAAATCAATGGAGCATGTTACACTGCACATAATCAGATCTGTAATTTTGACCACTGAAACTATGAACTTGTTAATGGTGCTTATTAATCAACCACCCTCTTCACATAATGAATTATCATTCTACTTAGGTACTCATAACTTCAGTTAATTTTAATGCTATTGTTGTTCTTTATATCAGTGTTGACCATAAAAGTGAAAAAGGTACACAGGATAAGAACATTTATTTATGCTGTGTTCCTTTGGTAAAATATTGTCCTCTGTGCTTGGCAGACTTCCCTTGAGAGACATGGCTAACAGCCTGGGTATTGGCTAAGGAGGGCAGGGGACACTTCCAGCTAATTATACGGTGAAAGAGACTGGACCTCACCACTGGCAAGCTGAGGAATGGCGAGTGTGTTTCTTGAAGAACATTCGACAAGCTAGACTTAATCTAGAGTCAGGCAAAATTTAGAAAATCAGGCTAGCATCCTGAAAGTTCCAGGTTAGAAAAAAAAAATCACAATTTTAGAAGTTAGGAAGAAGTTTTGGAACATGAGTTAGAAGTTGTTTGGAGATTCAAATGTATAGGTTGTTTAAGTCCAGGCACCAGCACAGCAATTAGGACAGCAAAAAATTAAACTGATCCTAAAGCTAAGCCTGTTCAGCTCAGGCACTTGAGCAATTGCCTGCCAAGGAGTGAAAGTGGATTGGCTCAGCCCTTGGGAGCCAGCTGTCGTGGGGCGTGTGGACACTGGTTGCAGGAAGGCGCTAGAGCTGGCTGAGGGCAGGTGTGTGGCTGACGGCTGGCTCTGTTAGATGTGCCCTGAGGGCTCCAGTATTTGTTTGGAGAAGCAGCAGAGCATTTTTACAACTGCAGCCTGATGCCAAGACCGCATCAGCTCGCCAGGCTGTGGATTGGACACTTAGCAATTTAGGAACTTCAGGGCCCTGGAGACTGTTTAAATTTGTATTCCCTCCCCACCTCCTGAAACACATGTAAAGATGTGTGTATGGGGTGGAGAGAGGAATGGATACATAGGGAAATATGCTATGTACTTATTCTCAGATAAATCTTACTCCTCAAACCCAGCATAAAAGGGTACATAAAGAAATCATCAGCCACGTGTTAGCAACAGCCCTGTTCTTGGATGATCTCTGGGTCTCCGGCCTTGGTCACCTGTGCTGAGGAGGTAGCGGGTGGTCCCCAGCACTCAGTGCTCAGGGTGAGGAGCCATGCTGGGGTGGGCTGGTTTCCCTCCTGGGAACCATCTGCAGAAGTGGGCACAGCCAGGGCCACCCATTCCTCTTTCCTACACTGGTGGAGTTGTTTTCAAAGTCCAGAAAGACCATTCATGTAAACAGAATTTACAAAATTTAATTTAGGCCAGGCGCGGTAGCTCATGCCCATAATCCCAGCACTTTGGGAAGCCAAGGTGGGCGGATCACCTGAGGTCAGGAGTTCAAGGCCAGCCTGGCTAACATGGTGAAACCCTGTTTGTACTAAAAATGTAAAAAATTAGCTGGGCGTGGTGGCATGTGCCTGTAATCCTAGATACTCAGGAGGCTGAGGCAGGAGAATTGCTTGAACCCAGGAGGCAGAGGTTGTAGTGAGCCGAAATGGCGCCATTGCACTCCAGCTTGGGCAATAAGAGTGAAACTCCATAGAAAAAAAAGAAAAAAAGAAAAAACCCCACAAAATTTAACTGTAGTCTTATGAGAAAAAGTATTCTAATAGATATTGCTATCTGAGGCTCATCAAGAGTCCAGAGGAATTCCAGCTTGGATTAGCAAGAAATAACAGGAGTCAACAGCAATCCCAGTGCAGAACACAGGGATGAGCTCTAATTAGAAATGGGAGGCACACTTATTCCAAACCATCTGGCCATATCACCTACAAGATAACTGATGCCTAAGTTCTCTTGGATTTCTGAGCAAGAACCAGCTATCACGAAGTAGGATGCAGGCCAGTGGTGCCATTTGAATGCATCACAGGGTATGAATGAGCACGTGGGTAAAGGGGTGGCACGACCAGGAAATGATCCGTTGTCCTTTCCTGGTTGGTATAAGACAACATGTGTAGCCAGAGACATGTAAGTGACAGAAGATTTTTAAATGTCTCCTGCTTGGTTTATCTTAAAAATACAATTAAGAATCACATGCGGGTGACTGGATATCTATTTTATTTGGCCAACACATACTTTAAAAAGTGATTCATTGCCAACCAAAAAGTTAGAACACTTAGTAAAGAAATCAAGATTTCTCCCTTCCCTCTGGGGAGATGGGAAGATTTGTGACACTGTAATATACTTGCCTGAAGCTGGACAGTGGGTGCCTTCTCACCACACTCTCTGCACCAGGAGCTCATCCATACACAGGTCAACTCTACTGGCCCCCCTAGGCAGTTATGATTTTAACCCTTCTATGACCTTTAGGATCTGAACTCAGAGTCAACTTTAGCCTGACAAATTATTAAAGAAAAATCTTGACAACTGTGACTACAAAACTGCAACCAACAGATGCAATTACAATTAGGTAATTCTCAGCAAAGACACCCTCAGGCATCCCCAAGTGTCCCCTAAGGAGCCAACACCACTCCTGCATGACAGCTTCCAAGTTAATATTTTCAGTGAATGCTATGTCACCTCTTCATTTTGAAGATCTTAATATATTTCTGAGATTTTCTTCCTTTCCTTTTTAATAAAAGTTAAACCTAAGAATTAGTCATTGATAGCTGAACATATCTTTAGAGAGTGGCCAATTTCTTCAAATTCTGACCACTGACTCCAAACCCACAACTCAGGCTTTTATAGAAATCAGGTAAAAGGATAAAGAACAAAGAACATTTTGATAGCTCCCAATAACTAGGCACTTACACTAAGCGGCCTTTTCCTGAATTTGTTCTTATTAATTAATGCTTGCTTTCTGGCAATGGGAACAATGAATCAATGTTTATCACAGATGCTTATCAAACACCCTTGGAGGAATAATACCACACAATGATGCAGTGAGACAGCTAACAGCGAGAAGAGCTGCCTGGAAATGCTAAGTCCTGAATAAATTACTAGGCTGCAGCCTAGCCACTGAAGACGGAAGTCTAGATATTTCTGTTATAAAACCACTGAATAGAAGACTTGAAAAACTAGATATTTTAACTTAAGATGCCCACAGTATAAGAAGAATTCATCCTGGCTAGGCATAGTGGTTCAGTGCCTGTAATCCCAGAACTTTGGGAGGCTTACGCAGGAGGATCACTTGAGGCCCTGAGTTCAAGATCAGCCTGGGCAGCATGGCAAGACCCTGTCTCTACAACAACAACAAAAAAAAAAACCCAAAATTATCTGGGCGTGGTGGCGCATGTCTGCAGTCCTAGCTACTTGGGAGGCTGAGACGGGGGATCACTTGAGCCCAGGAGTTTGAGGCTGCACCGAGCTTGTGTCACTGTGCTCCAGCCTGGGTAACAGAGCAAGTCCCTATCTCCAATAAATAAATAAATAGAAAATACATAAAAAGAATAAAGTTCTCCCTGACTTCCCTTAAAAAAATTTCATCTTAAGGAGGTTTATTCGTTTTTTTGAACAAAGGACTTGTTAATCTCAATTGATGTTGGTTATAAAAATGCAATGGAATACATGATTTATAAAAAATATTTCAAAGGTGGCTTAAAAATAAATGATCGTTTAAATAAATGATAGTGATGAGCCCATTTTTCTTTTGAATTAAGCTGTATCTGAATTTAAAGGTACTCCTATTCATTTCAACTATTTTAATATATTAAATTTTTAATTCAAATAATTATTATTCAAACTTTAACAAATTCATACTACTACACGTAGGGAGTCTGTCCATTATAATATCTACACTACAGAAAAATTAAAATATCTTATAATATTATGAAACTTACATCCCTGAAATTTTTTTTTTTAAAAAGCAAAGCTGTTCAAAGTCCAGTGCTGCACTAAAGGGCTTGCATGAAAGAAGAGTATTTTTCTTTACTGACGGTATACTCCATGTCTTCTATGGAAAACACTAGACTAGATGTAAGAATAGGATGTTGAAGATGATTAAAAAGGATCTAATAGAAAAGACATATGGTACCCAGATCATTCAGGACTGTGAATGCAGGAGAGCGTACTGTCGGCACTGTCAGGAGGGACACAGTAAGGAAAGCACTAAATTCCAGGTGTCCAAATTGGAATTCTGGTACTCAGGCAGGTGCTGCCTAAGTCATCACAGAAACATAATAAACACCGGAATGAACACTGGGCCATCTTTAGACACGATAACATGGACTACACTTTTGTCAAATTTTGTTTTGTTTTTACAAAGAAATAGTATGTTGGGATTTAATAAATGAATCCATTTTTACTTGCAGTAAAACTCATAAAAATAGTTTCACTTTAGTTCCACCACAGCAGTGCCATAAGCAAACGGCACATATGAATATAACAATGATAAGAACATCTTCCAGGGGATCCAGTGAAGCTTTATTTACTTTAAAAAGCACACTCTGTAAGGATACCAGGCAAAATTTATATTACTATTCAAGAAAATATAGTACTTAATATAATACTACATCTTATAATGCTGAGATCCATCCAAAATATTCCTTTCTCAATCAACACCGTGGCGCCTCTGTATCCTTCTTAAAAATTAATTTTATGTAATTTTCTATAAATGAATCTACATTAAAGATTCCAGAGGTAAACCATTTCCCTGTTAAAAAGAAATTTAGATTTATGTTAGAAGAAGAGGTGTCATGAATCTTGCTTGACATGGTTTGCAGGATCTTTGTCCCCCAAATCTCATGTTGAAATGTAATTTCCAACAATGGAGGTGGGGCTGGGTGGGAGGTGTCTGAATGATAGGGATGGATCCCTTTTGAATGGTTTAGCACCATCCCTTTGGTGGTAAGTGAGTTCCTACTCAGTTCACGTGACATTTGGTTGTTTCAAAGTCTGAGACACCCTCCCGCTCGCTCTCGTGCTCCTGCTCTTGCCATGGGACATGCCTGCTTGTGCTTTGCCTTCCTCCATGATTGGAAGCTTCCTGAGGCCTCACCAGAAGCTGAACAGATGCTGGCACCATGCTTGTAAAGCCTGCAGAACCATAAGCCAATTAAACCTCTTTTCTTTATAAATTACCCACTCTCAGGTATTCGTTTATAGTAACACAAAAACGGACTAATACATTGCCCAAATAAGTCAGGTTAGAAATTGGACTATTTTTTTCTTAATGCATATATTTCTTTCCTCATACTCTTCATTGTTTTACTTATTAATATAAAACAAAACTGGAAAGAGTTGGAAAAGTGGTATTATTAGGTTTGAATTCCTGGATTCGATAACCAAGATACAAGTTTAAACGATCATCCCAAGAAAAATATGCTCAGTTTTTAACGCTCTTATGAACTAGAAAGTGAAGTCACATCAACATGAATCAAAACACACACCCAGTAAAGATCATGAAGCACTTGGGTGGGACTGGGAATGTCAACACACTCCATCTTGAGACATCAACTGTGAAGAATCATCAATTTTAGTAGTAATTATGCAGCCCTCTCTCAATACCCTTTTATGAACTCTAGGGCTTGAGTTTAGGAATTAAGAGACACAGATAGAACCAGTTTTAATAAGCTATGCTAATAGATAGAGGTTAAAAATGAGTGGAGTTACCAGGCATTCAAATGAGGAATCAGTAGGAAAATTGTGCCCTGAGATGGCTGGTGAAAATTCAGCCCTGCTGAATGTGGTGCAAGTTCAGGGCTGGTGCCTGGCCACAGGGCCTTCGACCTCCTGCAACTGTGGAAGGTGAACAAGCAGCACTGAAGAGAGGCTCAGGGAGTCCACACAGATACATGACAAGGCCTTTATGCACACCGAAGACAGTGATGCTGTCCTTCTGTTCCCACCCCAGGTGGCAGACCACTTGGCACCTTGCTGGGTCTGGGTCTGGAAGGTTTTAATACCCAAAGTATTTGCATTTAATGCCAATGCCATGCCCACTCAGAAGCATTTGGGGTTTAGAGGACGTTCCCCAAGCATGGTAGTATTGATGCCCCAGGACCTTTGGTTTACTTATCTGCAGAGAACAATTTTTCCTATAATCCGGCTCTCCACTTGACTGAGTAGGAGCCTGGGCATAAGGAATACTAGTGGCTGAGCATGGCTGAAGAATGATTTTACTTTGTGCTATCAGCTTTGGCACCTTCACCAAGGCATGGCCTTAAGGTAAGGAGAAAATGAGCTGTCTCATTCCAGCTAGCTGTGTTCCTAGCTAGCTTCATAATTAAAGATCCATCCCGTGTGTTTCCTTGGGTACAAAGAAATGATGCTCTCCATGGGAAAAGGAGAGAGGACCCCCTCTCAAGGGGAGACAGCTCCGTTCCTTGGTCTTCTCCCATGTCCGGACACAAAGACTTCGAGGCATGAAAGCCATGAGCATTGAAACCAGAGAGGCAGCTACAGCTTGTATACTGGTGTATAATGCATATTATCAATAGAGTTAATATTTACTGGGGCCAGCACTTTAAAGGTATTAACTTGTTTTCTTGTCATAACATTTTATGATGTAAGAACTATTATTATGCCCTTGGAATAGCTGGGGAAACTGAGGGACACCGAGCTAGGTGGCTTGTCTAAGGTCACACAGCCAGTAAGCCACGGAACCAAGGTGTGGGCATAAGGCAGCTGTCCCCAGGGTCTCCACTTTCACCATGGAAGACCCCAGCATTTGTCTCTGAGGAGGAAAGGTGCAGCTAATGCTCCCCTGCTTTATGGCTTCCTCTAAAACTTAACAAGTTTCTCTTGTTCAGTAAACCAGACAAGAGGATACAGCATCCTCACCATTGAGAGTTATCAGAAGTAAACTCAGGAATCAACAAATGACACAAAATACAGCTATTCAAAAGAATTCTAAAAATGCTTCTGCAAAGGAGGATACGAAAAAAGCATTTATTTAGCTATTCTGCAATGATGGCTCAAAGAAAAGAATAAGACATGCTGGCAGAATTTCAAATATTTATAGACTTAAAGCAATGGTAAACTGCAACAAGCTGATGACTGCACGGTGTTGTCAGCTAATTATAAAGAGTACCTGAGCTTTACAGAGCAAGGTGCATGTTTGAGTTTTACTTGCCTGAGCCAGGGTAGCAGGGCAGTCAAAAGTCAGATGCACTGACTTAGACTAGGCCCTCCCACGGACTACCTATGTGCCCTGGGACAGGTTCTCCAACTGCTGGGTTCTTAAGCTATTATCTATCAAAGACCAACTATGTACATATACCATCTAATTTTTACCGCATCCCCTATGCAGTACACATTATCATCATCGTCACATCTCACATGTGCAAAATAGTTCAGAGGTGTTAAGTAACTCATTTAAATTTACAGTGCCACAAAGTAAAGAGTTGTGGTGTAAAATCAGGTTCGTCAGATTCTAAAGCCACGCCTCTTATCATTCTCTGACACTTTCCTCCTATAAGATGAAAAATTGGTAGCTATGTTCCCCACACTCTTTTTTTAAAATAAAATCTTCTTTAAAAAGAGTTCCCATTAGGTTGAGTCAAGAAATAGGGGTTACTTTAGGAACTGTTACAGTAATCATATAAAGTCCAGCTCAGAAGAGGCCTTTACAAAAGTCAATTTGTTCAACTTACCCTTGTACCTCAACCCTATTCCATTATCTGGAAACCTGAAGGACGGCAGCTAATTGATAGACTGAGATAAAACATCCATACATGTTTGTGTGCACATATGGCCTGTTCCAAGCATGCCAAAGTATGTGCTAGGCAAGATCTCAGCATCTGGTTCATACTTATAGGACTGCATATTAAAGCCACATATTTTAAATAATTGTCACTAAGAAACATCTATGTGTGACTTTCTCAGTGTAGTCTCAGGAAAGGTGATTTTGAAATAAAACTTTGAATAATGCATCCAGACCTAAGCCATTTTCCACACAGAAGTCACACTTACTTATAGTAGAAAGAAACTACCTCACATGTAAACGGATAGGCCGGGGGAACTATAGTTAATGTCAACTTGCCTCTGGCTGCATGCTGCAGGCATCTCTTTGAAAATGGGGCTTTCATCAAATTTTCCCTCTTATCTTTTTTGTTTCATGTTGTCTTCAGAAAAACTTCCCATTTTTATTGTGATTTTTCTTGGTAGTGCTAGCATTGTTTAAATATAATAGAATGGGTGCCAAATATTTGATAATATGCTGCATTTGCAAAATGTACATCTGTTTAAATGTGTTATGGAAAGGAGATGGAGGTATAGTGTTTCAGAATTAAAATAGTTGTATTTACCTATAACAGGTAGTTATGTAATATAATAGCTACCACTTGCTATTTTGCCCCAGAATGCCTAACTCTTTAATTATTTTCAATAGCTGCAACTTCTGTGATTTCTATGTACCACAGTGGCTGAGACAGGAATATTACTATAATTAATACAAATGTTCTCAAATTCCTGAAAGATCTATAGCTATTTTAGAAACAATCGTAAATATAATTAATCATGGTAAAATTGATAGTGCTTACATACTAAGTTCTGTCAAACATGTTATTGAGATAAATTATTCCTTATGAAAAATGTTAAAAATACAGGTATTTTCATTTATACAAATATATCTAATTATACATGGATGAAACCTGGTTAAAAAAAGTCCTATTCAAGTTATTTTATATTAATTTTGAGAGTACATTGCCCCGTGGTTCTGTATAAAACATTTATTTTGTAGACATTCATCTCACACCTTTTCTTAACATTTGCTGCATCAAAATGTCAAATCTTTAAAGGAACACATAATTTGGGGGAAGGAAAATAAAAAATTGCTTTGCTTACATAATAAAGTAAAAATAAGTGTATACATTTCATAAAATGTTTTAAAGAAAAGAAGGTTTCAGATGATATTAGTCCAGGTAAAGGCCAAATGAATTAATATACATGAACAAAAAATTTGTTGTTGCTTTGTGATAGGTTTGTAAAACATCCTAAAATAAAGCTGATGGTCATGTCAGTTTTTAGCCATTATTGCCTATACGTTAAATAATTCCATGTACTAATTAGTATGAACTGAACAGACTTTACATTTTCTGTTAAAAGCCCACCTTCCACAACTATTTTTTTATAGAGGGCCAATTCTTCAGAAGACAAAACAATCTTAGCTAATAATTGACAATGCCTCCCAATAAAATGTCAAGCAATTATCCAGTGTTTGAATTTGCTGTCCTCCTGCTCCCAAGCTAGCAGGCGAGCTGGCCTGGCATGTGACAAGTACAGACGATGGCGGCTGGCTCATCCTCTGTAGGAAAGACTTCCCATTTTATTTCTAGAAGGAATGAATGAATTTGTTTCACCCACACTGTCTCTTGGGCCCAGTCTGTCTTTATGACCAACAGCACATATTTGAGGTGGACGACTCAGAATGCTGTGGTAGAGGAAACATAGGCTAACCAGTCCACACAGGAATGAGTGCAAAGTTTCACAGCATTTGCTTCTAACTGACAGTAACAACTAATAATATATTGAAATCCACACCTGAGGCAGTTCCTTTCCTTCCCTCTCTCTCATTCCTTTTTCCATTTCCCCACGGCTTCCCTTTTAATTGAGGGCCTCCTGTGTGAAGGTCGAAAACATGTGGCTGGAAGATAAACCACTCATCAGCCATCACCTCTGGGCTTGAACTGAACTGAGAGAGCCTGGGGAAGAGCTGCTGCAGAGGTTTAAGTAGGGAAACACAGTAACAAAACACATGCGGTACTTCTAGAATAGCAAATGCATAGTAGTGTCACCAGTGGCTACTACCTACCAGGAAACCTGACATTTTGGAATTGAGAAGGTCTCCAGAGATCATCTAGTTGAGTTTTCTCAACTTACAAAAGAGGAAACTAGGGCCAGAGAAGTTCAGAATCACAAAGTCAGTTAAAATACAGATCTAGGAATTCCACATCTAAATTCAGTGTTCTTCTAACCAAACAATGTGGTGATTACCTATCAATAACACCCCAACAATTTTTCTGTGATTAATGTTATGCTTTAAGTTTTCTGCTTAAAAACACGACCTTTCAAATTTAGACTTGAAATTTGGTAAAAAGTCCTGGACAATTAGACGTTTTAAGAATTTCTGCGGAATATGATAGTTTGTACAAGACTGCTCAAGTCTAAAGATAATAGCAAGTTTTGTATTTCTGAGCATGGTATACTGGCTAATTCATCTGACAGAGAATATACTCTATTTTTCAGAAAAAGCAAATCCCAAAGTGGCACATGCTGTGAAGCCAAGCCTTTTAAGATTATTATCTAGTAAATAATCATGTAAATCTGACATGACTTATTGGCATTTAGTCTAAAGTTGCATTAAGGCCACGTGTTACCAAAGGCATCTCTTCAATGCATAATTTATAACATAAACCTCAGTGACTACCAGAGAGACCCAGGTAGAATCATGAATTAATATTGCAGAAATAGACCCTTGGAGGATTAGTTGACATTTAGCTAGGGTCACAAGGGCGACTGGATTAGTAGTTGCAGGCTATTCCTCACAGAGAACTTGCCAGATGACAAAATATATCCACCGTATTCCCGGAATTTAAAATAAACCTCTTCAAAATGTTTAGTTTGGATGTCCAGGCATGGAAGGGCCTATTGTTCCTTAGGACTTACACTGGGTCATATGTTTTTAAAAAGTACAAACTACTGGTGCCAAAAATAAGCTATCTACATAAACATTGAGGTGGGGAATGGACGAAGAACATCCAGGAAAGGCCAGGCGCAGTGGCTCATGCCTGTAATCCTAGCACTTTGGGAGGCTGAGGCAGGAGGATCACGAGGTCAGGAGATCAAGACCATCCTGGCTAACATGGTGAAACCCCGTCTCTACTAAAAATACAAAAATTAGCTGGGCATGGTGGTGTGAGCCTATATTCCCAGCTACTTGGGAGGCTGAGGCAGAAGAATTGCTTGAACCCAGGAGGCGGAGGTTGCAGTGAGCTCAGATCGTGCCATTGCACTTCAGCCTGGCAACAGAACGAGACCCTATCTCAAAAAAAAAAAAAAAAAAAAAAAGAGGTGAGGCATAAGAAAAAGAGAAAGAAAAAAGGAAATATGGGAAATATGGAGGAAAAAGGAAATAAAGAGATAAATAGGTAAAGAAGGGTAAAGAAAAGAGGGGTAGAGAGGAATGGAATGAAAATAAATAATGAATGAAAAATAAAGATAGGAATCACACGATGGGTAGAAAAAGAGATAAACGGCACATGACAAGTGGGGAAAAACAGTTGTAATGATGGGGACCAAAGACCAGGGATGTGCACAGCTGTGACAGAGCAACGGTTTGTCCTGGGGCTTGACTAGAACAGAACCATAAATGGAGGGAGACTCAGAAAAGGAGTAGATGCATGTATCTATACTGGAATATTAACTCGCCCTGAAATATTGCTGTTGCCAATGGTTTTACCTTCATCCTTGATATTCCTTCTCACTCTACAAAAACTCTGAGGAGCCTCTTCCAAAACTATGGCTTCAGCTCCAGAAATGTTGATGACTTTGAGACTATGGAAATTATTATTTCTAGTCCACAGTAGCATATTCAACCTCGCAGTGAACATCTCCACTTAATTTTAAAGGAGTATTGAACTTAAAATGTGCAAAGCTGGGATTGCTGGCAAGATGGCTGAATAGGAACAGCTCCGGTCTGCAGCTCCCAGCGAGATCAACGCAGAAGGTGGGTGATTTCTGCATTTCCAACTGAGGTATATGGTTCATCAAATTGGGACTGGTTGGACAGTGGGTGCAGCCCATGGAAGGCGAGCTGAAGCAGGGTGGGGTGTCATCTCACCCGGGAAGTGCAAGGGGTCGGGGAATTTCTTCCCCTACCCAAGGGAAGCCATGAGGGACTGAGCCTGAGGAACCCTGCACTCCAGCTCAGATACTGCGCTTTTCCCATGGTCTTCACAACCCACAGACCAGGAGATCCCCTCTGGCGCCTAACCCCACCAGGGCCCTGGGTTTCAAGCACAAAACAAGATGGCTGTTTGGGCAGACACCGAACTAGCTCCAGGAGTTTTTTTTTTTTTTTTTTTTCCATACCCCAGTGGCTCCTGGAATGCAAGTGAGACAGAATCATTCACTCCTCTGGAAAGGGGTGCTGAAACCAGGGAACCAAGTGGTCTGGCTCAGTGGGTCCCACCCTCATGGAGCCCAGCAAACTTAGATCCATTGGCTTGAAATTCTTGCAGCCAGCACAGCAGTAGTCTGAGATTGACCTGAGATGCCCCAGCTTGGTGGGGGGCGGGGGGGGGGGGGCGGTGGGGTGCCTGCCATTGCTGAGGCTTGAGTAGGCGGTTTTCCCCTCATAGTATAAACAAAGCCACCAAGAAGTTCGAACTGGGTGGAGTCCACTGCAGCTCAGCAAGGCCACTGTGGTCAGACTGCCAGATTTCTCCTTCCTGAGCAGGGCATCTCTGAAAAAAAGGCAGCAGCCCCAGTCAGAGACTTGTAGATAAAATCCCCACCTCCCTGGGACGAAGCACCTGGGGGAAAGGGCAGCTGTGGGCGCAACTTCAGCAGACTTAAACGTCCCTACCTGGCAGCTCTGAAGAGAACAGCAGATCTAAAAGCACAGTGTTGAAGCTCTGATAAGGGACAGAGTGCCTCCTCAAGTGGGTCCCTGACCCCCGTATATCCTGACTAGGAGACACCTCCCAGTAGGGGCCGACAGACACCTCATACAGGAGAGCTCTGAGCGGCATCTCGTGGTTGCCCCTCTGGTATGAAGCTTCCAGAGGAAGGAACAGGCAGCAATCTTTGCTGGTCTGCTGTCTCCGCTGGTGATACCCAGGCAAACAAGGTCTGGAGCGGACCTCCAGAAAACTACAGCAGACCTGCAGCAGAGGGGCCAGACTGTTAGAAGGAAAACTAACAAACAGAAAGGAATAGCACATCCACTCAAAGACCCCATCTGAAGGTCACCAACATCAAAGACCAAAGGTAGATAAATCCATAAAGATGGGGAGAAACCAGCGCAAAAAGCCTGAAAATTCCAAAACCAGAACGCCTCTTCTCCTCCAAAGGATCATAATTTCTCACCAGCAAGGGAACAAAATTGATTGGAGAATGAGTTGACGAAGTGATAGAAGTAGGCTTCACAAGGTCGGTAATAACAAACTCCTCCAAGCTAAAGGAGCATGTTCTAACCCAATGCAAGGAAGCTAAGAACCTTGAGAAAAGGTTAGACAAATTGCTAACTAGAATAATCAGTTTAGAGAAGAACATAAATGACCTCATAGAGCTGAAAGACACAGCACGAGAACTTTGTGAAGCATACACAAGTATCAATAGCCGAATCAATCAAGCAGAAAAAAGGATGTCAGAGACTGAAGATCAACTTAATGAAATAAAGTGAGAAGACAAGATTAGAGAAAAAAAGAATAAAAAGGAACTAACAAAGCCTCCAAGAAATATGGGACTATGTGAAAAGACCAAATCTATGTCTGATTGGTGTACCTGAAAGTGACGAGGAGAATGGAACCAAGTTGGAAAACACTCTTGAGGATATTAACCAGGAGAACTTCCCCAATCTAGCAAGACAGGCTAACATTCAATTTCAGGAAATACAGAGAACACCACAAAGATACTGCTCGAGAACAGCAACCCCAAGACATAATCGTCAGACTCACCAAGGTTGAAATGAAGGAAAAAATGTTAAGGGCAGCCAGAGAGAAAGGTCAGATTACTCACAAGGGAAGCCCCTCAGACTAACAGTAAATATCTCTGCAGAAACCCTACAAGTCAGAAGAGAGTGGGGCCCAATATTCAACATTCTTAAAGAAAAGAATTTTCAACCCGGAATTTCATATCCCACCAAACTAAGCTTCATAGTGAAGGAGAAATAAAATCCATTACAGACAAGCAAATGCTGAGAGATTTTGTCACCACCAGGCCTGCCTTACAAGAGCTCCTGAAGGAAGCACTAAACATGTAAAGGAACAACCGGTACCAGCCACTGCAAAAACATACCAAATTGTAAAGACCATCAACACTATGAAGAAATTATATCAACTAACGGGCAAAATAACCAGCTATCATCATAATGACAGGATCAAATTCACATATAACAATATTAACCTTACATTTAAATAGGCTAAATGCTCCAATTAAAAGACACAGACTGGCAAATTGGATAGAGTCAAGACCCATCAGTGTGCTGTATTCAGGAGACCCATCTCATGTGCAAAGATGCACACGGCTCAAAATAAATGGATGGAGAATATTTACCAAGCAAATGGAAAGCAAAAAAAATCAGGAGTTACAATCCTAGTCTCTGATAAAACAGACTTTAAACCAACAAAGATCAAAAGAGACAAAGAAGGGCATTACATAATGGTAAAGGGATCAATGCAACAAGAAGAGCTAACTATCCTAAATATATATGCCCCCAACACAGGAGCACCAAGATTCATAAAGCAAGTTCTTAGAGACTTACAAAGAGACTTAGATTCCCACATAATAATTGTGGGAGACTTTAACACCCCACTGTCAATATTAGACAGATCAATTAGACAGAAAATTAACAAGGATATTCAGGACTTGAACTCAGCTCTGGAAAAAGTGGACCTAAGAGACATCCACGGAACTCTCCACTCCAAATCAACAGAATATACATTCTTCTTTTCACCTCATCACACTTATTTTAAAATTGACCACAAAATTTGAAGTAAAATTCTCCTCAGCAAATTCAAAAGAAAGGAAATCATAACAAACAGTCTCTCAGACCACAGTGCAATCATATTAGAACTCAGGATTAAGAAACTCAATCAAATCAGCACAACTACATGGAAACTGAACAACCTGCTCCTGAATGACTACTGGGTAAATAATGAAATGAAGGCAGAAATAAAGATGTTCTTTGAAACCAATGAGAATGAAGACACAATGTACCAGAATCTCTGGGACACATTTAAAGCAACGTGTAGTGGAAAATTTATAGCACTAAAGGCCCACAAGAGAAAGCAGGAAAGATCGAAAGTTGATACCCTAAAATCAAAATGAAAAGAACTAGAGAAGCAACAACAAACAAATTCAAAAGCTAGCAGAAGACAAGAGATAACTAAGATTAGAGCAGAACTGAAGGACATACAGACACGAAAAACCCTTCAAAAAAATCAATAAATCCAGGAACTGGTTTTCTGAAAAGATCAACAAAATAGCTAGACCACGAGCCAGACTAATAACGAAGAAAAGAAAGAAGATCAAATAGATGTGTAATAAAAAAAGATATAGGGGATATCACCACTGATCCCACAGAAATACAAATTACCATCAGAGAATACTATAAACACCTCTATGCAAATAAACTAGAAAATCTAGAAGAAATGAATAAATTCCTGGACACATACACCCTCCCAAGTCTAAACCAGGAAGAAGTCAAATCCCTGAACAGACTGATAACAAGTTCTGAAATTGAGGCAGTAATTAATAGCCTACCAACGAAAAAAGGTCCAGGACCAGATGGATTCACAGCTGAATTTTACCAGAGGTACAAAGAGGAGCTGGTACCATTCCTTCTCAAACTATTCCAAACAATAGAAAAAGAGAGAATCCTCCCTAACTCATTTTATGAGGCCAACATCATCCTGATACCAAAACCTGGCAGAGACAAAACAAAAAAAAGAAAATTTCAGGCCAATATCCCTGATGAACTTCGATGCGAAAATCCTCAATAAAATACTGGCAAACCGAATCCAGCAACACATTAAAAAGCTTATCCACCACAATGAAGTCAGTTTCATCCCTGGGATGCAAGGCTGGTTCAACATACACAAATCAATAAACATAATCCATCACATAAACAGAACCAATGACAAAAACCACATGATTATCTCAATAGATGCAGAAAAGGTCTTTGACAAAATTCAACAGCCCTCCATGCTAAAAACTCTGAATAAGCTAGGTATTGGTGGAACATACCCCAAAATAATAAGAGCTATTTATGACAAACCCACAGCCAATATCATAGTGAATGGGCAAAAGTTGGAAGCACTCCCTTTAAAAACTGGCACAAGACAAGGATGTCCTCTCTCACTCACTCCTATCTAACATAGTATTGGAAGTTCTGGCCAGAGCAATCAGGCAAGAGAAAGAAATAAAGGGTATTCAAACAGGAAGAGAGGAAGTCAAATTATCTCTTTGCAGAAGACATGATTGTGTATTTAGAAAACCCCATCGTCTCAGCCCCTAATCTCCTTAAGCTGATAAGTAACTTCAGCAAAGTCTCAGGATACAAAATCAACGCAAAAATAACAAGCATTCCTATACACCAATAACAGACAAACAGAGAGCCAAATCATGAGTGAACTCCCATTCGCAATTGCTATAGAGAGAATAAAATACCTAGGAATACAATTTACAAGGGATGTGAAGGACCTCTTCAAGGATAACTACAAACCACTGCTCAAGGAAATAAGAGAGGACACAAACAACTGGAAAAACATTCTGTGCTCATGGATAGGAAGAATTAAGATTGTGAAAATGGCCAGACTGCCCAAAGTAATTTATAAATTCAATGCTATCTCCATCAAGCTACCATTGACGTTCTTCATAGAATTGGAAAAAACTACTTTAACTTCATATAGAATCAAAAAAGAGCCCACATAGCCAAGACAATCTAAGTAAAAAGAACAAAACTGGAGGCATCATGCTACCTGACTTCAAACTATACTACAAGGCTACAGTAACCAAAACAGCATGGTACTGGTATCAAAACGGATATATAGACCAATGGAACAGAACATAGGCCTCAGAAATAACACCACACATCTAGAACCATCTGATCTTTGCCAAACCTGACAAAAACAAGCAATGAGGAAAAGATTCCCTATTTAATAAATGGTGTTGGAAATAGCTAGCCATATGCAGAAAACTGAAACTGGACCCCTTCCTTACACCTTATACAAAAATCAACTCAAGATGGATTAAAGACTTAAACATAAGACCTAAAACCACAAAAATCCTAGAAGAAAACCTAGGCAATACCATTCAGAGCATAGGCATGGACAAAGATTTCATGTCTAAAACACCAAAAGCAATGGCAACAAACGCCAAAATTGACAAATGAGATCTAATTCAACTAAAGAGCTTCTGCACAGCAAAAGAAACTATCATCAGAGTGAACAGACAGCCTAAGAATGGGAGAAAATTTTTGCAATCTATCCATTTGACAAAGGGCTAATATCCAGAACCTACAAAGAACTTAAACAAATTTACAAGAAAAAAAAAACAATCCCTTCAAAAAGTGGGCAAAGGATATGAACAGACACTTCTCAAAAGAAGACATTTATGCAGCCAACCAACATATAAAAAAATGCTTATCATCACCGGTCATTAGAGAAATGCAAATGAAAACCACAATGAGATACCATATTATGCCAGTCAGAATAGCGATCATTAAAAGTCAGGAAGGCTGGGCATGGTGGCTCACGCCTGTAATCCCAGCACTTTGGGAGGCCAAGCAGGCGGATCACAAGATTGGGAGTTTGAGACCAGCTTGACCAACATGGAGAAACCCTGTCTCTACTAAAAATACAAAAATTAGCGTGGTGGCATGCACCTGTAATTCCAGCTACTGAGGAGGCCGAGGCAGGATAATTGCTTGAACCTGGGAGGCGGAGGTTGCAGCGAGCTGAGATCATGCCATTGCATGCCAGCCTGGGCAAAAAGAGCAAACAATTCCATCTCAAAAAAAAAAAATAAATAAATAAATAAAAAGCCAGGAAACAACAGATGCTTGAGAATATGCAGAGAAACAGGAACACTTTTACACTGTTGGTGGGACAGTAAATTAGTTCAACCATTGTGGAAGACGGTGTGGCGATTCCTCAAGGACCGAGAACTACAAATACCATTTGATCCAACAATGCCATTACTGGGAATATACCCAAAGGATTATAAATTGTTCTACCATAAAGATACATGTATAGGTATGTTTATCGTGGCACTATTCACAATAGCAAAGACTTGGAACCAACCTAAATGTCCATCAATTGATAAAGAAAAAAGACTGGATAAAGAAAATGTGGCACATACGCACCATGGAATACTATGCAGCCATAAAAAAGGTTGAGTTCATGTCCTCTGCAGGGACATGGATGAAGCTGGAAACCATCATTCTCAGCAAACTATCACAAGAACAGAAAAGCAAAGCAAACACTGCATGTTCTCATTCATATGTGGGAGTTGAACAATGACAATGCATGGACACAGGGAGGGGAACATCACACCCTGGGGCCTGTCGGGGGGTAGGGCGGTAAGGGAGGGATAGCATTAGCAGAAATACCTAATATAAGTGATGGGATGATGGGTACAGCAAACCACCATGGCACGTGTATACCTATGTAACAAAACTGCTCATTCTGCACATGTACCTCAGAACTTAAAGTATAATAAAGAAAAAGAAAAAAAATGTGCAAAGCTGAACTCTCCATTTTTAGTGCCCCCACCCCATTTTGTAGTTCCTATGTTCCACATTTTGGTGAACAGAAATATCTCCACTAACCTGCCCAAACCAGGAACTATTCTAAGTCTTTCTATATTGTCCCTTCTCTCTCCAAATGGCTACTAAAATTTAACTCTTAAGTGTTTCTAAAGTTGCTCTTTCTCTTCATTCTACTGGTCTTCCTGATTTGAGCTCTCTCCCCTCCTCACTGTGTCCAATCCTAACGTTAGAGTTATATTCCTAAAAATTAGATCATGTTACCACCTACTCAAAGGCCATCAACAGTCTCAGGCCCAAGGTCAACCTCCTTCCATGACCAGATCAGAGTTTCTAGTCTTCACTCTGCCAACCTCTCCACCTTTACCTTCTCCCATCCATGAACTCACTCTCACTGCATGACTACAACTGTTTTGAAATAATAGAGAAAAGAACAAGATCCACATATTCCCTCAATTTGGGAAACTTTATGCCATCAATTCTTAGTATCTATATTTTTGTATTGATTTTTACATAAATTGAAGATTTTATTATTAAGCAAGTTTTTGCTTGTTTCCACAAAACAAGACACTGCATAGTTTTCAAGTGTGGGAGGTGAGGATAACTTATTATGGCCATATCTGTTTTTCTCTCCCCCAGACGATCCCTTGGCTCTTGTAACACACAACTTTGTTTGTTTGTTTGTTTTTGGAGACAGGGTTTTGCCCTGTTGCCCAGGCTGGAGTGCCATGGAGTGATCATAGCTCAAAGTGATCCTCCCATCTCAGCCTCACCAGTAGCTGAGACTACAGGTGTGTGCCACCACGCCCAACAAATTTTTGTATTTATTGTAAAGACAGGGTTTTGTCATGTTGCCCAGGCTGGTCTCGAACTCCTGGGCTAAAGTGATCAAATGATTCACCTGCCTCCACCTCCCAAAGTGCGGGGATTACAGGCATGAGCCACGGTGCCCAGCCACACCACTTGCTCTGTGATTTGTTCTAACACGAGCTGCTCCTGCGCTGCATTTTTCTGTCGGGCTGTTTTTGCGGGTTCTCTTTCTCATGGATGTTGTGCTGATTACCTTCCCTAGCACGGTGCCTACATATAACACAGGCCCCATAAAATCTGTCATCGTCATCATCCTCACTATAATAAAAAGTAAAGTCTTCTCATATCTTTGTGATTACCAAATGTCTTAGTATGTTGGAAATCAGTACTAAACATTTCCTGGTGAATAAGTGGCTTCTAAGATTTTGCAGAGCTTTATCTGCCACTGTGTGGGAAGACACAGGATGCTTAGTTATTCTGATATGATATGCTTTGCGTATTCACACAGAATCATAGCCATTTACTCTAAATTTTTGTCCCATAACCTTCCATGCCACATGATGAAAAATGTTAACAATCACAGAGTCACAGATGTGTCTGGGTTATCAAAGCCAGTTCAGTAGCTGAGAATTTTCACACACACAAAACATTCCAGCAAACAATGGGATATAACTGTATCTTTGGCAACAGCTAGGAGCTCACCTTTTCTTCATTACCAACACAACTCCAAGAAATATAATCACGAACAGCAAGATGCCTGCAATGACTCCAGCAATTTTAACTGTATGGTCTGTCTGTTTCTCGGGTTCTGGGACTGGTTTTGGAGTGGCAGCTCCTGAAGATGAAAGGAAATGAAAAAGGAGAGACAGTAGGTAAGAGAGAATAAAGATGTCACATTTTAAAAAATTTCGCTGCATTTAACAGAGTAATAAGACTTATCAGAGCCAGCAGACAGACAAGCTTTGATTTTTTAAACAGCTTTCATATGCACTGAAAGCAGCGTAATTGTTCATATTGTTCTTCAATATTTTACTAAACCATACACAAGCTGGATAGCACACCCATGCCTGACCCTTTTCTAAGAGACTCTTCTCAAACATTTTTTTTTTAGAAAAATATTATTTTATTATCTCTATTGGCTCCTGCTCTTTCTGCCATTTAAAAACTTACTAACAGCACAATAGCTATCCCTAAGCCTTTATCCAAATTTGATTTGCTGGAACATTTTCATCAATTATTTTTCATAAACGAAGCAGTAATTCCATAACATATTAGTCCAAACACCTGGAAAACTGAGATAAGCTCATTTACCATGCATTTTTACCAGCAATTGTTTTTTAACACAATAGAGTTTTTTCCCCTGCCTTTGGAAATCTAAATCTAGGTCACATCTGGTAGGCAAAAGACTCCTTCTAAGCAATTTATTCACAAAGTGGAAGCGGCTGATGATCACACCACTGGCACCCACATTTAAAATCTGTTTAAATGAGATAACCAGGGTCTTACAGTGGTGGTGGCTGTCTTAGCTCCCCTTTCTCATGTCTAAAACATGAGACATGTTTGTCCTGTTTACTATAATGTAATGGAATGTCAAATCCATGTCTGATGAAATATACATTTCCTCTGCTAAGTGCATTCAGGATGAAAAATATTAGGAATGCAATGTTCAATTCCCTAAAAAGACTCCTTTTTAAAAGGGCTTGTACTTTTAAAATCAGAATGTGATGATGCTCTGAGTCACACCACCCTTACTAGGTGACAGGTCATTCCGAATGGAGGAATTTTATGTCCAAATTTTCCTCCTTAGAATTTTCTTTTTGTGTTGGTAAAAATGTAATTAAATTGGAGTGTTTGTAAACCAGCTCTTTCCACTCTGTCATGAGGTTTTCCACTCCTACGTCACCTGACTCACGAAAACCTTAGCTGTCACTGTGTCTGAGCCCTTGGGCAGGGCAGACCAAGACCAGGAGGACAAACTCTAAAATGAGTCATCACTGAGAAAGAGGGAGTGCCAGATATCACCTTCCATCTGTTTTTTTGTGTCCTTTGGGAACACGTAAATGATGTTTCTTTCCAAAGTTATTCCTGGTGAGATTTTATACATGAGGACCTGCATTCTGAACATGGCTGTAGTCATTAGACTGACCCCAGGAAGTGAGTCAAGGTCAGGGAAGAAGCAAGTTGGAAGCTCATCAGTGTTTCCATGACAAAGCATATTCCAATCATTTGAGAGCCGCAACAGCAGCAGCCATGATGCAAAAAACACACCTTATGAAATAAAAACCCTTCTGAAGAAGCCTCTACAGGTCAATTTTATTTCTGACAATGTCAAGAATAAGTCCTGCTATTTTGATTCAATGAATATCCCTCAAACTAGTTGTTCAGTTAAATCTTTAAGGTATTAATGTTAATTATCCTTTATGGTAATTACATCTGAAATACACCACTCCAATATTCTATTGGAACATATCACCAGGTGGTTGACTGGGAGGAAATTGTCACATTAAACAAATTGCTAAGAAAAACCTAAAGATAAAATGTGTATGTGGATAAACAAAATTTTTTTAAGTTAAATAAGCAATCTATACAAAAAGAAGTAACATTTGAAATTCACGAAACTGAAAAAAGTCTGTTTTTCCATTTTGATTTTGTGTCCAATTAAAACAAATTTTTAAAATAAAATCAAATTGGTTTTATTCTTCCAAATGTTGACATACTGGAAGCCATTCCATTTATCTCACTAGTTATAGATAGCTGGCTCTCCATGTATATTTCCTAAATAGATGAGTTAAGGTATGTTTTGTAACTAAGTTATGTCACTAAATGCAACACTTGGGAAAAAATGTTTAGAAAAACTTATTTACCTTAAGACATTTTAATATAAAAATAGCACACATGTAATGCATACATTGTGAATACTCAGTAGAGGAGGGTCTGGCTCTGGAGGAACTGATGAATGACTATTCTGCTTTGGGCCAAGGAGGGGTGGTTACCTGCAGCCTTTCATCCCCTTTAGGAAGCAGCATGCACATTGCTATGCAGCCTGTGGAAGCTCAGTATTATCATTTCTTAGCACTGACTTTTAACTCATTTCACATTGCAGGTCAAGGGAATGAAATGTTCTATCTTGGCCTGACACAGTTGCAACGTGATGACAGTAGCAACCACGCTAAATGGGACAGTGACTCAGAAAAGGTGGGAGGGCTGCCTGGGAGTGGCCATCCGGTTGAGTCGGGTGTTTGGGTTTAGGACTCTGCAGAAGCATCAGTGTAAACACAAACAGCCCTCGGATAACCTGATGGGTGGGTGTCACTGACTCCAGGCCCCTTGCCCAGGAAGTTCCTGCTTTCCTGCCTGTGCCCTGTCCCTCTATCCCTGCCTGAAATGAACATCTTTAGGCTCTCCTTAAATAGGATGCTCCTCGCTCCTCTTTTATTGCTTTGGGAACATGTGGTTCTGGTTATGACCTGTCAGCGGGCCTTGGACAGGGGATATTTTTGACACAACATGGTTGCAACTGATGGTTGTTTATTTTTCCTCACCCAAATCTATGAATTTAACAGTATAATTTCTAAACTGCTTGGCAAAAGAGTTGTTTTCATTCTATTTCCCCCTCGGTCTTGTTATTTTCTTGCCAGGTTTCTCATGGTATAAACTTTTCCTTTTTTTCGTATAAATTTTAATTGCTTATTAAAAGGCATTTTCTCTTCTTGTGTGTATTCTGTTAGGACAGCAGTGTGCATTTAGTTCCTTTTGAAGAGAATAAACTTGCATGTGTCCATTTATCAGTGGATATTATCTAGGCCTGCTACTGTATCGTATTCATTGCACTGGTGAATAAGCTAAATATTACAGGGAGATTAAGAGACTGCTAAAATCATAGAGCCTAATCCTCACAGATGCCCAGTCTACTGACTCCTAGTGATAACGCTGGTTATTATTTTTATAATGGCCAAGAAAATAAAAAAGAGTGGTATTCCAGTCAAATTGCATTAAGATTTCAGTTATAACATCTAGTATGTAAAACAAACAAACAAACAAACAAAAAAACTCAAAACAAATAGAATGATTAACCAATGCAGTATTTAGCTGGTTTTCAACTTGGCAGAAAACAATTCCACTTTGGCCCAGTGTTCAACATTAAATTAAATAACAGCAGCAAGCCAGGCTGAGAACACGATGTACTCAGCTACTGGCTTGAGGTCTGGGCCCAATTTTGACTACTGAACTGGCTGCACAAATTTTCCCAGAAGATCCAAGGGTACAAGCCCAGAAGGCCATGAAGGCTGTCAGTGATGCCCAGAGCTACTGACCATGCTGCCCACAGCACGGGCTGCTTTCACCCCGAGTGAACGGGAAGCCTTCACAAAGGGAGGGGAGTGGCAGAGTTAGGAAGAGCCGCAGGGACAGCTCAGCTGCAGAACTTTGTACGGTGGTGACTAGTACGAGGTTGACCTTGAATGTGGAGGAAAAAAAATCCAGCAATATTCTTCATTTATTCAACAAGCATTTATTGAGTAGCTAACTGCTTGCCAAGCACTGTTTAAGGAATACAGTGGTGAGCAGATGGACAAAACAAAAACTTCTGACCTCATGGAACTTAAATTCTTGTGGGGAAGACAGACACCAAGGTAAACCAATATTGTAGGCAGTGTCTGGCCAGGCTAGCTGTAGAGAAAAATCAAGAGGAGTGGGCTGGGGGGTGAAGGCAAGGCAGCTGTTAGGATGGGGGATTGGAGAAGGAATTACTGAGAAAATAACATTCGAGCAGAGACCTGAAAGAGGAAAGGGAGTGGGAGAGTGACATCCAGGGAGGAGAAAAAGGGAAAAGGTGCAAATGAGACTGAAATACTGTGACTGGAGTGTGGTGAACTGCGGAGAAGGTGAAGCATAATTTTAGGGTGGGGAACACCTCCTTAGATAGCTGGAAGGACTCTCTCTGCTTGAGAAGCCTTGGGAGGATTCTGAGCAGAGGAGGAACTTGATCTGGCTTATATTCAACAACACTATCCCGGCAGCTGTGTGTACTGCAGGCTGTAGAGGGCCACGGTGGAGGCAGGGACCTCAGTTATGAGGCTGTTACGAAGATGCAGGGAAGACACTCATGGCTCGGAGTGAGAAGGTAGCAGTGCAGGTGGCAAGATGCCATCAAACTTGAGACACGCTGTGATGGTCCAGCCATCAGTTTTGCCGATGAACTGGATGTCGAGTGTGTTAGGATAACAACCAGATTTCTGGCAGGAGTCACTGGACAGACACAGCTGCTACTAACTGACAGGGCGAGAACTGCAGGAGGAGCAGGTTTGGAGGGGTGGGTGGGCAGACCAAGAGTTTAGTTTTGGACCAATGAGGTTTGAGATATTTGACATACAAAAGAGATAGCAAGTAGGCAGTTGGATGGATATACAGGGGAGAGACCTGGGTGTAGAATATAAATTTGAGGTTGTCATAAAAAAGATGGTGATTACAGTCATGAGTCGGCCGGGGGACACTTAGGAGGTGAACAAGGGAAACAATGGCGAGTCAAGGAGGATGGAACTCAGCCACATGGAGGCGGATGTCCAGGCGAATACAGACACAGGGAGCATCCGCACGGAGCAGCCAGAGAGGAAGAAAGGGATCACGAAACAGTCTTTTTTTTTTTTTCTTAAGATGGGAGAAATGACAGCATCTCTGAATGTGAATGCTAATGATACCATAGAGAGGGCAAGTTGATGATGCGGGAGGGAAAGGAGCTGCCTGCTGGAGGGAAGCCCTTGCAGAGGCAGGAGGTGGGACCAGCACGCAGAACCAGGAGGGCTGATGTTTCACCCAGAGGAATGGCAGAAAGCCACACACGCAGCAATGCACAGGCTCTTGGCAGAGCAGATGTGCTGGTCTGGGAGCAGAGCATTTGAAAGGTCTCTTTTGATGGCTTCATTTTCTCAGGGAAAAAGGAACCAAGAAGATGAGGGGAGACTGAGGACCAGAACGGAGGTGTGAGAAATCTCAGGCCAAAAAGTTTTGAAGTTGTCTAGAAGAGGGAAGGGAGGGATGTCCCAGGCTGGGCATAGGTGGGATCTGCTGGTAGCCAACCAGGAGTTCCAAGGACACAGAAGACAGGGTTGGAAGGGGGCTAAGGCGTGAGAGAGAAGGGGAAGGTGGGCCAGTGAGAGCAATCCTGATGGCCACGAGCCAACAGTGAGGGTGGGAAGTGGGGCTGTGGCTGTATCCAAGAGCATGCAGAGCCCTGGGCCGTCTCTTCACTCCTCCTAGTTAGGATGAAGAAGGGGAAGAGGAGGAAAAAAAAAAAGGTAGGGGGTGATCCCTACTCAGACTTACATTGGGGAGGGGTGTGACCAGTGTTCAGATCAGAGATACAGAAGCATCCCTGTGACACTCAGATGTTCCCTCTAAATATAAGGGATGCAGCTGTGAACGTGGGCTAGCACTGTCCTGTTCATATGTGTAGCTAATGTTGGCTTCCACAGCCTCCGAATTAGCAGTCCCTTATTTAGTACGTTTTGTGCTCAAGGTACTGGAACAAGGCTCTGCAGGGGAATTACAGTTGAGTATGTGCCTCTTCCTTCAGGGAGGTGACCACAGTAAATAAGGCGAGAAGCCTTAAGTGTCACAGGTAAGCTACAGAGTCCAGCTGGGGAAGAGTGGAGGGGATGAGGGAGGGCTGCTTGTCAGAGGCTGCAATAATGAATGGGCTGGAAGGACCGGGAAGGTTTCAACGCTGGGTGGGAAGAGTGCCTCATAAGCCAGAACAAAGGGGCCTCTGGAGTCACATACTAGCTTCAAGGGCAGGGTCTGGAGCAGGGGCTGGGGGTGATTGGGAAGAGGATTTGGAACTGAGGCTTTATGGTGGGATGGGTGTTGCTCACTGGGTAGGACAGCCCAGATTAAATTTAATAAATAAGGAACCACAGAAAATAACAGAGCAGTACCTTGAGAACAACTGGGCAGCAATACGCAGGCTCACTGAAGAAGGGAAGGGAAGGAAGTTGGGGAGCCATGGGAAGGCTACTGCCCCACCCAGGCCTGGAGCCTCCCCTGCCTGAATTGCAAGGGTGGCTGGAACGAGCAGGACACAAGAGACTCACAGAGGCACAGTCAGCTGTGTACAGGTGACAACACCCACAATGGCTCTGGGACTACATGGCCAGCTGGGGCTGTGTGTTGGGTTCAATGTCTGAATTGAACCTGAGCAACAAACTACCCCATTCACACCACATGCAAAAGGTTTCAGTGGCAAACCAAATACCACAAAGCCACTCTTGGTATTTTGGGGAGAAAGGAAGAAAAAAGGGGCTAAGGATAGTAACAATGGGAACTGCTGAAAAGAAAAGCTGAGGAGGCTGAAAAACCTTAAGAGATGCGACAGGGAGAAGAGCTAAAAGTAGAAAATAAAATGGAAGCAGTGGAAATATGTAAAAATATTGTTCCTTCAAGTGTGTTTCAAAGAGCACTGGTCCCAAAAGATAATCTAAAATTTAAATTCAGTACTCCATCACTTTTTGCTAGCATTTTAATGACTTTCATGGAATACTCTATTTTAATTAATTTTCCTTTTGTGTGTGTGTGAACATATGCAGAGGTAAATTTCTATACTTTTTCTTAAAAACAGCAACATCCTTGTTTTAAAGATCATTGTGAGACAGTTCATTCAGGTCTTGTTGCCCAGAGAATTAAAATCCTTTGCAGTCGTGTTTAGTTTTTTTTCAGCTGTTCCTTCTTCACACTATACATAATCACAAAACACCTCCTAGATTTTTCATTTAAATTACATATCATTGTTTTTCTTCCTGGGAATGCGAAGTCAATCACTATTCCTGGAATAATCTACAGTCACATTTTGTGTATTCTTTGTAACCTGATTATGCTTTTGAATTTATAACTCTTCTTCTGTCCCTAATTTCCAGTGTAGGGCAAACAGAGCATATACAATGTACAAGTAATAATCAGAAACATAATTTTTCATATAAGACTGAGATAATGGATTGTTTGATATATATCTTCTCTAAAAAAATCAATCTTTTTTTTATTTTTGTTCTAATTTCATGACAGTTACTGCCTCATTTATTGATGTGGCTGACGCCCTGTGGAGAAGATGATCTATCAAAGCCTTATCACTTATCATCTGGACACTAAAAGTCCAAGAGAATTATTACTGCTCTTACTTTTTTGATGAAATAGTTTTATTTTTTCCATTTGAATTTCTCAAATCATTATCAAGTAATAAAATAGGGAAACAAATTGTCAATAATAAGTTATCAACTGTGTGCAACTTTCACATAAGTGAATAATCAAGAAAGGAAGTGGGGGTGGCTGCTTCCAAAACAGATGATTCTTGAAGATCATGTAGTTCAGAATGGAAGTTTCCAACCATTTGCTTGAAACTAAACTTTGAAGGCATTAAAATGGAAACCTACTGTCTCTCAAAATTTCTTCCAGATTTGTATTTTAGGTCATGGTCTAGACCTCGTGTTTACCTCTTAACATTTTTTCCTGTGGGAGAAAGGATCACCACAGCTTCCTACACAAAGTAGTTGTTGTTTGCAAAAACCCCTTAGAGCTTTTCCTGCTGTCTGAAATTTGTCATTCACCATCTCATCAAAAAGTAAGTATACCTAGTCTATTCTGTATGCTTGCTAGAAGTATCAGTATTTCTGAGGCTCAAAAAATGTAAAGCCTAGCAAATTGCATGAGATGTGTGACATGACTTTCACAGGGCCTAAGAACTACACACACAAAAGATGGCCTTTTAGAATTGTGATGAGGACTCACAGGGTCTTAGGAGAGAGTGGAAGTCATGTACTCTCCAGACTCTCATTTAGTAAACACACAATAGTTCCTCAAACAATAAATGGCTTTAATAAATATGGCTTATATTTATTGTGGTGTTCTGTTTAATATATTCTAAAACAGAGGGTCTCCAATTATAGGAAGTTTAAAACTCAGGCTGGGTGAAGAATCATTTGGAGAGCTTTGAAACATGCAGATGGCTGGGTTCCCTGTGGATTCTGGATCAAAGGTCTGAGGTAGGACCCAGGAATCTATGTAACACCTTTGGGGATTCCCTACACAACATGGAGAAAAACCCAACTCTAGAACCATGGCTCCAAAGTATGAGTGGGGAAGTTTTTCAGACTATGGCAAAATGAGAAAAAAAATGTAATTGTGTTGTTATCCTTAAAACATCTCCTAATATAATAATATCTTACTTTCTCAGCAATCCAATTTCCATCATTGATTGCACTATTTGAAAAGATCCTTTTATACAATGAAGAGGCAAACGTGGTGGAATCAAATCCTCATTTATGACTAGTCCCAGTATGTAGAGATTGGAAGACACTCTGAATTGTAAAGGAATTTAAAGTATATTGATCAACTGCCTGGGTGCTACTAAATAAGATAGGAAGGAAGAAAACTAATCTTTTTGAAGACCTACTTTATATGCTGGGTAACTTATATAATTTTTATTTAATATTATACCATGAAGTATAATTAATACCAGTTTACAAATGAGGAAACTGAAGCAACAGAAGCCATCAAGATAAACAGCTTGTCCTAAGTCAGTGAAAGAGAAGGAATGGTGCTATACTCTAAACCCAGGGTGTCTGACTGTGAAGCCGACTCCTATTTCATTGCACTACAGCATCCCCAATCTAATACAGAAAACTTGAGTGGTTATTGCTCATGCTATGGAATACAAGACTCAAGTTAAAAGTGATCTTGGTCAGTTGTAAAGAGGAGGGCCTAACAAAAGAATGAAAAAGGAATGAATGAACAATTCAATAAGGAACTAATAATTCCGAAAGAAAAACAAGAGGAGAAAGGACTTCCTGGCCAAAGAGCAGAAAAGAAAGATCTGGTAATATGATCAATACAATTCTGAAATGTATGAGAGTAATGGCATGCACATAATCCTGGAGCATGATATACTAGTCATTATGTGGATGAGGAAAAGGAATCAAAGAAAAGAAACACAAATGATCGACGAGGTAAAAAAGAAGGACTACGAAGAAGGAGAAAAGGAACTAGGGTCATTTATCTAATGCAGGAGAAGGCAAGCAGGTGACCTGCCATCGGAGCTTCCCAAGAGTAAAGATCATTTCTTACCACCTTTGCTGTCTAGTGATTAACAGTCTCTTTAACACGGTGGGCATTTGACAAGTCTTTACTGAACGGATATTGTAAAAGACACAAGAAGCATTTGTAAAGAGAACAATAACCATGAGTGGTCTGTGTATAGATGGAGAAAAATATTTTTGAACATATAAGTGTAAAAGCAGGAGTTCAAGTTTGTACAGAGAAAGGCTGAGAGAGGCTTTCCCCTGTCTATGCACAATGTAGTCAGTATTCAGTAAAAGAGCAAGTAAATGAATTTTGGTTGTATTCAGTCCATGAAACTGGAATAAATTACAAAGGAGGTTTATTCCGCCCTTGGGTTAAAGAATAGTCATCTGACACTAGAGAGGTCAGTTATTACTGTCCTTCCCAATCTCTAACAAGTCTAAAAATGCTACATATTTTTTTCTTTATTCTCACTGCCATCTATTTCTCTTCTGGATTTTTATGCCTGACTCCCAAGTAGATACCTTAGCCAGCGTCTTTGACATAGTGCAGCCGTATGGATCTTCCTAAATAATAGCTCCAATCAAGTCACTCTTTCATTTAAAAAAACAAAATCCAATCCAAGAGCTTCTAAATGATTATTTCAAAAGGCCTTCCATGAGCTAACTCCAACCCCGTTTCCTAATATTATGCCACCCTCCTTTCTGAAATACACCAAACGGAAATGCCCAATTTCCCCAAACCCTCAATATTTCCCTTCCCAAGGCCTTTGCTCCTGCTGCATAGGAGCTTTCCCTACTCAATTTGTGTAGGTTCAAATCCTATCCATCTTCAAAGGCCACACATTCCAACTACTGCTCCTAATTGCTTTGCAGAAAAGTATTCTCCCTCCTGCTGAACTCCTAGAGCACCTTGCTTGTCCCCTCTTGCACAGAACTTAACTATTTTCAAACTCAAGTTCAGTTATTTTGGTAAATCTTTATGTCATACACTAAACATAAATTCCTTGAGACAAAAGTAGTCTTACTCATCTTTGTGGCCCTCACATGCTAAGAAAGAAGGAAGATGTTTGAACATGAGCTCCACTGAGGATGCCAAGAGATGGCCAGGAAGAAAAGAAGGGTTTTTCTTAGTATGGTGATGACAGATGAAAGTCTACTGTGGTTTGAATGTCCTCTGCAAAATTCATGTTGCAAATTTAGTTGCCATTGTAAGAGGCAGTATTAAGAGGTGGAGCCCTTAAGAGATGATTAAGTCATGAGGTCAGAGTTCTCATGAATGGATTAATGTCATTATTGTGGAAGTGGGTTTCTGATAAAAGGATGAGTTTGGTCCAATTTCTCCTCTCTGTCTCTCTTGCTTGCTTCTGCCCTCTGTCATGAGATGACCCTACCAGATACCAGCACAATGCTCTTGGATTGCCCAGCCTCCAGAACCATGAGTCAAATAAACTTTTATTGTTTATAAATGACTTGATTTGTGGTATTCTGTTACAGCTGCAGAAAACAGACTAAGACAAAATCCTTACCAGAAAATTTGCTGGCCAAACTTTCATCAATGATAAAAAGAGACTAACAGGAAGTAAGAGCATGGAAATAAATACTAGTGGCAAAACGTTATATCTTCAGCACGCAATGCTGTGAAATATATATCCATCAATGACTAGAACGTTAACTAGGTACATATCAGAGAGACACAAAGTGAGTATCTGTCAAGAATAAAGTGTTATAAACTCAATACTTGCAATGATTAAATAGATATAGGTAATTTGTCATGATTGTATATGGAGTTTGTTTTAGAAGTCTTTAAACTAGCCAAAATTTCTGCTGTATATTAATTACAATGGTCTGGGGCTCTTCAGAAAGTAAAAAACAGAGAAATGTCTAATAAGATAATTAGTAGGATTCAAACTATTAAAAGTAATTTTATTTAACAAAATGGCTATTGTAGTCCTATGATCCTACCATGGGAGCATTTTCGGACTTTGTTACTCATAGAAGTAAGGCAGAAATATAAATAATTCCCTTTATTAAGTCCCTAAACTGGCTAAAAGACACATGCAACTCACTTTGATGCTGTCTTTACCTATGTGCACGTGTGTGCATTTGTACATAAACATATACCAATATCTAAAGAAATTATTCAAAGACATATAAGGAGAACCCACTGAATTGGTACTACAATCACAAAGACTTTTGTTTATCATGTTTACTGTGAAAAGGTATTACATAAAATCCTGAGTAAAAAATACCAAATTAAATCACTGTAAGGACAACACCTACACAAAATCTCAGACAAAAGTTGGTATGCCAGTATGTATTTTGACTAACAGCTCCAACTTGAATAAACTATGTTATAATTAATAATAAGCCATAATTAATAACTGCATCATTAGCAACACCAATAAGTAAATTACACATATTAAACTGAACATCAATTACACTGCTAAAGTGATGCATTGCTTGGATATTTACTAGAGTAAATGGAAAAGCTCATCAGAGATACTGATCGATATACTAAGCAGATGCCATTTATTAACTTCTAGGCAGGTGCCAAGTTTATTTTCAAACATCGTTTCTCAGAGACAGTTATTTATTCCTCTAAACAGAAAAACAGCATGTTGAAGAAAATTCGTGGCTAAGACCTGCTTCTAAGTAAGACTTCTCATTCCCTTACAAATAGCTTTATATTTGTCTACTTTCATACCTAGTGTCTGAAAAGGTTATTACATAAGATATCTATAATCCATATAATAGAGTTCTATTAAAGTGCATCCCCTCATGCTCTCTTGAGAACTGATGCTGTTGAAATATAAACACAAAGAAAGGCATCCTCATCTAAACTAAGGACGCTGAGGGACAAAGGAACCTCAAATGGCCAAGAAAGGGAGCCTGGTGTTCTATTCAGTGTGCTGGGTGGCAGGGAAGTATAAAATAGGTTATGCTCTGTTTTGGGCTATTACTGCTTGAAATAAAATAGCTGTATTTGAAAATGCAGTAACTTTATTCATCAGCATCACCAACACCAGCATTGCTTATCATTGCCAACAGCAAGGTAACAGCCTGGGTCATGCTGATGCTGCTTTTATCCCAAAGACAGGTAAATGGAAAATATCATCAGTGGGAGACTCATCACAGGTCTTCACATGTGATAGAATAATAATGTCCTTTTCTTGCTTCAGTGCTCCTGGAGACCACAGCATCCACATGGTGTTCAAGCAAATAATACCCTACATACTATCAAGAAATCCATTCATTTTCCCAGAAGTTCAATTTTGAATGTCTCTGAAGAGCTGCAGTGTCAACTTGGGACTGGCAGTGGCCTGGATTAATTACTGAGTCATCTTGAAAGCCTCATGGGCCATAAAACAATCCTATATTAGAGTAACAACAACAAAGCCACATGAGAAGCAGCAGCAACTGCTATTTCCACTGCCTTCCCTTGGAGCCAGGTTTGTGCTCTACTCTACGTGCATTTTTGCACTCGATGTCTCACCACTAACTATGAGGTAAAGAAATAGTATTCTCCCTGTTTTACAGATATGGAAGCTGAGATGTTGAGAGATCAAGAGATTTCCCCAAGAAGCCTGGACTTGAACCCACTACTTGCTGTGTACGTGCTTTCTAAACTGTGTGCATTGGGTTCCAGAGTTCCTGTGTGAATTTCCCTTTTAAAATCACAGTTAGGGAACTGTTAAGTCCAGATTCCTATCTAACATGTTAGAAAACTGCCAATGAAGTGGGCCATGTGGGTTTGAAAAGGATCTGGAATCTACCCCTGAGGTACACTTTCCTATCATCTGTACCATTAAGGGAAGGAGAGAGAACAAATTCCAGCAGGAAGCTCAGCTTTATCTTAGGTGGCCCACTGCAAGCTTGACATTTTTATTAAGACTGTCGATCTTTCTTTTAAGACTTTTGATCTTTCTAATAAAGCATGCAAATGTTGCATTTCATTCCGCAATACATCAATTTTTGACAAAAAAGTTTTTGCATTATTTATCATCAAGGAAAGTGATGCTCCCAGAAGATGCACCATGCTTGGCCTTGCGGTTTCATGGAGCCCAGGCTTTCCAGCCAACAAGCATTTGAGATGGGACAGCAGCTGGACAACGGCTCTCACTCAACAGTTCCACCATGGAGAGCGACCTCTCCTCCCCTTTTCCTAAGGACAACCTCCCCAGACAGAGAGAGGTTATTTCAAGAATATAGGGTAGCTAAGCTGGAAAAGCCATGACTTGAGAAATAATCAGAAATGAACGCCAAATCCAAGATCCTTTCACATTAAAAACAACAGCAGCAATTCTAAAAGTAGAAAAGTAGTATGTGCATGTTGCAGAATGGGGAGGCAGGTGATATTTTTAACATGATAGAATCTTAGAAGACAACTTTTAAAAGACTTTGGGCTTCACTCTCAGCCCATTGGAGACATGGAAGAACACGTTTCACACTGATATTGCTGAAAGGGCAAATGAGACCCATCTCCTCTAAGGACTGTGCTTTTTCTCTTTTCATTCGCCAGCCTGACTTCTCCCTTGATTTTTTGACAAGGTTGGTGAAAGTATTTAAAACAAGAATCCTTTCTTCAAAAAGGGGTATCATTTATTCTAAATTAATTCTTGATATTTTCTTGATCTGTTGCCTCCTCTACATCCTGCTGTCTTATGATAATGAAGGAAATTCTGACTTCCTTTCCATTCTGAATGGATCTAATATATTGGAACACAACCATAAATATTTTCAAAGAACTCTCACAAATACTAGGTATTTTATAATAATAGTAATCTAAAAGTGTTTATGTACAAGAGAGCCTAAATCCAAAGTCAACCACAACATTAATCACACAGCAGTACAACACAGCCATTTGCCTACAGATGCTAAGGGACATCACTGGGATCTTTAGACTGAAACCTGTTAGACTGAATATTGATTCCTTATACTTTAAATTGTAGTAATAATTTCCTAAAATAAATAAATGGATGAAAATCAAAATATCACAATTGGTATCTATCAACAGTACAGCCAGGGAACAGCAACTATGTGTCTAGTTCCATGCTAGTCACCGGAGTAAAGAGAAAGAACTAGTGACACAGATATTGTCATTCAGCTTTGATAAATACTTAAAAAACATTCAGCCTTTCTCATTTTTATTAACATCAAGAATGAACTGGTTTAATTTTACTTAAAAATTGAAATAATATATTTCCTTATCAAAAAGGCAAGAACAATTTCACTATCAATATAAAATCTTTCATGCAAAAATCTTTAAGTGTTTTTTAAACTGAAACTACTTTCTTTTTCACAGTATTTCGTATCTTTTACCAAACTCTTGGCTAATTTTGAGCTCAAAACTTTCTTTTCAGTATTCTTTTTGGATATGCATAATACACCAAATTAACGTCAAAATTAAAAGTTAGGTTTCCTAAAATATGAAATTTCAACATATGCCATTCAAGCCAGAAAGCTCTATGCCTTAAGCAAACAAAAGACAGTATAAAATATTGTTTTGGTTTTCTTTATCACACTGCTGATAGAAAAGAAAACCACAAAATGGTATCAAAAAATTAAATTGTTTTTATACATTGAAAATCTTTTACATAGAAATTCTTAAGTTTACATAATACAAATGGAAAATAATACTATTTCAGTGCAATATAGAGATTTTAAAATATATTGTTTCTGAAATCAAATACTTGACATTTGACTCAGTATTCCATTCCAAAAAATGACAAGAAAAAAGCAACAGCATCCCCCATGGCATGCCTGTATCCTCTCACCATTTTCTTGTAACTATACTGTTTTATAGATGAAACTGCCACAGCAAAATGACAAATATAACACATAAAAGAACAAAAAGGGCAATAAATCAACAGTGACACTATAGCCCATTAAAATGCAGTCAGCTGGTATTGCAGAAAGAATAAAATTTTACCCTCATTTTACATTCTTTCTAGCCAGAAAGGAAATTTCAGAATCCTCAAGCAGCCCTTGAAAGAGATGCTGAAAATTTCAAAAATCTCAAATTCTTCTCACACCAACCCTCTATATTAACTTCCGTAGCTGAAACACATAGCACTGATATCCCCCTCTGCCATTTAATATGAAATGCCCACAACAGTGTGTGTGAATTGTTAATCACCTATATTTACAGAATACTACATTTGACAAAAAGTAAGATACCTAGTTAGTTGGAAAATGGTAGTTTTAAGTTAGCCACTACTTTCAATCAGTTGGTTATCTGCTTAAATGAAGAGTTTAGCCATCTTTTATTTACAAAGAAATCTAAAGGAGGCATTTTCTTCCCTTAATTTTTATCCAAAATTCTCTCAAAAGGTTAAATTGAAGCTTCTGACACTGAAAATGACTCTGGTATCATAGAGATAGTACGTTTTCGAGTGCAACTGAGTATATGTTAACTTAGTTCATTACCCACTTACCACTATTACAAATAGTTCAAGGTGTTGGTAAGCTTATGGAAGTGGAGCATTTATTGAGCTGTTTATGTTGGTCTTAACAAAGGCACTAAATATAAGTTCCTGCAGAGCAAAGAGCATACCCTACACTTCCATGAATGTTCCTCCTCTCTTATGTAGAGCTCATGGTAGGGCCAGCTCTCCTAGGGGGTGAAAGCGCATCGATGGAAACAATGAATGAGTGAATGAATGAATGAATGAATGATAGCTTCTCTAGTAGTAGAGGATAGTGCTCACAGGACAGCTCCCTAAAGCTACATATTTCAGGGACAGAAAGCTGCAACTTTGGTTTCTGTCAGAGCTAAACTGTATGCACTATCTGAAGGAAGGCTAACTGGAGGGGGTCTGTGTAGCTCTTGGTCCAGTTGCCCCTCCTGAAACCACATTCACCCTGACTGCAGTCACAGGTGGAAGTGCCACTGTGGCAAGGATGTTATTTTTTTTAAAAAGCAGTGTGAAAATTAGTTCACCCTTCAAGGGAATTTTATCTTTTACAAATAACTTCATCCCATCAAAAAAAAAAACAAAACAATACAGCTGGACTCTGAGTGCCGTTCATGTGCCAAGCACTGAGTGGCAGGCTGAGGAAAGTTTAAAGATATATAAAATACGGCCCCTGGAAGGGATTCTAAGCATTGCTTTGATATGGCTGACCCTGTCCCTTAAGTTCCCTAGCATGTGCTCCTCCATGCTGGCTGCAGCTGATCCATTCCCCATGACCAGTACTTACTGTATTAATTCCTGGCTTTTACCTCTTCTATTCACATCTACTTACTCTGTTCTTTTTTTTCCAGTGTGTTGGACAGTCTTCCATTTCTTATAGTTTTACTTTTGGTCTTTTGGCCTTTTTCATCTCTTCTCCAATGTTTCTAGTGTGGCTTGGAGCATACAGTGCAAAACTGATCCTTTCTGTCTCTCCTAAAACACTCCAATTGCTTCCCACTCCTCCTGGGATCAAGACCAAAGTCCTTAATGTAAGGTACACGGTCACAGTTGGCCTTGCTCTGCCTGTATCACCTTACTGCTCACCCCACACATCCTTTTCGCTCTCTGCTCTCCAGCCATGATGACCTTTCTGCAATTCTTCATATCTGACCATGCTTCATCACACCACCGGACCTTTGTACCTGCTGTTACTGCTACTAACTAAGCTAATGTTCAGTAAACAATCCCACCATCTTCAAGCCATATACTGTCCTCCTTGCTACTCAGTGTGGCTAAGATCCAATCAGTTATATCTTCATCTTACAAATAGAGAACCTTGGGTCCCCAGAAGGACAGACATTATCTACCTACATCTTAGCTCTGCCACGGTTTACTGAAGATAAAGAGGACTTAGGATGTGAGATGGGATCTGACTGGTGGGAAGTAGAGAAATGGACAGACAGTCAGCAGAGTAGGAGGAAAACAGATAATGTTGGTGGGAGTGGCTGGGTCATTCTCTTAGAAAATCAATTAACATTCAACCTTTTTTATGGCTCTTGCCAAAAGAAATGGGTGATCGAAATTATGCTTTCGTAAGTGGGTTGAAAAACCATTGGTTTGTTTTATTTGCAATGGAAAAGCTTATTAAATTTATATATATATACATATTAAAAAGAGACATATTTTGCAATCTTGCATAAAGTAACATAAAATCAGTCAAAAGAAGACAAACCAATTCCAAAATATTCCTTCCCTCAATCAAAATTTACTCACAATAATAAATGAAAGCTATACAATACCTAGGAATAAATTTAGTAAGACAGGTCATCAACTGTTATTCATTCAGTCATTCAGCAAACAATTTGAAACACTTCCTGGGTGCCTGCGGGCTACACTGGGAACAAGACAGACAGACAATGCTGTTTCATGCTTTTGTGAGTTGAAACACCTAGGATTTGTTTTATTTGCAATGGAAAGGTCTACTGATTTTATATGTATATATATATATATATATATAGCATTCTCCACAGCATGTCAGGGTTGGCTGGGTTATTAAATCATAAACAAAGATATCTTAATTTAAAAAGCCTAGATATATGTGAAAAATAAAAAGTTTTTAAAGAGAAATTCCTAGCCTGTATAGCTTTCTACTTTCTTCCCAAATCATTTCTGTATTATGAACAGCGAATCGCGAGATAAAAGGAAGAAAGAGACTAGGGGCATTTCCAATTTCTAGAACTTACTCTGTGTGTACTCTTTAGAGTAGGATTTCTGAGGTAGACAGAACCTTCATTCCAATCAGACATTCCACTCCCCTTTACTATCTCCTAAATCTAGTTAGTAACTTAGCAAAGCATTTTTTTAAAAATTGTGGATGACAACTCATTAACGGGAAATGAAATCAATTTAGAAGGCAGCAACCAGAATTTTTTTTTAAAAAATGAAAAAGAATAATGTAGAACAGAATACAAAAATCAGGGTATATCTTATGTTTGCAGTGAGTAGTGTTGGAAGTACAGTTCTAAAAGTTTTCATTACAGTTAAATGTACATGTATGTATATGTGTATATACAGTACTGGATAGTTATGTATTTCTTATCATTGATTGGGGTCAAGAAGTTTAAGCAACACTCCCTAGTGCAATGACAGGACTGCTCATGAAATGTCCTAGCATTCCACAAATTCCTTCTCTGGAACCCTCCTGACAACTGGGCCGTTCAATGAACTCAGCACTTTTTTTTTTTTTGAGACAGAGTCTCACTCTGTCACCCAGGCTGGAGTGCAGTAGCTTGATCTCAGCTCACTGTAACCTCTGCCTCCCGGGTTCAAGCAATTCTCCTGCCTCAGCCTCCTGAGTGGCTATCATGCCTGGCACAGTCCGAGGTGCTGGGGTCAGATCACCAAGGTTCTTGTTTTCATTGGTGGTAGACAAGTGGGGGAGGGCCCACCTACACCAAGGGAAACCTAACCAGCAAGCACCACATACCAGTACAACAGGGACAGCAAGGCAAAGGACTCATCATCTCACAAAAGCTTCCCAGTGCAAGTATAGCATCAAATAGGATTTTTAGGGGCAAGATGTCAGCACAGTTAGAACAAAATGAACAAAAAAGAGCTGAAGACTTCAGAATGTATACCTCCTATATCTTCTATTGGCTTCTGGAAGGGACAGGATTGATCTATTAAACACAACGGTTGAATGGGTCACAGATGGAAAATGTTCAGAGCTGTCACACTGACCACTTCCTAGGCTGTTTACCACAGTGAGAAATGGTTTGAAATACAGGTCCTTTGGTTCCCATCAGTTATAAAACTGCTGTCTTTTCTTAGCTTTGCTAAATGATAAGTATGATACCAATTTTTCACTCATCTGAGTATGCACTTATGTAGGTTTTGGGGTTACTAATGCAAATGTACTTGATGCCAAGGTGTCTAGGCAACCATACAAAGTAAAACTCCTGAAAAGAGTTGGTCGATTCATACCTGGCACACATAAGGTGCTCAATAAATGTCAAATAAATGACTGAATGAATTAAGTCTCAGGCTTGCAGTATGACTCATGAATAAATCCCTTAAAAAAGACAGTGTCACTGCTATCGAAGTTGATGGGTGATGCAAATGGAAAATGCAAAAGAAATATTATTTGAGTGTGAATTTATCTGGGTAAGACTAACCATCATTAAAACCAGCAGTAAATACTGAAGAAAGAACAAGAGTAGTTTTTTTACTGGTTTTTGAGGCTTATTCCGATACACCATCATTTTAATCCCTAATAAACCAAAGTAAAATGAGGTAGATCACCTGTAGCCCTTAGGAGGAATAGCAGCCATGCACTGCAGTAGTGTGTGTGTCCTTTAGACTAGCTCCAAAATAATGACACTCGCTGTGTCTAAATGCCTTACGACGGGGGCTGCTTTATGAAGTATCTTCTGAATCAGGCGAGTTTTAGAGTGAAAACTATATTCAGAAGCCTCGCTTACTTCATTCCCAGTAAACAGCATGCTTCATCTGAAGTTAGTGGATTATAGGTAAAGCTTGGTAAAAGGACAATTGAATTATATTTCATAAGTACTTGTTTTATGAAGGTGGGAACAACCCATTTTTAACAATGTACTGATGAGTCCGGGGCCAGCTCAGACACAATGGGTGGTCAGAGTTGCTGAAGGATCCCAATAACCTTCAAGAGGGACTCCTAACCCTACACAGAGTGCCACAGGCCAGTCCTGAAAGGTCAAGGTTTTAGAGGGGAGGACTTATTAAGAAAGGCACTGTCCCTCAAATACTTTTACTTGTGGGAAGAACACTTCAGAAGTTCAGGAGAAGGAAGAGTCTGTAACAAGTAGAACTTCAATCAGGAAAAGAAATACTCTTAAAAGAAACTTGCAGGCAAGGGCAACAGAACTGTCAATAAATTGATAGCTTTAAAACTGAAAATATGTACAGAATTCCAGTGGAGAAGGAAATAGAATTATTTTACATGTCTTTACCTTATAACATCAGTCTACAATTTTCCTGAGGCTTAGTTTTCTTTACTGTCCAAAATAATAAGTTCACAGAACAACTTAAACATTTGTAATTTATTACCATGAGTTAAGCTTTACCATTTTCTTAAATGTTAGGGGACATTGCCTAGTTTCACACACAAAAAACAATTGCTGGAGTGAAAATCATATAGAAAGTAGTTTCTGCTTCTTACTTGGCTTTCATCAGGCCTAGACTGTAAGCAGGTGCTTCTGAAACCAGAATTTTGAGTCCTGCCCAGGTAATTATGTTAGAAATCTTGACAATGACTTGCCTTTGCTGAAGCAAAAAAGTTTGTCTTTTGGAGTTCACTAACTACTCACCTTCAATCTGAAGTAATTTACTGGACTCTTTTCCTATATGAATGTATAGAGATGTCTATAAGGCTTTAGAGGGAAGAGTGAACAAGCTCACTTCTCTTGGTATAAGGAAGCACAGTTCAACTCCATGACTCTAAGCCATTCAATTTTTCTAAACTTTCCTAAATTATTCAAAGCATTTGACTTGCAGATATGCCACTGCATGATTTATATAAACACTATGCTTTGAAACAAGGATCTATAAGGAATGCAATCAGCTCTGCAACTATTGTATGTACACACAAAGCTGTTAGAACACTGCCACCCTAAACACCTTTGGGGGGCTTCGTTTAATACTACTGGCAGCCAAGATTGTGTATAGCTAAATGTATGTGCAAACTAGACCAGGCAAGGTAAAAAATAAATCTCTTGCACCCTCAAATCTCAATACCATTTTAGACTAATTTGGAAAACTAGGAATATATCTTTATGTATTTTGTTGGAAACCCTGTTTGATGTTATTGCTATTTCAAGTCCAGCAAATTTCATTTCTATATAACATTAGTCTGGAAAGAAACATACCAACAGACCAAACACACAATGAAAACATGCAGTGGAGTTGTACTTAATGCATGGATATAAATGTGCACACAGAAGAGGCCAAGCATGTCACTTAATTTAATACGAGCAAAGGTCTGTACCAAGGGTCTGAAACATTGTAAACAGGCCTTAAGCAAAGGAGGAAATGTAGAGGGGAAACAGAGCTGAGAAAAATGAGTGGGAAATGGGCAAGATGACTCATCTATACTTGAACATCTGACCTGTTAGTTGGCCGTCGCCTGCAGCGGGGGCGATGCGAATGTAAGGTGTTGTAAGCTGAGTCACGATTATCGCAGCTAAGGCAAAGGAGGATTTCCAGGTCAGCATGCATGAGGGAAAAAAAAGCCAGACTGAAGCTAGGCTAGCAAGAAGAATCCCCATCAGTATATCAAATTGTCTCAACTTTGTTCTAACAACAACAAAAAGAAAAGGAAAAAAAGAAAAAAAAAACATAGCAAGGTGCTGAATATTCTGAATTCTTTTCCCTTAAACAAGCTCTAGTCAGGCAGTTGGATTTCTAACTATGACACAGTTGCAAGCTTTGGCTGAGATCTTGGATAGATCAACTGAAGAAGAAAAAAAGGAAAACAAAACCAAAAACATTCATCCTAAATAAAGGTGAAGACTGAGCAGTGTTTCCAATTGAAATTGAGTGTGGTGCTGAAAGATTCATTGTTAATTCTGGTGATCCAAACTTTAGGCTTTTAGAATGTATTAGGTTTTTTAACATTCTATTGTTGAAATCACAATTTTTTCTCTTCTGACTAAATCCCCTTTGTAAAGAAGAATATTACACTCTTTCACTAAAAACGTTTTCATGTAGAAAAATTTCTCTGATATCTAAATTTCATGCAGCTTTCCATTCAGGAACTTTATTTTTTCACTTTAAGAGAATAAAAAATGCATCTCCAAGTATTGGTTGGAAAAGAATAGAAACTACGAATTGCCTTTGCTATAGGTATCATGGTTAACATGTGAACAAAGAAATGATTAAGAGTCTTGAAGCAGACCAGGCTGGCTTCTTAGTTTGCCTGCACAGCTCAGCAGTTGTGTTTAAGTGGTTAACATTAATGACACACAGATATTTAAAAAAAATAGAAAATTAAAACATCAGTTCTAACATGATACAGCTGGAAAATGATGCAAAAAAATATTGGAAAATTAAGGACAGGCTTACATGAAAGATTACTAATTTACATGGAACAGCCTGGGTACTATTAGAAATGTGGCAGCGAGTAAGGAAAATAGATCATCTACCATCTGCAGACAATTAAACCCAAAACTGCTGCTGCATAATATTTTGAAATATCCCTCTGCACCATGCAAGCAGTGCTGCTTACAACTAGACAACTGCAGCAACTGAGTTAAATATGGTGTAACAGTCTTTCACACATTATTAATGAACATATTCTAGTTTTGTTAAGTGAGATTAACAAACTAACAGTTTGGTCAGAGAATAGGCAGCTCCCAGTGCATTAACGCATTACAAAGATAATTTTCTTAATATGACGTATTATGCAATTTTGAATACTGTTATAATAAGCTGTACACAGTAAAATGTTATTTCTAAGATTGTTACAAAGTTGGTACCAATTCCAAGTTTTATACACATAACATTTTTGTTTGGTCATAGACTACTGTTGCTCCAACCAATACTCCTATGCAGTTCCGCATTATCTGTAGGAGAGTCTGACCTGTTCTCCTTTTGAGAAAAATGAAATTGTTTTATAAAAAAACAGAGCAGGCCAGGTGCCATGGTTTACACCAGTAATCCCAGCACTTTGGGAGGCTGAGGTGGGTGGATCGCTTGAGCTCAGGAGTTTAAGATCAAATGAATAACATGGTGAAACCCCATCTCTAAAAAAATTACAAAAATTAGTCTGGCGTGGTAGCTTGCGCCTGTAGTCCCAGCTACTTGGGAGGCTGAGGCAGGAGGATTGCTTGAACACAGGAGGCAGAGGTTGCAATAGTGAGCAGAGATCGCGCCACTGCACTCCAGCCTGAGCAACAGAGGAAGACACTGTCTCAAGAAAAAAAAAAAAAAAGAAAGAAAGAAAAAGAAAAAGAGAAACAGAGCACCTAATATCCAAAAAGGTAAACAATATGAACAAAAAGTTACTCGAAAATAGCTATGTCAGTCAGCCAGGTATTCACAAATAAAAAGGAACTCAAACTATAATCAGAAGCTAAGTCTACCATGTAAAAAGTATATTATAAATATCAGGAAGGATTTTTATATGATCTCTATGTTCTGCTTTGTAAAGTGTTTATTTGTAACTATTATTTTTAGTTATGAGGAAAAAATTTGATTATGCTATACTTTATCTTCAAATAGGCCAGCAGGCCTACCACCTGCTTTTGCAAATAAAGTTTTATTGGAACACATGCTTAATTGTTAATGTATTGCCTATGGCTGCTCTTGCCCAGCAAGAGCAGACCTGCGTAGTTGTGAAAGAGACCATATGGCCCACAAGGCCTCAAATATTTATTATCTGGCCCTTAACATAAAAAGTTTGCTGACCTCTAACTTAAAATATCAATAAAGATGCATTATAAAAGAGAATTATCACTAAGTTTGGTGATATTCTCTTTTATAATGAAAAAAGATAAAGGATTTATCAGCTCCAGATATTGTCCTCAAAGTATAAAATTGGAATAAAGACAGAAATTCCAATCCTACACTTTGAAGACAATATCTGGTGCTGATAAATGTAAGGTCCCTGTGGATCAGACTTCTAAATGGTCATTTCAGTTACATGCAGCGGGATCTCCTGGAACTTGTTGAGCCAGCATTTGCCTAACTGCATTTTGCATGACTCGAGTGTTCCTTAAAAAATGAATTTGGATCAAGTAAATTTGGAAAGCATAGGGTTTTTCCGGATTCTTTTCTTTAGGAACTTCTCAGGGGGCCTTAATATACTCATGATGTACATTATAAAGACTATTTCAGACATTAAAAAAGTACATTTTCTCTATAAAATGCTGAATGATGAATGTTAATGTTCCTATTTCAAAATCCAAAGCCTAAATAACAGCAGATTAGCATATATGAGTGGTCTTGCTATATAATTGGTTTTCTCATGTAGAGAATATGAGAAATTAAACGGAATCTTAATTAGCTTTACATCTCAACAGACATTCTTTTCAGTTCTTTTATCAGCGCTCTTTCATTCTGTACCATTATGGCCTACAAAGGATGGTATTTCATTGAACAAAACAGTGAACAGAAAAACAGTCTGTAGAAACTTCTCAAAAAGCTTAGTGATTAAAAAAAGAAACATTCAAATTTCTGAATCTAGAAATTATATCAGGACAATGGAAGTCCTTCAAAGTTTCCTCAAGGTCTTCCAATAAGCCATATTCACATTCCATTACAAATTTAACTTAAATAAAATGTTACTTACAAAAACAGTGAAATGAATAACTTTTTCATGAAAAAGTCCCTTAAAATATAACATTGAAAAATGCTTTGTTTTCTTTTTGTTTAAGGCTTGCAGTCTGATTTTTCTAATAGTTTTGGAAAATAATTTAGCATGTGTTTACGTGAAGTTTTTGCTTTGACTTCTAGCTAGACCAGGGGTGTCCAATCTTTTGACTTCCCTGGGCCACATTGGAAGAAGAAGAAGTGTCTTGGGCCACATGTAAAATACACTAACAACAGCTGATGAGCTTAAAAAAAAAAGCCCATGTATAAATCTCATATATATATATATATTTTTTTTTTTTTTGAGACGGAATGTCACTCTGTCTTCTGGTCTGGAATGCAATGGTGCAATCTCAGCTCACTGCAACCTCTGCCTCCCGGGGTCAAGTGATTCTCCTGCCTCAGCCTTGAAAGTAGCTGGGATTAAAGGCACCCACCACTGCGCCTGGCTAATTTTTGTAATTTTAGTAGAGACGGGGTTTCGCCATGTTGGCCAGGCTGGTCTTGAACTCCTGACCTCAGGTGGTCCTCTTGTTTCAGCCTCCCAAAGTGCTGGGATTACAGGCGTGAGCCACCACGCCCAGCCAAATCTCATAATGATTTAAGAAAGCTTAAAAATTCGTGCTGGGAAGCATTCAAAGCCATCCTGGGCTACATGTGGCCCAAGGGCCATGGGTTGTACAAGCTTGAGCTAGACAATAGTCAAATAACAGCAAGGAGAGGATCAAATTAACATATATGACCGCTCCCCATATATCAAAACCCAAAAAAACCCCAAAGCACTTTTATAAATCAAGGAGGCACTCAAATAATTTTTAAATGAACAACAGGAAAGCTCCCAAATGGCTATACTGCCAAGGACAAACATGCGGTGCTAACATATTATGAAAAAATCTTATTTTATGGAAGATTAATATAATGTGCATACTTTAAACTGATTGTTACATCAATTAGAATGAATAGACCTCATTCAATATAAGAAATTAACTTACTAATAACACATTTGGATTTTTTAGTGTACCCTACAAGTTTAGAACTGATCATCAATGAAGCCTTCTAAAACTAGCTGCAAAGAGTTTCCACCCTACTAGTTACCATGAGACCACCATGGTGAATATAAAAGCTAAAGAAAACACATACACTAATCACTAAAACACAGTTGGACCAAATGGTCATAAAAAATCCAACTATAAAAATGTGAATGTTAATGAAAAATACAATTTCATAGATTTTAAGAAATATTTAAAAGCTACTCTATTCACTCCACTATACAATTAAAAACAATCCCTTGAATTGGGCAGGTAACACATAAACATCACGTATACCCTGGTTTATGGTGTCTTTATCTTTTAACTCAAGAGAGAATATTCTGTGATGAGTTTGACTATAGTTAACTTGTACCTATAGGAAATTCATCTAGGTGCATAAACGAAGAGGATGCATAAAAATATAGGCAATCCCCCACACGTATGGAGATATATAATAATACAGCTTAGGTTTTTTCCTGTCTAACTTTTATGAAGTTTATATTTAAGATGATGAGTGTCAAAATATGTCTTTGGAATATGATTAAAATAATCACTGCATTAAATTTATAAATAGTATGAAATATATTTTTAAGAGACATACCCTTACTTTAAATTATAAGCCAGCTCTTAGTGAAAACAAATCCACCTCCATACTTTCTCTATAAAGATACTTGTCAACAGTTGTTTCAGGAGAACATTGAAATCTTTGTACATTCAAAATGTTGCTTAGGAAAGCAATTCTGTATCTGAAAACTCAATTAAGCCATCGCACTGTGAGCAGTATGTGGCAACACACACTCAGGATGTTTGAACTCTTTTACATTTTAAACATCTTTACTCTGTGGTATCAACAGTTATTAGATCTTCCTATTTCTCTGTTTTGACTATGTAGTCAAGATGGAATGGCTTCCCATGTTGCAAGAGAATTTCTAGTATCAATAGGGACACATTTTCTGACTAAAAGGTGGTGAAACATTACACTGTGCTGAAAGGAGGGTTGCTGAATCCGTCCATGTAGAACTTAATAAAATAGCACAAAACAGTGTAGTTTTGCCTGGAGGGAGAATATCTTCCAAGGTTTCCTCTTGTGCTGTGATTTTATGAAACAGAATGACAATGTTATGCAGGAAATATTAAAATGTGTCCCTCTTTCCCCAAAAGAGGTTCTTTGGATAGAGTTTGTTGCTGTGTAAATGTTTGCAAATGACTCAGAAAATAGGAGTGGGGAATATTTAGTCAATCAGGTCATCTGATTGCTTAATCATCCTTTGGTGAATTGAAAAACAAATTACAATATTGATGAAATCTAGCTGATGGAAGAAAATGATCCAAATCACTATCTAATTCAATCTATTGTGAAAACAGCAAACTTGTCAGGTTTCCACATTTACTAGTGTGTTATTTATATAATTATTTAACTATGTAAATGAGCACGATGACAGATATTTTGTTGTTTTCACAGTAAATTGGGCAGTGACTCAATCCTCACCAAGAGGAGGTCTGATGCTTACACTACACAATACTGTCACTGGCCAGACAGAGGTGCTGCTGGGTGACGAGCCATGAGCAATGGTGAAAGAAACACTGGGGCTAGGAGTGCAGGCCTTGACCCCCAGATTATCAGCTGAGTCACCTTGGTGAGTCAATTCGTCTCCAAAAATACACCTTTTCCTCATCTTAAAAATAAGAATAGCAGTACCTGTTTCCCTTTTCATAGTAATGAAGAAATAAATGAGAACACACGCATGAAAGATATTTCAAAACTTTCAGCTGTGACGTTAAACATTAAGCATTATAAACTAGGGGCCCTGGAACAGGATTTACTTTTTCAGACCTTAAGTGTAAGTGAAATGTAATACAGCAGTATTTTGAAATTCCTGTTGTTGAGTATGGACCATAATCTTGAGATCTAAGAGCATCAATGGATACCTGGTTCAAGGGCTTCATCGTCCTGTAATAATTAATAGCTGATAGCATACGGCAGTTTATGAAACACATAAGCAGCTATAATTTCAGTAAATATCAATTTATTTATATACATAAAGTCACTTAGGTATAATATGATATAAAAATTGAGTGTTTTAAAATTAGTATAAATAGATTTTTGGATAGAGAACTACAAGCCTATGAGGACAAACAAGATACAAATGAGGTGAGTACCTCACACAATGCCTGGCACAAAACATGCAACCAAGAAATATTTGTTGAGCTAACACTGACTAAAAGAGTCATGTAAGTTCACAAAATAAGAATTCAGTGAGAATTTTGAAAATGCACATGTACATCATGGTATATTCAAACTATGTTCACCTGAGAGTTAAACAACAACAAAAAGTTATTTTATCCAACACAACTCATCAAGTATGACCTGATTAAATCTTCTGCTACAGACCTAATGATGTGTTTTTACCATCGTCTCTAAATTAAATCATACAGAACTTCCCACTGTATTCATGGTTACTCCAATGATCTGAATGATTGTATTTGACTTTGAGTGTTAATTTATATTGCCTCATTTTAAGACGACATTTTAAATTTCTCAAAGCATTTCTTATACATTTCTGTATGTGATAGTTAAAACAACACTGTCAAGTTGACCAGATGACAGCTCATGTTCACAAACACACGTCTGCGCTTGCTTCTGCAGGAGATGCTGGGGGAGCTCAGGGTAACTCACCCTACCCACTTTTGCAGCTCATCCTCTATCACATTCTCTCAGAGAGTTTTAACCAGGCTTGGGAAATAGATGCTCCACAGCAACATAACCTGGTTACTGGGTTCAGAGAGACACGCACCACCAGTGAAAAAAGCCCGCGTAGACTCCACTTTCTACTGCTATTATAACTAGAGAATTACTTAAAAATAGTGGGTGATATTTTATTCCTTTGCATATGAAGATTCACTAGATGTGGTACTACCAGGCATGACACTATGGATTAAAAAACGTGTACTGAGATCATATAAAAATTAAAGTCATTTGAAAAAATTTGAAAAAGGTAACTATTGAAAACTGCTTGGAACACAGAAGTATAGCTTCTTATTTTAAAAAGTATGTATATGAGTTCCAGTCAGTCAATGTTAATTACCATCAGATCCTAATACATACATGCATTCATGCATATATATATGAATATATAATACACACATTTTATTTTCAATTAAGTTCCAGTTCAAAAAGTTTTGAAACATAGGTTAAAATAAACTTTTAAGGAACATTAATTAGGAGAATATCCCACAATTTCAACCTACCTTTTGTGGCCACTTGGACACAGTCTATTTTGGTTTCCTGTGTCAAATAAAGAGAGGGAAAAATCATTATTCATGTTTTCTTTAAGACAAATAGAAATATCTGTAATTCTATTTAAATAACACTGATAAGGAAGGATCTCACTGTTCTGAGCATGTCTTTAATCACACAGCAATTATTCTTTGAACCATACTCAGATACGTTTTCTGGCTCCAGTGGCAGGCAGTGCCGGGCATTTCTAGACCAGGTGATGAGCAAGGAGCTACACATAAAATGTCTCTGCCTGGTGGCCCGGGACCTCCTTTAGTAAGGAGGTAAAGTAAAGGACCAGACCTGTACTTTGCCCCTGAGCAAACAGTACTGGAGAAGCAAGATGCATCTCAGATTTCCCCCCTTTACACCGGCAAAAGTCAAGTTGACAACGATACCTAGACCTATGCTGTGAAGGAGGGACCCACTGTGGTATCTGCGAAACATTTCCTTCTGTCTAAGGAGAGTTTACAATCTTATCAGAGTTCTGGGTTGGTCTGAGCAGGAAGGGGAAACAAATTCAGAAATGACACTTTTTATTTTGTTTCCGTCTCATTTTTCTATTTTCTCTTGGGAAAAAAAAAAAGATACCAAATTTAGTCAAAGTATAGGAAGTAGAAACTCTTGTGGAACTTCTTCAATTCCCATTTCTTTAATGGGACAGACTATGCTGAAAAGACAGATGCTGTGAATCTCACAAAATTTTAAATGAGCTGAATGTATGTGTTGGAGCTATACTGTCTTCCTGTAAAACAGTAAGCTAAGCAGAATTGCCAGCCAACTTTTGGTAACAGGAAAACTGAAAATAAAACCTATCATGTTGATGATAAACTCCCCCAATCAAAAAAAAAAAGATGAGTATATTCGTTTCTTTCCATAAATTTCTCTAGACAAAAATAATTTTAAGAGAAGAAAATCACATTTGTTTACAAGTAGAAATGCAGAAAAGCATGACTTCCATTTTACTACTATTTTACTTAATCTATGTTCACATTAACAACCCCAAATAGCCTAAGTAAACAGTTATCTGTACAACTTACCCCATTGGCTCTACTAGCAGCTTGGAAATAAATTCTGTAGCTTTTATAGGGGAGAAGGGGAGTGTTCCAGTATCCATTGTACGTCTTATTATCACCAATTGTAAAAGGCTGCGCAGCTTGGAGGCTGTCTGCAGGAAATTCTGCAGCAAAGTAGTACTGTGAGTTCAGCAGAGAAGCATTCTGGAAGTGAATTGGCACTGGGTAGCACTTTAAGATTTCTGTCGTCTTTTTAGTTCTTCGAGGACGTTCTTCCTCAACAACTATTTGATAGACACTAGAAAAACAAGAGTACCATCAATGATATTTTATGATAACTGAACTGATCCCCTCTGCCTTCAACTGCATGGACCCACAGGACACGCAAAATAAAGAACACACTGGACGCAGTCCATACTAAGTGCTTGATATATAACAGACTCTCATGCAGCACTTGCTCAGTGAAAGGCAGGGAGGGTTCTTCAGTTCTTCTTCAGAACTCTCTCACCCAAAACAACACTATTTAGTGAGAGAAACAAAATTCACCGTCATTTTAAATTTTTAATATGATAATCTCTACTGTTTATGTGAGCAGAAGTAATGTTTTTCTCACATGTAACTGACGATGATTTTACAGATAATTAACTCAGTTTACCTGATAAATACAATTAAATTATACCAACTGTACGTTTATTTTAAAAAGCAATGCATTATTTTCTTTAATGACAACACAAGTAAAGTTTTAACAAATCACAAAACACAATGTGTAGTGATTCATGTTAGCTAAGGTTTATCTTCCTATGTTTTCTTATGGTCCTTTGCACTCACCATATTCAGTCAGTGGAAAGAAATGCATAAGAAAAGCAGAGATAAGGGATTATAGTTTCAAAAGCCAAAGCCTTGGAGTTCCAAGTGATTAGTAAGACTAACTAATGAACAAGACCCCTCGAATCTCATATAAGAATGGGCTGGGTGTGGGTATCTTTGAAGACGCCTGCAAGGATGACAGCCCCACTAAGGAGTAGGTCTCTGGTACCTGCTCATCCTCTTCCAATGTCTTTGAATTCTGAAGTAACCTTAGGAGAATGGCAGAAACCTTGAACTGATAGATTTTTAGAAAATTAAGGTATTTATTTAATACATTTGCCAGAGTGATGAATGTTGTTTGCAGTTTTGTTGGAAAAAAACCTTTCTCATGCTGAGAAAAACTAAAGCCTGACAACAACTTCCCTGAACTGAGTCCAGATTAGATTTTAAGTCCTCTGGCAGGAAGAGGGATCTTTTTCTTACAGTATCAGAAAGGCACCAGAATTCCCAGGAACCAAGAGCTGCCCAGTACAAGAACCCATTAATGCCAAGGAAAAAGCACAGAAGAGGGCTGCCTGCTATCCCCACCCATGGGGGGAATGCCTAGAAAGGTTTGTCTCTACACTCTCGTCTATGTGACCTCTGAATCTGCACTCATAGAACCACCTATCTCTGTGGGCACAACCACTTAGCACCTTCTATTACAGAAACAAAATGTGTGCTGCCATTTTGTTGGTAATTCTGTCTAAATAAAAATCAATTGTTTTAGAATATCAGACTGATTTCTCTGTAGACAGGTAACCAGCAGGTTTATAAGGCAATGATAAAGTGAATATTACCAGTGATGTAAACTTAAAAAAAGGAGTACAACTCTTATTTCCTAAACAGCAGATACTTTCTATCCGATTGAGTCACGTAAAATGCTCCACATTAGTGGATCATTCATACAGTAGTAAAGGTAAAGGGTCAAGGTCAAAGTGGAAGACTAAATACTACCTGTTCTGTAGCACAGCCACAGTTGACAGCGGTGAAAGAAGTCTCACCTGGAATACCATTAAAAACAAACAGGCCTAAGGAAGCGTGACCATTCTCTTGAAATCGCTTTTGGAGGGGTAAAGACAATGCACTGGTCTGAGCTCTAATTCTAATTCTGCTAAAAGCTTGGGTTTTAAATGCATTTCAATTAATTTATTTGAGTTTTATTTTTCTCCTATGAAATGAGAGAATTAAGTGAATCTCTAACATGGAGTTCATATATCTAGAATTTTTATTCAACTTACAAGGACTGATCTCACAAAATAGAGAAACCGTAAGAATAATTATTTTCTTTGCAAAGTGATTCTCCATTTAATAAAATAATTTTTTTTTTTTTGAGATGGCATCTCCCTCTGTCACCCAGGCTGGAGTGCAGTGGCACGATCTTGGCTCACTGCAAGCTCTGCCTCCTGGGTTCACGCCATTCTCCCACCCCAGCCTCCCAAGTAGCTGGAACTACAGGCGCCCGCCACCACACCCGGCTAATTTTGTTTTTGTATTTTTAGTAGAGACGGGGTTTCACCGTGTTAGCCAGGATCTCAATCTCCTGACATCGTGATCCGCCCGCCTCGGCCTCCCAAAGTTCTGAGATTACAGGCATGAGCCACTGCGCCTGGCCAATATAATAATTTTTAACATCACTTCCTTCAAATCGTTTTTCCAGTTCATTTGCTGTATGACATGATTTTCAAAACTTCAACTTAAAAACAACTTCTGGGAAATCCATATACTAGACAAAGCAGGAAAATAAGGATATGTGTGAAGAAAAAAATGTTGCAGATATTCCATACTGGAAGTGCTAGGCCAGGTGCCCAACACACACAGATTTTATCTTTCCCATTTTCCTAATGTGAAAACTGAGGTGTAGAGGTGAAGTGCCATTCTACCAGGGTATTCTACTGAAGTGGCAGAGGTGGTCTGACAGCAGAGCCAGTTCTCCTAATCATCAGACCAGGCTGTGCTGGCATTCCTCATTCACAGGTCCAGTGAAGGCACTGATGGGAACCATCTGGCCTGAAGGGAATTTTCACTTGCTCCTGTAGACACAACCAACACATAAGCTAGTCTCCACTGACTTTCCACAGTCAACTTCTTTTGAGTATTGTAAAGATTCACACTTATCACATCAAGGGAGTTATAGATGATAATGTTGGCTTTGACCTCAATTCCTTCTGTATCTGAATCATTCCTCAATGAATGATTGAGGAATCATTCACTGGAATGAGGAATCAAGGTATGTACAGAATCATTCCTCAATTCTATATCTGAATCATTAATTACTTACAGGGAGGACATTCTCCTGGGCTCCACAGTGACTTTAGCACCGGGCTGGTGTCCTCGGAGCACTGTGATCTTCCCACCTCTCTCAACCTGCAAGGAGCTCCCTCCTATTACAACCCAGCTAGACAAAAAAGCAGCACAGCTGCTCCTAGACTTTCCATGTCCCAAGATCCTAGATTCTCCTACTGCAAACATCTTTGCCTCTTTTCCTTCGCCCTGGCCTGGACTCAAGTTTGCCACTTAAATGTAGTTCTCCTCAAGGCAATGGACTCTAGGTCACTCTCAGATGCCCTGTGTCCTAAAACACAGACCCTCAATGAGTCTCTCTCAAGGGCTTATAGTCTGTTCCCTCATTTTCATGTTCTCTTGCTCTGCTCCAAATGCACAAAAACATGTTTTCTGTGAGCACATAGTCATTTTGTGTCCTTTTATCACTATTTTCAAAAGTCCTATAAGCTTCTGAAGAAGAAGGGCAAAGGTTTAGTCACTGTTGTGTCTCGTGACACTTTGGCTGTGAAGTACATATTTCTGAAAGCATGCTATAATCCTGAAGTTGCTTCTATTTGGTTTGGGGGTATATTACACATTCTATGTACCAGGAGGGAGGAAGCACACCGATAGTCACAACGATGCCTTGCCTTATTAAAATTTAATGTGAAGTTTATTTTGTATTCATTACCCAAATACTCAAGAGCCAAAGAGAAAGCAATGACCAAGGAAAAGGTTTTATGGTAAGAGGATGCTAGTTATGTTTTAGTTTATCCTGGATAACCCACAATTAAATAATGAACCTAAGGGAATCAAACGCTGTGTCTCTATGTGCCCCCCACACCTCCATCTCTCACTTCCCATTCCTCTCTCCTAACCTGGCTCGTAGGTGTGATGGGTGAGTGTGTACACTGATTTATTATTTCAACAAATTTTTTGAGTGCCTAATAGGTGTCAGGCACTGCTCTAGTTTGCCTTAAACAACACAATGTTTGACATTCTCTAATGATACAAAATTTTGTTTTGTAATATAAATATCATCTAAGCAAACATGAAAAAAATCATTTGTTTCAAGCAGCAGTTTAATGAGGATTAGGTGAAAATTTAAGAATTAAACAATCATTGGACAGGCCTCCATGTTAGCCAGTTGGCATGGGTTCTATTATACACTCTACTCCAGACATACTGCTTTTTAAATGGCTACTATCCACTCATCTTCAGATATATTAAAGAAAGAACTAAGTTGACTGGAGCAATTTCAAACCCAAAATGTCTTTTCATCCTTGCTCCACAAGACAAATTAGATTTGCAAGCATCCAGACCTCAAATCTATTTGCTCTTTAATAATTTAAGCACTGAAAGGTCAAGCAGCTCTTTTCTAGTCCCCTTTATCAAAGCCCAAGTGCTAATGAAAAATAGCTAAATCCTATCTGCTGCCCAATTGCCATAATTTGCTGTTTCCCTGATGGAAATTAACACATTATTAGCACCTAGGTCAATAGTACCTTGACAGAACTTTATAGCTGATGTGTTTTTCATCTGTACAAGTAACATCACTTCACTAATGAGTTTCATAAAATTTTTCCATCCACAATCATAATCTCAAAACTAGCTTTGAAAATCTCACTGTTGGAATGGTGTTTCTAGAAAGAGTTTTAAACAGCAAATTTCTGAGAATAGAAAACTGATCAGAAATTTCTAGCTTAGTGAGCTGAATTTAAATTCTATTATCCTTTTAATGGGTTGCCCATGCTGCCTTTGTTTATTAAAGTTGCACCACCCTAGCCCTGTCCTACCATTATTCTGGAATTTAAAGTAACATCAAATCTTCCTACTGCATGTGCGATATTAAAAGCACAATCCACAGTGAGGATGAATCTGCCAACACTGTGACATCATTATATCAGAACTTTCCTATGGAAGGAAATTTAATTTAAAGTTTAATTTATGCTAGGCATTTCTACAACAAAATTCTAAGGCCTTTATAAGGAGAATGAAAAATCTGCATTTATATGGAATAGCACATGAAGTATAATCTAGAAAAGAACATCTGAACATCTTTCAACTACTTTTTTAGACTTGAAAGTTCAAATGTGATAAAATGTTTTTAGTTTTTTCCTAACTTTCGAGTTCCTGGAGAGGAAGCCTCATACATATGTGAAATTAACTTAAAATGTTTTGTCCTAATTCATTTCAAGATGAGTTGTAAATCCATTTTTGTTATCCATTTATCGTATTTCTTTTCACCATAAGATATCAGAGGGTTACCAATTGGATAATAGAAGGTAGGGAGGTAAGGAAGAGAACAGAGAAGGAGAAAAGTTGTAACGCTTTCATCGTTGTTTTTGCTAATCCTCTAAAACAGGCACTTCTGATCATTTCAGGGACTTAGAATATTGTTCATTTTATCATATCTAGTAGTGACTTTTGGCTTGATTTGTAATTTTTGGTAAAAACCATCCATTATATATGTATAAAAAGAATAGATATTAGTATTGATAGCTTCCTGAAGATTAATATGGGGGGAGATGAAAGAAAATGAAAATATTAATTACATGCAAAGCATGAAAAATAAATGTGTAACTAAGGGTTAATGCCATGCAGCCACACTGAATTTATTTACCTCTTGTTCTTTGCTCCGACATTGTCTTTTCCTAAATCTGTCAGCATTTACTGAAATGACACCCTAATACTCTAAATAACCTGATAAAACTAAACTCAGTTTTAAAAAGTATGTCACCAAATTACAATTACTGGAAAAAAATCAGAATTCAGTGTTTGTTATTACTGCTCAGATTCCTTAGAGTCCTGCAGGTAACACTGAGAGTAACTGACTGGACACACTCCTGTTGATTAAATTATCAATGATAAATGGTAATTAGTTTTATACAGACAATTGGCAATGGATAACACATCACACAGGATAAATAGACCTGTGGGGTGGAATATTCTATATTAGCAACTTTAATTTCTCTTTGTCCTGCTCTGATATAGACAAGACTGGCCAGAAATTGCTGTGGAATATTTGTGGGGCACCACAAGCATTTTTTATGTTCTCTCAGCCATAACTCATAACAAGGAGCTTGCCTGGCATCAGTAAGTTACTATTGCTCTGTGCGTGTGTGTCTGTGTACATGCTCCCATACTTGGTTCAATACCCTGCTGCTCTGCTAGTTAGTGATAAAATCTGATATAATAAAATATTAATTACAGATGAAAGGTTGAGTGAGAAATATGAACTCAATTACCATCCCATATTATGAACAAAGGGCAGGGTGAAAAAAATTCTTTAGTTATGGAGGTTTGGGATAATAAAAAAGAACAACTAGAACATTAGGCTCAGGCGGAGAAGCTCTGTAAAAGGCCACCTATCATTAATCTTCCCAACAGGCACCACATTTCGAGTAAATTAGTCCTAGATGGAACATCTTTAAGGGTGATGTCTCCTGCTTTTAACAAGTGAAGACAATTTCCTTTGCATTTCCTATTTCATATAAATTTAACACAATTTAATCATCTCAATTTCATAAACACATGATTATGAAAGTATAATCCAAAATTAGTTACTATTATGAAAAGTATGTTCTCTTAAATAGTCCTAATGATTTGAATAAAAATAGAAAGAGAATACTATCAAAGCCACACCAAATAGCTTTGTTCCTGTACGTTTGTCTGAATGATATTTTATAGTTTGTATTATATCCAATTCAAAATCTTTCAGTCCCGAAAAGTTCCAGTGCTTCAGGCCAGATGAGCTGGAATACAAATGCAACTATCAGAGAAAGGCAGTTGTGCCCAAGGGGGTGCTGATGAGAGAGCACTGACTTGGGAATCACCATCCACAGGTGACTGGCTCCTGCTTTGCTCCTGAATCACCGACTGACCACTAAAGTCCTTCAGGCTCTAATATTTTATGACTCTCAGCACAAGATCAGGCAAGTTGTGACATCAGCAAATGAGAAGAAAATTATTTCATTCATGTTTCCTCCATCCTTTCTTTCCACAATATTCACCACGTATCAGGCCTTGTTCCAGGCACAGGGGAAGAATAAAAAGAGGAATTAGGCACAGACTGCCCCGTCCTTGAAAAGCACAGGCTAAGAGTGTCAGAAATACATGACACCAATGAAGAACTACCATGCCAAGGATCTGATAAGGGTTTGTACAAAGGACAAAGTAACAGGACCCAGGGATGTGTCAATCTCTACGTTAAAATCTCTTCTAGCATCTACTACATTGAGGGCATCTGACCTGAACCTAGTGCCCAAATGTTCTCACCCTAAAACTGCTCCTGCAATGCTACAGTCACCAATACTCTCCCTGAATTAAAGATAACACAACAGCAACAAAAACAAAAAAGCCAACATGTTTATTGACAGATCCCAATACAGTCTCCATTCACTCCAATTGCTTGTGAGTACCCTTCATCAGCACAGAAGATGGAAGACAATGAGCTGGGTCCTACCTCACATACTGCCCAGGTCCCAGCAGGTATGCCCCCAGGAGTCCCCAGAGTGGCCCCAAGAGCTATGCAAGAATGGCAGGGTCTTCCTCACTCAACTCCTGTCCTGCAGAGCATGAAAACCAGGCTTCCCAGTCTTGACTCCTCTAGGCGCCCACATGGCCTGAGGTGAGGATGAATAAGGAAGTACCTGAAGGCGGGCCGGGAAAGAAGCTTGAAGGCATGCATGGTCTTGGTCTTTGTTCTCCTCTCTCTTTCCAAATCACTGTCAGGCAAACTTGGAACTACTCTCTGTCGAGTCTATAATCACTCCTTAGGCTACAAAGGCCGTAATTTTTTGTTTTCAGTACTTCACTGGATATCCATTTTAATCCTTAAAGTTATATCAAAATATTACGTAAGTATTTTGTTGGTTTTTCTGGGGGGTGACTGGCAGTGGAATTTGGCTCTGAGAGCCATTCCTGACCTTCCCTGTCTACAGCAGCCTCCCTGTACACCCTCCCACAGGCGCCCTGGGCCTGCTGCCCTCAGCATGGGGGGTCTGGGAATGAGAATGGAGGTCTGATCCAAAGCAGAGAATCCTTCAGAAGAGATTACTTTGAAGAAAAGAAAATGTGAAAAGTAGGGGAGGGAAGGCTAGGCAGCATATTTTCATGCACAAAAGCAAGTCTGAAATGGAGTTTGAGGGAAAGTTAAATTAAGTTTCAGTGTATAAAAGCTCAAATACATCTACTCTATTATTATTATCTTCCTCTGCCATTTTTAAAGCTTCTTTTCAAAGGTTCTTAAAGAACAAACTTAGTTTCCAAAATGAATTTTCAAAGAGATGACTGACATTGTCATCCTAGAAGCAACATTAATAAAAATGATCTTTGTTTTCTGGCAGTAAAGGAATCCAGAGTATTATTTTTTAATACAATAAAACTCACTTAAAAGCAGGTGGGGTGGGGGTAGTGGTGGTGGTGATAGTAAGGGATCTGGCACCTTTTGCTAACACTCACTGTAGCGATTCAGCAACAGTAAGTAATAATAAAAACAAATTCTATAAAAAGCAGGCTGAAGTTTTACCACTGAATGACATTTTGATCCTATGTGTACCTCAATGAATAAAGGAAAATTATTAGGTTAGAAGTCAGTTGCTTTCCCTAAACAATTTTAGCCACAGATAGAGCCTTTTCAAAAGGTTTGAAAACTGTGACAAAAGTGCATTTAGCCCTGAAGGTTTAAGATGCTCCTGCAGTCTGCATTTCTCCAATAAATAAAAAGGGAACAATTAAAAAGCCACTTATAAGCATCTCAAAAGCACTGATGCTTAATTTATTGATTCTTTGGAGACTAATAAAAATGGTGAAAGGAAAAAGAACATACATACCAGCAGAAAAACACTTATTAATTTGATTAAAATAATCCAATATTCTAAAACAAGTTCGTTTAAGTTCTTCAAGTTCTCAAAATTATATGGCTAAACAATTAACAAGGGCTGGGTGTGGTGCCTCATGCCTGTAGTTCTAGCACTTTGGGAAGCCAAGGTGGGAGGACTGCTTGGGCCCAGGAGTTTGAGACCAACTTGTGCAAGATAGTGAGACCCTGCTCTATAGAAAATAAAAAAAAAAATCAGCTGCGTGTGGTGGCACACCACCTCTAAGTCCCAGCTACTCAGGAAACTGAGGTGGGAGGATCACTTGAGCCAACAAATTTGAGGCTGCAGTGAGCTATGATCATGCTACTGCACTCCAGCCTGGACAATGGAGCAAGATTCCACCACTAAAACATAACAAAACGAACAAACAAAACCCCAAAATGTTTCAGCTTAAAAATAATAACAAGGAAATAATGAAGAAAACAAAAGTATTGCATTTAAGAATTAAGCAAGCAGTAGGGATAAACCCCAGAGATTCCAATGATCATAATATAGAAACAAAGGTGTAATGTATTTTCTTAATAAAGGCGTACCCAGCTTAATAAGGCACTTCACATTATTGGGCTTCACAGATACTGAACTAAAGTTTTACAAATTGAAGGTTTGTGGCAACCCTCCCTTCAGCATGTCTGTCAGTGCCATTTATCTTACAGCATGCACTTACTTCATGTCTCTGTGCCATTTTGGTAATTCCTGCAACATTTCAAACTTTTTCATTATTATTACAACTGTTATGGTGATCTGTGATGAGTGATCTTTGATGTTACTCTTGTAATTGTTTTGGGGTGCTATGAACTGTGTCCATATAAGACAGCCATCTCTCTCCCTGGCACTGGGCCTCCCTACTCCCTAAGACACACAATATTGAAATTAGAACAAATGATAACCATACAATGGCCTTTAAGTGTTCAAGTGAAAGGAAGAGTTGCAAGTCTCTCACCTTAAATTAAAAGCCGGAAATTATTAAGCACAGTGAGGAAGGCATGTCAAAAGCCAAGACAGTTCGAAAGCTAGGCCTCTTATACCAAACAGCCAAGTTGTAAATGCAAAGGAAAAGTTATTGAAGGAAATTAAAAGTGCTACTGCAGTGAACACATGAATGATACGAAAGTGAAACGGCTTTATTGCTGATATGGAGAAAGTGTTAGTGGTCTGGATAGAATATCAAACTAACTTGAGTGGTCTGGATAGAAGATCAAACCAGCCGTGATATTCCCTTAAACCAAGCCTAGTGCAGAGCAAGACCCTAACTTTCTTCAATTCTATGAAGGCTGAGGGAGGTGAGGAAGCTGCAGAAGAAAAGTCTGAAGCTAGCAGAGGTTGGTTCATGAGGTTTAAGAAAAGTAGCCATCTTCATAACATAAAAGTACAAAGCGAAGCAGCAAGTGCTGATGTAGAAGCTGTAGCACATTATCCAGAAGATCTAGCTAAAGTCATTGATGAGGGTGACTACACTAAACCACAGATTTTCAATGTAGATGAAGCGGCCTTCTATTGGAAGCAGATGCCATCTAGGACTTTCATAGCTGAAGAGGAGAAGTCAATGTCTGGTGTCAAAGGACAGGCTGACTCTTGTGTTACGGGCTCATGCTGCTAGCAAGTTTAAGTTAAAGCCAATGCTCATTTACCATCCTAGGGCCCTTAAGAATCATGCTAAACCTACTCTGCCTGTGCTCTACAAATGGAACAACAAAGCCTGGATGATACCACATCTATTTACAGTATGGTTTACTGAATATTTTAAGCCCACTGTTGAGACCTACTTCTCAGAAAAAAGGATTCCTTTCTAAACATTACTGCTCATTTGACAATGCACTTGATCACCCATGAGCTCTGATGGAGACGTACATGGGATGAATGCTGTTTTCATATCTTCTAACATGACATACATTTTGCAGCCCATGGGTCAAGGAGTCATTTTAACTTTCATGTCTCATTATACACGGAATAGATTTTGTGATGCTATAGCTGCCATATATAATTATTCCTCTAATGGGTCTGGTCAAAGTCAATGGAAAGGGGTCACTATTCTAGATGCCATTAAGAACATTTGTGATTCATGGGAGGAAGTGAAAGTATTAATATTAACAGGAGCTTGGAAGAAGTTGTTTCTAAACCTCAAGGGTGACTTTGAGGGGTTCAACACTTCAATGGAAGAAGTCACCTCAGATGTGGTGGAAAGAACAACTAGAATTAGAAGTGGAGCCTGAGGACATGACTGAATTCCTGCAATCTCATGATCACACTTGAACGGATGAGCAGTTGCTTCCTATGGGTAAGCAAAGAAAGTGGTTTCTTGAGATGAAATCTACTTGTGATGAAGATGCTGTGACCACTGTTGAAATGACAACAAATGATTTAGAATATTATATTAACACAGTTGATAACGCACTGACAAGGTTTGAGAGGACTGACTCCAATTTTGAAAGAAGTTCTACTACGGGTAAAATGCTATTGAACAGCATCCCATGCTATAGAGAAATCTTTTGCGAAAAGCAAAGTCAACCGATGTGGCAAATTTCATTGTCTTATTTTAGGAAATTGCCACAGTCACCCAAACCTTCAGAAACTACCACCCTGATTAGTCAGCAACCATCCACATTGAGGAAAGACCCTCCACTAGCAAAAAGATTATGCCTCATTGAAGGCTCAGATGATCATCAGTACTTTTAGCAATAATGTATTTTTTAATTAAGGTAGATACATTTTTTAAGACATAATGCTATTGCTCACTTAACATACTACAGTATAATATAAACATAACTTTTCTATGCACTAGGAAACAAAAAATGTGTGTGACTTGCTTTATTGTGATATTCACTTTATTGCAGTGATCTGGAACTGAGCCTGCAATAACTCCAAGATATGCCTGTAATAGAAAAGACAATAAATAAAGGATATTAATTTGCAGAATAGTCCACGTCTGCAAAGGGAGGTGTAACCATCTTGGTTCTGAAGGGTCAGGAGGAAAGATGTCTTCTGATCAAGCAAAGTAGGGGACAAGAGAATGAGCACAGCTCCCAGGAGGAGGCAAGGTCCTGACAGCTCACGTGCCCTGTGGCTCTGAGCACAAGATTAAGTGTTACACGGAAAGCTCATGGCTTTGGGGTTAGAGTAGACAAGTCTGTTAACCTCCCTGAACCTCAGTGCTTTCAACTGTAATGGGGAAATGCTGGCATCTAGTGAGGAAGCCTGCTCTGAATCATGAGAAATTATTTCATTTGGGACCAAGCATGGGCTTGGCATATCACAGCTCCTCAATCCAAGTAACAATGATTATTCATTTTCTATTGCTGTAATTATTATTTATCTATCACAAGCTGCTCAGAAGAACATAACTGAGGCTCAGGAATACAATGCTAGGACCCAGAAAATTTCCCAAGACATGGGCAGAATAAAAGGGGCTACCATGTTATCTATAAGTTGTTTCTATCACTATAGAAATCAACAATAAGAAAAGGCTTCCTGTACTGAACAGATAACATCTGTGTTTGATGCTGTCCTGACTGCTTTGCTTACAGGTCACTAATTCTCCCAGCTGTCCTTTGAGGTAGATATTATTATTACCTTTGAGGTGGACATAAATCTTGGCAAATAAGAATTTAAACCCAGAAGCATCAAGCTCCATGCTGTGGTTGCATTTTTTATGCTTCTTAACAACATTTCACTTTTACTCCCTGGAATGAGCTGTTATCTATAAACAGTCCTACCAACAATGCCTTCTCTTATTGCTGGGATGTTTTGATGGAACAAGAGATCTAAAACATTGATGATTTTACCAAATGAATGCACAATATTAATACCAAACACACATTTCTTACAACTTCTATAGAAGTATTGTCAAATATCGGTGACTGTTAAAACATAGTTCCTATGTAGGTGATAACCACAGAATATCAGCATAAAAGATAAAAGGCAGTAATGATAGGAAATTTTAAGTGTATTACTAAAAGCGGAGTATAATGGGCATAAAGACTGAATAGCAATCTAGTCAACATTTTTTTAAGCAAATCATGATATTATAGCTTTATTCTCTTTGAGCAATTCGGTTTGCAAATAATTTTCACTGATCATAATCCTTCTGACCAGGCTGTGAGACAGGCAAGTAGCATACTTGATGCGAATTTTAGAAATGAAGGAACAGACTTAGAGAATTTACAGGGTGACATAGTTTGGATATTTGTCCCTGCCCAAATCTCATACTGAATGTAATTCCCAATTGGGAACTGGAGGTGGGGCCAGGTGAGAGATGTTTGGTCATGGGAGCAGATCCTTCATGAGTGGCTTGGGCCATCTCCTTGGGCATAAGTGATATCTCACTCTGAGTTTGCACGAGATTTGGTCTCTTAAAAACGTGTGGCATCTGGCTGGGAGTGGCGGCTCACACCTGTAATCTCAGCACTTTGGGACGCCAAGGTGGGTAGATCACTTGAGGTCAGGAGTTCGCAACCAGCTTGGTCAACATAGCAAAACCCGTCTCTACTAAAAATACAAAATTAGCCAGGCATGGTGGTAGGTGCCTATAATCCAAGATACTCAGGAGGCTGAGGCAGAAGAAGAACTGCTTGAACTGGGGAGGCAGAGGTTGCAGTGAGCCGAGATCACGCCACTGCCCTCCAGCCTGGGTGACAGAGTAAGATTCCATTTCCACACATACACACACACACACACACAAGTGTGTGGCATCTCCCTCCTCACTCTCTGCCTTGCTCTTGCTTTCACCATGTGACATGCCTTCTTCCTCTTTGTCTTCCTCCATGGTCTTAAGTGGAATATTGGAGGCTTCTGAGGCCTCCCCAGCAGCCAAGCAGATGCCAACACCATGCTTCCTGTAAAGCCTGCAGAATGCTGAGCCAATTAAACCTCTTTTCTTCATAAATTACCGAGTCTCGGGTATCTTTATAGCAATGCAAGAAGAGCCTCACACACAAGGTGACTTCAGGTCACACAATTAGTAAATGTCTCAGCCGAGATTCAACCCCAAGTCTTCTTGTGTCTGTGCCATGTGTTCTCTTAATTTGTGATACTACCTTTCTAAACTATTAACTTGTATGAATTGTTTACATCAGAGAGATTAGATGTCACTTATACTACCAAATGAAACTTCAGTCATTTGGTGGGAACTGGGAGGTGGAACCCCTGAGCACAGCCTGCTCCAATCAAAATCTTTGTGTTTGGCAAAAGACAGTTTTGATGCATCCATCCACGGTAATCTGTTAACTTTCCATCCCGAAGACACATTGGCCCGTTTACTTCCCCAATGTCCCGGCCCCAGTGGTTGATCTAATATGCAAACCCAGTCATAGTTTTTGCCTCAGTAAAAATTCTTCTACAGTTTAAAAAAATGAGAAACAAATAATAAAAACAAAACAAATAAACAAATACTCATGGAAGCCTGTGCCTGGCATAGAACCAGGATTGGAAATACAGAGGTAAAATCAGAGGACAGGCCTGGCCCCGAAGGAGCTAGTAGGTGGCCAGGACAAGTGGTCACCAGCCAGTGCAGTGAATCTAGGGCTGAGCTCTCTGGGAGAGCTGCAGGACACAGATGGGCAGGGGGCCAGGGTGGGCTCTCCAAGGAGGTGACATCTGGGCCATAGCTAGGGGGGGAGTGGAAATAAGTGAGAGAAAGAGAGAGAGAAAGAGAGAGAGAGAGAGAGAGAGAAAGAGACTGTGGAGAGACTGTGTGTGTGTGTGCAGGCAGGACAGAGGGAAGATAAAAGAGAGAAGATTCCATGAAAGAAACATCAGCTGCAAAACAAACCCACAAAATGGCATGGAACCACCCAGGATATTCTCAGGCAAATATTTACAGGTGGAAGGGAGGCTGCCCCCGGAAGTGAGTAGAAGCCAGAGGCTTCCCCATTAGAGGAAGTCTGGATTTATGCTGAAGGCAATAGGGAGACACTGATGGGTTATTAAGCTGGGAGGAAAGACCCTGCAGCCACAGGGTGAATGGGGATTGGAGATCTGAGAAAGACAAATATGAACTAAGACAGTGATTGTGGGGGATGGAAGGTAAAGCGAAAAGGAGGGGAGGGGGTGTCATCACTGTCCCCAAGAGGTGAGAAGACAAGTTTTTGCAGGAGTCAGTATAAGCCTGCAAATTGGAGTGACCTTCCTGATTGGATCTGAATTTATAGCAATGGCTTATTTGAAGCAATCTTTCTCAATTACTCTTCTTATTAAAAAAAAAAGATTGCTTCAAAGGTAAAGGCAGGGTGTTCTTTTATAGCTCTGCATTCTATGGAAGGTTCATGATATTTAACTTTTATTTAGGGATGAAAATATAATTTAAAACTCCACTTGTTCCTGATATGTCCCACTAGTTAAATGAAGGTCTAGGGTCTTCTTATCTGTAATAAATGTTTCAGGTGATAATTATTCCTGCTGGCAAGAAAAAGATGAGGTTCATTCAATAAACATTTATTGCACTCTTAATTAGGTTAGAGGTATTGCATGATATTCAAAAACTAAATTATTAAAATCATTTTGTGATCAAATGATTTTGCATTTCTGATTATATTTTTATATGTTTTACATAATGTTTAGCCTAGGGAAATGCTCACTCTCAACATTAAATATGGTCATGAGTCACTTAATGATGGGGATATATTCTGAGAAGTGCCTCATTAGGCCATTCCATCTTTGTGCAAACATCATAGGGTGCACTTACAAAACCCTAGATGGTACAGCCTACTACACCCCTAGGCTGTATGGTAGAGCCTATTGATGCTAGGCTACAGAGCTATATAGTATGTGACTCTACTGAATACTGTAGGCAACTGTAAAACAGTGGGGAGTATCTGTAAACCTAAAGCTAAATGTAGAAAAGGCGCAATGAAAAGACAGTATTATAATATTTCAGGACCACTGCTGTATACGCAGTCTGTTGAATGAAATGTCCTTATGCTCTGCACAACTGCATGTAAATCTAATTAATGCTCCTGAGTGATGGTCAAACCTTGTGTGTTTTTAATTTTGTTGACTAGGATGACCACTCTTTAACTTCTCTTATCTTAGGCTTTTCTACCGATTGCTCTCCTGCTTGGTGAACCTATCTACCTACCTCCTCCTCAGGTTTCAGTTTAAGTAACACATTCTCAGTAAGACACTCCTGATTCTCCTGTTGAGATTTCATCCTTCTGTCACATACTCTTAGAGTACCCTGTACTTTTCTAGACAGCTTTTACCACAACCCTAGCACAATGACATGAAGATAATAAGTGTTCAGTAGATATCTGGTGAATGAACGAAGAATAACTGAACAGTAGCCAAGTGTCAATCCTAACATTTCCTACAACACTTTTCAATGCTATGAAGGGCCAGGATTTTAACCAGGTACTAATAACTGGACAGAGCTCTTACTACTTCTCATTGAGTGGAAAATACATTGATACAGGACAGGAAAACACTTAGCAGGTAGAAGTAGAGATGAGATGGAACTGGGCCATACATACATGTCAAAAGGGACATAATTATATGGGAAAAAACACCAAAACCACTCCCTAATCTTTCTACTATCTGATTGAAGAGCTGAATATTAATTTAATTAAGTTGCAATGAAATACAGGTAAGCCTCACAAGCATAATATAATATACTTAACAAAAAATAGTTATTAAGGAAATAGAAGGCATATTAGCACTTTTGTGTACACTGGTGTTCTTATAATAAATAGTTACATTGAGTATACTTATAAGTGCTGGTTGATAAAATGCTCTGCTGAAGAGAATGATGTAAAACATAATTCCTTCTGTATCTGTGCCCTCATTCCTCTGCCCACCACCAAAATAGGATGAAGCAGAAATGTAACATGAGGAATGTGGTCAGGACCTCTGAGTTGGTCCTCAGTTCTAAAAGTCTAGGGCTCTAAGAAGCATACCGGCTTAGTGATCACACATGACTTTATCAGTCTCTTGGAATTTGCAACCTTTCCTCACATTTCACATATATGAAAGTGAGGCATCTATAGTCAAATCAGTTAATCTTTCTCAAAATGTCCAAGATCCTCTCCAAGAAAGGCTATCAGCCCTAGCTTGGAACACCTCTAGAAATTCATCCCTTAAACTCCCTAAATCAATAACTGTGATTAAGAAGACCCAAGGGTTCCCGAGAGCAAATGGCAGAGCAGCTTTACAATTCGTAAAGTAATATATTGTTCAGTGCAGGCATTTGCAATCTTTTAGTGCTCTGAGTTTATAATTGAAACTATTTCTAATTTATTCCACTATTAACATTTAAAGATGGTCTATCTAGATGAGGGAAAAGAAACAGCAGGTAACTTTCTCTACGGTCAATGGAAAATGAAGTAGACTTTAATGTCTCCCTCCTTCCTGCCGAATGGCTTCTGTGCAGCTGGTCAATAAGAGGGGAACGCATAACACAACCTGGCCCTCGCCTCCACGAATGTGCAAGGTGTGGCCTCCGCTGTGGAGGACATTCGAGAGCTTTCATGGAGTCTGCAGTTCCAACTCAAATATTTGCCTTTTCAGGGACAGGCATGGGTTCTTTTGGGGATAGCAAAGCAGTATGATAAAAAACTTAGGTCTTCGCTGGCCCTAGCCAAGAATGAGCCACAATCACCCACTAAGTGTGCTGCTGGCATGCCTTCTGAAGCCGAGAGAAGCATTTCACACTCTAGCTTTTAGTAACCAGAGGTGCCACGCACATCCACTGAGTAGGCATCATGGTCACACCTCAACACGTACAGTCATTGTCACAAAATTGATGGACACAGGCCCACAGCAAAGGGGTTAAGGTGCAATGTAAGGAAGGTAGGAGAAGCAACAACAGAAAGATCCAGAAGGTTCTTCCAAACAAGAGATACTAAGAACAATTTTTTACTGCTTATGAAAATTGGGGTTTAAAAATATTTATATAATTAGTGATTTCCAATGAATTATTGGAAAGTCATTGCTAGGCTAGTTTTTCAATTTCAAGCGTTCTAGTATTCACTTTAACAATACCCCGGACAGTATTTTTAACATCAATATATTCTCTTTTCTTCCTTCTAAAAAGGACTAAGTGTTTTTGATTTCTCTAAATCCTATTTCTAATGAAAATCAGCATCTGGCATTTATGAAACCCCCTTCCTCCATGCCGCCAGGGTTAGCTCTATCTTAACTGGGCCCAGCACATCCTCCAGCCTTTATGCCGCTCCTATTAGTTTGTTCTGAGGCCCCACGCCCTCTAACCCATCCTCCATTGCTGCTGCAGCTCTTCCTTACATTTTTTCCCTGACCTGAATCCCTTGAATGGCTACTTATTGGTATGGAGTACAAGGTTGTCCAATTCATCCTCTATCTCCCTTGCTTCTTCTCCCATCCCACCCCTCTCTGATTATAACACACTTCTCATTCTCAGATCAGGCCAAACTCAGTCCTCCCTGTCTTCATGGAGCCAACCTGTCTCTCTCATTTTTTTATTCCTTGCCACATATCTAACCTCCCTGGCCACATACTCCACATCACACAGATGCTCTGAACAACAGCCGTCTGTCAAGATTCAGCTACTTGGCCCCAGGGTTACCTCCTCTCTGAAGTCTTAGCTGACTCTTCCCTGTACTGATCACTCCCTGGTCAGGCCACTGGTTCCCATCCTCATCCCTACTTACTACAGGACACTAGATTCCATGTTGCTCTCTTTCCAATCTACATTGCCAGCCCCTGGAGAAGAGAGCCCATAGCAGCCTCCTCCATATCCCCAATGCGTAGCACCACCTTGTGCTTGAACCTCATGAGTATTTAACAAATCCAATCCTAGCACAGCTGTAAGATATAAGCGGTATTATCCTTGCTGTGGAAAGACAGGCAAGCCCAGGCTCAGAGACCTTAAGATGGAATTTTTAACAGTGGCATAACTACAAGTGGAGAGAGCCTGGATTTGAAACTATGCTTATCTAATTTCAAAATGTGTCCTCCTCTATGTCATGCACTCGTTTTAACAATTAGGCCCATAATTTATGTGATATATAAAGTGAGTGATTATTTGAATATTAGAAGTTTCCTCCTTAACATTTGCCAAAGGAAGAATGAAAAATTCTGTCTAAAAGGCTATGTGCGACACTTGATATGATCTTGTATTTTAGGGGCAATAGTTGTATTAATTATTAATGGATTCAGTAGTTTCTAATTAATTTAGAGTAAGCGTTATTTAGATCTGGAAACCATATATTGATTTATTTTATTTTTATTTTGTTTTAAATTTTTTAAATTTAATTATAATTGAGATAGGGTCTCGATTTGTTGCCCAGGCTGGTCTTGCACTCCCAGGCTCAAGCAATCCTCCAACCTTGGCCTCCCAAAGTGCTGGGATTACAGGTATGAACCACCGTGTCTAGCCCCTATATTGATTTAAGTTAAAATAAAGCCACTTTAAAATTTATATTACAAAACATTTATATCTTTTTTTTTTTTGAGACAGGGTCTGGCTCAGCTGCCCAAGTTGGAGTGCATAATCACAGCTCACTGCTGCCTTGACTTCCTGAGCTCAAGCAATCCTCCCACCTTGGCCTCCCGAAGTGTTAGGATTACAGTCATGGGCCACTGCGCCTGGCCAGAATACTTATATCTTAAGGTAAACTTTGCATTGCAAGGTTTTACACTATAAGTTTTTTGTTTCTCAAAATAATATTGTCATTCCAGCAGGAAAATACTATAAAGGGATAAACTTTTTTGAATAAATAATAGAATTTAGCTGGCTCCTCTAAGCCAGGATCAAACTCTTGAACAAACCTATTCTGATTAAAAGAACAAATTCTGGAATCTGGGGAGTGAATTCTAACATAATTATAAGGACTGAATTATTATAAAATGGCACGTAAATCACAAATATCTTTTTTTAATAAAGTGGAAAGAGATTCATATACTTAAAGGGTGACTAGAACATTAGACTTTGTTAAGTTACGTAAGTAATACATCTCACTGGTTCTTCATACCCATGGCACATTGTGAAATTTACTATGTTGCCAAGTGTTTATCTCCTTTTAGAGTGGTTATAAACAGAAGACCGTTTTGCTTGTTTTATGGCTAAGTTTATTCAGTTAAGCTGATAATAACCACAATCACATAATGATTCAGGGATCAATAGGGAAACACATCCATTTTTTTTTCTGAGTTATTATATAGATTTGGGGTCAGGGGAGTTTGCTAATTATTTATAAGATCAATTCCTGAAAACTTGCAAATGCACAAATAAACTGGTAGCTCCATGCAATCAAATTTAAGATTCATCAGAGAAATCTGAATTTATATGAATTCTATTTATGATTCTGTTGATAGAGGAAATAATTATATTTTTCATGTAAAATTAGATTTTTCATGATATCAGATTTGAATAAAATGAGATGAACAAAGGAAATGCTGGAGGACCAGGGCTGGTCTTATGAATAGAAACGTGTAATGCGAACTACTGCTAAGGCAAGAGTAAACACTTACATGGTGCTGAGTAGGTGCAAAGCATGGTTTGAAGTGTTAAATAATATTACCTCATTTAGTCTTCACAAGAACCCCATGAGGTTGGCATGCTCAAAGGCTCCTTGCGTGGAGAAGAGAATGGGATATCTAGGAAGGTAGTGTTAATGGACTGAACATCTCTTTCCTTGGACTTACAGACAGTGAGATAAACAAATGGGTTGCTGCTGCTTGAGAAAAAAAAAACATGCTTTATGCTTCATAACCTTGAACTACTAAACCACAACCATTTGTATGCCAACAGCCATAATTTCTGAGAAACGTTTTAAAACAAAAATGCATGATTATCTCCTGTCTTTCTTAAAAAAATTTTTTTTGGTAGAGGGTCTATGTTGGGCCTATGTTGTCCAGGCTGATCTTGAACTCCTGTGTTCAAGCAATCCTCCAGCCTCAGCCTCCTGAGTATAGGCACACACAACCATGCCTAGGTTGGGACTGCAGGCACATACCCATGCTCAGCTATGTTTTTTGTTTGTTTGTTTTTGTTTTTTAATTTTCTTTTTTGTAGAGACAGGGTCTTGCTACATTGCCCAGGGTGGTCTCAAACTCCTGGCCTCAAGTGATCCTCCCACCTTTGCCTCCCAAAGTGCTGGGACAGACTTTCATTAGCAACAATAATCTCTCTCTGGCTTCAGTTCCACATTTGAGGTGCCCTGCTTTCCAAATTGAACACTGCTGTGCTTTTAGGAAGGGTCATGTCAGTATTGGTGAATATGCTCCTTGAATTTGCCAGGGGCACTGTGCATCCTGTCTCTAATACCTACTCTGGAGGCTGAGGCAGGGGGATCGCTTCAGCCTCAGAAGGTCAAGACTGCAGTGAGCTACAATTGCACCACTATACTCTAGCCTGGGCAATAGAGTGAGAACCTGTCTCAAAAAAAGAATAAATACATAAATAAATGAAAGAAAGTTACACTTTTCCATATCTTATTAATGAAAAAACTTTGAATCCATGAACAGACATTAAAATTCTCTCCTACATGCTAGTTTACTGGCTGGAATGATGGAATTGTGTTCTTCTTGGCCATCTCAGGATTTAAATAATTTTATGTGACAGAGCTGATGTGTTGATCAATAAAAAGACAACAATCATTTACATTGAGAGTTTAGTGCAATTTCAAGAATCTACATGAACCAAGCTGAGTGTTTGTAGGGAAATCAATACATGACCACCTTACTTAGTGAAGTGCGTAAACGAAATTCGACTGAATTTTCAACATCAATGAATATGGATTAAAGAAAAAAATCAAATCAATTGAAAAAAATGGGTTTTGGAAATCACACAATGACAGTATTTTTGAACACACAATACTGTGCAAAATCCAGGAAAGCAAACAGATGTTCGCTTCCATTTCCCTCCTCCTTCTAGTATTTATCTTATCATTTGGGAAAAGCTTTCTTGTACTGCAGTTTGATTACATGTGCATTTTGCAGATTTCCAGATGTGTTCAAATGTTTTAATTTACATTATGGCTTTATATTTAGGTCCATACGATTCCATAATCAGAGTTCTTATTTGTCTAAACATTACATGAAATTGAGAATTTTAATATGCCCTATTTAGTTAGAGGGTACTATACACATTTTTTTCCCCAACCTAGTCTTTCTGGCTATATTGGTCTTCCATCTATTCTACAGATAATCAGTCCAATTATGTTGTCCTATATAATGAATCCCTTGAAGACAATATTCACTTTTCTGCAAAAAAAAAAAAAAAAATCTTTTCGACAGGTGAGGTTGAAATAATTTCCTCTCTCAAATTTGTGCCAACACGATTTACCCATTTAAGATAGGCATCCTTCCAATAAAGATGATGTCTATAGCAGGTTTCCCCATAATGCTTACTGAATGATGCCCCTTAAGGATTGATCATGATTCTAAAATTACAGATTTGAATAATGAACATGGATATATTTATTAATTTCAAGATGCTAACAGGGGAAGAAGGTATTAGAGACTGGATGCAAAGTGCCCCTGGCAAATTCAAGGAGCTTATTCACCAATACTGACATGACCCTTCCTAAAAGCACAGCAGTGTTGAACTTGGAAACCGGGATGTTATGACAACAGTAAAAGAGGGTGAGGCAATACAAAGTGATGAAATGATGTAAGGTCTGCAGTGAAAGTTATGTATTTTGGACTCTGACAAGCATTTGGATCTGTATTTTTATAGACGTAAGAATAGGAAGCCTGAGGGACACCAAGAACTACTAGTAAGGTCCCAAAGTCTCCGAAAAACAACTAGACATGTGTAAAAGTAAGCAACAACAAAATAATGTCTTAGTGAGGCATATGCTAGAAATAGGAACAGTAGTTTGGAGTGTGCCTGGCACCTTGTAAAGACTAGGGAAGAGGACTGGGAAAGGGGTGCAGGTATATTGTGCAAAGAGCAATTATTTTAAAATTTAGTCTTGGCCAGGCATGGTGGCTCACGCCTGTAATCCCTGCACTTTGGGAGGCCAAGATGGGCAGATCACCTGAGGTCAGGAGTTCAAGACCAGCCTGGTCAACATGATGAAACCCTGTCTCTACTAAAAATACAAAAATTAGCTGGGTGCAGTAGCACGTCTGTAATCCCAGCTACTTGGGAGGCTGAGACAGAAGAAATCGCTTGAACCTGGGAGGCAGAGGCTGCAGTGAGCTGAGATAAGGCCACTGCATTCCAGCCTGGGCGACCAGAGTGAGACTCCATCTCAAAAACAAACAAACCAACAAAACTTGGTCTTGGAAAGATCTATACAAAGATGCGAATGAAAATCCAACTGAAAGGGTTTGAAAGTAAGATACAAGTATAGAAAATGTGCAAAAGGTATCCATATAAAAACAAAGTACCATGGGATAACTGGCTGTTTTTGAAAAATGATTAAGCTTTCAGCTTCCTTCAGTTTGGAGGCATTGAATCTGAGTGAACTCTAACTATTCACATGATCATGATGCTTTGCAGTAAAATATTGAGTCCTGTCCCAATGACCCTTTATTGCTGAGTCTGAGCAACTGTTAAGTGGGTCAGAAACAAATGACACTCCCAAGGCCATGTTCAGAGCATACATTTTCATTTAATAAATTTCAGCTTTTAAAGTCAAAAAAGACTGAGCCATGGTCATGGGTACACTTGAGTCTTGGATAGCATCTAATGCGTGCCTTGGGTCCATTGGATTAGTGCAACCTCTCAGTGCCACCCACAGGAATCAACCCAGAGGGCCTGGGGAGTGTCAAGCACATCACTCGAAAGGTAGCAGTAACACTATCTCCAATTTGGAATAGAGATTTTATATATTTCATAGTATTCTCACAAACTGCATCTATGAACAGCAAGCATGAAACCTCATATGAGCTACTGTGTTGCATTATCCTACAGTATAAACTAAAAATTGCTTTAAACATTTTGGAGATTTTTCAAATAAAAATTTCTGTGACTCTTCCCTAATCTGACTTCACTAAAAACTAATACTATTCTGGTTTTACTTATGACTTTATGAACCGAAACCTCCATATATATTTTACTGAATAGAAAGAAATCTAACTGCCTTATGATACTGCAGTGAAAACATGATCAAATATAGCCAGGTGTCAAAAGATTAATGAAATCAAATTCTACAAAAGAAACATGAAAAGAAACCCTATAATGCCTTAATTGTCCATGTAAATCTTTCTTCCAAGTACTCTATTCAAAGTAATAGATGACTCTGAAGGGAAACTATTCCAATAACACAAAGGTAAAACATTTAAATCCCTCTGAATCAAGTAGAAATTTCACTTATGTAGATTAATGAGTTTATGACAAGTTGATACTCCAGAGCTATTCAGGCATCCTTTGCTCTGTCGTGGAAATAATCAGTTTATTTTATTCAGTCACTATAAAAGTTATACTTTATAATTGCTTAGCTATATAAATCATCATGGAATAAGATGCGGGCCTAGATGTTGGTAATTAACTCTAATCTGTTCAGATAAAGACTTCACAATGTTCTTTCCAATAATCTGTTATTTTTTCAAAAAACTATACATCTCATATTTTATTGAGAAATTAGCCAATTTACTAAAAATTAAATGACATAAAACCCAAAGTAAACACACAAATGAAAAAATCCAAACATCCATTCAAAGAACAGAGCTGAGAACAAAAATGTCATCTGCCCTTGGGTAACCAAATTGCATCAAGCAGTCACCTTTTAATTTAAAACTACCTCCTCAACAGACTAGTGCTTTGTTCCTTATCTTCAAAAGAACAACTCACTTGCATCAGAATAAAACCCTTTAAACAATACTTGATCACCTTACATCAAAGTCCTTTCATTTTCCTCAGTCATTACTTTTAATTAGAGCTAATAAAGATATGGATTTACATGCTGGCTGAGATTTGCAGCAAATCCCTAGAAAACACATTGGAGGAATTAATCAACTTGATTTAGTTTTCTTCTATCTAGAGCCGGCCCAACCCTCTGTTCCATACCTGACAGGTGCTCCTCTGCTGTGGGCAGGTTTCAGCATGACTGTCACGGTATTGTCAGTTTGATTCAAAGGTGTCTCAAGTTCATAAGCTGGCATAGAAGGTGCTGGGGAAAAAGGCGTAGAATGGGAGACTCATTATTTCTGGTTTATCTTCTCAGTTTAGTTTCCACTTTCTTTTACAAAGAGCATTAAGAACACAGTGCATTTACTTTACATTGCAGCTATCAACAACCACGAGCAAGCTTCACATATATTCCCTACACAGAATCACAGCGACAGCTGCTAAAAGCAGCCCATACTGTCCTCTGTGATCTTGAGTTGAAGTTGGGAGATGGTATGAGGGGGCTTCTAAGGTGTGAGTAATATTCTGTTTCTTGATTTGGATTCTGGCTAAATGAGCATAGCTTGTGAAAAATCACCGAGCTGTACACTTACAATTGGTACACTTTTCTGTACACATGAATTCTCAAATAAACTGTTCATGCTAAAGGCATATTTAAGAAATAATCATTGGACTTTATAGTTATTCCATCTAAATCAAGGTTTTTCATGTACCAGAGACTCATTGGGGATTTAAAGAGGACAGTGGGAGTCAGAGAGATTTGTTGGAATTAATTAGTGACAATCTGTGGGCTCTCAGAAAAGCATGACAGTGGAAAACACATAGGAACTGAAATAAGAAAGGCTTGGGTTTGACTTTTTGCTGTTTTGTTTTAATTAGCATAAGAGCTTCTATACATCTCAAAATGGGGGGAACTACCCTCTACGTTTATTATCGTAATTCAAAGAGAGAACAGAGAGACAGGCAAATATAATTCTACAAATGTTAGTTCTCCTCCCAATGTAAATCCTATTTCTAAGGCCAGTTTCCAGCATCTTCCTTCTCTAGACTGTTAAGTCTTATTATGATAGCAACAGAGGTCTTCAGTAATTACGGACAAGACAAATCATTACACGGAGCTGTGATGTGGGAGGGCATACCATATTTTCACAGCCCACTGGTAGAGACTCCTGATGAGAAAGCTAGAGGTCATTTTCTTGCAAATACAGTTTTTAAAATTGTCTTACATATACAAAAAGATTTGTTTATAACAGATATGGGTTACTTCTGAGTTCCATTTATTGAATCATCTCAGCATTAAAATTTATTTCAATTCTCTTAAAAATTAACTCCAATTCATAACATAGAATTAACAAGAGTGGTTCCCTCTCTTAGGTCCATGAAAATTGAAAACAGGACCTGTAAACTGTAACTGTTTTAAGACTATAAAAATCAAATACTTATTCTTGATGAGCCATATAGGCTAATGAAAATGTCAGGTTGCTTGATTTTCAATAAAATTATTTGAACTTGGCATGCTGAAAGTGGTCAAAACCATTGATTACAATCTACCATGATTGTGTTTCCTGAGGTCTCCTCAGCCATGCTGAACTGTGAGTAAATTAAACCTCTTTTCTTTATAAGTTACCCAGTCTCAGGTATGTCTTTATTAGCAGTGTGAGAACGGACTAATACAGCCATGTTGGTCAGAATTCTTATCTAATAAAAATAGCAAAAATGAATTATTTTATTCAAAAAATACACTCATTATGACAATAATCTTTGTAGTGTAACTTACATGGGAAAAATTTCTTAAAACATGCTTCGAGGTATATATATTGGCACTTATTTCATCTTTAAATCCCCATGATAAATTCATGCACTAGATAATATTATCTTAATTTGTATGTAGGAGTAAATTTATTTGATCAAAATCAGAGAGGAAGTGCCTGGCAAAATCATAACTAGAACCTAGATTTTTTGATTCCAAGTCCAGTGGTCTTTCTTCTACCAACCCATTTTCTTCAATCTGTGTCAGTTTTCTAATCTCTAATTATTCTAACTTCCCAAAGACTTATTTTCTCTTTCTCAACTCTCCATACTGTTTCTATAACCTAATTCTATACACAGAATATCAAGTGTATTAAATTTCAAGTCGTTTGTGCTCATAAAATATTACACAATAAAAAATTATCCCTTGTTATAATTGCTTAAAAAGAAAATTCTAAACCCTCCCTCAAAACCTAGCCAAACACTTACAATACTCTAGCTGTGAATATTCCTTTCCTTCAACTCCAAATGATAACTTTTATTAATACAAAACAAGGAATGAGAGATAAAAGATATAAAGGTCAGGCTAAATATTATTGACCTAACCATGGCTGATAACAAGAGTTAGCTCCTTTCCCTACTTCCACCCCACCTGCTCCACCCCAAACAAAATAGTTAAAGCCAAAACTCAACACTTCCACACTCATATCCAAAGGGGGAAAAATGGGAAAAAAATATTCATGCAATTTTTTTATTGCTGTTGTATATCCCATACCAGATGGCAGCTTAATTTCCTCTAGTCTGAAGTACAAAGACATTTTCTGCACAGTTGAACATGACTAGAAATATTTCTCAAATTACATCTTTTGTTAGATGGCATAATTAAGTCTCTAAAAGCAAAAAGCTGGAGGCCCTCAGTGCCTGGTACCATCATGTAAATACATGATGTCCTCTCTTTAGGACAGAAGTTTCTTATGGTAGAGATCCCAAGGAGGCTGATCCTTCAGGAAGCAGACTCTATATGACTGTCTTTCTGCGGAGCTCCCGATGGTTCATGGTTCATTACAGAGATTTTTCCAACAGTACTGCTCTGGCAACTTGGGATTGACAAGGGGATGAGAGTGTCCCAACAGAACCTTCTGCCTCATGCCCAAGTCCTCCAAGACGCCCTGCTAAAACAATAGCCACTTCCTAACATGTGAGGATCTTAAGCTCCCAAATGAGAAATATTTGTAGTACTTCATTTAAAGCTGTGAGTCTGAGCTTCAGGCATCCAGGGGTATTCCTTTGGATACAATGTTAGTGTGGGCGAGCTTGGCATACTTGACAATGGGAATGAAAATGGACAAAAATGTTACTTCTGATAAAAGACACAACTCACGAATGTAGAGTACCTGATATTTTGGTGGTGAACTGGTTTGTTGCTGGAGGCCCAAAACCCTTAGCTGTGCTAGCTCGGATGGTAAAGGAGTATGTGGTCCCCGGATACAGTCCAAAAAACAGAAAATGGGTTTCATTTCCCAGCTTTGAAACTCTTCCACTCTGATTGGATAAATCTATTTCTGGGTCAAAGGAACTGACTGCTTTGTAGGTGATCTGCAAAAGAATGAGAAAGTGATAAAATATCTGGAGCAGATGGACTCAGATTGCATCTTTATCCAATAAACCCTTCTGATGTATGCACTGTCAGACACTTTATGATAAGCTCCTACTCAGACTCTTGAAATCCTGAATCCAGTGAAGGGATGAAGGAACTCCGCCAAAGCTGTTGAGTTATTACTTTTATAGACAGGGGAACTTAAGCCAGTAGATTAGAATATACAGGATGAGTTCGGGGTTAAGCTAATACTTTGAAGTTGTTTGCTTTCAAAATGTCATTTTGTAAAACTACATTACAATGGGTTTAGAACAAAATAAGAAAATATACAACTAGCTCAAACAGATAAGATACTGACAAGGATAAGCCCTCATCTTTAATCTAGTGGCCATAATTTGATTTAGGATTATTACCTATTGGGAACGAGGGCACTGAAGTGTTTTCATCAATGTGGGCGAGGATATCTGCTCCAATGACTGGAATCCTAGACAGATTCCAGTCATTCCTGATGCTACAAATAGAGTGATCATTATGGGTCATATTAATTTCTTTTCTTTAGAGCAATGTCTTCCAATAGAACTTTCTGAAATGATGGGAATGTAGCCACTAGCCACATCTGGCTACTGAGCATTTGAAATGTGGTTAGTGAGACTGAGTAACTGAAAATTTGAACTTAAATTGCCATGTGTGATTAGTAGCTGCCATATGAGACAGTGCAGTTCTAGAAGTTTTCATGATACTAGCTACATAACAGATATTCAAAGCATGTTGGATGAGTCTGAAGTGTTTGAAAATAAATATAACATAGGTGCCTTTAAATCCTACCCTTTCAAATGATATTTTAAAGAATTTCACTATGAGTAGTTCATCAACTATTCAAGAACATGCACTTTAGTGGTGATTACTAACTTCTACTGGTTGTAATGACATAATTTTAAAATGTGGCATATTCGAAAGTTTTAAATTGCAAAACTGAGCACTTTTCTTGCTTTTAAATAGGTAAACTTACTTGTAATTTATGTGCATGAACACTAACACTGTTATTATATGAAGTGATAATTGACATTCTTTCTTCTTATATTTATACCATGTCATTACAATTAAGAAGACCTCTCTGAAAGAATATTTAGACTGAATCAACTAAGCTTTAGCAAGAAAACTGTTTGCTATATATATTAATCACTGCAGTGCATGACACTATTGGAGTCATGCAGAGTATCTATTGTTAACCCTCTAACAGACTTCCTATGCAAGGTTAAGGAAGTCAAGAAGAGACAAAGCCAATCTACCCCCCAGTGGCTGAGCGAAGGACGTCAGCGATGTAACCGCTGTGTGATTACTTGGTCCTCCATTCGGATACCTCCAGGGAACAAGGCAGTTTGGAGGAGACGGATCTAAACCTCTATTATGAATGCATAATTGCTTCCCAATGTTTACTCACTAATTCACCCATACATTTGAAACATATTCATTGAGCCCCTCTCATGTGCCAAGCACTGTGTTCTGAGCTGGGGTCTTGCATGGTGCTTTAGGAATCGTACCTTCCCTGAAGGAGGTATCAGTCTGGTAGGGGAAGGGGAGAAGTGATCCAACAACTATGACAAAGTATAATTAAAATGAGGACTGACGCTGCCCACCGTGGCTAGCTTAGTGTTCTCATTCATTTTATTGCCTGTCTAGAAACCTTAATGAAACATAAATGCATACGAGAGAAAGCCCAAACTCCTTAGTTTTGCTCTCACCTTCTCCAAACTTACTTCTGAATCTGTGATACTATACCATTATATTCCCTTCTGTTCTGGTCAGCGGATAAAGACTAACTGCCCTACAAACACTAATGGGGCTTTTCTGACACTGCTTTTGCTCGTAAACTTTCACCTGCCTGGAACATGAGACAGTTAGCTCTGTTTCCATGTTTTCTACCTATTCAGATTCATTTACTTTATTCAAACATTGATTGAACACTGACACTCTGCAAGCACCATGGCCAGCAGGTAAATACACGCCCTGTTTCAGATAACTGAGAATCTGGACAGGGTGGGATGGAGCTGGGGAGGCATACAGTAAGTAAATGAATACTTTCAAAACACCAAGTTCCATGGAAGAAACGAATAGGGTGCTAAAATAAGGAGAACTGTCAGGGGAGAGAGGTTATTACACAGCCACTTAAGAGTGGCTGGGGAAGGGCCCACTGAGATGTCAGTTAAGCTGAAGAGATTTGAACTTTCCCAAGGAGTTAGTCATGCTGAGAGTTTGGGGAAGAACAGTAGCAACTAAGGCAGTGAAGCGGCACAGTATATGAACAGAAAGGAGGTCGGTGTTGTTCCTTGGGGGCTTGAGAAGTGGGTAGGACCATACTGTACAGTGCTTTGCACCCCAAGATAAAAAGTTTGGATACATACAACAGGGAGCCCTTGAACGCTTTTAAGCATGAAAATAAAATGATCTAATTTCCCTTATAAAGAGTTCACCCTGACTGCAGGTGGAAGGTTGATTTGATTGGTGGGGCAATTGAGGTAGTGGGGAGGGCACTAGGAAGTACAGCAGAGTCCAGGGCCTAGAGCTATAGCACAAGGGAGAAAATACAGGGGCTTGGAATAAGGTGGGGCTGGTACAGACAGCAAGAGATGAAAAGAATTGGCATCTTTTAGAGATAAAATGGACAGAACTCAGTGAAGGACTGGATATAAAAAAAAGAGGATGGAATAAAGGATAGGTTCCATTTTGGGCTTGATCAGAAGACGGTCCCATGTATCGAAAAGAATGGAACATATGAGGAGAAATTTACAGACACAGGTGGACATACTAAGTTGGAAATGCCCACGGCAGTCAGGTGGACACACATGTATGACATGAAGCTGTGATTCGAGAGGACTGGGCTGGAAGTGAAGACTGGGGGTGATGAACATTGATTGAGATGATATTCAATTCTGGAATGGAGGGGGTCACTAGGGAAGGAAGTTTAGAAAAAAAAGAAAGGAGCCTGGTACCACTCCCTAATGAATGTAGGTATTTAATACAGGATAGAGGAGGAGAAGCCAACAGAAGAGCCAGAAATGCAAGAAGAGAGCCAAAGGAGAGAAAGCTGTCACAGAAACCAAATGAAAAAAAAGCAGAGAGAGAAGGGGAGAGAGGGAGGGAGGGTGAGAGGGAGGGAGGGAGAGAAGGAGGGAGAAAAGGAGGGAGGGAGGGTTGGTTTCCAAAGATGAGACTGGGACAAAAAAAGTACCCATCCATGTCCCAATCCAGAGTTCCCATTCTGTGTATCTGTAAAGCCTTCCTAAACCTGGCCTAACAATCACTAGATCCACTGAATGCCTGTGTTGTGACTGTTCATACAATTCACTGGGCAATGAATCTTGGAGTACTGTGAAATCTCTTCTTTGATCTTAAATCATGATTTAAATATACCAGAGGAATTGGAACATTTCATGTAATTGTATCTTCTTTCTGAGGAGTGGCTGATGTCTTATTCTTTTCCTGATCCCATTGTGATCAGTAAATATTTGGCACTCAGTATCTATTTTCCTAAAACTACTCCTGGGGAGAGCGGGTGTGTGCATGCGCTCATGTAAACACTCAAGACAAGTGGGATCTTTGCTCCACCCACAGAGACTATCAAGCAAACGCTTTACTAAGGGACTTGTTGTTCCAGCAGGGCTGATGGGCTTGGACTTGCTGAAAGCCTTGTGGCTGCAAAATAACACTGGGGTTCTTAGCTGGCTTCCAGTCATAGCCCTTTGACAATTTGGTAAAAATTAGACACCTTCTCTTTCCTACTTCTAAAAAACACATGTATACACTAATTCATGCACTCCTAAAAATTACAGATCCTCTCCCTCACCCCTAACAAACAAATATGTTGGGCATGTATATGTCCACCAAATGTCACAAAGGTGATGGGTTTCCCCATCTCAGACCCGTCCACAGAGCCCTGGAGTCTGAATATCAGAATGAGAAAAGCTTCTCGGCAGCAGGGGCACTCTAACTCTACAACCCCACTGCCTGCCACAGAGCTGATGGTAGACATTCACCAACCTCAGCAGCTGCTCTAAAGTGCACCAAAATACACCCCCATGCTCAAACTCAAATGTCCATATGGTTTCAGCATTTACTTTTCCACTTGTTCATTCAATACATGCTTATTAAGTGCCTGTTAAGTACTTCAGTACAGCAGGAAACTACAAGAAGGAAGTCTGGAAGCTTCTGTACTTGTACTCTGTCCCTGGCTGAAGGTCTAGGAAACTGTAATGAAGCCTCCGTAAAAAACGTTGCTGCTGCAGTGTTGGATGTAAGTAATTTTATGGGATGTGCCATGTCAAAAGCAAACTGAGATCTCAACATCATGTGTGAGGGTTAGATTTGGGTGAGATGGAGTAAACTGTTGCTTCTATTGGATGATTTCTGATTTGCAGGTAAGTGCCTGAAATCTTCCAAAATTGTCTTCCCTTTCTCTACTTAAAGCCTCAAATTCTAAACTGAGAGATTCATGGGAAACCAAGATAGAATAACATGCAATCTTTGACTTGCATGTTATAGAAGAGGGGAATCAAAATCTTCTAGAGTGTGAGTTGATGGTAATTCCAGCCAGCATAAAACATCATCCTCTAATTGAGGTTTAAGCAATTATTCTGAGAAAACAAAGGAATGAATAATTAAATCTGATTTTAGGGGAGGAAAGGACCTAGGATATTTCAAGGAAAAGTAAAGTACTTGAATAAAATACTGAAAGATAGGCAGAGCTGCTATAGGAGGAGAGCGATGGGATGGCACAGGCAGAATGAATCTAAGCAAAAGCAGGGTGTGCGATGGCTCAGAAGGCTCTTGGCGAAGAGACAATTTCATATACATGGCTCATTGAGTTCCAGAAGAAAAATAGTAGGAGATGGCGTTATAAATATAGATTTGGGTTGGATCACAGAAGCCCTTGAGTATTGAAAACAAACTTCTTAACACGGCCCCTAAATTCTCATTCCCTCTACATAACCACCTATCTCAGCTGATGGTGACTAACAGCCCAGTTATCCAGGCTAAGGATATTAAGGTGTCTTCAACTCTAGACTCTTGAATGTCCCAATCAGCTGGCAAATCTAGACCATTCTACTTGATTAAAGTGCCCAACCAAAACTGCACTTGATACTCTAGTCACACACTCATGTATTGAGTCCCTAAGTTTGGAACTCATTTCATTCTTTCTATAGTTGGTTGCTGATGGGGCAGTTACTTCAACAGAAAAGGAACAGTACCTTTTCTACTTTTGTCTTTTTCCAATATCTCAGACATACTAAAGCTTTTAAAACAATCCATGTGTTAGTCTCATGACCAGGAGTCTGGTATTTACTCACTAGAGATATGTAAAGTTAGTAGGGTACAATGAAAATACTTGGGCAAATATCCTTGTACATTGGGGAGTATTACTAATAAACTTCTAGAAATAGGTTTGGCAAGCTATGTTTAAATTTTGATAGATTCTCCCTAATTGCCTACAAAAAAAGACTGCAAAATGTGTGTTCCCATCAACAGACTATGCATGTACACATTTCTCCACATCACTGATTAACACTTGATATTATAGAAATTTAAACTTCTGTATCACTTGTAATACTCCATTTCTCAATCATTAGTAAGGCTGGGTAGGTACTTTACCATATACTTACATGCTGGGTGAATTTTTTTTTGAAGTGTCTTTGTCCATTTTATTTCCTAATAGAGTGTTTTGTTTTTTTCTTATTACTACGTAGCAGGTCTCTATATATTATAGCCACCAGCCTGTTGACTGCTGTAAGTGCTGAAAATAATCTCTCCAAGTCTTCTGTTTGTACTCAGACCTCCTTCATGGTATCTTTCATCATTCAGAAGTTTACAATTTTATATAACCAAATCTGTCAATCTTTATTTTTAATGACTGCTGAGTTTTATATCAAGCTTAGAAAAATATATAACAAAAATGTCTTCCTACTTTTTCTTAGAAGGTTCTTCTAAACTTTTGTGTTTAGATCATGAATCTGGTGTTTATTTTTGTATGATGTGAGGTGGGAGTCTCATATGGTATTTTATTCTTGTAATAAAATGCTGGGTTTGATAATATTTATTAAACTGCATCCATTTTATATTCATTAATGAATTTGCACTACAGTTTCTACCTTGTAAAATTTTAGAAGGACGTGTATCTAGCTGTTAATAGTAATTACATTTGAAAAGTAAAATTCGGAAGCAAGGATATTTTATTTTGAATACTTCTGCACTTACAAGTATTCTTTCAGAGGGCAGTATTAAATTGACAACTCGACAAAATAAGAGATTTTGATAGCTACTGAGTAAAGGTGTAACGATCAGACCCAGGTTGTAGGAAGATGATTGACAAAATTAAATGACTGAGGTGGAGGGTAACGTATGAGAAGGACTTGAGCCAGAACGAAGACAAGAAGGTCAGAGAGGCAAGGCTAGTGCTGGAAGGCTGAGAATGGAGTCAGAGGAGTGAAAAGGAGAAAGCAAGGAAGAAAACCAGAAGAATGATGTAAGGCTGTGAACTGCCATAACTCCTGGAAAAAACAATGCTGTCAGTCGTTTTTGATCATTAATGCTTTTGTGTATCTTTCATAATAAGCAAACAGAGAACTGAGAATAACCTAAAGCTACAGCATATTCATTTCCAGCACTGATATGGTTTGGATGTTTGTCCCCTTCAAATTTCATGTTGAAATGAGATTCCCAATGTTGGAGGTGTTTGGGTCATGGGGGCAGAACCTTCGTGAATGGCTTTGGGCCACCCCCTTGGTGATGAGTGAATTCTTGCTCTGAGTTCACAGGAGAGTGTGGCACCCCCTACTTTGCTCTCTCTTGCTCCTGCTCTCGCCATGTGACATGCCTGCTGCCCTTCACCCTCTGCCACATTCATAAGGTTCCTGAGACCCTCGCCTGGAGGAGATGCAAGTGCCATGCTTGTACGGTCTGCAGAAGCATGAGCCAGTTAAACCTCTTTTCTTTATAAGTTACCAAGCCTCTGGCATTTCTTTACAGCCAAACAAGAATGGCCTAATACAAACATCAACAATATTCCATCTGTGCTTTCTTTTTTCCTTCAAAAATTATCCTGTGTGCTGCCTTCCTTAAAGAAACACCTGTGTCATTGGTTACTAAACTTTTTTCCAACCATGGCAATTTATCTCACCCTCTGATTTTTACCAGTATTCAAATGTGACTCCATGACAGAAAACAATGCTGCCATGGTCCCTGCTTCTTTTGGGGCAAGTGTTTGATTTCCTTAGCATGATTTTGTCTCAGAAGTCTGTGATTCTCCAGAGAGGGACTGAATCTGGTTCAACATGTATCTTCAGCTCCGGGAGGAAGCTGTATGTGCCTGTTGTAAACTCTGGCATAGGCTGGGTGAATCGTAGCTCACAGGTGCATTTCAGCTCAAGAAGAGCTCCTCTTGAGACTCCACCTAAGACCTACCTTGAGGGAGCTGGGGACTCCCTTCCTTCCTACTTGTAGAAAACATGGGAAAGGGAGAAAGACTTGTTGGCCAGAAAGCTTGTATTTAATCACTTTGGCCTGGATCACATATTTCCCCTTTGGTCCCTACAAAACTGAACCAATCTGTTCTACTTACACATATCTGATTTTTAAAACCCTGATTTATGACACATTCATGCATCCCCATTGTAGTAGTATTTAGATCAGTGTTCAACTGGGTAGTCCTGGCTGCAGAATCAGAGACTAATGGGTTTTTCCTTTGAATTATTATTCCCATTGTTTTCATGTTAAAGTGACTTACCACACAGAGATACATCTCTTGTAGGATTAAAAAGAAAGACTCTGTTAAATATTTTCTGTCTGTCTAGATAGCAACATGTGGCTTTTAGGACAGGTGAACTTATGGCTTGGAAATTAAAGTTGATTTCAAAGACTGCATGTTTCCTAGTTTAAAATCCTGTTACTAGGTAAAAATCCCCAAAACTGAGACCTAAAAATGGCAATGGGGCCAAAAATAAAAACTAAAAGATTCTCATCACTGAGAAAAAATACTATGAACTTGTTTGATTTGTTTATAACACTTAGCTCTATAAAAGCTGAGCCATGAATTTTCATAATATTCAATTCTTTTACAATGAAGCAGCCAATGAATAGCATCAATAACAGTACAAAAATCAACTTTTTTCTTTTATCTTTCTTCGCTTAGCTTTGAATTAATTTTTGTGTGTGTTTCAATACCAATTTTCAAAAATTATAAGGAAACATAAATGTGAGGCTAGTTGGGTCAGGGAAGGGGTTTACTGGTGATCACTGTCTGACAGCTCATCTTTACAGGCTTTTGTCAGTAGTTCTGAAAGGTATTCAAGCAGAGGTTCCATATGAGAATTTGCCACGATTTTTAGAAACTTTACAACATATAATTTTGTGGAATTTGCATTCAAATAAATGCTAGCTTAAAAAAACACACCTGCTTGTTTCTATGACAATAGGCATAGTGAAATGATGCTTGCACAGATGTGATGATGAATGTCACCCTGTTATTGCTGTTACTTTTTTCCTTGAACAATTCATCAAATTCTTCTCTGCTATCTATCATTCAACCATTTGATATGCCTCAGTAGACAAAACTATGTCACAGAAGTCGAAAGGATGTTTTGGTAATACTAAGAAACCAAAAGATATTATTCTATTGTTAGCCCTGAGACAATATTTATTGACTTTGCTAACTGGATAATCAGTGTCCTTCTATAATTCAGTAGTAAAATATTTAATAGCTAAGGAAGAATAGAATTCTGTGTTTGTCTTATAATCAATGCATGTTTCAAAATACTTATTGTTTTTAATAAAGGTAATTTTTAAATGTAATGCTGTGTCTTAACATATAATAACATATAATCTGGAAAGGTCCAACTCATTGTAAAGCTAAATCCTCAAATTATATATAATTCAAAAACTTATTTTTACAATTTTCTTCTATATAACAACCATTATAACTACTGAAAGCATTAAACTTCTAAAATATATTATGTAAGTATGCATTTTTAAATACTAGATAGCCTACATTATCATGAGTATTTCTAATTAAAAATTACTAACAAACATATATATTACCTCATATAAAGTGATTACACCATATGTTTGAGTTGGTTCTCTCCACTGAAGAAATATCTTCTCTTCAAAGGTACTTCCTTGTATGGATTCAGTGGGAACAGCACCTGGGACTAAAGGAGGGTGGGAGGAAATAAATGTTTAAGTAATAAACAATTAAAAAGTAGATTTTTCTAGACTTGGTTTTAACCTTCTATTGAGAGAAAAGATTTTAATAGTCCACACATATACTCAATTTTTCTTTAAAAATCTGGAATCTTAAACCATTTTAGCTACACTGTCTTGATTAAAAGAATAACTTTATCATTTTTTTCTTAAAAGTTTTAATCAATTAGACAGAGCTCAGTCCCATCTATTAAATAAACGTTTTTACTCTTCCAAAAGAAATGAGGAAGGATTTCAAGTGATGAGAATTCTCACATACTCCTTGCGGAAGTGTAAACTGGTAGAGCCACCTTGGAAAATTATTAATAGTATTTAGTAAAGCTGAAGATGCACAGAACATATGACCCAATGGTCCCACATGCAGGTATATTCCCTAGTAAAATTCTCGCATATATGCACCAGGAGACATCTACAAAAATGTTCACAAAGCAGTGATTTTTGTAATAATAATAAATGAGAAACAAGTCAAATGGTTTAGTAAGTTATGTTATAAAATAAAGTACTGAAAAGATTGAAAGTAAATAACAGTTATATATCACATGGATTCAAGTTATAACCATAACACTGAATGATAAAACCATGCTAAAAATATATATGAACTACTGTACTAATATATCTATTAAAATACATACAAAGTAGAAGTTGATATAGATGAAATAACAATATAGTCTTTAAACATTATTTTATTTGTTAATACTATATGTGATTTGGGGGAAGTTTGATGCCATTTTTCACAACTTAAAATACATAACACCTTCTTATAAGTTTGCAAAAAAACTAACAAAAGTGAAGATGTTATTTGCCAATTTTCTATAAAATAATATTCAATATCCTTATAAAATATTATTTATCCCATCATCATTTTAAATGTAGTTTTTTAGTATGCTTCATGTTATATACAATTTAGTGTACTAGTATGCCTATCTTATTTACAAAATAGCTATCCTGTTTATAAATATGCATATATTTTGGGGCACATGATCACATTTTTTGGTGATGAAGTGAATGACCAATAAGCAGTCGGAGAGAACTCACCCGTCCTGATTTCAAAACTGACTGCAAAGCTACAGTAATCAAGACAGTGTGGTGTTGGCATAGGAGACATATATATCTTTACATAGATAAAGATATATAGATAGATAGATAGATAGATAGATAGATAGATAGATAGATAGATATAGATATGGAATCAAACTGAGAATCCCAGTACTCAAGAAACCCTTACAGTTGCAGTACATTGATTTTCAGTAAGAGTACTGGGAACATTTAATGAGGATAGATTAATCTTTTCAACCAATGCTACTGGCACAACTGGATATCCACATGCACAAGAATGAAGTTGGATTTCTATCTCACACCATATATAACAATTAAATCTGAATAGTTTAAAGACTTAACTGTAAGAACCAAAACTATGGAACTCTTAAAGAAAGCATACACATAAATAAATCTTCATGACCTTGGATCAGGCAACAATTGCTTAGGCATGACACCAAAAGCAAAAGCAATGAAAGAAAATCTAGATAAAATGTACATTATCACAATGAAAACCTTTTGGGCATCAAAGGACACTATTAAGACAAGACACGGAATGGGAGAAGGCTTCTGCATATCACATATATAAGAGATTTGTATCTAGACTATAAAAGTAACAATATTAAAACCCAATAATAAGATAACAAATAGTACAATTAGAAATGGGCAAAGGACCTGAATAAACAGTTCTCCAAAAAAAGACAAACAAATAGTCAATAAGCACAGGAAAAGATACTCAGTATCATTAGCTAGCAAGCACTGTAAATCAAAACCATAATGAGATATCACCTCATACCCACTAGCATTACTATAACGAAAAGACATGATAACAAGTGCTGGCAAGAAGGAAGAGTAATCGGAAACCCCATACCCTGCTGGAGGGAAGGTAAAGTCATGCTGCTACTTTGAAAACACTCTGGCAGTGCCTCAATTGGTTAAACACCGGTAGATTTACAACATAACCCAACAATTTCACTCCTAGGTATGTACTCAGGAAAAGTGAAAAAAATGTTAATTAAAAAACTTGTTCATGAATATACATAGCAGCATTATTCATAATAGCCAAAAAGTGAAAACAACCCAAATATTTATCAAATGGTGAATGGACAAACATATCTCAATAAACTTTTTTAAAAGGGGTTGGAAAAAATGTTTTAGATTGTGAGAGGATGTGAGCAGTTTTTTAATGATTGCTAAGACTATCACAGATTGGAAAGCCTGCCTAGGATTTCAAAAGGACTCATAGATAGTATGCCTATTTTTTTGAGATTAGAGGCTACTTATATATAAATGTAGAACATTTACAGTTATTCCAATTAAAGTCAAGTGTTGTTTGGCAGAAAAAACATGCTGATTCATATGGGAGGCCTGGGTTCTGACTTAAGACTAACAGATGATTAAATTGTGCAATTTGGACAAATCATTGAACCTCTTTAGGTCACATTTGCCTCATTCCTAAAATGAAGTTGGATTAAGTTGATTTTTTGTTTTTTGGAAATAGGGTCTTGCTCTGTCATCCGGGCTGGAGTGCAGTGGGGCTAGCATTGCACACTGCAGGGTCAACCTCCCAGGTTTAAGTGATCTCTCACCTCAACCTTCTGAGTAGCTGGGACCATAGGTATGCACCAGCATGCCGGCTAATTTATTTTTAATTTTTGTAGTGATAGGGTCTCACTATGTTTCCCAGGCTGGTCTCAATCTCCTGGGCTCAAGTGGTCCCCTCCTGTGTTGGCCTCCCAAAGTACTGGGATTATAGGCATGAGTTACTATACCCAGCCAAGTTAATTTTAACATGGAAACCCTAAATAGCACATAAATATGAAAATAATTGTTAGTCCTATGTTGAAGAAATTTATATACGACTACATTGAAGCAACAAAAAACATTAGAAATGACAACACTGGTGAGTTCTAAGAACACTGGAATTCCAAGCTCTGAGACTAAAATGTTCATCATAATTAGAAGTTGAACTAAAACAGGCCATGCCTGAGAAAACTCGACTAAGTCTCTTCCTCTTAACCTGGAAAGTGTTTATGATGATGACATCATCAGTTTTCTCACACCATCAAGATAACTAAGATGAGTGACTATATTTTGTGATAATATTTCTTTTTCTTTTTAAGTGAAAGCAAGATTATTAAGAAAGCAAAGGAATAGAAGAATGGCTACTCCATAGGCGGAGCAGCCAATGATATTTCTTATTTGAAAGTATGTGTTAATCCATGTGCAGATGTAAAGAAGGTGAAGAGTTAGACAAAACAAATATTTGTTTCATTCAATTCATATAAAAGAAAATACTAACAGTAATATGACATAGGAGGTATTCAAAATCATGTTAGGAAGAGGATATCTCAGAAGGATGGACTTATTAGAATGTACTGGTGGTGACCCTGTGGTAAATGGCAGTAGAATAGTTGACAGGAAACCCTAATGGGGATTCAGATAATCACTTTAAGGTCAGAGAAAGACAATGTAAATTAAAACAATATGAATAAATAATTAATATACTACTAATTAAGTTACGGAAGATAGTACCTCATAGTAACTTAGGTCTAGTACCTATTTTTAGAAGCTCTGGGAATTCAGGATCTGGGATATAAAGCCATAATACCTAAGTTTGTACAACTTATCCCTGGGCTGTATAGGATTCTACTAACATTAATGAAAGGTAAACTTTTTCCCACACAATTTCTGATGAAAAAAACTGTATTTCAATAAAAGTATTATACTATAATAAAACTCACAATGTTCAATGAATTATAACTTTTGTTGATGGATAAACAAAGTGACTCCCCAATTCTTTTCTCTTCAAACTGGATACTGTTTGACAATTATTCTATTTCTTTCTTCTCTTTGCCTTTTCTGAAGTATTTTTTTTGGAGGGGTTACAAAATATAATTTGAAATTAAAATTTTTTCTAATTAATGAAATGCTAGTGTGCTAGGAAAACAATAGATTTTTATTTGGAAGTAATGCATGCTCCAGCTTCAGGGACTACCAAGATAATTTAAACAAACAAAGTAATTCTGTCCTCATGTTTTGATGGAATTTAACAGAATTCCTAGCTCATGACAGTTCTCAATTTGAAACCCATAGTGTTCAATAGGTTCATGCTTTAGCAGTATATATCTGGAAGTGACTGCATTTTATTTCTCTCATTGATGTAACCATTATTGTTTATTAAAACATGAATTAAATGCTTATCAACAATACTTTATTATTTCATTTAAAGACCTAAGGTATTTTGGGGTGTTTATTACTTATTCAATATCACGCCTATTGCTATAGAAGAAAAACAGACAGTACTTCTTGTCAAGTAGTTTACAATAAAAAGAAAAAAATACATACAAATAACATAATGAGGGAGCAAAGAAGAATCATGAGTGGCTATGAATCATTACAATACTAAGAAAGGCCCCTTACTGACAGCTACAACCAGCTCTCCACGTAAATTTCTTCTATCCCTAATGTATCTAAGAATTGTTATTATTCTCACTTCTCAGATCAGGAAATTGAGGGTCAGAGATTTAAGGATCTTATGACGTACAATTAAGGTCAGAGGGATGTGAATAACATAGACTGAAGAGCTGGAGACAGCTATGTGAAGGACCTGAAATTGAGGAGAGCTTCAGCGGGTAGCAGAGTAGGCAAGCTTGAGAAGCGGCCAGGAGAGCCCCCGACTGGCCAAGGAGAACAATCAGGCAACGATGGGAAGCCCAGGATGCACAGAGCAGGCACAGGGACCAGCACTCAGGGATGGCTTTGCAGAACAAGCTGATGTGAAGGAGAAGTTATTACTCCTAGAATATGAGCCAAGAATATAGAAGACCTTGACAGCCAAGGCACTGGAATGAAGATTAAGTGAAGAGCCACTCAAGACTTTTGTAGAGAGAGAGCCAAGATGAAAATACATTTTTAAGATTAGTGAGTGAGTGAGTAGGGGGACATTAGAATAGAAAAAGACTGGAACCACAGAGAAAAGGTAGAAACAATTACAGAAATTTCAGCATAAAATAATAAGGATTTGAATACAGCCAATGGAAATTGACAGAAAAGAACAATCTAAAACTTTGGAAGTAGAAACAACAGATGTTAGGACCAGAGTCAATAGAGAAATGTAAGGCAGGAAGGAGCCAGCCATAACTTGATGACAATGTGGACACCATCTTCTCCTCTTCTGGGAGATGAGAGAGAGTTGGAAGAAACAGAAATAGAGCTTCTGGTCTCAGCCTTGCCTGAGTGGCTTCCATCAAACTTAGACTCCCTCTCAAACAACTGCTTGAGAGGAACCAACACAAGCAGGACTTGAGGGACAATAAAAGAGGAAAGAGAGGATGTGCAGTGAGTTCCTCATCTACTCCAGCTATTTCTATGTTTTTCTTCTACAAAAATACGCAGGTGCTGGGTAGGTAGAAACACTCAAAAATACTTTTTTAGCTCTTTAAATGAAACGATAAAGTAGTCTAAACATTCAACTCACGATTTAATCAAAGGTCAAAATTACATTATCAGTTACATGAAGAAACAAAAAGCTAAACAACTATTTTTCTTAGGAATAGTCAGTTCATTCGTTTAATGGGCTTCCTACATTCTTTGTCATTCATTTTGATGCCGGAAAAATGATTTTTAGGTCAAATTTATGATATACTACCATTGTATTTTATGTACTATATGAATATGTCATTACACACAAGGGTTCCCTGTGTCATCTGTGTAAAGAAACATTTATATCCACGCATTGAGATTCAAGGCATAATTTTACTGTTTTAAATTGTTATGGAGGTTTCCTGTATATTTGCTTTTTTGATGCGTTACTGGTGACATGCATGGTTTATTTGTTAAGTAGTTGTTTATTAAAGTAACATCCGGTTTCAACATTGTTCCTGTGGAGAAAAATGGCCTGTTTCATGACCACCAACTTACAGTTTCTCAAGACTGTGTTGAAAAGCAAGGGCAGCCCCTATTTAGTGCTGAAATTTTATCTGAACTATGAAAAATGTTTCAGAATGCCATTTAAATATATTTAGGTAAACATTTTATATAAATAATCTAATACCCAAAACAACAATTTTTCAGTCCAATGATTTTATATAAATAATCTAATACCCAAAACAACAATTTTTCAGCCCAATGAAATAAAACTTGAAGAACTATTGAGAGCAATATGGAATGATTATATATAGAAAAGTAACTGTATGAGTAATAAAGAATGACATTTCTATATCTCTACTCCCTCTTCCCTCTTTCAATCAGCGCTTAAGAATACAGAGTACAGATACACAGTTGCGTTGTTCAACAAAATAAGTAGTTCTTTCTTCCATCTGCACAGCAAAGATCTCGAAACAAAAGTTGTTTTTTGAAAGAACATGTTTTACACAAACATATCATTCAAAGGTACTCACGGTCTTCATCTGTCTGCACTATGAGTTCTTGGCTTTCCTTCCGGCCCTCTGGGTTCATGAGGATCAGTTTCACACTGACATTGGTGTATGGTGACAGGTTAGTGATCGTGTGTTGAGGGTGTGAGTTTTCTGTATCCCAGCTTACTTCTTCTCGCACTTGTTCTTGTCCTCCAACTTGGTAACAGTAGTGGACAGTGAGATTATAACTGTGGCAACGAGTTACATTATATCCAAATGGCTCCCAGCGGATAGTGATTTGCCGAGATTTGACCTCCACTACTTCTAGTTTTCTTGGGCCTCGCATGGGATCTATTTAGAAAAGAAGACAAAAGAAAACATGAGAGAGAAGAAAGATAAAGGCTCAGGTCAATCCCAAAGGTCACAGATATTCCCAGTTGTCCCCAACACCTGGTCTCCTCTTCTTCCTGGATAATAAATCCCTAAATCTTGGCTAGGCATTTGGCTACCCAGAATAAAGATGAAAGTTTCCATTATTTTCTGCAGATGGATGTGGCCATGTGCCTAAGTTCTGATGAATGGCATATATGATGAAATGTCCAAAATAGTTTCTGAGAGGTGTTCTTAAAAGGCAGGGGCTCACCATCTTTGGTCCTTCTTATTTCCTATTAGCTGGATGGAGGATATGATGTTTGGAGCTCAGGCAGCCATGGTGAACCATGAGACACTTAAATGTTAAGAATTCAAAGCAATGATGAAGGAGGAGCCAGGGTCTCTGATATCACTGAACTACCATACCAGCCCTGACCTTCCTACTTCCAAACTTGTCATTAGGAAAAATTAAATGCTATCTTATTTAAGCCTCTTTTTCTCTGGGTCTCTGATAAAATAAACCAATCTGCTTTTTTTTTTTTTTTGAGACGGAGTCTCACACTGTCACCCAGGCTGGAGTGCAGTGGTGTGATCTTGGCTCACTGCAAGCTCCACCTCCTGGGTTCATGCCATTCTCCTGCCTCAGCCTCCCAAGTAGCTGGGACTACAGGCACCTGTCACCACCTCTGGCTAATTTTTGTGTGTGTGTGTGTATTTCTAGTCGAGACAGGGTTTCACCATGTTAGCCAGGATGGTCTCGATCTCTTGACCTCGTGATCCGCCTGCCTCGGCCTCCCAAAGTGCTGGGACTACAGGCGTGTGCCACCACACCCGGCCAAAATAAACCAATCTTAATACTGATACATGTGTTTTATCTTTAAACATTAATTTATAATCATGTAATTGGAAAACAAGAGTAAAAGCTTGAGAATTATACATGAAATAATATAGTAAGAGAACATAAACTTCTGAGCAGAACAGGTATTTTTGGATTTCAATCTGAATAGAATTCCACACAATCAATGCTAAAGTAATTCTTGCCTGTTCATGATAATTTTTTAGTAATCTTATTTTAGCCCAAGCTCCAGGTACAGTTTCAAGCTTAGAAATCTAAATGACATGGAGAGAATATAAGCATTTTTGCATAATTTAAAACAAAATATATGCAGAGAAAGCTTAAATTTGTTTATGAAATAATGATGAAAATAAATACTACTACATAAATAACATTTACCAAGCACTTATAATGCACCATGCACTACTACAAAAAATTTAGCATTCAGGGTTTTAGGAAAAGCCTAACCTAAAATGTTCTGTGTTATACACCCATAGGTCATTTGATTCATAATTTTGATTTTTGTTTGTCTGAAGTGTGCTCACCAAATATGAATGTAAAGAGATCTACAGTTGAGAAGGGACAATAAACTTGAGATATAAAAGCTACAGTTTATTGCACACTTACTATGTGTGAGTTGCTTTCTATAAATTTCCTATTCCTCAAAATAATCCTGTAAATATTTTCATTTCTAATATATAGACATAAAAATTGTGACCAAGGTAGGCTCAATAACTTGATCAGGGTCAGGGTTTGCTGTGGCACTCAAATTTAGATCTGACAACTACAAATCATGCTGTCCCCACTCCACTGTTTTCTCTACCAAACTAAAGAGAATCAAATAAGAAGAAATCAGGATATTAATGATACTAAGACTTCACCTAAAACATGACCAAAGAATGTACAATATAATAAAGATCCAATGTATTTAAACTTGAGACAAAAGTGCTGAGAGGAATTCTTCCCCCTTTTCCTGCTACCTCTATAGACGAGAGGGTCAAGGCCATATTCCCCAGTTCAGCTGTACCAGAGAGCCTGGCCTGCATTTCAGGGTGCTGCAAACTTGTCTAGACTATTGTTGAAGTTCCCTTCTTGATTCCTATTTGCACATACATTCTTTGTGTCTGTTTTCTCCATCAATTATGCCACAGAGAGAACTTAAAATCCCCCCTTTTTACCTGCAACCTCTGACAAATGAAAATGTTTAAAATGGAATAATGTTAAATATGCAACGTAGCATTTACCAGATATCTGCTGCAATCATAAAATGGGATTAATAAAGATCATTCAAGCTACTCTGTCCTGTAATAAATCTAAGAACCAAAGATGAAAACTCCTCCAAGAAATCGTGAGTGGCATTCTCATGGAATGTTCCCTATTACAAAATTAATTTTTCAAATTTAAATTACTACTGTTGGGAAAATGTCATAAATAAATTATTTAGAAATAACATTGAAGGTTTTTTTTCCTAGACTAGTAACTTTTACAACTTAACGGAAATGTCTAATTTTATATAATGCTTCATTAGTTGAATGTTCATAAAAACTTCTAATAAGCTTCAGATCCCTATACATACACAGATCAACATGTGTCCCTTTGCCCTTTTCCTTATTAATCCCAGGCCTCCTATTCATCACAGGACTGTTCTAATGTATTTTCCTAAGGTTTTCATCAATTTTACTGACTAATAAAATGACTAAAGGCTTCAGATATTAGTTTAAACAAGAAGTACAGTTCTAACTTAATTTCAATGGAAAACTATTTTCCACTGCATAAATAAGTCTGCATCATTCAGTATTCCTTATCCAAGAAAATATATACTTAAATTAAAATTCAGGACTGAAAACAAAGGCTTCTGTCTGTGTACCGGTCAAGTATTCTTGAAATGCATGCTCCCTTTCTCTGTGAGCACCTTTTAGAATTCCATCATGGTAAAATTATGTCTCACATTTCCCATACATTTGCCAAGTACTATAGCTAAGCCTAACACAAAACAATCATTTCTATGACAAAGGCTCTAAATTGCCTATTGTCATGAGTGGTAATCAGACAGGAGACAGACGCTGTATGAGGTCTAAATCTTAGATGAAAAGAGGGTGGCACTCACTTTTTTGCATCTTTACGTTGAAGCATAACTACAGTTAACCAAAGCAAAACTATCTTACAGAAGCTTTTGCAGAGTATTTTCCTTTGTGCACTCTGTGAGCCTTTGACTATGGTCTGTAGTTCTGCTGTGCGCCTACTAATGTGATGCTATCAACGTGGCAGGGTCAATATCAATGGGGGTAGGAAGGGTCACATCAACATAGGATAGGGATGAAGGCCTCTTTGACTCTGATTCTCATTTGTCAAAAGCTTACAGGATAAGTTAAATCAATACCATGACACAGGGACACGGTCCACTTCAGATGGAGTACTGTTATTTTCTCTTACCAGGGTCCAAAGGCAAAGTTAAGAGGGATGGGGAAATGGCTGGAAAAGCAGATACATGCAATAACATAAAGGAAATGCCATGTGCTACCATGTACCTATGACAGCAGCCTCCTTTAATGATAGTGTTGATAGGCTATGACCAATGACTAAGGAAATCTGACAATTCTTTTAACTCATACTAAGCAAATTGCCTGATTTCAATGCTTCTTTGTTTTTACTTTTTTTCTGCCATTTTGCAAAATTAAATTCTGATCCAGAAATGGATTTATAATAATTACATCTCAAGTTAGTGTTTTATAATACCTTTGTTTTCAGTGTTTCTGCAGAGCGATTTCCATTAGTGTGCTGCTAACTGTGAATGAGGCATTCCACAAGGACATTTACTCTAGTGAGTTATACTGATGATCACTGAACACTCTGAAGGGCATCACTGTAGAAATATATCACACTGTAGGAAACAAATGGCAACTTCATAACCAGAAATGTGTAATTTTGGTAGGCTAATTGCAACTCACACTGCATTTCTGGGAGTAGAATACAAACACTGTCCCCCCAAAACGTGGCATAGCATTACAAGCATTCTATGTGCACAATATAGATCTCTTACAGTTAGATAACAGGGTAATATATAGTATTCATAGGACCACTAGTTGTAGGAAATTTCTCCTCTTTCCTCACAATCCTGAAGATGCTACTGAGAATGGAATTGATACCAAAGCCATTTTTCTTCACACTCACACCCTCTGGCCACACTGATGCCTCCCTGCTTCCCTGAAAGGGTATCATGACAGGCCCCGTTGGCATGAATCATGAGGCCAGCGGGTCCACTGTGGGCCCACTGACTCATGGTAAGAGATGAGGATGGCCTCCGTATGGAGAAGTGCACTGGCTGTCGCGCAGGAAGCTCAGTCAGTGAGCTCTTACCGACTCTCCCACTGATGCCTGCAGCATTTTTCATTCTGTTCTTTTTCTGCCAGCTTGAGCCAGGTTTCCAGCAGAGAAGTCTGACCTAAGGGACGAGCAAGCCCACTTCTAGCCTCCAGCACTTCAGCATCCTATTTAATCAGTGATCCTGGCTCCTTCTACATTCAGTCCTATTTTTCTATGAACAAGGGCAAAAACTGACAGAAAGGATCAATTTCCATTGCAGGTTCAATTCACAGCTCATTTCTTTGGAACTCTGCACTTTACCTTTTATTACTACTACAGTGCTTTTTCAGAAACTCAATTTCAGAACCTGTGAGAGATATTTGGGTATAATTTTAGGATTCTGTCATTGATAATCAAAAACATAGATTACAACCAATGCTTCCACTAACAGGTTTCTCTTTTCTACCTCTCAATGAACTCTATGGAGGTGTATTACAATAAAGGGAATAACAACCAGAATGGCATGGTGGGCCCCTTCAGGACCTCCAGCTATTGTACTCCTGCCTCACCAGTCACACTAGAGGGTGACAGAATAATAAAGCAATAGCTCCCTTTACTTTACTATTTAGTGAAATCAGAGCAAAGGTCCGAGTAACTAATATTATAGTGGCCTACCCCAAAATTCAGTATTCCTAAGCAGCAACGATTCTGGGTACACGGCCTTGTTTTTAGGTGAAGTAGTTAAAGGCTTTCAATTGGTCAGTGCTTTCCAGAGTTTAAAAAGTACCTTGTCAGTCAAGCTGAAATTGCTGGGATACAACAATCTTTAATTTACACTGCCCTACAGGCATCTATGTATTGGTGATGTAATGGAATGAATTCAAACTTATCCTAAAAATTATATAAATTTGAATATATTTTTCCTCCAGAATACTTTTCATAGATATCACATTAATAGTTTTCACATTTTATCATAACAAGAATCAAAAAATGCCCTTGGAAACAATCTGTTTTTCTTAAAAAAAATCATACAATCCTATCTATATAAGGGAGAATAGTATCTTCCTAACAAATAGGCCAAATTTCAAAAACAGTACTCGTTTAAGAGAAGCAAAAAAAAAAAAAAAATAGTCTTACAGAATAAATGAAGGAAAGTGTAACAATGCCAAAGTCTACACAAAATCATTCTACTTTATTTCTTGGTTTAAGATGGACATAGTCTCACCATGTCTTTCTTGTATTCCAAATGCTGGTTTGAACTCCGCTTAAATTGTAAAGGTAAGTAAACTACTGCCCCATCTCGCTGGGAAATAGATTATCTACATAGCAGCTAAATAATTTAATTTAAATTATTAAATTTAAAATTTAAAAAACTAATCATTTAAACTTCCATCATATTTGAAAGCTGGAATTCTTATTTACATGTTATGGCAAACATTCAGGATTATCTTATATAATAAAATGACTAGGATATACACTTATGGTAAGAACACAGATCTCAGGTAAGGGAAAATAACACTCTAAACATAGGCCACAGCTGACAGCCTAGAGGGAGCACTCCCTAGCGGTGTTAGGTAATGTTGAATGTTAGGTAATGCAGTATGTCCAAATGCTTTGCTTAGTTCTTGGTTTGGCTAGTACATTTAAAAAATAAAGTAAAAGAATACATACTGGACCCTGGGCTAGTCATTCAAGGTACCTGGTTTCAGAATAATTTCACCAAGTCTTTCAGGATAAATATTTTGAGAATTTTTTTAAGTTTAAATTTTTAAGTAAAAAGCTTGCTGAATGCTGAAAGTTCAGACTTCACCACTACGCCATATATCCATATTGCATGACTGTACTTGTACCCCTAAATCCATAAAAAATAAAAATGTTATTGAATAGAGAGGTTGGAAAAATAGGGGTAGAAATTTACTGTTGATACCTTCCAAAATAAAGAAATGTGGGTATTGGTAAGGCACTTAACAATGATAACATGTCATATTTTATTCTCCCTGAATGATGAACTGTACAAAAATAAGGTTAGAAGTGTCACAATGGTTGAAATATGTTTTCATTTTAAACAGAATAATTTTTTGTTGGTGTTTAGGGTTTTTGAAGTTTTAAGTAATAAAACCTTTAAAACACATTGAAAAGTACAAAATAAAACAATATTCTGTGTATCCACTAATATCAAATGTTAACATTTTATGTTTTGTTTCAGATCACTTTTTATTAAAGAAATAAAATATTACTGATATAAAATTTTGCCACCTTCCTACTTCCTATTCAAAGGTTATTATCTATCATTCCCAAACATGGTTTTGTACTTTTATTATATATATCTAGGATGCTTAAAAATTTTCAAAAATGCTACTATTTTTTGCAACATGAGATTTCATTCAATATAGCAGAGTTGAAGCTATGTTAGTTTAACTCGTGTCTAGAATTACATTAAATAAATAAAATACAGTTTACTTATCCATTCCCTTACTGCAGAAAAGATAGCTGAGTTTACCTTTTCTCTATTACAAGCAGTGCTACGAGCAGCATCTTTGTCTATACGCCCTCCTGGCCAGTTTCCCTTAGTGCATGTTAAAAGTAAGACTGCTGACTTGTAGACGTTATACATCTCTAAGTACACCAGACAATGTCAAACTTCTCTCCAAAAGAAAAACAACGTTCAGATGTTCCATTTTATTTGCTAAAAAAGGCTGCATTTCAAGGCTATGGGCCTATACTGGCTCCGAAGGACAGATCTTAAAGTAATGGTTCCAGTTAAATGTAAATAAGCAAAGTCTAATGTGCATTTATTTTTTTTTTTTTTGTTCTTCTGAGATGGAGTTTCACTCTTTTGCCCAGGCTGGAGTGTGGTGGCACAATCTCAGCTAACCACAACCTCCACCTTCTGGTTTCAAGCAATTCTCCTGCCTCAGCCTCCCAAGTAGCAGGGAAAACAGGTGTTTGCCACAATGCCTGGCTAATTTTGTATTTTAGAGTTGGAGTTTCACCATGTTGACTAGGCTGGTCTCGAACTCCTGGCCTCGTGATCCACCTGCCTCGGCCTCCCAAAGTGATGAGATTATAGGCATGAGCCACTGCAACCAGCCCTAATGTGCGATTATGAGTTGCATCATTTATTTGGCATAGTATTTCAAATAGAGATTTACAATACATAGAACTATTTCTTTCTTTGGCTATAGCAACTGTATTTGACAAAGGTTTATGTTAAGAATTTCTCTCAACAACCACTCATTATATCATATTATTATTGTGTTTGTATGAAAACAAAATATTCAAACTCATCAAATAATTAGATAAATTAATAAATTAAGAATACATCCATAAAGTAATTATTACAATTTCTGATTATAACAGAATGGCATATCATTTACTCTCAAGGACTCTCCCATTTGAAAACAACCAGATCCAGTATAAGACAATTTTTTTAATTGCGTAGGATGTAGTGTGTCTCCAGCAACACCTTACACCATGTCCCTTATCCAAAACAAAGGGTAAGGTGGAATTCTAGTTGTCTATATCAGCACCGGCATCCAAAGATTAAGCCATGGGCCAGGGGCAGGGAAGCCACATATGATGTTCTCAAGGTAATCTCATACGAATAACAGTGTGTAAAGTATCTGCAGTCAGTACCATCTCCTGATTCCAGCAAACACAAATACATATCTTCTATAAACACACTGATACATAAATATAGGCCTCCTACTTTCACAAATAAAGCCCACCCAAATATAAGCTCACTAGTAAAGATTAACAAAAATAACAGAAAACAAGATGCCCTGACAGAGTCAAAAGAGATAAGAAACAACAGATTCACATCACTCAAATTACCAGATTCAGAATATAAAATTTGCGTGCCACTTCTAAAATTAAAAATGTAATTATAAAAATGAACATGTAATACGTCACTGAAAATGACCAATTTTAAAAACACCTAACATAACTTTTAGAAATAATAACATTGTTGAAATAAAACAAAAACCTCAATGGATAGGACATTAATTATGTACTGTATAAAACTAGACAGCAAGATTGGACACAGCTTAAGACAGAATTAGTGAAGTAGTGCATGGATCAGAGGAAATTATCTAGAATGTAGCACAGAAAAATAGAAATAGGAACATAATAGAAAATAAGAAAGGAAGATGGAGGGCAAAATTAGAGGGTGTATCTATGTCTAATTGGCATTCCAGAAGTAGAACACAGGGAACAGAGGAGAGGCACTAACTGAAGACATAATGTCTGAGAAATTTCCAGAATTGACAAGAGATATCAGTCAAAAGATACAGAAAGTATAACATATACAAAAGATAGAAAAATTAAATTCCACATTTCAACATAATGTAGTTAAACCACCAACACCAAAATAATCAAAGAGATGATCTCAAAAGCATCTAGAGAGAAAAAGCACATCACCTACAAAGTAATGGCAGATTGACCAAAGAGTTCTAAACAACAACAGTGGAAGGCAAAAAACAAGGGAACAAAATATTCAAAGTACAAAGAGAAAATACGAATATGTCAACTTAGAACTATATACGTAGCAAAACTATCATTCAAGGATCAAGACAAAATAAAGCTAATTTCAAAGAATTGTACCTGAGTGAACTTACTACCAATGAACCTGCAATAAAGGATCACCTTCAAAAAGAAAAATGAGTTTTGAAAGAAGGTCTGAGATGCTAGAAGAAATGGTGAGCAAAAAAACATAAAACCTTATGTTTGTAAAATAACAACACTGTCTAATTTTAGAGCTTTTTATATATACAGAATTAGACTGCCGACAACAAAAGCATACACACAGGTAGGGCAATGCTCAGAGTTACAGTGTTGTAAGATCTTTCTATCACTGGGAAGGGAAGTTTAAGATATCAACTATAAACTTTAAGTATGCAAGGTAAACTCTCTAGGGTAATCACTATACAGATAGCCATAGGATAATACCTTCAGCAACAAGTAACTCATCTAAAGAAAAAAAGTTATTTCAGTCAATTATGGGAAAAAAACAAAACAAAAGAAAAAAGGCAAGGGGTGAGGGGAAATGTAGAAAAACAGGAAAAACCAGAAAGCAAACAGAAAAGTGGTACACAGAAGTCTACCACTAGTAGTAGTAATATATATATATATATATTACTACTACTAGTATATATTACTACTAGTATATACTAGTAATGACAATACATGTAAATAAAATATTGTCTATTAAAATGCCCAGAGAATTAAAGGTAAAATCAACATCGCGCCATAATCTGTTTACAAAAAATAAATCTAAGCTGTTTCACTATAACATTTTCCTGGAGGTTCTATTCAGTACAGTAAGAAATGAAAAGTGTAAGAATGAAACAAGAAAAAACAGCACTTTAATTATACACAATGTGACAGGCTTGGCAAACATGCAGGACCTACAAGTTATACAAAAATAGCAAATGTCAGCAAGGTGACCAAATATGGGATTAATTTTGAACTCCTCTGCATTTTTTGTATATTATCAAACTGAAACATTACTGAATTTTTTTCATTTACAACAAGATCAAATGATATAAGGAGCCCAGGAATAAATCTTACAAGACACCAATAATAGATAAAAATCCAAAACCTCATTGAAAGACATTAGTGAGGACCAAAATAATTGGAGTTATACCATGTTTATGAATGGGCAGACTCAATATGGTAAAGGTGTCAGTTCTCTCCAAGCTAATCTATAGAATCACTACAATTTCAATTAAAACCAATTAGAGTTTTAAGGAACTTGATAAATTGATTCTAAAGTAAATAAAGACGTGCAAAGGTCCCCAAATAGAACACTCCGTAGGAAGAATGAGGTAGGAAATTTTGTTCTGTCAGATGCCAAGAGTTATTTAAAAGCTACAGTAACTACACAGTGTGGTGTTGCTGAAAGAACAGACATGGAGCACAACAGAAATCCTGATGTTCTATATGATAGAGGTGGTGTTTCTGATTCCTGGGAGAAACACAAGTGGTGCTAGGAGAAGTGGATTCCTACTTTGTATCATATACAAAAATCAATTCTGACTCAATTAGAAGCACAAAAACCCAAATTTAATTTTTTAAATTAAAGAATGTAGGGGATTATTTTTTTCTGATTACAGGGCAAAGAAATAGTTCTTAAGCACCAACTATCAATGAAAAGCTCGATAATTTATGCTACACTAAAATTAAGAACATATTTATCAAAATGTATCATAAGGAAAGTGAAAACCTAAGCTAAAACCTTATTCTTGTAAAGAAGGGAAAACAACCAAACACAATAAAGACAAATGATATAAAGAGGTATTTAGTAGAAAAGTCAAAGGCAAAGCACAGAATAGAAGACATTGGCAACCACTAAACAAACGAGAGATATTGATTACATACAGAACTTCCACCAATCACAAGAAAAAGATGACAACTCAAAAGAAAAGTTGGTAAAAGAACAGGACTTTTGAAGAAGAGGAAAATTATAGACCATAAACGTGAAAATATGCTCAAGCTTAATACTAATCTGGGAAATGCACATTAGAGTCAAAGTAAATTCCATTCTATACCCACCAGATTCACAAAAATTAGAAAGTCTGGTAATACTGATTGTTGGCAGAATGTAGATCAATGCAATGTGTTATACATCATTAATGAGAGTGGGATTGGTACAGCCACTATGGAACACAAGTTGGCATCATCTTGTAAAGCTAACCTTGGAATACAATCCAGCTGTTATATTCTTAGGCATATATCCTAGAATAGTATTTCTTCACTTAGAAGAATAACCTGGCATATTTTCAAAAATACAGTCATGCATCTCCCAAAAACAGAGATACATTCTGAGAAATGGACTGTTAGGTGATTTCATTGTGTGAACATCATAGAGTGCACTTACCCAAACCTACACAGTAGAGCCTACTCCACACCCAGGCTATAGGGTGCCACCTACTGCCCCTAGGTTACAAACCTGAACAGCATGTTTCTGTATTGAATGTTGTAGGCAACAGAAACACAGTGGTAACTATTTTTGTATCAAAACATAGAAACGGTACAGTGAAAACATGGTATTATAATCATATGGGACCACAGTGGTATATGTGGTCTGCGGTTGACCAAAATGTCATTATGCAACACATGACCCTATAAAACTCTCTAGGCCTCATCCCCAGAGACTTAGATTTGTTGGGCCTGTGATGAAGCCCCAGAATTTGTATCATAAGAAGCAGCCTGGGTGATTCTTGTCATCAGAGAAATTTGAGAAACAGCCTAGAGCCCTGCTATTCAAAATAGTGTTGGTTCTCACACCAGCACAGCAGCATCCCCTGGAAGCTTACCAGGAATGCAGATACTCAGGCCCTACTTCTGACCTCCTGAAGCTGAATCTTCACCTGCACACTGAAGTTGGAGAAGTTCTGTCTTGGAGGAGTGTTTTTTCAGAGTGCAGGCTGTATCCCTAGGTCATATCACAGTGGCATTTGTTTTAACGAAAGAGAATAGAAAAGAAACATGAAAATGGATTTTAAAAGATATGGATTGTATCATGTAATAACCATGTAACAATGAAAATACATTTCACGCAGCATCTAAAGGGTTTGAAAAATGCATTCCTAGAGAAATTCTTCCCACTGGGCTCCAGGAGACATGTGCAGAAATGTCTTTACCAGCATTATTGTCAAAAGAATAAAAAAGAAAAGCAAGGAAACAATCCAAATATTTACTGAGCCAAAAGCAGATAAATATCCCTACAATGGAAAGTTAGACTACAGAATTAGCTATGGCTATGAGCTATATTGTGTTTCAGAAACACATAATATTGAATAAAAAAAACAAGTCCCACAGGACTACTATGATGCAATCTTATAAAACTGAAAAACATGCAAAAGGAAATGGTTTAAGAATACATACGTATGTGATAAAACTATTTTAATAACAATGTAAGAGAAGAGCAAAGGAAAAATTTACATAAAAATGAAGATATTGGCTACCTCTGTCCTGGAGACACAGGGATAAAATGAGCAGAAGACTACAGTTAGGGGAAAAGGTTCTAGAAGTATTCTGTTTTTAAGATGGGAAGTTGATTATTGTTATGCTGCACAATTTATGTAGGTTACGTATGTCCTTTTGTTTGTATCAAATATTACATAACTTCAGAAAACATTATTATAGGAAAGGCATGAACATCCTAGAAAGATTGTTGGCTCTTTGAGATTTCTATCCTGGAGAACAGTATATCTTGGTTCTTCTGAGAGAGGTACAATGGTTACTACCAGGCAAACTTAACTTAAAGGAAGCAAGATCATAAGTCATTAAAGATTCAGCAGTTCCACAGATACCCCCACGGGATGGAATCCTCTGACTTGAAAAGAATTACAAAGCCCCCTCTTTCGAAACACACAGTAATAGGCTTCCTACCAGTAATATTCTTATCCCTGAAACTAGACCTCGGTTCCTAAAAGCTGAGCCTCAGGCCTGAGTGCAGCCTGGCTCTGACACTTGGGTACAGTTGTTGCTCCCCCTCCCCTCACCCAAACTTCTGAATCTCATTCTTGGAACCTTAGCGCTATATCTGAAATGGAACTCAGGGCTGTCACATCAGGAGGAAGAGAGCAGTCAGGCAAGTTACCATCCAAGGCCACAGCTAACCCACATTGTACCTCTGTGCAATTAGAAAAGAGAGCCTACCCCTTCCTTCCTCAAGACACTTATTTTCATCTGTTGGAAAACTGCCACAAAAATACACAAATCTACGAGGTTTATGTTTATGTAAGTTTCATGATAAAAAGATACACTTTCTACCTGATATACGTGTATGCTGTGCACACTGAAAGTCCTTAGAGAATATATTTATAATTAACAATTTCAGAACTTATGATGAATCAAGCCTATGAAAGTGAATGTACTATGAGGTATGCATGTTGACAGGAGTGTATGAGTGTATGGAGGGTTTTTTTTTTTTAGGAAACTAATACCATTTATTCATTTATCAGAGTTCAATATTCATATTCATATTCATACTTAAACTACATTTTCTCCAAGGTTCATAGTCTAGTTACTCCCCGCTAACTTATCTGTCCCTCCAGCCACTGCCAGAATGCCTTCCTGATGTGACAGTTCATCTGCAACAATCAAAGGACTTCTAATTCATGCTCTTATCATCTGACCGAAATAAAGTCTTCCCATTATTAAGTCACAACTATCAAAGAGATCACAGAACCCTTCTTGCTTTCCATACCAGTCAAGCAAATCTATCTGCTGTACTTCAAATAAGGTTCTCCCTCCAAAATTAATATCTCTTTCAGACTGATCCAATATGCATACAGTGGCAGCCACCTTTTAATCTGCCAAAAAGTAGCCTTCAGTTCCTTTCAGTCTTGGTTCAAAATCAAATCCCTTTATGACTATTCCTTCTTAGTTGCAATTAAAACTCACAGACTTCGCTGGGCGCGGTGGCTCATGCCTGTAATCCCAGCACTTTGGGAGGCCGAGGTGGGTGGATTACAAGGTCAGGAGTTCGAGACCAGTCTGGCCAACATAGTGAAACCCTGTATCTACTAAAAATACAAAAAAATAGCTGGGTGTGGCGGTGTGTGCCTATAGTCTCAGCTACTCGGGAGGCTGAGGCAGGAGAATCACATGAACCTGAGAGGCGGGGGTTGCAGTGAGCTGAGATTGCGCCACTGCACTCCAGGCCAGGCGACAGTGCAAGATTTCATCTCAAAAAAGAAAAGAAAAAAAAAAACCTCACAGACTTTCATGGACTCACATGGTCAAGATCCATATATATATATATATATATATATATATATATGTTTATTATGTTTCTGTATGTCTTACTGCATTCTGTAACCATCAAGTTACATATCTCATCCCATTAACATGAATCTTTATCCTGGAAAATGCCTATATTTGTTAATCAACATATTTGGTAAAAGGATACTAGCACAATATAATATATAGCGAACATTTAGATCATAAATCAACTCTTTGTCTCATAACTCAACTCTAGAAATATCTCCTTTTCTGCAGTATTTACCTATTTTCTGTGAAAAGCCTTTCCAGGTTTCTGTGTTGTGACTCACATCTCTGTTGTGCTTTTCTGTTTTAAGGAAGTCACACAGGCACTATAAACAAGGGTTTCACTCACCACTGGAACTGTTCGGTTTTTGCTTGAGCTCCTTGGTGACATTTCCAAAGTTTAAAGTTCATCACTATAGAAGGAGCACCACTGCTACACTCAAAATTAGAATCTTGAATTGTTTCTATACAGTGGAACAAACAGGCTGCAATTCATCCTATAGATGAACTTTACAAGGAAACTGTTGTATGAAACAAATATGAGTCTGCAGTGAAAGACTTCCTTGATATTTATTTCAGACTATATAAAACAGGAGGAGGCAAAACGATTTTCACAGAGTTTTTCAGAACTGTCAAAAATTGGTTTGGAATGGGTTTTGACCTTTTGTAACCCTCATAAAGCTATGATATCCACAAAAAGTCTTGGAAGTTTGGAACTGATATTTTACCCAGGGCAAAAGAGAACCCAAACCATTCACTCTTTGCTACAGAAGTAATGTAATTAGTGATGAAAAAAGTGAATCAAATACAATTTCAGTTTTACCCAAATGTAACTATTACCTCTAGTTAATACTAAGCAGGTAAGTGTTACTTAAAATATTTTTACCTGTTTAGAGCCTATTTTGGTATGTACAATCTTCTTATGATTAGATAGTTTTCTATTTGAAGTTGTTTACAAGTCTACGCAAATGGTTTCACAAAAGACCACACTCAACTCTGCTAGATTGATGGCTATACTGTAATTATTCTTCTGTGTTTTCACTACCAACTTTTTTTTTTTTTAAAGACTTCCTCAATTTAAAAGAGCCTATGATTGATAAGTTAGTTCTTATTTTAAACCTAGGTTTTCCATCCTGCTCATCTTCCAGGGAAGCATGGGGAATGAGATGACAGAAAACTCAGTTTCAATAGAACAGTGTGTTCTCAGCACCCCACTGACAACTGGAATGGCAGGGCAGGAGGAGGTATGCTATGGAAAAAATGAACCCGCCACTTTTATTTTAAAAAGATAGAAAGAAGGAAAATACAGGTTCTAACTTGAAATTATTTCTGTTACAAATAAAACAACTTAAGAAAAAAAAAAGCTTGCTCCTTAATAAAGAGCAGTTTACCTCTCTGCTGAATTATCTCCTTATTTTGCTACCAAATTTGTTCCATTTTAATGTCAATTTTTCCCTAAACATAGTTTTTGTGTGGGATCAACTCCATTTTCCCACCAATGTCAGACTACTTTGCAATACTTTTCTATCTCTCTCAAGCCTAAGGTAATCTGAGTAAGCTCAATTTGCTGATTTAAAAAATACAAAGGCAATGTAGATGTTTTTCATTGTTTTCCTGGAAGCCAGGGAATCAATCATTTATTTACTGAAAATGGACGGATTCATACTCACTTACTCTAACACTCTTGGAGGCCTATCATCTGTTCCGTAGTCCTTCAAGAGGGGTCTATTACATGTATTTATGAATGGCTACCCCAAACTTCCTTTCCAAATTAACTTTGGTCTCAAGTCCATAGCACTCAACTGGAAAAAGTTCCAGACATCCTTGATCTTCACAGTCCACCAACATGAGGAGAGTGTGGGTTGCACAGCCCCAGGAGTCCCTGGCCAATTCATCCACGTACCACACCCATCTTACCCTCTTCCCTCTAGGTTCTGACATTCAGCTATCTTGGTGGGAGGCTGGGGAGCACTGTTGGGGATGAGGGTAAGGTGGAGTTTTATAAAGCTCTCCAGGTGACTCAGAGACCACCCTCATTCCATCTGGTCACAAATCCCTGAACGGGAAACATGTACACACATATACTGTATTACTAATTTAACACCTAGAGAAAGTGCATTGTGTGACTGATATAAAACAGCACATTTTTGTTCTTTGGTGCTATCCTCTTTTTCAAAATTTGCTATTTTTGTAGGTATTACTTTCTTGAATACAATAACAATGTAACTGTCACAAAATAAGAATTATCATATAGCTAATTCTTCATTAAACTTATAAAAATGAATCACAGTTTGATGTGCATATCTTTCGTTTTTAATTATTTGCCACAAAAATTTTTTTTATTACTACCAAGTATGTTTCCTTGAAATGCTGCTTAGAAGTGGCTTAAAAACTATGGAATACATTGAATCATCTTAATAAGGTGAAGCATTCATTTGCCATCTAGTGTTCCATTTAATTTAAAATGCTCACGATTCTTACCGTGTTGAAAATTAACTAAAAATTTTCATGATGATCCACAGCTATTAATTCTAATGGGTTATAGATATGATAAATAACTTAAAAAGTCTTAGTTTCGTTCATTCTTTCTGAAGTTGAATTCTCAGGGAAGAATCAAATCTTTCAAATTAAGAAAAAACCTTTATTTGGTCTAGTGGTCACTTGAAGTTCTAGACACCTTCTCGCTTATTAATACCTTGTTGCAAGAGTACATGGTGGGCAGATGTGGCGGGGAACACTCCCTGAGCAAGTGTGGGGAGGTGGTGATGCTTAGCTTTGAGTTGGAGGTCTAGGAGTATGGGTCTGGAGGACAGCCATATAGTATTATTAATATCTCATTTATGCCATGAATGATGCAACTGCACAAAGTCAATCTGACCACACTGGGAATACTGGGGAATGCTGGCTCCTGAAACTAGATCTTCTTGTGGGGAAGGGGAAGGCAGGGAGAATAAATGATGTCATGGAAAAAAATGTAATAGATTCAAACACGGAAACCACATCAAGGAGGACCCAGAGACACACGGACTGGGGCCCTGGGGAGGGGCTGGGATAGGGAATCATACTTCTTCCCTGACTGCTCCCTCCCTCCCCTGCTGCAAGTTGGGAACTGATTTAAAAACATCAACACAACAGTGCTGACACAGAATGGATACAAGATAGAAAATAGATGCAAGATACACAGAGGGTAAGTGGTACACTCAGCTATGCATTAATATGTGGAGGTTTTAGAAGGTCAATAAATAACCATCTTCTCTTTCAGGTTCTCAACTGAGAGATACATATACCTACTGATTTTAGACAAGTGAGGATTTCACTAATATCAGACTTTTTTACTGTATTAGTCTGTTCTCATGCTGCTATGAGGAAATACCTGAGACTGGCTAATTTATAAAGAAAAGAGGTTTCATTGACTCATAATTCTGCATGGTTGGATGGTTGGGGAGATCTCAGGAAACTTACAGTCATGGCAGAAGGTACCTCTTCACAGGGTGGCAGCAGAGAGAATAAGTGCCAGAAGGGAAATGACAAGCACTTATAAAACCATCAGATCTCGTGAAACTCACTCACTATCATGAGAACAGCATGGAGGAAACCGCCCCCATGATCCGATTACCTCCCCATGACACTACCCTTGACACATAAGGATTACAATTCAAGATGAGATTTTGGGTGGAGACACGGCCAAACCACATCAATTACTGACATAGGTGACTGAAGAAAAAAGACTTGATTTGTGGAAGTCTGCTATTACAATCATTCTTAGTTTTCCTCACTTAAGTCCCTTTTTTCAACATCTTTTTGAGCTATAGTTAATATGTCATAAAATCCACCCATGTAAAGTGTACAATTCAATGGTTTTTAGTACATTCACAGACCTGTGTGACCATCACCACAATCTATGTTTGGAACATTTCCAAAAAGAGATTCCACATCCATTAGCAGTCACTCCCATTTCCCACAACCATCACCACCCTGTGCCCTTGCAATAACTAATCTACCTCCCACCTCTACAGGTTTTCCTACTCTGGGTAATTCATATAACTGGAATCATACAAAATGTGGTCTGTTGTAACTGGATTCCTTTTACTCAGCACAATGTTCCCAAAGTTCATCCATGTTGTAGCATGTAGCAGACTTCACTCCTCTTTATTGCCAGGTAATATTCCACCGGGTAGACATACCACGTTTTTTTACCACGTTTTGTTAAGCCATTCATCAGTTGATGAGAACTATATGTTGTTTCCACTTTTTGGCCATTATGACAAATGTTGCTGTGAACATTCGTGTATAAGTTTTGTTTTGAGACAGTCTCACATTGTCACCCAGGCTGGAGTACAGTGGTGCAATCACAGCTGACTGCAACCTCCGCCTCCCAGGCTCAAGTGATCCTCCCACCTTGGCCTTTTGAGTAGCTGGGACCAGACGTACATGCCATCGCGTCCAGCTAATTTTTGTATTTTTTATTAGAGATGGAATTTCACCATGTGGCCCAGGCTGGTCTTAAATTCCTCAGCTCAAGTAATCAGCCTGCCTTGGCCTCCCAAAGTGTTGGTGTGACAGGCGTGAGCCACCATGCCCTGCTTACATACAAGTTTTGTGTGGACACATGTTTTCACATGTGCTAGGTATATTCTTGGGTACCTAGCTAGAAGTAGAATTACTGGGTCAGATGGTATTCTGTCTAACCATCTGAGGAACTGTTAGACTGTTTTCTGAAGTGGGTGTATTATTTTACATTCCCACCAGCAATATACGAGGGATTCAATTTTTCCACATCCTGGCCAACACTTATTATTTTCCATATTTTTTAATAGAAATCCTAGTGGGTATAAAGTTGTATCTCACGGTTTTTGTTTTTATTTTCTGTTTTTTCTTTTTCTTTTTTTTTTTTTTTGAGACAGAGTCTTGCTCTGTTACCCAGGCTGGAGTACAGTGGCATAATCTTGGCTCACTGCAACCTCTGCCTCCTGGGTTCAAGCGATTCTCCTGCCTCAGCCTCCCGATTAGCTGGGATTACAGGCACCTACCATCATGCCCAGCTAACTTTTGTATTTTTAGTAGAGATGGGGTTTCACCATGTTAGCCAGGTTGGTGTGGAACTCCTGACCTCAGGTGATCCGCCCGCTTTGGCCTCCCAAAGTGATTACAGGCACAACATGTTTATCATTGTGCCCGCATGTCTTGATTACTGCAACAGTGTAGTGAATCCACTCTTGAGTCATATTTACACATCCTCCATTCACTGGATGATCCAAGCACTCTGCACTCCCACCTAGGGATGGTTAATTTACCTCTAGTTGCAGAAAAGAGCATTTGTGTCCCGTGGACAACGCCCAGAAGAAACGGACTGAATATCTTCAGTTCCCTTTTCAAATGTCATCTATTCAATGAATCATTGTTCTCATAGGATGAAGTGAGAGCTTACCAAGATTCTCCCCTTGAACAAACTCTTGTCAGGCCCCAATGAGCTCTCTTGTTGACTAGGCCTCAACCCTGGCCTATAAAGACTTGAACAAACACTAACACAGTTTCTAAAAGCTCGAGGCTTCATCTGTAGGATGATCCTAGCCCCTCTGAGAGTGCCTGCCTGAGAAAACTCCAGACAGAGAATTTGTTGTTTGTTCCGTGGCAATCACTTGAAGATAGGGCTCCCTGACTCCCAGTCTTAGAGGGTGCAGGAGCCCGGTCTCTGCCAAAGAGTAGAAACTTAACTTCTATAAGCACTAGCTAACAAACCCAGATGGTTTCACATGGATTAACCCTCCCTTTCTGCTTTTTATAATTTTTCATTTCCCTGACTCTCCTGAGACCCAGCTCGCCCCCTCCCCTTCCTACTCCCTCATTCTCATTTATAAATGCCCAGTCCTCTCTGCACAGATCAAGGGTGACCTTAGATCATGCTGGACTCTTTTCCCCACTTCAATAATTATCACTTTAACTAGTGTCCAGCTTTGTTTATGTTTGATAGGAAGCAGGAGAGGGAAGAGGGTTGGGGAGGTAGCCCTGACTTCTCCATGGAAGCATCAGGATTGTAGGATAAACACTCCTCCCAACATGGAGAACAATGTGAAAAAGAAGTGAAAAAAAAAAAAACCTAACTAGCATACCTCAAAAAAACAGCATCAGTACACTCAAGTCTCATTTCTAATGTAAACTTAGAATAGCAAGCATATAATAAAGATACTACCATAGGACCAAATAATTGAAAGAGGGCAGAAACAATCCAGGCAGAGTGGACCATATTGATGAAGATATAATGTCAGGTGATCACACAGCCTGTCTGGGCAGCAGACTAAAACTGCGGCTTCAGGTTAACATTAAGAAATTCTACCAGTGACTAAGAAGCTCCCAGGCAGGGACTAGAATCTGTGGCACATACTAGGCATATTACTAAGAAAGAGGGCCAGGTACCACCATAGACAGGCACCTTGTTGCTTGGTAGGGCTAATAAGTTAGGATCTGATCTCCTCATGTATCACCAAGATAAAACAGGCTATACAGGAACCAGAAGCAAGGGAACTAGGTGCTGAGCTGTATGTTCTCTTCACATCTCCCTTGCATGAGGTCAGCAAAGGGCCTGAAGACAGTACAGGATTATGCCTACTGAGCCCAGTGTGCCCAGCTGTGGGGAACAGAGGGCTGAGGACCTGGGAAGCAGACACAATAAGCAGCTGTAGGTGGTTGAGACGGAGTGAAGAGGGGAAGCCTGCAGAAAAGGGGGAGTTGGAGGGTCTACAGGGGGAACTGTCTTGGCGATGAGTACATGAGGCCTGGACCAAGAAAATGGCAACATGAGAAACAATCCATGGGCTGTGATCAATTAGGTGGGCAGGTGTACAGCAGGAAGGTGGGAAAAGGGACAGGAAAAAGACACCCAAAAAGCTAGCTCAAACTGAAGGCAGTATTGCCAGGACAGGGGACAAAGGGACAAGAGCCTAGGCTGAGATGCCTCCCACTGCTTGCTGCTTGAGATATCCTCAAAGGACACCCAGCATGTCACTTACACTAGATCTGAAGCTCAAGGGTAGGGGAGAAGGAGTCAGAGGTTATGTGATTGTTCAAGCCAGCAACATAGATGGCGATTCCAAGAAAAGCATTTAAAAAGAATAGAAGGATATTGAAAATGACCACATTTGCTGTAATAAAGTGCAGTTTATTTTAATTTTGTTTTTCTTTTAAGATTCTTCAAGGCATCTGCCCTCTCATATGAAACTGACAGTAATAAGATATTAAGAGTTATAATTTTTAAACCATTCATTCTTTGATATATGCCATTTTCAATATATTATTTTACAATACGTTTTACTTAAATTTTAAAAGAAGATAAATACGTTTTTAGTAAGTGAAGAATTTTAAACTCTGAACTAAAGCCAACTGCTATTCAGATTTTTATATTTGGTACATACTTAATAGTTACACATTTTAGAGAATGCCTCATTTAAATTCTAATGTATTTTAATAAGCAATGAAAAAAATCACTCAGTATATATTTTTTCTTAAATTACCCCTAGTGCTTGATTACTCCTCCACAATCAAAATCATCTTAAATATGAATGATACAAAACAAGACTACAGCCTGAATGTCTAACACAGAGATTTTAGCTGCTTGTTTAAGATGACATACCTAGCTATTCAGTAATCACTTTATAATAACCCCTTTCATTTCCAAATCTACTTAGCCATCAGCCTGCAGTGAGGAAAAAGCTGGCAGCAGTTTTTACAACTGCACATTAGTTTTACATTTCATGACAAGCTAATTCTAGAGAGTTCTAAAGAGAGACAAGCATGGGCCCTTGTGATTTTCTTTCCTTTGCATGAAGGAAACATGTGTCTAGCTGATAAATGAAAGATAAAAGAGTATAGACATATACTTTTCACTTCACCCTTGTGGCAGTGACAGTTTGCCCCATTGCACCCTAGGTGCCACAGTACAGATGTAAGTCAACAAAGAGTAACTAAGTCTCACGATTGTTCATCTGCTTAAGCCAACTCAAGCTCTACTGTGGGGACTCTGAATCCCAACCACAAGTGGACTTAATCATAGTATGGCCAGCTTTTCATAAGAAGTTCTGGGTATAAATGCTGCACAAACACACTGCAGGACATTGCTTACACATCTTATAAGAAAGAAGATATAACCACACTGTAGTAGAAATGACAAATATGCTTGGCCTTTTTTTTTTTCTTTTGGTCACACATGGTGCATCTCAGTGCAGACTAACTCAAAGTCATGCCTTTAATGATGCCTTAATTAACTTCAAAGCCCCACAAAATGTCAAGTGTGTGTCTATATACCACCAAGGAGCTGAAAGAGTAAAATCGCTTTCACGGCACTATTTAATCCAATCCATGATCCACACCTGAGCAATACTTTAAGCTCTTGGCTTAGGCTTTTAAGGTTGCCACGAATTTCACCTGGTAAAATGATACACCATGGTATCAACCTTCACAGATGTTAGTAGCTCCATCCTTGAGCAAAGCCAGGCACAGATGTTGTTTATAATGTGGTACAGAAACAAATGGGATATGCTATTTCATACATCAGTCTGAAGAAGATGTAGAAGGACGTTCCTGCTATCACTGCATTCTATAGCTGCTGACAAACTGCATTAATTCCAAGTCATTACCACCAACAATGTTGGCTAAATGGAGAATGCGAGACAAGACTTTACTGAACCCAAGTGACAAGACTGCATGGTCACATAAATATATGCTAAAGAAATGTTATCAATTAATGCTGCATGGCTAAATAGCAGAGCTAATTTTTTAAAAATGGAGAGATTCTGATTGGTGTAATCAACTTGAGCCAAGGAATATAGGATGAAATCAATTTTAGCAAGTTAACTCTCAAATGCAGAAACTGATAAATGAACAACATTCTCCAGATCAACTGGTGAAATAAACTTTGAACTGCTCAGTGCATCCAGGTCCAGAATGAACAGAAATAGCTCTCTCATCGAACAATTATATGTTTACTGTTTTAAATATCTGACAACAAGGCACAATAGAACACAGATGTGAAAATTTTAAAACTTGAGGTTAAAAGGTAACAAACGACAAGAAACTCACTTGTAGTTTTTTACTGAACCTTCTTTTTCTAGTTCCTCACATAAAAATACATATCACTGTTTACAAACAAATCTGTGATTCTGTTCTTTAAATCTTACCGCTTTCAATGACCTTGAACTATACCTTATTCCTTTAACTTCAAATCAGCTTCGATTTGACACATAACTTTAATAATTGCACCCATACCATGAGCCCAATGCAACCTTACACTTTGTCATATCCAACCATCCTACAGGAAGCAGGATTAGTGCCCCTGGACCTGGGTAATCACCCAAATAGAAAAATAATTCTCAATGGGAAGATGACTAGGATGAGAGTGAGAACAACAGGCTTCATGCTTGGCTGCACATAACAAGCATAGATATGTGGTAGACACTCTAAGAAAGCATGCCAGCCAGAACTTCTTTACCCTCCACATGCTGAAACACAACACACCCAGAAGTCTTCACATGGGATGCATCCAATCATCTACTTCTGGGGAAATCAACCCTGAAAGGCTTCATTTCTTCCATCTCATAAAATGACTACTTCTTTGGTAAAGCCAAGAATAAAAAATATTTGAAATGTCTAACCGTAACTTGTTCTATTGGTTTACAATATGCTGTTTGCAATATATCTGAAAAGGTTTTTGTTTTCTTAATTGGGGTTTTCAATTATTTCTGAGCAGGGCCCAGGTATCCATGCATATGAAAAGGTCCTTCTCATAATTTTAAAGGTTCAAGAACTTTTCCAGCCTTATCTACACGGCCTGTCACCTCTAAAAATCTTCTATCCTGGAAAATAATAAATACGGATCTATAATTTTAGTTAGACATGGGAAATAACTGCAAGAGATCTACTGTACAACATGATGAATGTAGTTAATGACAATGTATTCTATACTTGAAAATCGCTGGGAGAGTAGATTTTAAGTATTCTCACTACAAAAAAAAAAATGATGTATGAGAGGTGATGTATATCATTTTGCTTAACGTAGCCATTCCACAAGGTACACACATTTCAAAGCATGTTTTATACCATATATATGTAATTTTTGTCAATTTAAAAATGTTTAAAACGAAAAATACGGAACTTAGCAGGTATCAAATACCACATTTTAAATAATAAAGATAATCCCTACCATTTTTTGAATACTTATTATAGAATCAAACAGTATTCTAAACTGGTATACTTCAGTATTTTTAAGAAAAACAAGTATAAAAGCAATGATTCTAAAACAACATTTAAACTTTGTGGAAATATTAAGATTAAGATGGATCTCCTTTAATTTTTATTAAAAAACAAATCTGAACAAGTATTATATTGTTGAGGAGAGAAATACAGTAATCTGTAAAGGTTCCTACAACTTTTTATGAAGCTTCATTTTCTTATGCATGGTTTATATGCATATAAAATAATATATAAGATTTAACAGGTATTTGCAATTCTGACAACTGCATTTTATTAACTTTCAAAGGCTGGTTTCTAGATAATAAATCTGGTATATTCTAATAATGCAAGTATTAAAAATCTCTTACAGAATTATGAATTTGGTAATTACTTCTGAGTTGCATAAAATCATAAAATGTATCAGGTTTTCTCTAATATAATTCTGGCAAAAAAAAAAACCCTGAAAATAGTTCCAGTTATTTACTAATATTCAGACCAATTCAAGATGTTCCAAACGCTTTACTATGGATTATGCTCCTAGAACTAACTCTAACAAATATCCCAATTCTGGCTATGTGCATACTTCAATCATGTTGCAGTTTCCAGAATTAAAACTGGGGTAGGGGTAAGACAGAGACTTGCATAATAACAATCAAGAGGCTGACTAAAGGGCTGCTGGAAATACTATGAACACTGTGACTATAAGATGATTGGAAATACGGCTATGTGCTAAAAACCTAAAAAGCTGGCAAGGCACAGTGGCTCACGCCTGTAATCCCAGCACTTTGAAAGTCCAAGGTGGGTGAATCACTTCAGGCTAGGAGTTGGAGACGAGCCTGGCCAACAAGTTGAAACTCCGTCTCTACTAAAAATACAAAAATTAGCCAGGCATGGCGGTACACGCTTGTAATTCCAGCTACTTGGGAGGCTGAGGCACAAGAATCACTTGAACCCAGGAAGTGGAGGTTGCATTGAGCTGAGATTGCACCACTGCACTCCAGTTTGGGCGACAGAGTGAGACTCTGTCTCAAATAACACCAAAAAAAAAAAAAAAAAAATCTAAAAGCTAATTGAGGAAAAAATAAAAACAAAACCCAGAAAGCTGGGTTTTTAAAACTGCACAGGTTCCTGTCTTCCTCCTACCCTCTCAACTGTTTCTCACTAAAACCAATGAAAATATGATTAATACGACAATTAATTCTGTTCTAAATTCCAGAGATCAAGTCCATTTCAGGGGTAAATCTGAAGATACCAGGGTTAGAGCACAGTCCAGTGGAAGACAGAGATAGCCACGTGTCTCTATTCTAAAAGATTCACAAGTCGTATTTGGGGAGACATCTTCATTCATTCAATAAATAATAATTGAATATGCACCATAAGTTAAGAGGTGATATAAACATGAAAAGACAAGAAGCTCAGAGTCTATTACAGCAGTCAAACATAAATAATTTTAATATACCATAAGAACTGCAAAAGTAGAACCATGTTCAAGGTCAAACAGTGACACATAAAGAGGAGGAAAACACCAAAATTATTAGATAAACGTCACTGATCAGGAGCTAACATACAACACTACGGCTCCCACCTCTGAACCCTTCCATATGCTTTTTGGGTGTGTGGATTTCTTACTAGTCCATCACGATCTCAGACCTTGTCTTCTGCAGATTAGCAGAGTTCTACCACCCAATCCACACTCAGCCTTTAGAGAGCACCCCAGAATTAAGGAAATTAACTCACTTAAGATTTTACAAATCAGAATTGGACTGAGAAAAAAAAATAATCAGAGGATTGGAAACTAAAAGATTTGTGAAGCTAGGATATTAGAGAAAGTATATTTACAGGAATTCAGACTGTTTTATTCATATATACATTTGACTCATTTCTCAAAATGAGCAATTTAGTACCTCAAGAGAAATGGGTATTTTCAATAACTGCAGTTAACTCAATATAGGCTTCTCACACTTAAGATGTTGAATCAGCAACAGAAGGAGGACAGTATACTGTCTCATTAATTAAATAGTAAAATCACGTTTAAAAAGGAAAGGGAGACTTTTCAAACATCTAAAGAAGCCATTATCTGAAGCAGAAAATATTTTTCCTCACAAACACATTTCTGAGAGCCTGGAAATTAGTAAAGATATAAGAAATTTATTTCCTGTAAAGTGGATGAGAAAAAGATGTGATAATTGTAACTAATGAAGGTATTAAGTGTGAGGAGAGGCCACAAAGCTACTATAAGAAAAAGCACAGGGACTTTGAAGAAACCTTTAGTCTGAGAAGACAGCCCTAAAAATAGACTTTTCTCCTTATCTTAGATGTTTTATTCAACTTCATATATTACTTATAAACAACACCAGATCATTCTGTCCAGATCATTCATTTCTGGCTGAGAGACTCATTTACTTAGGGAATGATTTCTTTCATAAAACAAGGAGCCCATGATCCCAGTTCAGAAGCAGAGGAAGTTCATTAAGCATAAACCTTAGGACCGATAAACACCCAGTAAACAGTAACTTTCCTGCATTTAAAATTTATGCCACTGTGGACATGAGAAAAACTGTATTTACATAATCAGTTGTAAATATGGCCATCTTTGAGCCACAACAACACATATCCAATTTGGATATACCCACATTACATGTGCACTCAAGCGAAGCGCCCAAATTAAGTCTTCAATGTTGCAGGAGCTCAGGTAACAGGGGAGGAAATGGTGCAGAAGTCAGAGAGTGCCTACCAGATTTGCCTGGTTCTGCAAACTGGTCTTAAATCTAACCATGGTTAACAACATCTCTGAGAAAGCATAACTTTTAATCTGTGTATAGCTGAGTGCCCACACATTACATTCTGTCCACAAAAATTCATTGTGTGCTGCAGTCAAAATAATAGTCACTTGGGAACAAAGTACTATCAATTTACCATTTTTGCACCTTAGCCAATCCTCCTCCCTTGAGGAACTTATATAGCTAGAGAAACTGAGTAGAAAAAGAGGTCTTCTACCTACAGCCTGGGTTCCCACTGTTTTAGTGTTAAAAAGGAATGAAGGACAATTTAGTACAACTACTTACCCAACGCATAAGCACCTCTATAAAAATCTCTAAAAGGTTACTTTGCCTTCTGTCTCAGCATGCATTGCCTTGGGGCAGTAGATGCTGTTTGGGACAAATCAGAGTGCAGAACATTTCTATTGTGCCAGAACAGCCTCCTTGAACCAATTCATTTTTACTTTGAAACCAAACACAATAATTTTTATCCTTCTGTTCCCCGGGGTTACCTCGACGCCATGTGAGGAGCTATCATGATCCCCCAAGTCTTCCTTTCTCACAGTAACCACCACCAGTTGATGCAACCTCCAGCATGATGTGGCTACTCCGCCTGAAACTATCCTTCTTTGTTGTATTTCAATAATATTTGGCGTGTTTACTCCATTTTGACACCTCATTCTTACTGAGGCATAGGTGCTCTAAGATACTCAGTAAGATATACACTGAGGCATAATAAATATGTCAGTATTATAAAATCATTTCAAGTAGCTTATTTCCTTATTCACCTTGAACCTCAATTTTTAAAAAACAGGGTTGTTAAAAAATAATCGAGATACAAAATACTGTGCATATTTAATGTATACAATGTGATGAATTTGCATATATCCATGTGCTCCTGTACCACAATCAAGGTAATAAACATGTCTGCCATCTCCAAAAGTTTCCTTGTACCCCTCCAGTTTGTGTTTATTTCTTTTGTGGAGAGAACACGTAACATGGGATCTGCCTTCTTTTTATAGGTACAGTCGGCCCTCCGTATCTGCAATTTCTGCATCTGCGGATTCAACCAACCTTGGTCCAAAAATATTGGGGGAAAAAAACAATAAAAATAATACAAATAAAAAATAATATAAGAACTATTTACATAGCATTTACATTGTATTGGGTAATATATACAATCTAGAGATGGCTTAAAGGCTATGGGAGGGTGTGCACATGGCACACCACTTTATATCAGGGACTTGAGTAGCTGCAGATTTTGGTGTCCTGGTGGGGAGGAGGGGGGCAGTCTTGGAACTAATCCCCCATGGATACTGAGGGATGATTATACTTTTTCTGCATGATTTGCAGGTTATTTTTCTTCGCAGATAGAATAAATCTAAGAATTAAACTTTTTATTCAATTTAGCTGAAATTTCCAAGCCAAATTTTGAAGGTGCAGCCTGGTTTCTCATTGCTGCTTATAATAAAATGGAAGTGGAAAAGAGACGAATTGAGAAAGAAACTATTAAGCCAAAGACATCAGCACTTGATAGTTTGGAAGATTCTCGGCTATCCAGATTGCAAAGGATATTAAAATTAGGCTGTCCACTGTGGGGAAAGGTGCTCTGGAGAGAGGGTCAAGGGAATGGCTGGACAGCCCTTTGCTAAGGGGATTATGTGTGTGACTCATGGATCCAATCAGCCATGTCAGCAGAAGCCAGGAATAAGAATGGGGTTATCCTTGAAAATTCCATGGAGGCCTCTCTTGTCTAATGACCTGGATCCTCTAACATACACAGGAGACCCACTAGGCTTATGAAAATGTTGTATCAGCACAAACACTACCAGCTTGGACAGAATGAGGACAGAGACAGGATGAGATGAAGGAAGGCTGTTAGACTTCTGGAATTCTACAGGAAGAAAACAGGCTGATAGAGCCACTTGGCTGAAAATATATACTATTGTTCAAGGAAAAGGAAAACAATCCCTAGGGGAGAGCCTTGAGCCCAGAAGCAGAAGCCGGCAGAACTGTGAGCCCAGAGTGGAGCACTGGGCCACAGAGTATTATTCTTAGGCTCTGAAATATAATGGAGTTTGATCTGCTGGATTTCAAACTAGCTTGGGTCTTGTGGCCCCTTTATTCCTTCCAGTTTCTCTTTTGTGGAATGAGAATGTCTATCCTATGCTTGTCCCATCACTGTATTTTAGAAGCAGATAACTTTTTTTTTAGTTTCACAGGTCTACAGATGAATGGAGATTTTGCCCACAGATGGATCACACCCAGAGGCTCAGATATATCTGATTCAGATGATTTAGATGATGAAACTTGGTACTTTTGAGCTGAAGATATTTAAATGGGATTTTGGACTTAGATTTGACACTATAGTGGGTTGAGACTTTTAGATGTTGGGATAGGGTGAATGTATTTTACACATGGGCTGGAGGACCATGTTTTGGGGTCAGAGGGTCGGCTGAGTAGTGGTTCCCCAAAAGATAAGTCTGTGTCTCAAAACCTGTGAATGTGACCTAGTTCGGAAAAAAAAAAAACTTTACACAGGTAATTAATGTAAAGATCTAGAGATGAAGAGATCATCCTAGATTACATAGGTTGACCTTAAATCCAATAATCTGTACCTTTCTGGAGATACACAAGGGAGATTTGAAAACCAAATGAAGTGAAGGCCACATGAAGATGGAGGCAGAGACTGGAGTGATGAAACCATGAACCAGCACATGGCAAGAACCACCAGAAGCTAGAAGAAGCAAGGAATGGAATCTCCCCTAAAGCTTCTGAAAGGAGAATGGCCCTGCCAACACCTTGATTTCAGACTTCTGCAGGCTGTGTGAGAATAAATTTCTGTTGCCTTAAGTTATAAAGTTCATGTTAGGAAGTTAGAAATTTGTTACAATAACTAGTAAAAGGTTATCAGTCCATAATTCAGGTACTATCATTTAAAAACAAACTTTTCGGTTTGATAGACATTAACAAATCTATACAGTGATGCCCCATAGAATGGTGTTTTGGTCAATGACAAACTGTGTATAAGACAGTGGTCCCATAAGATTATAATACCGCATTTTTACTGTACCTTTTCTACACAAATAGATACCATTGTGTTACAGTTGCCTTCAGTATTCAGTATAGTCACATGCTGTGCAGGTTTGTAGCCTAGGAGCAATGGGCCACGCCATATACCCTGGGTGTGTAGTTGGCTCTACCATCTAGGTTTGTGTCTGTGCACTCTACGATGTTTGCACAACCGTGAAATGGTGAAAGACACATTCTCAGAGTATATCCTTATTGTTGAGTGACACATGACTGTATAGTGTCTATACATATAGTGTATAGTCACTATACATACAGTGTATTTATAGTAGTTACATCTGTGCTTAGAGCTGGTACTGACTTTTAAAATATGTTTAATAAGTATTTTTATCTCTGTTTTCACAAATTGCCTGTTATAATCCTTTGTCCAGCTTTATATTATAGTATTCATTTTTTAATTGATTTTTTAAGAGCCTATAATAGACTGAAGTTATTTTTACTTCAAATTTTATATTTTTTCTCTAAGTTGTCATTTGTCCTTCTCTTTTAAAAATATTTTTTGTATGAATAGATGTAAAACTATGTAGTCAAATTCATCAATCTTTTATTTAATGGTTTTGAATTTTGAGATCATACTGAGAAGAATCTCAGGCTTTTCAATGCTCAAAACTACAAAAAATATTTGCCTGTCCTTTTTTTAGTGCCTCCAAGGCTTCATCTGTTTCAGTTAAACCTTAATCTCTATGAGGTTAAAACTTAATCTCTATGGGGTTAAACCTTAACCTATAGGGGGTTAATCTAACTGTATTTTTTTTCCAAATGATAACTCTGCTGCCCCAAACCAGTTAGTAAATAACTCATTTCTGGTTACCTATGTATGAAATGCCGCTTTTCTAAATTTAATATGCTTGTATTTTCTATTTTTATCCTACTGAGCTATAATATATTTAAATACATGATGGGGGCAAATCATCCTCTCCTGAATGCTTCTGTTTCAATTTATTTTTTATTAGTTTCACATGCCCATAATTCTCCAAATAAACTTTAAAAATATTTGGCAAGTCTTCATAATTCTTGTTGGGATTTTAATTGAAATTATATTAAATTTGTAGATTACTCTTGGGAGAACTGACATCTCTAAAATATAAAGGCTTCCTCCATTTATTGTAGTATTTCTAGTTAGATTTTATCCTAGGTATTGTATACTCTTTATTGATGCTGTAAATGAAATCTTAATTACATTTTCTATGAAGATTATAGGAAAGCTAGGAATAGCAGTGGAAACAACAATAAGAGGAAACGTTATGTTGGACTGTGTAACAGGGAGTATTATGAAGTTTTATATATAATAATTTATTTCATATGCATAACAATCCCCATTTTTACACATGAGGAACCTGAGGCACAAATATAAAGAGACTTGCCCAAGTTTGCATAACTGATAGTAGGGCCAGAATTAGAATCCAAGCAATGTGGCTCCAGAGTTACTGGCTTTTACATATGTTACTTTGTAACTATGTATTTGCTGGACTCTTGTAACAGTTTTAATTGATTTTCAGTGGATTCTTCTACATTTTCCAGGAAGAGAATACTATGAGCAACAATGACTAATAATTTTGTCCCCTTTTTTCAACATTATTTTTCCCCTAATTTATTGAATAGACAAATAGTTCCCTAATACTGAATAACTGTGCATCCTTTCTATTGTAAGACACTGATGGTCACTGTATTTGGCAAGTGTTTTGCATGTGATCAATGTGTCTTCAGTTGTTTATCCCTTGCTCCTTCTCTCTTCTTGGCTAACTCAGGCCTTCATCATTTTCACCAACTCCTGAATGAGGCCAAGCTTGACTGGCCTAGAAAAGACTGCTGATTTGCTTGGGTTCAGCGACTTCCAAATTAAATCACAGCACTCTATTACAGCAACCGTCATATCTCCACACATCTGCTGGACACTTGGCAGAGTCCCTTTGAGTGGGGTGGTGTGGCTACCTCTTACTTCTCTCTACTGTTTTCTCCTGTCGGACTCTATAGTGCTGCAAACGTGCCTTCATTTTAACTCTACCTCAATGTCTTTCTGTAATTCATTCACTTAAGGTGCACGAGTAAGATACATTTTTGCCCTGAGTTTTTTTGCAGAACTAGCTTTCTGTCCAGACTGCTTTGTTTCTGGCATTTTTATTAATTCCACACATACTGCATCTGACGGAATTATTGCCGTGTTTGTTGACAGGCCCCTCTGGCCTCCAAATATCAAACACATGATGTCCCTATCAAACTTGACACCTGTTTTTCATTCCCAGACATCGATTTTCCACCCACTAGCCAACATATTTCATAGAAAAAGCTGTTAGCACTATCTGCAAAGTATTGATTGCAGCAACACTGAAATCTCTACCTGAAAATTTACAGCCTTAATTTCCAGTAGGTTAAACCTTCAAGTGGGTGAAGATTTAAGAGTGTGATTAGCATGTGCTAACTAAAGTGTTTACTACCGAATAGCCTATACAACACGAAACTTACACCAAAATTGCAAAGACAAAAATAAATATTAAGTAATTGCTTAAATTTCTCAAAGATCAAATGAATGGGCAACCGTTTTCCAAGGAGGGAGTAAAATACAAACAAGCGCACACTCTTCCAAAAATGGAGAAAAAGATCCAAAGTATAAAGAAAACACAAGTATTCAACGTTGAAATTTAGGAAAATTTTGGGTAGTACACAGGCATTTTATTCTACCATTAATCGTAGAAATTCATCTTTTGTGAGATTTTATGACACAGAATTTGTGATTTTTTATATAAAACTCATATAAAGAATCTTTCCAAAGTTTAATAACTATCTCATTCATCAATCAACATATTGAGGACCTACTGTGTACCTGTCACCGTATTAAGAATCTCAGTTGAATCACCTCATGTTGTCTTTGGATTATCTGTAAAGTTGATGCTACTTCACATACATTTTGAGAGAAGACACCTCATGTGGGGGATCCCATCTGTGCTCTACACAGAACAGACAAAACGTTTTCAATAATGGAATTGAAAGAACTTAATATTTCAAAATTTATTATACTAAAATAGACAGATGAACTTCAAAATATGCCCAAGGTCCACAGGCTACTACTATCGGAACACGCACTAAGAAATGCCACTAACACAGTCACTTTGACATAGTATTCCTTATGCGTGGTTTTGAGCAAATTCTCACACTGATGGACCATGATGAGGGAAGAACTATTGGACACTCCCTTGAAGTCATGTTGAGAAACCAGTTTCAGGGCCTAGGCTTTCAAATCACTTTCCACTCCTTTCTGCCTACAGCAACAATTACTTGTTACCCAGCTTAAGGCCTCAAACTATGTTCAGTGCTGCTGGGAAAATTAAAGACGTATAAGGTACAACTTTTATGCTCAAAAAGTGTCTTCTTTTATGGTAGGCATGAATGTAATCTACATGGACTATGTGAATAAAGATGGCATATGATGTCCACACTGTATTGTACAAAGCATATGCAGTATCTTCCTTGAAGGTTCTGAGAAGAGAGACATAACACAGATTGGCATCGACTTGTGTGCGCTTTTTAAAGATGGTGGCACCTGTGCTCTTGCTTAAAGGAATGGATTGGTCTGCGCTGTTTACTTCGCAGGGAAAAAGAAGGAACACATCTGGGCAAGGATAACATCACTAGCAAAAGGCTGCGGTGCACGGAATGCAACTGGATCACAGGGCCGAGGCATGCAGACAGGCCACCTCAGCCACACGGATGGTCAGATCACACAGGGGGCAGGAAAGTTTCAATCTCACCCTGTGGACATTGGGAAGACATCAGGAGGAAAACACTCAATTTAGCCAGTATTTCCTGCAGGCTCACTGTGTGCCAGGCACTATACTGATGCAGGAGATACTAAACTGAATAAGTATATAAGACACAATCTCTACTCTCGAGGAGCTCACATTGGTGGGGAAGACTGACATGTAAACTGCTGAGAATGACAGATGTTTATCAGGACAGTGATAGAGGCGTATACAAGATACAAAAGAGTACACAGAGGGAAGGAAGGAATTCTTAGTGGGGATGTGGGAGGATGGTGGCAGGGAGCCAGCGCAGGATGGTTTCCCAAAAGAGGTGACACTCCAGCTAAGACTAGAAGAGTAGACAGAAAGTGGCCAAGCAAGCATGAGGAGAGGGCACTCCAGGCAGGACAGGTGTGGGGGAGACACTCCAGGTAGGACAGGTGGGGGAGGGGCACTCCAGGCAGGACAGGTGTTAGGGAGGGGCACTGATGGCAGGACAGGTGTGGGGGAGGGGTACTCCAGGCAGGACAGGTGGAGGAGGGGCACTCCAAACAGGACAGGTGTAGGGGAGGCACTCCAGACAGGACAGGTGTGGGGGAGACACTCCAGGTAGGACAGGTGGGGGAGGGGCACTCCAGGCAGGACAGGTGTTAGGGAGGGGCACTGATGGCAGGACAGGTGTGGGGGAGGGGTACTCCAGGCAGGACAGGTGGAGGAGGGGCACTCCAAACAGGACAGGTGTAGGGGAGGCACTCCAGACAGGACAGGTGTGGGGGAGGCACTCCAGGCAGGACAGGTTGGGGAGGGGCACTCCAGGCAGGACAGGTGGAGGAGAGGCACTCCAGGCAGGACAGGTATGAGGGAGGGAACTCCAGGCAGGCAGGTATGTCAGGGTGGTCAAACTGACCTTGAGGTGAGAGAACCCATATGAATGAACCAGACAGGAAGTTACCACAGCCTCCATGTAGGATATACAGGCAGTAAGCCATTGCATAGGGAAGGCCCAGCCCTGGTGTTGGTGAGAAAGAGAATGAAAGACCTACACATTCATTTCCTGAGGGATTCAGTGGGATTAGAATGCTCTACAAGTAAAAACCAAAGAGTATAAATTAAAAGTCATTGACTTTGCCAGCATTTGAGATGTTATTGCCAATATTAAAGGGCACAGTGGTGAAGGAGACACTGTCATGACTGCATTCATGATCTTTTTTGCACTTCATCTTCCTCGTCGTGCTCTCTTGGTAAATGCTATTGTTATTCAGCCAGCTGAGGTACTAGCAAGGCAGAAATGCGCTCTTCTTTTACCCAGACTAGTACAATGACCCCCTAACTCCAGTGTCTGATATAGTAAGTATTTAATAAATATTAGCTTAAATAATGAATAATTTATTGATTAAGGCCACTGCTAAGTCGGGCTCTGGGAGGCAGCATAGAAAGTATTACACATATGGTTTACACATATGGTTTTAATGGGCAAGTTCTGGACAACAGTTCATATTGAAAATGCCCATGAATTAAAAACATGCTGAAGGTGCTATCTCTAAATACAAAAACACACATATTGTATCTACATTTATTTAATAAATTTTCCGGGAGTGAGACTAAGGGCCCAAGCATTATGCTAGTATCCACTTGATCCTCTCCAGGAAGAAAAATCAGGTTATCAGATTAGGGATCTACATACCTAAGAATGATCATTAGGATGGATAATCAGACTGGAAGGTGTTTAGAAAGCAACAGTAGGCTGGGCACGCTGGTGCACACCTGTATTCCCAGCACTTTGGGAGACCAAGGTGGGAGGATCACTTGTGGCCAGGAGTTCAAGACCAGTCTGGCCAACATGGCGAAACCCCATCTCTACTAAAAGTAAAAAATTAGCCTGGTGTGGTGGCACGTGCCAGTAATCCCAGCTACTTGGGAAGCTGAAGCAGGAGAATGGCTTGAGCTCGGGAGGCGGAGGTTGTTGTGAACCCAGATTGTTATCACTGCACTCTAGCCTGGGTGACAGGGTGAGACCCTGTCTCAAAAAACAAAAAAAAGAAAGAAACAATGAACGGCCATGTGCATAAAGACAACTAACCAGGGGACAGTGATAGGAGATAACAGAGAAGGGATGGGGTAGACAGAGGCGTGGAGAAGAGACAGAAGACAGGGGCTGGGGCTAGAGATGGAAGAAATCGCTAACAGATAAAAAGTGACCCAGTGATAAATTCTACTTCTTTATTTGCAATTTTTTAAAAATATAAGACTTGTCTTTGTATCTATTCAATCGTTTTTCTAAAACTGCAGTAAATTGATAGTTTTTCACTTGGATCTTCTTTATCTAATCTTTGATACTAATTCAGAAATTATGCTCTTCTCTTAAAATCAACTTTTAAAGGCTAAGGGTCTTCCTGTTCTATGTTGGTTTGTTATTTTGCCACGTGGGAAGTCTCTTTAACATCTGACTGATAAACAAGTACTTTTATACACATATGTATTTGGCTATGCAATATGTTAGCAGAAATGGGCAGAATCTGATTAAGTAGAAATTTCAAATGACTTATCAAGGTTATTACCCTACAAGTGTACACATTTCCATATAAAATATATTCTAGAAGGAATGTAAAATCCTAATCACTCTCATATGCTAAAGCAGCAAAGACTTCTATTATTTTAAGGGATATGTTTCTCATTCTGGAATAAGAATTAAATATCAGGCCATCTCACTAAGTAAAAATTGAATGCAACTAGGATCACGAAATAATTGTCAAGCTTATTTATATTAAGATAATAAAAAGATTGAATTATATATCACTGAAATGCTGAAAGGCTAATCCTTAAGTGCATAAATCAAGACTTAATTAACTTTTACAGTATTTTATAGTTCTTTGTTAGAAGTGAATTTTGTTTTATGATGAAGGAATGAGTATTTTCAAACTTGGGGAAATGCTCTTTATTTCATACACACAATACAGAAGAATATAAGCCAGTAAAAATGGATATCTATTTGTGTCCTAATAAATATTAATAACTTGGGTATCCAATATCTATATTTTAAAAAGATTCTTTGACAGAGGAAATGGTTTGTTTATGAATATATCACTAGCTCCAGAAATCAATGCCTTATTGTACAAGACCACACCAAATGAGTCATATGTTTTTAAAAAATGACAAGCTTTGTTCTATTTTAAGCATTTTTTTTTTTTTTTGAGATGGAGTTTCACTCCGTTGCCCAGGCTGGAGTGCCGTGGCACGATCTTGGCTCACTGCAACCTCCACCTACTGGGTTAAAGTGATTCTCCTGCCTCAGCCTCCCGAGTAGCTGGGACTACAGGCATCCGCCACCACACCTGGCTAATTTTTTGTATTTTTAGTAGAGATGGGGTTTCACCATGTTGGCCAGGCTGGTCTTGAACTCCTGACCTCAAGTGATCCACCCACTTTGGCCTCCGAAAGTGTTGGAATTACAAGCGTGAGCCACTGTGCCCGGCTTAAGCATATTAATGTTTGAAAATATGATAATAACTGAAATACTGTTGAAATAATATACTACCTACTAGGATTCAGCATGAAGTAAACAAAATTGCTATTATTGTTCAACACACTTCTCTTGAGACTCTTAATACTGTGATTTTGTATCCCAATTTCTTGTAGTTAACATATTCTTCTGTTGCTACAGGTGTCATTTTAATTCCTTCATACCATTCAACTTAGAACTTCTGGCCCATGTCAAAGGATTCATGGCCTTGGATATGTCTATGCAAATGGAAAAGAAGCTGGTGTTTGATACCACCTGCTTCCACTTCTCTAAATTTATCCCTGATTACCAGGATGTTCTCAGACTTTCCATGGAGGCATAAAAGTCTTATGAACTCAACCCAGAGGTAAGCTGAGAAATCCCACCTCTGAATACAAAAGCAATTATCTTCAACCCTGCACTTTGATCTAAAGGTGGCTTGCATTTGAGCCTAGCAATTTGTCTAAGGAGTTTTGAGTAGGTGGGAAAACATTTACGCTTTGGGCTTTGAGCTCTTGCTCAAATCTTTGTCTTGATGAATCTTGTGAATGCTCAAGTACACTGGGGCTTCACACACATTCACTGAAAAAGCACCCTTCTCCTTCTGCTCTCCCTGGAAAATCTCTGACACAGGCGTTTACCTGTGCAGCACACATAACTGAAGTTCTCAGGGAGTAGACAGAAAGGGCTTCATGACAGACAGCTAAATATTAAAAAGAAATCCTTGGAGTTTTTACCTTAAAGCTCAGTCCTATCTCCTCTCACTCCTCCCATCTTCAAATCCTTGTTTTTATCCAGAATGGTTTAATTACTTTTGTTCCCTTGAAAATCTTTGACCTCAGGTTTTAGGTCAAGATATTTTTCTAAACAAAGTTCTCTCCCTAATATCGTACCAGCTGTTGAAATAATTCATTTCTTATGTTTCTGCTACTATAAATACTTCATGTTATATAAAATACAGATATAAAAAATAAACACACCAAACATAATTGTTAAATGAATCAACAAACACCTTCCTTGAGTGTATTCACCTTTTACCAGAAGGTTTAAAGACAAGACATTGAGTAACACAAAGAAGAAACTTCTCCTGGCACCTAATCAGGCAGATTTTTAAGAGAGATGTGAGGCCTCAGTGGTCTTCTCCATCCCCCCAGTCATAACCTTTATGTCTCTATTTGACAAAAGAAGAGCAGCAGGAATGTCCAAATGTTTTCAGACCAGAGTTAATCAGTTTTTCTCATCTTCAAAATGTATGGTCACTTAAGTCAGCTCTTTTCAAACATGTAGACCAAAGTACCACTTTGATCTGAGTGGAGAGAAACCAGAGAGGCCTGGGGATGCTCTATTAAGCAACTTGCTGCAAACGTGGTATTTCTCTGAAGATCCAAACTTTCATCTAAAAAAATGCACATTTTGGGTCATGTTCCATTAAAATACGTCTAATATAAAAAGAGTACTGCACATTATTTAGCCCTGATTAAAACTGCTATTCTAGGAAGGCACCACTTCTACCACATAGTTCTGCATATAAAGTAAGATTTGGGCCAGGTGCGGTCACTCATGCTTGTAATCCCAGCACTTTGGGAGGCCAAGGCAGGAGGATCACTTGAGGCCAAAGCAGGAGGATGGGTTGAGTCCAGGAGTTCCAGACAAGCCTGGACAACATGGTGAAACACTGTCTCTCCTAAAACAACACAAATTAGCCAGAAGTGGTGGCATGCATCTGTAGTACGAGCTACTTGGGGGGCTGAGGTGGAAGGATTGCTTAAGTCTCAGAAGTCAAGGCTGCACCGAGCCAAGATCATGCCATTGTACTCCAGCCTGGGTGACAAAGCAAGAACCTGCCTCAGTAACAAAAAAAAAAAAAAGATTTGGGTTTCCAAATCTTTGGAATTTGGTGTGAAAAGTACAGTCTTATGTAAGAGAGAGATTTGCAGAAACATGGACAATTTAAGGCTCTGAACTGCAAAATGGTCACCTCTAAGTTGAGTGCCCATATGTCCTGGTTTGAAATGGGTTAAGCATGTTGTCCTGGCATCACTGTTATTAGCCAAAAGCACTTTTGTTCAGATGACAAATTACGTGGTCACCTTGCCAACAAGCCATGAAACTGCCACTATATTCTCAATTCACAGTTCTCTTTGACAGAAACACCCACAGCCATGGGGCAGTAAGAATGACAGCCAAAACTGTGAACAATCGATCAGGCCCCAAGAGAAACTAATGATGGAGATCAACCAAATGATATGGCTGTCAGAAATGTGACATCTAAATTTTCAGTTACTTGAAATAAAGGAAAAAAAATCAACTAACAATGCTTAAAACAATAAATAAGACTACTGATACTAAAAGAAGCAGAAATTAAAGAAATAAAACAAAAACAGAGCTCAACTCATACCAGATATTAAAAATCATTTCTGTCCTCATAATACACAGACCAATGTGAGATTTCCTAAGAGAAAGTATAGCACCTTCCGTGTTTTCTGCCCCTATGGACCTATGACACCAACCTAAAGGCATACATGTAGCCCATAAAAAATAAGTACATAATAATTTGAAGCAGTTACGTGAGTAATTAGCACTCCTTCTGTTGATTAAAACACATATTTCAAAATGACTCATTAAAGACAGAATAAATCCAAAGCCAGAAAATGGTTCATTCATAGGAGGGGTGTGTGTGTGTGTGTGTGTGTGTGTGTGTGTGTGTGTGTGTGTGTGTGTGTGTCTTCTGATAATTTACCACTTAAATTGGCAATGAATTATTATTTACATTGTACATTATCCATAGCAATTTTTAAAATGTTCAATTCCTGTTGGCTTCTATAATGTTTTTTAAAAAGTTTTCCTGTGCTTGAAAATGATGAGCTCTCGAAAATTGCCTAAAACTGAGCTTTTTCATTTAACATTTTAAGACTCCTCTCACATTACTTAGTCTAATTCTCAGGAAGAACAATAGAACACTCTAAAACTATCTGTGTACCAATTGGCTGCAATGAACTTTAAAGAGCAAGTTTAGTAAGTTCTTGAGATAAAACACTTTATGCCAAGTTATGAATGCAAACTTACACTACTTAAAATGAAAACTATATCCAGTATTATCCTAAGTTAAATACATATAAGATGACCAATATGGTCTTTTTTTGAAACCAATGAGCCTATATATCTCTCCTCCACATTGGTACATGGTATCAGCAACCCCTACTCCTGAGAACATACAAGAACTTTATACAAGTACTTTATTATTATATTACCAAGGATTAATGTCCTCTCTAAATTCATCTGACTGAACTTTTAGTCTCTTTCATTAGTTTGTCCATCTCTTCCCAGCCATCAGCCCTTTTCCTTCCTGACTTTTCCCTCTTTTCCTTCCTAGCTGGGGTAGCCTGGCTTATCCCATCCACGATCCTCCCTGTCACTTACAATGCCCTGGCTCTTGTCCTTCCATCACCTCCGCAACATGGAACCCACATTCCTATATTAGAGGGCTAACCTTACATTGTGACTTCTGGCTCCCATGTCAAAGACTTTGTAAACCACCGGGTGACTGAATAAAGAGGACGTTTCTACATCAGATTGATGATACCCAGTCTTCCTGGGGCTGAGGTGTCCTTGGAAAGCTTCCACTTCTCTTCTGCCCTCTCCCACTTCCTCAGAAGCTTGTCCAGTTGCTATTCCAAATGTTTGCCAAACATTTTAAAATCTGACATCCATAGCACTTAATCACTGCTCAGTAAACGTTAGGCATTTAAATATCTTTAAGTGAATGACAGAGTGACTTCTTACATATTCAGGAATTTGAAGTCATTGATAAGGACAGGCCTTATTCTGTATTGCTGCAAAGGGAACATGTGCACCTTGGAGGAAGTTACAGACGGACCTAGATCAATAGGAGCGCAGTTAGGAGCTGCCCAGCCATCACTAACTTTACAAGGCAAGCACTTCCTAACCATATGCATGATTTAATAACGGTGGGTGGAGACCTGTTATGGTTTCTGTCTAGGTGACTGTGTCTGAGTGATCTTCAGAGATCCCTTCAAGATTCAGATTTACAACTGTGCCAGGAGCTATGAAATGATAAGGATTATATACAAACAGTAATGAGCAAAAATTAAGTGTAGCAGAAAAGACTTAGAAAACGCTTTCCAAGCTTCCATGCCTTCTCTGCCTGGAGCACCCTAAACAGCTCAGTCTTGCGCTCTTACTCATGTGGGGTGTAGCAGGTAAAAGAAAGAAGTATCAGGAGCAACACAAGCGCCATATGATGGCTTCAAGTGTTTTTGGTAAATTCACAGTGAGTCTTTTGAAGTGGTCCTCTCTTCTACAGAAGTAAATCCCAGAGATTACTTTATTTAAAGTGTCCCTGACCCTGGGACAGCCCTCAGAGAGAAGAAAAAATGAAGGGAGGCAGAGACATGGGGGTGAGGGGCAGAGAGAACTGGCTTAAGATAGGCTTCCAAGTCCTAGACCAGTTCTCCCTATGAGGCAGGCCTGTATTCTTATTTTCTTTTTTTTATTATTGAATTTTATTTTTATTTTCAAACATAACACCACAAAATACAAATTTTATTCCACAAATCTATAAATGTATGTGCTCATAAAATTGATAGAATTTATATTTTATCTGAAAATATCTACTGATTAGTCTAAATTTACTGAGATGTTAGAACAAAATTAGGCCAGGCATGGTGGCTCATGCCTGTAATCCCAGCATTTTGAGAGGCTGAGACAGGAGGATTGCTTGAGCCTAGGAGTTCAAGACCAGCCTAGGCAACACAGTGAGATCCCATCTCCACCAAAATAGACGGGATAAAGAAAACGTGGTACAAATACACCATGGAATACTCTGCAGCCATAAAAAAGAATGAGATCATGTCCTTTGCAGTGTGAAGATGGAAGCCAGCAACCTCAGCAAACACACACAGGAACAGAAAATCAAACACAGCATGTTCAAACTCATAAGTGGGAGTTGAACAGTGACAACACATGGACACAGGGAGGGAAACAACACACACCAGGGCCTTTCGAGGAGTGGGGAGCAAGAGGAGGGAGAGCATTAGGACAAATACCAAATGCATGCGGGGCTTAAAATCTAGATGACGGGTTGATAGGTGCAGCAAACCACCATGGCACATGTATATGTAGGTAACAAACTTTCACACTCTGCACATGTATCCTGGAACTTAAAGTAAAATTTATATATATATATATGTGTGTGTGTGTGTGTGTGTGTGTGTGTGTGTCTTTTATGCTTAAGCACAAATCACTTGGTTTTTGTTACTTGGAATCTAAAAAGCTTAAGTAATATACCACAGCACCTGTAGGACTGTTTGAAGCCGCCATGTCATATCAACACATGCCTGGCTCAGAAAGGCTTGTCGCCAAGTACACAGAGTATTTTCCAACATAATTTTCTAACAGAGCACACAGCAGGTCAGTCAACAGGTACTGCTACTCAGAAGACCCTAGGCTCTAAAACCTTTCTTGAAGTCCTTCTGACAGGTGTTTCCAACCAGAATCCCAGGCATTTATCATCAGAGTTTTTGTAGTTACAACCAAGTCCCAATACTGCACTGGAAACAAAAGGCTTGGAATGTGCCACTGGAACTGTGTCTGGGAAACTTTGGTGAATTAACAAGTGCAGGGGCTTTACAAATCCAAGTCCCACACAGAACGACACTAAACAGTACCTCACTGAGCACCTTCAGGTTCTGTGCTTGCCTCTGCTGCACAGAAACGACATGCAAAAATGGGTGTTGACTGTGTTGGGTGGCTGGCACTTTTTTTTTCTCTTTCATTATCACCAGTGAACAAAATTGTCAAACAATTGTGGGAGAAAAAACTCGGAAAGAATAGTGTGCAGCACAATATCAATAAACCATGATCGGGCTGTAAAGGCACCAAGCCAGTACTGAGAGACCAGGAAGTGAGGCAGCTGATTAAGCAGACACCCAAAACATTCCAGTAGCTAGGAGAATATTTTATGTTTAAAGAGATTTTTAAAAATTCTCATGGGTCTATAAATCCTTTGAAAGGTATTTTCACCTTGCTAAAACCTCATTTGAAAAACAATTTGGAGCATTACAGAAGTCTTAGACTTTTTTTCCCCTCTCAAATTTTAAACAGTCACAGGACTAGGAAAATTCTTCTTGACCACATGCATTATCCTTCAGACACAGTGTAGAGAAATACTGAAAAGGCTGTGCCTGGACTCTCTCTCCTTCTTTACCCATACTGACCTGCGAGTCCACACTGAGCATCCCACTGCCATAATTCAAAGTAAATGAATGGTTATTTGGACAGAGCACTGCGGATGACCTCTGCCACACGCACGAAAAAAAGATGGGAGTGAGAGTGCAGTTTTATTTAAGTAAAAAGTAATAAGCACAAAAACTTCAGATACTTTTTGTCACAACTAATTCGATAAAAATAGCTAAGGCGCATTAATGCAAACAGTTAATGATAAATGACTGATTCATATATACTAACAGGCATCATCAAGCCTTCTCCTTGGCAATAAGACTTTGTAAGTGTCAATTCTTGCTATCCTAAGATTATCAAAAAGAAGTAAAAAGGTCCCCTTTTTAAAATTTAATGATGAACTTTCTCAGGAGGATCTTTTCCTAAGTTACTCTGGGTTGGTAGGGATTTAATGCATGAGAACCCAAGAGCGTTGGGTTAAATTTATAAATTAAATAAGTTAAATTTATATATTTAAACAAGTATATTATAAATAAATATTATTTATATTACATTATAAATTATTATTAGTTTATAATTATTAAAATGATTATAAAAATAAATGTTTATAAATTATATATTTATGTTTATAATGAACTTCAAGTGCATTTTACAAAGGTGAAGCACCACCCCTAATCCTCCTTGTTTAATTCCAGATAGTAAACAAAGGATAAGAAATAAGAGGTGGATATAATTGAAGGGTTTACATTAAAAAAAAAAAAAGAAAGAAAAGAAGTAGGAGGAAAATAAAAAATGTTTTCTTTTCCACTGCTGCATAGTTTTAAAAAATACTGAACAAAGACTAGAGAGATGGTGAAATTATAAGAAATAATGACCAAATCAGAAATATGACCAACAAATCCTAAGGTCTATCACGCCATTTTGTCAATTGTGTAGAAGAACACTGCTTTTTACATATGTTCCCACAAGGGCCAAAACAAAAAGAGAAATTTAGGTAGAATTTTCTGATTGTGAATGAATTAATTTACCTCATTTAATTCTTACGAGTCCAAGTAATGTATGTTATCAGTACTTACAGATAAAACAAATTCGTCAAATTAGGTAACTTGCCCAAAGTCATTCAAATAATGAGTGACAAAGTCACTCCCAAAGTCACCCCTTCCTCCTTCAGTGACCTATGGGACTGACACTGCACAACAGAATCTCAACGTGGTCCTTCTGTGTAGAGTGCAGCGAACTGATGACACTATCTATCTAGAAGGTTTTGCTGCTGCTCTTTTTATTCAGTGCTTTTCTAAGAAGCCCAAAGCCTGTCACAGATATTACCTTATTAATCTTTACCATTTATCTGGGTATACTGGTTTTGGATGTTATTACTGTCGTTATTACGGATGGGAAAATTAACCTGAGCACAAATGTCAGCAAGTGTGTGGCAGCTTGGACTGGAAGTCTTGCCACCTAATACATAATCCAGGGCCCTAGTCACTAAATCTTGCTTTTTGTGATACGGCAAAACACACAAGGCCATGCTACTATTAATCTTTAATGAAACTGAATGTCACCTATACTATTCTGAATCATCATTCAGTTTCTAGTATAATATTCAGTAGATAGTTAGGTTGACCACATATTCATATATAAAGGTTGAAAGAAAATCCAATTTACTTTCTAAAATTACATAAATTATTAACATGTCACAACAATTTTACATAAAAAAGGGAAATTAATTTGCCCATCAATTTACACTCAGATACTTTTTCTCTCTTTAAGGAGTTGATTCTCTATTATTGTGGATTGATTATTTTTCCTTTCCTTAAAGAATTCTTAAAAATAATAACAGCAATGTGATAAATGTTTCATTTCCTGTCCATCAGCAGCAGAAGCTCCTTCTGCCCAGAGGATAAATCGAATGCTCTGTGACAATGAGGGGTGCGTAACAAGCAACTTGCGGCTCTGCTCAAACTGGTTTCACCATGCTGCTTCTTCGTTTTACAAATGCACAGCAAATACAGCTGCATTTAAAAAGGTTCCTAAGGTTTCCCCCAAATACCTAATATTATCGTTTAGATATGAACTCTATGTTGCCCAGGCTGGAGTGCTGTGGCTATTCACAGGCACAATCATGGCACACTCCAGCCTTGAACTCCTGGGCTCCAGCAATCTTCCCTTCCCGCCTCAGCCTCCTGAGTCTCCATAAATGCCGTTACTTCAGCCTGGAATTCTCTCCTACTTTCCTTCTTTTATCAAGTACAGTCTTAGCTGTCCTTCAAGGCTTGGCAAAAAGACCACTTCCTCATCTCAGCCTTAGCTGACATGGGCTTCAGCATTGGCCCATTCTCTTGGGTCATGTAATATTTTAGTAGTTCTTGTATTTAGCAAGCAGTTTCCATTTGTACCTAAGAGTTTCTATGATCATTCTTTTTAAGGCTGTAAGCTCCTTGCGAGGTGGGGCCAGAATTGTTTTATCTCTGTACTTTCCAAGCACAGTTCCCTATTTACGTCCCAGGTTTTCCATGAATGCTTGGTGGAGGTAGTGCAGAGACCTTTGAGCTACAAAGTTCTTGGGTCTAGTCAAAGCAACAGTGGCCTTTGTGATATCACCTACCTCAGCTATTTCACTTGTAAAGTGGACTCATGATACCCACTCCTGGGAACTTGTTTTCCTCACTCCAAAGCAAAACTGGAAATATGCTTTGTAAATTTTTTTAGTAAAAAGTGTGTTTATATAAAGCACTGAAGACGCTGTAATTTTTTTTTTTTTTTTTTTTTTGAGAAGGAGTCTTACTCTGTTGCCCAGGCTGGAGTGCAGTTGCACGATCTCGGCTCACTGCAACCTCTGCCTCCCGGGTCCAAGCAATTCTCTTGCCTCAGTTTCCTGAGTAGGTGGGATTACAGGTGCATGTCACCACACCCAACTAATTTTTGTATTTTTAGGACAAAATTTTTGTAATTTTTTGCATATTTTTTTGTATAATTTTGTATTTTTGTATATTTCACCATGTTGGTCAGGCTGGTCCCAAACTCCTGACCTTGTGATCCGCCTGCCTCGGTCTCCCAAAGTGCTAGGACTACAGGCATGAGCCAACACGCCTGGCCTAATATTTTTATACTATACAAGTATAAACTGTCATACCTATATGTGCATGTATTTTAGGATAAAATGTGATATACTGTGTAAAACACTTGAAATAATAAATACGTGGTCCTTATAACATATTTGAGCCCTTTGAATTAAAGACATGCTTAAAATAAATACTCTCAGGAATTAGCAAGAAATAAAGCTACCCCACTCGTATGTAATTTATAGATGAATGTAGAAAAAAAATCAGTATAGGTTTATATAATGAACATGCAAACTCTTTCCTATAACTATTACTGTATTATGTAAATATCGGAACCAGAGAGAAACCAAAATCTATCAATGCGTGAATATTGGTCAGCCATATAGATGAAAGAAAATGAAGAGAGGCAGAGGCATCCCCTCAAGCCTTCACTTCAGGTCTCTGCTTGGAAAGTGTGATCATCTCCAGATTATTGGTATGGATAGATAGTCGTTCTTTTAAAAATGAATGCCGCATTTCTAGTGACCAAATTAAATCAACAGCAATGTTAATGATCTGTTGTCTGTCTTTTGTAACTCTTGTCAACTCTCTTGTCCTTTCATTTCTGTGACCACACACTTACTTTCTGCTTTGCCCTACACCAATCTGAAATCAGTTCCTTTTGAATGTACCAGAAAGAATGTGTTTATACAAAGCATTGAGGACTCTCAAATATTTTTCTTGTGTTTTCTTTTTTTTCTTTTTTTTTTTTTTTTCTGACAGACTCTTGCTCTGTCACCCAAGCTGGAGTGCAGTGATGCAATCTTGGCTCACTGCAACCTCCGCCTCCGCCTCCGCCATGAGAGGTTCAAGTGACTCTCATGCCTCGGTCTCCCGAGTAGCTGGGATTACAGGCATGCACCACCAAACCTGGCTAACTTTTTTATTTTCAGTAGAGATGAGGTTTCACCATGTTGGCCAGGCTGGTCTCGAACTCCTGACCTCAAGTGATCCACTCGCCTCAGCCTCACAAAGTGCTGGAATTACAGGTGTGAGCCACTACTCCTGGCCTCTTAAGTTTTCTTTAGGTGAGGTTAATTACAATGTTTATATCAAATATTCAGAAGCAAATCTTGATCGCCCATTTTCTTCCATCAGCCAGCAGGAGTTCAGGTTCTTGCTTCTTCCTGTGTATCCATCCACCCTTTCCACCAATTATATCTTTTTCTAGTAACACAGCACTTCAGGACCACCTTAGGTTCATTCCAAAATTTCATTTTGGTGTTTACACAGGAAGAAGGATCCTAGTTAAAAGACTACACTTCTTAGAAGACATTTTAGGTACTATTTTTTGTTAATTGATATTTCGAGGTCTCATACATTTCAGGAGCTTTTCCAACTAACTTTAGTATTCACTCCAAGATTAATTCAGATAAATGCAATTTTTCCTACCTGTAGGCACCTAAAGAGTTGTTGGGGTTTGTGTGTGTGGTGGGGGGGCGGGGGTGGGATGGGGAGTGCATTTTTCATTATAATTCTAATTTAAAAGGTTTAAAAATGATAAATGATCAATTCTACACTTATCTTTAAATTCATTAGTAATAATACACTTTCAAAGTTCAGGATAAATTATTTCCTTCTTCAACACTTAAGTATTCAACCATTCTTGTCACAGATCCCTTGGAAAGGTTCTGCTCTAAATTAATTTAAAAACTATCATACTAAGTATAGTAAGCCCTATCAAAGTAAGCAAGGTTGTCAATCAGAGTTGTCAATCTGGTTGTCAATCAGCCTTTCAGGGACTCAAGTCCCCAAGTGTTATCCAGAGTTAGCAACATTCTCTTTGTTGGATTTGAAGCTATGTTTCATATTTCAAATTGAGTATAAACAGCTTTCAATGAGAAGAAGACTTCACTTAATTTGAAAAAGGTAGAGGTTTGAGAAGCATATTTAGTTTTTGTCATCTTTAAAATAAAATGAAATAGAAAACCTAACTAGAGAAATATTATATTTATTTAAAAATATGTGTCAATCGACTGTTTCTGTTATCAGTAAGGCTTCTAGTCAACAGTAGGCCACTGTAGCATGTGGAGCAATTTTGTTTCATTTTGTCTCATTTTGTCATACACCTTTGTGTTAGGGTAGAGGTTGGGGTTGGTGATGGAGAATCTGTTCCCTGATATTTGTAGTCACATAGACATGAGATGCCCTTTCTTGCTATGACTGAGTCACCAGTAAGTTCACTAAGCCACATGCACAAGTGTGGAGTTATTGAAAGGAGGCTACTCCTGAAATTTGGTGAGCTTATCAGGATAAGTTCTACTGGCGCAGCCAAACAATATTTCCAAACATGAACAGTGAGGGGCAGAGATGAGCAACCATTTTCTCTGAGGCACCAAGCAAATACTAGATCATGAAAAAAATTCTGTAATTGACAGTCTCCTCTGGATTCACAGCAACGCCTTATTGAAATGCAACTTAAAGAATGAGCTATTACAAAGGATAATCCCACTGGTTTTTCACCACAATTTTTGGCACTAAATATGGACATTTCAGTGTATTTGGTGTGTGTGTTCACATATGTGAGATACACACAAGGGTATAAATGAGTGTGTATATATCCTTCTTAATTTATTCTGGTTAATTTAGACCCATCTACAAATTTTCAGACAGAACACAATTTCCTTTGTATTTAGATCTATTTTGTACATTATTCCTTAGTCTAATATACACTTTTACATTTCATTTAGCAGTAAACAACTGAAGCATTATGTATCCATAAAAGGCAATTATCCTAACCGTTCTAATTATCTTATAACACTTGCACTTTTTTCCTTCAGTGTGTGAGTATACAAATGTTTGCTTTATTTAAGAAAGGGAAAAAATGTAGACAGAAAGGATGTACTTTTTAACAATTCACTAATCCAGGAAAATGTCACTTCTTCAAAAACAAACAAGAAAACCTTTGAAATAACAAAACAGGAAAAATAAGATTTTCAGTCAAAAGATTACTTATCATGAAAAACCAAATCATTTGCTTAAAAAGGGCTTTCTAAATTGCTTTAACTTTTGCATGTTATTTTTTAAAGTTTAATTGCCTAAATTCCTGGTGATAAATTTTTTTCAAAAAATTGACCTAATATTAATTTTTTGTATTCTAAAGGTCATGAAAAAAGGTACCTAATTTCCTGAAATCCTAATTAAATGAAGCAAACCAAAATAAGACCTCATTATTCTTATACTGCCTCTGTTTAAAAAAAGAGAGAAAAAACTGGAATTCATACTAAAAACCTTAGGTTTATTAATTTTAACTTGAATTTGTTGTTTATGATGAAATCTTGAGTTTCAGGATGATATGTTTAGATATAATTTTCACTAATGGATGTAAAAGAGCTCTGTACCTAAAACATGTATTCATACTTTTTTCTTAAAAGGTCTAAATTCTTAATGCTAAGAAGTATATTATCTAAAAGTGGAGTTTTATAACTCCTACAGTTTGATATTTTTGAAGCTACAGAAAAACTTTGACCAGCTCAAATAGATTTTTCTCCCCAAAATGAGTACATGGTCATTTCAAACTGACCCTGTTATCCTTGAACTAATGGCATTCCTCCTTCACAGTGGCCAACAGAGGGGATGGTATGTACCCCAGGAGGCTGTGCAGCTGACCCTTGAACAACACAGATTTGAACTGTACGGGTCCACTTCTATGTGGATTTTCCTCCATCTCTGGCACCTGAGAGAGCCAGACCAACCTCCCACTCACTCCTGGGCCCACTCAACCTGAAGACAACCAGGATGAAGATCCACCTCCACTTGATGAACAGTAAATATATTTTCTCTGCCTTAAGACTTTCTCAGTAACATTTTATCTTCTCTAGCTTACTTTGTCATAAGAATATAGCATGTGAAACACATAACATACAAAATATGTGTTAATCGACGGTTTATGTTATCAGTAAGGCTTCTGGTCAACAGTAGCCCATTAGAAGTTTTTGGGGAGCCACAAGTTAGACGTGAATTTTCAACTGCGGTTCCCCAGCCCCTACACTGTTCAAGGGTTAACTGTATTTCCTGAACTAAAACAGATTGGTTCATAATATTTTCTGAACCAATTTGAAAATTTTTATTTTCAAACAAATTGAAAATTTTTATTATTTAATACTATTTTCACACTGCTTTTTGAAGGTTTTTATGCTGGTGAAACTGAACCTGTCCTTATAAACATGAAGTCCCTAAGAATAGTGTTTATACCAAGATAGGGGACTTACTTAACTGAAGTCCTCCTCCATCTTCCCCTCCCTTCTTGACAGGAGCCCTGCAGGACAGGGTTGGGCTAGCAAATGGCCTTTTGCTACCACTCTTCCTCCTCCACCCTCCCCAGTGCAAGAGGCAGCACGAGGCCACTGCCAATCACCCTTGAGTAGTCCAGCTCTTTCATGTGTTTCCCACTAGTCTACATTCTGGATGAAAAAAAAATACACTTCATTTGAAAAATAAAAAATTCAATGAATTATGATCCCTTTTGCTAAGAGACAGCATTTCAAAGTGACAGGTTTTCACAAAAGGACAAAGATAATATACAGACATGTGCTGTATAATAATGAACCGCACATATGACGGTGGTCTCAAATGAGATGGTACACCTTGTTTTTATTGCGCCTGTTCTAGGTTTAAATATGTTTGGATACACAGATACTTACCATTGCGTTCCAAATGCCTTCAGTATTCAGTACGGTCACACGTTATTGACTTGGTAGCCCAGGAACCATAGGCAACACCACATAGCCTGGGTGCGTAGTAGGCTCTACCATGTAGGTGTGTGTATGTGCACTCTATGGTGTTCATGCAATGATGAAATCGCCTAGCAACACATTTCTCACAAGGTACCCTGTCCTTCATCGAGGCATGATTGTAATTAGAAGGCTGAAGAAAGCCAGAGGAAGGTCCTGGCAGATGCCAAGTTACCATTCTGGAGAAAATCTTCACGGCCTGTCAATCTGTCACAGAAAGGAAAATCCTTTAGAGCCTCTGGAAACAAAAAATGGCATTTCTAAAGTAACTCTTCAGTTTAAAATAAAAGCAGATGTACTGTTTCCCAAAGTTATATGGAATCAATAAAGGAAATTATGTATCTAAAAATACAAACTACCAGAGGTCTAATTACTACTTTGAAAAAGGTGAGAATTCACTATAGTGCTCAAGTAGCACAGGTCAATGCCCCCCAGTGGCGTCTCTCCAACTTGCACAACTGTGACCACACAGATGGATCCACTAGAGAGTAACCAGAAACACAGAAAGGGAAACCACGGTGGCAACAAATCCTGGTTTTCTTCTCTACAAAAAGGAGGGATGAACTATGAGAAGGAAAAAATGTGCAAGGAAACATTTCAACTTATACCTATTTCTATACGTATAATTTGGTCATGTTACTAGAAATGATTTTAAGGTAAGTACTAATAAATGCGTATTTTTCCTTTTCAAGGTGAAGGAGGGATCCCTTCTAAAAGGCACAGGTAACATCAAATTGTCCTTAGCTGTGTTATAAACATGATACCTTGAGATTCATTCTTGATATTCTAGTTGAACTAATTAGCCACCATGCATTCTGCATGTCACCTGTGATAATTTTCTTGGGCAGTTATTTCCTAATAGCTGCAAGGGTGAAACTCTAAAGTCTGCCTTTGCATTGGAAAGCTAGGCTGGAAAGACAAGAGTAGGGAATCATTGTAACAAGTCTCATATTTCTGCAAAAGTCTCCTCCAGGCTACAACAGTTTGCTTTGGGCAAAGGGTGACTCAGAGCAATGAATAAATATCAGAAGTAAAAATGATCAAATATTTAAATGAGCCTAAATATGGGTTAAAAGAAAAAGGGGAATGTAGTGAAACCATGAAGAGTTTGTGACTGGCACAGAGGGCTAGAGACTAATGGCTGTGAAGAATGATCATCAGAAAGAGTGCCCATCAGTCCTCCCTCTCCAGGAGAGAGTCCCTGCTTGCCTGCACCCTCCCAGCAATCAGGTCCTGTTTCAGAGATTTGGGACACTGATATTTCAGCTGCGGTTTTCCACTGCCAACATTTGTCTCCAATCTACCCTCTAACCTGAGTATACCTTATCTACTCTCTTCTATCTGTCCTTGTATAATTTCAACCCAAATCAAATCCTTTGCAGCTCTTCAGGCCCTAACAGTCCCTCTTTTGGGAAAGCCTGTTCTGTCCGGAATAGACACTCCATTTATTCCAATCTAGATTTTCTTAAATCAAAATACTTTCTTCATCCTAAATATCCTGAATTACAGGAAAGGATCTTGGGTTGGGTTCATCAATGCCTCTTATATGTTTTGCTTTATTTTTGTTTTTACACCACATTCAAGGAGATTCTGTTGTCAAATTATCTTCATGACATCCAAACATATTCCCAATGAATCTATCCTGAAGCTCACCTCCTTCTCCTGTCTTTCATCTCCTACAGTCTATAATCTTTGTATCTCTATAAGCCACTTTAAAGGTGAATCTGGCTCAAAGAATTTTACATCCTTTCCCTGCCTCTTCTTCTGACCTGTGGTTTTCAAAGACACCTTCAGCCTCAAAGTATGCCACCTCCTTGAATTCAGATCTTATCCTCCCTGACCTCAGCCTCCCATGTGCAAGGCTGTCTCTCCCTCCATCTCACCAAGTCCGTGGGCTCTTCCATCCTCCTTAACCACCTGCCCCCATTCCTGTGCTGCCACCCAGCCTGGGCAGTCACAATATGAACATTTTAACATTTGCTTCTCAATTCTTGCTGTTTTCAACATGGTGAATCCTCTTTCTTGAACTGGGTCTTTCAGAATGGACAAGGTTTGGGCAGGCTGTGAGACCATGAAAACAAAACCCAGTGGTTTGGGGAACAGGACATTTCTGAGGTCTGGCAGTCAACCATACTGATGGGTAAAGAAATTTCATAAATGGAAATAGCATGAGATAATGATGAAAAGAGGGGAAACCTGGACAAAGAAGATACTTTTGTATTTACCCTGGGAGACAAAAAGTCACCAAAGGCTTTTGAAAAGGGAAATGCCTTGACCAAAGAGATTTTAGGAAAATTAATTTGGTAATGATATTAGGAAAAAGGAAGACAACAAGGAGTTGTCTTATAAATCACAAAGCAACCCTAAAAAGTCATCTAGTCTAGGATGTACTCATGTCTCTGTATAACATCCCATTACAGAAATCACATATACTACAAAACACTTCTAAAAATAGATATTCTAAGATTTTCTACTTTATTTCAGGATGGAACAGATACTTACATATAAGAAATACCCATCTGATTCTAACCTAAATGTCTGTTCTTAAATTTTAATTCCCAAATAATTTTGTGCCTTACTATTAGTAGGAATGTAAAGTAAGTTTATATTCAAGTAGGTATTACAGTTCACATTAAAAAAGAAACTCAGGAAAAAAAGAGGGAAATAGTTTATTATCTCGAGTTCTAGTTTCTTTCATTCATTATAGCAAAGTAAATTTACTATATTTCCAAATGGAAGGTACACTAGATATTATTTAGTCCAACTGACACATTTTACATGGAAGAAAAAGGAGGTGTAAAGCAAAAAGTGATTTTTTAATTTTTAATTAATTTATTTTTTTGAGATAGAGTCTTGCTCTGTCCCCCAGGCTGGAGTGCAGTGGTGCGATCTTGGCTCACTGCAACCTCCGCCTCCTGGATTCAAGTGATTCTCCTGCCTCAGCCTCCCAAGTAGTTGGGGCTACAGGCATGTGCCACCATGCCTGGCTAATTTGTGTATTTTTAGTAGAGACAGGGTTTCATCACATTGGTCAGGCTGGCCTTGAACTCCTGACCTCGTGATCTGTCCGCCTTGGCCTCCCAAAGTGCTGGGATTACAGGTGTGGGCCACCGTGCTCGGCCAAAAAGTGATTTATTTAGTTTCTTAGCTAGTTGCTGGAAAAACCAGGACCCCAAGTTAAGTAAGTAATAGGCTCTTTCAGGCTTTCAGGATTAAAAAAAAAATTATGGAACCCAAGAAGGTGTAACTGCCTTATTCACTGTCTCCAGAAGCTTCATCTTTTAGCCACATCCTTCAGAATGACAGCTAACATCAACTGAGCACCTCACGAACCAGGCATCGTACTCCACACCTTACATACAGCACTGTCAATTCTCACCCAGCACACAAGATGAAGCTATATCGGAGAAGCTCCTTCGTTTGAAATGTCCTTGCTCTCTCCTCCTCGCTTACTTAAGAATTGCCTGCCCTTCAAAACTCAGCTTAAGTTTCCAACCCTCTGTGATGCCTTCTCCTGTGGCCACCGATAACTACAGCATCTTCTTTGAGGGGCTTGAGCATTAAACTGTCTTCAAGACAGGACCTTCAGCCACCAGATTTTAAGCCTCCTTACAGTGTTATTAAGCACTTAATATTTACTCAGGATTTCTCTTTCTAGACTCTGAACTCTGAAAGGTCAAGACTCAGCTCTTGTATCTTTTCATATTCCTAGTGTCTGCTGAATAATGTCTGCACCAAAATGATGGCATCTGGAGGGAGCAAGGTCAGGGTGGATCTCTAAGCACATGCGTGTTTCCATGGAGTTAAGCACCAGGGAGTCAGGGCTTCCAGCAACAACACTTCTCTTCAAGCAAGCCTCCAAAAAGTTTAGAGAAAAGGAAAAATAACATTCACATCCAAGGCTACAGGAAGTCAAAGAGAACAATTCATTATTTTTTCTCTGTCAACCAACCACATTATTAAACCCTACATCACCCAAAGTACAAATAAATAACATCACTAGTTATTTAAGTTTTGAACTAAGGCATTCAAGAGCTAGGATGGGGATCACTTTTTTCTTTTCATTCTTTAATTATCTATTCATAAAAACAATAAGTAAAGACCTTTTATTTTAAAATATAAAACAAAAAAGTGGATTTTTCTGTTAAGATTTTTAAGCTGAAAGATCAAACTTTTCCCCGACCTTCTTCGTCAGCCTTTAATTTTCCTATAGTTAGTCTTGTCAGCTGCTGTTTATTGATTTCTCAGTGATTTATTCTGCATTGGGCAGAACTGAACTGCCGACCTCCTACTGTACACAGCTGATTCTCTGCAATTTTAGGGTAAGTGGTAGGAGGAGGATGTGATATGGGGCTGGTAGCAGGGCAGCTACATTAGCATCTGATTACACAGGCACTAACTCCAACCTAATGCCACTTCAGTCGATTTTCCATTCTTCACACAATAGCCAAAATGCAAATACTTCAAAGGGATTTCAGGAATAATTTCCACAGAAATATTTCCCAGGTCTTCAATGTACCCTAAAAAATAGGCAAATATGTGCTGTCACTTTAAAAATAAAGACAGCAACACAAGCGGGAAGGCACTTTCCAGCCCAGGCAGGAAGGCAGTTACCAAGGGGAACTCAATGAATAAAAAAGATCGATTCCTCTCCTAACATCTTCTAACTATTAGATAAGAATCCTACCACCAGAAACAATTGCAATGTATAAAATAATTTAACATATAGTTTTCTATCCAATGTTATCATTCCCATGTTTGGAATGAGACCCTCAGTGGCCAAGAGTGGATTTAGTACTGACTCTCTAACCTAGAGGCCCCCACCACTGATTCATCCTGTTAGCTATCTCCATGCTTTACAACAGTGGGTCTCAACCACGGTGTCTCAGACGTTTGATCAATTCCAGTATCTTACTGCTTGTTAGATCGGGATGAACAGTGGTCAGACATCTCCTTTTAGATCTGTTACAAACTGATGGCTTGCTGGGCACTGTTAGACAAGTCATTTGATTTTGCTTTAATTTCATTTGAACAAGAGATAAACTATTTACTGTGACTGATTCCAGAATGTTCCCTAATCAAAAATAACTTGCAACACTTTGTAATTTGTAAAGGGCTTTAGCAAGTAAGTGAGGCTCCTCTGGATTGCTTTCTGGATTTTTGGAAGGGACACAATCTGATCCACGTGATTCTCTTACCTGCCTGCAAAAAGGAAAATAATAATAATAATAATAAAGAATGTTCCAATATTAGAGATAGAATGCAGGTACCAAGTGTTTTGAGAAGCGTATGTTAGTAGGGAAAACTAAGCGTATGTTAGTAGGTGGTATTTATCTAACAAATATTTGTTCAAGAAACAGGTCCATTATCCAGCTTGTCTGATCATAAAAACCACTGGCACTTGTGAAACTGCAGATTCCTAGGTCCTACCCCTGAGATTCAGAATCAGCAAATGAGAGGTTGGTTTAGATAAGCTATGCAAAGGATAATTATCTAGAGGGAATGATGCGGTTTAACACTGGGAGGGAGGAGCACAGATCTAGTCTTTCCTTTTGGACAGACTTGACAAGTATCCTACAGAGAAGTGAAATGGAAATTAAACTCTTAGGAATATTGAGAACAAAATAATATGTATTTGTTATCTAACTGAGGTAATTTCCTAAAATAAGACTTCGGAGAATCTCGAATGGAGTCAAATGACTTGCTGGAGAAAATCCACATTAAAACCCACACTTAGATGCAAAAAGCGGCCACTTTGCCTGTGCATCTTTTGCGAACCCACACGAGTGTTCTGGGTGACACCAGGGAAGACAAAGAACTGTGGCTGTGTTTGGTGTGACTGGTGCTTCAGTGTCAGGGACCCAGCACACCACAGCAGTTCTAAAATCCTGAATCTGTCTGGGGTTGCCATGGTTTTGGGAATATAAGATCCTCCCAGTTCTACCCAGTTCTACCTCCCAGTTCTTGCCCTTTGGAAAAAGGGCAAGAAATATGCCAATTCCACTCCCGGGAAAAGCCAAAAGATGAGAGAAGCGGGGGGAGGAAGCCTCCTTTACCTGTGCTGTTTTGTGCAAGGATGTCTTTGGTGCAAGTATTTTTCTCACAAAGTTTGTGATAAATTACACAGGAAGGCCAGAAAGGAAGCCTCATAATGTAATATGCAAATGCTTCCTGCTAAACATTTATTATGTGAACAGGGCCACTGTAACTCATGTTGCTCTCATTCACGGAAACACTGATCATGGCTATGCATAGCATACAGGCCCATTATTCTTAAAATAAAGTTTTATAAGGAAATTTAAATTTCACTGAGATGTCTTCAAAGTATTTATAAATGTTTACTTGGGACAGAAGATATGAGCTAGTAATCACAGAGCAGTAGCTATTAGCTATGCAAAAATAGATTTATCTTAATTACTAACCACAACACAGATCAACCTGAGCTGGCAGGCAGCAGGCTTAACAGCAGCGAGTTGGAAGGTCTCAAGTTCATTTGCTCCGACAAACCCTCACAAGGGCTCCAGCAGCATCAGGCAACCCATGAATCCTTCTTTCACCTCTTGCTCTGCTAAGTCACTGTAACGCCAAATAAATTAGGTTCCCGCTTAACACGTGGAGCTCCACAGAGCCTCTGGGATTCAGGGGATTTTCTGAAGGATGTCCCCAGATCTAATATAGTACTTAAAATTATTTTTAATCAGGAAAAAAGACTACTTATTCCACAATTAGAAATTAAAAGGCATAAAATACAAAAGACAGATTGAGGCAATATTTAAGTATAAAATGAGTGTCAGCTGTATAATAATAGTAATAAAATGACCTTTGAGAACTGTAATCAGAGGAGGGGAAGAGAGTGAGCAGCCCTGAGGGACATTAGGCTCCTGGGACAGGGGAGGTCACCCCTGAGGTGATAAAAAAGGCACCACTGCACAAAGAAAAATACTGCTGGAGGTGGGGCCAAGAGTCTTGGATATGAATCTGGGCCCTGCTATTCACTCGCTGTACAATTTAAGGAGTTTTCAATTTTCTGAATCACAGTTTACCCATCTGTAAAATGGGCATATGTCAACCTCAACCACTGGTCTGGGAATTAGATGGGATTACTTATGTAAAAGTAGTTTGAAAAAGATAAAGGTGTGTATCAAAGTGAGGCAATATTTCTGCATTAGAAAGCTAGAACTAGAAAATAAGAACTTCCCAGAGACGTGACTTTGAAGAGAGCCTGTTTGTTTTTTAATAGGATAAAGACAAGAGGTAATATGTGAAGATATTTTAGTTATATACGTATAAAAATAAGATGGCTCTACTTGAGAGGGTTTATGAATTTTTTTGATTTATTTGTAACACAGTTGACTTGAATATCAAAGGGCATTCCTTAATTGAGACAGACATTTTCTACAGTTTTGTTGCCCTGCCTTTGAGTATATTTTTCCATGCAACCATTCACCAGCCATGCCCAAAGGACCATTTTTAAAATAAGTTCTGAAATAAATTTAACACTTAGCTATACAAGCTGCACATGTGCTTTTGGAAAATACAATATAGTGTATGCTCATCATTTACATAACCAGACAGCTGGAGTCTACAGAAATGCAAATTTTGTCATCACTTATATGCACTGAAAACATATTCTTCACTGAAATGCATGGGTGAGGGGGAACCATTTGAGGGGAAAGAGTTAGCAACAAATTCAATCCTTAAGTAAATAAAAAAAGAAATCAAATTTTCAGTAAAAGTAGGGTAAACGGCGATTGCCTTGATCTGATTCTGTGTTTATTCCAACTTGTGGCACGAGCCACAGGGCCCCCCATAAGCTCTCCTCCTGGCTCCTTCTGGCTTCGTGCAATCTATAGCAATTACTAGGTTGGTGCAAAAGTAATTGTGTTTTTTGCCATTACCAATTACTTTTGCACCAGCCTAATAGCTGTTGAAACATTGCTCCCTTTCCTGATGCCATCGGCTTTCCCTCATTATGTCTTTCATCCCTCATGCCAGAGGTCAGTCATCTTCTGAACTGAATTACTGGGGGCTGCAAGCAATACTAACTTGGGCCCATCCTATCTTTGCAAACTCAGTTCCAAGCCTGTTAGAACATTTTCTTTTTTTTTTTAAAGTTCACTAGATAGGCAGGCAAACAGCCAGTCAAAATATGAGAACTCATGCCAAATGTTATCCATTTGAATTGCCTGAGTAATTTTTCTACGCAATTCCCTATAAGGCAGACATTACTCACATGGCACACACACACAATTTACATAAAAACATAGGCTAGATCCACGAATTGCAAAATTACAGTGATTCTATGGATCCCTTTCATAAGGGACTTATCCAACATGCCCTTCTCAACCCTTACTGTAAGTAAGTGGTTGCTTTCAATTTGGTTTTCAAAACAATTTTCAGCTCACTCTCAATCAGAGAAAGTGACTTGGAGTAGAGAAATTCAGTGCACAGCTGAGATTCCCCCTCTGTCATGTTCTCTTAGGCCCTATGAAATTCCTGAAGAGGTCAGTCCACAAAGGAAGCATTTCCATTTCCTTTCAGAGACGTGGAATTTCCACATAGTCAACACTGGGCCATCAGAAAAGTTAAACTAAGTGCTTTTGAGGGCTGGAAGAATGCACTCAGCTCCCATTGAAATGAGTGACTGAACTTGGTGCTTCTATGGCCAAGAAAAGGAAAGCGAATATTTATCTTCCTTCTTCCCTAAGTTTCTTTAAGTAGAATGGTCACAGACAGAAGGCCAAGAGGCAACACTAGGAGAGCAGTTAAGGAATGCCAGCTTGTATGTAACAGGCCCTCAAATGTGCATTAAATGAAGCTGTTGAACTAATGATGCAATTATACAGATGCAAAGAAATACACAATCTCTTAAAAGCATTCGTGTCCATAATGTAATTAACTCCCAGAATTTAGTTTAAGGCTTTAAGCCACAGCTATGACTTTATTTTTGCCTAGTAATCTTGAAGATAACATGAGGACCGGAACTGATCCGTACTTTATTCAGCAGATGTGATACGGTGCTCAGACCATCTTCTGCAAGTGTAGTCATCAGATGCCCTGGCTGAGGCACCTTCCTCTCTCTTTCTAAATCTGGAGAATAATTCTGTTGTCTATACTGGAAATGGGATGCCCAAATTTGCCAACTGTATTAGTCTGTTCTCATGCTGCTAATAAACACATACCCAAGACTGGGTAATTTATAAAAGAAAGAGGTTTAAGGCACTGACAGTTCCACATGGCTGGGGAGGCCTCAAAATCATGGTGGGAAGCAAAGGCACTTCTTGTCTTATGTTGCCGTAGGCAAGAGGGAGCTTGTGCAGGGGAACCTCCATTTACAAAATCATCAGCTCTCATGAGACTTATTCACTACCACAAGAACAGTATGGGGGAAACCACCACGATTCAATTATCTCCACCTGGCCCCGCCCTTGACATGTGGGGATTATTACAAGTCAAGGTGAGATTTGGGTGGGGACACTGCCAAACTATATCACCAACACTTTTTCTCAGCCATGGCAAAATGAGAAACACTCTGGGTAACAGCACAAAAGCAAATGCCAGACTGTTTTGTATATTTCATCTTTTTGGTCCTAATAGAGAATTTTTAGAGAATTCTTTGATATTTCAGTTTTTAATCAAAATGAAACATTTGGAATTAAAAAAAATAAGAACTCCTAAAACCCATTAGTCTCTCAAGTTGTCAAATCAGTGGGCAGAGATGTGTCAGCATTTCTTGTCCATCTCAGCCTGAGAATTGCAATCATGGAGAAATGTTCTGTGAAATCCACTTTACTCCACCTCTGTTGGGGATGATACTTTATTGGTTCTCAAACTTTAAAATGCATCAGAATCACCAGCAAGACTTGTTAAAACAAGATTGCTGGGTCTTGCCACTCAAGAGTTTCTGATTCAATACATCTGAGTTGGAGCCTGGGCGTCTGCATTCTCCAGGATGCTGATGCTTGCTGGTTTGGAGACCACCCTGTGACAATCACGGACACAGGAGAATACGCACAGCTGGTTCTCACAATGGTGGAGAAAACAGGGTCCCCATCTTCTCCCAGAGTCATGGATCTTTCTTGCCAACATTCTGCATTCTCATACCAGGCATCCAAGGATGTGACATTATGTCTTTTCTGCCTGTGGTTCTGACTTTTGCTTTGTTTCAAGTCTTGCTTACTTCTAACCTACTCAAGAGCTAGCATGCATTCAGGTCAAATCATACCTGGTAAGGAATTATGTGCTCTACTACCCAAATGTCTTGTCCTGATGGCAGGACCTTCATTCCCTTCTGAACATTTGCTTCTAAATGTTATCAAGGTTTTTAGAAACAGAAGTGAAATAACAAAATGGAGAAACTATGCATATTTGCATCTATTCAGCATCCAGACACCTAAATGTCTATTAGGCACTCTTTCCAGATGCATTTTCTGCCTTGGGGGAGTGCTTCATAAATCTAGATAGAGTGTGAATGTCAGTGGATGGATTACCTGCAATTTTTCTATGATCTCATCTCACGTGGTCCTCTAATGGCCAAAATAATCAGGAGCAGTTTTCCACATTTAACAATAACTCTTTTTAAGTTCTGAAACTTAATGGCATTAGCTGAGGCAGAACTGTTCAAGGAAACCAAAGGAAACATCAATTACGACACACAGCAGGTGCTGACAGTGAATGTTGTGCTAGAGGCCATAAATCTATGTCTTAACATTGGTAGAATATGATGTGTTCAGTAAGACCATTCTTACTGCCTTCTGCCTGCAGGCTTTCCAAACGCCTGACATGGCTACCTGATGTTATTCAATCTCACCAGGCCAACTGGCTGCTAGAGCTCAGCAAAGAAAAACTATCAACTGGCTTTTTATTAAGAAAGATTAGGCAGAGAAGGGGACATGGGTTTGGGAGCCATACAGACTTAACTACTGGATTCTTGGAATCACTTCACAATTATTGCTAGTTTTGGAATACATACCTGAGAATAACTCTATAAAGTCACAAAAGCCAGTGTGTATCTAGGCTGGTGGAGGGGCAAATAAAAAAAAAAAAAAAAACCTTTCATCCAGTTGTCTAGCACCAGAAAACCTTTAGCCTGAGTGGCAGTCCAATCTCTCAGCAGCTCCACCTTTCGAGCCAGATACACACACAGCCATTCACATGCACCAAATTTCACTTCAGAGAAACCATAACTGGACAATGGCCTGTGACACACAAAACTGAGGAGGTGGCAGTAATTATCTCAGCAATTCTGTCAGCAAAGACACTAGCACTTACAGGCCTAACTAGGCTCCATCCTGGAGTTTATGAGGAGTCTATCACTATCCCCTAACAGAGGACACAGGAAAGAAATGTGCCAGCCCTTCTCAGCAGAGACTTGCAACGAATTCAGACCCCTCGCCAATGCTGTCAGAGACAGCAAGAGGTGGTACAGCTGCTGGACCCATGACTTCAGGCACATGCTGAATGGAGCATGTTACCCTGCTCTCCTTCAAAGCTGCAGTTGCTCACTCTTCTGCCCCCAATCAGACATTTCCAGTTTGCTTGAAAATGCTATTTTCACTAAACATTTTAGAAATGGTGCTCTCTTTCCTAGGTGCCTGCAATGTTCCACCCTTTATCGCCACCACCATTCTTCATAGGCCAGGAAGTCATTTGCTATGTTCCAAATTGAGTAGTTTATTCAAGTGCCTGCCACTGCTGGAGAAGAATGTGAACAAGTCTTTGGAAAAGCACATAAACGTTGGCAATTGTAAAAGCTACTTTCTTGACTTCCTATGAAAGAACATTTAGTCTGCACTGCCATCCAGAACTGATTTTCTTCTTTTCTTGTGACTTCATGATATATGGTGTGAAATGGATGAGGCGGTCACCATAAGGTGTAACTCTATGTTTCTATCACACACAAAAAAAGTAGGTTTAAAGATGCCACTTTAGACTAATGTCCATGAACATAAATATTTATTCCTAAGGGTCCTATTCCCAGCTTGATTTTAGATGTGTTCATCTCTTTGCTTAACTAAGCACCTCTCTACAACATCAACAATTATCTTGGCATGTAAATATGAATTGAAGCTGGGCCCCCAAGTGAGAATTCTGTTATTCAAATACACCTGTAGAAATCCAAACATATTATTTTATATATTCACTTATTGGCACACAGGAAGACCATTATACATCAAAAGAGGGGAATAAACAAATTGATATGATTAATAACAGACACATGCCACCTTAATAAATGTATCTGCTGACAGTTTATCTAACTGTGGACTTTTGCCTAAATAAAGCATCATATTCAACTATCTACAATTTAAATGTAAATTCCTGGCATTCATGATTCTGATGGTTGATTTTATGTGTCAGGTTGACAAGGTGAGAGGCAGCCTAGACATCTGGTGAAGAATGTTTCTGGTGAGGGTGTTTCTGGGTGAGTTTAACACCTGCATCAGGTTACTGAGCAAAGCAGATTGCCCTCCCTAATGCAGGTGGGCCTTGTCCAATAGAATGAAGGCTGAATACAACAAAGAGACTGGTAATTCCCCTTGCCTGACCGCTTCTGAACTGGGACATTGTTTTTTGTTTTTCTTTTTGTTTTCCTGGCCTTCAGACATGAACTGAAATATCAGCTCTTCCTGGGTCTTGAGCCTGCTGCCTTTACAACTGGAACCACACCAGCACAGGCTCTTCTGGTCTCCACTTTGCCAACTGCAGATCTTGGGACCTGCCAGCCTCCATACATGTGGGCCAATTCCTTATAATAAATCTTTGTGTGTGTGCACACACATATCATATTGGTTCTGTTTCTCTGGAGAACTCTAGTACAATAAGTTTCCCACATTTGAGCATCTGTCTATCTTGGAACCTTCTCTGTTACTACTCTTTCAAAACAAATGCTCAATTAGCATCAACACATTATATTAGGTTGGTGCAAAATTGTGTATTTTGCCATTGTCAATTTTGCACCAACCTAATACCTTACCACTATCTCCTAAACAACTGAAAGTCCCTCCTGCAAACTGACATCAGTACTGTCTTCTGTGCCTAGCATCCCATCCCACTTGCCTCTGCTCAGAGAAGGATTGTACCTTCTTTCCGGAAAGCCCAGCTCAAGGCTTGCTTTCTCAAAGGACTCACCCCAATCACCTAGCCTATATTGATACTATCATCTGTATCATTGACTTGACTCTTATGGTAAATACTGGTTATATACCAGGTTCTCAATAACACTGTCTCACTCCATGTCATCTGGTTATAACACCGATGAGAAAAATATGTCAATTTCTAGCCAGTGCCACTGTCTGTGTGGAGTTTGCACATTCTCCCCATGTCTGTGAGGGTTTTCTCCAGGTACCTTGGTTCCCTAACACATCCCAAAGATCTGCATGACAGGTTAATGGGATTCTCTCAACTGTTCCATTGTAAGTGAGTGTGGGGCTATGTGAGTGCACTCTGCAGTGGAAAGGCGTCCTGTCCAGGGCGGTTCCCACCTGTGTCCTGAGCTGCCAATATAGGCTCTGACTACTTGTGATGCTAAGCAGGAATAAGCAGATTGGAAAAGGAATGAATACAAATTATAAAAATTCATAAAGTATACAATAATCATCCAAATGCACAATAAATAATGCTATACAGGCCAGGGAGAGTGGCTCACATCTGTAATCCCAGCAGTCTGGGAGGCCAAGGCGGGCAGATCACTTGAGGCCAGAAGTTTGAGATCAGCCTTACCAGCATGGCAAAATCCTGTCTCTATTAAAAATACAGAAATTAGCCAGGCGTGGTGGCACATGCCTGTAATTCCAGCTACACAGGAGGCTGAGGCATGAGAATCACTTAAACCCGGGAGGTGGAGGTTGCAGTGAGCTGAGATCGTGCCACTGCACTCCAGCCTGGGCAACACAGCAAGATTGTCTCAAAAAAACATAAAAAAAAAAGCTGTATAAAAGTACTTGGGGAGCCTGCCATATTTGTAATTTTTTTCACTATACGAATATTCTTTCTATATTTAAAATATTTAATGCTTTTTTCCTATTAGTCCACAAATATCTTCATGAGGAATAAAGGCAGTGCTTTTAATAGTGTCATGTTTTAATTTTAAAAAATTGATACATAAAAATTTCACATAATTGTGGAGTACATGTAATATTTTGATGCATGTATACAATGTGTAATAATCAAATCAGGGTAATTGGGGCTTCCAACCCCTTACCCTTCTCAGTCTCTGGTAACCACCATTCTACTCTCTAACTCCATGAGATCAACTTTTTTAGCTCCAACATATGAGTAGAACCTGTAACATTTGTGATTCTGTGCCCGCCTTGTTTAATTTAACATAATGTCTTCCAGGCTCACCCATGTTGCTTCAAATGACAAAACTTCATTTTTTAATGGCAGAATAATATTCTTTTGTGTATATACACTATATTTTACTTATCCATTCATCCATTGATGGACACTGGGTTGACTCTGTATCTTCACTATTGTAAATAGAACTGCAATAAATATGAGAGTGCAAATCTCTCTTCAATATACTTATTTCCTCTCTTTTGCAACATATCCAAATACCCAGCAGTGGGATTGCTGGATTATACAGTAGTTCTATTTTTAGTTTTAGAGGAACCTCTATATTGCCTTCCATAACGGCTACACTAATTTACATTCCCACCAACATTGACATGAGAATTCTCCTTTCTCTGCATCCTTGCCAGTATCTGTTATATTTTTCTTTGGATAATAGCCACATTAACTGTGATGAAAAGTTATCTCATTGTGGTTTTGATCTGCACTTCTCTAATGATTGGTGATGTTGAGCATTTTTTTCGTACAGCTGCAGGCCATTTGAATGTCTGCTTTTGAGAAATGTTCACTTAGGTCACTGGCTCATTTTTAAATCAGATTTTTGTTATTGTTGTTGGGTTGTTTGAGTTCCTCATATATTCTAGCTATTAATCCCTACTTATCCAATGGATAGATTGCAAATAATTTCTCCCATTCTGTAGGTTGTCTCTTCACTTTCTTGATTGTCTCCTTTGCTGTGCAGCTTTTTAAAAAATCTGAATTGTCTATTTTTTGCTTTGGTTCCCACGTGTTTTCAATATTTTAACAAAAAATATTTGCCCAGACCAATGAGGTACCAAAGCAATTCTCCTACATTTTCTTTAAGCAGTTTCATAGTTTCAGTCTTAGATTTAAGTCTTTACATCATTTTGATTTGAGTTTTATATTTGGTGATGGGGGTCTAGTTTTATTATTCTGCATGCAGAGATCCAGTTTTCTTAACACTATTTATTGAAGAGACTGTCATCTCCCTATCATATGCTCTTGAAGCCTTTATCAAAAATGAGTTGACTATAAATATGTAGATTTATTAACAGGTTCTCTTCTGTTCCGTTGGTCTATGTGTCTGTTTTTATGCAGCACCATGCTGTTTTGCTTATTATAGCTTTGTAGCATATTGTCAAATCAGGTGGTGGGATGCCTTTAGCCTTGTTCTTTTTGCTAAGATTGCTCTGGTTATTCAGGATTTTCTGTGGTTTCATATGAATATCAGGATTGTTTTTCTATTTCTGTGAACAATGTCATTTGTATTTTGTTAGGGATTGCAATGAATCTATGGATTGCTTTAGGTAATACAGGTATTTTAAGAATATTATTTAATAATTCTTCTAATCCATACACATGTAATATCTTTTCATTTTTGGTGTTTTCAATTCCTTTCATTAGTGTTTTAGAGGTTTCACTGTAGAAAACTTTCATTTATTTAAATTTATCCCTAGGTATTTTATTTTTTTGGTAACTACTGTAAATACGATAGCTTTCTCGATTTCATTTTCAGATTGTTTGCTGTTTATGTATAGAAATGCTACCGACTTTTGTTATGTTGATATTATACCCTGCATCATTATTGAAATTGATTACACGTTCTAATAGCTTTTTAATAGTTTTTAAGGTATTTCTAAATATAAGATCATGTCATCTGCAAACAAGGACAATCTGACTTCTTCCTTTCCAATTTGGAGACTTTTATTTTTTTTCTCTAGCTTGATTTCTCTGGCCATGACTTCCATTACTATGTTGAATGAAAGTGATGAAAATGGGCATCCTTGTCTTGTTCCAGATTTTAGAGGAAAAGCTTCAAATTATTCTGCTTGGTATGATGTTAGCTGTATGTCATATATTGCCTTTAAAATTCTGAGGTATGTCCAAGTTCGTTGAAAGACTTTATCATGAGGAGATATTAAATTTTATCAAAAGCTTTTTCTGCACCTATAGAGATGATCATATGACTTTTGTCTTTTATACTATTGATGTAGTGTATCACATTCATTGATTTGCGTATGTTGAACCATCCTTTTTCCCCTGGGATAAATCTCACTTGATCATGGTGTATTTTTTTTTTTAAGAAAGAAAGAGAAAGAAAAAAAGGAAAAAAAAGAGTAAATGGATAACTTCAACATGCTTTACCTATCAAGAAATAAAAGCTTTTGTCTCTCTTACAAGACCTTGAAGAGAACTAAACACAGCAGACTAAGCAATAATGAACTTTCTGAAATCACTACATAGTAAAAACCTTCAGAAGCCCAGAAAAACCAAGGAATACTGGAATTAGAAAGACTATTTTTGAGAGCCATGTGACAGACCAAGCAGCCCACCCCACAAGGATCCCTTCAGCAAGCAAAGAACAAAGGAAAAAAGCTCTCACTTGACATGTTCTCAAAACAATTTGCCTGCTAAATGTTAAAGCTATCACCCTCATGTACAACAAAAACACTGTTCTTAGTACACAACAATAAAATGGGAAGCACTCAGACTGCATGCTCTCCGTCTTACTCTCCCAGAGGAAGACAAGAACAATTATCAATGGCACATGGCAGGTGCAGTGAAGCAACACCAAGAGTCAGCTTCATGCTCAGGAGAGAACACTGTGCCTCCTCCTCATGGTTTCCAGTGCTCTACCCATTCAGAGAAACTTCTCTAGTAATGAACTATAGAAATGATCCCTGAAAGTATAGTCTTTGTAACTTTTTAATGTGCTGTTGGATTTACTATGTTAATATTTTGTTGGGGATTTTTACACTTATGTTCATGATGATGATGCCTGTAGTTGTCTTATTTGTTACATCCTTGTCTGGTTTTGGTATCAGGGTTATGCTTGCCTATTACAATGAGTTAGGAAGAATTCTCTCCTTTTCTAATTTTTGGAATAATTGTAGAAGAATCCGTCTCAATTCTAATTTATAAATTTGGTAGAATTCAGTGGTAAAGCCATCTGATCCTGGGCTTTTCTTTGTTGGGAGGCTTTTTATTACTGATTCAATCTCATTGCTAATTATTGGTCTGCACAGGTTTTCTATTTCTTCCTCATTCTATCTTGGTTGATTATATGTGTCCAGGAATCTGTTGTTGTTAGTTGCTCCTAATAGTCTCTAATGATTCTATTTCTGTGGTATCAATTGTAATGTCTCCTTTTTGTTCTAATTTTTTTTGGGTCTTTTCTGTTTTTCTCTTGGTCTAGCTAAAGGTTTATCTATTTTATCTTTTCAGAAAACCAACGTTTTCATTTTGTTAATCTCTTTTAGTCTCTATTTTTGTCTCCATTTCATTTGGTTCTGCTCTGATATTTATTATTTCCTCCCCTCTACTAATTTTTTATTTGGTTTGTTCTTGCTTTTCTTGGTTTCTTGAGGTACATCATTAGATTATTTGAAATTTTTCTACTTTTTGATGTAGGTATTTATTACTATAAACTTCCCTCTTAGAACTGCTTTTGTGAAATCCTATAGGTTTTGGTATGTTGTCTTTCCATTTTCATTTGTTTCAATTTTTTTATTTCCTTCTTCACTTCTTCATTAACTCAATTATCATTCAGGACCGTATTATTTAATTTCCATATTTTTTCCAGGTTCCAACATTTCTCTTGCTACTGATTTGTAGTTTATTCCATTGTGTTCTGATAAAATACTTGAAGTGATTTTGACTTTTTTATATTTATGGAAGTATGTTTTGTTGCATAACATATAGTGTAACCTGGAGAAAATTCCACGTGCTGACGAGAAGAAGGTGTATTCTGCAGTTGTCGGATGAAAGGTTCTGTAATGTCTGCTAGGTCCATGTGGTCTGTAGGGTAGTTTAAGTCCAATATTTCTCTGTTGATTTTCTGTCTAGGTTATCTATCTAATGCTGCAAGCAAGTTTGGTGTTGAAGTCCCCATCTATTATTGTAACGGAGTCTATTTCTTCCATTAGCGCTAATGATATTTGCTTTATATATCTTGTGCACCAGTGTTGGGGGGGGGTGTGTGTTATTTATATCCTCTTGCTGAATTGATCCCTTTATAATTATGTACTGATCTTGTCTCTTTTTATGTTTTTTGACTTAAAGTTCTAGTTTGTCTAAGTATAGTAACTACTGAAGACTTTTGGTTTCTTTTTGCATAAATTATTTTTTCCCATCTCTTCACTTTCAATCTATATGTCTTTATAGGTGAGGTCAGTTTCTTGTGGGCAGAATATGGTTGGGTCTTGCTATATTATATATTTTTATCCATTCAGTGAGTCCATATCTTTTAATTGGGAGATTTAAACTGTTTATATGCAAGGTTATTAATAGGTGAGAACTTATTCCTGTCATTTTCTTCATTGCTTTTTGTTTGTTTTGTAAATCCTTTATTCATTTCTTCCTCTCTGATGTTTATCTTTGAGATTTGGTAGCTTTCTGTAGTAATAACATTTCATTCCTTTCGGTTTCTCATATACGTATCTGCTCTTTCAATAAGTTATATATTTTAGTGTGTGTTCACGGTGATGGAGAACATCCTTTCACTTCCAGATGTAGGTCTCTCTTAAGCATTTCTCATATAGTTAGTCTAGTGGTGACAAATCCCATCAGTTTTTGTTTGTCTAGGAAACACTTTGTATCTCCTTACGTTGTGAAGGACACATTTGGTGAATATAGTATTCTTCACCAGGAGTCTTTTTCTTGCTTTCAGTACTTTGAATATATCACTCAATTTTCTCCTGACCTATATGGTTTCTGCTGAGAAATCTGCTGTTAATCTGATGGGAATTCTCTTACATGTGACTTGATGCTTTTCTCTTTCTATTGTTTAGAATTCTCTCTTTAACTTTTGACAGTTTAACTATAATGTGCCTCAAAGAGGAGACTTATGTGTTAAGTATATTCAGAAGTCTTTAAGCCTCCTGTATTTGGATGTCTATATCTCTTTTAAGATTTAAGAAATTTTTATTATTTCAGGTTTCATAGGTTTTTCAATGCTTTTTTCTATCTCTTCTCCTCTGGCATTCACAATAGTTGAATGCTTGTTCACTTGATGGTGACCAATATGCCATTTAGGCTTTCTTTTTAAAATTATTTTTTCATTCATTTATGTCTGACTGGGTTATTTCAAAAGACCTATCTTTAAGTTTGGTCATTCTTTCTTCTGCTTGACCTAATCCACTGTTGAAGGTGTCAACTGTATTGTTATTTCATTCATTAAATTTTTCAGTGCCAGGAATCCTTTTTTATGATATGTCATTAATTTTTTTTAATTGTGTGGTGGTAGGATGGTAACAGATGTTCATAATAACTTTGTTTGTAAATATGTATTCTTTGATTTAACCCACCAATACTACTACTACTACTGCCATCATTCACTGATTCACCAAAAATTGAATAAATAATTGTCTTACTTGTTTTTATTAATCTTTCTTACATTTACACATAGTTCACATTTGTTTCAATATTTAACATTAGAAGGTTTTTGGGTCTTTATTTTGAAGGTTGGTGATGTTTTCTTGACCAGAAATATCACATAGTAACTTAACTCATTTATATTAATTAGCCTATGGTAAAATTGGTTTTGATATACAATGTTTTCCTTAAAGTCATAGTTTCCCAGAACCTATCAATGACAATAAGTTAGGACTTCCTGTACCATACTACCAGTTTTCTGTGTGTTAACGTTTTGTTTCTCAAATAAACTACAAATTCATGCACAACTCTTTGTTGCCCCTGGTCCCTGGATCTACTGTCTACCCACCTGTGTGTGTTTACTGATGATGATGACAAGAAAGCTATTTAGAGGTATCAGCAAATGTGAAGTTTGGCTTCTCACTTCTGCCATTTAAGTGTACAAAGGAAGTACTTCTGAACCTCAAAGAAGCACTGAGTGAAACAACAATGCTTTGACACTTAATCTCATCAATTTCTGTGGATAAATCTTCTCTAATGAAGCAATTATTTGATTGTAGTAAGATTTTCCATTGCCTCCATGCTCAAAGAAGTGAATGATACAGGCAGATAGTTCAAAAAAAAATTACACTTTTGTAGTCAAAATATCTTGTTAAACAGCATCATACCCAGAACCCCAAAAGATAAAACAGTTTTTAGTGCAGGTGCTCTGGTGGAAGCAGGAATGAGGTTATAATAACTCCCTCTCCTACCCACTCAGGGCACGGTACTGAGGAAAATACACATCAGTTTTACACAAAGTAGCTCTTGTTCCTTAATGGAGTCACAGATTCTTTTTCTTTTTGACTAACTTTCTTTACCTTATCATATATCTTTTTCTGGAGGCTGGTCGATGGTTTAAAAAGCTTTTCCTATGCCCAAGAAACATCATATTGGATAAATACCTCTAGATACTTTGTTAATCTCCTGAGAATCTGAAACATCATCCATGTATCTCATGATGGGTTCTTTCCTATGGTTTTCCTGTTAAGTTTTTGGCTTCCTACTCACATCCCATAACTTATGGGCCTTTATAACATTCACTGCTCATTTTTTTCTGGGAATCAGAAACCATGTGGACAATCAGCAAAATCCTTTGTGTCAGTTACTAATGAGAACAAGCTCTCCCGGGTCAGGCAGCTAAGATTTTATTAGTTTAAAACTAAACCAAACCTAAGATGCTCACAAAGTTGCTAGATTGGGTTGCTACTGAAAATATAAATCTGCTTGGTGCAGCTGGTTCCTTTCATTCAGGAAAATTATTTGCTGCAAGGATGTTAATGAAATTAGACCCTGCGATTCTATTATGTGCTACTGCCTTGCAAACCAATATTTCCGTTTTACTTTACTACTTCTGAAGATTGCCTTAGATTTGCCTCTGTTCTTTGCCACCTCATCTCCCTCCATTCCTCCCTTCTTTTAGCTTTCCTTCTCTCTCTCCTTTCTTTTCTTTATAGTCATAAGCCATTTTCTAGTCACAAATAATAATAATTCCATTGACATTACTGGTAAGGTCAGTACAATCCTCAGGTGGTTAAAGGCATGGTGTCCCTTAAATAAAACAACCACGACATCCCCTATTTTGCATTATTTCTCACTTTAGCACAGTTATCAACATAAATCATGTTTAACAGTGAGTGAGGTGTAAAGTGTTTGTAAGAGAATTTTTTTAAAGTTTCCCCAATGCTCTCATGAAATCCTTCTTAAGGTCATGGAAGATGCAGAAAAGCAAATTAAGAACCTCATTCATGGTTTCTTCATTCTCAAGAATATATTGCTATTAACTGTAAGAATACAAATTCACTGATTCCACTGAATTACACTCAATTATACTGGGTCAGTAAGCTTAAAGCAAACCAGAAGCTTAATCTGAATCATTTTCACAAGGCCTCCATTAGCTATAGCAATCATTCATGTAAGAAACCATTACTACACCCTGTCACCTACAAAACCTGGCACACTGAGACAAGCTTCCTGCAATCCACCCATCCCTCGTCCCCCAGGCCCCACCATCATGTATACACAGAGAACTGGGCTGACATTAACACAGAGTCTATCCTTGAAGAAAAAAACAACTTTTAAAAAGGCAGCATGAATGGAGAAGGCACTTCTCTGTCTCAGTGATCAGTGTAGACTGTCTACATGTATACCTCCTCTGTTTAAGCCTGAAGGACAGAAGGCTAAGAGCTTCATCTCCATGAATCAATGCCAATCAGCATTGCCATCCTTCTGGGAAGAACTCCTGAATCATAAAAATAACCCGGTTGAGGCTTTTTACCCTAAAAGATTTTGGCTGAATATTGAATAATTTTTATATTCATATTTTTAATATTTGTAAGTAGTTATCACTCAAAAATACTATCATTGAAACCATTTAGTACACAGCAACCTATTTGTGACATTATCCAAAGTAAGTCAACATAGTCTCTTCTTATTAAGAGAATATAACCTAAAATAAACTAGCTACAGTGAAGGAACAGGAGAATCAAACCACAGAACACACTTAGCGCACACACACAAACACACATGATTCTTCACACTGCAAAAATACAAAGGCATTGGTGCATTTTGCATGACAGTTAGTGTTAGGATAGATGGAAAGAGTAAATGTTCAGAAAATATCAGGAGTGGTCAGGGTGCAGTGGCTCATGCCTGTAATCCCAGCACTTTGGGAGGCTGAGGCCAGTGAATCACACGAGGCCAGGAGTTCAAGACCAGCATGGCCAACATGGTGAAACTCTATCTCAACTAAAAATACAAAAATTAGCCAGGCGTGGTGGTGCATGCCTGTAATTCCAGCTACTTGGAAGGCTGAGGCATGAGACTCACTTGAACCCAGGAGGCGGAGGTTACAGTGAGCCGAAGGTTACAGTGAGCCGAGATCGTGCCATTGCACTCCAGCCTGGGCAACAGAGCAAGACTGTCTCAAAAGAATAAAAAGAAGAAGAAGAAGGAAGAAAATGTCAGGCGAAAACATCATCCTGAGAAAAGAGAAAGCTTTGAAGAGCTTCACAAAAGAAGCGAGCAAAGGTGAGGCCCGTGAGAGGTGAAGTGAGGAGTATGAGAGCAGATGGTGGCCAGTGAATAATATATGAATGGTTTTCCTACTCCGGAAACTTATAGAAAGTGTGAGGAAGTAAATCAATTCAACATTAAAAATGTTAACCAGAAGTTTTAAGAAAAATGTTAACCAAGAAGAATTGGCTATGCTAGAAAAACTGAAGTCAACAAGTGGACAGGAGGTTATCTAGCAGGATGAAGTGAATAAATCCCATATGCATAGTGGGTGGACAGGAATCCTGCAGCTTCTTGTTTGGAAGTAAGAACATACAGAAGTGCTTCTTACTATGCTTACATGTCCTGCTCAAGGAGTCATGGCTAAATTTTAATTAGTGTTAAGAAATAAACATTAACATGCACTGTAAATAAAGCACTATGTTAAGATGAACCAAGATGGTGGTTTGGGGCTAATAATAGCAATATGGAAGAAAGGTGAGCATAAATTTCAGTGGAACCTGCAAGCCTCCGATATACTGCCCATGGTTTGGTACAGTAATGCCAGTTACTAGAAGTCATTTAATTTTTCCTGTTACTTTGCCTGTAACTAGGAAATTTAAAAAAAAAAATTAGCCACACCCATCACATTGCTGCTCTCTCAGGTTTGTGTCAGTGGTAATTAGGATAAATGTAATAGCCACAAAAACAAATATAGAGTGAATTTACAACTTACCTAAGACCAACAAGTATTAATTGAATATGTATTAATAATAATAAGCAATATGTACTTAAATAAAGGTACTATATTCTCTAACCTTACCAATAGTTATTTGCTCTATAGATGATTTTCCCCATTCTTACGTTGAACTTGATCTCCAATCTGACATTTTCTGGGGCCTAAATCTAACTTGTATCAAAAGCCCTTTGAAATCAAACAGATATTGTACATTAATGTTCATAGTAGCATTATTCAAAATAATCAAAAGGTGGAAGCAACCAAAATGCCCATCAACAGGTGAAAGAATAAACAAAATGTGGTATATCCATCCAATGGAATATGACTCAGCCACTAAAAGTAAGGAAATTTTAATATATGCTACCAACATGAATAGATCTTGAAAATATCATGCTTGTTGAAATAAGTCAGACACGTGGAAAACCATGGTATGATTCCACTTGTATGAGATACCCAGAATATGCATATTCACAGAGAAAGAAAATAGAATAAAAGTTGTCTGGGACTAGGTAGAGGGGAGGAGTGGAGGTTGTCGTTTTAAGTACAGGGCTTTAGTAAGGGATGATACCAATGTTTAGGATATAGATCGTGGTGACAGTTACACAATATTATGAATGCATTTAATGGCACTGAATTGTACATTTACAATGGTTAAACTGATAAATATTTTTATGTATACTTTATTACAATAAAAAATAAAAAATTTTAAAGCCCTTTTCATTTGTTTTAATCAAAATTAGAAAGGGCCTAATTTTAAAACCATAAACTAATGAAAGGATTATGTTAATTTTACCAAAAACTTCAGATCATTGAAAGTATCTCTAAATCATTTGCATTTTCTTTTTTGTTTGTTTGGTTTTTTTTTTTTTTGAGATAAGGTCTAGCTCAGAATTTGAAATGAACATGATAACAGATCCCCTAGCTCTGTCACCCAAGCTGGAGTGCAGTAGCATGATCGCAGCTCACTGCAGCCTGAACCTCCCAGGCTCAAGCGATCCTCCTGCCTTAGCATCCTAAGTAACTGGGAGGACAGGCACGTGCCACCAAGCCTGGTTAATTTTTTTTTTTTTGTAGACACAGGGTCTCACTATGTTGTCCAGGCTGTTCCTGAACTCCTGGACTCAAGTGATCCCCTGCCTCCCCTCTCAAAGTGCTGGGATTACAGGCATGAGCCACTGTGCCTGCTATCATTTCCATTTTCAAGTACATATTTGTTTGTGAAGATATCAAGAAAGAATGAAAAGTTTCTGTTTACTTAAAATTTCAAAATAAATCCATGAGGACTGTGAACAAAAGTGAATCATAATGCTGACTCTGAAAAAATGGTTTTAATCTTTAGTAGGTTTTTAAAATTAGATGTGATTTAATGGGTATTAAATCTACTTACTTTTTATGAGTTTTCTAAACCAGATAAAATAGAAATGAAAGCACCTCCCAGGTTAATTTCACCATCAGCCCCAGTTGTGCCCTGGAGAGTCTAGGGGTCCCCATTCCCCATCCTTTATCCCTGTGAGAATAACAGAGATCGGTTTGCTGTAAGTTTGTCTCCACTCACTGCAGATCATGGACCTAGTGGAATGACAGGGAGCCTGCCAAGAAACATTCATGACTAATCTTCCCCCAGTCACTGATTCTCATGTCTGTTATACGTTAAGTATTCTGAAGCAAGAGCTTATGTTATTAATAATTTAAAAACAATTATATATAATAAATGTTTCTCCACTTGCTCCCTTACTGGTGGCTTAGCCAGCTTCAACCCACTAACATCATCATAACCAAGTCAACTTTCCTCTGACTGTAAGAATAATTCTTCTAAAACAATATTTAAACACAACTGACCAAGGGTTTACATAAACTTTTACACTTGTTTCTCAAGAGATCTACTGTGGGCAGTAGAGAATTAAAGACAGATTTTTGGAGGACAGTTACAGCTCAAAAGCGCTGTGTCTAACTGACAGTCCCCATGTTGGGGTTACCAGCTGAATAAATTTTCCAGGGCTGCCATAAACAAGTACCTTAGACTGAGTGGCTTAAACAATAAGCACATTTTCTACAGTTATGGAGGCTGGAAGCCCAAGATCAAGACATTGGCAGGGTTACTTTCTACTGGGATCTCTCTCCTTGGCTTGCTGATGTGTTCTCCCTGTGTCCTCCCATGGTCTTCTCTCTGTACAATGCCTGTATCCTAATCTCCTCTTCTTACAAAGACACCATTCATAATGGATTATCACATTTTAAGTTAATTATCCTCTTAAAGACCCTATCCAAATATAGTCACAATCTATAATACTGGGGTTAGGACTTCAGCATATGAATCAAGGAGGAACACAAATTCAGTCCAAAACACCAACTCAGACCTCCATTATAAATTAGTGTCTATAAAGATATTTTCCAATTTTTAAAACATTTGCTAAATTTAGGCCATTTTAGTTCACAATTTTGCCCTGAACTTGCATATGGATGTTGAGTTACTCTAGCACCAGGTGCTATGGCTGAACCTCTCACAGACCACGACATCTTCATTCACCGGCCTTGGCTGGGGATGTGCATGTACTCTTCTCCATGTCAGGGCACAGGCTTCCAATCCTCACCAAAACAATGCTAGCTCATTCTGGCACCAAAAGGCCATGGGAAACACTGCCCAGGCAACAGCTGGCAATCACAGATTTGAATAAGTTCTACTGTGTTTCTCTGTATTGCTCTAAGAATGGACCAGAACCGTACAGTACAAAATATTCCTAAGTGACCAGGTACATAAAAGTAAGGAATCTGCTTTTCTCTTTCCTGAGAAAATGAAACACATTTCAAAACCCTGTAAAAGGCTTTAATTCTTGTATGCGTCAGTCTGAGCTAAGCTGCTTTAAATCCTGTTACGCACTACTGAGGACTTGAACTATAGGGGATCTGTTATCATATTCATTTCAAATTCTGATAACCTCTCCAGAATTTTTCTAAAATGCTTTTAGTCCATCTATTTGAGCATTGGGCCTTAGACAGCTCTCCTTTTATCTTCAAACTTCAAAGCATAACTTTGAAACAAAGGTTTACTTTTCTGCGGAATTCTGAAAGTTTTATACTGTCAGGGACAATCAGTTGGAGTTTTTTGAAATGTATCCCAACTCAGAAATAACTCATTTGCATTAGGGTTTGTGTACATTCAAACTCTACAACTATTCTAGAGTCCACCTATCCCCTGGACACTACTTGAAGTTTACTCTTTAAATACTAATCATGAAAGAATGAATAAGACCTACTATTTGATAGCACAACAGGGTGACTATCATCAATAATAACTGAATTGTACATTTTAAAATGGATAAATGCTTGAGGGGATGGAAACTCCATTCTCTGAGATGTGGTTATTCTGCATTGCATGCCTGTATCAAAACATCTCATTTACCCCATATATACATATATACATATATATATATTTACCCCATATATATATTTACCCCATATATGTATATATTTATATATGTATATATATTTATATGTATATATATTTATATGTATATATTTATATATGTATATATTTATATGTATATATTTATATATGTATATATTTATATGTATGTTTATATATGTATATGTTTATATATGTATATGTTTATATATGTATATATAATTATATATGTATATGTTTGTATATGTATATATTTATATGTATATATAATTATATATGTATATATTTATATGTATATATAATTATATATGTATATATTTATATACGTATATATAATTATATATGTATATATTTATATACGTATATATAATTATATGTATATATTTATATACGTATATACAATTATATGTATATATTTATATACGTATATACAATTATATGTATATATTTATATACGTATATACAATTATATGTATATATTTATATACGTATATACAATTATATGTATATATTTATATACGTATATACAATTATATGTATATATTTATATACGTATATACAATTATATGTATATATTTATATACGTATATACAATTATATGTATATATTTATATATGTATATATAATTATATGTATATATTTATATATGTATATATAATTATATATGTATATATTTATATATGTATATATAATTATATATGTATATATTTATATTTATCCCATATATGTATATACTTTTATATATGTATATATAATTATATATGTATATATATATTTACCCCATATATACATATATGGGGTGTGTGTGTGTGTGGGTGTGTGCATATATATATATATATGGGGCATATATATATGGAGCATATATATATACTACCCACAAAAATTAAAAATTAAAAAAATTAAAAAATATTAATCACGAAGGTAGATTTTCTAAATATTTAATACAGCTCTACAGATTTGAAATTTTTAGTCCCGTAGCAATGAAGTAGCTACATCACAGCAGAAAGAACCCAGTTGGGAGTCAGGAAACACTTGGGATTGTATTGAGCTTTGTGTGACCTCTGAATACCATTTAACCTCTTTGAACCCAAGCTTCCTGAGTTGGAAAATGAGGATAGCGTTATCTCTCTTGCAATCATTACGAGGATTAGGTAAGAAAACGGATGTGGTGGTACCTTATAAACTCTAATGCCCTCAAGAAGGTGGTTGCATTTTTCTTGACTCTTTGGTGACTATGGTGGCTGATCAGCAGTGATCACTGCCCTTGCTTTGTTAGAAACACCAGGTGCTTCATAGCATGAGGCTGCTTCTTATCTTGACCTTATTTGGAGACTATTACATAAAGAATACTAAAACACATTGTTTTCCAGAACACACCATATTCTAACAAGTTACAGTTTCATTCATCAAGTGAACAGTATTTCAAGGCAAATTGATCGGCTACCAACCTTGATAACATCAATTTAGCATTATGGATGAAAATCTCAAATGTCTCTGGCTCTTTAGCATTAAATATTGAGTGGAAGTGGGGTTTTTATTGACAGCTTTATTACTTTATTTTACTACGGCATGTTTTTATGTGACAGTAAAGCAGCTAAACACACATTAAATAAGTGCTGAGATAACTTGATAATGACCTTTCACAGATTATTTTCTCAACGAAGGTTAGTGGCAAAGAAGACAGGCAAATATGTTGCAAGTAGAAAGTAGGACTGCTCCTAGTTCTGATTGAGACAGAACTAGGAGCAGTTACTTAAATGTTTAAAATCTTTCCTGGGCTTCTACAGTGTGCCAGGCAATAGCGCACAAGAGAAAAAAAGGTAAGATTTAGGTCTTACACAGAATGATGAGAAAGCAAGAGAAAAAAAGCATAGTTCTAGCCTATGAGACAAATGCCTATATTGAAAGTGCCATGGCAGGACAGGGGCAGGGCAAAGACTCTGTCTGGTGAGTAAAACAGGCATTCCTGTTCCTTTATACCGACAGGCCCCAAACTTTTTGGCACCAGGGACCAGTGTTGTAGAAGACAATTTTCCCACTAACCAGGTTGGGGGGATAGCTTCGGGATGAAACTGTTCCCCCTCAGATCATCAGGCACTAGATTCTCATAAGGAGCTTGCAACCTAGATCCCTCGCATGCACAGTTCATAATAGGGTTTGCACTCCCACGAAAATCTAATGGCCGCTGCTGATCTGACAGGAGGCGGAACTCAGGTGGTGATGCTCGCCCGCCTCTGGCTCACTTCCTGCTGTGCAGCCAGGTGTACCTGGTTGGCAGTCAGGGGGTTGGGGACCCCTACTTTATATGAAAGTATATGTGTTTGACAAGCAGAAAAGAGGAGGAAAAGGCATTTCTGAGAAAGTGAACAGCACTGAAAAGACATGGAAATAGGGAAGAGAATGCCAGAATCGTGGCGAATGCAGATAGTGCCAAATAGGAGCTATCAGGAGGGCCTGGTCAGGGCCCTGAGTCATGAATGTGAGGCCTCACAATCCTTGTAGAAGCTTCCTGACTTTCAATAAACCTCAGAGAAAGATACACCATCACACGCCACATAACAACATTTCCATCAACAACAAACCACATATATCACTGTCATCCCATAGGAGTATGCTGGAGCTGAAAACTTCCCGCCGCCTAGTGACGTCCTAGCTGTCCTAACGTCATAGCACAACACACTACTGAGGTGTTTGTGGTGATGGTGCTGTAAAGAAATCTACTGCGCTGCCAGTCATATAAAAGTCAAGCACATACAATCATGTACAGTACCTAATACTTGCTAATGATAATAGACAACTATGTTACTGGTTTATGGATTTACTATAATATACTTTTTTAACACTTATTTTACAGCGTTCTACTTATACTAAAAAAAAAAAGTTAACTGTGAAGCAGCCTCAGGCAGGACCTTCAGGAGGTAGACAGCAGAAGGCCTTGTTATTCTGGGAGATGACAGCTCCATGAGTATTACTGCCCCCTGAAGACCTTCCAGTGGCAGAGGATGTGGAGGTGGGGCCAGTGCTATCAGTGATCCTGACCCAGAGTAGGCCTAGGCTAATGTGTGTTTGTGTTTTAGGTATCAAAAAAGTTTTAAAAGTAAAAAAAAAAAAAAAGTAAAAACTTAAAAACAGAAAACAGCTTATAGAATAAGAATATAAAAAAGAAAATATTTTGTACAGTTGTACAATGTGTTAGTGTTTTAAGCTAAGTGTTATTACAAAAGAGTCAAACAATGAAAAATGCATTGAAACGTTTCTAAGGTACAAAAGTTTAAGGAAGCTAGGGTTAATTTATTATTAAAGACACAAATTTAAAAAAATAAATTTAATGTAACCTAAGTGTACAGTGTTTGTAAAGTCTACAGTGGTGTACAGTAACGTCCTAGGCCTTCATATTCACTCACCTAAGTGTACAGTGTTTGTAAAGTCTACAGTGGTGTACAGTAATGTCCTAGGCCTTCATATTCACTCACCACTAGGTCCCTGACACCCAGAGCAACTTCTAGTCCTGCAAGCTCCATTCATGGTGGATGTCCTGTACAGGTGTGCCATTTTTATCTTCAATACCATATTTTTACTGTACCTTTTCTATGTTTCAATGTTTAGCTACACACATACCATTGTGTTCCAAGAGTCTACAGCATTCAATACAGTAACATGCTCTACAATTTTGCAGCCTAGGAGCCTTGGCTATACCATATAGCCTGGGTGTGTAGCTGGCCCTGCTACCTCTGATTGGGTAAGTACACTCTATGATGTTCACAGAATGACCAAATCACCTACAGATGCATTTCTCAGAATACAGCCCCATTGCTTAAGGATGCATGACTGCATATACTTCATACTCATATATATTTCAGTACTTTGTCCTGTCACATCACAGTCATTCCTCCGGGGCAAGTATGGGAGCCAGAGAGCTTCAGTTGGAAGATCAGGTGGGAAAAGTATAGGGGTTGGGGTGGAGGGGAGACTGCCTCACACTTTAATTGATGTAAGTGGCTCCATGGAGGAAAAGATAATGATCATTCATTGTTGATTAGGCACTAATGCAGACTGAATCACATGGACTCAGTCTCCAAAATATCTGTTGAAAGCCCACACTAGGCTAGGTGCTGTGTGTGCATTCATAGACAGGCAGATATGGTTCCTGAAGATTTCAGGCTTCCAGTGTAGCAGGGATATTAGACGTTTAAAAAATAATAAGGGAATGCACGACTCCATTGTCCAGAGATTGCTTAGGGAAAGCCTCCCTGAGGAGGGGATATTTAAGTAGAGAGTGAAGGTGGGGTTGGTGGGCAGGGGGCAGAGGGGTAGGAGTAGTAGAAAACCAGCGGGAGAGGAGGTGTGATTCTACCTTCATGGTGCTTCATAAGCAGGAAGAGCACCTTGAGCTCAAGAAAATGAAAGTGCTAAGGCTGAAGCTAAGAAAGCAGTGGGGAAAAATGAGGGGAACTGATGGAGAGGGGGCCAAAGCCAGATGATAGGGGAATGTGCGCCAACCACTCATTTCCATTCCCAGAGTGCCTTCGATGGCTCAACTCAGGCACAGTAAGCAAGCCAGACAAAAGCCCTGCCAGGCCAGCTCATGCTCCAGTGGAGGGAGACAGATCAACACATGAAATCTCAGCATGTAGCATGCCTGGCTGTGAGAAGAATTATGGAGAAATGGGAAGCAGGCAACGGGGAGGAGGATAGGGGAGCTGTGTGTTAAGGAGTCTCTCACTGTCCATTTTTGCTTAGAAATGGTAGGACTGAATGTGCATTTATAAAAGACCTCTGATGGCTGGACACAGTGGCTCAAACCTGTGATCCCAGTGCTTTCAGAGGCAGAGGTGGGAGGACTGTTTGAGCCCAGGAGTTCAAGACCAGCCTGGGCAACATAGTGAGGCCCAGTCCCTACAAAAATTTTAAAAATTAGCCAGGCGTGGTGGCATGTGCCTGTAGTCCTAGCTACCTGGGAGGCTGAGGCGGGAGGATCACTTGAGCCCAGGAGGTTGAGGCGCAGTGAGCTGTGATCACCACTGCACTCCAGCCTGGGTGACAGAGCAAGACCCTGTCTCTAAAAATAATAAAAATAAAATAAAAAGATATCTGGCTGTAGGGTAGAGCAACTCTAGGGGGCAGCAGAGCGAACATGGGTGCAATAAGGAGCCATAGTAGTGGCTGAGGCTAGGCAAGCGGCATTGCAGAGAAACCTCCGAAACACCAAGACACCTAGGAAAGAGAGTACATGAGATTTATGATTGATGTGGTGCAGAGGTGAGGTAGTAGAAAGACTCAAGGGCAATTCAGGTTTCTGGCCGAAATGAGTGGGCAGTTTGAAGTACTGATTCAGGTAAGAAGACACTGGTAGAAAAAAATGTTTTGTGGGGCTGCGAAGACAGGCACGGCCAAGGGGGAGGAGTAAGACGCTCAACTGCATTATAGAGCAGAGGAGTTGGAGATGTCCAGGGAATCCATGTGGGGTGTCCAGGAGCCAGCATGCCCAAAGGCAGGAGCGAGAGTTGGGCTGAGGACACAGCCCTGGAGATGTGGGCATCTGGGAGGGATCAACCCACGGTGGGACAAGGTGGCCCCTCACCCTCAGTCCTTTTCAGGCAGAAAGAGGAAGTGTGTCCCAAGTCACTTCACTGGAAATGCCAGTGCAGCCTGTTCCCCAGCCTCCAAGCACCATCCCAGCCTTCTCCTGTGTCCGCTCCACACTTCCGCCAGCGGACTGCAAGGTGACGAGGGAACACTTAGCACAACACAAAATGCCAGTGCCTGGGCTTTTGCAGTCTCATTTTTCGACTTTGTATTTCATTTCTTCTATTATATTAAAAACGATGTCGTTTCCTGAGAATAAATTCCTGGAAAAAAATATGTAATGCAAATACATATTATGAGCTCTGCACGATCTTTGGGAAAAGAAGGTTTAATTTCAACAGGTATTTTTCATTTGGACTAATAAATATGTCATGTAACACGTTAACCATTTGTCTCAAATGAAACACCTTAGATACATAATCTGCCCAAAAGAGATGTTTAGCTTAGATCTGCATTTCAAAAAATGTTTCCAAAGGTATCCAACCAATGAACCTATCGGTAAGAATTACAAATTGCCAACTATTGTAATTTCTGCCTCCCAAATCCCAAATAGTTTTATGTACATAGAAACCCATATTGTTGATGTCTTTGGAAGTCAATCTTAGAAACTCCAGGATTCTATCCTAGAAGGGAATGCTTCTGTGTTTTTTATATACTTAGACAGGGTCAGACAAAGGTGGCCAGAACAAAGGACTCTACAGTGGCGGGTCAGTGATTTCCTCAGTTGGCTGGACATAGATCATCTGCAGAAATCATCTCTCTGCCCTCCCTTTTGTTTTCAGACACTTTGGCAACAGCTATAGCTTCAATATAGCCAGGAATGAAATTAAAGACCCAGCTTATAGATAAGGTCACCCAGGCAACATTCAATTTTCTTTGCCACGGGCCTATGGCTCAGTGGAAATACAGGTGGGGAGCCCAGAGCTAAGTTCTGTCAGCTCCATGGTGAAGCACTGTTTTTTAAAGGTCGCTACACGCAATTCTGAGGGTGGAAAGAAATGTCTGAGTTTTCAAAAAAAAATCATATAACATTATTGGAATTTATATGAAAGAATACTCTGTCATGTGCTCACAGACCCTTCATAATGTTTCATATCCTAACCTTAATGTTATGATATAAACCTTTTTAAGAATTAAAGCTGAGACTGATCATTATGTAGTAAGATCCACGTATAATATTGATAAAGTATAGAATAAGAGTTATGATTTCACAGTACTACAAAGAAATTCTTTATAAAAGAAAAAGATATATGCCAAGCTAACGTGTCAAACAGAGAAAGTGTTACCAACATTCGCCTCGTAAGTTAGCATGGCAGGCTCACCAAGAGCTTACTTGCAGACAAAACAATTAAAATGACCACTTCACTAAGTCTAGATATCCTTTGGGCCACGAGGCATATTTAATGGTCAAATTGAGTCCATTTAGTGGTCAAATAGAGTCCCGTTTTATAATTTAAAATAAACTGTTTACAGCAACATGCAAACAAAATAGAAAAACAATGGAGATGGTCAGCTGGTTTTCCATTCTAGTTCTTAGTAGAGTTACAGCTAAATGACCCTGGCAGATAAATATCTCTCGGTGTTGAATAACCCTGTCAGCTTATATCTGTATGTTCTATACGACTAGTCACCCCACTTGGTTCACGTCAGTTTTATCTGGCTCTGTCTTGAAGTGAAAGATTCTTACTGTCCAATCCCATCCTTAAATCAACCCTAAGCCAGAGCTATTGAGCAGACTCACAGAGGCTGGCTTTGTAGTGAGGCTAAAAGCAAAGTGCGCTGAGAGGGGCAGGCACCAGTTATCAGAGGGTGTTGGTAACAGTGGCCTTGCCAGGCACTTCTGTAAACAGACGCACTGCAAAACTGCACAAGTCGTTTCCTTACTCCCAGCCTCAGTTTCCCAGTCAACAAAATTTGAGTTAGAGGAAATTATGAAGAAGTCAGTTTTTTTCTTTCAAGTATATTCTGTCCAGAACTGTGAGGAGTCTGAGACTTAATCAAGTTTCAAACCTACGAGTTTGCCTGCCACTGTTTCATGGATGCTGGCAAAAGACAGGAGACTCCTGGGCCAGAGACATAGAACTGCATTATGAACAACAAAGCAAATACATGAGCTTTGGGTTCTTGTTGGTTCCCCTTGCCCCCAAAGTCTCAAGGGAGAATACAGAGGAATCCAAGTTGATGCTACACATGAAGTCGGTTTGTATCACAGCTAAAGAGCCCTGAGTTAGGAAAACCAAATCTTTTATTATGGGCAGTAAGCAAACCTGCCTACCCTTTGCTCTCAAGAGAGACATTATCTTTCTTATGTTGGACAACTAGAAAGCTCATCCAGTGCTCCAGAGAGAGACACTATCTCTATATTCCAAGGCTGTTCCCTGGACCAGAACAAAGGCCATCGGTGCCTCTGCTTGCAAGGTGTGCACGTGTGAGGGACCCACGGTGAAGTGCATGCCAACATCCTCTAAACAACTCAGGAAGCTGGGTGCGGTCACTCACGCCTGAAATCCCAGCATTTTGGGAGGCCGAGGAAGGCAGATCACCTGAGGTCAGGAGTTCTAGACCAGCCTGGCCAACATGGCAAAACTCCGTCTCTACAAAAATACAAAAATTAGCTGGGCGTGGTGGCAGGTGCCTGTAATACCAGCTACTCGGGAGGCTGAGGCAGGAGAATTGCTTGATCCCAGGAGATGGAGGTTGCAGTGAGCCAAGATCACACCATTGCACTCCAGCCTGGGCAAAAAGGGCAAAACTCTGTATCAAAACAAAACAAAACAAAAACAATTCAGGTATTATTAATTTATTTCATTATAACTGGAGCTAAGGTGAGATCCATGCTAAATATGAGGAATGGATTTCCAATTGATCCCCATAGTTAAATCTTCTAATATCCATGTCACAATCAAGCTTTTTTATTGTTAAAATCAAGCTTTAAAAAAAAAACCAGCAAGTTTCTTTGCAGATCTCAATTCTGACTGATAGTACTTAACAAACGAATACATTTACTCAAGAAAAGAAATAAATCTTACCCAATTTCTCAGTAGTCACTTGACTACAATTATTATATTCAACTCATATCAACCTTTATACTGGCCACTGTCAGTTGCTTACTCTGCATTCATTTTCCTCTCTTCCTTTCCAGTAGTTCCCCAAACCCTTGATTTTGTTCAGTGATTTAGTCTTCCACAGTTCGTGGCTCAGGGATGGCTCATTCCATCCCTAGACTCAAGGGTGAGGCTCTTTTTTTTTCATAAATAAAACTTTATCTTGTAGAATAGTTTTACGTTAACAGCAAAATTGCATGGCACGGAGCATACGAAGATTCCCCACAATCCCCTGCCCTCAAGCCTATGCATAGCCTCCCACATTATCAACACATCGTACCAACGAACAATCAGCACCACACAAAGTCCAGAATTGATATCAGGATTCACTCTTGGTGTGGTATATTCTATGGATTTTGGAAACTATATAATGGCATATATCCACTACTATAGTATCATACAGAATAATTTCACTACCTGAAAAAGTCCTCTATGATCTACCTATTTATCCCTGCCTCTCCCAGCTTCTGTCAAACACTGATATTTTTTACTGTATCCATAGTTTGGCCTTTTCCAGAATGTCATATATAGTCATGGGTTGCCTAATGACAGAGAAACGTTCTTTTTTTCATTTTTTATTTTTTATTTTTTTGAGACGGAGTCTCCCTCTGTCTCCCGGCTGGAATGCAATGGCGCGATCTTGGCTCACTGCATTCTCTGCCTCCCAGGTTCAAGATATTTTCCTGCCTCAGCCTCCTGAGTAGCTGGGATTAAAGGCACATGCCACCATGCCTGGCTAATTTTTGTATTTTTAGTAGAGACAGGGTTTCACCATGTTGGTCAGGCTGGTCTTGAACACCTGACCTCGTGATCCACCTGCCTCGGGCTCTCAAAGTGCTGGGATTACAAGTGTGAGCCACTGAGCCCAGCCAACAGAGATACATTCTAAGAAAAACATCTTTAGGTGATTTCATCATTGTGTGAACATCATAGAGTGCTCTTAGACAAATCTAGATGGGATAGCTTACTATACACAGAGACTATATGTTGTAGTCCACTGCTCCTTGGCCACAGACATATACACCATGTTACTGTACTGAATACTGTAGGCAACTGTAACACAATGAGAGTATTTGTATATTTAAACATAGAAAAGGTAATGCATTAGCTATGAAATTACAGTGGCTACAATGTTACTAGGTGATTTTCAGCTCCGTTATAATCTTAAAGGACTACCATCTTATATGCAGACCCTCATAGACTGAAAGATTGTTATGTGGAACCTTACTGTAGTTGAAATCATACAGTATGTAGCATTACCATATTGGCATCTTTCACTTCTTAATATACACTTAAGTTTCCTCTGTGTCTCTTCATGGCTTAATAGCTCATTTCTGAAAAATATTCAATTGTCTCAATGTACCATAGTTTATCCAGTCATCTACTGACCTCTAGGTTGCTTGTAAGTTTTAGAAATTACGAATAAAAAGCTGCTATAAACACTGGTGTGCAAGTTTTTGTGTTGACATAAGTCTGAAGTTCCTTTGGGTGAATGTCAAAGGACACAACTGCTGGATTGTACAGTAAGAGTAGGTTTGCTCTTGCAAGAAACTGCCCACCTGTTTTCCAAACAGGCTGCACCTATTTTTATATTTTCACCAGCAACAAATGAGAGTTCCTGTTGCTCCACATCCTCCCAGCATTTGATGTGTGGCAGTGTTCTGAATTTTGGCCATTCTAATAGGTATGTGGTGCGAGGATGCATCTTCATCACTGCAAATCAGTGGTTTTCAATATCGGCATCACTGGGGAATTTGTTAAAAATGCAGATTCCTGATCCAACCCTAAACCAACTGAATCATAAACATGGGATAGAAGCCAGTCAGGATCTTTTCACAAGTCCTCCAGGTGATTCTGATATACACTGTCATTACTGAAGTACGTTAAAGTTTAAGAATAAGTGCACTAAGGCAATCAATCCATGAAAATCTGCTAGTTATTATTGGTCCTTAATTGACGTAAAAGATTGAAAGAAAAAAGTTACATTCTATGACTGGGGAAATATTCTTCTCTGCCCGTTAGATGTGAACACAGCATGTTTCCCCAGTTGCTTTTAAATGTCACCTTATCACCACAAAGAGAGCCAGCCTGGGGTTGAGGCCAATAGATCAGAGATTTGGAAAGAGCCCATGTCCCTGGGAAGATTACTGAGTCACTGAACAACAAACTGTAAAGGGTGCCTTACCTATGGATTTCCCATTAATGTGAGTTAATAAATTTCCTCATTGTTAGCCTATAGGGGCATTTATATTACTTGCAGCCCAAAACGTCCTGATTAAAACCATTTATTTGTGATGCTCCTGTCTGACCTAATATTTATGTTGACTTTCAGAACCTCTTCTCTACAACTGCTCTGGGAATCTCTGTAAGCTTTGCTTCATGTAAATGTGTGCACACACTGCACACCAATGGAGAACTTCAGAAACTAGAAAGCTGTGTCCAGGAGGGCAGGAGACTTGTTAGTTTTGCCTACTAACTGTATCCTCAAAGCCTAGGATACAGCAGATGCTCAAAAATATTAGACTAAATCAATAAATGAATAAACAAATGGGGCAAACCAAAATGAGCTGTGACTCAGTTGTGCCTACTCGGCTTTCATAGCAGCTGCCTTTTTAGCTGGTTTCCCTGTGATCACATGCTGCCTGCCACATTCTCAGGCTCCACGTCAAGCAAAATGCAAAGGTGAGAATGGACCATTCTCCTCGCACATCATTGAAGTGCAAAGGAACTGTCCCCAGAAGGCTCCTCAGCCCTGGAGTCTTCCCCTCAAGTCTTTTTTTTTTTTTTTTTTTACCAGAATCTCACTGACTAAATACTCTAAGTATAAAAATAAGTTCTAAAAAAATTCAACAAAAATGTAGAAAAATATCTTCTAAAACAAGACTAGAAAGTAAGAAGCCATTAGGAAGAAACAATGGGTCATTTAGCAAACATAATTGCATATGTAGACATCTACCAAGATTAAATTAATATATATTTGGACTGATTTATATTCCAATGATATCTTTATTGTGTGTATTAATGAGTATGGGTAGCCCTAAAAGATACAATTGATAAATTTAACTACATAAAATGTGAAGATTTCTCTATAATAAACCACAAATAAAGTCAACAGCAAATGGTAGAATAAGAAAAATATTTTGAAAACATATGACAAATGGTAAATAACCCTACTATAGAAAGTATCCCTACAATTTAAAAAGGAAAAGATTAGAAAGCATCCTAAGGACAGAAATGGACAATTTGCTGAGGAAGAAATATACTGAATACATGCATGGAAAACATGAAATGCGAATTAAAACAAGAACATATAATTTAAAAACCAATAAATTGATTTTTTAAGTTTTAAAAGATCATTAATATTCAACGCTCGAAAGTATTTGAGGACCCTGACATTGTGACACCTTGCTGGTAGAGCATAACTTGATAGAGCCTTGTAGAAAGTAATCTGACAGCACCTACTAAAGTCTTAAATGCATATATCTTTGGCCCTGCAATTCTACCTTAAAACTGTAAACTTAACTTATAGAAATCGAAATAATTGTATACAATATATGTTTATAGATATTTACTGAAATATTCCCTTTATTAATGAACAAAACCTGACTATCCATCAAGAGAGGAGGGGCTAAATAAATTAGGTCATCCATATTACAAAAGAATAAACAGCTGCTAATAAGAGTGGGTTATATATATTATATGTGGGTTATATATGTTTATATAACATGTATTGTACTAGACTCTAACAACTAGAGAGCTGTTCAGAAAATACTGGCAGATGTGAAATCAAGCTGATGAATAACATGTACAATATAATCCTATTTGTTAGAATTAGTAAGGGAGGGACTGAGGACATATATTGATATTTACACACCTAAATGAGCTTACATAGAGATGTTGAAGGATAAACACAAAAGGATTAACGATGATGATTTCTGGCAAAGGGACTGAAAGAGGAGGGAATCTGTTACCTTCTTCATCATATACTTCTATATTTTTTGCCTTCTTATATCACATCTATGACTTCAGTGATTTTCAAAGGCCATTAACAAGATATAAACATTAGCAAGTAAAATGTTATTTATCATGAATTCATTACTCAAATTAGGAGCATTATAGCTGAGCTAAAGAACAGCAAAATAGCAATACATAATATTTAGCAGAAATATATTTTAATATGTATATTTTTTCAAATGTTAATGTATTTCTAAAAAGCCCTTTAGAAAGGGTTTCAATGCTGACTATAAATATGTGTTTACAGTCACTTGTCCAGATGGATAAGAAGGAAATATTGCTATTTGGTCAATGGGAATATTTTACCTGAATAGTTACATTACTTATATTACTCACTCTACAATGGTAATAACATGGATGGAGGATCAGCAATTTTGGTATCAAACAGCTCTATTATCTTTTCTATTTTAATAACAGGTATAGCCATACTTCCTAATACAATTTCTTGTATTTATAATTTAAATTCCATTTATATGCATTATTCATTTTTAAAGCATTCTATTCACTTGCAGTTTATTCTAATAGGTAATTACCAGTTATTTATATTCTTAAAATTAATTTATAAAAGTGTTACACAAAGGAACATGGCTAACCCTCATAAACTAAAATTTTGACATATTATCAATCTTTCATAATCTGTTGTTATGACTATACAAGTTTTAGCTCTCATTTATCTTACTTCTTATTTAGTTTTTAAAAGCACAAGCAGCATTATCCTTACAGATGAAGTTGGCAAGTCCTAACTGGAGGCCAGATGCCACTGAGTATGTCCCAGTGAGCCCACATTTCGTGTTAATGAGGACGAATAAACTGAGAGCTGGGTGAATAAGAAGAGAATGCATCTGGATGTGCTGAGAGGAGCATGGATAGAAGGAAGTACACAGGACATATGAGGTCAAGATAAAATCCACCTGTTTCCCAAAGCATGACAGTGGTTCTAGACATAACACATAATATACCTGGTAAGTCAAGAGTGACTGAACTTTTCCTAAAATGTTCAGAAGACAAAGGCTAAGACTGGCTTTGCCCGCTCTCAGGCCAGGGACACTGGATACAAGGTAAGCCTGGCTCACAAGCAGCCCTATGGTCAACAATTTTACCTGTGTGCTTTAATTCCTTACATCCACACCACCAAGACCCCAGTCATCCAATCTCACTCAATAAGGGTTCACATACCTTCCTGGGGTATGTGGGCAAATGAGCAAAAGAGAAACGTGTCTCCCAGCGCACCTCAGCCTTCTAGCTCTAAGCAAACTGCCATCAAGCTTTGAGTCCTCTGGATAAACTTACAAGTGTTAGAGTGGGCTGGGTGAGGTGGCACATGCCTGTAATCCTAGTACTTTGGGAGGCCAAGGCGGGTAGATCACCTGAGGTCAGGAGTTCACTACCAGCCTGATTAACATGGTGAAACCCCATCTCTGCTAAATACAAAAATATTAGCTGGGCGTGGTGGCGCATGCCTGTAATCCGAGCTACTTGGGGGGCTGACACAGAAGAATCGCTTGTAACTGGGAGGCGGAGGTTGCAGTAAGCCGAGATCATGCCATTGCACTCCAGCCTGGGTAACAAGAGCGAAACTCCGTCTCAAAAAAAAAAAAAAAAAAAGTGTTAGAGTGGGGGCAGAACCCTCCAAAAAGTTAAAAGTGTCAAAAACACTTATCATGTCACTAATAATTGCAACACATCCACAACCACAGCATAACAATGTCTCATATGTAAATGAAGTATTTGCAGTTATTCTATTTTTTTGTCACCCTGCAGAACAGGGACCCTGGGTCACTATGCTATTTTCTATCCCGACCACACCTTAAGGAGGCAAAACAAAAAGTTTTCCCAGGTTCCAGTGAACATGTGATCATTTCTTTTTCTTGGCACTACCTTGAAGATACATACATATTTTTTGTTTTGCTTAAACTGCAACTTGTATATGTGTCAAATGCAACCCAATCCATTCAGCTTAAAAGTCCTATTGAAAGATTTCACCATAGGAGTGTGTTTCCCTTGTGGTAACAAAACATAATTTTGTATCAGCATTTAATAGTAAACCTACTTAGGATTCATTCGGGAGCCACCAGGTGACCAAAGTACTCTGCTAACAAGTTTTCCTGCATTAGCATATGTAATTTTCCCAGCAGCATTATGAAGACAATGCTGGTACTGTTTAAAACAAACAAACAAACAACAACAACAAAAAAACACTGACCAGAAGGATTAAGAAACTAGGAATAGCAAGGTTAACTCATTTGTTGAGAGTTTTTAGCTATTTGTGCCAGAACCAACATTCACCCACCCAAGTCAGTCAGACTATAAAGTGAAAGAAGTTTCCCAGGGGAACACTGTTTCCTCTGAATGTTCACAAAGGCAGTCACAAAAGTATAAGCCTCTATGATAATTTAAAGCAGTCAATTATGCTCCAAGTCCTTTCAAAACACATACGTATGCAGTACATACAGATTATGCATAAGACCCCAGTGTAGTATAAATGCTAACATAAAGATCATAAAATATAACCTCTCCACATTATAAATGTGATAAAGAATTAAGGCATGTGCTCTAATAAAAAATTAATCATGTCATCATCAATAATTTTTTTTCTTACTAAATATATAAGAGATTTGGGGGAAATTAAGATGGCCTGGGGTCTCTTTAAGAATTGTTCAAAGGAGATTTAGTAGATGTCTTCCTTTCCTAGGAGATATTGCAGCAGGATGCAGAGGCATCCTCAAACATGCCAGGGGCTGCAGGACCACGCTCACAGCTGTAGCTGGTGCTCAGACAAGGCCTCATACTAATAACAATCATGTATTTCCCATAGCAAACCCCCTCTGACAGCGACTGATGACCTGTCAGATCCCTAGAACAAGGAAGCTGGTCAAGCCCCTCACAGATAGACAGACAAAATACAGCCTGAAACGGTTCTGTGATTCTTCCCCATGTTAGATGGCTCATTAGAGGGACAGCAGGACTAGGCCACAGGCCCCCGACTGCAATCTCCAGCTCTTTCCCTTGATTTTCCTGGCCTCCTCAGTGTATTCAAAGCTACACAAGAAGCCACCTACAAAGATTTCAAAAACAAGCCTAGAGGAAGTTGAGGAGCACTGTTAGCACGCTCATTTTTCACAGCCAAAGGGCCTGCCTGACACCTTCCAGAGAGTCACAACACCTTAAGAGTCACTGGATAACTCTATGAACAACCACCTCCATCTGTCCACACTTTTTAGAGGAGCTTCTGAACCTCTCATGCAGAATTGCTCCAGCAGTTCTATTCTATCCCCCTCTGCTGCTGCCTTAGGGTTCAAGCACAGGGAAAGTGCTGAATCCGTGTTTAAGGGCAGCAGAACTTGAGGTTTAGGTATTAATTACAGAATCTCTGGGGCCTAAACACCTGTAAGGAAGGGACTGAATATATTATAATAAAAAAGACACTGCATTGCTGATATGTCCCTGTCCTATGTACACGGTGACGTGACCCAAAGTATCTGACATCTGCAGCATAATAGGGAAGGTACTCCTCATGCCCTTTTAATGTTCATAATTTAAAAAGGTTTTTAATGGCTTCATGTATTGAAAATTCATTAAAACATGTTGCCCTGTGGCAGAACTGTTTTAGAATTAGAACACTTTTAATTTCTTCCCTGGTAAATAAACTTAAATCAAAAATAAATTATGCTCCACTCAATTAGGTCTTTGGCCTTTATGCCTTCCGAATAACAGCCATTGTTAGATTAGCTCCCACATGGCCCCAGGTACCTGAGGGTCAGCCCTGTAAGTCCAGATACTTATTGCAATGCCAGTGATAATTCTGTACAGAAAACACAAATACTACTATCTTTGATTTAAGAGAAAATACATCAGGTTTTGGCAGGGTTTAATTTCAGATTATTCCCATTTCAACCAGAATTATTTCCTTTTTTCCCACAGAAAGAAATTAAAAATAATAAATAAATAGCAGCGAGGTCAGCCTTCGGTTGAATGCAGGCATGGTGCAGTTTGGGCTTCATGTAATGCCCCCTTGCCAAGGAACCTGTCACTACTCATTTCCAACATGAGAATCTCATTCAGATATATTTAAAACGAATCACTCCAGTGTTACCACTAGGCAAACACAGCGAATTAATATTTCAAAACCAATATGAACCTAAATCTAGTGACATTTAGACTGGACCGGGTATGACAGACAGGGTGTGCTACTACATAAGGCACACTGAGAGATATTCTCAGGGTATAAGATAAAAGAAAACACAACACCGTAAATTTGTATTTAGTACAAAATTCCCACAGTCGGGAATGTTGGGTCCTTACTGTGAAGGAACACTAATCCTTTGTTTATCCTCCATATGTATATATATGTTGCCTATATATTCCCTCCCTCCAATACCCCCAAATATATGTTTGTTTATGTATGTTATTTGTTCATAGAAGAACAAGGCAGGCATACAAGAAAGCTACACAAATACATCTGTTCAAGTGCAACAGTACGACTGTCATCACAAAAAAATAGGAGATTCACAAAACTGCATATCACAAATGGAATAAGCAGACACTGAACCTTTCACAGAACAAAGATTGAAAGGTGAAATGACTCCAAATAGTGGCAAGGTATGTCCAGTATCTTCTGCCACTGAAAATACTGCAGATATGATAGCTATTACTGCATGTTATCAAAGCATCTAAGTACAACAAAATACATTTTAATGTAATACATATTCCAAGTTTTTATTATAGTTATGTAAAAAGCTCTAACTAGGCAGATACTAGGCAGACAAATCTATAGCTCTACGCAGGCAGATATTAAAACTCACTCAATCATTTTAAAAAATGGAAGTTATAAAAACACTATCGCTTTTATAAAAAATCATATTTATAAAAATGTGTATACTTCTTACACATCACATTTATTAAAGACTTCTAATACATCACTCCTATTCCCAGCAAGCAGCAGGCTAGCTGTGGATGGGATGGCTCTGCCATTAGGACAGAACGTTTCTAGGATAACTGATCATACTTGGACTCCTCAGGAACCCAGCAGTACATGCTTTACTAGTAAACATTTCCCTAACTCATAAAGAAGGTGCATTTTTAAACTGAATGCCAAAGTCAGTGCTTATAGTCTCTAAGTAGTTCACAAAGAATTATATGAAACAAATATATACAATTCAATTATCAGCATAATTAAAAAGGTGCAATCACACACGTGATGACATGGATAAACCTGGAGAACATTATGCTACGTGGAATAAGCCAGTCACAGAAAGACAAATACTGCATGATTCCACTTATAGGAGACATCTAAATAGTTAAATCCATAGAGACAAAAAGGAGACTGGTGGTTGCCAGGGTTATGGGGAAGGGGAGTGGAGAGTTAGTGTTTAGTGGATGCAGTGTTTCAGTTTGGGAAGATGTAAAGATTCTCAATAAAACTAGTATTTGATAGCACAATAGGGTGACAAGAGTCAATAATAATTGTACATTTAAAAATAACAAAGAGTGTAACTGGATTGTTTGTAACACAAAGGATAAATGCTTCAGGTGATGGATACCCCATTTACCCTGATGTGATTATTACACATTGCATGCCTGTATCAAAATATTTCATGTACCTCATAAATATATACACCTACTATGTACCCACACACGAGAAACAGGTTCTGGAGATTGGCTGAATGTACTTAACATGATTTAACTGTACACTTAAAACTCGTTAAGATGGTAAGTTTTGTTATGTGTATTTAAACATAGTAAAATAATAAAAAATATCATCTCCTACCTCTCTCTTCTCTATCCCTTCTTCTATTTTTCTCCATAACATTTATCATTTATCTGACACTGTATTGTATACACATGTGTTGTGTGTAGGTAAGTGTGTAATATATATATTAGAGACAGGGTTTTACTCTGTCAACGCTGGAGTGCAGTGGTATGATTACAGCTCACTGCAATCTCCAACTCCTGGGCTCAAGTTATCCTCCTATCTCAGCCTTCCGAGTAGCTGGGACTACAGATGTATGCCACGGTGCCCAGCTAATTATTCTTCATTTAATTTTTTGTAGCAATGGAGTCTTGCTATGTTTCCCTGGCTGTCCTCAAACTCCTAGTATCAAGCAGTCCTCCTGCCTTGGCCACACGTATATATATATATATCTATGTTGCCTATATACTCCCTTCCTCCAGTACCCCAAAATATATAAGTTCTGAAGACAGAAATCTTGTCACTCTACTGGCAGGGCTTGGAATAGTGCCCGGCAAATACGGATGCTCAATATGCATCTTATGGATAATTTTTTAAGGTGCAATCATTATTGTTTCAAATATTTTTAGGTATATTAATGCTAAAGGACACATTTTAATTAAGCTTTGTTTCACTCTCACAATCTTAATTGTTTAGTCATTAGTTTATAATAATCCTTCGTTAGCTCCTGGGGCCAGTTATTGGCAAGTCACTTAACCACAGTTAATAACCAATAATCAGAATACATAAAAAGAAGTATCTCCAAATAAAACACATAAAAAGCCCACTGTGAAAATTAATCTAACAACATCACCCATTTCTCTGTTTCAAGTAGCTACTATTCAATGGCTTATGATATACAGGCTGCACATAATTTGAGAATATAGGATACATTAGAAATCACAAACTAAATTGCATTTTGTTTAACTGGATGCTGAAGTAATTTTAACTCTCTGAAGTTACCCAACTATAGCTGAACTGCAAAGCTGGAAAACAATTGGATATGTATATAAAGCTTGAAGGTAGCTTGACTATAATCACTTTTTACAATAACCCATATTGACAGAGCATTTTATCACTTTGAAAAATGTCTTTACAGATAAAATCTAACCTGATCTTCAAAAACACCACTGATACAGTCAGGGCAGGTGTTGCTGCCCCAAATTAGAGATGAAGATGTGGAATCAGGGAAGCTATGTGATTGGATCAAGGTCTTGCATGGAGAGCTTGTGCATATATTTGGAAATAATTTTCAGAAGCATAAGAAGCAAGAGTTTTGGAAGTGTGTTACAATACAATCCTTGCAGAAATCCAACCAGGTAATGAGACTGTGTCTACAAGCCACACAGGAATGATGGGTAATAAATAGTGATCTTGCCATTTTAATACAAGAAGCTAAATACAGTTTCATGGGTGTCACCAAAAAATGATAGGACAGGTGTCACTGATGCAGCACAGAAACGAAAACATAGAGCTTGGCCAAAATAAACAGATTTAACAGATGAGAACATAATGCACAACTGCAAAGAATTCTATGAGCCCACAATAGAAATCGTGGTTCTCAGATTTTAGATTTCCCAGATAAGCAATATTTCTAAAACATTGGGTAATGAGGTAGCCAGTGTCTAATTCTTCTGAATGAAAACATTAAAAGACAAAAATTTATTAAATGGTAGTTAACTCTGATTGACCACATGCTATATGTAAGAGTTTGTTCTAGGCAACTGATATTCAGTAGCTTATTAAGGCTCACAACAAAACAATGAAACACATATTATTATTATCATCACCTCTGTTTTATAGATAAGGCAACTCAGGCCCAGAGAGGGTTAGCAGTTTTTCTCTAGTCCTGTGTCTAGTGCCAGGCAGAGCCAACACTAAAACTCAGGTAGCTGCTCCCAGAGCCTGTGTTCTCAACTGCTGACTCTGGCTCTAGCACCCAAAAGCACTATTATTTCAAGAATTGAAATGATATTTCAGCACAAAACCCAGGCAGGAAATCTCAGAGTGAGTCAGTCCTTCAAATTTATTTTACTTCACTGTAATAAAAACTTATACGTTCTCCCCCTTTGCTCAGATTTTTGGAAATGTAATAGCAGACCTTCACTGTCCAAAGAATAGTACTTGATAAGCATGATTATGGAGTATTTAGACAAGGATGAAATAAAAATGAAACTGAAAGACTTTCAGGGTGGAAATATCTGGTAGATCATCTCATCAGAAAGCAAACAAGAAATGAATCATAGAATTTCATACTGAAGAGATCTTCAAGGTCAACCAGCTCAATCCTCTTCTGAATATAGAAATCAATTTCTACCATGTCAAGTTATGCTTGAACAAATCAGCCACAAGAAACTCACTCAGCTCTTGTCAAGTTTACACAGGTGCCCTTTCCTCCCCATCCCCTTCTCAGTTCTTTCTACCATTCCTCATTAGTTAAGAAAGGTTCCACATCCTTTCCTATCCTGATTGCCCTCCACATGGGCAAAATCTATTTTGTGCTGTCTCTCTTAAAAAGCAGGAACTAGAAATAAATGTGAGAATTTTGAGAAGCCTAAACAGCACTGGTAGAGTAAGGCTATCACCTCCTTCAATATGGGCATTTTGCTTTCCTGATGCAACCTAAGATTATTTTAGGATTTTTTTTTTTTTTTTTGCAGGGGATGGTGAGGCACTAACATCACAGGGATAATTTATACAAGATGGATGATATTGTAGATTCATTTTCATTGAAGTCAAATCCTCAATCTCTTCTTCATACATATTGCTGCTAAATTGTATTACTCTAATTCCAAGCCAGTACTCTTGGCTTTTTTGAACCATACAGGAAGGATTTAGATTTATTCCTATTACTTATCACCCTATTAGATTCATCAACCATTTGCCCCTGGCCAAGGATGTTTTCCACTTATTGCTGCAGAATGCTTCTAGTCTCTCCCATGTTTATGAAATCCATGACTTGCTCTTTAGGTACTCTAAATGCTCACAAACCATCTGAATAATACTTTGGGACTGATACCAAATTTTCAGTCTATAATTTATAGCACACGTTTATCCCTTTAACTTGCTCCTGCTTCCCAAAATTCCACACTGATCATAATCAGTGATTACTGATATTACCTGCAGATTTTCTCAAAACCCCAGGTCAAGAAAGGGTGAACCATATTTCTTCCTATAGCAAAAAGTCTCATTTGACTTCACTTTCCTCACCTTTCACTTTCCTCACCCACCTAACATGCCTCCCCCTCTTCTTTCTAACTTTGACCCTTTCACCTAACATATCTCTCTCTATTTTCTAAGGGTGACTCCATGCCAGCACAGGGCACAACCAGACCATGCATCACGAACAGCGCCAACTGCAGGCTGCAAACAGTTAAGAGGAAAGGGCGCATCGTCATTAGGCTTCCTGGTTTAGGTGAGGTTTCATACATTGAGGCACAGTGTGGGCCTACAAATATCAATTCAAAATTGGTTTTCATTCCTTAAAAATAACTGTCAATCTATTATTAAAAGGTACTTTGTCTCTTTGAGCATTATCCATTTACACATTATGCAGCAACACCAAAAGGCTTCCTGAAAACACAGACACATGCATTATAATCAGTGGATATATATACAACAATGTGTCAATAGCTGAGATGTACAGACACAAAACCAAAAGAAAAGGCAAAAATGTGTAAAAAAAAAAAAAAGAACAGGACTGGAAACACTATGTAGGTGGGGCTGCTAGTGACTAGAATTGAAACAGATCACAGTCTCTCTCCAGTCTAAACAATGAAATTCTAACCTGCTTTTGGAGAGAGACAGAAACCATATATTGCCATGCCCAAAACAGGAATTCTTAACACTAAAGTGAAATAACACTAAACTTACTTCTTACAGAATGAGCTTAGAAGTAGAAAGGAGCTCACACGGGCTTCACTTTCACCATCTGTATTATGGGGATCAAAGAACCTGCCCTGGAGAATTCATAAGGCAGTGGTAAAATAACAGATTTGAAAGCAATGCCTATCTTGTCAAATGATATAGGCAATATTATCCATAGCTATTGTTTGCACTGCAACAAATGATAAGATAAAACTTTTACAACAATGATGGAATTTATTCAACTAAATAGAGGAGATGATGAGGTTTAAAGAAGACAGGAAGAGAAAGGATTGGGAAATTCTCCTTTCTCCTTAGAGCCACCACTCAGGGCTGTGGGAATCACCAAATCAAAACAGCAGGTCTTATTCCAGGGACCAGACTGCCTGCACAAAGGTGCCATGAGGATACAGATGTGGGGTCTGAGAAACAGATGAAAGATGTACAAAACAGCAAAGTACACAGTCTACTAACCCAGGCCAGTCCCTGTACTCAATAGCATGTATCCCCAGAAGAAAAAAGTACCTGTTCCCTTTTCTAACAAAAGTCTTTTTTAAAATACAGAATTTTCCATGAGTATTGAACTTGTGGAAACAGTATAATACAAATTATGAAGAAAAAATTTAAAAACCAGCTACAATGGTTAAGGTTTAATAATTTCTCTTACTCCTACCAGATAGAGTCTGACTATGCTAAGCATTTCTAAAACTTAAGAAAGAAATGAAACATTGATAAATGTATTCTTATCTAATGCTATCTGAATAATTAACTAACACCATAACAATTTATGGAATCTCCTCATCTCAGCACACAAGTCAACACAGAAATTCCTCATTTACAAGATAAAAGAGCACTTAAATATCCCAATATACTGTTTCTCTCTGCTTCCTACCACAGAGTAGCCATACGGAAACAACACTACAACCTCTAATTGGGGAGCTTCATTCAGGTTTTGATTTTTGGAAGATTTTACACTTCTCTCTCCATTAACCCTACTTTTACTTAAGTTGCGGAATGGGTTTAGCACAATTAGAAATTCATAATCTAAAAAACTAAAGACTGCACCCAGCACACAAATCACTCTTGCTTATGATCCAAACAGGCCCAAGTCATTCGCCAGCAGACCCTCCATTAAACACCCATCAATGAAAACACATCTTTAAGGCTATCTCTAAGATGGAATCTGTTATTCCAGAGCCCCTCCAGGCTGCTAGCACATTAACTATGAACATAAAACAAAGGGGCCCAAGTAAGAGAGTCTGACCTATTAGAGGACATCATTAGAGTAGACAGTTTCTGTAAACTTCACGGACAATTCCTATATGAACAATGTGGTACTCAGAGTAAGAAGTAAATTAACAATAGGAAAAAGGGTGGGGGCAGGCCGAGAAATACCAAGCCTGGAGGTTACTGGTCCCCAAGTTCACAAGCTGTTAGCTGACTATTCACAGGCTAAGGGCATTTTCTGTTCATACGCAGGTTTTGATAGAGCTAGGGGAAGCGTGCTAGTCATCTGATCAACCCCAGGGCTGCCAGTCAACACCAGGAAAGACAATGACAATTAGTTGCAGGGTTCCTTATACTCACCAGCACACTTTGTTCTTGTCCTGAGAGCTGGACCAGGAGAGCCAGTGCCACCCTCCCCTGGCCTGGTCAGGAGCACACTAATCTCATATTCTGTATCTGGGTCAAGGTGTCCAATTTTATAGCTCGTGGAATCGACTGGCTGCCGGTCATTCCAGCTCCCACTGGCCGTGCAGTACTCCACCTCTCGGGCCACAATGGGCCCATCCCCATTGATGGAGTTGGCGTTGAGCTGTATCCACAGGTAGGTGGCTCCTACAGAGGCGAGCTGAGGTGGGGCAATAGGAACAGGTGGTTCTGAAAGACAAACCAGAAAGCTGTCTTTCAGATGATTTGTCTTCAGTCTTAAAAGAGCTAAACATGCATCAATTATTAAAATGTAGAAGATAACAAAATTTCAGGAATAAACTGATGAGAAAAATTTTGTTTGGGTTAATAAGAAAAAGTATGTTGATAAAGATTTTCACAGCATTCAAAGTTGTGAAATAAACCATCTTTAAACGCATAAGCTTATTCAAGTAGGTATAACCCTAATTTGTTTTAGGACACCAACCACTGTGCATAGCATATGCAAATTAGCATATCTGATACTTTTTGTAATGGTGAATACAGAAAATATTCTCAAGACAAAAATGCATTAAAGTGATGCCTGTTTTAGGATACTAATTACAATATCTTGAATGAGTAAGCCCACTCATTACAGTGAGTCAGTTACACAGATATCAAAGGATTTTTTTTTTCCACTAAAGTTAACTGGTAAAAGTTCTCTCAAGTAGTAGTATTTAAGCTCTAGGAAGCATTCATTGTTAATCTCCTTATTGAGAATGTCTTCAAAATCATCAAAGGTATTAGTTCTTATATCATTAAATTGTTTCCTTATATTTATATTCCAGAGGTATCACCACTTTAAAAACATGCCTGAAATTACAGTTTATCTCATCAAAAATACATTTCCAGGATGACTCATTTCCCAAAATAACTATCACAATGGATTCATTTTGCTACAGGAGAATCGAGCATTCTGGATAATGAAGTCCACCACTGCTGCCATTCAGGGAACTTCCAGTAGTAGTCTTACTAAAGCAGTGAATAGAAAGGAAAGCTCTGAAGCAAAAAACATACCATACCCAGCTTGATAAAACTAAGAAATCACTAGCAAACACACTTTACAACCCAAGAAAGTCCCTCTCTTTGTTTAAAATCTGAGACTGACTCTTTTCTATATCATTGTCAATCTTATCATAAATAGTACTCCCAGTATATTAGTTAGATGCCCGTTGAAAGGCTCTCTAGGCACTAAATGAAGGTATTCCACATGCCGATGCCACTGTGGGTGATACCACACATGATAAATGAGATCATTGTACAAAACAACATATTTCTACCAGAATAAATCTCTCTCTCAGAAAAATATAAATCTAGTGATTTTTTTCAAGACTGTATCTACGGGTAGTTTGTGCCTTTTTGGCATGTTCTGTTTTTAACTCCTCATTTTGCTCATACAAATGCATGGAAAAATAAAATCCGCTATATCCTATTACTGGAATATGCTGGCTTCCTTGCTGAAATTTCTGCTACCCTCTTGCATCCTCTTGCATGGCAGACATAGCTAATCGATCACAGCCATGTTTCCTGCTGCAGAGGACCTCAGAGAAGCTAGCACCACATGAGGTTTGCACCTGAGATGATACCGGGTTAACTCCTAGACCAGCTAAAAACCAGCAACATTGGTTCCCTTTGTTGAGTTGGTTGTCTTAGTTCTTTTTTATATTCAAGGTGGGATAAGTCATATTGACTTTTTAAAATTGCTGGGGAAATCTCATTCGACTAAGTCAAAATAAGACACAAAACTGTGAATGAATTTTACTTCAGAGACTACAAACATAATGTAAATTTACTAAAATATTGTTCCTGTTGTTTATAAACTGAAACTTTGTGCTGGTTTTTCATTTCTTTAAACAGCTCTGCTTTAACTCACAATGATTTAACATCAATTCATATCATTAGGCGATTCCTTGAACCGAGACATGAAATGGGCCTTTTATGGTACATCCTAAGGCATTTATGTAGCCAGACTGAAAGAGCAGTTAATTGCTTTCGAGTTGCAAATGCTAGCAAGGGTTGTTGAATTGCCATTCAAAATGAAACTCAGGGGCAAAGTCACAAAGGGTCATGAGTACACTCACTCATTTAAGACATTGTTACTAGTATCCTAAAATAGATGGGACTTTAATGCATTTGTTTCCTGAGAATATTTTCTGTATTAATTCTCCATTAAGAAAAGTACCAGATATGCTAAATCAAATGAAGGATTCAACTAGAACCTGGAAATAATTGGGACAGACATTCAAAAGGACTTTTGGTTTACAGAAGAATCAGCACAAGAATAAGGCAACATTTAAATTTTCGTTTTTAGACAGAATCTTGCTCTGTCGCCGAGGCTGCAGTGCAGTGGCACCATCGTGGCTCACTGCAGCCTCCGCCTCCCAGGTTCAAGTGATTCTCCAGCCTCAGCCTCCTGAGTAGCTGGGATTACAGGTGTGTGCCACCACAGCTGGTTAGTTTTTGTATTTCTACTAGAAATGGAGTTTCACCATGTTGGCCGGGCTGGTCTCGAACTCCTGACCTCAAGTGATCTGCCAGCCTCGGCCTCCCAAAGTGCTGGGATTATAGGCATGAGCCACCACGCCCGGCCATCATTTACATTTTCTTTTCTTTTCTTTTTTTTTTGAGATGGAGTCTTGCTCTGTCGCCCAGTGCAGTGTTGCCATCTTGGCTCACTGCAAGCTCTGTCTCCCAGGTTCACACCATTCTCCTGCCTCAGCCTCCCGAGTACCTGGGACTACAGGCGCCCGCCACCATGCCCGGCTAATTTTTTGTATTTTTAGTAGAGACAGGGTTTCACCGTGTTAGCCAGGATGGTCTCGATCCCCTGACCTCGTGATCCACCCGCCTCAGCCTCCCAAAGTGCTGGGATTACAGGCGTGAGCCACTGCGCCCGGCCACATTTGCATTTTCAACAAATTTTCCCAAAGGGAAAGGATGAAAGAGGTAAAGAAGGAAGGAAGGAGAAGGCAAGAATCTTAATCTGTACAAAGTGATAAAAAGCAATTCAAAATATTTCTTAATTCAAGTGAAAGGACACCATAAAACTAATTCTAAATCAAGCCAGTAATGACAGTATTTATACACACACAGACATATATCTAATGGATACGCACATGTAAATGCCTAATACATCAATAAATATGTCAGTATCATATTTAACTGTATGAAATATGTTTACATATGAAATATAGAAATGTAACTAAATAGGGTATTGATATATATATGCATATATACATGCATTGTAGAGATTATATGAAATATTTTTATGTCCTTGGTTATCAAAAGTGGCTAGACATGAATAAAGATGAGAGTGATGGTTAGTCAATTAAAGGACTTGGTCTTTATTTGGGAGGCTGGCCACAAATCAGTGTGTGACCTTAAAAAGTTAAAAACTCTATGGACTTTAGTTTCTCCCATTTGTAAAATTTAGCACTCCAAATATGATATGGTATATAAAAAAGTGTTAAATTATAGACAAGTGGCCTAAAAATGTTAGTGTATATTTTAAAGTAATTGCCTCAAGGTAATAACTTTATAAAACTAGTAGTATCTAGCATGTTATCTCATTTAAAAATATATCTGTATACAAAATATGGCCATAAAATTATAATTGGAGAAAAAGTTAAATTTCATATTTGAGTCCTAACTGCATGCAAATTGTCATGAGCTGTGGCAGTGTGCAGAAATGGAAATAAGTCCCTGGAAATTTTTATCACAGTGAGCCAAGATACTACTACACTGCCATAAGACAGGAAAATGTGGTGCACAAATATGAATACGAATACATTCATTCTTTCTATTTATGTTTGTTCAGGTAGACTAGAAATTTATAATTTACTTATAACTTCCAACAAATTAACTTTTCCACAAGGGAATTTTTAGAGATACTACTAGATTTGCATCCCACTAATCAATAACATGGGTAGTGGCAGGTCACAGTGAAGCAATATAGCAACTGAAAGAAAAGGAAAAATAATCAAAAACAAATGAACCAAGATGAAAATTAAATAATGGTAGTAATAATGATGATGATAATGATGAACTCTAAAATGACGAAACAGTTTGTAGGCAAACTAGTGTCCTTTCTGTACATCATGATGTCTCACTTGCCAGAGCACTTTCAACAGGGTAGGGTGTGTACAGCAGGGAAGAATCTTAGTTTTGTTAGACTTTAAACCTAAATATTAGGCTGGTTCAAGTCTCATCACAAATAAAAACATGTTAAGAATCTGCTGTGACAAATACATTATCCGAGTAGGTATCTTAATGTGCACTTCCTTACGCCGAACATCAGTCACTGCTGCAGACGATTCTCGAGGTGGCCTCACTGGGGTGCACTGTCCCCCATAAGCTACGTGTGACTAACTAACACTGGCAGTGGTGATCTCACAACAGAGCATATGGCTGACTCATTGGAGGTTTTATAACAGAGGCTGTGTCCCTGGATATTCTGACTCAATATGGGTGTGGCAAGACAGGGAGGAGACAATAGGTGGGCAGGTATTTCTATTTTTAAAAAGTCAGAAAGGTAGTTCTGACATCCATTCCCCAGTGAAGACCACTGACAGACTGGACCAGAGAGAAGTTTATCCCTGTCCTCCTCTCCCTTCCCACCAAGGGCCTTTCAAGCACCCGCTGCTCACTATGTACTCTGTTCTAAGTGTCCTATATATAATATACACTTTGCATTTGATCTTCCTCATGGCCCTGTAAGGTAGATAACATTATTATCTGATATCTACCTTACACACAAGGAAACAGCAGCACACACAGGGCAAACCACTGGCCCACAGCCACATACCTAGTTCTGGGATTTGAATCCAGCAATCTTTAAAGCTGCCTATCTTGAGAAATGTGCAGATAAAAGCAACACCACATAAAAAACAGACAATTTTTGTCTAAGAGACAGGGTCTCACTCTGTCCAGGTTGGCTGGAGTGCAGGGGCACAATCACAGCTCACTGCAGCCTAGAACTCCTGGACTCAGGTAATCCTCCCACCTCAGCCTCCTGACTAGCTGGGACTATAGGCAGTGCCACCACACCTGGCTAACTTTTTTTATTTTTACAAATTTTTGTAGAGGTGGGGTCTCAATATGTTGCCCAGGCTGGTCTGGAACTTCTGGCCTCAGCTTCTCAAAGTGCTGGGATTATATATGTAGAGAGATCAATTTTATGTGCCATATTTAACAAATGCAGGGAAAACTTTTCTTAAAGCAGTCCTCATTCTGTTCTCCTAGGAAAAACAGCAATGGCTTGCCACAGGTTGTCTAAAAATGCCTCATGGTACACCTCAAAGTCCAAATTATCCTGTCTGGGACCAAAAATTGTCTTGGTGGCTTAATGCTATAAATTCCTCAGCCTACAAAAAACCCATTAAACTGGCTAAAGGAAACTTATTTCCCCTTTCTATTTTCCCTCATCCCCCACCTTCTTAAATATAATGACTCAATTTTTCAGTCATGCAAAATATACTAATAGAACCTAACTGGAACATTATGAATGTTAACACAGTATAATCAATATGGCTTGTGTGATATGACTGAGCATGTTTATACTGACACTGCTTCATTTTATTAACCACTCTGCTATCATAAACACGCTGGCTGATGAATATTTGCATTTTAAGTGATTTTCTATCAGTAAAAAATTTTATTCCTTAAAAAAAAATTTATAAGTTGTAATCTCTGTATATAGAGTTGGCAGAAGACTTTGCCAAGAGCACATTCATTGTTTTTTGTGCAACTAAATCAACATAGATAAAACACATTTTTCAAAAATATTGTTCACGTGCAAAATTTGTACTTAAAATGCAATCCATCGAAATAGCCTGTCATCAAACCACTGCTCAGAAACAGACAAGGGTAAGTTTGAGCTTTAAAGGGATAATGAACTAACAACACCTAACATATCTACTTTAGAAGAATATTCTGGTATAAAAACACATTAAATACCTTTAACTACCAACTCTGCATAGTTTGATATTCCAACACCTCCTTCAGTGCGAATCATGCAGCGGTACTTTCCAGCATCTCGTTTGGTGGTATTCACAACATTAAATGAAGCAATGAAGCGTCGGGAGCTGGTCACCTTGATTTCCTTCAGAGGAGCATCTCGTACATCAATGCCCTGTATCAAGTGGGGTGGGGAGGACAAAAAGAAGCAATATAAGCTGTCAGAGCAAAACAGTCAGACACTCAATGGCATATTATCCATGCTATTTTCATGCAGACCTTGGTGCAGTTGCTTATTACCCATGGGCAGTTGTAGCAGGAGAATAGCTGAGCAGGAAACTAAAATTCTGCCATGAACAACACCTTAAAGACTGAGCGATGCAAAATTAAGTGTGAAGACATTTTTTGTTTTTGCCTCTTCAAAATATTATGTTAATTAGTGCAACAGGGGAGTAAAAATACACAAAACTTGTTACCTTGTTTTCAAACTATCCACATTTGGTCTTATAGCACTTTCTCTTATTTGTATGCTTGACTAGGAAATAAAAGTAGCTCACCCACTACCCTATTACTGACCTCATTTTATAAATGAAGTAATAAACACTGTATTAAGAATAACATTCAACTATAAGTTAGGTTTTAGAGTACTCCCTATTGAACAGGACTAAAAGAATAGTTCAACCCTTTTGACGTTCTTACAGAATTAGGTGCCTAGTAACTATTAAATGACATTCATACATAACAAGAGAGGTTCCTCTCTACATCCCATATCCCCAGGACCATATAAACAAAGTTCCACAGCTGGGGCAGTTTGGTCTTTTATTATCCCCGTATACTAAGTAACCCTTTTAGTTATGCACACTTGGAAATCCATTCTATGCTTCCAATAGTTTAAAGCCTCAAACCTCGTGGCTTCAAAAGCAGGTTAGAGATTTAAAGTCTCAAAAGCAGGTTAGAGATTTTAGTTTTCTCTCTTGTATGCGCCCTTGCTCTTGCGCTCTCTCTCTTCTCTCTCTCTCTCTCTCTCTATATATATATATACACACACATATATATAAAGTTTCTCACACCAACAGTCCCCCATAGACAAATACGAATATCAACAAATATCTAGCCCTGAAAGCGGAAACGTGTGTGTGTATTTTATAATCAGGGAAGAGGCTATCTTTAACATGTTATTTATAAGTATTAGTAAAAAACAATGGACAAAGACCTCAAGGCTAATACATGATTATTATGCCAAGTGTAATGCCCAAGCACTATGTCCGTTATTCACTCAGCAACCACTCTTGGCATCCCAACCAGGTGCTATCACTATGTCAAGACAGCATGATCACAATGGTACACAAAAGAAAAGTGGTGGCTGGGCTTATGCGCCTGCAGTTGTTTGGGGTGTATAGGTTTAGAGTGAATACATAATCAAAAACGATGGCCAGGGTGGTTTAGGAAAGATGAGCTGGCTAGCAGAAACCCCATTGCAGACAAACTGCAGATATAGTGGCTGTGGGAGGCTAGTCTGAGGAAGTGACATGTGAGTTGAGATCTGAAGGGTAAACAGAAGCTAACCAGGCAAAGGGGAAGGGTGGGAGGGGAAGAGCATTCTAGTTATAGGAAACGCTACAGGAAGATCAAGATGGTGAGAAAGAGATGAAGGCTTTGGATGAAGTTAAGGCAGCCAGTGGAGCTAGGGAGGTGGGCAAGCACCTGTGTGCTCAGGGACTTGCAGGCTATATTAAAATGTTTACATTCAGAGCTATGAAAATGCTAGCCTACAAAGGAATCAAACTCATCTGTATTACCCAGTGATTTATACTATGCAAAGTCCTTTAAAAGCTTTTATCTGTGATATTTTCATTGGCCGAATCACCTAAGGGACACAAGTTTGGGAGTTAGCCTGACCAGTATGCCAAACCTATAGTGATCATCCAGAGTGGTTAACCTTCATAGAGCCTCACTTCCTAATCTGTAAAGAGGAGATGATACCACCCACTGTCAGGGCTGCTGGGAGAACCCACAGGCATACGCAAGGACACAGCCATAACAATTCCACCATGCAGCCCCGCCCAAGCACTGGAACACCTGAGTGATGAATTCAAGGAGAAAGGCAGAGCAGCTATCAAAGTACCACCTTTATTACTGATAAACCTGAGACTGAGGAATATGACTTAAGAGTGCAGGAACAATGGGCTTGCTAATCCTGAAGCACAGAATAAACAGACTCACTAACCCAGTCCCAGGCCAACCTAGAAAACCACAAGGCCTCCCATATGTTGAGTGCTGCTGTAAAACTCACAGGATGGAGGGACAGGGTTCCCATAGGCAGTCAGCTCCCCAAAGAAGGGGCTGGGCTAGGCATGCTCAGCCCTTCCTCCCAGGCAGCTTCAGCTTGGGCAGTGAGAAAGCAGACAGGAGTGCTGCAATAGTACAGTTCCTGCCACTTGGAAGGAAACATCATGAGTGGGGAAGAACAGTTCCATCAACATTATCTTTAGTATTATCTGTAAAACAGTCTTGTTTATACCACACAATGCCGTAAGTCAGAAAATAAAGTCCCACATATGTCTGCGTGTGTTTTTTTCACTAAATGCCCTAAATTTGTTCTCATAGACAGCATCAAGAAGTTAAAAAATGAAACAAAACGAAATTTAGCATTAATATTACAACAGGAGAAGGGTTCCTCTCTGTTTTCCATAGATATTCAGTCTCTGATTCTCACCCCACCCCAGGAAATAAGCAAATTCTAGCCCTAAGGATAATCTTAGACATACTACTCCCTAGTCTTGTTTCCAAACTGAAAAAGAACCACATCTCTGGTTTTTGAAGCGAAAAGAAATTAAGCCATAAAGGCAGATTGCATATCTGTAAGTATTTGTTTGTTAACAACAACAAAGAGGCCTTAGGGCTATCTATCCATTTATTTATCTATTTACTTGCTGCATGAATCCTGTAATAATATCCTTTTGTAATAATCTAATATTTTTCCAAATAGAAGCATCTATCAAAAGAATGTTTATTCAAAAACAATTTCAAGTTTGCACTTACTGACCCCTCACAACTATTCAAGGCTGTACTGAGGGCACTCAAGTAAAAGAAACCCTCCTTTTTGGACTTATGCATACGCTGAGAGGAGTATGACTCACAGTAGCACTGTCTTCATGCCACAGATGGGCCCTATAAAATAAACAGCCTCGCACTAGGAGCCCTGCGTGACTCTAGTGAGTCATATGAACGCTCAGGAATGAGCCTTTAATAAATTTTTAACTCCTGTACTTAATCACATGAAAAGTCAGATTCAGCTTCAAGAGAAATAGTACATAGGGAGGAGAAACCAAGTGCTAAGCAGCAATCATTTTAGCTTAGAATCTACACAGGAATAGCAAATCACACATCTTACTCAAATCTGCAGGCCATTTTGTATTAAACCATTCATATGTGCATGGATTCAGGCATTCGTTCAACCAATATTCAGTGACAGTCTTTTATGGGGCACACACTATATCATATAAGAGAGCATAAAATTAAAAGAACCATCATTTACCTAATTGAGTTTATTGTCTGGCTAGAAGAAAAACAGACAAGGCAATAATTACAATACAGAGCAATGAACTGCCTCCCATAGCACAGAGGAGAAGACCTGACTGGATGTCTTAGTCTGTTTTCTGTTGCTTGTAACAGAATATCTGAAACTAAAATTTATAAAGAAATTTATTTCTTTCAGTAATGGAGGCTAAGAAGCCCAGGTCAAATGGCCTCATCTGGTGAGGGCCTTTTTGCTGGTGGGGACTCTGCATACTCTTTTTTTTTTTTTTTTGAGATGGAGTCTCACTCGGTTGCCTAGGCTGGAGTGCAGTGGTGCGATCTCTGCTCACTGCAAGCTCCGCCTCCCGAGTTCACGCCATTCTCCCTGCCTCTGCCTCCCAAATAGCTGGGACCACACGTGCCCGCCACCATGCCTGGCTAATTTTTTTTTTGTTGTTGTATTTTAGTAGAGATGGGGTTTCACCGTGTTCACCAGGATGGTCTCAATCTCCTGACCTCATGATCTGCCCGCCTCAGCCTCCCAAAGTGCTGGGATTACAGGCGTGAGCCACCACACCCGGCCGGGACTCTGCAGATTCTTGAGGCAGCATAGGGCATCACATGGTGAGGGGGCTGAGTGTGCTAGTTCAAGTCTCTCCTCTTCTCATAAAGCCACTGGTCCCTCTCCCATGATAACCCATTAATCCACTAATCCACACATGTATTAATCCATTCATGAGGGCTCTCCCATGATGACCCAATCACCTCTTAAAGGCCCCACCTCTCAATAATGACACTGGAGATTAAATACTGATTTAATACTGGTGATTAATATTTCAACATGAGTTTTGGAGGGGACAAATATTCAAACTATAGTCCTGGAGATGTTGTCAGTGCAAGCTTTCTAGGAAGCACTGCTTAAGCCCAGGCTTCAGGATGCACAGAAGTTTCTTAGGCAGGGAATAAAGAGGAAAAGTCTAGTGAATAAGAGAAGCTCTTCAGAGTCAGGAGCCAAGAGAGAGCACAGAACTATAGGGGAAATATAGGGTAACTATGGGGGAACTTTAGGAGAACTATAAAAAAACTATAGGGAAAGTACAGGAGAACTCTAGGGGAACTCTAAGGGAAGTATAACTTATCCCATATGGCAAGAACAGAAGTGCTTCTTGGTATGGCAGGTAAAAAGGCTGGAAGGAAAAGCACAATACAGACTGCAACAAGAAGTATGACATGTTAAAGATTTCAGTGTATTCTGATGCTGGGAATGGAAGGACCTTAGGCAAAGAGGTAACACAAACACCTCTGAGTGTACAGTAATGGACTGGAGGAGATACGGTGTGAGTCCAACTGATGTCAAGGGAAACTGGGTAAATTGTTTTCAGAAATCATAGTAACAAATGACACAATGAGAGAAGACAGAGACAAAGGGACGGAACCTAAAGATATCTAGAAAATGAAATCAACACAACATGTACTCTACTGCAGTAACATCTTTCTCCTCTAGCGGTCCATAAGGTCCAGGGTCGTATCTTACTCATTTTGTGTACCCAGGTGCACAATAAATAGAACTCAAGAAATACTGGCTGACTCTAGGAATCACAGCCTCAGTGGAAAAAAATCTTCCAGGGGTAGAAGAGAAAAATGAGGTTCTACTAAATTAACAGGCTTAAACCCCAAACCTTAGACAAAGAATCCCTATTTACAATGGAGACGAACAGGGAAAGTAAAAGAATGTTTTAGAGGTTCTGTGTGTCGTCAGTCAGCAACATTGCCCCAACTCATCATGACTGTGGTAGGCAGAATAAGGGCCTCCAAAGATGTCTACATCCCAGTCCCCAGAATCTGGGACTATGTTACCTTACATGGCAAAAAGGAGTTTGCAGATATGATTAAAATAAGGGTCTAGAGATGGAAAGATAGACTGGATTATCTGGGTTGGCCAAACGTAATCACAAGGTTCTATTTATAAGGAAGGCAGAAGGGTCAATGTGAAGGAAAGATAACAGAAGCAGAGGTTGTGCCGACGGGCTCTGAAGCGTGAGGAGGGGATCACGAGACAAAATATGAGGGAGGTTTCTAGAATCTGGAAAAGGCAAGGACCAGATTCTTCCCAGAGCTTTTGGGAGGAACCAACCCTGCCATCACCTTATTTTAGGGCTTCTGACCTGCAAAACAGTAAGATGATGAAGCCACAAGGTTTGAATTTGTTACAGCAGCAATAGCATGCCAATGTGGTGATCATGTGAGAAACTAAAAGCCCTGTGGCTTTTTGAAGGTGTCCAGGGGTCGTGCATCTTGATTTGTCAGAGGTGCATAAGCAAGTCTTTAAGGTCATGTTGGGTCACCGAAGCAGAGTACCCCACTTTGGAATCATGAGCTAGAATAGCAGCCCGAAGACAGCAACCATGGAGGCACCCCATAAGATGAATGAAATGAGCAGAGGCCAGACCAGGAAGGCATGAAGAGACAGAAGAGCCACAGGGGCAATGGGATAACAAAACAGAAGAAAGAAACAGGAAAACATGCCGTCTACACTGGAGAAGAGCGGGGGAATGACAGTGTGAAGACAGAAAATCAGAAAGGAGTGGGGAAAGCTGGGTGAGGCAACGGGAGAGGAAGCATGGGGAAGAAAGGACCAGGCAAGGCAAGGATGGGGAGAGGCACAGAAACGAAAGGCCAAATGACCCAACACGCAGAAAGATGTGATCCACGAGGGAAAAAGATACAAGCCTTCAATGACGTTATTAGTTTCCTTTGAAACCCTGACATGTACACATTCAGAGACCCCTCCTTGGTTCTTAAAGCAAAAAAATGTGTCAGGTGCAAGAGCAACATCAGGCTCTCTATCAGCCCCATTCTGAGAAGACATGCGTAAGGCAGCAAATGCACGTTGGGACTAATGGAGGAGAAATGAGGGTATGTCCTCAAAGTACTGGGTGAGGAGGAGAAGGGAGAGAGAGACCTCACCCTCCACTTTGTTAGTGTTGATGCAGTGCAGGAAATGGTACCCCAAAATATGGCACCTTGGCATACTAAGTATTTAAGCTGAAAGAAGCTGAGAAAACCACAACATCAGAAAGATCATGCAGACCATTCCCTCCCCGCCCCCCCACCAAGCAGGACACAGAAACTGAAATTCCACTTGCCCCTTTCTGCCCTGAGATGGGCTAGGAAACTCAGAGGTCACTCTCTGACTTCTCCCTCCATCTTCCCCTAAAGGCCTTCATGTGGCAGGTATCCTGCCCTGTATCTGGAGGGCAGGAATGTCACACAGGCCACAGAGAATCTGAACAAACAGGCCTTGTTCAGTGCACCCCGCTTATTACCATCAGATCCTGCCCTGTTGTCCCTCAATCACACTTCTACACGACTGTCCATAAAAACACAGTTTTCCCTGAGTATTCGGGTCTTCATTTTCTGAAGGCTCCTGTGCCATGTAAAACTTGTATTAAATAATTTTTTTTTTTTTTTTTTTGAGACGGAGTCTTGCTCTGTCACCCAGGCTGGAATGCAGCAGCTCAATCTTGGCTCACTTCAACCTCCGCCTCCCAGGTTCAAGCAATTTTCCTGCCTCAGCCTCCCAGTTAGCTGGGACTACAGGTGCCTGCCACCACAACCAGCTAATTTTTGTATTTATAGTAGACACAGGGTTTCACCATATTGGCCAGCCTGGTCTCGAAATCCTGAACTTGTAATTGCCCACTTTGGCCTCCCAAAGTGCTGGGATTACAGGTGTGAGCCATCGCACCCAGCCATATTAAATAATTTTTTATGTGTTTATCTTGTTAATCTGTCTTTTGTTATAGGGATTTCAGCCATAAACCTTGTGATGGGTGAGGAAAGGTATTACTTTTCTTCCTCCAGTGTCGAACCATATTTCTTGGAGCATGAGGAAATGAGGAAGCACAGTGTTTAGAGTCACTGGCAAAGCACCAGGCAATGTCTCCTATGATAGCTCTGTGGACACAAGGAGAACAAGATGGGCTAACTGCCAGGAAGATCAGGTGGACTAGAAACATGCAAGCGACCAGAGTCGCAGCTGCTCGTTGGCACCAACGCTGACGTCTGTTTCTGGTGCCTTGGCACAAGGCTATTTCCTCATCCCTGACTTCTCCCAACAAGTTTATTCCTTTCTTTGATAGTCATAGATGTGCTTCTCAAATGAACAGGTGACAATATATGAGCACATAAATTAACAAAAAGGGATGGAAAAAGATATCTACAAAGCCAAACAATAAATTAAAACAAGATAAACATCAATAAAAATAAATGTGCATCTGATGCTTCCCTGTAAAATCAGACTTTGTTAAGTGGATAGAGTTCTGATTTAGCATCATCTTCATCATTAAAACATACATAACAATTGTGGAGCAGGTTTTTGTCTAAAATCCTAATTCGATTTTCAGTTGTATTAATGAAGTATCTGGAGAGATGGTCCCTCTTGTCCCTGTCCCAGCACACAGCATTCCATTTGGAGCCTCAGGCTTTCGGCAGAGCATAAGAGAAGCAGACTTGTTCAGAGGACTGTGGGCTAGACAGTGAATAAATCCCCTGGCCCACAGTTAGGGAACTGAAGAAGGGGAGGAGCCGGAGACCAGGCTAGTCATTAACACAGCTGGCTGAGAACGAGGGGGAGAGGACAACCATCTTCCAGCATGAAAAGGACAGGCACATAAAACAGGAATGGGACGTGAATGTCTGGGCCACAGGATACTAGTAAAAGTCACCAGTACTTACTTATTTGAAATCCTCGCAGTAAAATGTGGTTCAGAATTCAGATTTTTTATTTTATTTCATAAAGGCATCTGCACTGCATATTCTTTGACACCCCAAGGAAAGTCTGAGACAGCACCCCATAATTCCTAGGTTTTGACATTTCTGCATCCAAACCTAGGAATATTGACTTTAAGGAGGAAAAAACAGAAACCCTAAATAGCTTCACATCCATTCAGGTCAGGTTTGGTCACCAAATGAATTACAAAAATGGGGAGGTTTTGCTACCAAATTAGATATGGAAACTTTCTGATTATAGATTTTGGAGTACAGGCTAAGGTACTAAGAATGACCACCGAGAAGGCACACACCCAGTCCTCCCATCCTCAGGCACTCCCAGTCCCACTGTGCCATGGCCGCACCACTGTGCCGGCTGACTCAGCCCCACCATGTGGACTCCTGGCTGTTCTTTCCAGACCAGGCTTCCTCCTTCCTTGAGACCTCTTCCTCCTCCTAGAATGCTTCCCACCCATCCCCCAGAGCCAACTCCATCTCCTTCCAGGGACTGCTCAAATACTTCACTGAGGCCTAACCTGACGCCTAAATTCCAAACTGAAACATGCTCCTACTTGGCACCACCTAGCTGTTCCTTTATGAGTGCCACTGACCCCTTCCTAACATGCTGCATAATTCTCTTACTTATCATAGTTGCTCTCTATCTCCCCTACTAGAATACAAGTCCCATGAAGGCAGGGATCCTTGCCTGATTTTTATTGCTCTAACTTTAACATATAAACCATGCCTTGTACATCCTAGGGAGGACTGGTGGTGATATTAAAAGTGATTCAGGCATTGAACAAGTGACTAAATTAATTGATTTTAAGATGTCTTTTGGTCCCCAGATTCCATTCCCTAGGCTGGAATTAAACTGTGAAGTGTGGGGAGTGATGGCCAGCCCCAATCCCTTTGCTGCAAGTCAGGTGCAGACAGGCATGAGAGTCTGCCCCTACTGTCCTTTCCCCATGACAGTGACACCTGGAGAGGTCAGTGTGTTCAGAACATCAGGTACCACTGAGCATCTAGAAACCCACAGCAAAACAAAATTGTGAAAATATACATCAGGTAGACACAGCAAAATTGTCAGCCACATTTTGCCCCATTTTCAGAATAAGAAACAGGCAGCCCCGTCAAGCACGGGCACTCTACATTCTTAATAGCGTGACAGAAGGACCATAAAAAATGATGAAGGATGGGCATCGCACTGTTCTTTATCACATGAGAGTTCACTGGGAGAGACAGCCTAGGACACAGTTGTTGGGAACAAAAACCTCAGACACCATGCAAAGCACAGCGACCGAATGTCCTGGGTTGTTAAATAAATCACTGACCCATCTTTTGTCCACTTAGTGAAATAACCATAATGATGATGCCTGAGAGGAGATATCTGACCGGGTTAAATACAGCTCTTTATAAAAGCAAGAGTATCTTCAAATGTGCATGTATTTCAATTTGAGCAGGCTAGAAAAAAGTACTGATAGTTATTTAAATTAGACTTACAACCTTCTCTATGCAATGGACTAACTCTAGGACTTCTAAATGAGCAGTAATTTATCAGCAAAAGATACATATTAAGTCTTTCAGAAATAGTTTTGCAATAATCAGAGCAATGATTGAAAGAAATTGAGGTCTGGGAAGTTAGCAGCACTTGCAGCAAATTAATCAATCTCAGGCATTTTGGAGCTGCTCTGAGTATGCAGGCGTCAGGGAGCTCTGAGCCAGTCCCCCTTCCTCATACAGGTGGGGATTAAATGGCACTTTCATTTCTTCAATAGTGAAAATAGTCTGTATTATCCAACTTTCAAATATGCCCATTTGTAAGATATTGATTGAAATTCTTACCACCGACATCACTAATAACATCAGCAGGGCCTGGAGTAATTTTGTTTGAAATATCTTATGCAAGCTAAATCCTGTATGAATCGAACATCTCAAAGAAGAATCTACCTTTATACAGCCCATAAGTTTGATTTTAATAATTAACATAGTGTTGACCTTTGATTTCTAGACCACAACCAAGTTAACCCAAATATTTATCAATTTGGAGTACTGTACTAAAACTAAAAATTCTGACTTGTATCATCATATGCTAGCAATATATATTGACAAGCACACATTAAGTTGGCTAATGAATATACAGATAGCCAAAATAATATACAGATATCCAAAGTTATATCCTATTATTATTGGTATATTCAAGAAGAATTTGATTATGGAAATTTAGAGCTTCATTTTGTTATTTAGACATAGTTCATTTTGTGATATATTCATAATAGCTGAATAACATCATTTAATAAGCCTGTATTTAAATTTTATCTAGAAGTTAATCCAAATAATATAGAATATACCTAATAAATGCAGTAACTAGAAATGCCAGCAAAATTAGAAGTTCTGTGGTCTTAAAATCAAATATCCCAACTGTTAACTGGGTTAACTTGGCCAAATCAAACTAAGGAGCCCAACACTGACGAACATTTTTTCATATATTTAAAGGTTCAAACCTTTGCAAAACTAGGTCTCAAGCCAGTTCACTTTTAAACTGTATTTATAGCACTCTAGTATGGGGAGAGTGGCAGTGCTTGTGCTACCTCTCAAACATGATCTAAAAGGCCAGGCTAGTCATTCACACGGCTGGTTAATAACGTCACTTTTCCTTAGTCAATATGCCTTAAAATATACAACTCTTCTGAAAACATAGTTGAAAGAGGATAAAGATGTAAGATAAAGGAGGTTAAAATCCCTACAGTTTTGAATTTGCATAGGAATTGTCAGTATGCACTCAGGGCACAGTTTGTCTTTAAATGTGTGTATGTGTGCATACCAAGATATCTTAGCTCTCTCCAATGAGAAGATCCAAAAACAATAAACAATAAAATAAATAAAGTAGTAATGAGCATCTCTATGTTCAGACTGTAATTTCTAATGGCCATTTCCCACAGAAAAACAACCAGGATTCCCTGGAAAAATGGCCAATTCTAGGTCTGAAGTAGAAAATGGAAAATATACACCTAGAATATGTCATCACACCAGAAAGCAAAGAAGCTCCCTGAAATGGACCAGGACAGGAGTCACCCATGCGGAGTAAGCCCCACTGGAAGGCTGGGGAAGACATGAGCAGCAATAAAGATATTAAGCGCAATGGACTGAAACACATCAAATGTGTTCAAACACACAAGCTGATGACGACAATGCTGATGATGACAATAATTATAACTACCTTGGTCACTTTTAGGTGATGACAGTAAGTGACTGATAGACCTAGACCATTCTGCAACTCCTAATGAATTAATGAACCAAGGCAATGATCATCAATGGCTGATAATGTTATGGGATCCTTGGGGTGTTGCTTCGCCAGCCAGAAACCTCTGTGGCCAGTGGCACCTTTACCTGAGTTTTGCTCGGGCCCAGTGGGCCCACTTGGCCTGGCAGGCTGCACTCGGCTGACACTACCGGCCTGGATTCCATGCCTGCCAAGGGCAAGTGGGGAGAGGTGAGGGGTGTGGGAGTGAGCGAGCATGGGATCTGGCCACTGAGCACAGCCAGGCACACTGGCTGTGGTGGGATGGGCAGCTCCAGGTGCCAGCATGGGCACCAGCTCCCTGCAAGCAGCTTCCAAGGCTGGCAATGGGGAACGTGGTGGCACCCAGAAACTTCAGACATCAGGAACTGCAGAGCCACGAAGAGGGTGTCACAGCCCTGGCTCAGGGAGCTTCTAGGTCTGGGATCCCTGAAGGGCTGTAGGTCTTCTCTCCTTCTCTCTTTCTTGTCACCCACAATGTGGTGAGCAAGGAGCATGTTTCAGCCCTGCTTGTGTTATAGCCCTTGCAGCCCTGTCATTTGGTGGGTCCCGAGTTCTTGTCCTGTGTCTAGGAAGAATGAGGTATGCAGACAAGTGGAGGGTGAGTAAGGTGAACAGGAGCTTTACTGAATGACAGAATAGCGCAAAGGAAACCCATAGTGGTCAGCTTTGCTCCACAGTGAGGGTGTCCCAACAAGTGTTTAGCACTCAGCAGAGAGGAGACCCTTGAGTGGGTAGCTCCTCTACGCAGGCAGGTCATCCAGTCAAGTGCTCAGCTCTCAGCAGAGAGGAGACCCTGGAGTGGGCAGCTTCTCTCTCCAGGCAGGTCGGCCTGAGTGCTCGAGTCTGGCTGAGTCCATGGATTTCATGGGCTTCAGAGGGGAGGAAGTGTGTGCTGACAGGTTCATGGGTGGCCATGGGTGGGCATCAAAAAAGCACGATAATTTCCCACTCCCGAACTGCAGGACTGACAGCTCCCAGGCTTCAGGCCTTCCCTGGCTTGAAGGTGGGACTTCACCGGGGAACTCCCCCATCTGCCCTGGAGCCTGTCTGCCTCCTGTTCATGGTACTCAGGCTGTTCATGCTGAGGGGCACCTGCAGGCCAGTGCCAAACTGCCCTCAACACCCCCTCAGCCTTCCTCCCATGCTTGTCAGTGCCTAAAGTCAGGAAGGGGCTGAGGCAGCAGGGGGCTGGCATGTCAGTGCTGCCCTGGGTGCACACACACCTGGCTGGGTTGCGACAGCACCTGGGTTTGGCCTCAACTTTGGTCCAAGATTGAAGCGGGCACTGGGAACAGGGAGAGGCCAGGCAGTGGAAGCAGGTACTTTGAAGCCTGCAGGTGCAGGGGTGTCTTCCTGGGTCCCTGAGAGTGCAAAGATGCCCAGGTCCACAGCCGTGGCTGGGTAGCTGCAGCTGCAGCTGCACCTGGGAGGGCAGAGCTCCTGCCTGCTCCCAGCCTCTAAGAGCACAGGGATGCTGGGTCTGCAGCCATGGCTGGGCAGCCGTAGCTGTGCTCAGGGAGCATGAGGTTCCTGCCCTGCCAGCTCAGCAGTGGGTGGGGCTTCTACCTGTTCCCAGTTCCCGCCGGCCCCATGAAGCAGGCAGCCCCAACCATGGCCATCTCTGTCTTCCTTTCTCATGGGATAGCCTCAGATACTTGGAAGCAAGAAGAGCAAGTGAACCTTCCGCTGAATATAATAAAAGAAGAAAGAAGGCTTTCCCAGAATGTATGGTTTGTAGGGCCAAAGGAAGCAGACCTTAAGATTAGTGGTGATGCCCTTCCTTCTCTTCTGCCCTCCAGACTGACATAACCTGACCAGTAGTTTTAAAAGTCCAATTTCAGACACAGGGTCTACTTTAGGGTGGAGGGTGGGAGGAAGGTGAGGGTCAAAAAACTACCTAACAGGTATTATGTTCGCCACCTGGGTGACAAAACCACTTGTACACCAAACCCCAGCAACACAAAATCTACCCATGTAACAAACCTGCATGTGTACCCTCTGACCTAAAATAAAAGCTGGAAAGAAAAAAATAAAAATAAAAAGTCCAATTTCAAGTCGAGGCCAGGAGACCTCAAGGTTGCTATGGAGGAAGGGGCTCTCTACTGCCCTACCTGTTCCTGCCACATCCTACAGCACCTGTTGCTTACATCTTTTTTTGGCTGAGTTAGATAATATCACAAAGGAAAAATTATTAATTAATTTCTTCTAGAGTATCCCTAGACATGTTATACTGTTTCATCAATATAAAAGAAATGTTTATTTTTAAATAAAGGTAATCCAAAATCATATTAAGTTAAAACATAAGGTATACGCCTAAAGGTTTTCGGTAGCTTCAGTCTGATTGTTCAGTATATTATATAAATATAGATATAGATATTTAACTGACTAAAACAATAATGGATGTGATTTTAACTACTCAAAATTTTTTAGAGCAAATGGTTCCCATAGCAACTAAAGACAGTTCTCCTTTATGCATTTCTAGTATTTTCTGGAATGCTAAGTGATGTTAAATTTCTGCTTTAATATATATGGCATAAAATACCCAAGTTAAGCTTGTGAAGGGAACCATAATTTTACTTCTTTTCATATCATTTTGTGGCTTTTATACATAATAACAAAATTGTTCTGAAATACAGTTGTGATTTTTTTCCTTATAATCAACAAATGAAACTAAAAGCCACCTAGAAAGGTTGACCAAAAGCATATATCCATAACACGAAAGCCAAGGCAACATCGCATACATACAAAAACAACTTTAATTGTACATTCTGATCAATGCTATCATTTAAATTACATGATACTTATGAATTCATGAGGAACTATCTATGTCTTTTTCTGCAGTACCAAACATGCATTATGGTTACGATACAACATAGACGGCCTGGGTTCAAATCCGAGCTCTTGTGATTAGCAATGCACCATTGGAAAAGTCATTAAAGAAGAAGCCTCAGCCGCTTCTTCTATAAATGGACATATAATAAAATTCTTGTAGGGATCAATGAAAAAAATGCCTGAACATCACCTACCAGAGTAACTAGCACATAGCAGTGTTCAGTAAATGTAGTTGCAATTACTTTATTTCAAACACACCTGCTGAAGTCAGTAATATAAACACTATTCATATAATTTTTAATTTATTCATTCAAAAGCCAAATTCTATGGTAGATCAGTGAAACTGTTCCCATTAAAATCGTTGTAGGTTATAAAAATCTCAAGGTTTCCCTCTTTTCTCTCAGAAAAAGTTTTAAAATTATCTGAGCTCAAAAACAAAATGTGAGCAATTTATTAGACTGGAGAAACATACTTTTTTCACGATTGCGTAGCTCATACCCAGCTTGGTGGAATTATATGTCAAACTCTCAAAAGAAAAAAAAATATATCAATCTCTAGGCCAACAGCTAAAAAACTGTTAATTCTAAGTAAGTATTTTTAAGAAAATTAAACTCCTCAAAGGAAGAGCTCAAATGCAATTATATTCTTTACAAAAGGTGGATGGCGTAGGTTTAATTCATCTATTACTATGACACAGGTGTTGCCATTGTGCAAACTCAAATGGAATATCCTTATTAAAGGTATATTTCTTATGTTCATGGGGATCATGGAAAAAAATAAAGGTGTATGTCTATAACGTTTAATGTGGATGCCATGGCAAGAAAGTTTTTACAGGAAGAATTAGGACAGAAGTTTTATGACAGAATAAGAAAACCTAGGCAAAGGGTACAAGAAATGAAGATTTAGGAAAGATGATATATTGACCATATTTGCTTCTAAAATTACTCCAACATATGCCTGTTTTTATTAATCAGTTTTTGTAACTCTGCATGATATTTGCTATATAGCCTGAAGCAGCAGAGGCACCACTACATTCTATGAATTGTTCCTCTCATCAAAGACCATCCTCTGAACAGGAACTGTAGGCCTAAAGCAATCATCCCAGAGAGAAACGATTTCCTCTGTGCTTGTTTTCCTGCTATAACTACAAATCTACTTTTGATGCTCACCTGAAGGAGCTACACGATTTGTTTGGGTAGCCAGTAAGCCCCGTGCATTAGTAGGTATTCACTGAGCATTTTGCTATGTGACAAGCACTAGTCTAGGTGCTCGGTTGTACCAGTGTTTTTAACAGTATAGCAGTCCCCCCTGTTCCATGGGAGATACATTTCAAGACACCTAGTGGATGCCTGAAACCATGGATAGCTTCTGTCATGTCTTGCACACACAAACTTAATGCCTCCTTGTATATCTTAACTAAGCATTTACCATGCACTGTGGCTGTAAACTTTTGCAGTGTGAGGTACAACAGCAAAACTAGAATGAATTTCTTTTTCCTTCTTCACAATTTGAAGTATAGAAGATTCTTTCTTACTGTAGATCTTAGCAAGCAGTGCATACAATTTTTTTCTTTCCTTATTAGGTTGAGCACTTTCACCTTTTCACTTGAAGGAAGCACACTTTATGCCTTCTCTTTGGCCAAATCCAAATTGCCATCATCACTACTCCTGTGCTTTGGGGCAATGGTTAAGTAAAGTAAGGGTGACTTAAACATAAGCACTGTGATCCTGAGACAGCCTATCTGATAACCAAGACACCTCCTTAGTAACTACTGGGTGGGTAGTGGGATTTGTTGGACAAAGGGATGATTCATGTCCTCAGTGGGACAGGGTGGGCCAGAATAACTTTTCATTGTGCTCCTCAGAATGGTGCACAATTTAAAACTTATGAATTGTTTATTCCTGGAATTTTCCATTTGACATATTCGGACCACATTTTCATCGACCACAGGTAACAGAAACCATGGAATGTGAAAATCTCGGATAAGAGGGGACTACTGTACTTTACAGTAACATCATCTGATTTCCTTTTCTATTTGTATAAACTAATGCATATTATGGAATCATTTTAAAAGGCTATTCTGGTGCATTACTTATAATAAATGCCAAACTCTGCTTGCAAAACAGTAAAACTCTCAATTATATTGTGCTATGATGGATTTTAAGGTTCTAAATTTAACACAGGTAAATCACAGTAAATCTGAGACTATCAGGTTAAAAGGCTAATATTTGAGATGCAAGATCACTCAGTGAAGAAAAATGTCCAAGAGAAAAAATTCATGCATTTGTAAATAAATAACAATACTTATACGTAAGTATAAACATGTACATATATATACAGCATAAAAATATTAGACATAGAAAACTGACTTTCAATAATAAAATGGAGTTACCTATAATAAACATAAAAACAGGATATACAACTGCACTAAAGTTTCCTACATTTTCTGGGCTTCTGTTTTCTCATCAATAAAATTAGGAATTTAATTTGAAGATTGCTCCAAATTCAGAGGTTACATAATTGTGTAATTTTAAAAAGTAAGATATTTAAAAATGGTATGGACCTCTAATGTCTGTGAAGAGAAAGGGGTTATTTTCCAGGTTTCCACTGCCAACTGCTATTCACTCAACATGCACACCTCAACCCCTAGCCTGATCAAAGATCTGTTCATCCTTTGTTGAAAAGACATCGCTCCTCCCCACCTCCGTCTTCTGCTCTTTGTCCTGGAGGCAGAACCTTTGTATTTCCCACCCACTCTGAATGTGATGTGGTTGCTAACAAGAGTAAGGAATGCAGGAACCTCTACAACGATTACAAGAAATGAATTAAAGAGCAGAAGTTACAAAAACACCAAAATGGGACCCCAGGCAGGGGAAGAGGAAGGCAGTGGCCCCCATGCCACAGGTCTTGTAACTGCACGTGCATGAGTCATCTATAGGTACATAAACACTAGCTAGCTTTGGTTGTCACCTTCATTTACTGGAAAGTATTATAAATAGAAAGTCCTGAGAGAAACAAGCAAATGTAGGCAAATAATATTTGGAATACTGAAGAAAGAACAATAAAGGTTTTAATACAACCATACATAGCTTAAAGGTCAGTGACTACATAAAAAATATACAACATCAGAAGTTTCCCATCAGCAAACAAAAATTATTTATTTATTTTTATTTATTTTTTTTGAGATGGAGTGCAGTGGCACGACCTCGGCTCACTGCAACCTCCGCCTTCTGGGTTCAAGTGATTCTCCTGCCTCAGCCTCCTGAGTAGCTGGAACTACAGGCACGTGCCACCACACCCAGCTAAATTTTGTATTTTCAGTAGAGACAGGGTTTCACAGTGTTGGCCAGGATGGTCTCGATCTGATCTCATGATCCACCCGCCTCGCCCTCTCAAAGTGCTGGGATTACAGGCGTGAGCCACTGCACCCAGCCAAGAAAGTACTTTCAAAAGTATAAAAGTGTACAGAAAGTATAAAAAGAAAATCTCAAATTCCATTTTCTCTTTTCAGTGTTATATACATATACACACACATACACACAGTATATGTATACAGACTCTGAGATATTTTCAAAATGTGGGCTCAAAAAGTGATCGGAAAGTTGATAGCAAAAATTACAGTAATATTTTGGGTGCTTGAATGATTTCCATAAATACACTTAATTTTAGTATCTCACACTGTTGCAGTCCATGTTTATATGAATAGATTGCCATATCCGATAACATATCACAAGTATCTTCAAGAACTGCATTGCATATAGGTTTTTCGATACAAGAAAAGAGTTCTACAGATGTTGTCTTCCTACTGTCTGGAAAATTTTTTAAAGTATTTTGTAGCTGTAACAATGGATGCGCTCACACACTGGGTCTTATTCTATTGTTCAGTGTTCTAGAGAAAACAATCCCACTTGGCAACATAACCTGTGTGGTCCACAGATGAGACTAAGAAAATATAAACAGATGGGACACATCTGTTAATCATAAACATTTCTTCATTAGTGTCATCATCAGATTTATTTATGTTACGTTATTGTGAAAGACTCTGACAAGGGTTATATTTAATCTATATTTAAAAAAATCAAAACCTTGGCCATTTTCACAGGTATGGATCAATATGACATGTAATACATATAAGCATTATTCTCCACGGTCAGGATGGCATCTTGATATTAACGATGTAATATTGGTCACACCCAAATTCTTCTATCAAAGCGTAAGTGCATAATGCCTATTCATCTACCTTCCAAATTCAACAAGACGGTATAGTAGAGTGGAATTACTTAAAGGTGAAATAAAAGTAAATAAACAGAGTTGTATTATTGCCAGCTATGTCATTTTTCTTTGTGACCCAGGACAATACTAAACTTCCAACTCCTCTCCTACAAAACAGATAAACTACCATGGGATACAACCATGAAACTTTGTGCAGAATACCTATTGTGGGCCTCAAAAGACTGCAACACAAGTAGTAAAAATTATTGTAAATAGGTCGGGCATGGTGGCTCACGTCTGTAATCCTAGCACTTTGGGAGGCTGAGGCAGGTGGATTGCTTGAGCCCATGAGTTTGAGACCAGCCTAGGCAACATGGTGAAAACTTGTTTCTACAAAAAATACAAAAAATTAGCCAGGCGTGGTGGTGCACACCTGTAGTCCCAGCTACCCAGGAGGCTGAGGTGGAAGGATCATCTAAGCCCAGGTGGTCGAGGCTGCAGTGAGCCGAGATCATGCCACTGCACTCCAGCCTAGGTGACAGAGTGAGACCCTGTCTCAAAAAAATATTGTAAATGATTATATTCAAAAACACCAATGTACCCCCAAACAAAGATGTATTATTAATTTCTAAATATTGACTCACTCTTGAGAGAGATTCGAATCACAGAAAAAACTAAAAATAAGTTCTTTTCTTCAATTTTCTGCCTGGATCTCAGGATTATTTTGAGGACCCAAATGAGTTTACACGCAGACAGGTGTTAGTGTATTACAACTCTAGATTAGAAAGACCTGGTCCATGACGAAAGGTTTACATGTCTTCACAACCTCTAAAGAATGGCCTGAGAAAATGTTCAAGGGGGAGTGAGGGGTCCTGGGCAAGAGGGCAGGAAGGGCTGTGCAAAACCAGCATCTGCTGAAAACCTTCATCACTACTGGAAACTGCTTTGTACACATATAGATTAATAAAAACCACCCTTGCAGGTGAAGGACACGGGTCTTATTTCATAAGCTATTAATAAAATAAATATTTCCCCACAAAATGCCTACCCAACCAGGGAAAATAAACTATTTAACAGTAAAATTATTCTAACATCACAAAGATTCACTAACCAAATAGTGTCCTGATTCCAGGATAAAGTAAGTTTCAGTAAAAAGCTCAAAGTCACAACAGTTCTATCTGTGTCATCTCCTTCTTGACAGTGCAGTGTAGAAAGCTGCAGGGCAATAAATGGTCACTGAAGACAAGAGGGATCAGAAAAGACTCAGCAAGAGAAAAAGAAAGGCATTAAGGGACCGACTGTGAAAACAACTACCAACACTATCATTCAAATCTAATGATAAAAAATTCAAAGATCAGTACATGGAAAATTAAACGTTGGGGTCAAACTGAGGCAACTGAATACAGGTACCAGTTATACGTTATGTCTGCCTTCTTTCTTTCCTGATTTGGAATGTGTGTTGTATTTTGCTTCACACTAGTAATTTCCAACCCTGGGTGCACACTGGAATCACTTGGAGAGTCTTTAATAAAACATTGCACGCTAGGCCCCACCCTAGACCAACTAAATGAGAATCTGGAAATAGACAAGACATTTGTGAAAAAAAACAAACCAAAACAAAACAAAACCCTTCCAAGTTGTTCTATAGTAGAGTCAGGGCTGAGAACTTTGCATTTAGACCCTTTGTTTCTCAAACCCCAAAATTGTAAGTAGCTTTCTCCATACCACATGACAAATTATCTCTAAAACAAAGTTCCTGGAAGTGTAGGAAGTAGTGAAAGATTCCCAACCCAAATAAGTGCTCAAGTTTAAGCAGGAGCACACCAAGTCCAGGACATTTGCAAAAATAAAAAGAGCAAATCATGTCCTCAACAAACCTTAAATTCTTGGGAATATCTACGATGACTCTGTTAAGGCGAGAGCTTAGACTTAATATAGTATTTATATTGTATTCTCTAGACTTAATATAGTATTTATATTGTATTCTCTCAAGTAATATCATAAATATTAGGAGCAAAATGTATTTTTCCACAAATAATTAAGATTTCTAGAGATAAATCAAAGGAACAAATAGTTTCATTTTTAAAAGGTGCTTAATACTCAGTGGAAAATGTCAATAGAAGATGTTTGTCTCATCATTAATTACCACAGATGGCCAATCTTGATTGTGTTTAATACCAAATAGCCATTATCTGAGAAAACAATTCTGAATTTTAACATCAAGAGTTTAAAACAATTGGGATGTAGGTTAAAAAGAGAAAAAAAATTTGAATACTGAGGACAGTTTTCACAAGCAGCAAAAAACTCTTAAGTTAGCAGTTACAAAACTTTTACAGACAAAGAAGAAAGTAAAGATGAACTTGGAATATACAATATAATCCTCTGCATACACTTCCTGGCCAGCAAAGTCTCTAAAAGGGACAGTAGGGTATGAAAAAATAGAGTGACACTGGGCAGAGGGGTGGAACATCCTGGCAGAGAAAACAACAAGAAGCCTCTCCAGAATGCATTTCCCATCTGACAATGCATTGCTGATTAATCTTGGGACACACACTCAAATGTCTCCCATTTTCCCCAGAAAGAGAAGAATAAAAATACTATGGGGCTGGGTGCAGTGGCTCACACCTGTAATCCCAGCACTTTAGGAGGCCAAGGCAGGAGGATCACTTGAGGCTAGGAGTTTGAGACAAGACTGGGCAACAAGGGAGAATCCATCCCTATAAAAATGACAAAATAATTACTCAAGCATGGTGGCATGTGCCTGTTGTACCAGCTACTTGGGAGGCTGAGGCAGGAGGATCACTTGATCCCAGGAGGTTGAGTGAGATGGTACCACTCTATCGCATCCTGGGCAACAGAGAGAAACCCTGTCTCTAAGACAAACACAAAACAAAACAAATGACTACTGATTTACATTGCAGTGATTAAAAGGAATGAAGGATTTAAAAATTACAGTGTGTCACACGAAGTCTCCCATCACAATCATAATTACACTGCGAGGCATGACAGGAGGTGGAGAGATGGCACGTGCAGAGACAAGGCCAGCACACATGATGGAGCGGAAGCCAGTGTGGAGCACAACCGCTTACACAGAAGGGTTAAAACCCAAAGGACAGTTCAACTCAGTAGCAAACTAAAAATAAATAGATAATACTTAAAAAAAAAAACCCACACAAAACACGGAAAGATAAGGACAAAAAATCAACACCACTCAAGATGAAAAATGAGCAGCCTCCAGATTAATGCTTAAAAGGAAGAAACAAGAATGCAACTGGAGAATACCAAGGCAGGGGAAACCCCAAACCTAGAGCTTAAAGAAGTGGGTGGCATTCTGGTTAGAAGGGACAGGCAATTTACTCCCACTCATTCTGTCAGGATTCCTGAGAGCATGGATGTATCCACGCAACCCTCTGCCATGCAAAACACATATGGTGGAATTTGAATAATTACAAAACAAGTCACACAATTGATCACTACACCAAAAAAAATAATTTAAAAGCTCAAAAGTAAAATATGTATTATTAATTTCTAAGTTTAAGCTTACAGCTTGGAAATTCAAATGACAAAAAGGCCTATGAAGTGTTCTGTAGTGTGTATGTGTGTAAGAGAGAGAGAGAGAGAAAGAGACTCTTTGGATTTTTCTCAAGAGGAAGACTTAGGAGAAGAGTGCTATATTTTGTAATTTAATAAACTGCCATATAAGTAATTTGACAATCAGATCTTCCAAGCAAGATGACTAAGCATAAGCAAAGGAAAAAAAAAAGAAATTCACAAAAGGTGTTTAAACAAAAATAATTAGCTTTTATAGATTACTAAGTAATCTGGCTACTTATTAACAAAGAAGGAAACTCTTACACTAGGACCTGAGTCTGTTTCTCTGGGTTCCTCCTCCAGGGGGAGTGTATTCTTCCCGCTGGACTCTCATCAACTGATGAAAATGAGTTACTGTACCTGTAACCAGAGCCTGTCTCCTGCCACGGTCCTGCCGATGGCATTGCACTGGAAGGTAGCAAACTGGCCAGCATTAACTTCCACATTCTGAATCCGCAGGAAGTGAGGAGTCCTGGCTACATAAAGAAAAAGAATGAAAGATATTAAAAGTGGAGATTTGTAACTAATATATGTCTTCTTCAATCTATCTGAAATTTTTGGCCTTTCAATTTTGTTCACCTTGGGAAAAAAATAATGCTTTTGCTTATATGAGCTTTAAAGATTTAACTATAATTTTTAAAAAATCATAAAAGGTTTTGGTATGTTGTGTAAAAGAATAACAAAAAGCCAAGCATTCTGGAATAGAATGAAACAGAAAGGAGATATTTTATTGTTCCTGCTGTGCAAATTATCATAGCTCAGCAGTCTTCTTGTAATAACAGATCTGTATTAATAAAGATTATACTGAAACCTAATTGATGTTTTGAACAAAAACATATTAGATATTTATACCAGCAACATGAAAAGAACAGTAAGAAGTTAAATGATGTTGTCAAGGAAGCTTTTCAAGCCAAGTACACAGCTGTACATAATATATATTTTAATACAACTAACTGGTATGCAGCATTACTTATGTAATATTTTTCAGCTACCAAAAATACTACTCCTTTAGACACACTCTGTGAAATGATGCTGAGACTGCCATAGCATGGCAATGTTTGCTGATTCTTATTTCCAATTCAAGAACAAAGAAGGATTCCAAATGGTGAACACCATTGTCTCATAATGTACATTGTCCATATGGGACAGCTGTTTAAATAAAGGATTATTCTATTTGGTATGAGAAGCACAGGCCAATTTCTGCATCACACTGAAAACAGGTGTCCAGGAACTAGGATGGTAAGTCAGGACTTAAATTTTATGAAAATTCTACTTTTAGGAAAACATTCCCTTATTATAACAATGATAGAGTGAAAGAGTAACAAAGCGGGAAGGGCGGGCACAGCAGAGTGCTTCCCACAGAAGAGGTGGGAAGCAAAGAGGATGATCATACTTTCTGGGAGAGACAGATAAATCTGGATAATAACTAGAATACATCTGTCATGTCTTGCCAGCTTTTCCCCACTGCAAATGTGTCTTTAGCCATGTCTAGGCAGCTTCAAAAAAGGGTGCCCCACTACTGGGTAGCAAAAGATTACAAACTAGTGCTCATATTAGCCTGGGCAGAACGTAATTAGGAATGGAAGTTGAGTTACTACTTCAGAACAAAGAACAAAGAAAAACTTAATTTAATGTCAAAAACACACAGGAAAGCCCCATTATTAATTTGGAGGCCACTAATAATTCAGACAAAGTATTCATGATGCTCAGCATGCAAAATGTTCTAAATAACTTCCAACAAAGCAATATAACCATGGACCATTGTTTCTTAATACTAATATATTAACATACAACTCTATGATCTCTGCTTTTCACTGACTTAATCAAATTACCCCTTGCTCAAGAATAACATAATTATGTATTTTTAAAAGATCTCTGTAAAAAGTCCCTAAATGAATTTCTCTTTTAGTCTTTGTTCCTGAAAAAGTCAAAGACCCATTGTTTTTAGAAAATGGAACAAGGTAACCTTTATTGGGTACTTATGTGCCAGAAACTTTTCCATTGAGTACTCACAAATGTTCTGTGAGGGAGATATTTTCTCCATTTCCAAGATGGGGAACACTTATGGGTACTCGGCTAGTAAGTGTAAGAAAAAGAACAAACTCCAGTATATCCAGTCCCAAACACCAGGCTCGGTTTACGAAGCCACAGTGCCTCTCCCCAGTCTTCCCACCATCTGTGCCTTTCCTTATCTCTTCACCCCACTTGCAGTGGCTCCCCTGGGTCTGCCTGCGGGAATTTTCAAGGCATTTCTCAAATGCTGTTCCTTCCATGAAGCTTCTGTAGATTCGCTCACCTTGTGGTTAGGCCTTCTCATATCACAACGGCCACAGCGCTTGATGCAACAGAACTTGATGTTATTGCCTCACACACACCAGATACTCATTATCATCATTAAATTCATATTACTTAAAATTATTAAAACCACACAGCTATCCTTAAAGACTGTTCATTTTAGATTTCAATTTCTGTAGAATTCTACTCTCTCACTCTCATCTGATACTAATGAAATGTTACCATATAAAAAACTTTATAATCATTATAATTTTAGGTTTACCTACACCACAAGTCCCCAACATGAATAGAGTTCACTAAGAATTTTAAGATTTAACTCAATTAATAGGAATATATTAGAAGCCAAAAGCTGTTTTCTTGTCAAGGAAATTTAAACAAATTTCTTCTAATAAATCTATTTTAGTACATGTGTCATTAACTGGAAACATTAAAAAAAAATCCCCAATGAAATAATTCTAAGCATACTCCCAAAGCTGTGCAAGCTGAAGCTGGATGACTTGATAAAACTTCAAAAGATTAATCACCACCACTGTGTGGGCCACTCAGAAAGCCCACTGGAATACCTGCCTCTTCCACATTCTGCTCCAGGGAGTAACCGTGGCTGTGACACTACTATCATCACTGAAGACGCTTCAAATCCAACACCCGGAAATCACAACTGGCTGCCTTCTGGACTCAGAATCTGAGTTTATAGTTTGCTCCAACCATTATTCTTTGGTTTCTTTTTGTTTCCTTGTTCTAATCTAAATTCGCTCTCTTTTATAGATCTCCTACCTTGCAATTTATAACACAAATGTCTCTGTGCAGCAATCAACCCACTTTCTTTTTTTGAAGGAACTTCTACATAGGGAAAATATGGGGACCCATTCAGATCCCCAGAGTTGGTATACAGATTATTTTAAAGCGAAAACATTTGAGCAAAAGAAGATGCAGAAAGAAATCTTATCTGAACTTCAAGTAGTTGACTAAAACAGAGCTTTCCCAGAAAAAATAGTTGCCATTAACTCCCCTGTAAGGGAGTTGTCTAATTCAGCTCCCAGGTAGACAAACTGCCTGTTGCCATTACCATCAAAAAGCCTGATAGAACTTTCTACATTTTCCCACTGAAGCCCTAAAACCACTCCCCAATCTGTTGTTAAATTTAGAATATAAACCTTTATCTCTGGTTATTTAGTGAGTTTTCTATTGCTGGGAACTCTGGCCTGTGAAAATAAACTTTGTCTTTTCTTCAATTAATCTGTCTCTTGTCAGTTAATCTGCAGGTCCCCAACCACTGGACCCAAATCAGAAAAGGAAAAGTTTTCCTTCCAATAATATCTCAGGACAATGCCTTGAAGCCTCATTCCACATGTTGACCAACCCCCGCCTTCCATCTCCCTGTGGAGTGTTAAAGGCTGAAGTTATCTGGCACACTCAGAACAACAGCTTCTCTCCCTGGTGCTGGTCTCTCCAGTGGATTTCCCAGACACCTAATCCTGCTCTCCCCCAGCTACAGGTTACTACAGCAAGCTAGGTCTCTAACACAAGGTGTCTGGGTATGTAGCCATTTCTCAGGATAACTTGGGTTAAAGGGGTATTGCACTTGTGGCCACTATTCTAAATTTTACCCCGCTCAGTTAAGCTGGTCAGTTCTGAGCCTGTGCTGAAGGGTTGTTAAATATTTTCAGTAATGACTCCTGGTGTATCGCAGCAGAATTATGCTACTAAAAGGCAGTGCTATTGGCACCTAGAAAGCAGAGGCTAGAGACACTGCTAAAATGGGCAGGATAGCCCCCACAACAAAAAATTAGCGGGTGCCAAAATCTCAATAGCACCAAGGTTAAGAAACCCTAATACATATCATACATAAACAAGTTTACTGAAACATCCCCCATTATTGAACACTGAGGTTTGTTTCCACTACATATAATGCTAAGATAAAAGTTTTCATAATTAAAACCTTTTTTTCATAAGTTAAACTATTAGAAATTACTAATTAAAAAATACATGCATTTTTGCCAGTTCTGAAATGGTGGCATAGAAGCAAGTTGGCTTCACTCACTTCCACAAAAAATAAATAAATATACAGCACAGAGATTATCACCGGCAATACCCAAGAACTCAAATATGAGGATGAGACTATTCCAGGAGCCAGAGACATGAAAAATTTCTGAGCAGAGGGAAGAAAACCAGACTTCAATATCTGTGAAACCCCAACCCCCAATCTGCCCAGCAGAAAGCATCCGGAAAATTTCCTCTGACTCATAATTTCTACATTGGAAAAAATGAGGTCAAAGTGGGTAAACAATTTCCCCACTATTGTGGATTGCCTGGCAGGAAATCTGTCCCTTCCCCAACCCAATGGAAGCATCGAAAGTGCCTGAAGGGAGAAATATCCCTAAGGACAGAGAAAAAGGTACGGGGCAGCAGGACTGCCACCCCAGCATTAGAAACTTTCTCTGTAACTTGGCCAAAGGGATACCAAATCAGAGTGGCTGTTAAGCAGCACCTCACTGTAGGAGAATTGTTCATCCTTTCTGCACAAACCCTTAGCCAGCCTTCCCACACTACTGGTATATCCCTTTTGGGACCTCCCAAATTCAGGGAAAGTAGCACTCTCATTGTTTACCATAACTGAGGCAAACTTTGGCTTAAGGTGTCATCTAGTGCCAAAAATTAGGCAGTAACCTAGCAGAGGAAAAAAAGGGAAATCAACAGGTAAATTACAAAGAAGCTCTAAGCAAAAATGTCCAATAAAAAACAAAACAAGCCAGACTGGGAAGACTGGAATAAATAACCAACCCTTCAATGCAAAGACATAGACATACATCCACAAGAAACAAAAACAAATGAGGAACCACAGCTTCTACAAATGGACAAAGCAAGGAACCAGTGACTGACTTGAACAAGATGGTGATATGTAAACTTTATAACCAAAAACTCAAAATAGCCATTTTAAGGAAATTCACTGATCTCTAAGAAGCCACAGAAAAGCAATTCAGAAACTTATCAGAGAAACAAACAAACAAAAAAACCCAGAAATCTTGAAACTAAGAAATACATTTGCTGAATTAAAAAATTCATTAGAGGCTGGGTGCGGTGATGCACGCCTGTAATCCCAGCACTTTGAGAGGCCGAGGAGGGCAGATCATGAGGCCAGGAGTTAGAGACCATCCTGGCTAACACAGTGAAACCCTGTCTCTATTAAAAAAACAAAAAATTAGATGGACGTGGTGGCAGCCACCTGTAGTCCCAGCTACTCAGGAGGCTGAGGCAGGAGAATGGCATGTACCCGGGAGGCAAAGCTTGCAGTGAGCCAAGATTGCGCCACTGCACTCCAGCCTGGGCGACAGAGCAAGACTCTGTCTCAAAAAAAAAAAAAAAAAAAATTCATTAGAGGCTCTTAACAACAGAATGGGTCAAGCAGAGGAAACAATCAGTGAATTTGAAGACAGCTATTTGAAAATTTACAGCCAGAGAGGCAAAAAGAAAAAAATGAAAAGGAAAAAGATTATCTACAAAATACTGAAAAATACCTCAAAATATCAAATTAAGAATTATTGGTGCTCAAGAGGTAGTTGAGCAACAGCAAGGGGCAAAAAGCTTACCTATTACAGAAAACTTTCCAAAACATGAAAGAGATAAATATCCAGGGACAGAAAGTTCAGAGAACACCGAACAGATTCAACTCAAATAAGGCTACCCCAAAAGATATAATGATTAGACTCTCAAAGGTCAAAGACAAAGAGAGTATCCTAAAAGTAGCAAGAGAAAAGAAGCAAATAACATATAAAGGAATCAGGGTTCATATGGCAACAGAACTCAATGAAAACAGGAGTGTATAAGAAGACATTTTCAAAGTGTGGAAATTTTTTTTAAATTGCCATCCAAGAATACTGCAGCCACTAAAGCTATCCACAGAAAAATAAAGGTCAGATAAAGTCTTTCCCAGACAAACAAAAGTTGAGAAAATTCATCACTATTAGATCTATCTTACATGAAAGGCTAAAGGGAATTCTTCAATCTGAAAGGAAAAAAACACTAATGTGCAACAAGAAAACATGTAAAAGTATATAAAACCCACTGATAATATTAATATACAGACAAATCCAGAATATTCTAACACTGTAGCTGTGGTGTGCAATCTATTCGTAACTATTATGAAGCCCAAAAGACAAATCTATCAAAAACAGTAATAGGTATGGCAACCTGTTAAGAGATAGGCAATATAAAAATATGCAAATTGAAACAACATAAATTCAAAATGTGAGAGGGATGGAGTTAAAGCATAAAAGCAATTTTTTCATTTTTCTGTCCTTTTATTTGTCATCAAAGATAAGTTGTCATCTCTTTAAGATAACTTATATCTATAAGATATGTTTTATAAGCCTAATTGTAACAACAATGCAAAAACCTATAATAGATTCATCACATATAAAAAACAACAAATTAAAACACGTGACCAGAGAAAATCATTTAACTACAAAGTAGTAAGAAAGGAAGAAAGAGAAGAGCTACAAAACAACCAGAAATTAAGCAACAAAATGGCAGTAGTAAGTCTTTACTTAATAATGACATTGAATGTAAATGGAGCAAATAATCCAATTAAAAGGCATAGAGAGGCTGAACATATAAAAAACCAAGACACAATTAAATTCTTCCTACAAGAAATCCACCTCAACTATAAAGGCACTCACATAGGTAAGAAAAAATGAAGTGGGTAGAAAAAGATACTCCATCTAACTAGAAAACAAAAAAGAGGAGGAGTATCTATGTTTATTTCAGATAAAATAGGGTGCAAATCAAAGACTGTAAAAACAAAAATGGTAATTATATAATGATAAAGGGATTGGTTAAGAGGATAAAACAATTATAAATATTATACACCCAACACCAGAGCTCCCAAGTATATAAAGCAAACATAGATCTAAAGAGAGAGATAAACTGTAATACAGTCATAGCAGGGAACATCAACAGACCAATCATTCAGACAGAAAGTCAACAAAGAAACATTAAAGTTAAACTACACGCTACACCAAATAGTCATAACTGACGTCTATAGAACATTTCACCCAAATGCTATGGAATACACTTTCTTTTCATTAGTACATACAAAATTATCCAGAACAGAACATATCTTAGGCCAGAAAACAGGTCTCAACAAATTTTAAAAAGTAGAAATAATATGAAGTATCTTTTCTGACCTCAATGGAATAAAACTAGAAATCAGTAACAAAAGGAACCTCAGTAAATACGCAAACACGTGGAAATTTAAAAACATGCTAGTGAACAACCAATCGAAGAAATTAAGAGGAAAATCCCATAGGTTTAGGTATGTTGTGTTTCTGTTATGATTTGTTTCAATAATTTTTAAAATGACAATACTACTCAAAAATTACAAATTCAATGGAATCCCTATCAAAATATCAATGCCATTCTTAACAGAAATAGAAAATATAATGCTAAAATTTATATGGAACCAGAAAATATTCCAAATAGCCAAAGCAAGCCTGAGCAAAAAGAAAAAAGCTGGAGGCATCATACTACCTGATTTCAAAATGTAGTATAAAGCTTTAGTAACCAAAACAGCATGGTACCAGCATAAAAACAGACACATAGATCAATGCAACAGAACAGAGAACCCAGTAATAAATCTATGCATTTGTAGCCAACTTGTCTTTGACAAAGGTGCTAAGAGTATACAATGAAGAAAGGACAGTCTCTTCAATAACTGCTGCTGGGAAAACAGGAGAACAATATGCAGAAAAAGGAAACTAGCCTCCTCTGTTTCGACATCTACAGAAGTCAAATCAAAATAGACCCAAAGATTTAAATCTAGGACCTGAAGCTATGAAACTACTAAAAGAAAACACTGGTGAAACATTCCAGAACATTGGTCTGGGCAAAGAATTTTTGTGTAAGACCTCAAGAGCAACCAAAACAAAAACAGACAAATGGGACTACATTAAGCTAAAAAGCTTCTACACAGCAAAGGAAACAATCAACAAAGTGAAGGGAGCCCATGGAATGGGAGAAAATATTTGCAAACTATCCATTTGACAGAGGACTAATCATCAGAATATACAAGAAGCTCAAATAACTCAAGCAAAAATACAAATAGTCCAATTTAAAACTGGACATTCAAGTAGCTGTCTTCAGATTCACTGATTCTTTCCTCTGCTTGACCCATTCTGTTGTTAAGTAAGAGCCTCTAATTAATTTTCTCATAAGACATGAAAATTGCCAACAGGTACAGGAAAAAAAATGTTCAGCCTCACTAATCATCAGAGAAATGCAAGTCAAAACAAAAATGAGCTATCACATTACTCCACTTACGATGGCTTTTATCAAAATGACAGGGAGTAACGGATACTGGTGAGCATGTGGAGAAAGGGGAACCCTTGTACAGAGTTGGTGGGAATATAAATTAGTACAGCCCCTACGAAAAACTGCATTGAGGTTTCTCAAAAAAACTAAACATAGAACTACCATAAGATCCAGCAATTCCACTACTTGGTATATATCCAAAAGAAAGGAAATCAATATATCAAAAAGATATCTGCACTCCTATGTTTATTGCAGCACTATTCATAATTGCCAAAATATGGAGTCATCCTAAGTGTCCATCAATAAATAAGTAAATAAAGAAAATGTAATACACACACACACAAACACAAACACACAAGAACACAATATCTCATATTACATTATGGAATATTATTCAGCCACAAAAAAGCATGAAATCCTGTCATTTGCAGCAACAAGGATGCTACTGGAAGGCCTTATGTTAAGTGAAATAAGCCAAGCACAGAAAAACAAATAGAACATATTCTCACTCTTATGTTGGAGCTAAAATAGTGGATCTCATGAAGATAGAGAGTAGATTAATGGTTACCAAAGGCTGGGATGGATAGGGGGAGTGCGGGTGCAGAATTAAGAGCAGTTGATTAATGAGTACAAATATACACTTATTAGAAATAAAACTTAGTGCTTGAAGATCAACACGGTGACCACAGTTTGCAAAATCTACTGTATATTTCAAAATATCTAGAAGACAGTAACAATTCAAATTTTTCTAGCATAAAGACAATAGTTAAGGTGATGGATATCCCAGTTACACTGCTTCCATTTTTACAAATTGTATACATGTATTAAATTATCACATGTACCCCCAAATATGCACTTATATTATGTATCAATAAAAAAGTATATTTTTTTTAGACAGAGTCTCATTCTGTCGCCCAGGCTGGAGTGCAGTGGCGCGAGCTGGGCTCACTGCAACCTCCGCCTCCCGGGTTTGCGCCATTCTCCTGCCTCAGCCTCCTGAGTAGCTGGGACTACAGGCGCCTGCCACCACACCTGGCTAATTGTTTTTTGTATTTTTAGTAGAGATGGGGTTTCACTGTGTTAGCCAGGATGGTCGCGATCTCCTGACCTCGTGATCTGCCTGCCTTGGCCTCCCAAAGTGCTGGGATTACAGGCGTGAGCCACCGCGCCTGGCCAAAGATAATTTTTAAAACACACATTTTAAAAGACATTTGACATAAATTGTCAAACTGCTTTCCATAAAAGCTTATAACAATTCACATTTTTACCATCAGGGTATGAAAGAGCTTTTTCACCACCTTTTCAAAAGTACCTTGTCATTTGCTGCAGCATGGATGTGCCTAGAGTACATACATGATGTTAAGTGATAAAAGCCAGGCACAGAAGGACAAATACCACATTCTCACTCATGTAAGAGAGATCATAAAGTTGATCTCAGAAGTCAAGAGTGGTTACTAAGGGATAGGAAAGGTAGGGCGTAGAGGGACAAGGAGATGCTGGCTAATGAAAACAAAATTACAGTTAGATATAAGTATTAATAAAGTTACAGTGTTTTACAGTACAGTAGGGTGACTATAATTAACAATAATTTCTGGTATATTTGCAAATACCTATTAATAGAAGAGAGGATATGGAATGTTCCCAGCACAAAAAAATGATAAATGTTTGAGGTGATAAGCTAATTAACCCTGACTTGATCATTATACATCGTATACATGTTTCAAAAATCATTCTATACCTCATATATATGTACAATTATGTGTCGATTTATTTTGTTATTATTATTTAAAATAAAATAACATTTTTTTTAAAAAAGAAAAGGACTCAGCTCTTTCCCCCTCTGTCTGCCACGTGAGGACACAACAAAAAAGATGGAAGTCTGCAACCCAGAAGACGGTCCTCACCATAACCTGACCGTGTTGGCACCCTGATCTCAGACTTTCAGGCTCCAGAACTGTAAGAAGTATATGTCTGCTGTTTATTTTAAAAAATACAATAAGTACTAACTTCTATAATCTTTCTTGAGAAAGTTATAAAATGCATACACTCTATCAGCAAACGTAGGAGTTAAAAAATAATGTGAATATGAGAATTGTCGCTGGTTCTGCTAAAGGTGTGTTCATCTACGGTACGCCCAGTTTTGGAATATCACTTTCTTTTAAAGTTTTGTATCTTAATGGATTTAAGGGATCCAAGTGCAGTTTTGTTCCTTGGATATACTGCATAGCAATGAAGTCTGGATTTTTAGTGTACCCATCACCTGAACTGTGTACATTATTCACCATAGGTAATTTCTCATCACGCACCTCTTTCCCCGTCCCACCTTTCAGGGTCTCCAATGTCTATTATTCTTTTATGTCCATATATACACATTGTTTAGCTCCCACTTGTAAGTGAAAACGTGTAGTTTTTGTTTTTCTGTTTCTAAGTTATTTCACTTAACAAAATGACTGTGAGATCAGATTTCTCCAAGAACATGAAAGTCAACTTTCTGCTAATGGTGTAAATTTTTTCAGTAAATATTAAAGGCTTATATAATCTTCCAAGCTTTTAAGATGCCTAGATTCCCCTTGTTTAGTGCTATAAATCCTACAACCATTTTCAGGTGGCAAGCAGCTTAAGGCTGATACTATTTTAAGATTTGGATTTCAGCACATTTGTGTTCAAGCATCAATACTTCCTTCAGTCCTTTACTATCTCTGAATATATGCAAAAATTCTTAAACCTAAATCTTCAAAAAATTTTTTTATTTGTAAAATAGAGATTTTTTAAAAGTACCTATTTCGCAGTGTTGATATAAAGAATAAACAAGTTGATGAAGCCAAGGTGTTCTCTGTGCCTCATACTTAGCCCACAAAAATGTTCCTTACTATTTAAAATAACTGATCTATCACTGGAACCTGGAAAAGAGCCCAAGAAAAAGAGCTCTACAGCCAGAAAAGTGGAGATCCCATGCTGAGCTGTATGCTCTGAATCTTGCCATACTACTTTAATTGTAACATCAGGTGTATACCACCTTTAGAATAGAAATTTCAATCTATCTCATATTCAAAAAGAAACATTCTCTCTCTCTCTCCAAATTTATAGGCCCACTTGTCTCCTGGATACCCTTTCAAAATGCTATGCCAGCTTTCTTCTAAAACCTGTAGGAGATTTAAAAACTAAATATCTTCCAAGAATAACAAACAGGTTCTTAGTACAACCCTCCTATCCTCTCATCGCTTCCATATTCTGTTGCTTCTTACTAAGAAAGAATAGAGGTTTTCATGTATTAATTGATCTCAAATAAGCCTTTGATCCCAAAGCCAAGAATTATCATTGACCAAGATACAAATCGTTTTGTAGATGTTTCATTATTATTGATTCTTCAAAGTCTGCATACAAATACTAGCAACAAAATCAGAGAAGAGTAATTTGTGAGATCAAAGTGCAAACTGAAGTGGAACAAGAGGACTATGTCCTAACCCCCTTTTGCTTTAACTTACATTTTAATGTAATGGCATAGGTTGAAATGTACGGGATGCATGCCCAACCACCAGAATAAAAATAGTTAATATTTCTCTCTATTTGTGTAACATATCATCACAAACAAGGAAGCAAATTGCTGCCAAAAAGAACAGCCTGGTACTGCTTACTCTAACACTGAGAACCAATATATTTTGCAAACATTTTTGGAATTTAACGATGGACATACAACTAAACTTCCCCATCTAGGATATCAATCATTTTAGCTATTTAGAGGTTTACCATTAGCAGCTAACTAATTCTAGCAAGTCTATCACAATGTAGTGCCTAATAATAATAATAATAATAATAGCTAACATTAATTAAATTCTTAGAATGTGGTAAGCATTGTGATAAATTCTATATGTACATTAACTAATGTAATCCCTATATTTACTCAGTGAGAAAAACATTATTATTTTCTTCTTATACAAATGAGATTATAGGTCCAAAAAAAGCCAAGTAATTCCTGTGATAGAAGCAGAAAATTTCTCTTAACATGTTTCAGGTCAAAGTCAGTTTTGTTTTCCTTGAAAGGTAAGAATAGGCTTTAATGGAATAATTTTTCAAGTGGAAAAAGAGATTCAACATTCTTATCAGAGAAAACTAAGGTAGCCACTACATATAAATAACTTTTAGAAATCGACTATATCTTAAGAAGAATGATATTCCTTTAGAGAAAAGTCCAAATTGTGTTCCCACATGTTTAAAATGAAAGGTCAATTCTGAGTCCCACACATCTCTCAACCAAAGCACATGAATCTGTCTTTATTCAGCAGAACATAATTCCGAAAACAATTCTAATTTGTGCTTTGTCGCTGTTATTCTTATTTCAATCACACTATTTAATAAATCTTCATTAAAAAATCTAAATTTGGGAGTGGTAAGCAATGTGTGACTACACAAATTAATAAGGAAAATACTATTTTAAAAAATAAGAATAATTTTGAATTTAGGAGGCCATATTATAAACTTTAATATTTAAAGAAATTGCTGACTCATTTTCTATTGCCCAAGTAATAATACAGGACAGTCTTGGATTTTGTATTCAATTTATCCAATATACAGCACATGGGTTTAGAAGGGCTTTATCTCTTTTTTACTGTATTATTTTGTTTTTAAATTGGCATCAAAATAATGGGGCATGATTCTGTATAATTGTAAGATTTCAGAATTGAAGGCATCATATATCCCAGTAACTTCGTATAATGTTTCATTACTACATGCCAACATATTAAAAAAGATTATACACCATGCCTAAGTGAGATGTGTTCCAGGACTGCTAGGTTGTTTTAACATCCCAAAATCAATCAATATAATATGCCAGAATATAGGATGGAAGCCACATAATAATCTGATAGAGAAAAAGGATTTGCTAAAACCCAACAGCATTTCTTGATAAAAACATCCAACAAACTAGGAAGAAAAAGGAACTTTCTTCCTAAAAACAAGCATTTACAAAACACCACAGCCAACATCATGCTAAAAGACTGAAAGCTGTCCTCCTAAGATGAGGAACAAGACAAGCACTTCTGTTCTTTTTGCTTCTATTCAACATTGTACTGGAGGTTTTAGCCATGGCAAACTAGCAAGAAAAATAATAAAATTCACCTGGGTTGGAAAAATAGGAATCTGGAAAACCTACTTGAAGATGACACAATTTTGCATACAGAAAATCCTATGGATCCACCAAAAAACCAATTAGAGCTAATAAGCAAGTTCATCAAGATCTCGAGATACAAGATCAATACACAAAATCAACTGCATTTCTACAAGCGAGAAATGAACAATCCAAAAATAAAATTAAGAAAGCAATTCTACTTAAAACAACTTCAAAATAAAATACTTAGGAATAAATTTAACAAATGAAGAATAGAACTTGTACTCTGAAAACCACAAACACTATTAAAGGAAATTTTAAAAGACTTCAATAAAAGGAAAGACATCCCACATTCACAGATCACAAAGCCTGATAATGTTAAGATAGCAATAACCCCGCACCCAAACCAGTCTACAGATTCAACACAATCCCTATCAATATTCCAGCTGAATTTTTTTGGCTGAAATTGATAAGCTGATTCTCAAATTCATTTGAAAGTACAAGGGATTGGCTGGGCGCAGTGGCTCATGCCTGTAATCCCAGCACTTTGGGAGGCTGAGGCGGACGGATCACGAGGTCAGGAGATTGAGACCATCCTGGCTAACACTGTGAAACCCCACCTCTACTAAAAATACAAAAGAAAAAAAAAATTAGCCGGGCGTGGTGGCAGGCGCCTGTAGTCCCAACTACAGGCTGAGGCAGGAGAATGGCATGAACCCGGTAGGCGGAGCTTGCAGTGAGCCAAGATAGCGCCACTGCACTCCAGCCTGGGTGACAGAGCGAGACTCCGTCTCAAAAAAAAAAAAAAAAAAAGTACAAAGGATTCAGAATAGCCAAAACAATAATGAGAAAAGAACAAACTTGGAAGACCCACTGATCCAAATTTCAAAATTTACTAAAAAGTTACAGTAATCAAAATAGTATCATACTTGTAGCAGAATAGTCATGTAGATCAACTGAATAGAACTGAGGGTCCAGAAATGTCTTTATATTTATTAATTAATTTTCAACAAGGGTACCAAGGCAATTTAATGGGGAAAGAACAGTGTGTCAACAAATGGTGCTGGAACAACTGCATATCCATATGCAAAAGAATGAATTTTCACCACTTTCTTACAGCATACACAAATATTAACTCAAATAGCTCATAGACCTGTAAGTAAGAATTGAAACTATAGGCCGGGCACAGTGGCTCATGCCTGTAATCCCAGCACTTTGGGAGGCTGAGGCAGGCAGAACACCTGAGGTCAAGAGTTGGAGACCAGCCTGGCCAAATTGGTGAAACCCCGTCTCTACTAAAAATACAAAATTAGCTGGGCTTGGTGGCAGACACCTGTAATCGCAGCTACTCAGGAGGCTGAGGCAGGAGAATCACTTAAACGTGGGAGGCGGAGGTTGCAGTGAGCCGAGATCACACCACTGCACTACAGCCTGGGTGAGAAAGAGAGACTCCATCTCAAAAAAAAAAAAAAAAAAAAAAAAATTGAAACCATAAAACTCTTTGGAAAAAACATAGAAAAGCTTTGTGATCTTAGAAGAATTATTAGCTACAACTCCAAATAGTTGTATCTAAGTGATGAAAGAAAAAACAGAAAATTGGACTTTATCAAAATTTAAACCTTTGTGCTGTTAAGGATGCCATCAAGAAAATGAAAAAACAACTCACAGACTGGGGGGAAATGTTTTTGAATCATATGTCTGATAAGGAATTTGTATGTAGATATATAAAACCTCTTATAACTGAATAATAAAAAGATAAACAACTCAATTAAAAATGGGGAAAGGATCTGAATAGACATTTCTCCCAAACATACATATAAATGGCACATGGAAAGATGCTCAACATCATTAGTCATTAGGTAATCCAAACTACAAACAGGTGCCACCTGAAACCCACAAGGATGGCTATGATTTTTTTTAAAGACATAAATATTCACAAGAATATGAAGAAATTGAAATCATACACTGCTGTTTGAAATGGAAAATGGTGCAGCCAATTTAAAAAACAATTTCACAGTTCTTCAAATGCTAAAAACAGTTACAATGTGACCCAGCAATTCTACTCATAAGTATGTGTCTGAGAGCATGATACCCAAGAGAACTGATAATAAATGTTCACAGCAGCATTATTCCCAATAGTCCAAAGGTGAAACAACCTGAATGTCCATCAACTGATGCATGCTTACATAAAATGTGGTATATCCATGCAATAAAATACTATTTGGTTTTAAGAAGGAGTGAAATATTGACATACACTACAACATGGATGAACTTTGAAACATGCTAAGTGAAGGAAGCCAGACACAAAGGGCCACATATAGCGCGACTGCATTTAAATGAATATGGAGAACAAGCAAATCTACAGGAACAACAAGTAAATTAATGGTTGCCTAGGGCTAGGAGTGGTGGCCAGAGTAAGTCGGGAGAATAGGGTCTAGAGGCAAGGAACCTAAGGCCGAATCATGCTGACTTCCTAGAACTAAATCAAAAGGAAAATCCCAACCTTCCACACCCAAGTGACAAAAGGACCAGAGACTACTTCCTTTGCACACTGCCTCCCCCAACTTTTTCTGGGTGGCAGATGAAAAATTGAAAGTACCTCTGATTGGTCCCCTCCTGCAACCAGTCAGGCTGGTCTTGGGCTAAGTTTTCATTTTATAGGAGTATAACTTTGTAACTTCACTTCAGTCTCTGATTGGTCACTTTCTGCAACCAATCAGATGTTTGCAGAGGGTGTAACTTTGTATCTTCACTTCAGCCTCTGACCGGTCCCCTCCCACGACCAATCAGACTGACCATCGGCCACTACTTCACTTACACAGGGTGTACACCAAGTAACCAATGGGAAACCTCTAGAGGGAATTTTAAACCCCAGAAAATTCAGTCATGGGGATCTTGAGCCACTTGCTCGGGCAGCTCCCACCCTGTGGAGTGTATTTTTCATTTTCAATAAATCTCTGCTTTTGTTGCTTCATTCTTTCCTTGCTTTGTTTGTGCGTTTTGTCCAATTCTTTGTTCAAGACACCAAGAACCTGGACACCCTCCACCAGTAACAAGAGAAAATAAAGAATGACTATTAATGGGTAGTGGGTCTTTTGGGGGATGTTGAAGATATTTTAAATTTGACTATGGTCGTGGGTACATACTCTGTGAATAAACTAAAAATTACTGAATTGTACACTTTAAACATGGATAAATTATGTCAGTGATATGTCAATAAATCTATTAAAATTACATACGGCTTTTAAGACATAAAAATACATTATCAGCACCAGAAGGTAATAAGAGAAATACCCATATATGCACAGCTCATAATGTATTTAAGAACAGGAGACAACATTAGGAAGCTATTGTAATAAAATGCTTCTTTTCTTACCAGGATTATTGAACCAAATTCCAAATATATTTTTAGTGTGCATACCAAATGCAAAAATTATCTGTTTATTAGAAGTGGTCATATGCTAGAGAGCTGCTGATTTTGCACAGTCATCTCCATATTTCAGGCTGATCTTGCATCTTATTGTCACCAAAGTCAATTTTATGAGCAACTATATACTTGTATCAGAATATCTAATATTAAAAAATGTTGTACTGCTTACTCATAAACCTATATGAATCCAAACAAGAGCCTTTACAGTGGAGCAAATGAGATTCAGCAATTTTGCAGCCATTTGGAAAGCATAGTTTTAGATATAAAATATTAATGCTCCTTTAGGATTTAAATTTAATGAACATCAAAATTTCAAAATAATTCATTATAATGAAATCCTGATAAGAAAGCTCATAAACTATTACCTGTAAAGCTTTAATTTTAAGAACAAACTATTGCCTTCTTTAAAATCTTTATTTGCATGCTTCCCCCATTAACTTAGAGATTCAGGAAAAAATAAGCTAAGGAAGAGCTATCATCAAAACCATTTAAGGCTTCCAGTTCACAACGCTGTTGTACCATACATCACCTTGGTACAGAGCCTGTTTTGCAATTCTGTGCCCTCACAGCAGTTCCCAAAGCCAATTAGGTATTAGCACAGGTATTCTCCAAAGGAGAGAAGATAAACACCATTTCTATGGCTACAGAAAGCTATCTCCTATGGGAAGAACAAAATTGCTTGAGACATGTTTTAGGAAGGCACTGATAAGCATGAAGTCTTTAGGTCTTTGCTGCACACAATGACTAAAATCCAGTAAAATAGAAGGCGCTACACTTCAGGAGCTATTATGCTGGCTAGTGGCCAGATGTGGAAAATGGAGCCCAGGATATGTAATAGAAAGCCATGTGCAACCTTGACTGCAGCCACCACACCTGCACCCAGTACATCTGCCTTGCCGTGAGCTCTGCTCTAAGAAACAGGGAGGCAGACTATGTCATTAGAGTGCTCAGCACTTGGTAGGCATGCAATTACAGCTCTTATGTTTTTAACCTCCTAGGTAAGAAGTGAATCAGAGTCCATGAACTTTGTGCATATTAGAAGATCTCATGGCACTTTTCTAGCTGGAGGCTATTACTCTGAGGATTTGGCTGAGTTCCAGCTCAGGTAATTGCATTCTGCTTCCTAAATTTACCCTGCTGTTTCAATTAGGTACAGCCTTGATGGTTTTCCTGTCTTTTCATGAAATGGGAGGGGACAGGGAATCTTCTTGAACTCCCCAGTTTTGCTGACAACAGAAGAAAAGACAAATGTAACATGACACAAAAGTAACATCTGCCTTTGTAATGAACAAATGATTGCTTTATGTTAACTTCAATGTTTGGCAAGCTTCAAAGCACCAAATAAAGATATCAGAGAGAGCAAAACCCCTTTAGATGGAATTAAAACACCTGTGTCATGATACATTCATCAGGTAACAACCACACAGGTCTCCTCTATAAAGCTTAACAAAGAGGGTCCTGGTGGTCTATTCAAATCCATGCAATAAAAAGCTGAGCCACTCCTGCAAATATTTCCATTTTTATTATTGTAGATATAACCATTCTTTCATAATTTTGCATAGGGTCATCAGGAAAGACCCATGAAATATATGAACTAGCCAGTTTCTCTTTAATGCCAGAGATCCTAAAAATAAAGCAGGTTATCATCCCTCAGATGGCCAAAAATTTGAAGTCTGGTGATATCAATTTTGAACAAAGATACAGGGAAAATAAAGCTACCATGCACTGCTGGTGGGAATATAAACTGGTTCAGACACTTCATAGCATTTTGGCAGCATCCAATAAAACTAAGAACGTCTCTGCACTACATCCCAGCAATTCAGCCTCTAAGAACACACTCCACTGAGGCTCTCAACACTGCACCAGTAGGCACATCCATAATGCTCACTGCAGCAATATTTAATAGAGAAAAACTGTGGGAAACACTAAATGTTCATAAAATACTAGAAAAATAGAATGTAGTAAATCCATATGATAGAATACCATGGATTGACCTAAAATATCTAACACTTAAGTTAAAAAAAAAAAAAAGAATACAGAGAAATTTGTATGGCTGGAAACCATTCATTAGCATTTATAAAAGGCAATCCTTACTTTTTTGCTTTTATAAACCCTTGGGGATTATGGGAAAGAGCACACACACGCGCATACACACACACACACACACATTTGCAGTGTTCAGTTGCTCAGCACTATATGTTTCTCAGTAAAAGTTGAGGCCCAGCTCCCTTGACAGAGTGGGAAAAGCCAACAACTCACTTTCTTAGTGACACCAATTGCCAGGCATGAATGAGTGCATGATCTAGCTCGCTCACCCTGACTATCCCCCTCAGGGCTTTGCACCTAAGGCCAAAGATGCCAAGGCCCAAATCAGCGCAGAATGTCTAGGCAAGGGTCATCTTCCAAGGGTAAGGTGCACAGAGACACAGCACCAGCTCCCCTTGTCCTCGCAGCTGGCTCCCCTGCCATAGTGGTTGCTGTGGCTGCTTGCGTAGCCTCACTTTGGGGGCCTGCTCATCATCTGAGTCTAGACCACTAGTGTTCTCAGGAATACCACTGCCCTCCAATTCTCTATCAACAGGATGCCTTTTCTGCTTCAAGCAGCTACAGTCTGTTGCTGTGTGCAGACTAGAAACCATAACAGGTGCAACAACCAGCTCACCACTGTGGTGGCCCCTGGGGGGCAGGGTTTGGGGAGAAACAGATCTAGCAATTTGTACTATTTTATTTAAGGAAAAAGGTTCACATACAAATATGACAAACTGTTAGTTGTTCATAGTAGATATTTTAAAAATTGTATGTTTATCACCTATTGTACTTTTTTAAAGTATTAATTTTTAAAAGATGAAGAGCAGGCCATTTCTGGGGTCCCCAGGTGGTTTAGGTAGGTGTCTTTTATTTGACAGATCCCAGGCCTGTTTGCAGCTATATCACCTGAAACCATGTGATAAATACTAAGGAACTGTGCCAAAAACATACTGGACTTATAAACAAAATGCACAGATTCTCAATATTTAACTTTGTGCTACTACTGAAAAGCGAATTCTAAAGACCACGGCAACAAATAAACAGGTTCTTTGCAAAGATGTCTGAGCATGCCAAAGAATTCCTTGATTCCCCATTCCTGAACCAAATTTTAAAAGACTTATACAAACCATGGCATTTACACTAAGTACATGCTTTTGGATTTCTGGGCTGGCAAACCAACAATACAGGCCTGTCAGGGAACTGTCTTGGCAAGATGACCTCTTCACAGGTTTTCATCCCTTCTCGTCATTCATAATGTAAACATGCCCCCAATGATGTACCCGAATATTTACAAATAAAGACAACTTACTACATGGATGTCCTAACACCTTCACCTCATCGATAGCGAGATAGCCTTGATGTCCAGAAGTTATCACTTCAAAAATCACCTGGAAAATTAAGAAAGATTTACATTATTTATTCATTTTGTCTTACTTTTACCAAGTATCTCCTATATATAACACACATAATTTCGTTTATTCTTTCACCAATTCATTAATTCATGTACGTAACATCTGCTAGTCAATGTTCCAGGTTCTAGACTACAAAGATAGGCAAGACCCCACCCCAGTCTTCAGGGAGGTCAATAGGTAGTGAATGCGTTAGACAGAACCCCAACTTAGAAAACCCATAGTGAAAGGATACTTCATGGGGTTGCGGGGGATGACACATACACTGTAGGAAAAGCAAGGAAGCTCACAGGATAGTGAGTTGGCACAGACGGCAACTTGTTGGTGGGTAAGCTGCTTGGGTGGAAGATGGGGACACCAAGATAGAAGAGGCTTTGGGGTTACCTCTCCAACAGTTTCAGCAGATAGAAAGGATTCCCCACCCAAAGCCAGAGTTGAGCTTGTGAGAGATCCTGAACATGAAACAAAGTCTAAAGAAGACTTTTAAGGTTGCACTGTATGTTAAACCCACTGCCATACACACATTTGGATTGTGGTTGTTTTCCCTCAAGAGACAACGTTAAGATTCAGATTGCTTTAGGCGATCTAAACCTTTTCTGAAGGTTCTGAAAGTAACTCTCTGACCACACTGGACCATGTGGGGTAGTAAGATTTACACAAGTGAAAAAAAATACAGTAAGTGCAGTGTACTATAAGAATATACACATGGAGGACCTCCCATGAGGAGGTGAAATCTGTGCCAATAGCTACAGGATGAGAAGGAGCTAACAGTGTGAAGAGGACCAGGCTCAGTCCTGGGCACATGTGAAGGCCCTGAGGTGGTCATGACCATGGCCTTCAAGGGGAGAATTGGGACCTACCGCCACAAAGGTCAGCTGTGGCCAGGCTGCAGAAGACTCCCCTTTAGGACAGAGACACCAGGAAAGATAGCCTATTAATAATGCAGTGAAGAGACTATGCTAACTGAAAATCAGACAATAAAGCTATGAATCAAGAGGAAAATAATATAAAAATGTCCACAGTGGCAAAATCAAGAGGGCGTTAGCTCTTCCTTGATAATTGGAGAAGCAAGAGAAGAGGAAAAGGCCTACATGCCTGGAGGTTCTAAGAATGGCGGAGTTTTTTAAGATGGTGGAGCCACTTCAGAGAAATTAAGGCAAAAAAGAAAGAACCAGGGCTGGGCGCGGTGGCTCAGGCCTATAATCCCAGCACTTTGGGAGGCCGAGGCAGGCAGATCACCTGAGGTCAGGAGTTTGAGACTAGCCTGGCCAAAATGGTGAAACCCCAACTCTACTAAAAATACAAAAATTAGGTGGACGTGGTGGCATACGCCTGTAATCCCAGCTACTCAGGAGGCTGACACAGGAGAATCGCTTGAATCTGGGAGGCGGAGGTTGCAGTGAGCCGAGATTGTGCCATTGCACTCCAGCCTGGGCAACAAGAGCAAAACTCAGTCTCAACAAAATAAAAAAAAAATAAAAAAAAAAGGAAAGAAAGAAAGAACCAGTAAAAGGGTTATCAATTTTCTTAATCTGATTAATTGACTAAAGGTGTCAGTTGTCAGGCTATCATTTAAAAGATCCACATGAATGTTATTTTGACCTCCATTTACACACAGAATGAAACTATCTCACCGGGGAACCATGACTCATGATAGTAAGTCTTAAAATACAACCTAACCATTGCACTCTTGGAGATTCATCCCACAGAAATGTAAACTTTCATTCATATAAAAATCTGTGCACATCATATTTACAGAAGCTTTATACATAATAGCCAAACAAAAGAAACAGCCCAGATGTCCTTCAACTGGTAAATAATACACTGTGGTCCATCCACTGTATTAAATACTACTCAGCAATAAAAAGGAGCAAATTAATGATGTACCTAACAACTTGGGTGAACTTCCCGATAGCTATGGTGAGTGAAAAACACCACTCCCGAAGATCATGTACTCTATGATTCCATTTATGTAACATTTTGTAATGTTAAGATTCTAGAAATGGAGGACAAATTAGTGGTTGCCAGGGGCAGGAATGGAGGAAGATGAGACAGGAGGGAGATGGGTTTGCTTACAAAAGGACATCACCACCACTCCTTGTGTTGGTGGAATTGTTTAGCATCTTCACTGTGGTGGGAGATACACAAGCCTATTCAGGTAACAAAGTTGTACACAACAAATTGTACATATTTGTACAATTGTACAGAACGCAATCGTACTACAGTGTTGTAAAATGTTAGCATTCTGGGAAATGGCATAACATGTACTCAAGAATATCTTTTTTCTTACTACTGCATGTGACTCTACAATGATTTCCATAAAAATTTCAATTTATAAAAGTAATTATAAGTTAACATTTAGTAAGCAGATATGTTACACACACTAGGAAGATATCATTCCATTATCTCATTAGTTCATACAAAAAATCAAGAATTTCATGTTTCAAAAAAAATGAAATCTTTAGATACAAAGTAATTGTCCATAAATGAAACGAGTCTATCGTAGATGCAATCTTTAAACTCAATTTTTCTGATTCCAAATATGATGTTTTCACTTCTACACATTGCTCAAACAAAAACTTTGATCCTAGGCCTGCATTATTTTGTGGATGGGATGGATGTGAAACTGGAGAAAGCAATCAGCAGAGCCCAGAGTGGAAAAGCTCAAGAGTACAGGGACAGAAGACATCCCAGAAACTCTTGCTAGACTAGATGACACTGTGCCACAACACTATTACAATAACATATAACACAGGGGAGAGGAAAGGCACAACAGAAAACCAGAAATGAAATAAAACTTCATCCTGTTCGTAAGTTTAATAAATAGTTTCCACTGACAATACAAGAGAAAGGAAGATATGCACGGATATTCCTGCAATGGGACCCTGCTAATTTATCTGTCTACTACTAAAGTCTATAAGAAGACAACTGAGAGTACAAAAGGAAAATGAATATTGAGAGCAAGTAAAGGAAAAAGCATTCCTGAGGCCCTCAAAACAGGTCCCCTGAATAACAGTCACATCCTGCCTCCCAGGAAACAGCTACAGTTGGCACTGCAGGAACCTGCAAGCTGCTCTGATACAATGGCTACTGCAGGGACAGCTGAGGGGTGGCTGCTGATGCTACCACTACCAGCTACCCAAGAGCATGGGTGCTGTGGTTAGAAAAATGTATTTTGAAAACCAAACGCAGAAATGTTCATCAGACCTTCCTTCATCCCACCTGCCATCCTCTCTTCCTTCTTCTCTCTTATTCATCCATGCATTCATTCATTCAATGAACTCAAGGCTCTACTGAGTGCCACCTCTCTGCCAGGCACTGTGATAAGCACTTGGAATATATCATGGATAGAACAGCTGAAGAAATCTTTCCTCATCAAAACTATCTTTCATATTGAAATTTTATTTTGCTTTATCAACTACAATGTCTGAAGCTTCTACTAAAAATGGAATTATCCTTATTCTTTGAAGAGAATGCATTACCTTTTAGAACATAGTGTACATGTGAGACGTGCTCGTGTGAATCTACTTTTAAGTTGATCTGTATGTGTAAATTTAATCCATAATGTTTTGTTTAAAGCTATACAGGGTCATACCCCTACCAAAGCAAAGGAGAGTACAAAAAAAAAAAAAAAAAAAGGCAGAGAAGATCTGAGACCTGGAAGAGCCATGTAGACTTCTCTAGATCTGTTTTTTCATCCATCGCGTCAAAGAATGGATGACTCAGAAGTTTTACGCTAAGAAATTCTGAGCCTTTTAGTCCAAATATTTGTAAAATATCTACCGCATGCTTTGGAAGATCTAAGCAATGCAGACAGTTTTATAAAATGTAAGCTTTAGTTAGGGAAAAAACAAGAAACATGAATGATGAAAGAATAGAACAAGATAGCAATGGCCAAATGACAGATTCAATAAACACAGCTCATAGCAATGGGATCCTTTCCTGACGCAGAACCATGACTCCTCCCCTCCAAACAAGCCAGGAAACCTGTGCCACAGCCACACAACACCCAGCGCAGAGCTTCAGCCTGCTAGTATCAACTCATGGATTTCCCAGCAACTATCTGCCTTCATCCCTGTGGACTGGAGGCAAAGAGAGTCTCAGCAACAAGCCAATTCGCCCCATATTTCCCAGCAAGATGACTTGTCAGCAAGGCCACAAAAAAGAATTAAAGACAAGCTTCTATCTGCAATTTTATTTGCTCCCCTCAGTCTTCCAACTAGAATATCAAGAGGCAAAGAAGGACAGCAGCTGATTACAAATATGTTTCCTGCCCCCTCTGAGTTTAATTAGAAACTTTAAAAAGTAAACTTCTCAAACTTGGCAGGTTCCAACACTGACTTAAAGCTAATTGCAGAGTCAAGAAGAGAAAAGCAATCTTTGTTGATACGTTTATGTGTGCATGCCTACCCATATATACATACAAAATTAATACATAATATATAAACAAAAGTTTCTTATGTCATACATTTGTGTCACAAGTTTGAAGCAATAACTTCTATGTTTATTAAAACCATTTTCTAGTTCTTTCTTAGAAACTTGTTAAGGGACTTGAGTACAAGTTTTATTAGCTGCTTCATCAAGTTTACAACTTAGTATGCAACTGTTTCAATACATACCACAATTATAAAGTAGGTATGAGCTGTACTGGAGAGTTTCCTATTGTGAAATAAATACGACTAAATGAAGTTATCTGAATTTAGATGCCATACAGTAGTCTGAGATTACCTATTTTAAACACCCAACCATTGAGAGATTTCCCTTTGTTTTTTTTCTAACAAACAAGAGGATTAAAACATGCAGCTCAGGCCAGGCGCAGTGGTTCATGCCTGTAATCCCAGCACTTTGGGAGGCCAAGGTGAGTGGATCACAAGGTCAAGGGATCGAGCCCATCCTGGCCAACATGGTGAAACCCGTCTCTACCAAAAATACAAAAATTAGCCGGGTGTGTTGGCGGGCGCCTGTAGTCCCAGCTACTCGGGAGCCTGAGGCAAGAGAATCACTTGAACTCGGGAGGCAGAGGTTGCAGTGAGCCAAGATTGTGCCACTGCACTGCAGCCTGGCGACAGAGTAAGACTCTGTATCAAAAAAGAAAAAAAAAACCATGCAGCTCAAAGGATGAGGGTCATCTTAAACAAGTTTCTTATAAACAGATTTTGGAATTCTGTTCAAGGTTCCACTGTTGTGAACTCTGGCTATCTGGCAAATTTTCCATTATGTATACCTCTCTAGCCAGTGCCCTTATAAGGCTTCAAAAGCAAAAATAATCTTTTTTCTCTTTTTGTCAAATAAGGAACTACTCTAATGAAAAGTACAGGTATTGCTCTAGTGAAGTATACCAAGTGTGTGCAGAACCCAGTGGGAATCATAGGAATGTTTGAAAATGCCAGCATCCGGGTCGAAAAAGATTGAGGTCAGAGGAAAGAGTAACATGAGAATACCAACAGTACCATTGGAAAAGGAAAAAAGAAACGTGTAAGAAATTGATTTGGGGATGTGCCATGTTCATTTTTATGAAATGGAACAAAATATATTGAAAATATTCTATATTAGAAGGTTTGAATTTCTTATGGAGCCATGTACCAAGTTTTCCTTCAAAAAGAATAATTTAGTAATTCAAAAAAAACTATTTATTTGTATACTTCCATGTCCCAGGTATACTTTGCATATATTATCTAATTTTCCCCCATCAATTATGTGAGGTAGGTCATATTAGCTCCCTTTCAGGGATAAGATGACTTAGAAAGGTTAAGTAATTTTTCTGAGTTCACACAAGTAGTTACAGATTTGGGTCTAATCCTAGATCTATTTTGCTTCCAAGTCTGGACTCTTTTCATGTTGCCAAACTGCCTAACTAGCAAGTATGAAACACTATATGTATATAGAATACCTTTACATACATATATATATACACACACAAACACACCTTTTAATGTATAGATACACAGGTTCTAAAATTTTTACATCCAGATTTATAAGAAATATAGCAATTGGGAAGACTGATACGGCATAGTTTTGACAGCATCAAGTTTAATACAAGAGTTGGCAAACTACAACCCATGGCCAAATCTGTCCCACCACCTGTTTTTATATCGCTCACAAGCTAAAGATGGTTTTTATAGTTTTCACTAGTGGGAGAAAACAGAAAGAAGAATATTTTGTGATACAAGAGAATTATATGAAATTCAGATTTCAATGTCCATGAATAAAGTTTTATTGGAACAAAGCCACGTTTATTCATTTACATCTTGGCTATGGCTGCTTTCATACAACAGCAGCAGAGTTGAGTAGCTGCCACAGACAGCGTTTGGACTGTAAAGCCTGAAATATTTACTATCTAGCCTCCTGTTTTTAGAGAAAACTTTCCTGCTTGGCTCACCAATGCACCATCAATACTCTGATTAACAAGAAAGCACATGTCAAAAGCAATACTTTATCACAGCCAAATACAATATGCCTTGCGCTCCATGGGGGAGCCTCACATTCCAGCAATGAGAAGAAGACCCTGTCCCTGGCTTGACTTGTTTTCAATTATATTACATGTGTGGTTTTCTAAATACCCACTTAAGTTTGTAATATCATTATCAAATTTTTAAAATACATATTTGCAATATACCAAAACAAAGCCAGAAAAATTAATTACTTCATAGGCCTCAAAATATCAGAAAAATTAAAAATAAAATAAAATAAAACCTAACTCATTTAGAAGTCAAAAATCTTCTATAAAGACACTGAACTACTGAGAATTAGTAACACTTTAATATTAAAACCTACCCTAAGATCTCATTTTATACCATCTTCTTTGGTGTTAGCTAAATTTGGACTAAATGGTTTTTGTTTGTTGTTTTTACTGAAACAAACATTTTTAGGAAAAATGTTTTTGCCCTTTAGCCCAATCTAAATTGTGATTATTTTAAAAGTTGTGGGTCTGAAAGAATCACAGAGTCACCTTATCTTATTATGAAATAATTTTGTCACAACACAGAACTTAGTTTTTTTGGACTTGGCTTGACAGAAAATACAGTCAATCCTCATTATTCAAGGCTCATATTTGTGAATTTTCTACTCCCTAAAATTTATTTGTAACCCCCAAAAATCAATACTTGCAAAGCTTTCATGGTATCTGCGGACATGCACAGAGCAGCAAAAAAATGTGAGTTGCTCAACACACATGTTCCTAGCTGAAGTCAGGCAGGGCAATGTTCTGTCGCCTTGTTTCAGCTCTGATACTATAAAAGAGTATCCTTATCGTGGTCTAGTTAGTGCCATGCTTTTCCATTTTTGTGCTTCTTTTTGGTAACGTTGCTTTTAAAAATGAACCCAAATATACTGCTTCAGGGCTGTCTAGTGCTCCTGAGAGTGCAAGGACACTAAGATGAGCCTTAAGGAAAAAATACACATGTTAGAAGCGCTCCAGTCAGCATGAGTTACAGTGCTACTGGCCTTTGCCATAGGTTCAAAGTTAATGAATCAACAACATAAATTACATACGGCATCCAGTATTGATCAGTAGACAAAAACATTACAAAAACATTGTGACCAAAGGCTCACAGGAACCTAACCCCATATTTCCTACAGAAGTAGTTCAGTATTCACTAATTCAGTGTTCTCTGTAATTTTACAGAACATAACTGCTGCAAATAATCGAGAATCAACTCTATTCATGTGATGTGTTTCACTCTGAGTCTCCATTTCACTGTTTTGCTGATAACGCCCAGATATTTGCAGCCCTGGGATGTAAGAAAATGTAGAATAGAGAGAATCAATATTCATTCAGTCTCAACTAATAACATTTCAGGAGACAAGATGTTGTATCCCTATAGCCTTTGGAGACTGTGGGAAAAGCCATTTGCTTTTAGAGAGGAAACAACTGGTTAAACCAGTTGTTTAAACTGACTATTGCTCTCATTTGCTCATGAAAATCCATCCTGGATGCTGGGCTCTGAGAGGTTTGACATCAGGCTATCCTTCAGATGTCTGCCAAACAGGAGAAATGCAGAAGCAGTTTAACACCACAGCCTCCCTGATCCTCCCTGCTTCAGTGAAGAGCAAAATTAGCTTTCCGTGCTGCCACTTTTCCTTGCTATGTGTAAGTAAAGAAAGGGATTTGCTTACCAACACAGATACTCACCAAGGAAAATGTGCTGGTGGAAGTCATTAGTCAGTTCCCTAGAACAAAGGGGATTAAACGTTGGTTCTCCCACACATTACCTAGTCTATCCTTCTGGTTTTGATTTAAATAAAATGCAAAGGTGGGTCACACCCATTTACAAAAACTTTATCTTGTTTGTGTCAAATGAGTTACATAAAAATAAAACATATACAGTAAAGTTTCTGTAATATTAAAGAGTCCAGGCAAAAACCACAACACATGTCACATTAAGAATCAGAAGAAAATATTCAAGCATTTGTATTTGTATTGACATGTTATCAGAAAATAAAATAAAAATCTACTTTGAGAACGCTAAAGGCCCTCAAAAGACAGCAAAATTTGCAATGGAGCTAATTATTAGTGCTTGCAATGTTATTTTTAAATGTCTTCACCTGTTTTTCCTACCAATAACACAACCTTCCTCACTTTTCTCTTTGTTTCCTCCTTCCCTTTAGAGAAAAGTATGATATAATCGTAGGTCATATACTCATTCAAGAGGCCGTGCACAGAAATTAAGGTAGAGGACAAAAACATGGCTTAGAAGTCATAAAGAACAGGGTTGATATGCATATAGCAGCAGACCATGCAGAGATTAAGATGGTAAACAATAGAAGTACTTATCCTTTATCATCACATAAGAAGTACAAGTTAAGAATGAAATTTAGAGATGTGGCAAGTTTTAAAAAATAATCAAAAATAAGATCTTTGAGGATGAAAAAAATCACACAAATTGTTCTACTTCCTAAATACAGTTCTAAGTCAATATTAAACTGACAACCTACTGTGTCCCCAGTGGTTTCTTGAAACATATTGCCTTTTTTAAGCACAAAATGCAGAGTATTGGGGCACCTACTAGACTAGCTTTCCTGCTTGAGAGAGAGTGATATTTCACTGCCACAGCAAATTCCCCACATCCTCTAGAGGCATGAAGCAATTCAATTGTCTTGCACTTGGAATAAGGGCCATAGCCAAGGAATTTATGGAGTCAAAGTATGTTCTATTTTTCAACTGGCACATATCAGTATTTCCCAAGTGTACTTCAGGGAACACTAGACTCAAGAAATACTCAGCAAAGCCCAAATTCTGGCTCCAGCTGGGCACCCACACTCACCATGTGTCCTTCCCGGAGATTCAAAAACACTCCTAGCCTCGGAAATGGCCTGCAGAACGAAGCAGTTCTACTTTGTTTAACCCAGTGCTTCTTTCCATTTGGTCAATTAATGCCTCCTAACATTCCCTGGATTTGTGGAACACAATCTAGAAAAGACTCACCAATTCAACTCTAAAACACTGTCTCTAGGCAGCAAATGTATGCGGGCCTGCTGTCACTTAGCTGTGGCTTTACATGGCTTTGTAGTAAAATCAGTGGGCTGAAGGCAAATACAGCAAAGAAACAGGCACCGAGCTAGCTGTGCAGGGGAATAAAGTTTGCAGCAAAATGTGAAAAGATAGGTAAGATCAAGTCATCCCTATTCCCTCAAATCCTCATTTACCAGGAAAGATGTCAGACTGATAAGGGTGAATCTTGGTTTAGTGCCCCTCTCCCCAGTACAAGTTCCTTTGAGTCCTTGCTGCATAAAGAACTCCGAGCAGGGCGCAAGCTCAATCCACACCTAATCTTCTCCCAGGACCCTTCAGTATATCTAAGGCATTTGTTTTAACAGGGAGGCTCTCGTGAACCCACAAGGCTCTCATATTTGATAACTTTATCCTCCCATTCCCTATAGTCCCTGCCCACCCTCCCCAGCTCCACTTCTTTATGGAGACCCACGGGGGAAGGAGATTTTCAGCTACCTATGCATTGTTTCTCTTTTTAAAGCAACCATTTATATCAAAGATCACTGCCTCCCTGGCCTCTGACTGGGCTCAAAATCACTGTCTTCTGAAAGCAGAGAGGAAGGCTGAAATTCTGGGTGGGAGCTGAGGCTTCTGGGGTGCATGCATGATTAGAATATGAAGAAATCTGTGGCTGGCTCCTTTGCCTCAGGGTGTAGGGGTGGGAAACAGGAGGCGGGGTGGGGGGGGCAGAATCAAAGCAGAGTTCTTTTTTTTTTTATCAGCACAATAAAGCAACAGGGCGAGTGCATGAGGAAAATATTATTCTTCAAATGGCAAAAAATCAATGTCTAAATCAAAGGACGCAGGTGCCCTGAGGATGGCAGATACCTGCCCTTCCCCACCGCTTCCCAACCATAGGAGGGCAGGTCGACACAGAAGCAATTAGGAAAAACATTAATTAAGGAATTAAATATGTGTTAATCACTAAATACTTGGCAATTTATGTTTTAAGGAACAGTAATTAACCTGCAATTAGCTGTATTCCATGCAGGTTACCATTGTGATGTGTACCTGTAGCATACTATTCTACCATAAATAGTAAAAACTACACAAAATGACTACTGTGGCAAGAACACTTTACTCTGCTAAGAAACTTTTCAAAATTCTATAAATGTCTAACAATGTCAATATTAAAGCTAGAGGAAAAAACTGTGAAAGTAAGAGATGCCCCAAAAGACCTATTATGGTTATCAAAATTACACAGGACACTTGTGTCTAGATTGACTGAAAACTTTGCCTAGTCCAACAATTGCAGAGTTCAGATGCTGATCAAGATGAAAATTAACTCAGTATTTTGTAGCCAAAGCGAAGTGAGAAATGGACGTTCTGGAAGAAGGCCCCGAAGGTCATGGGAAATAGCCAACTGAAGAGCCCAACACAGCGGTCCCTGAACACAACCCAAGGGCACCTGGTCCTTGAGATGCAGTCAAACAAGTCCAGGGAAGGGAGAACTGCACGGACCCTCACAGAACCTCACCTTGCAGTGCTGTATGAGAGCAGTTCTGGAATGTTCTGACAGAAGGGAACTTGGTTCACTTTGTCTCATGCAGTGTTCCACAAAAGGATTTGTTCCTGCAACCCTTTTTCATTTAACACCTTTTGACATTCCACTAAACACATTTAGGAAGCGCCTTAGCAGGGAGAAAGCATCAACTATTAACTGGTTCCCTTTTTACCATCTTCCACAAATCTTAACAGTGGCTCAACAAACTGCCACCACTTCTTAAGAGGCTAGCATATCCCCAATGTGCTTTTCCTTTCATCTTCAACCCCTAATTACCCCTAATCACTACCCCCCACCCCGCTGTAATTAGGAAAGTGAGGCTCATAAAGTTTAAATCAGTTGCCCAAGCTTCTAAGTAAGCAGGGCTGATATTCAAATCCCATTCTTTGTAACACAAAGTGTATGTTCTTTTACTGTCCTCTGATGCTGCCCATGTGCAAACAATCTATAATATGAAATTCTTTTAAAAGAATTCATTAATCAATTTTCACTCATATCAAAACTACTTACTAGTGTGAAATTTGCTTATAGAAATAAAGTACTGCATGAAGTATTTTAACACATAAATATTTCAAGTATACATGAAACTTATATTAATATTTTAGAATTCTAGAATATATCCTGCAGCCTACGTAATAATTGTAGAGGTGGTGTCTAGAGGAAGCTGACTTCCTGTACCTTGAGAGAGGGCTTCTCAAAGGTGTCACCTCCTTTAGATGCCCATATCCTACTATCTTGTCTTCAGCTTTCAGGCCTAGAAACAGCCTGAGAATGCATCACTTGGATATTGAGTTTTATGCACCATGTTCACATAAGAAAATGTTACACACATGCATCCATGCACACATAATACTGGAAAAAAATATTTTAAAAAATTATATATATATATATTTTTTTTCTGAGACGGAGTCTTGCTCTGCCCCCCAGGCTGGAGTGCAGTGGCGCAATCTCGGCTCACTGCAAGCTCTGCCTGCCAGGTTCACGCCATTCTCCTGCCTCAGCCTTCCGAGTAGCTGGGACTACAGGTGCCCGCCACCACGCCCGGCTAATTTTTTGTGTTTTTTAGTAGAGACGGGGTTTCACCGTGTTAGCCAGGCTGGTCTCGTTCTCCTGACCTCATGATCCGCCTGCCTCAGCCTCCCAAAGTGCTGGGATTACAGGCGTGAGCCACCATGCCTGGCTTGGAAAATATATTTTTTATATTTTGGAATCAGAAATATAATAGTCAAAAACCAGAGTCACATTTTCAGGCCAGTACAGAACTCCTTATAAAGAAATCTATATGGGAAATTATATCAAAAGCAGACGGGCTCTTGCATGACTTGTATTTCTGAGAGCATCAGACTACAACAGGCATCTCCTCGGTACACGTGTGCTGGCCCCATGGACTAGGGACTGGATCTGCAGCCCAAGGAAGCCCCTCCCCTGGCTCAACTTCACAGCTTATTGTTTTTTTGTTTGTTTGTTTGTTTTGTTTTTTGTCCAGGCTTTTCTTCTGACCATCTCTAATTAGGCTGACACCTCAGGCCAGGGGTGAAAATTGGATTTGGTAGGTGTCTTCCTTTTACTTTGTATCTGTGAATACGGCCTGTCCTTCTTATCCCAACTGGGAAACCTCATTCAGGTCTTACATAGCGATTTTAAGGCCTGCAGTTCAGTGTCTGGGAAGTTTCCTGCTGACATCTCTCTTGCCGCATCTACAATGTGCCATTTACCTAATAGTTTATATTGCTATTAGGGCAATGATTTCAATTTGTTCACTGCCCAGCAGATAAAGGGGAAATAGTAAGGAAGTGCTACCTTAACTCTGTCTTTAAAAGTTCCAAGGCTGATGCTTGCTGGAAGTGCTCAGGAATTAAACAAACAAGTGGGTTTTCAGTAGATCTATACCCTTTACAGATGTTCATCAGGAGTTGGTAGTAGCCCACCTGCATGAGGGCGGCCAGTGTTAACAATATTTTTGCTCTGATCTTCTTCTTCCCCATTTTTGTTTCCTCAAACAGGTTTTTAGGAAAGTGGAGATTTAAAGTCAGGATGTGGTCTTTTTATTTTCATTATATACTTAATTCTTAGAACAAGTAGAATGGGAAAGGAGTGACTGATAAATCTAAGATTCAAAATAGTCCTGTTGAAACTAAAAGGCCAGATTACTGCTTTGGAGCTTTCTGTAGGTACCTAGCCATCCAGTCGTTAAACGTTTTCATGGATATTTGAAAAGAAGACCATGTACTTGTAATAACTGTTCTTTTCTCAAGTTTCTGCCTTGTGCTTTGACCTGGATTGCATTATTATTGTTTATGCAAAGAAAAAAAAGGAAAGCACAAGCTTCTCCTGTATATTTCCATTTCCATTTTAAAATAAAAATTTTCCCAACAACAACAAAAAAATAAAAACTTAGCAACACTGTATTAAAGAATCTCTACAAATCCATCTTTAAATTCAAAGTATGAAGCTATTCCTAATGAATCTATCAGTGCTATGAACTGAATGTTTGTGTACTCCCCAAGTTCACGCTGAAACCCTAATCCCAAAAATGGTGGTATTAGGAGGTGGGCCTTGGGGAGGCGATGGGGTCACGAGGGGGCAGCCCTCGTGATGGGAGTAGACCTTCATAAGAAGAGGCGTTGAGAGCTCTTGCTTCCCTGATCTCCCCCTAACTGTGTGAGGACACAGAAAGAAGATGACCATCTGCAAACCAGGAAGAGAACTTTCACCAGAATCTGACGATGCTGGCACCCTGATCCTGGACTTCTCAAACTAGAAATGTGAGAAATATTGTCTGTTGTTTAAGCCGTACAGTCCTGTGGTATTTTGTTACTGCAGCACAGCAGACTAAGATATCAATGAAGCAATACATTCAAAAATGAACCAAAAAGCTATGAGAAAAAACTTCTAACTTAATTTGGCAAATCATTTACTGCTCAGTAAAGTGTGAGAGATGACAGTGAAAAGTGAGAGGGCTTAAAGGTTAGGAGCAGAAAAGTTCACAATTGGGAAGGTGAAATATGTTATCCAAAGGTGCTCAAGATAACTAAGAATTCACTGAAAATGACAATGGCCTGAAATATATGGGACCATCTTACTCTCAATGTAGTTTAACAGTTCCTTTTTAAAGTCTGGTCTTCCAAGACTGTTCATAAACCGCATCATTCCTTTAATGCAGCTGACTGAGGTAGGGATATAAAAGGCAAAACAGAAATTCCACGTCTGACTGCAGCCAAGGCCACACTAAACCAGCACACTGTGGCTCTGGAGGCTGTGATGGTCTCAAGAGAGCCCATTCTAGAGGTTTTGTGTGGACACTGCTAAGGCCCAAGAGAAGAAACTCAGGGAAAACATGAGCAGGACATACCTTCTGATCTCAACTAGGAGTGCTGTCCACTGGCCTCAATCCAGCAGACAACTGGAGACTGAGGAAGAACCTAGAATAGGTCCCAGAGGGGCAGTGGGAACATTCCAGATCCCTGTCTTCCCTACTTTGGGAAAGGCTCCTCCAAAAGAAGGTTTTTAATCACATTCAGCTTCTCAGCCTAGGCCACCATACAAAAACCTCTGGAGGCCTAGCTTGGCCAAACCCAGTTCTACTGATTGCCTTTCTTTTTTTTTCCTTTTTTGAGACAGGGTCTCGTTCTGTCTCCCAGGCTGGAGTGCAGTGGCACAATGTCAGCTCACTGCAACCTCCGCCTCCCTCGTTCAAGGGATTCTTGTGCCTCAGCCTCCCAAGTGGCTGGGACTACAGGCACGCACCACCATGCCCAGCTAATTTTTGTATTTTTAGTAAAGATGGGGTTTCACAATGTTGACCAGGCTGGTCCTGAACTCCTGACCTCAAGCAATCCACCTGCCTACCTGCCTCAGCCTCCCAAAGTGCTAGGACTAAAGGCACGAGCCATTGCGCCCGGCCACCCACTTGCTTTTTAACCCTATGAAACGCATTTCCTAAGTTTTGTCCCAGAGGCCATATGCTTTAAACTACTGATTGGTCACCAGTACATTTATATAAAAAGCATGTGTTTATTAAATAGGATATTTTCCTTCTGGAGGAAAAACAAATTTTTACTTTTTGTTTTATAAATAAAAACAGTACATGTACGTTGGGGAAAACTGAGAATATAACAGATGGCCAAAAAAAAAAAAAAAATTACCTGTTATCCCACTAGCTAGAGAGATTTTGCTTTCTTTTTTCCTTATTTTTATTTTTTTTTCTTGAGGCAAGGTCTCACTCTGTCACCCAGGCTGGAGTGCAGTGGCATGACCACGACTCACTGAAGCCTCAACCTCCCAGGCTCAAGCGATCTTCCAGCCTCCGCCTCCTGAGTAGCTGCAACTACAGGCGCACGCCACCATGTCCTGCTAATTTTGTTTTGTTTGTTTTTTTTTTTGGAGACACTGGATTTCGCCATGTTGCCCAGGCTGGTCTTAAACTCCTGGACCCAGGTGATCCTCCCACCTCGGCCTCCCAAAGTGCTGGGATTACAGGCTTGAGCCGCTGTGCCCTGCCAAGATACCACTTTCTTATTTATTTCAGGATATATTTCAGTCTTTATTAGATTTTTTAAACTTAAAAATAGAATTTAATGTATTGCTTTATACCTGTTTAATCCATTTAACAACATAACCTTAAATGTATCATTAAATTTTCTTCCATAACATTATTCTTAATGGCTGCAAAATAAATTTTTGTATTGAGGTAGCATAAATTAACAAATCCTCTATTGTTGGAAAAATACTGTTTCTGATTTTTCTTTACTACAAATAAGCTGCTATGAATATCCCAGTAGTTAATTATTTGCAATCACTCTTCATTACTTCTTTAGGATAAATTCCTAATAGTGGACTGCTAGATTTAAGCATATCTAAATTTTTTAACAATTTTAAAACTTACTGCCAAAGTACATACTCTAAAAAGATCTTAACAATTTACACGTGTACTCACAGAGCTTTCCCTATGTCTTCATTTCCATTAAAAAAAAACAGCACATTTACTTGTCACTCATTAAATCCAAGAAATTGTTGTAGGTATATGCCTACAAAGATAAATTAAGCAAGAAATTTACAGCCCATTTATTCATCAGTCCAGGGAGAGAGAAATTGGGGTTGATGGATCTTAACTCATAAACACCAAAGCTGCGGAATGGATTACTGGATGCTGTTCACGCCCATTTTGAAGACAAGCAGCCCTGGAAAGCCCTAGCTTTCCCTTCCCTATGTCTAGCCAAGCACCTCAATTAAACATGAAAAATGATCTTAGATGCATGTTCCAGCTGGCTCCTGTCTGAGCCAAAGGAATTAAAGAAAGAGAAAAGCAAAATATTGCAATCCTCTTTATTCCTCCTCGTAGTTGGCCATTAATTGAGTATTCTCAATACTGTTATTTTTAAAAGATGCTGTGGACAAAAAAGAAAAAGCTCTCCAAATGCCCATTGTCACTAATTTCCCACTTTGATCCTAAGTTAGGATGCTCTTGTGTCACAGGCATCCCCCACAGAAGGGCAGACAGGACGTGACGTCAGAACTGCTTTGGTACCACTTCTGAATGTCCATGGGCCTCCGCCCTTCAGTTACTTTAAACAGGAACTCAAAGCAGTTACTGCAGGTCTCCACAGAGCCCCCAAAATAACAGGACAGGCCTTGTGGCAGTGCCTCTGTGACAAGGACTCCATCTACATCTGGTACTTTCTTCCTGTTGCTTACATGGGTAGAAGCAGGGACCTGCCCCTCACTGGCTCGTCTCCACAGGGCTCATCTCTTATGACTAATTTACTCCTGAGACCCATTTGCAGAGGGTGTCTTCTTTTAGACTCAGGTGCTATGCCTTTCTGCGTCACATATGGCCAACTTAATATAGAAACTAAAATATCCAGCTGGGCACAATGGCTCATGCCTGTAATTCTAGCACTCTGGGAGGCTAGGGTGGCAGGATCACTTGCGACCAGAAGTTTGAGACCAGCCTGGGCAACATAGCAAGGCCCTGTCTCTACAAAAAAAATATAAAAAATTAGCCCGACAGGTGGCATATGTCTATAGTTCCAGCTACTTGGGAAGCTGAGGTGGGAGAATCACTTGAGCCCAGGAGTTTGAGGCTGGAGTGAATTGTGATCACAACACTGTACTCCAGCCCGGGTGATGGAACGAGTCCCAGTCTCAAAAAAAAAAAAAAAAAAAAGAAAGAAAGAAAAGAAAATATATTTGCAAACCTCGTAGATAGCATTTCTTGCCCTCCTACAAGTGACTGCTTTTATTTTCTTAAAACAATACATGCCAGGCATAAACAAATTTTGAATTGTATTTTTTACTAATTTGACAAAGCCTTAAGACACTCCTTATCAAATAGCATAGGTTTTTCTTGCACTGTTATAAAAATTTATTTATTTATTTATTTATTTATTTAAATTGCAGATTCAGGAGCAACAGGTGCAGGTTTGTTACCTGGGTAAATTGCATGATTCTGAGGTTTGGAGGTATGATTAATCCCGCCACCCAGGTAGTGAGCACAGCACCCAAAAGTTAGTTTTTCCACCCTTGCTCCCCTCCTTTTTGTATTCTCTAGTGTCTACTATTCCCATCTTTATGTCCATGTGCACCCAATGCTTAGCTCCTACTTATAAGTAAAAACATGCAGCATTTGGTTTTCTGTTTTTGCATTAATTCGCTTGGGATAATGGCTTCCAGTTGCTGTTAAAGACATGATTTCATTCTTTTTTATGGCTGCACACTATTCCATGGTGTGTATGTACCATGTTTTTTTTAATCCAGTCCACCACTGATGGACACCTAGGTGGATTCCATGTCTTTGCTATTATGAATTGTGCTGTGATAAACATTCTACCAAAAAAACACCTGAACTCATGTAATTGATTTTCCTTTGGTTATATACCCAGTAACGGGATTGCTGGGTTGAACAGTAAGTCTCTGTTCAGTTCTTTGAGAAGTATCCAAGCTGCTTTACAAAGGGGCTGAACTAATTTACAATTCCACCAACAGTATAGGATGAGAGTTCCCCTTTCTCCACAACCTTGCCAACAAAAATACAACAACCTTTTCTGATTATAATGATATAACAATAATTTATATTTTTAGAAATTAGAGGATGCTTCAAAATATGTAATAAAAAGAAAGCACATACCTGATAAAAGTTAGGCCAGAAAGTACTAATGGCCAGTTCTGCCCTGTTCCATGTACGTGTTGGGTCTCCAGATATATTCCAGATAGGATTCCCCAGTGGCCCGTTATTGACCTTCACGTAGACATTGAGTAACCCCGGAGGAGAATTACTCTTGCTGGACACAAAATAGTGAAAATCGATGCAGTGGGTGTCATTTTCTTTAAGTTGGGGTAAGAGCAGATGGGCTCTCTGCCCCTCAGGTCTCCCAGAGGCATTCACCAGCATGAAAGAACCTGCAAAAACAAAATCAAGGAGAGTCATACCCTGAAACACTACTTTCTGGTTATCTCTGAAAACCCACCACCATTTACATGGGTTGGCACTGCAATTCCATGTCTTACTTAGGCTTAAACTGCCATTTCTTTCATTCCTATTTCATATATCACCTCCTCCTCCTCCTATCATCCCCCTATATGTTCTCAAGAGTGCACATAGTATTAATGGAAAATTCCCTGGATGTTACTGTAATTTGACTTCTAAATAACAGAAATGTAGCATAATGTTTGTAGACTCGCCTTAGGTCTAGCAGTCAGGAGTCACAGGTGATTATTTAAAATAAAAATTAAAATTCCATATTTAAAATGCATGTCCTCATTCACACCAACTGTGTTTCAAGTGCTCAATAGCCACGTGTGACAAGTAGCTACCACACTGGGCAGCACAGATACAGAGCATCTCCATCCAGCAGAAAGTTCTACTGAACAGCACTGTCCCATCATGTTAGCAATACTCAGTAATCACTCTGTATAACCTACAGAAAGACAAAAGATTGGGTGGGCTGTGCATCTTAGGGTCATGATATTGGCCCTATCAGTTCCCTGCTGTCAATGTAATACGATCCTCTTGCACTTCAGCACCAGTACCCCACCTCCATCACTGGAACAACTGACTTCTCCTTGACAGTGGAGGTGTTCTCACAACAAGGTGATGACTTAGGCAATCATTGTCCCAACTGAAGGATGATCATTCTAAGAAGTCTCCCAAGCTCTTTGGATCTTGACCCCAATGGCCCTAACCTACCCATGAGTGTTGAGGAGCTTCCAGATGGATTCAAGCTTTCCAGATACCAAGCACTTGAGCCTTCCCCATATGAATTTTATATTTCACACAGTAAAAGATAAAAGCAAAATGTTCTAAGATACAAGGGAAAATAGGCTATCATAGGTCGGCTTTAGCACAGAGAAAAAATGCGTTGAAATTCTAAGGAGGAAGTACACCTGAACTTGGAGTATAAAAATGAAAAAAATAAAAATACTACACAGATGGGTACCCTCATTGTGAATCACAATGTTCAAGGTGTGTATATATGTTAATATGTGTTTATTGTCTACCCACACATTATCAGTAAACACACACATACACAGTACTAGAAAATGTATGGAATTTCTGTCTTGTTTACATGCTGTGATTGCCTAAACAGCAAAACAAGAAGACCACTTTTTTATAGTAATTCCCAAAGAATGACTGTAAGTATCAAATGGAAAACACAGATGTAGATATCCTTCACCGATTAAGAGGTTGTTGTTAAAGGATCTATATTATCATATGCTTTCTTATGGTTGCTACCTTTACAGCTATGAGGTGAGCCAGGTTTAACACCATTTATGATAAACAGGAATGGGGTCACAGAGAGATTAGAAGCAGCTTATCTAGGTTTTAGGATGAGTTAGTGGCAAAACCAGAACTTTGAGCTTCTGAGTTTCCAGCCCATTACTCATTATGCCACACTCCAGTAACCCCATGTTTCTTCATGTGCTTTTTGAACACATATGAAAAAAATACCCTTTCACAGCAGTGAAGGGAAATTATAGTAGCTATTTTAAAACAGAGCAATTTTTCAAGCAATGAATGTTATGTACCTAGAGATACAAAAGCCAAGTCACAAGCGAACCTATCTATGAAATATAACTTACCTATGAAATATATTTCAGCATTAAGGAAGAACTTTAACTGTCATTTAAGAAAGAGTTAGGGGCAGAGAAAGAACAAGTGACGAGAGTATCATTGAAATAATTCAGGTTAGTTATTGTTTACAAATGTAAAAAATCTTCAAAACATGCAGGGTTGATGAACCCCATCACAAATCCAGAGTAGGACGTTCCTGTGTATGAGTTACAGATTGTGTTTTCCTGCTCTTAGTGAAATAGAAGCTGATTTACGCCAGATTCTATCACTGGGGGCTCTGTTATCTACAACAGTTACCACATATATTCTTACTGGTGGAACTGAGGCATGACATGTTCTTGAGGTCACGTCTGAATGAACAAAACCTTGAGTATGGCCATATTGCCAAGAATATTGTATCTCTCATTGTTCCCATCACTTAAGCTTGGGCAAGCATGGGTGGAAAGCACGGCAATATACACAGGACGGCAAAATAAGTGTTGCCCACATCCTGTGAAGCACTCAGAGGGGCCTCCTTTCACATATTTACATAAACTGGGTACCTTTCTACCATTACTATTGAGGAAATCACCCAGTTTTCCAAAACTGTTATTTTACTAGCTACACAGCCTGCCTCCAATGCTAAATCCACTCTGCTCCATTCCAGCATGAAACGCTCTTACACTCTTGTGTCTAAAGTACACAAGAATTTTTATGTTGAGATCCAGGTGAAATTCAGGTATAATCTAAGTTACTCAAGTGATCCTAGCTTTTATAGTCCTTTCTCCTCCTTTTTTCCCTGTTTGACTAAGAATAGTCTATTTTGCTTTGAGGCATGCTTCTGTAGTGCAGATTAGCTCACAGAGGATTACTAGACAGGGGAGTGACATCCCTATTACACACAAGTCCTCTTGGTTTATGTGCAATTTTTTGCAGGACATTCATGTTGTGAAGTGATGAGGGGCAACTGTCCTCTCAAATAAAGGGAAAGCTTTATCAGTGCATGATGTCTTTTAAACAAAGCTGAAGATCCTACAGAAGTGGATCTTTCCTCAATGCAAGGAGTGGCAAGAAGGGGGTTTGGTGGTTTCATTCCTCTTTCCACTCCTAAGCTGTCTCTGAAACTGTAAGAACGGGTGAAGAACTGTGAAGCCTCTGCCCCCTTCCTCTGTGTTTAAAAAGGACAAAAAAAGAAAAGGACTGATGAAGAAGACAAACCTCAGATCATATTTTTACGTTCACAGCAAGTAGTCTCTATTAGAAGAGAATGACTTCGAGGACTTCTATGGAGAGTGGGAAGAAGTGGAGGCCTTGGGTTCAGGGTCTGGGGTTCAGGGCCGAGGATGGTCTCATGGGGTCTGTGCCAGAGTGGAGTTCAGAGAGCCAGCATTTCTATTAGTTTTGTCAATGTTTTTGTTCACTTGCCAGCTACAAAGCTGCATAGATTTGGAAGGGTCAGCCCCAACCCTGTTCTTCTCACAAGATCTGCTATTTTTCTCTCTCCTTTTTTTTTTTTTTTTTTGAGATGGAGCTTTGCTCTTGTTGCCCAGGCTGGAGTGGAATGGCGTGATCTCAGCTCACTGCAACCTCTGCCTCCTGGGTTCAAGCGATTCTCCTGCCTCAGCCTCCTGAGTAGCTGCGATTACAGGTGCCTGCCACCATCCCTGGCTAATTTTTTGTATTTTTAGTAGAGACAAGTTTTCACCATGTTGGTCAGGCTGGTCTTGAACTCCTGACCTCAGGTAATCCACCCACCTCGGCCTCCCAAAGTGCTGGGATTACAGGCAAGAGCCACCGCGCCTGGCCTAAGATCTGCTATTTTCAGCATGTGATTTTGTGAAATTCATGAGAGGCTTCTCAAGTGCAGGGGCAGGGCTTTGGTGGAAGTGCAGACTCTATGCACAGTCTTCCTATGGCAGGGGTTCAGGTCCTTGGGAGGCAATTCTGTCTGGACTGCCCCCATGGTCACTAGCACAGCTAGTCTCTCCCAACTGATCTGGAAATCAATTAAGCAGCACTCAGATTTCAACACTCATGATCTTTTAGAGGAAAAGTCTCTGCCGAGCACCTTCCCCTGCGGTACACTCCTCTGTGAGATTCCCTTTTTCCCTTCCTCTACAGTCTCCCAATTGGTGTATCTATGCAGCCTCGTAATTAACCAAGAATGCATACAAGGCAAGCGGGACAAAGCCTGCCACAAAACACAAGCCCAGCAAATGCTCCTGACTTTCATTATGATGACTTTAGCTCCTCAACCCTCCTAAATGTATGGCTTTTTAAAATTATGTGGCTCTTTTGTAGAGACAGGGTCTCACTCTGTCCCCCAGGCTGGAGTGCAGTGGCAGGGTCACGGCTCATAGCAGCCTCGACCTCCTGGGCTCAAGTGATCCTCCCATTTCAGCCTCCCGAGTAGCTGGGATCATAGGTGTGCATCACCACACCCTGCTAATTTTTTTTATTTTTTATTTTGTAGAGAGAGGGTCTTACTATGTTGCCCAGGCTGGTCTCTAACTCCAAGATTAAAGCAATCTTCCTGCCTCACCCTCCCAAATGTTAGGATTACAGGTGTGAGCCACTGTGCCCAGCTGGAATTCTTTACCATTTATCTCTATTTCCCCCTGTTCACCTCACAACTCTCCTGGTCCTACTATAATTCACCTAAGTGGTAATTTTTAAGTTTCCTTTCTTTACGAGAGAAGAACATTAGTACTGAGATAACACAAAACCTTCAACTCAATTAATCTTCCCCTTACGTTTTTGGGGAAAGGGTATCTTTATTTCAGTGTGTGGCCATCAGGACTTAACTCACAGCTTTAAAGTACAAAAGGTGACGTTTCTATCCACACTCGTGTTTCCTGACAGTGGTGTACTATTATGTGCCAATGAGTTTACAGAAGCAAATATGAAAGTCTAGCAACCTGCAGTAAAGTTACAGTTGGCAGGAGGGAGAGAAGCGTTGCTTCTTAGTTCGTTTTTATCACCTATCTGCTATGAAGGTATAAAGTCAACTCACCAACCACTGTTTAGAGAATTACAGAATTCAAAGCATTTATATTCAATTTTAGACTATTAAGTCTGTTTTTTAAACTATCCCTATATGGCTGAATGTTTAATTTTCACCTTCTACTTAAATGTTTTGACTGCGAGGTAATGCATTTTCAAAGAGTAATTGGGTCTCCCTCTGTAGTTACTTCCTTACAATTCTTTCCTCCTACAAAAAGCATTCCAGCTCGGTAAATTTTTAAAAAATCATAAGTCAAATTAGCATAGAAATTCCGTTTGTGTTCAGATAACAAAACACCCTTAAGTCACTAGTATATAAGTAGAAAATATACCATTGCAGGCAAATGAAATGAGCTCTGCATGATGGAGTCAGCTTCAAAAAGGGACAGCCTTTAGATGCAGACTTAGAAGCTTCTTAAGAATAATTATTTTGGTTTCCCCAAAAAGGAAAACTCTTTGATAAGAACATGCAATGTTCACATTCTCAAATCTCTGGGTGAATTAAATTTAGCTAATCATATCCATTGGCAAAGGCTTTTGATTAAACTATCTTCCATCATTGTTTGTGACAGCAGTAATAGCTGCACAGAATTATTCCTTTCTAACCCATCATTAAAATTTGCATTGGTGTGTTTGGAGCTCTAGATTTGTCAAGGCTGAGAAAACTACATGAATTCTCTTCCAAGTGTATTTGAGAAACTTTGCAAACAACAACAACAAAAGAATATTTTCCATTATCCAGCAGGAAGAAAGAGTTACATGGCTTCTTCAATACCTTGGCTTACAGAGAAGCAGCATTTTGTGAACTTTAAAGCTATTATAAAATTCACTTTTTAAACTTCTTAATTTTAGCAAAAGCCACAGATTATTGGTCTTTGCCTCCCTTTGGCTGTTTTGCCTTTTTCTTGTATGACCATGCCTTTAAATTTGTGGATTTAGAATACGAGAGGCAAACAAAATGTTAACAAGTTCCATCACTGCAGGCATATCTCCTGACTCTAGTTTATGGGGTTATTTGTGCTTCATCTGACCTATGCAGATACAACCAGTTAGAACAATTCAGTTCACTAGAGCAGCACTTCTCAAACAACCTGTAATGAAAAACCAGTTGTTGTTGTTGTTTTTTTAAAAAAAAAGTCCAGTGCATCTCAGACCAATTTATATAAAATACAATAAACATGAATTGCTAGAAAAATGAAATTGTTTAGTCACACAACATGGTAGCCCCAGATTTGTTATTATTCGATGAAATAAAATTATTCTGTCCAATTCCTATAAAAATTTTCTAAAGACTTGCTCTCAGTTTCTGTACTGGTCAGGGACCAGAAACAATGAGTGGGCCAGCTCTGATCTGCCGACCATACTGAGTAGCATAGGCTTAAATTTATAGCAAAGAGTAAACAATATAGCATCCTTGGTACCCAAATATACATTTTTCCTCAACAGTAGATGAGGAAAATAGAAAGAAAAGAATGAAAAAAAGAAAAATCTGCTTTCTTAACCCAAAGGTAAGTTATAAAAGCCAACCCCTTTGACTATGAAAGAACGTTGCAGAAGAAAATGAAGAGGGAAAGTGGGAAGCAAGTGGACACACATGGTCATGGTGAATGGAAAGGCCGCACCCAGGCTCTGAATATAGAAAAGACCCGGCTTCAAGGAAAGGAGAAAATAAAGGGTGCCAATAGGCCACGGCACATGGAATCACCACGTACATCTGCATGTCTTAAGGAGAAGGGAAGAGGGTATGGGAACAAAATGGGCCACCAGTGCCTAAGCCAGGTGCTCCATGAACTTGATCTAATTAAATCCTCACAACAATGAAGCTCTGAAGAAAGAGAGAGCAGGGTGAACCCACTAGAGGACAAGTGAAAGCATCGGATAGGGCCAAGGGGAATGCAAAGTTTTTACCTTCAAACTGCAAAGGCAGTGCTCCTAAGACTAATATTTTTCAAACATTTTGACTAACTCAGTACAAAATAATAGGTTGTACTTCCCCCGCTGCCCTACTCCAAGACGGAGTTTTGCTCTTGTTGCCCAGGTGGGAATGCAATGGCACAATCTCGGCTCACTGCAACCTCTGCCCCCTGGGTTCAAGTGATTCTCATGCCTCAGCCTCCTGAGTAGCTGGGATTACAAGCACGCACCACAGTGTCCAGCTAATTTTTGTATTTTTAGTAGAGACGGGGTTTCACCATGTTGGCCAGGCTGGTCTCAAACTCCTGACCTCAGGTGATCCACTTGCCTCAGCCTCCCAAGTGCTGTGATTACAGATGTGAGCCACTGCGCCACGCCAATATATTGTTCTTTACATTTCAGCATACATGTGTAAAGCGACATGTCTCTATATACATTTACCTACACACACACATACCCAGGCTTTCATTAAAAAAAAGTGTATCACTACGCTTCTAACCATGTGTATATATGTACTGCATGTACATTTTCTATTCTAACTCAATTGCATTTTGCAAAATCAAATCAATTCTGGCTGCAACCTACAACTGACATCAGAGCCCACAAATGCTTTAAGACCATAATGCAACTCCTCCCAATAATCAAAACCACTGTGCTCTGCTTCCTAAGAAAGCTTTTCATTTTTAATTTGTCCTTTACACTTTGATCTCATCCCCTGATTATCATAATACCAGGTTACACCCCTCCTCCAACTCCCTCAGTCAGTACTGACACAGCTCCTAAAGAATATGTCTCCAGAAATTTCCTGAAATAGGGAAGAGGAAGGCCTGTGGAGAAATAAATGAACTACGGGAGCAAAGCTCAAAGGGAACAAAGCCTCTGCAGGGAGGTGCCACCATCGCCCTAAAAATGTTTATTAGCACCCATTTCAGTCTGATGAAACCACAGTCTCCAAGCTGCATTCACATTCTGCAGACCAGATATCATATACCCCTCCTAAGCTACTGCCTCTTCTATGCCCTTCCTACAAACATAAAATACTTATTTCTCAGCCACTAGGGAATAAGACATGAATAACAAAAATTCTCTCTTCTCCCAAATGACACATTTTCTTTCCGTTTGCCCTGTCTCTTCTTGCCTTCCTTGTGGATTCCCAACAACTACTGAAAAAGACCATTTGTTAGTTGTATTAATTTTTGCCCCATTCATAACATGCTGGTGAAAACACAGTAAGATAGCAAAAAGAAGTAATACTGTATCACAGGGAAGCTGAAGTAAAACTCTCTAACCAACTGCACATCCCTTTACTCTCTGATATGGCTTGGCTGTGTCCCCACCCAAATTACATCTTGAATTGTAGTTCCTATAATCCCCACATGTCGTGGGAGGGTCCCAGTGGGAGTTAATTGAATCATGGGGGTGGTTACCCTCATGTTGTCCTCATGATAGTGAGTGAGTTCTCATGAAATCTGATGGTTTTATAAGGGGCTTTCCCCCCTCTGCTTGGCACTTCTCTCTCCTGCCACCATGTGAAGAAGGATGTGTTTGCTCCACCTTCTGCCAGGATTCTAAGTTTCCTGAGTCCTTCCCAGTCACGCGGAACAGTGAGTCAATTAAACCTCTTTCCTTTAAATACCGAGCCTCAGGTGTTTCTTCATAGCAGTGTGAGAATGGACTAATACACTCCCTCACCAGGGACAGCAGCTGATGGGATCATCCTGGCATGGATCATTCTACAAATCATGCCATTTAGTTCACGGTACTCTGTTCTACTTGAGAGAATTCCACATCAATCTAGGTGCTACAAAATTAATAAGCACAGCTCATATACCTCAGATGTGCTTATAACCTTTGCTTTAAGACATTTATATTAAATACCAAAAAGATATTCAATTGTCAATTTAGTGATTCACAGCACAACTGAATGGCTATTTTTATTATTCATAAAAATATTGAGCTGAAGAAAAATATATTATTTCACCTTAACTAGTCACTTTTAGCCATGGCAGGATTCATCTGAGCACCCATTATGTATTGGGGCACTTTGAGAACTACAAACGAGACAAACTTGGACCTATTCCTCCAGCAAGAACTTCACAGTTTAGTTGTATATCATATTTTAAGTTGTTTTCATTGAGCACAGAAAGAATAAAAAGAGATTCACAGAATTAGCAAATCAGATCATTAAGTTCACCAACAGTTACATAAGTAACAACCAGAAGTGGCTGTAAACTTTATGGATTTAGGACCATCAATCTTAAAAGGGACTTGTGAAACACAGTTATCATAAGAGACAAAGCAGTATTGGAAGAGGCTCACTGCAGAGAGGAAACCCGGCGGGTTCCGTAGTAACAAGCAATGTGCTCTCCTTTTATAAGAAAAGGGAAGCTTTAATGAGAACTAAATTGTATTACAGTGTGTCATTTAGACAAACTGCTTCAGTGACTTAGGTAGAAAATACTAGGTGTGAGCTTTGTAATTTATAAGTAAAAAACAAACACTGAGTAAAGCAAACACAACCTTTTAACTATCTGATGACGCTAATGACTGTCTCTCAGGAAATGAGCCACACATACAACAATTGAGTAGTGACAGGTTGACTATTTAGAACGTTCTAAAGAGACTGTTTAATTTCCCATACGTCAAGTTTTTCATTGATTGACATCTTTAGAAACGGGTTAGTTTCTGTTGTAAATCTCAGAATGACATAAGCCATCACAATATAAGCTTCCATTTATTTTTCCCCTAAATTAGTGTTGATTCAGAAACCTTTTTTTTCCACATGTGAAAAAAAAGCCTATGCTACTCAGTATGGTCTGCAGATCAGAGCTATCTGGTGATAGTCTACCAGCTAAACTATGACTTGCCTTAAGAAGAAATTGTGCAGTTAAAGCTTTTACATAAAATGCAGGCCAAACTTAAATATTTTAAAGGTCTGTCTTTGACACATTCAAACACTTGCTAGTGGTACTCAGAAGAAGCTTGCTAAATCATCCTTTGTCCTAAAAAACAGTTCAAAAGACTCCAAGGGTTCTGTTGACATCCCTGATTGACAGCTCCCCACATTCCTGAAGAAGAAGCCAAAGGATGTTTCATTAGCCCAACTAGGGTCAGAAACCAGAGTCATGCAGGAATTTTCACTGCTTGATCAGAAGGCAGAAAGAAGGAATGGTCAAAACTTAACAAGGTGAGTCAGCGGAGAAAATGAAACGGTGTCCACATTAAACTAACAACACAGTATCAAGTTTATAAATTATCAAAAGTCTGGAACTTAAGTAATCTGTTGGATTAATTAACCAGAAAAAGCATCAAAATACCAATAAATAATTAGCAAATAATATGAAAAAGCAATCTGCATTAGCAGAAATACAATTAGAATGGAGATGTCTGGGAAAATAGTTATCTTACCACTAAACCAAGAAATTTAAATTAAAGCAAATGCTGGGTATAATTTTAACATGGATAAATTTCTTAATTACATAAACATTTCAACACTATATGCTTGTGAGGTTCTGGTGAAGCTCCTGCAAGGGTTCAGGAAAGAAAGAAGCAGGGGATTTTATCACACACAGCATCCCAACAGCAGAGGCCACAGAGAGAGTCACACTCCTTGCTAAGAGCAGGCTGGTAGATAAATCTCACCTTACAAAACTTGCTAGTTCTGTGACCTTATGAAAATCACTCTCAATCTGAGTCAGTTCGTCCATAAACTCAAAAACAAACAGTGCCTACTGTGAAAGAATTGGACTAAAGCAAGCAAAGTACTCTGGACTGTGCTGGGCAGGACCTGAGGAGGGCTCCCTGAGCTTGGGAGGAAAAGCTAAGCTCTGTAGCCAAACAACCTGAATTAGGATCTTGACTCAGTCACACCTTGTATGTCCTTGAGTAAGTGAACTAACTCTTTTTTGCAAGTTTCCTAATCAAAGAGGTGGTTGAATAAATTAAATAAGGTAAATAACGTAAAATACTTCTTAAAAGGGTGACTGGCATAGAATAGATATATGTCAAAATTCAACCTTGGTCCTAGTTTTTATCCAAATGTATTTGAACTTAGCCTAGAAGACAAGATAACAGAGTTCTTACTTCAAGGAAATTTCTTACACCCATAAAACTTATGTGTATCAATGATCATGTGATTACACAGGTTACCAACATCCATCTTTAAATCAGCATAACAAGGTCAGTAATACAAACTAGGCATGGCACTTGAATTTATCTTCAATATCTAAACATGAATTTTCAAATATAAATAATCATTCTAGGTGCAACGTGGAGTGAAAAATCTCCTAGTGTGATTTAAATGCTTAGATGCTACCAAGTCTGTTAAATTATAAATATATATATTTAATTATAAGAGCAAAAGGATACAATAATTAATGGTGATTATGAAAGCTGCTAATTATACTTATAAAACCAATTATTAAAAACTTTCAAACCATTAAATACATACCTATATTAACAATTAATATGGGAACTGATAATAGCTAACACTTACATGATATTTAATACGTGCTGAGCATTCTTCCAAATGTTTTACATATATTAACTCTTTTACTCATTACAGACAAGGACAAAGCCCAGGCATAGAGGGGTTAAGTAGCTTGCTCAAGATCATGTAGGTTGTAAGTGGTGGAGACAGAATATGAACCTCAGGGAAATGTGCTCTGGACTTTGTGCTCTTAAGCATGATACTAAGCTGCCTCTCAGTTTAAGGGGCAGCACATTCGTTAGATAACTTCAGGAGGAACATTATATCCTTGTAAGTATATATATAAATAATATCTAATTTTATTCATAAACCTAAGATAGCAGAGCTAAATAAACCTAAGATAGCAGAGAAAGGAACAACATGTGAACATGCTCACTACCACGGGGGCAGGTCCAGGCTAGACTGCTGGAGGACAGGAGACAATGTGGAACAGGATTCAGCCTTCCCAGTTAGGACCAGCTGATCTGACAGCTGACTGCAGATGCAAAAGTGAACCCAGCCAAGATCAGCCATGCATGGCTCAGATCAGCTGAACCATTCCGCTGAGCCCAGCCCCAACTGCTGACCCATAGAATTATCAGCTATGAGTGTTGTTTTAAGACAAGCTTGAGGGTGGATTCTTACTCATGTGTATTTTGAGCATTTTTATAATAAAAGTTTTAAATGTTTTTTTTAAAGTTTTTAAAAGAGCAAACAATATCTAAATGACCTGAATTTTGGATCATGTTATATCATTGAGAATGCATTACAGAAAATTAATATGTCTTTCTTGGGTACTTGATTGGACATGTGATTTAAAAAAGGATAACCAATTTGAAAATTTTATTTGACTAAACCAATTTTTTTAAATCACCTAATGAGTTTATATCAATACAGACATTTTGAATTTCTCACACACACACATGCACACACACACACACACACACACACAGTCATGCATCACTTAAGGACATTTTGGCGAAAGATGGACCATATACACAATTGCAGTCCCATAAGATTGTAATACTCTAATTTTACTGCACCTTTGCCATGTTTAGATACACAAATACTTACCATAGTATTCCAGTTGCCTACAGTTATTCAATACAGTCACATGCTATACAGTTTGTAGTCTAGGAGCAATAGGCCATACCACATAGCCTAGGTGTGCAGTAGGCTCTACCATCTCGATTTGTGTAAGTGCACTCTATCATGTTCGCATAATGAAAAAAAATCGCCTGACGATACATTTCTCAGAATGCAGCCTTGTCATCAAGCAATGCATGACTTTATTACAGGTATATACACACATACAAATATACAGGGAGAGTGACCAGGATAGAGAGAAAGGAAGAGGCAGGGAGGAAATGGTTTTTACAAACAAATTTGCTGAAAAAAGAGTAAAGATGGTAAAGTTCAGGTCTTTGGCAAGAATGGTGCATGTTGGCCGGGCACAGAGGCTCACGCCGGTAATCCCAGCACTTTGGGAGGTCGAGGCAGGCAGATCACGAGGTCAGGAGTTTGAGACCAGCCTGGCCAATATGGTGAAACCCCGTCTCTGCTAAAAATACAAAAAAACTAGCCAGGCATGGTGGTGCACGCCTGTAGTTCCAGCTACTCGGGAGGCTGAGGCAGGAGAATCGCTTGAACCCAGGAGACAGAGGTTGCAGTGAGCTGAGACTGTGCCACTGCACTCCAGCCTGGGCAACAGAGGGAGACTCCTTCTCAAAAAAAAAAAAAAAATGGTGCACGTTACCAAGAATGTTTCACTGATACGCATAGTATCCTAGGATACACCATAATACAGTGAACAATTTACCCACTGTGGGATATGTCACTTATCATTTGTAAAGAATTTCTTTTTTTTTCTTTTTCTTGAGACAAACCCGTTCTGTCACCCAGGCTGGAGTGCAGTGGCATGATCTCAGTTCACTGCAACCTCTGCCTCCTGGGTTCAGGTGATTCTCCTGCTTCAGCCTCTCCAATAGCTGGGATTACAGGCACCTGCCACCAAGCCCAGCTAACTTATTTTTTATTTTTAGTAGAGACGGGGTTTCACCATGTTGGCCAGGCTGATCTCGAACTCCTGGCCTCAAGTGATCCGCCCGCCGCGGACTCCCAAAGTGCTGGGATTACAGGCATGAGCCACTGAGCCAGGCCATTTGTGAAGAATTTCTGAAGGAAGCTTTTGGTTTTCTGTTTCTCCTAGTGTTTTCAGCTCCTCAGCTCCTTTCTGTGGGAGCTATAGGATAATTAAAATAACTGAACTCAGTGCATCTTGATTTATTCCCTTAGGTAGGTGGTCTAGAAACAGATTTATACACATATATTTCTATCACTGTATCTCTAAGCTTGGCTGGGTGGAAAGTTATTTTTACTGAGTACACTATTTCATTTTCAGGTTTTGTTGTTGTTGTTAATTCAGAACCCAGTATAACTTATTACATTTCTATTAAAACCTTAGGTTTTAAAACTCGTTTTTCATAGAGGTCTAAAGAGGTGTTTCTCTCTCTCTCTCTTTTTTTTTTTTTTGTCTCTAGCATAACCACTTTAAAAATTTCATTTTTTAAAAGCTTCATTTGAAATGTCCTCACTTGATGATGAATGATCGATCAGCTTTCCAGGGAAATAACTGTATATTAGGGAAAATTCTTTATATCAGCTCTCAGAATATAAAAACAAGATAGCTAAATTCTAGATATCCTTGCAAACTGTTTTGTTTACATAGAGACCCAGTTCGTTCTTTCCCCATTTTAACTTTTCATTAAAAACATTAACAAAAATTGCATATGCCTTTATAAAATGTCAAAAAAAAGATTTCAAAGGAAAAATTAACCATTTCTTCCTAACTTTCACTTAACTGACCACAAACTTATCCCATTTAGACAATAGTATGTTTCCCTCAGGATACTTCTTTATATACAAATAAACATACAGACACATATACGAAGGGATTTTGTTTTGAAAACTTTTCCTACTTTATTCAAAGAATAATAAGCTGACACATTCCTCTGCAGCTTGTTCTGATCCTTTACCAATAATATAATGTTGACAACTCTTCAGGCCAATAAGGACACAGAGACCCAAATTTACACTTTCGACACCTGCTACGACAAAGAACATCCAATAAAGAGCCATGTGAATGGTCTTCATTTCTACAGAAGAGAGTCCTACAAGTCAGATTTCTAGCCAAAAGGTATATGTATTTTTACTCTTCCAGGGTTTTGATTTATTGAATATAAATACTAAGCAACTGCTCCAGACATGAAAATAGTATTTTTTAATTTATTAATGATCATGGTCAGTGGTTTATATAAAGTGGCCCTGTTACTTCAACGAAAAGAAGACTGGCTAATGTGAAAGCAGCTTCCAGCCCAAAAGAAAAGAAGTCTCTTGGCATCCTCTGTTCTAAGCACAAGCAATCATCTTGACTTCCTCTACTCCCTCCTTTTGGTGGTGGTGTTGTTATTGTTGCACTTGTTGTTACCGAACCTGTACTGAGTGCTAGCTATGTGCCAGCCACTCTGCTAAGCACTTTATGTCATTTGGTCCCTTCAGTAACCATTGAGAGAAGTATTGTCATTTTATAACCAGGAGGGTTTTAAAAAACTTCCCTAAGGTCACACAGAAAAGCAGATTGTAATCCAGTCAGTCAGATTCTGGAGCTGATGATTTAGTCTAACATATAATCAAGGTTTCATAGCACATCTCAGAGTCAGATAACCAAATATTGGTGGCATATGCTCTCTGGAGAAAATTAAAAAGAGAACAAAAAAAAGTGCATTAGAAGCTATTAGGGTCATCTTCAGCTTTGAATTATAAGTCTTAAAAAGTAAAATTAATCGATTCTCAAATTACATGAGCTATTCTCTTATTTAAAAATAAAAGTTAAAACTCACTATGCTTATGATGACAGTATGGAACCAAAACTAATTCTATTATTTCTTCTCAAGGAAACAAAAGAATTAGTGACAGAATGCAAGGAGATGAAAATAAAATCTATCATTTAAAAACTACCAACATTCATTGAAAAAAATGAATTTTAAGTAAGCCATTTAATATAATATAAACAATTAAATAAACCCCTGGATCTCTTCAGAAGCCCAGAGGATATTTTTATTCTTGTTGCTTCCTAATGCAATAAAATGATATAATAACACTCATGTGGCTTTACTTAAAAATGTTATTTAAGATCAAATTATTCAAAACAGATGTCCAATTCTCTGAGCTTACACAACCCAAGAGAAGACAAACATTATCTATTAAGTGCCAAAATGGTCTGAAGGTCAGAAGCATATCTGTGATGACTCACAGAGGCACTCGATACTAAGTGCTCTTCATCTTCTGCCTCCACAGAGTGCCCTCCACAGGTCTGTCAAGAGATGCCACGTGAATCACTTCCAACATTCACTCCTGTATAAATGGCACTTTTATTGTTGCCGACAATGAAATGGGAAGAAATGTACAAGAGTTAATACCACTGATTATCTTGGGTATTTTTATTCAAGGCTAATTTTTCTTTCATTTAACCAGTATTTTTGTAAATAACTCTTTCAAGTAATCGTTTTCAATCCGGGTAAAAAAAACAAACCAGGTACCCATAAACACACTGGGTAGAATAGCAAAATAATATGAATAATAAATGCACAATAATATAATTTTATAATAACATGAAGAGAAAATATTAGGTGGGAATAGTAGACCAATGGTAATCTAAGGCAGTGATATGAGGAAGTGGGAAGGATAAATGGGATATCTTGAGTTACAATCAAAGGATTGTTTGTCTGAATGGATACTGAGAGGCTGGGGAGCTGATGATGTCCAAAATGATTCTTAGCCTAAAATATGTGAAAGAACGGTGGTTCTTTTACACCACTTACATGATTCCAGTTTATGCTGACAACTGAATTTTATCTGACAAAAAAGCAGAAACAGTAATTTGATACATCTATATCACCAATGACGGATAATCTGAGATATGCCTGGCACTCAATTAGTTGAATTAACTACCACAATGCACTATGAACAAAAAATAACAACAGAGGCATTTTAAATCCTTTTATGTATCTCATTGGCAGAAACACTTTTGCTTTAATTTTTTCTTCTTTATCATTTACACAATTATTCTAAAAAGAAACAGCAAACTTTAAAATGTACTGTGTATATGTATTGCGTAATCACTGCCCAGGCACTGTCGTAAGCACCACTGATTCAAAGTTGAGTATAATAACTCAAGCCCCATTCTTAAGTCAGGTGTGGCAGGAAGACAGTGATGTTGCAATGGTGTGAACACCTCCCTCGTTCAACATTCACTGAGGGCACACACAAAAGTGGCACTGAAGCTAGCTCAGGGAGGTGGGGTGCTAGTGACGGCTCTTTAGAGAAAGGGAACTCTGAGCTGAGTCCTCCAGGATGAGGCGTTAAGACAGGCCACAGATGGAGAACAGGCTGGGGATTCAACATTTGTTCATTCCACAAACATTTGTGAGCCTGTTACAGTGAACAGACACTGACATTGGGCATGAAAAAGACATGTCCACGGCCCCTCAGAAGCTTCCAGTCTAACAGAGTAAGCAACTGTGTAATTAAGTAATTAAAACACGAAGTTGTAATTGCTATGTCAGACATATTCAAATGCCAAAGTGACAGAATGGCACCGCAGAAAACAATGGCTAACGCAAGTTTAGGATCATCATCAGGGTAAATTAAGAACTGAACTGGACTGTCACTGAGAAACTGTAGAGCACACACAAATGCAAATAGTGACCATCAATATCTTGGAGGGTAGAGGAAGATACTTTATTCACTGTCCAAACTTCATTCACTTCATTCATTGTCCAAACTTTAGAAGGATTAATCAGTGCTCCACAGCTGAAATCAAGATGTGATTTAACCACAGGAGGAACAGCATGTCCACAGTTATTGTTGGGAATCACATTATGGCTTTCTAGGAAAGCAACTGGGCTCTTGCGAAAGTAATAGCAGTTCACATTAAAATGCCTTGTCCTTTACAGCTTGGTGTTTTGCTTTTATAAAACTTCTTTCAAGAGCTGCATTGCTGCCTTAAGTGGCATTCCAGGGAGGCGAACTCCCACTTTGCACACAAACAGGTCAGATACGTCAAAACTAACCATTATTGTTGGAGTTTGAAAGCTACTTTATCCCGATGAGAGTTAACTGCCAGAGAGACGGTTCTTTTGTAAAGTGTTTTAGGGAACATCTCTAAGCCTTTTTATTAGGCAGAATTACTTCCATAGAGTCTACAGCCAGGCCCAGAGGAGAAAGCTGAACTAAAGGCAAAGAATATTTTTAAATTGTTGAGGAAAAAAAATCTTCAGTGATTTTATATTTCAAATAAAAAATATTCAGGTGATTTAATATTTAAAATTGTCTATCAGATTTTTTATTGATTGGTAGGCAGTGTAATGAAGAGAGGAGGGGATGGGGTACCATCAATTTAGAGTTAAGGTATCTTTCAGTTACACAGAAAATTAAGTCCTAGAGAGTACATATACCAAAACAAAACCTCTGAGCAGCCAAAACAGATGTCATCAAATCCATGCATTTATTCAGTTGACTCACAGCCTGTACTCAACCATATGCACAAAAATTATGTTATCTGGTATCTACACCTTCAGAAATTCACAGGAAAGAAAGACTGCTAAAGCAGACACCCAAGCAACAATGAGAAAACTGAGTTGCCAAAAGGGAAGACACGATAAAATATAAAATACAGTCATGCCAAGTTGCAGCACAGCAGCCGGGGTAGTTAGGAGCATAAGTAAGCCACTACTCTTTAGCAAATCTGCAGAAAAACATTTATGTTTTTCAACATGGCCTTAACTTACCACAAACATGTTAATTTATGTTGAGTAAGGCAAAAAGGTGCCTGATAAAGCTTAGAGTGATATTCACCTAAAAGCAGTAAAATTTCCTGATACCATAGTGCAGCCAGTTGTCAGCCATCTTGAAAATTCAGCTCTCTAAACTGACTTCATCTCCTGAAGACAAAGTCCACCATGCCACTGTGCAATTTCAACTTCAGTTTTACTTTTCATTTCAGAACCATGAGCTTTCATAAGATTACAAAGATTAACTTGCATATGGCCCAATCTCTAGCCTAAGGGAAGACACTGGGGCTCTTAGCCTTGAGGATACTCCTGATGCATATGCCAGTTAGGAGCTACAGAAGAGCAACATCATGTGGTCAGACATCAAGTGAGCTGATATCCACGCCCCACAGAAAGCATCCAATAATTACTTGCATTAGAATATCCTCAGAAAAATCAGCACTCCTCAAAAAGCCATCAGTTAAATAATGGCCACTTACTGGCCACTTCAGGAAGAAAAGATCATTGCTTTCCTTGGGAAGCTTAAAAATCTAAAAAACTGATCGATGGCTGGCAAGATGGCCGAACAGGAACAACTCTAGTCTGCAGCTTCCAGCGAGATCAACACAGAAGGCGGGTGATTTCTGCATTTCCAACTGAGGTACCCAGCTCATCACATTGGGACTGGTTAGACAGTGGGTGCAGCCCATGGAGGGTGAGCAGAAGCAGGGTGGGGCATTGCCTCCCGGGAAGCACAAGGGGTCAAGGAACTTCTCTCCCCTAGCCAAGGGAAGCCATGAGGCACTGTGCCATAAGGAATGGTGCACTCCAGCTCAGATATTACGCTTTTCCCATGGTCTTCGCAACCCACAGACTAGGAGATTCCCTCTGGTGCCTGTGCCACCAGGGCCCTGGGTTTCAAGCACAAAATTGGGCAGCTGTTTGGGCAGACACTGAGCTAGCTGCAGGAGTTTTGTTTCATACCCCAGTGGCACCTGGAAAGACAGTAAGATAGAACTGTTCACTCCCCTGGAAAGGGGGCTGAAGCCAGGGAGCCAAGTAGTCTAGCTCAGCAGATCCCACCTCCACGGAGCTCAGCAAGCTAAGATCCACTGGCTTCAAATTCTCGCTGCCAGCACAGCAGTCTGAAGTCAACCTGGGATGCTCCAGCTTGCTGGGCAAGGGGTGTCTGCCATTACTGAGACTTGAGTAGGCAGTTTTCCCCTCACAACATAAACAAAGACACTGGGAAGTTCGAACGGGGTGAAGCCCACCACAGCTCTGCAAAGCTGCTGTAGCCAGACTGCCTCTCTAGCTTCCTCCTCTCTGGGCAGGACATCTCTGAAAGAAAGGCAGCAGTCCCAGGCAGGGGCTTATAGGTAAAACTTCCATCTCCCTGGGACAGAGCACCTGGAGGAAGGGGCAGCTGTGGGCGCAGCTTCAGCAGACTTAAACGTTTCTGCCTGTCAGCTCTGAAGAGAGCAGTGGATCTCCCAGCACAGAGCTCAAGCTCTGCTAAGGGAGAGACTACCTCTTCAAGTGGGTCCCTGACCCCTGTGCCTCATGACAGGGAGACACCTCCCAGCAGGGGTTGACAGACACCTCACATAGGAGAGCTCCAGCTGGTATCTGGTAGGTGCCCCTCTGGGATGAAGCTTCCAGAGGAAGGAAGAGGCAGCAATCTTTGCTGTTCTGCAGCCTCCACTGGTGATACCCAGGCAAACAGAGTCCAAAGTGGACCTCCAGTAAACTCCAGCAGACCTGCAGCAGAGGGGTCCGAATGTTAGAAGGAAAACTAACAAACAGAAAGGAATAGTATAAACATCAACAAAAAGGACATCCACACCAAAAACCCATACAAAGGCCAACCAACATCAAAGACCAAAGGTAGATAAACCAACGAAGATGGGGAGAAACCAGAGCAAAGAGGCTGAAATTGCAAAAACCAGAATGACTTTTCTCCTCCAAAGGATCACAACTCCTCGCCAGCAGGGAACAAAACTTCGACAGACAATGAGTTTGACAAATTGACAGTAGGCTTCAGAAGGTGGGTAATAACAAACTCCTCCAAGCTAAAGGAGCATGTCCTAATGCAAGTCAAGGAAGCTAAGAACTTTGAAAAAAGGTTAGACGAATTGCTAACTAGAATAACCAGTTTAGAGAAGAACATAAATGACCTGATGGAGCTGAAAAACACAGCACGAGAACTTTGTGAAGCATACACAAGTATCAATAGCCAAATCAATCAAGCGGAAGAAAGGATATCAGGCATTGAAGATCAACTTAATGAAATAAAGCATGAAGACAAAATTAGAGAAAAAACAATGAAAAGGAACAAACAAAGCCTCCAAGAAATATGGGACTATGTGAAAAGAAGAAACCTATGCTTGATTGGTGTACCTGAAAGTGACAGGGAGAATGGAACCAACTTGGAAAACACTCTTCAGGATATTATCCAGAACTTCCCCAACCTAGCAAGACAGGCCAACATTGAAATTTAGGAAATACAGAGAACACCACAAAGATAGTCCTCGGGAAGAGCAACCCTAAGACACATAATCATCAGATTCAACAAGGTTGAAATGAAGGATAAAATGTTAAGGGAAGCCAGAGAGAAAGGTCAGGTTACCCACAAAGGGAAGCCCATTAGACTAACAGCGGATCTCTCAGCAGAAACCCTATAAGCCAGAAGAGAGTGGGAGCCAATATTCAACATTTTTAAAGAAAAGAATTTTCAACCCAGAATTTCATATCCACCCAAATTAAGCTTCATAAGTGAAGGAGAAATAAAATACATTACAGACAAGCAAATGCTGAGAGATTTTGTTACCACCAGGCCTGCAATACAAGAGCTCCTCAAGGAAGCACTAAACATGGAAAGGAACAACCAGTACCAGCCACTGCAAAAACATGGCAAATTGTAAAGAACATCGACACTATGAAGAAATTGCATTAACTAACAAGCAAAATAACCAGCTAGCATCATAATGACAGGATCAAATTCACACATAACAATATTAACCTGAAATGTAAATGGGCTGAATGCCCCAATTAAAAGGCACAGACTGATAAACTGGATAAAGAGTCAAGACCCATCAGTGTGCTGTATTCAGGAGACGCATCTCACATGCAAAGACACACATAGGCTCAAAATAAAGGGATGGAGGAATATTTTCCAAGTAAAAGGAAAGCAAAAAACAAAAACAAAAAGCAGGGGTTGCAATCCTAGTCTCTGATAAAGCAGACTTCAAACCAACAAAGATCAAAAGAGACAAAGAAGGGCATTACATAATGATAAAGGGATCAATGCAACAAGAAGAGCTAACTATCCTAAAAATACATGCACCCAATACAGAAGCATCCAGATTCATAAAGCAAGTTCACAGAGACCTATAAAGAGACTTAGACTCCTACACAGTAATAGTGGGAGACTTTAACACCCCACTGTCAATATTAGACAGATCAACTAGAAAGAAAATTAACAAGGATATTCAGGACTTGAACTCAGACAGGGACCAAGTGGACCTAATAGACATTTACAGAACTCTCCACCCCAAATCAACAGAATATGAATTTTTCTCAGCAACACATCATACTTACTCTAAAATTGACCACATAATTGGAAGTAAAACACTCCTCAGCAAATGCAAAAGAATGGAAATCATAACAGTCTCTCAGACCACAGTGCAGACAAATTAGAACTTAGGATTAAGAAACTCACTCAAAATCACACAACTACATGTAAACTGAACAACCTGCTCCTGAATGGCTACTGGGTAAATAACAAAATTAAAGCAGAAATAAGTAACTTCTTTGAAACCAATGAGAACACAGACACAACATACCAGAATCTCTGGGACACAGATAAAGCAGTGTTTAGAGGGAAATTTATAGCACTAAATGCCCACAAGAGAAAGCAGGAAAGATCCAAAATGGACACTCTAACGTCACAATTAAAAGAACTAGAGAAGCAAGAACAAACAAAATCAAAAGCTAGCAGAAGTCAAGAAATAACTACGATCAGAGCAGAACTGAAAAAGACAAGAGACAAGAAAAAACCTTCAAAAAAATCAATGAATCCAGGAGGTGGTTTTTTGAAAAGATCATCAAAACAGATAGACCCTTAGCCAGATTAATAAAGGAGAAAAGAGAGAAGAATCAAATGGAAGCAATAAAAAATAATAAAGGGGATATCACAACTGATCCCACAGAAATACAAACTACCATCAGAGAATACTATAAACACCTCTACAAAAATAAACTAGAAAATCTAGAAGAAATGGATAAATTACTGGACTCATACACCCTCCCAAGTCTAAACCATGAAGAAGTCAAATCCCTGAATAGACCAACAACAAGTCCTGAAACTGAGGCAGTAATTAATAGCCTACCAACCAAAAAAACTCCAGGACCAGACGGATTCACAGCCGAATTCTATCAGAAGTACCAAGAGGAGCTGGTATCATTCTTTCTGAAAATAATTCCAAACAAGAGAAAAAGAAGGAATCCTCCGTAACTCATTTTATGAGGCCGGCATCATCCTGATACCAAAACCTCGCAGAGACACAACAAAAAAAGAAAATTTCAGGCCAATATCCCTGATGAACATTGATGTGAAAATCCTCAATAAAATACTGGCAAAGTGAATCCAGCAGCATATCAAAAAGCTTATCCACCATGATCAAGTCGGCTTCATCCCTGGGATGCAAGGCTGGTTCAACATACACAAATCAATAAACATAATCCATAACATAAACAGAACGAATGACAAAAAGCACATGATTATTTCAATAGATGCAGTAAAGGCCTTCGACAAAATTCAACACCCTTCATGCTAAAAACTCTCAATAAACTAGGTATCAATAGAACGTATCTCAAAATACTAAGAGCTATTTATGACAAACCCACAGCCAATATCATACTGAAGGGCAAAAACTGGAAGCATTCTGGCACAAGACAAAGATGCCCTCTCTCACCACTCCTATTCAACACAGTATTGGAAGTTCTGGCCAGGGCAATCAGGCAAGAGAAAGAAATAAAGGGTATTCAACTAGGAAAAGAGGAAGTCAAATTGTCTCTGTTTGCAGATGACATGATTGTATATTTAGAAAAACCCATCCTCTCAGCCCAAAATCTCCATAAGCTGACAAGCAACTTCAGCAAAGTCTCAGGATACAAAATCAATGTGCAAAAATCACAAGCATTCCTATGCACCAATAATAGACAAACAGAGAGCCAAATCATGAGTGAACTCCCATTCACAATTGCTACAAAGAGAATAAAATACCTAGGAATACAACTTACAAGGGATGTGAAGGACCTCTTCCAAGAGAACTACAAACCACTGCTGAAGGAAATAGGTGAGGACACAGCCAAATGAACAAACATTCCATACTCATGGATAAGAAGAATCAATATCATGAAAATGGCCATACTGCCCAAAGGAATTTATAGATTCAATGCTATCCCCATCAATCTACCATTGACTTTCTTCATAGAATTAGAAAAAACTACTTTAAATTTCATATGGAACCAAAAAAGAGCCTGCATATCCAAGCCAATCCTAAGCAAAAAGAACAAAGCTGGAGACATCACGCTACCTGACTTCAAACTATACTACAAGGCTACAGTAACCAAAACAGCATGGTACTGGTACCAAAACAGATATATAGACTAATGGAACAGAATAGAGGTCTCAGAAATAACACCACACATGTACAACCATCTGATCTTTGACAAACCCAAGAAAAACAAGCAATGGGGAAAGGATTCCCTATTTAATAAATGGTGTTGGGGAAACTGGCCAGCCATATGCAGAAAACTGAAACTGGACACCTTCCTTACACCTTATACAAAAATTAACTCAAAATGGATTAAAAACTTAAACGTAAGACCTAAAACCATAAAAATCCTAGAAGAAAACCTAGTCAATACCATTCAGGACATATGCATGGGCAAAGACTTCATCTAAAACACCAAAAGCAATTGCGACAACAGCCAAAATTGACAAATGGGATCTAATTAAACTAAAGAGCTTCTCCGCAGCAAAATAAACTACCATCAGAGTGAACAGGCAACCTACAGAATGGAAGAAAATATTTGTAATCTGTCCATCTCACAAAGGGCTAATATCCAGAATACACAAAGAATTTAAACAAATTTACAAGAAAAAAACAACCCCATCAAAAAGTGGGCAAATGATTTGAACAGACACTTCTCAAAAGAAGACATTTATGCAGCCAACAGACAAATGAAAAAAGGCTCATCATCACTGGTCATTAGAGAAATGCAAATCAAAACCACAATGAGATACCATCTCAGGCCAGTTACAATGGTGACCATTAAAAACTCAGGAAACAATAGATGCTGGAGAGGATGTGGAGAAATAGGAATGCTTTTACACTGTTGGTGGGAGCATAAATTAGTTCAACCATTGTGAAAGACGGTGTGGCGATTCCTCAAGGATCTAGAACCAGAAATACCATTTGACCCAGCAATCACATTACTGGGTATATACTCAAAGGATTATAAATCATTCTACTATAAAGACACATGCACACGTATGTTTATTGAGGCACTATTCACAATAGCAAAGACTTGGAACCAACCCAAATGCCCATCAGTGATAGACAGGATAAAGAAAATGTGACACATATGCACCATGAAATACTATGCAGCCATAAAAAAGGATGAGTTCATGTCATTTGCAGGGACATGGATGAAGCTGGAAACCATCATTCTCAGCAAACTAACACAAGAACAGAAAACCAAACACTGCATGTTCTCCCACATAAGAGGGAGTCGAACGATGAGAACACATGGACACAGGGAGGGGAACATCACACTCCAGGGCCTGTCGGGGGTGAGGGGCTGGGGGAGGGATAGCATTAGGAGAAATATCTAATGTAGATGATGGCTTGATGGGCAGCAAACCACCATGGCATGTGTATAGTTATGTAACAAACCTGCATATTCTGCACATGTATCTCAGAACTTAAAGTATAATAAAAAAAATTTTTTAATGTAAAAGCCTCACCATTCACCTACCCACATGAAACTGCCAAATCTCAGACCAATTAAGTCAAACCCATAGTTTACAGTCCATTTCTATACTTAAAAAAAAAAGACAAGCCTTTTAGCAAACTGATGGTGAAATTGTGAGAACGAATCTTATTCCCAGCTTTTCTCTACCCCAAACCTAATAGAAGAAAGCTAAGTATGACTATCGGAAGCAATACAGAGTTTCCCAAGAAATCTCCCTTTACAAGTTTGTCCGTATTTCATTTTTTCTGACCAAAGACTCTGCTGTGACTTCTGATAACCTAAGCAACTTAGAGAGTTGTAGACATCCCCAGGTAACTTGCCCAGGCAGGCTGCATACCGAGACCTGTTGATGGGGATATCAGAATTCTGTATTAATCAGAGAAGAATCATGTCCTCTTTAGATTCAAATGAAGGTAAAATGATTCTGCGAGTTTGTTACATTTATTGAGCAACTGCATTTAGCCTATTCAATATCATAGGAGCACCATTCAGTCTTAGCAGAACTAGCCACAGCAAAGTTATCAAGTTCGTTTTCCACCTTCCTCTTTCCCATTTTACTTTTCTTACCCTCCATCTCCTTGTGCCTCCATTCACTTGCTTAAAACTTTCTTCAATGGAATCAGAGAAATCCCTGGGAGGTGTCCATGGATAAAATTCAAAGGGTCCAGAAACGTCAATGATAACAAAATTACATCTTAATTTTCAATACCTTCTAACTGAAAGTATTGAAAACACCTGAATGTGGTATTCATATTTGAATGTGGCACTTCCTTCAAATATGATGTAGTTGACAAAGCACAATTTTATTAGCAGTATTTGTGACTTTGTCATCACTAAAAAATGAGAAGATATTCACTTCACATCAACATGTTACATTCACTACTTTAAAATTACCTGAGTGAATAGACTTATTGCTAGATATCATTATTAGGGCACTGATAAATAAAGACACCTACTATTATATGGCAAATTTTGTTTTTATATTTGGATACCTTTATTTTGAACTTAACTGATTTCACTATAATCTTATAAATTTTATGTTATGCATTTATGCATATCATTTTGAAAAGAGGTCTGTAGATTCCACTAGGCTGCCAAAGGTGTACACGGCATGAAAACAATCAAGAATTCATGTTCTAAATGCTCGTGTCTTTCTGTGATTCCTCTTCCCTTATGATCATGTGCATTATAAAGTGGTTTTCAAAAAGCACAGAATTTCAGGCACCTAGGTAAGACAGAAATCTTAAGGAGAGGGTTTTTCCCCAATATTCAATCAAATATACAGCCTGCATATCCATGTCTACTTTGCAGGGTGGGGGTAAGAGAGTAGGTTTACTGCTTGTCTATATTAGGATTTTGGCTTCCTGTTTATGTGCAGATTCTCTCTCTCTCTCTCTCTCTCTCACACACACACACACACACACACACCCCAATATCAAACAGTCTTCATTCCACTACCTATCCCAAGAAAGGTGCACAAGATTTTGAGTAAAAGATGGAAGACCTGTGTGCCGAGTTATGTCTTGACCCCACCAAAACGAACCAGATCTTCAGAAAGACAAGCAATAGAAACCTCCTAACAGAAGCTTTCAAAGTCTGATTGTTTTTAGACTTGTTTTAGGTATATTTTATAGAACTTTTAGGGTCATTTCAATTTACCCAAAATAAGTTGTAGAAAATGCTGATTATGTACAAGTATAAATATTTTTAAATATTATGCTGTCACCTGCAAAGTCCTGCTGCAATAAGCCAGATTGCATTCAAATATTAAAGACATGAAAATCCTCAGTGAGTAACTGTTAGTCTCACTTAGTTTTCATATTACTATAAATACTGAGTGTGTTTATTTTAATCATTATTCTGTTTACTTTATAAGCAGAAACTTAAAAGCACAAACCATAATTTTTTTAGGGGATTTACAGAGCTGCAAACCTCCACTTAAAAAAAAATTGTAGGGAAGGCAAGAAAGGTTGAAACATCATACATTCAGCCATGTAGAACTCATTTATTAAAGGTCTAGAAACAGAGCAAAGAGCCTAGGATACAGGATGCAAAAATGAAGAGGACATGGACTAGGGCTTCAGGGAGATCATGGGCTCATCCAACAGAGGGACATACAGTGTAAAAAGGGAGGGACCTAGGAGGAACAGAGTAGGAAGTCAGATCAGAAATGGCTTCTTTCTCAGTGGAAGAACTTTTAAGAATGCATTTGCTATCTGTGCCAGAAAATAATTGAGATAAGGATCCAGAAGGAAAGTACTTGACAGCACTAGTCAGCATAATTCATTTGAAATGGCAGGAGAAGAAACCAGAAAGCAAGGGATGGTCTACAAAGATAGGAAAGCTGAGACAGAGTAGGGAGTGGGCCTCTACCTTGCTCAAGAGCATCACAATCCCCATGCAAATATGGTGCAAATCATGGATCTTTACCTGTTAAGTTCTCCTGTAACATACATCTAAGATTATTTCCCTGCATACTGGACAAACCTTGTTTTTAATGTTTCTGCTAAATAGAAGTATTCAGCATTTCTGTTAAATGCAAATAATCCAGAGGAACAAGATGAACGAGAGGAAAAGGTGGTGAAAGAGGCCAGATGACTCCTGAGCTTGGAAAGGCTAATTAGTTCTGTGACTTCAGCAGGTGGGTTTCCCAAGTTGCATATACCAGCAGGTGCTTTGCCTGGGATCTGAGATTGAACAAGACAGACCCCCGCCCCCTGCACTCTTCCCTCACTGAGCACATAGATCCATCTGTTTATCTGAATCCATTTTATCTCTCCCAAACTAAAAGAAGAAAAACTTAAAAAACTGGCAGAATGGGCACAGTGGCTCATACCTGTAATCCCAGCTCTTTGGGAGGCCAAGGTCGGCAGATCACTTAAGGTCAGAAGTTCAAGGCCAGCCTAGCCAACATGGTGAAACCCCGTCTCTACTAAAAATACAAAAATTAGCTGTGTTTGGTGGCACACAACTGTAATGCCAACTACTTGGGAGGCTGAGACAGGAGAATCGCCTGAACCTGGGAGGCCGAAGTTGCAGTGAGCCGAGACTGCACCACTGCACTCCAGCCTGGGAGACAGAGCGAGACTCTGTCTCAAAAAAAAAAAAATAAAATAAAATAATTTAAAAAATAAAACTGGCAGAAATACAATTCAAAAAGGATCAGAAAATTCTCCATAAATTTTCTCAAATATAAACCTCCAATCTACTAGCCCTCCACTTGTACTTTTGCCTGGGTTCTCTGGAAAATGGAGCCTGGGAAAACACTTCCTGGCTTCCATGTAAATGGTTGTGAGGGAGGCAGGAGTGAGGGAGGCAGGGCTTTGAGGCAGGCGAGGGAGGTATATGGGGCAGGTTGGTTACTGACCTGGACACGGTTTTCACAGGCACAGCAGATCAGAGTATCTGTAAAAACCCCTGAATCTGCACACAGTCCACCATGGGAGCAGAATTTCTACTGGCTCTGGTCTTCAACCATCAATGTTTGCACCACAGGGTACAGACTCCTCAACCCCCATTTCTGACTGGTTCCCTGGTCCCTCTGGCAGCCATCCTGGAAGCCTGAGTTCCCCAACAGGAGTGACATCTGCTATGCAGGCCAGGGTTATGGGAACTCCAGTGGGCATACTTGGGCCAGAGGTGCCTGGGGGTCAGAATAGGAGCACTGAAGTTCAGAAGGCTCATGGAAGCCCCAGGTGCCAGGCAGTAATGCCAGTTCTTGATCACAAGTGACATCAGAGTTGGGAGACGGGAGTAATAATGGGCCTGGCTGGCCCAGCAGAGGTGTCCTGACCACCTGGCTGCCACCAGCAAGGATCAGGGTAGAAATCTGAGCTCTGTGTCTAAAGAATGCAGTGGGCATCAGGGAATTTCCCTAGAGGGGGATCAGGGAAGCACAGCAGAAAAGGATGGCCAAGAAGATCCTGGGAGATGAATAAACTGGGTCCAGCACAACATATACATTAATATACATAATACATATTTATCATATATATCTATACATATATGTATATCTAACACACATATTAAACAGTTGGCGTCAGCTTTAGATGGAACTCATTTTGTAGACGTTTACACAAAACCGGGAATATCAGTAGAAATTAGGTTATAAGTGAAGCTGCTCAAATCTCATTTATATAAATTTGGATTTCATATTTCCTGCACTTTGGGGCAAAACCCCAGAATGCACTGACTGCCTCAGGAACTCTGTTCTAAAATTCAAGGATGCACTATTTTTTAGACACTCATATAATTACAGTAACAAGTAAATCAAATCATGAATTGTTCTCTTTATTGAAGACTAGCTAATCGTCCACTGGGATATCAGCTCTGGGAGGACTTGTTTATAGATATCCTTGGTATCAACATACTAACTGGCACTTAATAGGTGCTCTGTAAATAAAGGCACATTATTTAGTAGATGGAACAAGGATATAGCCTACAAGGATAGTGTGAGTCTCCATTATGATAGCTCTAGCTCTTATTATTTCAAGACTTCTCTCCAAAACATTTCCAGGCACTGTGTTAAGTATTTTACATATATTAACACTTGTATTAAAATATATTAAATTATATTGGTAATTCTCATCACAACAATAAAACTAGAAGTTTCCCTCCGAACTTACTAATTTTTTGTTTTCTAAAAGACAGGGTCTCACTCGCCCAGGGTAGAGTGCAGTGGCACAATCACAGCTCATTGTAATGTCAACTCCTGGGCGCAAGCGATCAATCTTCCCACCTCAGCCTCCAGAATAGCTAGGACTGAAGGCAAGCCATGATGCCTGGCTTATTTAATTTTTTTTTTAATAAGAGACGGAGTCTTGCCATGTTGCCCAGGCTGGTCTTGAACTCCCAGCCTCAAGTGATCCTCCCACCTCGGCCTCCCAAAGTGCTGGAATTACAGGCATGAGCCACCTTACCCAGCCCAGAACTTACTTTTTAATAAACAAAAACATAACTTTGCAGTTTCTCAGTGCCACATTTCAAGGGAGCATTGGTGAAGTAATCCTGTACTCTTTCAAAATGTGAACTTCCTTGTACGTCACCTTTATTTATCCTATTCAATAAGAAAAATAAAATCTGCATAAAGATTTAAATCCTTAATAAGATCTATGATGAACCTAAGCTTAATGGGCTTTGATTTAATTGCTGGAAATACTTAGGGCCAAGCAAGAGCCTTATAACCCAAGAAATTAGAAAGATTCAAATGAAAGATCTGCCCTCTCTCTCTTCTAATAGCACTTAAGAAGAAAGCCATTAAAGTAAGTAAGCTCTTTCTCTACTTTGCTTTACTTTTTAAGGGTTCCATCATTTGCTTCTTTATCTTTGTCAACAGCTCTAAGAAATGAACATTATGATGTAATCTTAGCTTGATTTCCACCCACACCTCAAATTTCTGTATTCAAGGGCTTTGTTCTAGTCCTCTATTGATGTCGAAAAAGTTGGCTGTACAAACAGCCACAAACAAGCCAAATAACACACCTACTACTGGAAAGGTAATGGCTGAAAGAAACTGACTGAGTCCCTGGATGCAGGATGGATGAATGGCCCTGAGGAGTGAGGATACCTGTACCATGCTCCATTTGCAGGAAGGGCAAATGGAGAAGAAGACAGAACTGTCCTGTCACAGGCCCATGAGCCACAGAAATCTCAAAGTGAAATGTAAACACAGGTGTATTCTCAAACGTCTTTCAGCAAATCATCATGCATTTGTTGCAATAATATTTCTCCTATAATTTTGAGCCTTTGCATGAAGATTTCTTTCATGCAGAATCCCTGAAGCCAGCATCCCAGTTGTATCAAAAGGTTACCTGTTGGCACTTTATTAGATTACAGGGCAATCAGCCTGCAGGCTACATATTTTAAAACAAGTTTTAAAATTTTAATCTGTTACTCTATTTCAAGGTTTAACAATATAGTTTCCAAGTTGCTTATCAGATAAAGCTCAACATCCTCAGCATGCCACACAGGACCCTTCGAACTGAGCTCAGCCTACCTACTGAATGTGACCATCTGTCAACCTGCCTGTCATGTGCCCCTCTGCACCACTTCTCAGCTCAGAGACCATCTACTGATTTCCCACAGCAGAGAAAAGCCAGAAACTCATTCTGCAGGATTCAAGAAGTGTTTCCCAGAAGAGATGGCATGTGAGATTGAGCAATGATAGGGAAATACAAGGAGAGGGAGCAGGAAAGCATTCTGAAGCCACAGGTCCTCTGAAAACTAGTTTCAGGAGCGAGGGCAAGAGACATCAGCCAGGAGAAAATGCTCCCATTTTGCTCTTATCTGTGAGTCATTTATAAGTCAGATGTTTTTGAGATGAGTACTGCCTCTGCATCAGCACAGGGAATACTGATACTGCCTCTTATTGTCTGCATATACACCATCTGTCTACAGCTTAGATATGGAGATAACAGTAGTGTCATTCAAAGCAGGCACACTCTTGATGACTTTTTTTTTTTTTTTGAGACAGGGTCTTGCTCTGTTGCCCAGGCTGGAGTGCAGTAGCATGATCATGGCTCACCACAGCCTATACCTCCTGGGCTCAAGTGATACTCTTGCCTCAGCCTCCGGAGTAGGTGGGACCATAGACATGTGCCACCACATTCAGGTAGTTTTTTTTTTTTTTCTGCAAAGACAGGGTCTCACTATGTTGCCAACATTGGTCTTGAACTCCTGGGCTCAAGCAATCCTCCTGTCTCAGCCCTCCGTGCTGGGATTATAGGCATGAGCCATGGCACCCGGCCTGCTGTCCTTTTCAACTGGTCTAATGTGGGTATCAATAAACAAAAGTAGAGACGAGTGACTAGGTAAAATTTATGCAGACATGGGCATTACTCAAAACATTTTTTAATTTCCTCTGTTCAAATTGCTATCGTAGTTGCATTCCATGTCTATGAATATGTATGTATAAAGTGTGACTATGCCTTGTTTATAAATCTTTGCAATCAAGACAGGTAACTATGGTTTTCAAGGACAGCATGATATAAGCAAGCAAAGATAAGAACAAAACAGGCTTCAGAAGCTTCTTCCATTCCCATGGAAAATAGAAGGGAATCTAGAATACTGGATCATTAACTTCACTAATTACAAGTCAGATATGGCTCAATGTTTTATAGGAAGGAGATGAAAAAGTCTAGTCCTTGTTGGGCCTTTTTCACATTGAATTATCTCATAATTAAACCAAGCTGATGAGCAAGTGTTATCATACCCATTTTCCAGAAGCTGAGAAAAAGCAACTTGTCCCAGATGACTGTTTGACTCCCAGGCACCTTCTGCTTTTTCTACTGTGACCTACTTGCTGTGGGATACTATTTTCAGCCACATTCCTGACAACGTCAAACATCTGAATTATGCCATTAATCCTCCCTACTCTGAATCTGTGTTCACAAAGATACACAAATGTCTCTCCATGGAGTTCATGTGCTAGCCAGAGGAAACAGTGTCTTCTCAGATGGAGGGCTCTATTTTTCCATTGCCAAATAATAAACTGGAATTTCATTTCATCTAAGTCTTTTGGGAGCTTAGTTACCAAGAAGCTCATCCACACTCCTTGTACTGACAAAAAGCTTACTCAGTTCTCACAAACTGCAAGGTGAGTTCAGTGCTATTAGTTCCATTTAACAAATGAAGAATTAAGATTTAGTAGAGGGTGGAAATGGAATTCAAAGGAAGGTCAGTTTCTGAGTCTTTGCAAATAGGATGGTACCATAGCCTTCTTTCTTCTTCCTTCTTTGTGTAGGTGGCATGTTCCATGGAAGTCACAAAGAGAAGGAGCCAAAAGCAGCTTTGTGGTGGGGAACAATCCCATCAGATAGAGGAGTGCTAAGTGGAGATGGGAATGAGGCATTTCCCAAGCCACAAGGCCCTCTGAGCCACAGGCCCATGCTGGTGTCTTTATGTGAGACCATGTCTCCTTAATCACTATATGCCAGTATGTCACATAATGTCTGGAATACTGCTCAGTCACACCCAACTTTAAGTGGATACCCCACTGCACAGCATTCTAATAATAATAATGTAAGAGTGTAGGTACACAGAAGGTTAGCAAGCAGCTGTTCTCCTCCACCAGGGGAGAAGGAGAAGAAAACACTTACATTATAGCATGAGTCACTCAAAATAGATATATTCAAGAATATCCTCATAGTAAATAGAGCGGTAAATTCTCCCCTGGAAACCTTTAAATATAAAATGTTTATCTGCCTGGGGCGGTTGCTTGGCATTCTCATTCCTGAGGGTAGGAGATGCTACCTAACCTTCAAGGATATGCAGTAAAATGATAACTTATTTATAATTATTTGCTTGGAAACAAATCTGTCAAAGATCAAAAGTCTAGGTCGGCTGGATGAAGCAATAAGCAGTGAAGCTTCTCTTCCATACCCTTTATATAACAATGCATTTACACAGAAAACTTCTAGGTCATTAAAAATCCATTTTTAAAAACATACGTCAGTTGTAAAAAAAAAAAAAAAACTCCTAACATTTCAAAAGTTTAAAAAGTAAAAATTAAGTCTTCCACTCTCTCAACCCTTTAATTTCATGCCTCAGAGGTGATCAACTGCTAACAATCTTGTGTGTGCACTTTCAGATACGAGATCCATCTTTAAATAGTATTTTAAGGTTAGGGAGCAAGCCAAAGAATTTCTGTTCTGCTACCTGCATTTTCAAGTACCTGCCAGTATCTTATACTACAAACTTTCCATCTGTAATGGAGTTTCAAGTAAAATGAAATTAGGCTCCATTTCATTCCACACTAAATTTTTCTGACAATCCCTGTCAAGATTTTACATAGAAAATTGACTTGATTCTTACATAAGTTAAGAACCTTTGCAGAAGTGTAAAGGGGTAATATACTAGATCCTCATTATTTCTGCTTTAGCTAAGAGAGGTAAGAAGTATGAGATCAGAATTCCAAGTTCAGAGAACTCTTTCCCTTGTAGGCTCTTATTTCTTCTACATTTCAGCAATAAGAATCAGAGGTAACGTGATAGAAGAAAGACAATTACTGGAAAATGGTAGACAACCACTTCTTCAAAAGCAACTATGTCCATCATTTCCTTTAGCTGAAGGAATTATTTTCCTTCATTCTCTTATGGTACATAAAAACTAATATTGCTGTTTAAATTTTCTGTTTTGTGAAACTTCAGGGGGAAATCCTGAAATGCATTCTAACAAATGGCCAATTCTGCAACTCTCAATTCAGCAGTCTAGGTCCAACAGATACAGAGAATTTTATGGCTCATTTTCTCTCCAACACCTGCTCTCATTAGCTCAGCTTCTTTGAATGAAAAGACAACCAGACTGAAAATATAATTCCACTGACTAACAATTTAGAAAATCAGTTTTCATTGAAGTTCAAAGCTGTAAACCTGATTAGAAAAAACTGCTCCCTGATTGAAGCTGTTTATCTTGGTGGACAACAGCAGTTCCAAAGAGAATCAGCTTGGTATAGAATATTATTTCAAGCTCTTTCAAGAATAGGTTGTGTTCACATTCTATTCCCCCTTTCCAAAGGCACAAGTATGTCTCTACCACTTCTAATCAATGGAGATGCTCTTAATAGCCAACAAATAACTGTTTGAGAAGAAGAGAAGATTCAGAAATCCAGTGCAATTTTCCTGATGCTCACATTTTTGATGCATGAGTGAAATACCAAAGAACAAGGCAAGGTGGGATTCTTACTCTCCTGGTATGCTTTCATTTTTCCAGGTACTTCTGAAGCCACTGTACTCTGGGGTAAGACTTCTGCTAACAGCAGAGAAACAAACAGCCTTACTACCCATTCCAGACTTCACCTGAAGCTCCCAAGGGAGGACACCTAGCACCAACTCCACCTGCAAAAGGGAGACCAAGTCTCTTCTCTCCTACTTCAAGCTGAGCCCTACATTTACACTTCCTCAACTAAGTAACTCACATAAGGATAACAGAAAACACCAACCTCCTTTGAAAGGGATTGTGGAAAGAAATGACATGGTCTGAATTTGAAATCTGCAAAAAGAAGGAATCAGTATCAATATTTTTCCAATGTCCATACAGAACATTATCTGTTCTTTCTGACTTTAGAACATTCTATTCTTTGAAGTCAAACCACTAAAATATTAGGCAACATGATGTCTTTTACATATTTGAGATTATGCTGTAAGGTAGAAAACATTTAAAAGGGTGGTATTTTCCGTTTATATTGAACCTCTTATCAGTGTAAAGTTTCCTATTTTTGGATATTAAGTTTCTTGCCTAAAGTCAACTTTTTAACAGTTTAGTTCAGCTATGTCAGCTTTTCTTTTGTTTAGGCTATGTAACTATGTATTATTTATTTTTTATTTTTTGATTGGTTGGTTGATTGACAGGGTCTCTCTCTGGCTGGAGTACAGTGGTGTGATCATAGTTCAGTGCAGCCTCGAACTCCCAGGCTTATGGGCTCAAGCAATCCTCCCACCTCTGCATTCTGAGTAGCTGAAAATACAAGTGCATGCCACCATCCACAGTTGTTTCTTTCTTTTTTTTTTTTTTTTTTTTGAGAGGGAGTCTCGCTCTGTCGCCCAGGCTGGAGTGCAGTGGCATGATCTTGGCTCACTGCAAGCTCCGTCTCCCAGGTTCACATTCTCCTGCCTCAGCCTTCCAAGCAGCTAGAACTACAGGCACCCGCCACCATGCCCAGCTAATTTTTTTATATTTTTAGTAGAGATGTGGTTTCACCGTGTTAGCCAGGATGGTCTCGATCTTCTGACCTCATGATCTGCCAGTCTCGGCCTCCCAAAGTTGTTTCTTTTCTTAAAAAAATTTTTTTGTAGAGACAGGATCCAGCTTTGTTGCCCAGGATGGTCTTGAACTCCTGGCCTCTAGCGATCCTCCCACCTCGGCCTCCTAAAACACTGGAATTACAAGTATGAGCTACCATGCCCAGCTGATATAACCTTTTATTGCATCCTTTCTATATCTTCATATTTATGTCTCTTGCAAGCAGTAAACAGACATTTTCCTATCCTTTTTTATCTGATCTAACAATCTTTGCCTTTGAAATAATTTTATGCATATTTACTATAATTCATATATTTGGGTTTGAGCTCTCTGTTGAGCTGTGTTCTTTGTTTATCTCCCCTTTACTGCCCTCTTCTAGATTGGTGTTTTTATTATTATAATTTCCATGCCAGTAGCTTGTTCTTTACATATCCCTTCTCTATTCTTTTTGTGATTGCTGTAGAGATTACAATATGGCTCCCTAAATTACTGAAGTTCAATATCAGTTTGTACATATGCCATATCCTGAAAATCTCAAGAAACTTAAAACACTAACCCCATTCTCTTTTTCTTGAGTTAACAAGCTATTGCTGTCACATATTTTAAATCTCTATGTGAGACCCAAAAAACCATTATTACTTAGAATTTTTACAGTCAATTTTTATTCAGATTTACCTCCAGTAATACTCCTTGCCACCGCTCCTTATTCCCTGCACGATCATGCTTTATCTAGGATTATTTACTTTTGCCAAAAGAACTCCTTTTAGTGTTTCCTTTGGTGCAATTCTGCTGGTAATTAATTTCCTCAGTTTTTTTTTTTTTGTTTTTTGTTTGTTGTTGGTATAAAAATAATTTTATTTCTCCTTCATTAGAAGTAGAATTCTGGGTTGGTGGATATTTCCTTTCCGTACGTTGCAGATGTCAATCCACTGTCTTGTAGCTTCCATTATTTCTGCTGAGAGGCTGCTTTCAGTCTTATATTGCTCCTTTGAAGGTGGAATGTCTTTCTTCTCTGGCTGCTTTTAAGACTTTCTCTTGTCTTTGGTTCCCAGCAGTTTGATGACAGCATATATAAGTTTTCTTTGTGTTTATCACATTTGGGTCCATAACTCTTCTTTACATCTGTGGCTTGATGTCAGTTTTGGAAAACCTCCAGTGACTATCTACTAAAATATTGCTTCAATTCCTCTGCCTTTTGACTTTCCTGAAGATACTCCAATTATGTATGCTAGACCTGCCATGTCATACGGCTTGTACATTCTTTCCAGTGTTTTCCGTTCTTTTGTTCTTCTCTGTATTTCCAGTTAAATATTTTTTTCTGTAGAAATTTTGGTTAATTTATTAGCTCTCAGCTGTGTAAAATCTTCTCTTAAACCAACTCACTAGGTTTTAACATAGATTTTCATTCTAGAATCTCTTTTCACTTTTTAACAGAATTAGTTCTCTATGAAATTATTCCATTTGTCACTCAATTCTCTAAATATTTTAATCATTGTTATATTAAACTCCTTCAACCCATGTTATATTGAAGTTAAATAACTCCAGTATCTGAATCTCCTAAGAGTTCCTATTTGTATACTTTTTGTGCTACTGATTTTCAGTTAAGTGCTATGTTTTGGGGTACCTGGTTATTTTTAATTGAATAACACTGGAAATAAAAACCTGTAGAGAAAATCTGAGGCTACAGTTAATGTTACTTTCATCCAGAGTGGATTCACTTTTGCAGCTAGCAGAGGCACAGGCTAGGAACAGATTACTTCTTTCTAGTGCTTGCATGATCAGAAGCTTGGCTTCAGTCACTGTGAGAAATCACTTCTCAGATTCACTCTTATTCCTACAGTGAAACCCTTTGAGGTCCCAATAAAAGCTTGAGCTATTTTCCAGAGCTCCTCCTCCTTAGCAAAATATGAATTTCACAGCTCTTTGAGTTTTCCAAAAACTCCACTCAGCTTTTCAGCTTCCCAGATGAGACTTTTAATTCAGCAAATGCCTGAATGGGAAAAGTTGCTCCTTTTCTGGGTTACCTTCTCCCTGGAATACTAGCCCCACAAATTCTTGCTATCTTGTAGATCTCAATACTTTCAAATTGATATCCCTCCCCACTTCCAGATTTTCTATTTGTTCTAAATGGAGAATGGTCTGAAACAAGCACATTAACCATTACTGAAAACAGAATTACTAGACTGTTATTTAAAAGCTCAAGAACAAAGCCCAGAATCTTAAGGCACTATTTCATTTTCTCCCAAATAACATACATCTTCAAATACACCTTGGGACAAAATTGTTGTAAACATGCTTATACAATATAAGTTCTTATTCAAGACTGACATATTGGTACATGAATCACCCACATCTGAAGATCACCTAAGTTCAAATCTTGGCTGTTAGACTCTGGACAAGTTACTCAATCTGTGCATCCATTTCAATGATTGTAAAACAGGGATAGTTTTACTACCAATGCCATAGGTGTCTTTGAGGAAATAAATAAAACACATGAATTTGTTTAGGAAAGTTAACATGTTACAAATACATGTTAGCAAACTATTATGATTACTAGTATTAAAATAAATGTCAACGTAAGTAGCATTTTACATACCATGCTGTTTGGAAGATAAGTTATGTGTCTTATACTCGTGGTTTTTCTGGAGTTGCTCACTTCTGGTGACTGCCTCCCCCTCTCATATGTTGTTCTCAACCTTTGCTAAGTAAAGACACATCTCACTGCTAATTTCTGCAGCACAACTGGTCCATTCTTTTAAGTTATTTCTGCATAGTTTTCAACAGCTCCTCATTATTTTAAAGTATTTCCAAAAAGTATACATATCATAGCTGCAAAGAAACATATTAACAGACAGCCCAATTCCAATCATTTCATTTAAACTGAAAGACACATGTTTAAAAAGTGCCTCACTGTTAGTACTGGCATCCCCAGAAAAAGACATTTACTCCTCATTCCCCACTTAAGAATTGGAGCTAGAGTTAACATCTATTTTTTAGAGATCCACTTTCATCTGAATTTTCCAGCTATACTTTATCTCTACAACTCTAAAAGAGACTCATCTAGGATTCATTCTCTTTGCTAAAGATTGCCAGGGCAGGGAATGAGCACAGGGTATAGGAAGGAGCCATGTGGAGAAGTCATTAAGCCACACACCAGCCTTCTCCAGGAGAAAAACACTTTCTTGATAACCTGAAACATTCTGAATCCCCAATGAAACTTGAGACATTTTACCTGCAGTCATAGACATAGGAATTTAACCCAAAGTGAAATGAGCAAAACATCACAGTTTGGCCGCTGCATGAAAATCCATTTGATAGGTGAGGGGAAAGCCAAAATCATTCTGGGTGCAATATATTCTACCAAAAAAAATTAACGAGGCAGATGCCATCTCAGATCAAGCCAAATTTGCTATGCGTTCCCCTGTGGCAGGGGAGAGGAAAAGAACCAAGAACTTTCAAATTCCTAAATCAGAATCAAAGCTCAGAGATATCTAGTATTTTGTTTATATGAAAATTTACCACATTTTCAGTGAAAGCTATTTAACTTTCCAAAGTTAATGTCCAACTTTATACATTAAATTACCAACATTTTAAATGAAAATTTAAAAAAAACTTCATTTTAGAAACAGTGGCTTACTCTCACTGTGTAAAGTAGAAATTTCCCAAAGCAAATTTTATTTTATTTAAAAAATTTTTGTCTTTCAAGGCAGTATTTTGATCTGTCACACAGGCTGGAGTACAGTGGTGTGACACTAGCTTACTACAGCCTCAAACTCTTGGACTCAAGCAATCCTCCTGTCCCAGCTTCCTGAGTAGCTGGGACTACAGGCATTCCTGGCTACTTTTTTTTTTTTTTAAGTAGAGACAGGGTTTCACCGTGTTGCACAGTCTGGTCTCAAACTCCTGGGCTCAAGTGGTCCTCCTGCCTCAGCCTCCCAAAGTTGGGATTACAGGCTTGCGCCACCAGCCTCAGCCACAAAATTTATTTTTAAGTAATTCCTTGTAATTCAGAACTTAATGAAAATGAAGACACTAAATGACAGCAAAGCACATTTTTTTCATGAAATATTGAGGTTGGCCTATTCTTGCATAAGTTTTATTAGCAACATGACAACCAGCATGGCTGAGCAAGCAATTTTCATACTGTTTCATTTGACTACAGAAAGACAAAATCTCTTACAGCTGCCTGGCCAATCTCAACTCCAAAATGTTCAACCTATTTAAGTAAGTATACAAATAAAAGCCTTAACATTATGATTTCAGTCCAGCAGACTATTAGGCAATACCTCCCATAGGCAGCAAGGATACACAGTCTGGTGGGGAGGACAGTGAAGGGGGAGACCAACCCAGATAAAAGGAGGTAAATGCAATGTGACTATGGGCAGGTCTATGTCCACATATTTTGAAATGTAAATACATTTGGGTGCGAATTCAGACTCATTAAGTTTGATAGGAAGATTTCCTCTAGTTTTGCTTTGCCCATTTCTCCCCTGAAACAGCTCTCTACACAGTAGTACTCATTCTTCCTCTTCTGTGACAGAAAATACCGGCTGTGTGCTTAGTGTCCACTCCCTTGAGGGGGCCTATCTGATGGCATAGCACCTGGGTCAGCTCATCAATCAAGACAAGCAGATGCCACCAGCTGGCAAAGGAGAATTCTCCACCCTTGGTAACAGTTAATACATCATTTGGGTTTGGATGGGTGACCCTCTCTGTAAGATGTGTAATATAGATGCTGAGAGAGAGTGGGAAGGTCCTTCCTTTTTAATCTTTAGTTGTAGGGGGATAAGCTTGAGCCTGTCATCTCTTATGTTATAGGAGAAACTCTGCCTCAGAATGAAGCCACAGCACAATGAGAAGTGAGCTGAGCTCTGGAAAGGGAGACAGAGCCTGGTTGTCATTGAGCTGCTGGATCCAGCTATGCCTGAAACGAACTCTATTCCTCCACTCCCAACTATACAAGCCAATAAATCCCCATTTATGATTAAGCTAGATTTGTGGACAGGCATGGGGGCTCATACCTGTAATCCCAATACTTTAGGAGGCTGAGGCGGGTGGATCACTTAAGCCCAGGAGTTTGAGCCCAGCCTGGGCAACATGGTTAAAACCTGTCTCTACCAAAAATACAAAAATTAGCCAGGTGTGGTGGCACATGCCTGTAGTCATGGCTACGCAGGAGGCTGAGGTGGGAGAATCGATTGAGCTTGGGTGGCTGAGGCTGCAGTGTGCTGTGACTGCACCACAGCACTCCAGGCTGGGTGTCAAAGTGATACTCTGTTAAAAAAAAAAAAAAAAAAGTCAGATTTGTATTTCAGAAACTACAACCAAGCAGCTAGACTAGAATACCCCTCTAAATCCAACACTACACTCTGCTCTTTGTCAGTGAAGAGGCAACTACTAGATAACTAACTGCAGATGAAATTCTAAGGGACCTTGCAAAGATTCCTAGTTTAAACTACTTCCTTGAATATAAGTTGCTATATCCTTCAAAATACAGTGATAGTCTGAAATAGGGAGAGAAATCAAATAAAGGGTAGATCATCCAAGAAGTCTCAGAGATAAGATAAAATACAGTAGAATAAGAAGGTGGGCAAGAACACTGAAGAGGAAGAGACATCAGAAACCCTGGTCTGATTAGGTATCAGAATTAGTAGCCAGCAGTAACTACTCAGAATAGCTGAGCAGAGCTCCGAAGACAAGCAGGTAGGCAAAACAGTGCCTTAGGACAGGAAAGCAGGCAAGAGTCAGTTCACTAAGCATTTAGTGAGTGCCCTCCAGGGCTGTGCGCTTCCCTAGGCAAATCAGGTGAAATTAATAAAACATGGCCTAGCCCTCCAATTCATTGGGGAACCCAGGAACACAAACCAATAACAATCCTGTAAGGATAACAACCATGCTGTGCATAATTCCCGGCTACAGAAGCACGGGAGAGGGCCACCAGGCCCAGACGAAGGATGAGGCAATAACAAGTACAGCATAGGACACCAGTTGCCACAGCAACACCCTAACATCCTAGAGAAAAACAGTTCTTACTCGTTATAGCAAATACAGGAAAACAGTCAAAAGAGTTTGAAGTTACCTATGATTCTTTTGGAACAGAATTCATTGTTTTATTCACTGTACAGTAATATAAACATTTTCCTTTATTTAGAAACAAAAACAAATCAACCAAAAACACCACTGCTGTATGTAATGGGGGATCTAGCACCATCACATACAAATAATTTGTCTTGCCTTCTTCCACCTCATTCTATTTCAGGCGTGTGAGTGGACACTCTGATGTACATCCCTCCTCTGCTTTAAGACTAAAAAGCTTATGGTCCCAGCTGCAGCAAACACTACTGGCCATCAGCTGTCATCCTCTAGAATTGCCTTGAATGAAGAGAGTGTTTTTGCCCGAGGTAATCCACATCTAATGACTGATGAACACTGGGGTCTAAAGACTCAACCTCCTTGCCCTGACTCAGGACAACTCTGAAAGAACAGCCAAGCTTCAGCTGTTTCAAATAGGGTCAGCAGAGGCCTTTGCTGAGCCTGTATTACAGGATTGGGCAGATGGGGAAGTAAGGCTGCTTCCTTCCCTTCCCTCCACTAGACACTGACCCCAAGAGCAACCCTTAAGAGTCATCCTGTATGCTAATCTGCACCTTGGAGTTGGCTACCCAGGGAATCCCACCTGCAAAACTGCACTATTATGTATGGACACGGAGGACCACCACAGAGACTCTGGAAAGAAAGATAAGGAAGTCTTATTTCTAAATTTCCTCCATTGAAATACGAAGGGCAAAAATAAAAAGACACTGTCAAACTTAGAATAACAGGGAATGTTGTCCATAAATGTGAAAAGGAGAAATCAACAGCAACAGAAAAACATTTCTAATCAGACTGTTTTATTTGTCCTATAGGATATTTAGGTTTCAGTGTATCGAAAAATTTTTACAATGTAAAATATTTGATCATAAGAAAATCCTGCAGGACCTTTGCGGTCATGAAAGAGTGAGATGCTTTTCACATAAATTAATACTAGTATGGTTACACTGCTTCACAAAAAAAGTGACTGAACACACAAGCTAACTTATATAAAGCATAAGTTGACGTGGACATTTGTCAGATTTTCATGAACTTCTCAAAGAGATCATACATTAATCCATCTTAGCAAATGCAAGCTCATGAAATGCAACAATTTTGAACACAATTAAAGCCATATTCTCATTCTTGTTCAGAAAAAAAGTAATTTTGGAATGCATACTTTTTCTAGTTTAATACTCGCCTATGATAGATCATGAATTCCTCCCAGAAAACAACTCTTAAAAGCTGAGGGTACACTATAAAAGCCCTTAATAAAATCTCAGAAACGTGTTAAGTCAGTGCCTCAGAGAACTGTTCATTCAGATAAAAGGCTAAGAATCTTACGGACATACCTTATAGATCCTGTCTATTAACAGTACTGTCTATAAAAACCTTAACAGGGTAATCCCTCAGCAGAATCTCAAGGGATTCTCATTCATCAAAGAATCTCATTCATCAAAGAGATTGATGAATGTGAATTTTGTCTAACAAAATGAACCTCAGTAAGATTCACAGGAGATCCATAGGATTTTTAAGAGAATTAGTCTGACACTGCCATTAGAAACACTGCCAGTTCAGACCAAAATGGACAGAGACACTTACAATGAAAATAGACCTTTGGACTACCAAGAGGCTAAAATAAAAGTACTACAGGCAGAAATCAGACTTGGAAAGCTACCCAATGAAACTGGCCACTTCTTAGGGAAGAGGAGGAGTGACTCAGACAGAAGTCAAGAATTATGGAGAATCATTCCTAGGCAGTAGGACTGAGACCTTGTCAAGTAATTACATCACATTCCAGGTGGTTTTTCAGAGTTTCTATGAACCAGTGACTCTTGCATGCCTTCTGTTTCCACCCTTCCTGAACAGGAGGCTCTACATGAAAGTTCTCCTCTGCCTGTCCTACCATTGCATGTTGGGGGGGTGGGAGGGAGATAACTTGTCTCTTTAGTTCACAGGTCTTCAGACTAAGATCTATATTTGAGAAGCTGTGCAAATCCACAATGAAAATATCTCTTCCATATTTGAACCTGATTTAAGGGCTGAGATCCTAGACTTTGATCTGACATCCCAATGAGGATAAGATTTATAGATCTTAAGGGGAAGAAGTGAGTGTATTTTACATGTAGGAAGCATATGATGTGAATTCTTATGGTAAGAGGATACTGACATTGTATTTCGCAATCATGGCCACACTTATATCCTGTTACACATGCTCTTCTTAAAAAGTTACAGACACTCCTCTACTGAGTGGTGGGGTCTACATTCCCTTCACAGGAACTTGGTGGGGTCTTTACAACTTCGGGCTAAGTGCTGCTGCATGATATCCAAGGCTGGGTCATGAACGGCAGTGCAGCAGTGACCACCTGCCCCCTCAGGGTGCTTGCCATTGGAATCAAGTCATCATGTTGTGAGGAATCCCAGACCACATGAAGAGGCCATATGTATGTTATCCCAGCAGCAGCCCCAGGTGGTCCACACCTGACAGTCAACATTAATTTCTAGACTTGTGAGTGAACAAGCCTTCAGATGATTCCAGGCCCTGGTACTTGAGACCTCTAGCTGAAGCCCCACACATGATGGAACAGAGATAATCCATTCCCATTGTGTCCTATCTGAATGTCAGACAACAGAAACTGAGAGGCATAACAATGATTGTTGTTTTGAGCCATGCAGCAATAGATGACAAATACATATGTTATATAGTGCCTCAAAATACTAATGTTATACAAAAATTCCATATTCCAGTGTAACATGAAAATGAAAGTTGCAATGTTGTTCATGCAACAGCCCATTCAAGCAGGTTTGGGAAACGCTAGCCTAGAGTATCACATCTGAATTAGCACTAACTCATGATGACAATGATAATATATTAGTAGTCTGGGAGTAGGTCTTCCCCTAAAACACCTATCAGAAATTCTAAAACTGCACAGAAATATTCCTTCACATGCCCTGAATAAACTATCTATAAGGGCAATTAAAGAATGCAGAATCTTGACCAGAAATGCCTGTGGTCCCCTGTAATAGTGATACAAAATAATCACAAATGCTTTGCTTCAGGGTCCTAAGTTAAAGAAAACAGCCAGCTGCTTAACAATGGAGACTCTCAGGAGAGACAGGGCCAGTTGAATGAAAAATCATAAAAGCTTTCTCTTGATGTTGTTTTGTTTCTGTTTTTAAGAGGCAATAAAGCTTAACAGTAAAACATGTGAGCCCTGGAGTCCAAAAATCTAGTTGCAAATCTCATGTTTGCCAGTTATAAGCTGTGTGACTTTAGCTGAGTTAACTGACCTCTCTGTGCTTTTATCTGTAAAATGGAGATTGTATAAGCCAGGTTTCTCCAGAGGAACAGAATCAATGGTAGATATATGAGAAACATAAAGGCACTACATGAATCTCCAGAGGAACCTGGCTCATATAATCTCTCTCTCTCTCTCTATATATATATATATACACACACACACACATATGAGAAACATATATATATACACACGATAAACATATATATATATACACATGATAAACATATATATATATACACACACAAACACACACACACACACACATAAACATATGTACAGAAAGCCAGAGAGAGAGATTGATTGAGATTTTAAGAAACTGTCTCATGTAAGTGTTGGGGCTGGCAAGTCCAAATTAAGCAGGCTGGAAACTCAGGCAGGGTTTCTATGTTACAATCTTGAAAATTCCTTCTTCCTTAGGAAAACTCTGTCTCTTTTCTAAAAGCTTTCAATTGATTGAATGAGGCTCACCCATATTATGGTGGGTAATTTGCTTTACTCAAAGTCTACTTATCTAAATGTTAATCTCAACTCAAGCCCACTGATTTAAATGGTTAATCTCATCTAAAAATATCTTCACGGCAACGTCTGGACTTCTGTTTGACCAAACAACTAGGCACCACTACCTGGCCAAGTGGACACAAATTAACCATCGTAAGGATAAGAAAATAGTACCTACACTTCATTGGTTAGTTGGGTGGCTTGAGTTAATGCCCATAGATGCTTAGCATAATGCCAGGCAATGAAAAAATGATCAAAGCATGTTAGTTATTATCGGGGTGACAACCATTTTGCCCAGAACAGCCCTGGCTTATACCTATTGTTCTCACATAACTGTTCATATCACCCTCGTGTCCCTTCATTATTACTTACAAACTAACCTTATAAACCAGAGGTTCATTTAGCCTCATATTTTTCCTACCTTTATGTGAAAGTGGGTCTAAAAGAAAAAGTAAGCAGACATGCTTGGTGTTTCTGGGAACATGGATCTAAGTCATCAACTTCTTCAGCTCCAGGTGCCCTCACCTGCTCAAGGAACTGGACCTACAGTCACACTCCTTCATACTAAGTAAACCTCTGAAAAAGCCAAAGTCAACAAGAAAGAGAGCAGCAAAGAAAAAAAAATAATAAATTGTCATATTTATATCTATGAAGAATAAAAATTTCAAAATATAAGTAGGTTGTTTTGTTCTAGCACTTTTCCACACCCCACTTCCAAGCCAAGTTCCTATAAAATTTCTGAACCTACAGATCGTAATGGCATTGTACAGAATGCTCAAATCACCTACAAGGTGCCATTCATAGCTTCAATAGTGTAAGGCATTTCATTTTCTAGTTAACTGGCTAGTTTCACGATTATCCTAATGTCAGAGTATTTAAGCAACCGTGGTGCCAGATAACCTGTACATACTCTCTGAATAATCAAGTGCTAATCATTTTTCACATTAAGAAATGATTTGGGCCAGGCGTGGTGGCTCACGCCTGTAATCCCAGCACTTTGGGAGGCTGAGGCGGGTGGATCACGAAGTCAGGAGATCAAGACCATCCTGGCAAACACGGTGAAAACCCGTCTCTACTAAAAAAATACAAAAAAACTAGCCTGGCGTGGTGGCAGGTGCCTGTAGTCCCAGCTACTCAGGAGGCTGAGGCAGGAGAATGGCGTGAACCCAGGAGGCGGAGCTTGCAGTAAGCTGAGATCAGGCCACTGCACTCTAGCCTGGGTGACCGAGCGAGACTCCGTCTCAAAAAAAAAAAAAAAAAAAAAAAAAAAAAAAAGAAATGATTTGAGCCAAAAATGTCCAAACCTGTCTGACCTGAAATTAGAAATACAACTATTCTATTCCTATAAGGAAGCAATATGCAAAAGCAAAGCTCCAGAACAGCCCCTGTATCTTTTCTGAATTACACATTTTTGGCTATATTATGATCACTTACAATTCACCATGGGCTCAACATGGCTAGAAATTCCTTGTATGAGATCTGCTTTTCAGTTCAAGGAACTTAAAGCGATGCTATGTGACTATAAAATAATGAGCCTGATTTTTGCACATAGCTTCTCCAGTTAATTCTATTGTGGTACTTTACAAATTACATCTTGTCCTTTCATCTCAGGTCAATTTGGAACACACACAAAAAATAAGTGAAGCCTGTCTTACACTACCAAACTTCCACTAAAATTTATGTTAGTTTTAATATAACAAACACATTGACCAAAGCATCTTGGATTTTCAAGGGCATGTCAAAGCAAAATAGTAGCAGCTTCTGAAGTTATAACAAAACAAATTCTACAGCCAACTGTTGTACCATATGTTTCCAATGGCTTTTATTCTACATAAAGCCAATTCATCCTTTGAACAAAACACAACATCACAGAGGCTAGTCACTGAAGGCACATTTCTGATCATTTGTCAATTTCCTGCTACAGCAAGTTCTGGAGTCTGAACAGGAAGTTGAATCTTGCCTGAAAATAACAGACACACTGCCAATGGCTTTTATAGCACAGACCCTGCCAGAATGCTAAGAAATCCAGATCAGGAAAGTTACACTGCCAGTTTTTGGAGGCAGATCTATCAAGTGATTCTCATAGCACCCAGGTATGATAGCAAACAAGTGCTTCAAAATACGATACCTTCAGAGGAAGAATTTGCCTAATCACCTTATGTCTATATGTGTCCTCCAATAAGTAATTTAGTTCTCAACTAATCACACATATACCGTTTTTCTTGAAAAAATATCTAGAATAAAATTTAAAACTCAGACGGGGGCAGAGAAGGATGGTCTTTCCTGCAAGGACACCAATTAACACCTATCTACACTAAAAAAGCACCTTCTTACGAACCAAAAATCAGGTGAGCACACACAGTAACTGGTTTTAACTTATCTCTGAAAGAGGCACTGAAGAGGTGGGAAAAACAGTCTTGAATTGCCAAGGATACCACCCCTCCCCCATCACCCTGCCCTCCCCCCCACCTCCACCCCCCCCACCCCACCCCATACACACATATCAGCAACATGGTGCAGAGAGTATTTCTGTGTGCTGGGGAGAGGGGAGCACAGCAGCCATGGGGCACTAAACTCAGTGCTGCCTTGTTACAGCAGAAAACAAAACCAGAGCAAACTCAACTGATGCCCACCCACGAAGGGAGCATTTAAACCAGCCCTAGAAAGAGGGGAATCACCAGTCCCAACAGTCCGAACTTGAACTCCCACATGCCTCTCAAGCAAGTTAAAGTACTCTGGAACCCAAACTTGAAAGGCAGTCTAGGCCACAAGGACTGGAACTCGTAGGTGAGGCCTAGTGCTGAACTGGGCCCAGAGCCAGTAGACTTGGTGGCATGTAACCTACTGAGACATCCCCAAGGGCAGCTAAAGAAGTACTGGCATCATTCCTACCCTAAGCCCAAGCTCCACAGCTTGTGGCTCCAACAGAGACCCCATCCCTCTGCTTGGGCAGAGGTGGGGGAAGTCTGGGGAGGACTTTATCTTACATCTATAATACCAGCTCAGCCACAGCAGGATAGGGCAATGCTCAGAATCATGAGGCCCCCTTTCCAGCTTCTAGCTCCCAGATGACATTGCTAGACACACCCTGGGCCAGAAGGGAACCTACTGCCTTGAAGTGAAGGACCTAGTCCTGGCAGAATTCATCACCTGCTGACTGAGAGTCCAAGGGTTCTGAATAGCCAGCAGGGATGCTGAGGTGCTATGTCAAGGGCCTTGGTGAGCCTCTGAGACTTGCTGGCTTCAGGTGAGACTCAGCACATTCCCAGCTGTGGTTGCTATACGAGGCAAGACTCCTTCCACCTGAGAAAAGCAGAGGGAAAAAGTGAAGAGGGCTTTGTCTTGCACCCTAGGTACCACCTCGGGCACAGTGGGGTAGAGCACCAAGTGGGCATTTGGGGGTCCCTGGTTCCAGGACTTGACTCTTGGATGGCATTTCTGGACATGTCCTGTGCCAGAGGGGAGCATACTGCTATGAAGGGTGAGTCCAGAAATGCTATCCAAGAGTCAAGGCAGCATTCACCACAGGCTGACTTAGGAGCCCTTTGGGCCTGAAGGGAGCTCTGGTGGTAGTCTGGCAGTATTCCCTGTGGGCCCATGGTGGCTGTGGCAATGGGATGAGGCACCTCTGCCTTTGGAAAGGGGAGGGAAGAGTGGGAATGACCACGACTTGTGGTTTGAGTGCCAGCTCAGCCACAGGACAACAGAACACCAGGTAAACTTCTAAGGTTTTTGACTCAAATTCCATGCACCTGGGACAGCACCTTTGGCCCTACCTGGGCCTAGGGTAGCTCTCCACCCTGCAGGGAAGGAGGCAGGCCTGACTGGCTTTGCCATCTGCTGACTGTAGAGCCCCAAGGCCTTGAGTGAAATTAGGTGATAGCCAGGGAGTTCTTACAACAGGCCCTGGGAAAGACCCAGTGCTGTACAGGCTTCAGGTTTGACCCAGAGCAATTCTAGAGATAGTGGGCACAGGGGTGCTTGTGTCTCCACCCTCAGCTCCAGGTGGCTTAGAACAAAGACAGAGACTCTGTTTTTTGGGAGATAAATTAAGGGAAGAGAACAAGAGTCTCTCTACATGGTAATCCAGAGAATTCTTCCAGATCTTGTCCAAGACCACTAAAGTGGTACCTCTATGATATCATTTGGCTGTGTCCTCACCCAAATCTCATCTTGAATCGTAGTTCCCATAATGCCCACATGTCGTGGGAGGGTCCTGGGGGGAGGTAATTAAAACAGGACAGTTACCCCATCCTGCTTTTCTCATGATAGTGAGTGAGTTCTCCCAAAATCTGATGGTTTCATAAAGGACTTTTCCCCCTTTGCTCAGCACTTCTCTCTCCTGCTGCCATGTGAAGAAGGATGTGTTTGCTTCCCCTTCCACCATAACTGTAAGTTTCCTGAGGCCTCCCCAGCCATGTGTACCTGTGAGTCAATGAAACCTCTTTATAAATTACCCAGTCTCGGGCAGTTCTTCACAGCAGCCTGAGAAGAGACTAATACACTCCATGAGTCTTCTCTTCAGGAACCACAGAGTTACTGGGATCAGCGTGCCCCCTAATGCAGATACAGCTTAGACCATAACACCCAAGTCCTTTAGAATATCTGGAAAACCTTGCCAGTGTACAAACAAGCCCAGACTGAGAAGACTACAGTAAAAACCTAACTCTTCCATGCCTGGATACAGATGAGCGTCTACAAGTATCAAGACCATCCAGGAAAATATGACCTCACCAAATGAACTAAATAAGTCACCAGGGACCAATTCTGAAATATGTGACCTTTCAGAGAATTAAAAATAGCTGTGTTGGCCAGGTGCAGTGGCTCATGCCTGTAATCCTAGCACTTTGGGAGGCTGAGGAGGGTGGATCACCTGAGGTCAGGAGTTCACCTAAATGGTGAAACCCTGTCTCTACTAAAAATACAAAAATTAGCCAGGTGTGGTGGCATGCGCCTGTAGTCCCAGGTACTCAGGAGGCTGAGGCAAGAGAATCACTTGAACCTCAGAGGTGGAGGCTGCAGTGAGCTGAGATCACACCACTGCACTCCAGCATGGGCAACAGAGTGAGACTCTGACTCAAAAAAAAAAATGTGTTTTGAGTTTGAAGAAACTCAAAGAAATTAAAGATAACACAGAGAAGGAATTCAGAATTCTATCAGACAAATTTAACAAAAAGATTGAAATAATTAAAAAGTATCAATCAATATTTCTAGAGCTGAAAAACGCAATTAGCATACTGAAGAATGCATGAGTCATTTGATAGTAGAATAGGTCAGGCAGAAGAAACAACCAATGAGTTTGAAGACCGGCTATTTGAAAATACACAGAGGAAACAAAAGAAAAAGGAATTTTAAAAAGTGAAGCACACCTATAGGAACTAGAAAATAGCCTCAAAAAGGCAAATCTAAGAGTTATTGGACTTAAAAAGGAGTTGCTGGCCTTTAAAGAAGAGGTAGAGAAAGAGACCGGGGTAGAAAGTTTATTCAAAGGGAAAATAACAGAGAACTTCCCAAACTTAGAGAAAGATATCACTATCCAAGAACAAGAAGGCTATAGAACAAAAAGCAGATTTAACCCAAAGACTACCTCAAGGCATTTAATAATCAAACTCCCAAAGGTCGAGGATAAAGGATCCTAAAAGCAGCAGGAAAAAAGAAACAAACAACATACAATGGAGTTCCAATACATCTGGCAGCAAACTTTTCAGTGGAAACCTCACAGGCCAGCAGCAAGTAGCATGACATATTTAAAGTGCTGAAGGAAAAAAAACTTTTATCCTAGAACAATATGTCTGGAAAAAAATATTCTTCAAACATGAAGGGGAATAAAGACTGTCACAGACAAACAAAAATTGAGGGATTTCATCAACAGCAGACCTGTCCTACAAGAAATGTTAAAGGGAGTACCTCGATTAGAAAGAAAAGGATGTTAATGAGCAATATATCATCTGAAGCTCACTTGTAATAGTAAGTACACAGAAAATCACAGAATATAACACTGTAACTGTGGTGTGTAAACTACTCTTATATTTAGTAGAAAGAATAAACAATGAACTTATGTTAATTAGAAAGAATTAACAATGAACCAATAAAAAAACTATAACAACTTTTCAAGACATAGTGCAAGAAGATATAAACAGAAACTACAAAATATTAAAGAGGCATACAGCATTATTCGTTTTCTTTTTGCTGGTTTGTTTGTTTATGCAGTGTTGTTATCAGCTTAAAATAATGAGTTATACAATAGTATTTGCAACCCTGATGGCAACTTTAAATCAAAAAACATACAATGTTTACACACACACAAAAAAGCCAGACACTAAATGGTATCACCACAGAAAATCAACGTCACTAAAAGAAAGACAGGAAGGAAAGAAATAAGAGAAGATCACAAAACAACCAGAAAACAAATAACAAAATGGCAGGAGTAAGTCCTTACTTATCAATAACATTGAATGTAAAGGACTAAACTCTCCAATCAAAAGACAAAGAGTGACGACATTAATTTAAATAACAAGACTCAATAATCTGTTGCCTACAAGAAACATACTTCAGGCATAAAGACACAGGTAAACTAAAAATAAAGGGATGGAAAAAGATATTCCAGGCACATAGAAACTGAAAGAGAGCAGGAGGAGCTCTATGGAGACACAATAGCTTTCAAGATAAAAAAACAAAACAAAACAAAACAAAACAAAAAAAACTTTAAGAGACAAAGAAGGTCACTATATAATGATAAACGGGTCAATTTAGCAAGAGGATATAATGATTGTAAATATATATGGGCCCAACATTGAAGCACCCAGATATATAAAGAAAATATTATTAGAGCTAAAGAGAGATAGAGACCCCAATACAAGAATAGCTGGAGATATCAACATCCCACTTTCAGTATTTGTTGACAGAAAATCAACAAAGAAACATTGAACTTATTCTGCACCATAGACCAAATGAACCTGGTAGATATTTACAGAACATTTCATCCAAAGGCTACAGAATACACATTCTTTTCCTCAGCACATGGATCATTCTCAAGGAGAGACCATATGTTAGGTCACAAAAGTCCTAAAACATTCAAACAAATATAAATAATACCAAGCATCTTCCCTGACCACAATGGGATAAAAAAGAAATCAATAACAAGAGGAATTTTGGAAGCTATACAAATACATGGAAATTAAACAAAATGTTTCTGAATGACCAGTGGGTCAATGAAGAAATTAAGAAGGAAATTAAAAAATTTATTGAAACAAATGACAATGAAAACACAACATTTAAAACCTTTGGGATACAGCAAAAGCACTATTAAGAGGAAAGTTTAGAGCTATAAGTGCCTACATCAAAAAAAAAAAAGAAAAATGTCAAACGAATAATTTAAAAGCAAGAACAAACCAAACCCAAGTTTAGTAGAATAAATAACAAAAATCAGAGAAGAAATAAATGACATTGAAATAAAGAATATCAAAGATCACTGAACCAAAAAGTTGTTTTTTTTGAAAAGTTAAACAGACAAACATTTAGCCAGACTAAAAAAAAAAAAAAAAAAAAAGATCCAAATAAATAACATCAAACATGAAAAAGAGACATTACAACTGATACTACAGAAATTCAAAAAACCATTAGTGGCTATTATGAGCAACTATATGCCAATAAATTGGAAAATCTAGAAGAAACGAACAAATCCCTAAACACATAAAAGCTACCAAGATTGAACCACGAAGAAATTCAAAACTTGAACAGACCAATAACGAGTAATGGGATTGAAGTTGTAATAAAAAGCCTCATAGTAAAGAAAATGCCAGGACCTGATGATGGCTTCCCTGCTGAATTCTAACGAACATTTAAATATGAACTAATACCAATCCTACTCAAACTACTCTGAAAAACAGAGGAGGATGGAGTACTTTCAAACTCATTCTTTCAGGTCAGTGTGACTGTGATATCAAAACCAAACACCTTTGAACTGGTTTTGGTAACAGGGTCATACTGACCTGAAAGAATGAGTTTGGAAGTGTGTGTGTGTGTGTGTGTGTGTGTGTATACTTGTATATTGGCCTGTATTTTATATATACATACTTATATTTACATATACATATATTATATTTATATATACATATGTATATATAAAATACAGGCCAATATTTCTGATGAATATTGAAGCAACAATCCTCAACAAAATACTAGCAAACTGAATTCAACAACACATTAAAAAGATCATTCATCATGACCAAGTGGGATTTATCCATGGGATGCAAGGATGGTTCAGCATATGAAAATCGATGTGATACATCATATCAACAAAATGAAAGACAAAAACCATACGATCATTTCAATTGATGCTAAAAAGTATTTGGTAAAATTAACAGCCCTTCATGATAAAAATCATAGAAAAATCTGAGTACAGAAGGAACATACCTTAACATAGTAAAAGCCATATATAACAGACCCACAGCTAGTATCATATTAAAGATCTAGAACATGACAAGAACTCCCTCTTTCCCCACTGTTATTGATGATAGTACTGGAAGTCCTAGCTAGAACAATCAGGCAAGAGAACTGAAATAAAGCACATCCAAATTGGAAAGGAAGAAGTCAAATTATCCTTCTGCAGATGATAGATATATTTAGAAAAACCTAAAGATGCTATCCAAAACCTATTAGAACTCATAAATTCAGTAAAGTTGCAGGACACAAAATCAACCTACAAAAATCAATATGCATTGCTTTTGTTGTTGTTGTTGTTGTTTTTCTTTTTGAGACAGAGTCTCGCTCTTGTGGACCAGGCTGGAGTGCCATGGTGAGATCTCGGCTCACTGTAACCTCCACCTCCTGGGTTCAAGTGATTCTCCTACCTCAGCCTCCCGAGTAGCTGGGATTATAGGCACCTGCCACCATGCCCAGCTAATTTTTGTATTTTTGGTAGAGACAGAGTTTCACCATATTGGCCATGCTGGTCTCAAACTCCTGACCTAAGGTGATCTGCCCACGTTGGCCTCACAAAGTGCTGGGATTACAGGCATGGGCCACTGCACCTGGCCAAAAATCAATATGCATTTCTATACACCAAGAGTGAATAATCTGTAAAAGAAATAAAAAAGTAACCCCATTTACAATAGCCAAAAATGAAATTAAATACCTAGGAATTAACCTAACCAAAAAGTGAAAGATCTCTACAATGAAAACTATAAAACCCTGTTGAAGAAATTGAAGAGGACACCAAAAAATTAAAAAATATTCCATGTTCATGGATTAGAAGAATCAATATTGTTAAAATGTCCACACTACCCAAGTAATCTACAGATTCAATGCAAACCTTATCAAAACACCAATGACATTGTTCACAGAAACAAAAAAAAAATCCTAAAATGTATATGGAACCCCAAAAGACCCAGAATAGTCAAAGCTATCCTACGCAAAAAGAACAAAACTGGAGGAAGCACATTACCTGACTTCAAATTATACTACAGAGCTATAGTAACCAAAAGAACATGGTACTGGCATAAAAAAAGACACAGAGATGAATGGAACAGAATAGAGAACCCAGAAACAAATCCACACACCTACAGTATACTCATTTTTGACAAAGGTGCCAAGAACATATAATGGGTAAAAGACAATCTCTTCAATAAATGGTGTTGGGAAAAGTGGATATTCATATGTAGAAGAATGTAACTAGACCCTAACTCTCACCATACACAAAAATCAAATCAAAATGGATTAAAGACTTCAATCTAAGACTGCAAACAATAGAACTATTACAATAAAACATCAGAAGAGCTCGCCAGGACATTGGTCTGGGCAAATATTTCTCGAGTAATACCTCACAAGTACCAGCAACCAAAAGCCAAAATGGACAAATGGGACTACATCAAGTTAAAAAGCTTCTGCACAGCAAAGGAAATAATCAACCATATGAAGAGACAACCTGCAGAATCGGAAATATTTGCAAACTACCCATCTCACAAGGGGCTAATAACCAGAATATATAAGAAGCGCAAACAACTCTATAGGAAAAATATCTAATAAGTAAAATGGCAAAATATTTTAATAGACACGTCTCAAAAGAAGACATACAAGTGGCAAACAGGCATATGAAAAGGTGTTCAATATCACTGGTCATCAGAGATATGCAAATCAAAACTACAATGAGATATCATCTCGCCCCAGTTAAAATGGCTTATATCCAAAAGACAGGCAATAACAAATGCTGGCAAGGATATGGAGAAAAGGGAACCTTCATATACAGTTGGTGGAAATGTAAATTAGTACTAGCACTTTGGAGAACAGTTTGAAGGTTCCTCGAAAAACTAAAATTACAGCTACCATAGGATCCAGCAATCCCACTGCACATATATGTCCAAAAGCAAAGAAATCAGCATATGGAAGAGATAGCTGCACTCCCATGTTTGTTGCAGCACTCCTGACAACAGCCAAAATTTGGAAGCAACATAAGTGTCCATCAACAGAAGGATGGATAAGGAAAACGTGGTACTTATACACAATGGAGTACTATTCAGCCATAAAAAGAATGAGATCCTGTCACCTGCAACAACATGGATGGAACTGGAGGACATTATGCTAAGTGAAATAAGTCAGGCACAGAAAGAAAAACCTTACATGTTCTCACTTATTTGTGGAATCTAAAAATCAAAACAGTTGAACTCATGGAGACAGAGGGTAGAATGATAGTTACTAGAGGCTGGGAAGGGTAATGCGGGGTTAGGAGGGAAGTGGAGATGAAGGTGGAGACGGTTAATGGATACCAAAAAATCAGAGTGAATAAGACCTAGTATTTGATAGCACAATAGTGTGACTACTGTAAATAGTAACTTAATTGTACATTTAAAGATAACTAAAAGAGTATAATTGGTTTGTAATACAAGGGACAAATGCTTGAGGGGATATATACCCCTTTTCATGATGTGGTTGTTATGCACTTCATCTCTGTCAAAACACCTCATGCACTCCTTAAATATACATACCTACTATGTACCATAACAATTTTTAAAAAATTAAAAGAGATTTGGAAAAAATAAAATGGTTATGAACAACAAAAATGATTTTCTTCAGAAGATTTGCTAGAATAAAAGGTGATAAATGTTCTATGTCTGCATTAAAAAAATAACTCAGGAAGGCTTTCCCTACCAGTCAGTGAGCCTATCTGTAATGTTCAGAAAATAAATATATTTTTTATTGATGTAAGACTGACATGATAAGAAAGGCAGAGTTGCTCCCCAAGAGATTTATTTCAAAGTAAAATATAAATAATCTTTGGCAATATTTAAGACCATTGCTCCTAGTTAAGAACTGCAATCTAGCCCTTACTGAAAATAAAAATAGTGTATATTTTCCTCAAAAAATAAGTGCAGTAAGACTGTGATTGCCCAAAACTTTCAAAAACCTTAAATCATCTCCATCCTATACCATAACTCTGCCTGAACACAATTCTGGAACATCACAAAATATATTTAACCCCTTCTTTTACAAATCTTCTCACTGCCCTCAACATTTTTAAGTAGTGAGATAAGCAATTCAAGACAAACTCCATATCCTACACCAAAAACAACCAAAATGCAGAGTCTCTTCTGTTCAGTGACTACAGAAAAATCAAACTACGTTAATCCAAAAGGGAAATATACTGGACCAGGTAAACAACAAGTGCAGAGGTAAAAATGCTTTCGGGTGTGTGTTGGAGGAAGGACACAGACTTACCTCTCTATCCTTTAGCTTTGCCCTCCACTGGCTGCTGTCTCTTTAGACAGGATGATTGGCAGCTTCAGTGGGCCTTATGCGACCTATTTCAAGGCCCTTGGGAAATAGAACATATCTCCTCCTAGCAACTATGACATATGTCTCATTATTCACTCTGATTGGATGAACTCAATCTCTACATAGGTAAGTCATGTACTGCCTAACGACTTTCCTGTCAACAGCAGACTGCATGTGACAGACCATATATATGATGGTGGTTGGAGCAATAGGCTATACCAAATGGCCTAGGTGTGTAGTAGGCTATACCATTTAGGTTTGTGCAAGTACATTTTGTGGTGTTTGCACAAAGGAATTGACTAACAATGCATTTCTCAGAACATATCCCCCTTGTTAAGTGGTGCATGTCTGTAAATGTGTACACAGGGAGATGGAATTACATGGACTTGCGGTATCTAAGTCACATTCTTACCTCTGAACCAGTCACATGGCTGGGGGAAACTGAGGCTCTGATTGGCCAGCCCTGAGGAGTGTCCCACTCCTCCAGCCAGAGATGGGGCTCCACTTGAAACACATGCCCAGTAAGAGGGGAAGGGCCCACAGGAAATGTGGGTTTGGGAAGTGAAAGAAAGGGAATGGATATGGAGAATAAATATACTACATTACTACATTCTGTTATATTAAATTTACCAAAACAATGAAGTATATTGAATTAGGTTAATGAGATTTTAACTCATAAGAGTTGTGAGAAAGGAGGTATGCCATTTGGCTCTAAGTTAATTAGAACATCCTTTCCAAAAACTACAGGACAATATTTGTTAAATAATGTAATTACCACTTGAACATTAAAAAAATGAGGATAATCAATACTCAAACATTGAAATGTCTGACACACACAAAAAAGGGGGGAAAGTAAATAGATACTTAAGTAAACAAAGGAGGGAGGGAGAGAGGGAGGGAGATTCCAATTCCCAACACAGGAGGACTCTGGTTAGGAAATCCGTTTCTAAGAAAGAGCAATCTCATTTCTGCTAAAATAGAAATGTTTTGGAAGTACCACATGAAAGTTTTTATATGGCCAAATGAAAGAATTCCATTTCATAAGCCTCACATATACTAACAAGCCTTGCAAATGGTCTTGCAGATCCTTTATAATATTGTGAGATTTATAGGTCACCTTGACTTGAGATATCTTTAAGAGCAATCTCACAGCCATGCTTTTAATATTTCAATAACATAACACAAACTTATGTTTTGTTTGTTTACATATATAATTTTTGAAAGGATATCTCACCTATCTACAAACCCAAGATGTAAAAATGTCACTTTAAGTTAGTAATCTAGTTTTGGCCACCCATCTCTGAAATACAAATACGTTGATTAGCTAGGATAGAATGTAACAGTATTTTCCTGGATATCAAATGTGCATCTATTATTATCTTGAATGTGAAGAGTGTCATCTTGAATTCTAAGGAAAGCAAATATGTAATTATTATGTACATAGATACAAGTTTCCTGAAAATATTGTGCACAAAAATGTCTCTAACATTTATGTATGTTGTTTTGTTTATTCCTCTCAACAGAAGTGCTTTGAACCATATAAATATGTCACAAATATATCACTGTTATCATCATTTATATTCAGGTTTCCATCATTTAAGATAAAAATGATGCAGATAGTCCAAATGGCAGATTATCCAAAAATCATTTCAATTTCAAAATACAATTAGGTATTTACAGGAAATGCAGATCTTTGAAATTGTGGGAATTAACAGCACTGAATGTAAACTATTGGAACTCTAACTAGAGGCCAGACCAAACAACAAAAAAGAGAGAGAGAAGAAAAGGAGTTCTTTATTGCAATACTTATATAATGCCATCATTCATTTGTGTAAACGTTTTTATCTTTAAAATTTTTTTGCTCATACTTATTCCCTCATTTACCTTTACAAGAACACTAAATATATGCAGCACAGGTACTATATCAGCTGTAGGACCAGTAGGGCTAGTTCTAAAATCCAGCTTACCTTAGACAGCTTCTAGTACACTGCTTCTGCATTTGACTAATCTCTTTCACTGTAGTTCTTTCCTACTTTTCATCTCAGCCTAGAAAAATACAGAATCCTTTCACACAGATGTACTGCACAGCACACTTCCGCCACTCTCAACGCAGTTTCACCTCACTCATAAATGAAGCGCCTCCCTGTATGGGTTCAGCAGTGGCAGGACATATGGCAACGCGGCATCCATGAGGGAGCATGAGACGTGGCCCTCTTGTCACTGCCAGGTTTCAGTTTGCCCTCTGACAAACTTTTTTTGGCATTAAGAATTCTGGGGAACATCACACTCTGGGGACTGTTGTGGGGTGGGGGGAGGGGGGAGGGATAGCATTAGGAGATATACCTAATGTTAAATGACGAGTTAATGGGTGCAGCACACCAACATGGCACATGTATACATATGTAACAAACCTGCACATTGTGCACATGTACCCTAAAACTTAAAGTATAATAATAATAAAATTAAAAAAGAAAAAGAAAAAAAGAAAAAAAAAGAATTCTAACTCATTAGTTCCCAAAACTAGTTACTCATCTGAACCATCCTGAAAGCTTTGAAATTCTACAATCCTGCCTCATTTGACTTTACTAATTATGAGATAGGACCACATATAAACATTAAATACACATGCACATATTTATACACCTATACAAGCACAATTTTTTTTAAACTTCCCAAATGATTCGGATTATCAGCCATTGCTGATTCAGATCATCATGTCAGCCACTCTCACACTGCTCCAGATGATGAACTGCCTGTGGTCATGGGCATTATCCAGTGCCTCTCTAAAGCCCCTGAAGTGTCTGGTAAATAGCCCTGTAACAATACAAGTGGAATATGTGGGTGGACTTTCTAGCAAGTAATTAATCACGCCCACAGTTGTGAGAAAACCATGCCTCCTGACAATCATGGACCACACGTCCACTATGGATATATAAATGTATTGACATGGGCACACGTGCTCACATGGGAAATCAGAACACTACCAGTTCAACCATGCCGAGTAGCCTTGATAAAGATAAGACAGATTCCCTGAACATTCAGTGTATGGTTTGATTCCATTTTGGCTTCTGATGTACAAATCTAGGTGACTCTTGGTGCTTGGTGCCCAAGATCATTGATGTACTGGAGTGAAGGCTCTCACAGGAAGATGCAAACATTATTAAACATTCACTATTTTCCAAAGGTAAAAAGACAGATAAGCCCTAAGTCCTTAACCTCAAGTAATTTGCTCTCAAGAGAATGGGAGAGTCTTGTAAACCAGAGTACAGCTGTGGGGAGTGCTACAGTGAAGGGGTGAAGATGCACATTTTATTTTACCTCTACCATTAGGTGAATTTTAATAGAAAATCCAGAAGGGCTACAAGGCTTCAGCTATCTTTAATGAAATCGATTCGACAGCTATGAGAAGAAAAATAAGGGGCAGACAGGAGAGTCGAGAGTGATGTATGATTGAAGGAAAGTACTGTGTTTGTTTTTAAGATGAGGGACACAGTAATTTGCCTTTCTTTATACCTGTATTAACAGGGAACATATGTTTATTTTACTTTGCTCCAAAGCAAACCTTAGTGCCCTGAACACAGTCCATACACAATAAGATGTTTTGTTTTTGTTTTTGTTTTTGACAGGGCCTTGCTGTCACCCAGGCTGGGGTACAATGGCATGATCACAGCTCACTGCAGCCTCGACCTCCTGGACCCAAGCAATCCTCCCACCTCAGCCTCCCAAGTACCTGGGATTATAGGTGAATATCACCACAGCTGGCTTATTTTTTTATTTTTTTATTAAATTTCTGTAGAGATGGGATATAACCATGTTGTCCAGGCTAGTCTCTAACTCCTGGCCTCAACCAATCTGCCTGTCTGGGCCTCCCAAAGTGCTGGGATTACAGGCATGAGCCGCTGCATCTAGCCCACAGTAAGTTTTTAATGTAAAAAAATGGAAGCTTATCTATGCCCAGAAAAAGGGTAAAAGGAAACACAACAAAAAGTTGTTTTCTTTGGATAATATGATGGGAGTTACTTTTATTTTGTTTGATAATTTTCGGTATTTTCCATGATGAACAAATGGTACTTTCATTATTGGAAAATAAAGTAACAATGTGAACTCTTTTATTTCATGGGAGTTTCATTTGTTATAACCATGAAATATTCAACATCTTTAATTTCTTTCTGCTTTTCAAGGAAACAACTGAGCTACACAATAAATGAAATAAACCATTTTTCTATGTCCAGTTCACATTTTCAAATTTAACAATGCTTGACATCCCAGGATAGCACAACTAATAAGTCAGCCATTCTTCATTATGATCAGAAACTTGTTTGAGTGGCAGTGCCAGTACTACTCATCTTGCTGTACGGGAAGAGCAAGCCCTAGAAAGGCATGTTAATAGGGGATATTCCCAAAGCAAGACTTACCATTTTGTGAATGTAGCTTCTGTTGAATTTAAATACTTCATCATATATAAGTTTTACGAAATATAAATCTCACATATGGAGATGAAGATGTGCTAGGACAGAAGTTTTCTTAGTCAATATGCAGCGTGTAGCTTTCTGCGAGGTAACACAGAGCAGGCTCACACCACCTAACAGAGCCTCACTCAGTGACACAGAGAGGTTCTGAATGCTGCTATTGTACCTGAGCTCTCGACCAATATCAGGTTGACGGGGATGCCATCCAATGAGGACAAGCAACAAGGTGCTCTGAGAGCCACTGTTAACACCAGACACATGTAAATGGCAATCCTATCTATCCTTATGGAATAAGTATGGTGAGGATTAAATGAGTTAATATATGGAAAGCTTCTAGAACAATGCCAGGCACACAGGAAACACCAACTATGTCCCATTCGATATTATTCTAGAAAAACATAAGCTTCAAGACGTCAGGAATTTCCATCTGTTCTGCTTACTACCATCTCCCTAGCTCCTAGCATGCAGGTGATACTGAAAATATATTTGGTGAATGAATAAATGCCAAGGTAAAAACAGAGGCAAACGCTTGGTCTGAGGGGCTTAGGGTGGTGCTTACTTCTAGGGGATGGCAGCCTCGGGGCTTGTATGTCAGGGATAACATAATGAGCTGCCAGCCCATGGCACCACAGGGATCAGCCAACCTCTATTCCTTGTAAATTAAGAGTCATTTTGGCCCAATTATCCACCTTCCAAACCTGTGTCTTCTCCTCCCTCACATCCTTTTATATACCTATCCTCCATTCCTCACAAACACCTGGCTATATCCTCAGCTTTTCAAAAACCTTCATTATCCCGTTAGAGCAGAAGTTGCCAAGCTTTCTCAGTTCATAGTGCTCTTACCTTTCAGTGATTTTTTTCATGGTACTCCTATGCAAAATCAACCTATCCATTCCATTTATTAAATAGCGAAGTCTAAGCAATCTCACAGTAGTCCTCTGCATGGTACCTAGCTGTGTTTCCCTTGAAAACGTGAATACTTACAACATGGTGCAGTTGTTCCAGTACTCCAGGGAGCCTTGGCCCACAGTTTGGGAACCAGGGCCTTAGCAATTTCCTCTTTCGGACAATTGCAACTAATTTGGAATGCTATTTAGTTCAGCCTCCTGGCTCCCGGCCACTTCTTCCTAGGGAATTTCCTCCTTTAATTGCTGGACAGAAATGCTGGTCCCAGTAGCACTGATGGCCCTGCACATGAAATGCAGCAAGCCTTGATGCTAGTTGAACTAAGAGAAAACCAATATCTCCAAATCTTAAAACAGACAGACATGTTTAAGCATTTGGTGTAAATCCATGAAGAGAAGCTTAAGTCTGGAAAATACAATAGAGGTTCCATGCATCCTGGGAGCCCCAGCAAGCAGCTGACACCATGTTGAGTAGCGCTGCCTGCCCAGAGAGCCTCCCTGGGGCCAGAGTTCATGCACTGACATCCAGGGCACAATTCTGTTGTAAGTCAGCTTAGGCAAAGCATGCTGGGATGATGAGGGCTTTCTCGTTTTACCACATCTCAGAAGAAAACCATGTTTTAACCACAGTTTGGATGGTGTTTTGTTCCATTATTAAGGGCAAAGCAAAGCTTTTAATCTTAGTAACTGGACAGGAAAATAGAAAATACAACTATATTAAAAATGTACCTTGCTGATAGAAATAGTCTAGTAGTTACTAATAGGAAAAATAAGTAAATAGAAAAAGAAGAGAGAAGGAAACCCTTAAAGTTACAAGGGGAAAAAACGAGCAATAAAAATAATTTTATAAAATGCTAAAAGATCTCTTCTTACAAATAAAGAAAATGCTACCGAGGAAAAAAAAAACACACACACACACACAGGAAAATCCAACCACATCAGCACGTCCACCTGCTCTTGGGCTGCCTGGTGCACCTGAGACCCCACGGAGTTGTTTCATGTGTCCCCACCATGACCGGTGCACACTCTCCTGACTGATGTCACCCGCAGAACAGTGGGAGACCCTACTTCCTCTAGAGGCTTTCTCTGAACAGTGATGTCCCAAATGCAGCACAGGAAAGTGGGACTAACTCATAACAGAGTCCAGGTAATGCTCAGGCAAGAACAATGGTGCTCTGACCTCCGGGGTACTAGAAAGGGAGACCACAATGAGGCCCGGATGAAGACCAGGGATTTGTCTGTGAGACGACAGTGAAAGTGGCCTAGGAATGGGGATGGAAGATATGCACGTTAGAGAGGGAAGGACAAGGGGGCACTCACTCCTTTGGCTCTTGTACAGCCAGTGCAAGGGGCCAATAAAGACAGATCCATCCAGTGAGCAGGTTGGGGCTTGGGGCCCCTTTCATCCAAGTATATTAGTCAGGGTTCTCTAGAGGGACAGAACTAGTAGGATAGATGTACAGATGAAGGGGAGTTTATTAAGAAGTACTGACTCACACGATCACAAGGTGAAGTCCCACAATAGGCCATCTGCAAGCTGAGGAGCAAGGAAGCCAGTCCAAGTCCCAAAACCTCAAAAGCAGGGAAGCCAACCCAAGGGCCCCTGGCAAATCATTGGTTTAAGTTCAAGAGTGCAAAAGCCAAAGAACTTGGAGTTCGATGTTCGAGGACAGGAAGCTTCCAGCACGGGAGAAAGATGAAGACTGGAAGACTCAGCAAGTCTGCTCCTTCCAACTTCTTTTGCCTGCTTTATTCAAGCAGCGCTGGCAGCTGATTAGATGGTGCCCACCCAGACTAAGGGTGGGTCTGCCTTTCCCAGTCCACTGACTCAAATGTTAATCTCCTTTGGCAGCACCCTCACAGACACACCCAGGAACAATACTTTGCATCCTTCGATCCAATCAAGTTGACACTTAATGATCACACCAAGGCTGAATTTATATCTGCCTGCTGGGCACCCCTGTCCATGGGCATCCTTCTGTTTGTGGAACTAAACGTGTGAAATGCAGGCATTCCCCTTTCCCATGTCCCCACAATACCATTGTTCTGTTTTCTTAGTCTGTACTTGTGAAGTCTCCAAATAACCTTTCACCCAGGGAAACACCACAGTGTCAGCTTGCTCTATTCTGTGTCTCTGCAGGGAGCGGAGGGAAGAGAGTTTCTGCATGGGGAAGCTTTGTAAGCATCCTGGGGCTATGGAATATTAAATCCTGAATAGGGCAACAAGAGTAGAATGGATACTACAAATGTGAGAAACATTAGGACAGTGGTTCTCAACCAGGGGAGACTCTTGTCTCCCAGAGGACAGGTGGCAATGTCTAGACACATTTCTGAGTGTCAAGAGGGGTGTACATCTAGTGGGCAGAGGCCAGGAATGCTGCTGAACATCCTACACTGCACAGGATGTCACAGAGACTATACAACAAATGTTCCCCGGAGAGCAAGCCTGGCCCACAGCACACAGCTGCGGCAGGAAAGGAAGTGCAAAAGGCAGTGTGAAAACAAGAGAGGATGGCCAAGAATAGGCTCATGAGTGTGTGACACCAGGGAAGCCATGAGAGGCTAAGCATTTCAGGTGACAGGGACAAAAACTAAGAAGGCAGAGTAGAATTTGGCCATTTATTTAGGTGGGTTTAGTTCAAGGTCCGCAGAGGCCTTGAGATAATTCATTCTAAGGGTTGTAATGAAAGCAAAAGCAACTTGAGAATGCTTGGCTCACCTTAAAAAATGACAATGCAGAACAAGCTGGAGATAATACTCCTCTCCCACCCACAGAACACATCAAAGAGCCTGAGCAATGAAACTAAACCTACAAATACTCTGTGCCCATTTTATATGCAAGATTCTCTGGTGACTCTATCTATTGGCGAAATTGTAAATATCAGTCCATAAGTTCATAGTATAGAAAGTACCAATCAGAACAGAAACTCTCAAGTCAAATGCAAATGAATGAGTTCTATCACTAATGTTGCCCCTTTTTCTCAGTCACTATAAATGGAAATGTTATAGCTAGAAATTGTTTTGACTCAAATACATCACAATGGGAGGTAAGCATATTTCCACATTATAGCCCAGGCCAGGCATTCTGAAGTGGATGAGATAGTTTAGAGTTTGCTTCAATAGCTCTGGATATACACACACCTCCTGTGAAACTTGATGGGGGACAAGAAGTATTGAGCCTCAGAGAGAGGTAAAGCATAGTTTAAAAGTACACATCAGGGGCAAGATGATGTCAATAAATATAAATGTAAAATAATATTTGACGAAGGAAGGAAGTAGAACTATATTTGGAGTTACATCTTAAGCAGCTATATTTATAATGTGGCAATATAGTAGTCCTCCCTCATCTGCTGCTTTGTTTTCCATGGTGTCAGTTACCCATGATTAAATATGGTCCAAAAATATCATGGGGCAAATTTCAGAAATAAACAATTCCTAAGTTTCAAGCTGTGAATTGTTCTAAGCAGTGTGATGAAATCTCATTCTATGTTACTCTGTCCTGCCCAGGATATGAACCATCCCTTTGACCAGTAGATCCATGCTGTAGATCCTACCTGCCCTGCCCACAAATCACTTGGTAGCCAGCTCAGTTATGAGGCCACTGTTGGGGTATTGCAGTGTTTGTGTTCAAGGAACTCTTATTTTACTTCATAATGACCCCAAAGCACAAGACTAGTGATACTGGCAAATTATTATAATTGTTCTATTTTATTATTATTGTTGATCAACTCTTTCTGTGCCCAATTTATAAATTAAACATCATCATAGGTATGTATGCATAGGAAAAAAACATAGTATATATAGGATTCGGTACTTGCCTCGGTGGTTTCAGGCATCCACTAGGGGACTTGGAACATATCGCTTGTGGATAAGAGGAAACTACCATATTCCATCATAATTCTAAGTATTTGTCTTATGAGTAAAAAAAGGGCTACTTTACATAGGCATCTAGAACACATTATCACATTCGGCAACAAGAATGTCTTTTCCTTGTTTCACAGTGATATTTCTCTAGATTCTAACTGGAGAGGGACTGAAAAGCAACTGTCCCTGCATGGCACAGCCCACCTTGGATGAGACTGTTCACATACTACCCAGTAAGGTGTTGTTTAACTCAAAGGAACCCAGACTATGGAGAGTGTCCATGGTAGACTATTATGGGATTGCCTTGCTAAGCCGTAGAGCCAGAACAACGTCCTGGGGCTGAGAGTGAGTTCTACCAGATGGGTTTTCTCTCCACCACTAACACTGAGACCATTCCTAGGAGGAAATGAGGAGGTGGGATTTGAATTCGGGTTACAGAAGAATTTCCTCCTCTTTCTCTAATCAGTAGCTCCACAAGGCAGGCTGACTTGTGGAACTCTCCCAGTCCTTGGGGGGCAGCTGACCAGGGCTGGGGGAGGCAGGTGGGAGCCAGCAGAAGAGCTCATGTGTAGACCTTGACCTGCTGCTCTATTTCCATGCTGCACTTCCCTCCACAGCAGCTGAGCCTCTGGCAAAGGCAGGCTGCAAATGGCAGTTTGTTCTCTGTGCTGTGAAGAATCAATGGAAAGGGCCCAGCTGCCATGAGAGAAGCCAAAGAGAGGCGAGGCCACCGTGGTGCTTTCCGGGGAAGTCACCCACGGGAGGTGGCTGTGCCCAGAGGATCATCAGCCTGGCAACATAAGAGGCCTGGAACCTTCCAGGGAAACATTTCTGAACTGAAGAGGCGAGGCTCTTCAGAGAACACACTCTGACTGGGGGTGCCTCGAAGGGGCCAGTTTCCAGCAATAAAGCTGCTAGGGTGTCTGTCATAATTACCTCTACAGTCAAAATCAGTGTCTTGCCAACAGATTCTAAGTGTTCTCTCCTCAAGAATCACACAAAAAATAAAAGTAAAGCAAGTTTGTGTAAAGTGAATGGATTTGGGGGTTATTGTCTGAAGACTTGCAGAGGCCACATTCTAGGATAATGACCTTTTATTCAGTTGGAGGTGCCTGTTGACTGGAATGAGCTAGGGCAGCTTGAACCTAGTTATTTAATTGACCCTCTGAGCAGAGCAGGCCCTCACCAATCCCCAGCCAGGCCCTCCTTGCAGCTCACAGCCAAGGAACTAATGTACCTCTGTAGATGCACCTGTGGCAGGCAGCTCCAAGGACAAAGCTTCCCACTGCCATTGAGTATGGCATCTGGCTAAGAGTGGATATAGCTAATATGGAAGCTGGATACAGGCAGGCACAACAAGAGGTCTTGTAAGAGACCCCTCCATGTCTTTCCCAGAAGATCCTGCACAGTTTCACCCAAGCTTAAGATAAAGCAAAAGTATTTATTAGCAACGCACTTCACAAACAGGGGTTGGTGACTTCACAAATTAACATGAGACCATCCACTTTATATATCACTTCAATGGCTCCTGGCTGCCTCTTGGGGAAAAGTCCTTCATGGAGGGGTCTGCTTCCTGCTCCAGGCCCCTTCCCCTTCAAAATGAAACAAGAAGAGTTCCCTTGTCCCCCTCTCAGGACATGCGATGGTGGTGTGGCTTGCTTCTTCAGCGCCCCACAGCTCAAACCTGTAGGGGAGCATACAGACAGGCTGTGGGGTTCTGACTCCACAGCAGTGTCTAGGCATGAATGTTTACAGCTGAAGCCCCTGTCCATAGGCAGCTTGTGTTAGTCAGCTCCATTAGAGCCCTGCCTTACTGCAAGGACAGAGGGCTTTCTGTATCCCAGGGTTCTTGCCTTGGTGTACTAGAAGAATCAGATCACATGTGGGCTTGGAGAATGAGGGCAAGGTTTTATTGAGTGGAAGTAGCTCTCAGCAAATGGGGGAGCCAGAAGGGAGATGCTTTTCCCCTAGAGTTGAGCCACTCAGTGGCCTGGGCTCTCCTCTGCCCTGGCCAAATTCTGCGTCATTCCACTGGTTGATGACATCTGTCGGTGTGCTCTTTGTCGGTGTACTCTTTTGTCGGTGTGCTCTTCTGCCAGTGTGCTCCCCTCAACATCCTCTCAACATCCAGCCGCTTCTATCTTCTTCCGCCAATGTGTTCCTCTCGACATCCAGCAGCTTGTGTATCTGCCTGCTAGGGTCTCATAGTTTTTATAGGCACAGGAAGGGGGAATGGCAGGCCAGGGTGGTCTTGGGAAATGCAACATTTGGGTACAAAAGCAGGAGTGCCTGTCCTCACCTATGTCCATAGGCACAGGCCTGGGGGTGAAGTCCAAGCTAGGGGCCCACCTTCTCCTCCCAGCACTCCCCTGCCCCTCTTCCATATCAATAACACCATAGAAGTAAGAAACCACTGGAAATTTCTCAGGCCCACTGTCTGTACTTTACCATACTGACCATCTAGACAAGAATAACACCCTTTCCTCAAATCACTGCTCAGGCCTTACCTCTCTCTCCCAGGAAGCTTCCTCAAGCCTAACCTTAAAAAGAATTACACTTTTCACACCTGAGGTTTCTAGGGCTCTGTCTATAATCCTCTCCACCCTTCTGTACTCTCATGACACATTGTATGTATACAGCTCTACTGGAACGTGAATCTTCCATGGGCAGGAGCTGTGTTCACAAGCCTCACAGAATCAATAAATCCTCTCTCATTCATTTGTGCATTTGCTCCACCAGTAACACTAAGAGTGGCACTTCATATGAATTAAGCATTTCACACCTGCAGAGACAGTGTTTTACTGATGTTTAATTTCAACCACAACTCTGTGAGCAGGGCTTATTGTTATTTCCATTTTGGGGGAGCAAAAGCTGCCCCAAGATATCATAGCTACTAAAAGAAAGAGAGGATTAAATACTGTCCAAGTGCTTAGGGCAGTTCTTTCTTTATCCTCTCTCAGAATTCACTGTGTATCCCACCTTCTAGAGTAGATACATAGATGAATACAACCTCAGAGTCCAGTAGGAGGACACCAGGCACGCAGGGAGCAATTGAGTGTTGCAGGAGCTAGGATGTTAGTCTGTACCTGGTAGGAAGAGGCACAAAGAAGGAAGGAATTAATCTTACCCTAGGATGGAGTCAAAACTGTTTGTGAATGACTGAACGAAGTAAAGGAACTGAATGGTTAGATACATTTTAAAGCTCTCATGGAGAGGCCATAATACCTAGACCTAACCAAGGAAATTAATACTAGTTTCTTAACTATTAAGCTACTTTCCAATACAAGACTCGTCGAAAAAAAAACTAAATTAGTATAGAAGAGAGACTGCTGTTGTATAAAATCATATTCCCTAGAAATTAAGTGACATTTTTCCCACACAACTTTAATGAAGAGCTTCCTCCAAAGAGGGTGGTGGCTAAGATAAAAGGGAAATAATTTTGCCCTGGAGGAGGGAAGTGAATAACTTGCAAAATCCCTAGGCTGCCCTGACCCAGGGAGTGTGAGGTTAAGGACAGACACCACCTTCCCTGTGTACCATCTGCCTTGCAGAGCTTTCTTTTCTGGACTGAAACATTTTTTCTTCTTTCAAAGCTCAGATAGAGAGGTCTGTAGCCTCATTCCCTTCCAGCTTCTGGGAGTCTTACTCCAAGCGGAGACCAGCAGTCAGACTAAGACAGCACACAGGAACACGACAGGCTGCCTTGGATCTGCACATCCCAAGACTTCTGAGAATCACATGGTGCAAACGCAACTCCAGTTTTACAATCTGACCCCAATTATCCTACCAGAGATAATGCTATCCATCATACTGTTACAGCGAAACAGAACAGCCAAAGTTCATCCCTGTACAAGTATGCCTTATTTCATGGAATAATATAATAGAAAAAGAGCATAGAAATCACTTCACATATTGAATCATTTAAAATCTTTCATAAAGCTAGGAACCCTTTTGTAATTACAAAAAACACATTTTATATTTTATCCAAGTGCAAGTTTGTAGTGGCCAACTGTTAATTACTAGAAAAGAGCAGGAGTAGTACAATAATAACCCCAAATGGTATCTAATATTACATTTCTATCAACTTATTACACATAATACATTAATATTTTATGAGGTACCACTGTATCTTTCCTTAATGTCAGGTTTACACTGGATTATCAATATGATCTACTGATACCCGTTATAGCAATATATCATTATCACTCATAGGTAAATAAACTAACTAGAAAAAGGCTGGGGGCAGCGGCTCATGTCTTTAATCCCAGCACTTTGGGATGCCGAGGCGGGCAGATCACCTGAGGTCAGGAGTTCAAGACCAGCCTGGCCAACGTGGCAAAACCCCGTCTCTAGTAAAAATACAAAAATTAGCCAGGCATAGTGGCACATGTCTGTAATCCCAGCTACTCGGGAGGCTGAGGCAAGAGAATCACTTGAACCCACGAGGCAGAGGTTGCAGTGAGCCGAGATCACGCCCCTGCCCTCCAGCCTGGGTGCCAGAGTGAGACCTCATCTCAAAAAAAAAAAAAAAAAAAATTAATTAACTAACTAGAAAAAATAAAGGACGTTTTCTTCTCAAAGAGATGCATTTCAAATGAAATTTCAGTTATCATGCTTAATTATTATTTATCAGCCCTGAGTATATCTATGTTGTTCAGATCAACTGTGTGTTACTGATCACTGCAATGATGACTCAATCCAGAAGAATTTGCTTTTACAACAGAACTTTATGGTAATGAGACTTTTGTAAAGTGTTCCTTTAATTTATATGTTTATTTTAGATGTAGAGAAACATGAAAGGGTGAGCTATAAAAGTGTTAAGGAAGCAAACACATGATATTAGAAGTAAATTCAATGGAGGATGTAGAATGAAATGACTCCAAGAAAAAGGAATGATGTAAAATTTCTAAATGTTAAAGAAGAACTTGTTCATGATTTAAAACGAAAAAAATTGACCTCACAATACTAAGGAATGTAGATTCTAGATGACATCTTTAGAAGAATAATTATACCACTTAATTTTTAAGTGCCAATATTTGTAATTTATTAGAAATGACATCCTTTATTCCTATTTTGCAACTTACAATTCTTAAAAGCTTTGCATGTCAATTTACAAGTATATGAGGGAAGTAAATTATTTACATTATTGTTTAAAAATTCTTCTAGGTTATATGCAAGAGAAAAGTTGGAAGAAACTAATTGGAAGATCTCTATGCCAACTGTCTATGCCATACGAACTCTGAGACTCTAGCTTCTAGGGATTACCACAACAGAGAAATAGTTCTTAACCAGCAGAACCCAACTTTCCAGTACTTGGTGGGGAAAATATTGTATATAATCAGATGTGTTAACTTTATCAAGTCCTGGAGTAAAGGAACTGCCAAGCTTATCTTATCACAGAATTCTTTGGCTTTGGTAAAGCTATTAGACCTTCCAGAATATAAACTGGGACCTAAGGCACATATCACTCACTTGACACTCAGTGATACACTAGTCACCGTTACTGATGTCTTATCACACCTGTTAAATTAGACTCTCTTCAAAGGGAGAGGACAGAACATACGTTGATGTCCTTCAAACAATGTGGATCTTGTGTTCACTACCTGAGGGCAGCCGTTTCCTTATGTTTAGGAGTTCCACTGATTTTGTAGTAGAACCTCATTTTGCCTTTCTTTATTGATTTGCTGTCCATATATTAAATCTATTCCCATACTTTAAACTACAATCTCTTCAAAATGTGCTGCTTTATCAATAACCTTTCCCTCAAATACTAGGCCTCTATTTCTTTTCTTTTCTATATTTTTTTAAAGACAGGGCATCTATATATTAATATTATTATTGCCCGGCTAGAGCGCAGTGGCTATTCACAGGCATGCTCATTGCACACTACAGTCTCAAAATCCTGGCCTCGAGCGATCTTTCCACCTCAACCTACCTAGTAGCTGGGATCGCAGGCAAGGGCAATGATGCCCAGCTTAGGCCTTTATTTCTAACTGTGTAGTAGACATCTCTATAAGGAAAAATATACTATCAATAAGATAGAAACATGCCCCAAACCAAATGTATCACTTTATTCCACAATCAATTTTCCCGCCGTCACAGAACTGCCCCCAAAGCGTCAAAGGTATGGTACAGATAGGTGTCACTGCTGCCGCACAGGAGGCCAATTACTAGGACAAAGAGTATTGCCAGGCTTTATTCGGGTACTGCAGCAGAGGAGAATGGGAGATCAGTCTCAAATCCATCTCCTAAGCCAACTAAAATTAAGGATTTACACAGCAGGAAAGAAATGTAATGACGTGTGGGAAAACAAGACCAGGAAAGGGTAAGGAAGAGGAGTCAGCCAACAGGCAGTAGGTGGTGGGCTAGGCAATCATGTTGGGTGAGGGGTGTGGTGTCTCACTATCCTGATGCTGTGATCTGGAAAGTTTCAGTTCCTTGATACTATCTGGGAGGACTGATGGTTGGTTTCCTGAAAAAGGAACTCAGATAAGATAAATGTAACTTTCTCAAGATTTAAGACTGGGAGGGTAAATTTCTGTACTTATTTAAAAGAAACCATAAACATCAGTTTTCTGGGACAATTCCGTCAGTTTCAAAAGAGAAGTATAAAATGTGGATATTTCGCTAATGACTAAGACAAGTGTGGCAGACATGAGAAAAGACAAAAGAGGACAGGTTTCAGGGACATTCTAGAGGAGGAAAATCCAGGAACTGCTAACTTTCTGGATGAAGGGAAGGAAGAAGCAGCTGGGGCCACTCCCCAATTTCTGGCTTAAGCAACTATTCAGATGGATGGTGGTGCTCAACACATATAAGAGCCCAACTGACTTCATTTGCTATTTATAGCATCACTATTATCCCTCTCCAGTGAATTAGGTGATGCAGGTTTCCCAGAACCTGTTTTCCATGACACCTGTCCTTTTGTCCGTTCAGGTGCCCACACTGAAACTGCATTTCCTCATTACCCGCTGTTGAAATATCGTCCATTCTTCCAGGCCCATCTCAGAATCCTGCAGAAAGTGTTTCTTATTGCCCACAGTGGGATGTAATCTGTTCCCTTTTTATAATTTTACCCTGAGCCCTAAGCCATAATTTTACCGTGGTACTTATTTTACCACCCATGTGCTTAAGGAGGTACACCCAGCCTGATACAGTGTGTACACACAGCAGGCCCCAGCAAGTTTGTTGCAGGAGGCTGCCGAGACCCTGGAAGAACAGGGATCCCCACAGCACAGGCAAACACCCCTCTCAGCACCCATCTCCCACAATCCCTATAGAAAAGTAGCTGAAAACAAGTATAACCTCACAAGTTGTATACCATCAGATGTCAAGCATGGAGATGTGTACACAACCACAAAGCGTTAAATATTTGAAGAAAATGAAGACCAAGAAAGAGAAGCAGCAAATATAACCAATAGTATAAGGAATGCTTTAGTAAATAAGTATTAAAGTGAAGAGGAGATTTTAAAAGGGGTCTGAAAATAGATAGACTACCATGTTAATAATAATTTTTTAAAGGTGATCTGAAATTTTTAGACAATTTTTAAATGAGGAAAAACAACATTTGGTCTAAACAGGAGAAAGGATACAGCTGAAGAATAAATTAGTAATCTAGAAGACAGAGCCAAAGAATTATCCCACAAGACAACTCATCTCCCATAGGGGGAAAAAAAAGATGAAAAAATGTGAAAAAAAAGTTAAGACAAGCAAGAACTTAGAAGTTTTAACATATGCCTAATATGAAAAAAAAATTAAGAAGAAATACTTAAAAGAATATAGAGAAAGTAACAGACAAAACTAAAGAGATAAGAGAAGAAAAGTACCCAGAGTTGAAGGCACATATCCTCTCAGTCCAGAAGGCCCACGAAGTTCCAAGCAGGATAAATAGGAAGGGGGTCCACATCTGGATGATAAGTGCCCTGGAGCCAGGTCCTCTGTCTTCAATATTTGAGTATTTCTTACGTGGTTACCAAGAATGTTGCATTAAAGGATATTCAATAACTGAACTGCAGCATGGACGGAGAGCCCAGAAATAAATGATGCACTCTGTCTTTGAGAAATAGTCTTACTGGCTACTGGTTCCAAGCATTTGATATTTGTCAATCTCAGCAATGATTCAGCTATTAAATTTCTCCTTGAGGTCCTAACACACTAACGTTAATCTACTGCACTGAGATCACAACACACTAATGTGCATCTACTGTACCCTTACATTCACATTTTCTTTCCCTCTGCCATTCCCCTCACTCATTTATCCCTCGTACTTTCATTTCTATGGAAGAACATGGCACTGGCATATGTTTGTCTCTTACAGAACAAGAGAAAGAGACCCTCTAGAAAGGAAACATCACCAAAGTGGGCATAACCTGCACACAGGTAAGTCACAGGGGTAATTCGTCAGCATGATGTCTCATAGAGCTAGGTGGCTAAGGCACTGCTAGGTGCACATGAATAGCACAAAGAAGCCATGTTAGGTTTTAGACATACCCTGTTCTGTGCTTCTGTGCTTCGGTTCAACCTCAGACTGACAAGATCCACCCAGCACCTCTGCGCCCCTGCTGCTCTGATGGCATCATTTCATGCCTCATTCATGCACTGTGCAGTGGCACTTAATGTTCACTCTTCAAAGAGCTAGATCATCCAGACCCAATTTCTCCATCATAAGCCAGTGCACTTTGAACAAGTATTGCTGTCAAAGAAAAAAAAAAAAAAAACTTTCCAAGTCTCAGTTTTCAACATTCACTGGTGAAGTTGGCAACTGGATATTTTAAATTCCAGACTGATTACACAGCTCTCCTGTGCTGCTTTGTAGAGTTTTATTTTCACACATTGCCATGACAATCCATCATACTCTGTCCCCTAGGGAAGAGAAAGAGTCCATCTTTTTATAAATAGCTGCAGGAGATTCCTGGAGCAGCTCATGCCCCTCCTGTGCTTAAACCCACGGAGCTTAAGACCTAAGAGGCTCACTTTCCACTGCAAAATACCATTCACCATCAGTCCCACAAATGTGAATGGGGCTGCCTCCAGGTACCTCAACTAGAAAGAGAAAAGCAGCTTATAAAATATGCTCCTGCTTATGGAAGGAGAGAGATAAAAGGAAGAGCAACAGCAGTGCACAATGCACCTAAGAGAATCTATGGCCTCATCAAAACCGTTTTTTTAAAATGTCAGAAGTCACTTGAAAAGCTGAAATAAGGAAAAAAGTAATACTTAAAGGAAGTGAATGATGGGCAGAGAACTGGGAATTTGAGAAGTGTCAGTCACTCAGTAATGCCTCATTCATCCAATATTGTTATCACAGAGATAAAGTTGGTAATAACGCATCAAATTGAAAATGTGTTTAATTCATTTAAGGGGATTTAATTCATTTTTTCTTCATTAAGAATCAGTGCACAAGAGCCTTGATGGACATAACTATTATATAAAAGGTTTCAGAACCAGAGTTCAAATTCACTCCAATAACATACCCTGGAAAACTTTACATAAAGTAATTCTGGATATTAATCTATCCAGTCTCTCAGGAAGAGGCTGCCATATATGTGCAAACACCACCCAAATGCCCAAACACTGGTTATATTAACCCTTTCAAGTGTTCAGAATATAGATTATAATTGCCCAACAACACTTCCCACATAAAGTTCCAAGGGATCTGCTTGACTTATATAACAGTGCCACAGAGAACCCAGCCCCATGTGTCACTCTCAGGAATACCAAAGAGCAGACAACAAATCCTCCCTCCCTTTGGCATCAAGACTTCAAGTCTTCAGCTGGGCACAGTAGCTCACACCTGTAATCCCAACATGTTAGGAGGCTGAGATGGGAGAAATGCTTGAGCTTGGGAGTTTGGACCAGCTTAGGCAACATAGCAAGACTTTATCTCTACTAAAAATGAAAAAATAAAAAAATGAACTCGGCTTGGTGGTACATGCCAGTATTCCCAGATACTTGAGAGGCTGAGATGGGAGGACCACTTGAGCCCCAGAGATCAAGGCTGCAGTGAGCTATGATTGCACCACTGAGCTCCATGCTAAGCAGCAGAGGAAGACTCCATCTCGGGGTGGGGAGAGAGTTTGAGTCTCCCAAGCATCCTGTGCAAAGCCTATGCAAAGCCCTTTGCTGAGAATGTGCAACCAGGGCAAAATGCTCCTGCTACATGGGGATAGGATATCACAGAAATATTCACTGTGCTCAGTAAAAGGGTGTCTCTGATGGAAACCAGTTCCGGGCTTGTTGTCACAGGCTGTTGCCACTTTACTGAGCCACGCTTGCCTTTCTGCTCCTTGCAGAAACTGTTCCATGAAACCTTATTGATTTTTGCATATTTTATTTCCTATAGGATTATTTCATGAGGCACACTGCTTGTCTATGCTGCAATATGACTGGTGGCCACTGGCCCAATATTGGTTGAAAAAAAATTACTGGGCAAAAGATAAAATAAAACAAGTATTCAATTGTTCAGAAAAATATCCAAACTGTGGATGTGCTGATTTTATTCATTTAAAATGAAGTTAAATTAATAGCGTCATTCAAAATCCTGCCTATGACCTAGCAGAAAGAATTAAAGGTAATGAAAAGGGGTTTTGGTAAAATCTGTATGTTTCAATAGAAAAAATAATGCTATGGAGAATAACCCTCTAGTTGAAGCTGAATTTATATAAAATAGGCTTAATAAATACAACACAGTTTATAAAGGTTACACACATGAGACATTTTGTTTGAATTAATCCATAGATTTAATGCCCCCCTGCAAACTTCACAGACAGTGCAATTCAAATCTCTATTTAAATCCTTGTCCCTCCTCCCCCGACCCGAGTCTCTCTTTCCCCAACACACACAAGCTACTAAGTAGGTGTCTCTCAGGAAATTAAGGCTCAGGTTATTTCCATTGCAACTCTAATGCTTTATGAATCAAGCACAAATGCATACATCCACTGCTTACAAACAGGCTTTGCTCAAGAAATTCATTTGTAAGCAGACTATATAGAAATCATAATAAATGTTCTTAAGGGAAACTATGTACTTCAAGTAATTTCCATCCCCAGGCTATTCATAATGAGCAACATAACACACTGTATCCTCACAGTTAGCACAGTAACACATGCACAACAGAAACCAACTACCAGATTAAAACGCTACCAGGGGAAAATTCAGTTTGTCTTGCATCTTGAGGTCCTATCTTCATTCATATCTCAACCTCAACATGCCGAAGGGCAGTTCCCAGGGCCTAGAGGAACAAGGACTAGAGCTCAGGAAAGGTGGTGGGAGCGGTGAGAAAGGCAGCGGGAAGGTGCGAGGGGTGTTTGGCTACTGCAGATCCCTAAGCTGGGTATTTCCGATTCCAGCTGGTTCTCTCATTGCCTCTCCCCCAACCCCACCTTCAGGTTCCACCTGCCTCCTATGATTCCAAACTCACCAAGTCCCACAGAAGCTCAGGAATAATCACTCTCTCTGGACAATCTGTTGTCAAAGAACGTAATATTGCAGATATTCCCTGAAACAGGAACACATCTAGAGGTTTTCTTCAGAATTTTATAGTTCCTATCCCTTAAGGCACTTGTGTCTTCTGTTCCCAACCCTTTTTAATCCTCTCATTCTTTCCTCCCTAGTCTACCATCACCCTCCCCTTATCATCTTAAACTCTAAGGGAAGATAAACATCACAGGAAGGGATCTAGTAAAACATCACTGTAACACCAAAAGGGGCTCAGGTATCCAGAGCATTTAATCACAACAGGGTGGGTGTTGGGGCAGAGGATGAGCTTATGGTAGGAAATGCAGAGAAAGGAGGTGCTGGGCCCTCAGGCCAGGAGCAGAGGCCAGGAGGAGAGGTCATGGTAACACAGGAGGGGCAGTGGCCACGTGGAGGACCGAGGAGCTACAGAGGCAGAGTTATCCCCTTCCCTGCACCCTGTCTTGGAAAGGCCAACACATGACAGTGCACCTGGGCTGGAGAAGAAGGGGTGTGAGTGCGGTGGTCTAGGGGAGAAGAGCAGTCCCAGCAGCTGACCACGGAAGGGGTAGGAAAGGGAAACCTACATGACCGTGAAGTTGCTGAGGGCTTCCTTTGTGCCTGGTGACCCTTTAAATCTCGCTTCCTGAACTAACTCATGGAGCCCTACTCATGAGCTAGGTGCTATTATTTGCAGATGGAAAATAGAGCACAGAGGAGCAGAGCAATTTGGCCAAGCCCTGGAGAGAGAGCTTCACTCTCTTGCCTGCCGCCTCCTACCGGCATCCTGGAAAACACCAGGTGATGAAGGGGGCTGATGACAGAGAAAGCCAGGCTAGAAGCCTCATGGGAACACTCACCAGCTCCAGGGACTGAGATTGAATCCTTAGCCTCCTCAAGTCTCAGGGTCCTTAACTGTCACATGTGGGTAATGACTGCTGAGAATTAAATTCATGGGGAAAACCTCCCAGGGCGTCTGACTTAGAGCAGGTACTCCATAATCAGCAGCTGTTATTACTGTTGTTGTTAAAATCTGGAAGTCTGTATTGCTTATGTTTCTTCCAATGAGGAATGTGTTACAAATCAGATGTGAACATCTTATACTCACTGCAAATTCACGTTGAATATTATAGAATATTAGAGTCACACATTGAAGGAAACTCAGGAGACAGTTATAATACCAATAAGCTAATAAAATGTTCTCTATTCTAACACATTTCTCATTTCTTATATTTAGAGTTTAACTTCCTATCCAACTCATCAAAAACTTTCCTCAAGATTAGCTGAGATCTTTTGATTTTGCATATGTAACTTCAACAATTCAACCTCAGTCCTTTGTCAAACAATAAGATTGAGCACAACAGAAAAAAATCTGAAGTACGTCACCAAATTCAGGCTCATTTCCTATGACTTGAATCCAGTGAAGAATTAAAAATTAGGACAACTCTTTGCTTTAATCCTCACAAAGGCAGAGTTTCTGTAAGAAAGGCAGGCTACGTTTTCCACATGCAGTGAGGTTCATCCATTTAAATTAAGAAGACACAGATTTCATCTCAGAAATTACTGGGTGGAATCTCACAGTAAATAAGTTATATTTTCCCCACTGTTAAGACCAAATCTAACTCGCCTCTACATGGATGGAGGGGGGCCTCCTAGACCAGCACCCCCGCCCTGCTTCTCCTCTGTGCCCTCAGCCACCTCCACCTCTGTCTGCACCACTTCATCACATGGCTCTAATTATCCAAGGGAGTGCCAGAAAACACGGAAAGGGAAAATTGAATTCCATGCTGTCAATCTTGTTTCTAGTTCACAGATTTGATGAAATAGAGATGAAGAAAGAAATATTGGCAAACACACAGTTTGGAGACTGCCTATAATACAATCCCTGAAGCTCCATCCATCGCTCACAACCACCAGGGTTCAGTGTGTTATGAATATGCATAAGATGCAGGGACACAGGAACACTCGTCTTCCTTGGACAGCAGGAAAGATATGCTACTTTATCTCTGGAGTGAGAAAAAAAGAGCTATGAATCCGAGGAGTAAAAATTAAAAGGTTATGTTTGTACCTGCAGGGTAAATTATGGGGGGCAAAACCTACACCCATTTAACCAACGGTAACATTACATAGACTCTACCCACACTGCGTCAATTATTATGAAGTCAAAAATCGCATATATTCAAATATTACTTAGATGTAATTCTTCAACCACATAAACGTCAGCAATACGACACAGGCACACATCACGTCATGATCCTAGTCTTAGCCAATTATGCTATGTTTATCTTTCATTTCTCAACAGAGTGGTGCACTTGTTTTTTCACTTGGGGGCTTCCAAAAATAACTTAGATGACAACAACAACAAAAAGAAATGCAGGCAATCACATGAGTGGCACAGACACACCTTCTTTTCTAGCTGCCTTTTTGATATTTAAGTAACTTTAATTAGACATCCAGAAATCCCTTACTGTGGGACACACAATATGGGCGGGAGGTGGTGGGGGTTGGATAAATAGAAGAACTTGTGGATGGGGCATGAACAAGCTTCTTAAAAACCTATGCGTATCAGCTGTTTTAAATTTAAAGCAACCACTAACGTGTCAAAGAACAGCTGAATATCCTGCATTTTAATAAACTTTAGTCAAGTTAGCTTACAGGAAGTTTACTGTTTCTGCCTTCTGTATTTGCTGACCATGTTCCATGGCAGTGTAAGAAGAGTCTTTCCTGGAAGAGACATGGTAGTAAACATCTCATCACAAATCTACTCTATATCAGCACTACAAGAAAACACATTCAACACTTCCAACTTTGAAAACTGAAATCCGTGAAGAAGCGTGAACACTTGGAAGCAGACCCAGGTCTAGCATAGGAGAAAAATCTAGGATACAAAATGAAAATTGCTTATTTCATGATAAGCACCACTGCCCAAAGCAAGACTCTCAAAAAAAGCACTGCCCAGGTGCCACAGATGAAGGAGACACTACCTGTAGCTACCCCAAAGGGAGATGGGAAAGGCAGAGGGCCACAAACCTCTGGCACAGAACGCAATGCAGTCAGGGAAAACGGGAAAAAGAAAAAGAAAACAAAGTTTTGTCTTCCAAAAAGCAACCTTCTTCCCATAGGTTCTCCCTTCCATCACTAGCACAATTTTAGGCTTTTGCATCATCTTACCAGCTGGTGTATTACCCTGTTCTTTGTAAACAAAGATTATAAATTCACCTCCACATTACAAAGGCAACTAAAATAAGGTCATCTAAATTTAAAGAGAAAGGGGGAAAATAAATGAAGAATGTCCTTACCACCAGCAGTGCCTGCGCTCTACAGAGCAGCCAGAGTCTCTGGCCACAGCCCAGCACTGCACTGCACAAAATCATACAGAATGTGGTTGTGGCTCCATCTTTCCAAGACAATGATGCCCTTTTTGCTCATAAATCAATCAATTGATTTTTTAAATTTTTTCATTGCTATATTTTAATTTGTAGACTCCCCTTCCCCCAAATTAGTCTGTGATTAATTTTAATGCCCTTATTGTTCCTTGCAGGTTGTGGTCCTTTAGTGTTTATTATCTGTAATTGATTAATCTTGTTTCTGTGTCTGCTGACTAGCTATCACCCAGTGGATTTTCTAATATGCTTGCAATATTTGTCTGTGAGCTCATAATAATTCAGAATCCTTTATCCTCGTGGAAGTCCCTTGAGTAACCTGGGTTGTGGAGACATCCCTGATGAAGTCATATGGGGTGTCTGAATTTGCAGACCAAATTTGACATTAGTTTCTGAGCTTGGTTCTTCCACACAATGAAAATTTGGCTCATCAAACAGAAAAGGGAAAGCTAGGGCCCAGTTTCCACTGTGGGTTCAGTTCAGAGTATGTCCAGTGGGAGTGCCCTGCCCAAGTCTCAGCCCACTTCTGGTATGCCACTAGGCTGGCAGCCTGCAGCCTCTGCTTAAAACTGTAGACCCCACTACACAGATCTTCTCAAGTTATTCCCCTTGCCATTCAATGCTGTGGCCTCCCTCTTCATTTCTGACACCTGAAGAATTCCCTTTCTTGATTTTAAGCTTGAGTACACATTCTTAAAATACTTTTAACATTACAAATATGGTATGTTTTTCTAGTCTTTGATTTAGGATTGAAGGGTGCTATCCATTTTAACTGATTCTGCCATTCTGAAAAAAAGACAGCCTCCTCAACCTCAAAACTCCCTTTTATCATCTTCATAGTAAATTTACTAAGCATTTACCTTTTATAAAGATTAGTACTCAGTTCTGTATACACTTCATACAGGAAAGTATAAACCATGTCTTCTGCCCTCCAAGAAGTTACAGTCCAGACTAAAAGATAAGACAGCTGCACATGGAACAAGTAAGTATTGAGTAAATAATACAATCACCAAGGGTTAATACTTGAGAAAAATTGCTTCTCAACCTACTATCAAAAGAAGGAGTGGGAATATAAAGCTCAACTCTCAAAACACTTCAAGCTTTAATAGTGTTTTAGAAAGTTTTTTTATCTCAGTTGTACCAAGATGGAAGTGAAAGAGCTCATAAACAGAAGCACAGCAGGTTATCGAAGAGGTTCAGAAATCTTATAAGGCACTAAATAGTTGGTAGCAATCATTCTGGAAAGAAATGGGTAGAAACTGCTAGGGAAGAAATGATGAGCTGTGGTGAGAGTGTGAACGTGGGATGTCAGCACAGCAGAGACATCAGAGATAATGAGGGCGGTTTAAGAGATGTTAAGTTCACAAAACTGTTATGTGAAAAACAAAGCTGGAAATGGAAGTAGAAAAAGGTGTCAGGTTTGGAGATGTGCTTCAAGTCATCTGCAGAGATGTGTTGGTGAAGGCTGAGTAGTGAATGGCAGCACCTCTGAGAAGAAGAGGATAAAGACGAAGAGTGACTTCAAGTGCTTCTGTCACTTTTAACATAAATAAAGCCAATCAGGGAAATAACCACACTCGAATATATTTTCCATTGGCTCAATCTGAAATTGTACCCTTAAAAGAAAAGAGATGCCCCATTTACAAACATTAGGGCACAAATGACAGAAATGCTGGGAGCAGAATGTCATTACGTACTCAATGTCTAAAGAACATGGGATGATTCTAATGAACATCTGTATTTTAATGAAGATAATGTGATGGAAAAGCATTTACTGGAAGTGAGATTAAATCTGCTGACAAAGACTGAAAGAGACAGTCAGTTGCTCAAGGGAAGAAAGTGATCTAAAATAAAAGCATGATTTTCTTTCATTATTATATAAAGTTTAATTAAGTATTTCCATTTTCGAAGTCAGGCAAATGATGTCAATTACCAAAAGCCTTTGTGCTGATTTTAAATGAAAATTTGACAGAACATAGACATGTACATCTTAAGATTTCAAATCCAGGCCCATCTGTAGAGAACAATCAGAGAACAGCAATAATATGATAGGTTTTTAGATCCATACTAATAACATATGACAAAGAAATTTACACAGTGGCCCCATTTAAACAGTTTTAATTGAATTTTGGTTACAAAGCTCAGAGCCCGGCTCTCAAAACATACTGCTATTTACAGAAGCAAGCTTTCGGAGTTGCCTGAATAGCAGGGTAGTCAACTATTAACTCCGGCCTGCCCAAGATCACATCTCCCTGGCCACAGTGACTGGCTCAGAAATGAACACACAACTCAAGGTGGTCTAGTGAGACTCAACTCCAGGACTTCTACTTGAACTACTGCCAGCCCACCCCCCTCAGTGTTGGGGTGTGTGATCCAGGAGGGTAACAGCCCACAGCTGTTGCTGACATCTTAGCTCCACAAGGGAAGAGTCCACCCCAACCGATGATGAAGTCAATGCAGAGGAGAGCAGCAATGGCATCATTTGAGCCTCTGGTCTCTGCTATACCTAAGGGAGTACCTTTGGAATTTTCACTTACATAAACCAGTAAATCCTCTTGTGTAAGTTTAGGCTCACCTGGGTATTCACCAGATGAAAGAGTCTTCATCCAAATATTGATCAATATCTTGAACAGCCTGTAATCAAATTCTTTTCAGAATTGCTTTTTTGATCTTCTGCCTACACATACAAACATTCTTTTTTTTCTTTACTATCTCAGATTTCGGGTTAAGCTCTGATAATTCTAAGTTAATTAGCTTCAATTCATAGTCAGTGAAGTAGGCATGTGTTGTCTGTGAAGAGCCTCCAAATGCAGGTAGAGGAAGTTTTCAATAACTCAAATCTAATTATATTAATATCATTCTTTAACAGCCCCTCATTTTCCTTAGAATGAAATTCAATCACATTTTTACCTGGCTTCCTTCTTCAGCCCCTTCTCTTCTCATCTCCTTCCCCATGGGCTAACCTTCAGCCACGCTAAATTTATTTCAGCTCTACATACATACTTTGTTCTTTTGTCTGCTGTAGTATGCAGAATAATAGCAGCCCCAATGATGTCCATGTCTTAATCCCCAGAATGCATGAGGATGTTAAATTACCTGGAAAGAGGGAATTAAAGTTGCTCAGCAGCTGACCTGGAGATGGGGAGATTATCCAGGTGGGCTCCACATAATCACAAGAGTCCTTACAAGTGGAAGACCAAGGCAAGAGGCTAGGGTTAGGGATTTAAAGATGTCCAGCTCCTGGCTTTGAAGATAAAGAAGCACAACCCAAGGACAGCAAGCAGCCTTTGTAAGCTGGAAAAAGTAAGGAAACCGACTCTCCCTGAGAGCCTCCAGAAGCAATGCAGCCCTGCCAACATCCTGAGTTTAGCCCAGTGAGATGCATTTGGGGGTTTCTAGTCTCTAGAACAGTAAGGTAAGAAGTTTTTTCTTAATATAAGCTACAAAGTGTGTGGTAACTTGTTACAACAGCAATAACCTGCCAATATATTTATCTAGAACATTCTTCCTTTCCCCATCCTCCCACCATAAATGCTTACAGTCCTGGTGGTCTCAGATTGGATACCACCCCCTTTCTGAAGCATTGTACGACCACCCATGTTAGGTTCCCCTCTTCCGTGCTTCCGTAACACTCTGTATTACCCAGCATTGACATCCCATAATTCTAACTGCCATTATACAATTAGAATTATTTGTCTATATCCCCAGTAAACTGTAACTTCCCTGAGTTTTTTTTACATTTGAGTATATTCTACACAGCAGAGTGCATGAAACATAACAGTTTTTCAATAATCATTTGTTGAGTGAATGAATGATGTTATCAATGACTGAATCAAAGAATCAATAAAAAGATGTCATACTTTCTGTAGAAATGAAATACACTAGCTTTCTTATTACAGGAAAAAAATCAATTTACTAGGAAATCGGATTCCAAAGTGACATAATCACTTGTTCCGATTTATCTAGGAGTCTTTCCAAATTGCAATACAGCGTTAAATACTACACATTTGTAATAACGGCAGTGGGCTGTCATATTAAAGTATCAGAAAACAGGGCAGAAATAAACTACATTTCCCTTAAATGCTGATGCCAATGAGTGTCTTGTGTCCTCTGTCACCAGGGCTCCCCTCTGTCCCCATGTCTCAGTGTTAATCCTCCACAAACAAACCCCATCCAACCCTCTGGAGTTCCAACAACCTTGCCTAGGTGATGTGGCATCATCTTTACCACCCTCTGCCCTTAACTTTGAAAGCTCTGAAATCATTTACTGGGTGAAATAAATAAAACAATTCCCTGACCCAGTGGTGGCCACTTGGAAAGAGAGAGCACATTTACTCCTTTCTTTAGGGACACAGGAGGCAGCAGCAGGACCCTAAGCAAACAGAGTCAGAAGGTGAAACAGGCTGAGTGGACTGCCCAAGGTGATGATCCTCAGGAAACAAGTGGCAAGTGAAGCTTAGCAGCTGCGGCAAACTGGAAAAGGTCGGTGAGAACCTCAGAGAAGGGAGAGGGGAGAAGGAGAAAGTTCTTCTGCCCAAAGGCTGCTATCCCTAAGAGAAGGAAGGACATAGGATATTTCTAAATGTACTTTCTCCACTATACTCTCCAATACAGTAAGCACTAGCTACATCTGCCTATCTAAATTTAAAATTTATTAATTAAAACTTCAGTTCCTCAGTGATGCTAGCCAGGTTTCATGTTCAATGGTCATATGCACCTAGTGGCTACCATACTGGACAGCACAAATATACAATCATGCAGCACACAACAGCATTTCAGCCAATGATGGACTACATATACAAGGATGGTCCCATAAGACTTTAAGGGAGCTGAAAAATTCCTATCGCCTAGTGACACTACAGTCATCCTATCATAGTGCAACGCAGTGCTCATGTGTTAGTGGTGCTGCTAGTGTAAAAAGCCTTCCGTGCTGCGAGTCATGTAAAAATACAGCACATACATCATGTACAGTACATAATACTTGATAAAGGTAATAAATGACTATGTTACTGGTTTATGAATTTGTTATACTATACTTTTGTTGTTATTTTAGAGTGTACTCCTTCTACATATGAAAAAAAAAGTGAAACAGCCTCAGGTAGGTCCATCGGGAGGTGTCCAGAAGAAGGCACTGTTATCCTAGGAGATGACAGCTCTATGCATGTTACTGCCTCTGAAGACCTTCCAGTGAGTGGGACAAGATGTGGAGGTTGAAGACGGTGATATGTCAGTGAGCAATTCTAGGCCTAGGGTAAGATGTTTGTTCTTACTTTTTAACAAAAATGTTTAAAAAGTAAAGAAAAAAATCAATAAATTTTTAAAAATTGAAAAAGGCTTATAGAATAAGTATATAAAGAAAATATTTTTGTACAGCTGTATGTTTGTGTTTTAAGCTAAGTGTTATTGCAAAAGTCAAAGTTTTTTTAAAAATTATAAATTTATAAAATAACAGTACAGTAGGCTAAGGTTAATTTATTATTGAAGAAAATATTTTTAAATAAATTTAATGCAGCCTAAGTGCACAGTGTTTATAAAGTCCACAGTAGTGTCAAGTAATGTCCTAGGCCTTCCCATTCACTCACCACTCACTCACTCACTGACCCATCCAGAGCAACTTCCAGTCCCGCAAGCTCCATTCATTGTAAGTGCCCTATACAGCTGTGCCGTTTTTATCTTGCATGCCATATTTTCTAAGTCTTCTATGCCATCATATGTTTAGATACGTTAATACTTATCATTGTGTTACAATTACCTACAGTATTCAGTACAGTAACATGCTGTACAGGTTTGTAACCCAGGAGCAATAGGGTATACCATACAGCCAACATGTCTTATAGGCTCTACTATCTAGGTTTGTGTAAGTACACTTTATGATCTTTGCACAAGGACAGAACTGCCTGAACAATGCATTTCTCAGAATGTATCCCTGTTATTAAAAGACACATGACTATATGACCAACTGTAACCTTTAAATTGGATAACTAAGATTTGGATTACTTCTTTGAAAATTCTTATTCAATTATTTGATTTGTCCATTACATGATACTCCAACCTGTCAAACTGGTTGCCTTAAATTAATAAGAAAACTTGCTTTCTGTTATTTTGTATTGCATGTGATGGCTACAAATAAACTTTGAAACTTATTTACTATATTCTCTGATGCATCTGACCTTGCCCTCAGCCACTCCCTTTAGAGTAGTAAGAGCTTACCATTGCCCCAGTATCATGCACAAGGTTCCATTGCATTGGAGGAAAAACATGAATTTATAAACAAAAGATTGATAAACATATTTTCAGTCATTTCTCAGAACATATCCCTGTGGTTAAGCAATGCATGGCTGTTAACATTTCCACCATGACCAAAAATGACATTGGGCAGCGCTGTAATAGATTTAGTGTATGCTTTGGTGCTCACCTGGCTATTTAACGTAAGTGCTATCAACTGAAGGGGGGGGGATTTAATGTTTCCAATGTTCATACTAGTAATAGGTACAATTAATGTGGGCTTGCAGTAGCTGGGACAACTTTATTGCTTAGGATACACCTAGATTCATATTTGTAAGATGCCCAAATCCAAATATCCCACAATACTTACTAGATTCAGGGCAGGGTAGTATCCTGTCACTTTCACAGATACTGCCATGCCTTGTACCCCAGTTAAAGGTAAGGACAGCATAAAGGGATCTTAGTAAATACCATTATTTAATGATTAATGATGTTTCATGGAAATATTTCCTTTTAAGATCAGGAACAAAATAAGGATGTTATACATGCATATAAAAATTACAGAATAATCTACAGAAAACCTTAAAGAATTTGTAACTGAAGTTAACAAGGCAGGAAGATACATGTTCAACATAAAAATGTAGAATACATTTCTATGTATCAGCAACATTTTTTAAAAAAGACAACATTTATAATTGCATCAAAAAATATCAACTAACAAGAATAAATCTAACCAAAGGTGTTCAAGGAATTATCAGGTAAGTAGATTATATATATTCTTTAAAAGGTATATATATTCATGCCTCAATTAGCAAGAAAAAAGAAGATCTAAATAAATGGGGATATCAAAACCACTGATTAAAAGACATGATATATTGCAGACATTAACCTCTCCCAAACTGATCTATAGATTTAATATTACCAAAGCCTTACTTGACAAGTTCCCTTTAAGGTTCACATGGAAATGCCAGTAGTATTGGCTATGACTTGAATGTGTATGTCTCTCCAAAATTCATATATTAGAACTTCTAAGTTGATAGTATGAAGAAGGGGGGCACTTGGGAGATGATTGGGCCCTGAAAGCTCTGTCCTCATGGAGAGGATTCATGTCCTTATAAAAGAAGCTTCAGAGAGCTCCATCTGCCCTTTTGCCCTTCCTCCTTCTGCCATGTGAGGATGCAGCAGCAAGGCACTATCTTGGAAGCAGTGAGCCTTCACCAGACACAAAATCCATCAGTACCTTGGTCTTGGATATCCCAGCCTCCAGAACTGTGGGAAATAAATTTCTATTATTTATAAATTACTCAGTCTTGGGTATTTTGTTATAGCAACACAGACTAAAACAGTATCTAAGATACTCTTAACATGAAAAGGGACAAGGTGGGACTTGGTCTAGCAGATATCAAAACACAGCATACAACCATAGTTGTCAAGTCTGTGTAATTACCGGTGCAAAAATGGACAAATTAAGCAATGGAACAGAATGAGGAGCCCAGATACATAAATAAATATATGTATATGTTTATGTATTTACATTTATTTAACAAAGGTACAGAACAGAGAATAATCGTCTTTTAAATTACGGTGTTGGGGAATGTGAGTTTCCATATTGGAAGTGAGCAGGAAGCAAAAAGAGTGTTAAGAAGACATAAGGATAGAGAAGGAGAAAGGAAGAGGGAAAATGAATTTGGCCCTTAATTCACATCATGCACAAAAATATGGTCTAAAGAAAAAACAAAAATCAGAGCTGAACTGAAAGAGATTGAGAGGTGTTGAGGTAATTTTTTAAGAAGTTTTGTTTGTAATTGTGATAAAATACACACAAAATTTACCATCTTAACCTTTTTTTTTTTGAGATGGATTCTTGCCCTGTCGCCCAGGCTAGAGTGCAATGGCATGATCTCTACTCACTGCAACCTCCTCCTCCCAGGTTCAAACGATTCTCCTGTCTCAGCCTCCTGAGTAGCTGGAATTACAGGCGCCTGCCGCCACGCCCAGCTAATTTTTGCATTTTTAGTAGAGACAGGGTTTCACCATGTTGGCAAGGTTGGTCTCGAACTCCTGACCCTGTGATCTGCGCGCCCCGGCCTCCCAAAGTGCTGGGATTACAGGAGTGAGCCACCATGCCTGGCCCATCTTAACCATTTTTAAGGGTACAGTTCAATTATGTTAAGTATGTTCACATTGTTGTGCTACCAATCTCCATGAGATTTTTGAACTACCAACCCTCGTGGGTATTTTATTTACTCTTTCTTGCACAGATAGCATATCACAAGCTCACTCATCTCTGTCACTCAAGTGGGAGACCTCTAACCCTAGGGTACCTATCACCAGCAGACCACAAGACCTAATTAATTAATCTAATTAGAGAGTCCTAACTTGAATGGAAGAGTCCTCCCCTGCTTCAATGAAAATAGCACAGGGACATCTGAAGTCAAGGCAGATATCAAGGTTAAAAATTAAATCCCAGTGGCTACAGGGGATTCTGCAGCTGGAAGGAGTGTCCACCAGTGCTGGCAGCAGCAGCTGCAGACCCTAAATTTAAGATTAGCAGCTCTCAAGACTGTGGCTAAAGAACACACTAGATTGCCTGGAACACTGCAGGTGTCATCCGGGCCCTTGCTATGAAAAAGACAAGCTTCTAGGAACTCGATGTTCCAGGGATTCTGCTGCTGCTGTCATCACAGCACATTCTCCTGGGTGCTGCTTTCCCAGATTTGAAGGCCAGAAGAAGTGAGGATTATGCTCAATTGAGTACTTTCAGACAACAGCCTAAAAGCCCACATGAGTTCACATGCATCTAACTAGCTGGTAAGCCATCTAGATGATCTGCAAAATTATCTCTTTTCAACTTTGTCATCTTCAACTGCAATGTTGAAGATCACTGCAACGTTACACAAACAAACTGAAGGGTCAAAGATGAGGCTACTCTGAGTGGAGGAACACCCTAATCTTAAGGAGAAGAGAGGCTGGCATTGGATATGGGCACATCGAATGCAATAGAGAAATAAAGGCAGCACCTTGTTAATCTCCACACAAAGCAACAGGAGCACAAAGGACAAACAGCAAATGTCTGGTGGACTTCAGGACAGGACAGGAGGCTTCACAGGCCAGTGTCATGAGCAGTGACAGCAGGGAGGCAGGCAAGGCCAGGCACCTGCATGTGCTTCAGGACAGTAGAGCAGGGTCACAAGAGATGAGGCCATGTGCACTGATTAAAGCCCAGCCCTAGACACCCGACTCAAGTAGGTGTTTCATCTTCATTTTAGAGAACCTAGAAACCAGTGCTCAGGGTGAAAAAGGACAGGTACATGAGTGGAGCTGAGTCTGTCATGGACACGTGGCATCATGAAGCACTGACCTCTATCTGGTGACCCCCATTGGTGATGCAGCCACTGCATACGTGTCACAGATGTGAAATATAAGAAAAGTCATGATGTTCACAGTCACCTTGGTAATAATTGTTTTGTCCCTAAAAGTTACATGTGTGCTATATACACGCATCCAGAGGGAAATGACAAGAAAATTCCCCTTTAGGCTGGCATGCTCAGGCTCAGTGCACCACCGGACAAAGGTCCCTTGAGATGGTCACCAGATGACTGGCTAAATTAGGCCTCAGATTGTAAAGCATTGTGTTATGGCAATACGGGTGTGGGGGTGAATCTGAACCCAGTGATGTGACTGGAGGTTGACAACAGCATCCAGAGCTGCTTGGACTCCACTGCTCTAAGTCTGGTGGACTTGAAGAGCCATTGAGCCTCAGAGGACTGTGGCATTTGGCCTGCTCCCCTACCCCTGGGAATGGCCCACGGTATCAGGGACACCCCCTTGGGTGACACTGCTGTACCCTGCTCAGACCTGCTGTGGAGTGAGGTGAGCTCTCACGCTGCTCTCCCAGAATGAATTGGCTCCAGCAAAGGCAGGGTAAAAAGTGTACCCATGCCCTCCTGCCCACACTTTTTGAGCCATGTGGTCTAAGTTTGCATAGTAATGCAAGTGATTTTTGTTTACTCTTATAGGTTATGCATGTGTGTGTTTCTTTTCCTCAAAATTCAAAGTTAGGGGATCTGTACTGTGATCTGCAGCCTGGCCTGTGACTTGTGTGAGCATAAGGGGCACCTGCCATCCACAGGCACTGGTCTCTCTGCCGGTTCAGCCAATCACCAGTGAACATCCGTTAATGTGTATTTACATCATCTGCTTGTTACTAATCACATCTGTTAAATCTACCATCTTTGTTATTGCTGTGTGGTGTTTGAGTCCAAATTCAAAAAAACAAATCCTGTTTCAAAAGTGGTTTATTCCTAGCATTTTGGGAGGCCAAGGCAGGAGGATCACTTGAGCCCAAGAGTTCGAGACCAACCTGGGCAAAACAGTGAAACTCTGTCTCTACAAAAAATTAAAAAATTAGCTGTAGTGGTGCATGCCTGTAGTCCTAGCTACTTGGGAGGCTGAAACAGGAGGATTGCTTGAGGCCAGGAATTCAAGGTTCAGTGAGCTATAATCTTGCCACTGAATTTCAGCCTGGGTGACAGAACAAGACCCTGTCTCTCTAAAAAAAAAAAAAAAAAAAAAGAAAGAAAGAAACAAAGAAAAAATGCGATAAAAATAGTGGTAATATCTTGGTGAACAAAACTTTGTGTGATACAAATATACAATGTAAATTAGTATGTGTTCATTCAAAAACATCTCAAAGAGGGATGGTTTCATAGATTTTGCCAAAATAGAGAAAGTACCAATAGGAAGGCAGAAGATGAATAGCTAAAGGTCAGATGTAACTTGACCTGCAATGCATCTACCTCAACTCCTCTGTAAACTGACTGTCATAACACTCTCACAAACAATGACATGACAAAGAGTTTATGAAAGTCTCAAAGTGGCTTCTCTGGGTACTCCAATATAGCTTTTTTTTTTTTTCCCAGAACAAGCACAATTAATTTCTTCTATAAACCTAAGAATGTTGTCAGGAAAGAAAGAGAAGAACCCTGAGTTACACAGGCACCATTCAAAATTGTTCTCCTTAGAGGTTTAAAAATCCCCTCAGAGTTTTAAAAAACAGATCCCACTTTGAGATGCTCCTAAAAACAGCTGAAAGGCTGATGAACCAGGCTATGGTCAGAGAGAAGGTAGAAGAGCTTACTGACAGAATTCCTACATCAAATGACACCACTGGCCACCAGTCTAATGCCAAAATACAATGGCAACAGAAAATCAGAGGCACTCGATGGAGAACAACGACGATCCACAATACCTGCCAGCAGCCAAACGCCTGAGTGAAGCCCGTGAATCAGCTCTTAGTACATCTGGTGATCACAAGGAAAAAGTGCTCTACAACTTTGATCTTCTGACGAGAGAAGAGCATGTTTTAAATACATGTGAGCTTCGCTTTTGTAAGCCATGATGTAGACTGGGAACAGTCCTCTGAGGTTGGTGCTACTGGAGCACTGGCCAGGTATCTGTGGAGGGAGCTGACAGCCACAACTACCACTCCATACCTGATTTATCCCCAGGGAACAGTTGGTACAGGGCAACTTGAGGTCCAAGAGTCCATTTCAATTCTATTGTGAGGTCCCTGGCATATTAAATAGATGCCAAGATTTAATTTTTAAGTGGTATTACTTTAAATGTTTAACATATTAACACTTCAAACAATAACAATTATAATGTAATATAGTTACGCTACTCACAATCTAAAAAGTACACTAAAAATACTAATTCTTGGTACACTGTCAGCAGTGTGATTGAGCAGGTTTGGCAATATGATGAACATATTCTACTTTTAATCTTACTCACAAGTCTCTATCCCTTATAGTATATCCTTTTTGGAAGATAATGTGGAAAGTCTAACGATGAGACTTGGGCCCTATGGTCCTCTTGTCCTCACCCTCATACCACGACATACCCAGGTGGAACTCAACATCATAATGAAACGGGAACGGTTCCCCTGTCCCCCTCCCAGGGTATATGACAGGGGGAGTAGCTCACTTCTTCAGTGCCCCACTGCTCCAACCTCTAGGGGAGCATACAGACAGGCAGTGTGAGGGGCTCCGACCCCAGAGCAGTGTCTAGGGGTGAATGTTTACAGCTGAAGCCCCAGTGGGCATGTGTTACAGGTGCTCTTTTAGTTTAGCCATCCATAGGCGGCTTGTGTTAAGTCAGCTCAATTAGACCCCCTGCCCTATCACAAGGACAGAGGGATTTCTGTATCCCAGAGTTCTTGCCTTAGTGTACCGGAAGAATCAGATCACACGTGAGATTGGAGAATGAGTACGAGGTTTTATTGAGTGGAAGTAGCTCTCAGCAGATGGGGAAGCCAGAAGGGAGATGATTTTCCCCTGGAGTCGGACCGCTTAGTGGCCCAGGCTCTCCTCCAACTGCACCAGGCCAACCTCCGCATCGTTCTGTAGGCCGACGGCGTGCCAGTGTCTGGTGGTGTGCTCTTCTGCCGCTATGTTCCCCTCGATGTCCTCTTGACCTCCAGCCCCTTATGTCTTCCTCCACTAATGTTTTCCCCTCGATGTCCAGCTGCTTGTGTGTCTGCCTGCAAAGGTCTCGGGGTTTTCATAGGGACAAGATGGGGGTGTGGTGGGCCAGGGTGGTCTTAGGAAATGCAACATTTGGGCACAAAGGCAGGAGTGCCTGTCCTCACCTAGGTCCCTGAGCACAGGCCGGGCATGAAGCTCTCTCCAGTGACCACATCCTTCCCTTCCCACCACTTCCCTTCCATATCAATAATCCTCCCCATCTTGAGCCACTGTTGAATAAGGAAGAATGGGGAAAATAACCAACTTTTAGGCAAATTTCCAAATAACCACATTTCAAGCACACTGTGCATGGAGGAGGAGAACTGCTTTGCTACAGTGGAACACTGTCATTTAGAAGGAAGGTAAGTGAAAAAAATTTAAGAGAAAACATAAGAGAAAGTGCTCCTCATTGTGAGATACAATATTAAAAGTATTACCCATAAGAAAAGAAAATGATTAATTGGATTCTGCATCAGACATTGTCCTAAGCTCTGTACACATTCTCTCATTTACTTCTTATAACAACATCACGGTGTGAGTCATAAACTTCCCCATTTTACAGACGAATAAACTGAGGCTCAGAGAAGTCAGTAACCTGAATGAGGTCACGTAGTGAGGAGGTGAAGTCAGGGTGCTCTGAATGAGGTCACGTAGTGAGGAGGTGAAGTCAGGGTGCTCTTAACAACTACGCTAACAGCTGCCTTCCTATTGGGCATATGACAGAACATAACTAGAAACCACACCCTAACACTTCAATAAAATGTACAAGCCAAATGCCATCAAACTGTGTTATGGGAATATATTTATTATTATCTCCAAGTTGAAATATCCAAATGTCCAGCTTTTAATTGTGGGACATTCCTTGATTTGGTCCTTGCAGAGTCTGCAGAAAGAAATCTCAAGGGCCATCTATGTAGATAACTTGGTAATAAAATTTAAAAAAATTATTTCACTAGTAAAAGGCTACTTTTATTAATATTTGGGAGGCCAAGGTGGTTGAATTACTTGAGCCCAAGAGTTTGAGAACAACATGGGCAACATAGAAAGACCCCATCTCTACAAAAAACAAAAAAATTAGCCAGGTGTGGTGTTGTGTTGTGTAGTCCCAGCTGCTTGGGAGGCTGAGGTGGTAGGATCCCCAAAGCCTGGGGAGGTGAAGGCTGCAGTAAGCCGTGATCGCGCCACTGCACTCCAGCTGGCCACAGAATGAGACCCTATCTCAAAATAAAAAGCAAAAACAAACAAACAAAAAAACACTTTTGTTAATTTAAAATACGATTTTTCAAAAATTATTTTAAAATTTGTGATTGATCTTTTAAAAAATGTATTATGTGTCAGTCATATAATCAATGGATAGCAAGAGTTTGAGAAATGCAGGCCCAAATAACAAGGGGTATGAGCCCGGGGAAGTTAAGCAGATGTTTTCAGAGGGATGATAGACAGGAGAAGACAGGCAAAACCACCCGGCACTGAATAGAGCAAAACATAAGGGAAGAGATCAGAAGAGCCACAGGCTCTTCATGCACCTTCTGGGGTTTTCCTCTGTGGAAAGAGAAGCCAGAATAGTCTTTACATGCCTCTAAAATAAATCACATCTCCCCAGCACAAAGTAAAAACTGAATTAAATGTAGCACACAGACCACTATGAAGAATAATCTACAAAAATTATGATGTCATCTCTAAGTACCTACTGGTACCAACAGCTTTAAATTATGGGTTAGCATTTTGGTTTATTAAGAAGCTCCTTCAGATGTATTAAAAATCCGTTTACTTTTAGTATTGATTTTTTGATAAATATATTATCCAGAGAGGTTATATGCAGTGATTTCCCTGGAAAAGCTGACATTTATTCAATGATATTTGCTTTACTGAATTAAGTAGCAATATATGCTCATATATCTTTGCTCTATCTGGGAAATTATCAGAGTTAAGGGAAGAGAATATTTTATGAAAATATTAGGGTATGGTTTAATAATATAAAGCTTAGGAAAAAATCTACTTGTGTAAGATCTAGTTGTTATGGATTAATTCTTGACTTTTATATCAAAACATCATAAAGTTAATTCTCAAAACATTATTTTAGTCAATTAATTGGATTTTTAAAGATAGCACTCCTTTATAGAACAAAAAAGTAATCATTATATTCAATTTAAATAATGTTCTCCTGTAATAATTTACCAGGACCATTTTATTAAGTAATAACCTCTAAGGCCAAGTGGGGCAGAAGTTGCCAGCTACTCATCAAATGTCCTTTTCTTCTTCTTCTGTGCATCCAACTAAACCATACTCCCAGCTGCCTTTCTCTCCACTTCCAGACTTAGCCCACAGAAACCTCCACACAGATCCTCCAGGGACTTTTCCTGTGCCATCTGGATGTCCACTTGACATCTAGAATCTTGGAAAATACATGTTGAAGATGCAGAGTCCTTTTCAACCGGGATGTCTATGTGTAACAAGCTCCCAACCCAACCACCTCCAAGCTGGGACCACAATAGACTATAATGTGAATGGGAAATAAAGGTCCACAGTGTTACTGACATTGTGAGATTTATTTGTCACAGCATCTAGTGTTACACCAAGACGTACGTTTTTTCTATTATGTAAATTCTTAGCAAAAAACAAAGAGTTTCCTTTTCTTTGGAAAGTTCTTTAATCTGAAAAAAAAAGGGATCTAGACCACAGGGCCTACTGAATTCAGATGTGTCCTATTCTCAGAACTCAGTAAGTCGATAGACATATATGAAATAACCATGTCATTTGCTCTTATAATGGCATAAAAGGTAAGTAAAAATGTCTTACATGAATGTAATTCATTATTTAGCTTGGAAAAGAACACATTTGTAAGAGGAGTCTTCAAATAATGAAGAAAGCCTTATAATAAAAAATAAATAAACATGACAAACTACCAGCTCCTTTAAAGAGCATGCCTTTTATCACAATTTGTTTTTTATTGATTCATGTTTGGTGAGTTATTTTGCATATGTGTTTTTTTTTTTAAACCAACTTTCATTTTCAATTATTAAGAGTTAGCAACCACTCCCATGAGCTACCTTGGAAGGTTATCTTCCTTTTCTTTTTAATTTACTGGGAGAAAGTTTATCAGCTTAGAAAGAACTGGACTTAAGAATTTAAAAACCAGTAATTTTTCCCAGGTGATTAGTAGAAATAGCAATAAAGGCAGGAAATGCAACAAATGGCATGACTTTCTAAAGGGCTTCACACCAATTAATACTTTTGAAAGGTTTTATTGCATTTGTCAAAGATAAGTCTTAGAGAGATCTCCTCTTTAATACTCGTAAACTAGATATAAGTGAATCAGGGAGGAAAGAAAAATAATCACTTGAATCAGAAGACCCTTTCAAAATAAGACTGTTAATAATCCCTTCCTCTTTGTGTCAGTGGGTATGCAGAGCCACAAGCCACAGAGGAGAGGCTCTCTAGCCGCTATGCTGATCCCAGAAAACCGTGACCAAACTTTACCCTGCTGGCTGAAAAAGCATCTGACCTCTGGGATTTACTCTGAATCAAAACATGGGCAGGATGCTGCCTGTGAAAGGCTCACATGGGATTTAAACGTGCTCCCCTGGAGCTCAGAGGATTCTCTCTTCTGTGCTTTGCTGAGAATATGTCTCTAAAGAAAATATTGTTCTTATCTACTGGGGAAGGTCAGTAATGATAATGACCTTATGAGACGCAAAAGTAAGTAAGAACTCTTAAGCAGGCCAACAAGAGGAGGAAAAGAAATGCAAAAGAGCATATTCATTAGCTCATTTGCAAAACCTGACACTGCATCTTAACTAGAAGTCAAGCAAAGTCACCTGGGGCAACAGCAGAGGCCCCAGTGAAGGAGCAAAGAATTCCACGTCTCCATCTGCTGGGGGATTTAAGGAATTACTGAAATTTTAAAGTGTGGCATGGCTTAAAGCTTATCAACAATCTTATTAAAGATAAATTAAATGAGAAAAGAAGCTACTGCCTCATTTCAGGGGTAAGAAAATGTGAATGCTCATACTAATCACAACTACAGACTTTTATTACTTAAAGGTTGCAATGAAACAACACACAACCATTTCTCTTTTCAGTGCCAGGGTAACCGTATATGAACAAAATATAGGCATTTTATGAAGATAAGCGGTCTCTCAGCGAAGGCAACCCTTCCCTGCACAAGCACAATTATACTTGAGAAAGGAGAATGATATGTATTCAGCTTCCTAAAGATGCCAGCCAGAGCAAATGGGCAGATAGCGACTTCTGGCTGTCTTGATTACACCTATCAAATCTTAGCGTTTTCAGCCTGCTAGGGACTCCAGATAACAGGCCCTTTCTTAAGTGAGTCCCAGGCTTCAAAAACCACCATAATGGGTAGCCAATTAGTAGAGGAAATTAATCTTCAGCAAGTCTATGCCACTTCATGAATTTAATTTTCTTTTCTTCCATTCAGTGCATTATTCTAATACTTGATTTTTCTGTCAAGTAAAGCATTGATCAACTTTGCTAACCTCAGAAATCTGTGACCTCAGAAACCTTGTACATAGATCCTCCAAGACAATATTAATAATAATAATCATCATCATCATTTAAAGACAGGGTCTCACTCCATCACCCAGGCTGGAGTGCAGTGGCACAATCACGGCTCGCTGCAGCCTCGACCTCCTTGGCTCAAGCAATCCTCCTGCCTCAGCCTCCCAAGCAGCTGGAACTACAGACATGTGCCAACATGCCTGACTAATTTTGTATTTTTATTTTTGTAGAGACAGGTCTTGCTATGTTGCCCAGACAGGTACTGAACTTCTGGGCTCAAGCAATCCTCCTGCCTTGGCTTTCCAAAATGCTGGGATTACAGGTGTGAGCCACTGTGCCCAGCCCAAGATATTCTTTATCTGGTAGGATACAATAACAGCTATTCCACAGTACATACTTCATAAGTATTTACTGAAAAAAAAGGAGAACCAAAAAGCTAGGGAGGTCACCCACTTAGGTCTCCTTCCTGAAGCTTAAATATTAACTATCTATAACAGCTGGACAAATCTACAAAGATCATCAGATTCCCTTGGTAACCTTTCCCATGGCTATATTAACAAAAAGCTCAGAAAATGTTTGTCTATGATGCCTTTCAAATATTAGCAAATTCTGTTAGAACTCATATCTTAGGAAATAAATATGTTGCCTTACAGAATTGGGCTATTGATAGGCATGTGACTATTCACCTATGGGATTTGCTATCCATGCACATGAAATTTCCATTAAGCACAATTTTCAAGTCTTTCGAAACATGTTTAGCCACCTTTATATCATTTTGTCACTATACACTTCATAAAAGGGGTTGGAATTATTTCATCATTACAATATATATGACAATTTCACCGTTAAAACTCCCAGAAGCAGCACTACTGATGGAACTTAGATAAGCTCAGTCATATATAAATGTTTTAATATTTCACTTTCTCCAACCCTCTACCATCCAGAAAGCCTACACCTAAGTATATGAATACTACTCATACTTTCATATTTTTCCAAAGCAAAATATTTCATAATCTCAACCTTCATAGAATTAATATTTACAGTTATGTGGCTTCATACAATGTAATTTTATGTGCATTATTTCATTTGATAGCCTAGTAAAATAGGCATTTATTAGTATAAAGAGGGACTACTTCTCAAAAACAGGAATGAATTATTTATATTGACTTTATTCAAAAAGAAGAAGAAAACCCTAACACTCAGGGATATTCTTTTGCAATGCTTCCAAAATCTTTTTCCCTTCTTTCTTTTCCTTCTCAACTTCTCTGAGCCTGTAACTGTAACTTATCGAGGTATGCTCATCACCTAGCATGGCCTAGGTCAGTCGTTTTCAAAGTATCTGCCAGAGACCCCTGAAATCCCTGAGACCCTTTCAGGGAGGCCACAAGGTCAAAACTATTTTCATGATCATAAGAAGACATTATTTGACTTTATTATTCTCAGTTCACGCTCAACTCTCACAGGTGTACACCACTGCTCTGATGCCCAATGGAAGAGATGTTTATGGACTCTTGTGTTTTCAAACTTTCTCAGTTTTAATTTCTAATTCAGAAAATAGAAGTAGATATTACCCACTTGAACAAAAGCTCTGCGGATTTTTCAAAACATTTACAGAGTATAAAGGGGTCCTAAGACCAAAGAGTTAGAGAACCATTCAACAACTCCAAAATCTCAGTGGCATATACAACACAGCTTATTTCTCATTCAGGCACACACCCACTGCAGTCATCTGAGTGTGTGTGAATGTGTGAGAGGCAAGGGAAGGCATTTCTACATCTTCCTCACTCAGGCATCTGGGCTAAAAGCATCTCAATGCTGCCACAGTCACCGTGACAGGAAGAAGGGGAGAGAACACCTTGACTCTCATCCTGGTTCTAGCAGCTTCTGCCTGAAAATAGCACATGTCACTTTCACTCACACTCACCAGCCAAAGCATGTGGAGTAACATCTAAGTCAAATGCAACAGAGATGCCCAATCTTCCCATGTTTCTAGCAGGTGAAAGCTGGAAGCAGTCATTCAACAACACTGACAACCACAGGGGCTATCTCTTATGACAGTTCATCTCTTCCCAGCATTTTTTCCAGAACTTAATCATCCTCCTGACTCTTCATGGGGTCTAACACCAAACACATTTCAGGCAACATGGGGAGAGATACTATTTAAATATGACACATGCAAGATCACTTATGTAAATTGGGTTTTCTCAAAACCATTGAGAAATATCAAATGTGGAGAAAATACATTATGGTGAATGCTTCCCAAAGCTAGTATATAATGCTATTGTATCAAGTGGGCCCTCTAAAAGTCTTCGTTTGACTGATGTATAAAACCAATTATTTGTAATAATTTGTGCCATCAACAAATGTCCAACACCTTTTTATAAGAGCAAGACTCAGATCAATTCAAATAAATTAACATTTCTGTCTGAACTGACTCATCCAGCCCAAGTAACAAATTCACATGTCAGTGGTGGGTTGACCCAATGACCCATCTGCTAAAAAATACAAACTGTATCATTCTGTTTTCCAAATAACAAGCATTGATTGCAGTGTTAGAAAGGTCACTTGTCATCAGTTCAGTGGTTGACCTACTGGCAAATTGCAGCCTGTCACTCCACAGTAAGCCAGGACAATCAGGAACTAAGGGATGTTTTGTTTACAGAGTACAATTAGGGAGGTGACACCATTTTCACAAGGTGTGTAATAGGATGCGTCTTCAACAGAGAAAAAAGATGTGCCATGAGAAGGCATATGATGGTTTTCATAATTTCCCAAGATGACTACCAGAAACCTCATTTATTTATACTTACTTTGAAAAGCACTGGATCAAACCTAGTCTGCACTTTCAAGTTTTATGCCAAGGATTTCAATTTTTTATGCATTTTCTATGGGTAACAGAATAAATATAAAAGATACCTCTTTCAAGGAAAGATACAAAGCAAGGAAATATACAATTAAGAAACAACCGCATATTAGAGGACCCAAAGCATACAAATAAGGACTGGTCATTTGAAAAACAAATTTCCAGTGACACCCTCTCTAAAAGTGCCACTATATTAATATGCTACCCCACATATCCAATTAGACACTTACTAATGCTGCATAATCAGTTGTTTCAATTTGTCCACCCACCAGACAGAGGCATTACAATTGTCCGGCAGACAATTAATTAAATAGCTATATTTATTTCTCTTTCGACCACTTAAGCTTTTACATATTGCTTTAAGATATAATTCATCACAATCTCCTAGAATAAAGTATCAGTTAACTATGCATTAAAGTCCACTTATTTAAAATAATGATCTGCACAATCATCTAGTGGAGTCTGCCAAGAAATTCTGTATGATTTTTTCTGTATTCAGTCCCATATTATGGATAGGATACAAACGAATGCAAGCATGTATCCAAAAATAAAATGTAATAATTCCTTATGCATTTTCCAACAAAGTTAACCACCAAAATATCTACCAATAGGATAAGAATCTTTATATTTGAGACACCCACTGAGGCATAAAACCATGTGAAGCATTTGTCCTATTTAAGAAAGTCCTAAAATTACACGCTTTAAGTTAGTGGCTCCAAATCGGTATTACATAAGTCCATCAGCTCTACTAAACCTCTCCAGTAATGACCGATGATCATCACGATATGCTCAGAAAGTGAAGACGTGGCTCAACCTGGGTTTTGTAAATAAACACTTTCAATGCAATTTGATGGAATAGCATTTTGCCTAAAATGTACCAGTGGAGAAAAATTGTGTTGGCATGACATGAAGTCGGTGTACCTCAATTAATGTCTCTTGTTGCCCCACATTTATACTGGAAATTTTGCTTAGCTTCAAAAGTACAGAAAAATTAATAAATGCACACTTCCCTTAGACTCAACATTTGTTAACATCTTACCATATCTGCACACATGCGCGCTCTCTCTCAACATACACACAAACTTTTTTCTGCAAAGATATCCTAACACTTATATCTTTTAACACTTCAGCATGAATCTCCTAAGAATGAGGGTATTCTCCAACATATTCATATGCTTTTTGGTACTCATTTACTAACCAAATTTCCTTATTACATCTTTTCTGGAAACACTCTTATCAGAAATTTTGAATTTTCCTCTACACATAGTCAGTTAAATATTTTCTTTTCTTCTCACTTTGCCAGAAATCAACACTCAAATCACCCTCTTCCTTCATATCCTTCACCGGCTCATCGCCTATGTCTGGACCTCTTCCTCTTCCCATTCCATGTACTTGGCAGTCCCTAGAACTACATGCAGTTTCCCAGGAAGCCTTGTGAACACCTGTGCTCCCTTCCCACCCCTCACTGCCTTTACACAGGATGTCCTTCTGTCTGGCGTTTCTACCTGTTCCAGCATCACTACTCACCTTCTCTTGCCCCTCTTGGGTGCTCCCACCTCCTGGAAGCCTTCCCCTTGCCCTCACCCCATGGCCTCCATCTGAGTGGCAGCCTCCTTGGGCTCAGAGCAGACAAATGGAGCTTCCCCCACAGCATTCACTTGCAACACCACTTCTACATGGCCTGGAAGACTGCAGGCTGATGTCTCCCTGCATCCCTGGTGACTGGAACAGCACCTTGCACACAGCAGTGCTCAAAAAGCAGTGTCAATGTCAAAATAAAAATGTAGAGACTAATCTCTGAATTTACTGTTTTATTCAGGAGAAAAGAGCTGCAATTTGGGCACACATGCAGACTGGGTGGTCTTGGTAGATCTGAAGAATATAGAAGGTTGGGGGTTTTATAAAAAGCTGAAACATAGTTTCTAGTGCCATAGTTCATTGGCACTAGAAAAGTTTGGAGAAGCTGGGCAAGCTCTGATTGTTGAGTGACGATGGTGGGTAAGGTGGTGGGATAAAAGGAGTTTTAGGAGTCACAGCAGGTATTCCAGGAACTATTAGATAAAACTGGTTTCAGGTTACAGCAGGCAGCTTCAGCAGCTGGGCTGGCAGAGAATGACATACTTGGAGCAATGGTGTGTGTCCAGGGTGCTTTTCCCCTCCGGCCTCTTGACTCTGTTTTAGTTAGGTATGACAAGAATGACCCAATTCCTGGGATCACCTTTCACAGTGGGAAGGAACTTCTATTTGTTCCTGGTCTTAAAGTGAAAAGGATAATCTAGGCCTAACAATTATTTATTTAAATGTATTCGGCTCTTTGACTTCTTGGACTATGGAAAGTCTGGACAGCTACTTTTTTATGGGGGACCCTGTAATGATCCCCCACAGGCAGAAGGAGAATACAGTGAAGCAGTGCCCTAGGCCACACAGAACTTTCAAGGCCTTCCCCATCTTGGTGTCAATGTGAGGGATCTTCTAACGTCACCATCCACTGGCCAGTGGGCTGTGCCGGCTAGCACAGTGATGGCCCACTCCAAACCCCTGTGACTCCATGGATCCACCCCAGTAAAGAGAGGCCACTGGGCTGGGCACAGTGGCTTCCACCTGTAATTCCAGTGCTTTGGGAGGCCAAGGCAGAAGGATTGCTTGAGTCCAGGAGTTCAAGACCAGCCTGGGCAAGATAGCAAGGCCCTGTCTCTACACACACACACACACACACACACACACACACACACACACACAAAATTAAAAATTAGCCAGGCATGGTGGCATGCACCTATAGTCCCAGATACTCCAGAGGCCCAAGCAGGAGGATCCCTTGAGCCCACGAGTTTGATGCTGCAGTGAGCTATGATCACGCCACTGCACTCCAACACAGGCAACAAAGCAAGACCCCATCTCTAAAAACAAATAAATAAATAAAATAATAATAAAAAGAGAGGGCACTGTTCTGCTGCCCTGAATCCAAGTGGGAAGTCTTCCTCAGGCCTTGGACTTTCTGGTCTTTAGAGAAAATGTTTTCAAAAATCAGTTCCATCTCTACCCACTAACCCCTCTGACTCTGGGACTAAGGGAATGTCCATGAGTGTCACCTCAAAACCCATTGTCCCTTTCTTGACTCATATTGCCAAGGTGGGTTTCTCTGTCCCAATAAATTGGCCCTGCCCAGCATGAGTCCCTCACACTATGGAGCCCAACAGGTGGAACACACAGGCTGTGAGAGCTGAGTGAATCCTCGGTGGATATTTTCAGGAAAGGCAGCATAACCATCCCTTGCTGATCACCCTTAGTCCTCACCTCTCCCACCTCTCACCCACTCCACTACCAGATGCTAACTAAAAGATGTACAACATCTGTCATGATCAGCCTGTTTATTCCATTACTTGGCTCCACATAACTCTTATGATGTCATCTTGTACAATTTTACGGGAAATTTAAGCAGGAAATAAAACTATTAAAACACATTATTTATAAACACAGGCTAATTTGTATACTTCTTAGCAAATATTTAAAACACAGCTAGCCACTATTCTTACTTTTTGTAAGCTTCCAATCTGCCAAGACAGGAATTTGGAACAAATTTAAAGGAAAACATTTGTTGAATGTTAAATATAAACTACTGAAATAAGTGGTCATACATAATATAGTGGCTGACATTGGCCCCCTTGAAACAGTGTGATATTAAAAATCAAAATATTTTTTAAAGAATGACTGCTTTAATCTCTGAAAGTTTTTGTATAGAAAAACTGAATCACTGAAAACATTATGCTGCATGAAATAAGCCAGACACAAAAGGACAGCACTGTATGACTCCACTTACATAAGCTACCTAGAGTGGCCAAAGTCATAGAGACAGAAAGTGGAACAGTGGTTGCCAGGGCTGGGGGAGGAGGAAGGAGGAGTTAGAGTTTAATAGGTACAGAGTTTCAGTTGGGGGAAGACACAGAAGTTCTGGAGAAGGACGATGGTGATGGTTGTACAATGTGAATGCATTTATAATGCACTGAACTGTACACTTAAAAATGGTTTACATAGTAAATTTGATGCTATGTATATTCTACTACATTTTTTAAAAGGAGGAAAACACCAAATCAGATGTGTAATTCAAGAACTAAAATCCATCCTTCCTTCCTTCTTTCCTTCCTTCCTTCCTAATTAACATGAAACGTAATCCCTGCCTTTGGCTCCATCACCCAGCATCTCCCTCATGGGAAGAACCCTCCCTCACACACCCATTACCCACACAACCAGTAAGGGCCACTGAAGGGGCACATGGTGTCCACGCACATGGAAAAGAGGCTACACAGAGCCTGTGGTGTTTCACTAAGTGCTCCCCACAGGTCACTGACATGAAATGGTTTGTTTCTTCATAATCATCTAAAGTTATTTTTCTAAATTTTGTAATTTCGAAACTGCTGAGAGACTACAACTCCAGTCCAATTTATTTTGCTTTGTCTCATCATTCACCATATAAAAGCTGACTGTAAACTCATTCTAAGCCTCATCAAGGTGGTCTGAGTAAGACCTAGGGAGGACGAATGCTCACTAGTGATTATATTACAGCTAGACCTCAGGTGGGAGCCTCAGTGTGGACAACTGAATGAGATATTCAAGGAAGGAGAGTAACTCAATTTTCATTTCTTGCGTTCAGTGACTGGAATTATTCAGATTCAACTAAAAAAAATGTCAAATTCAATGCCCACCTCCCAAACATTTAAGTGTTAATTTTTATGATAAAGTTAGACTTGGTTATAAAGGAAATGTGTCAGATGGAAATGCTGGGGCCATAACCTCAAATCCTACCATCCAGATAAAAAACACTGTTAGATGGACACAAACATGGGAACGAATGATAGACAATGGGGACTGCTTGGGGGGAATGGTGGGACAGGGGTATGGGCTGGAAGGCCACCTATGGGGACTATGCTCACTACCTGGGTGATGGGATCATTTGTATACCAAGCCTCAGCAACACGCAATTTACCCATTTAACAAATCTACACATGTACCCCCTGAACCTAAAATAAAAGAAGGAGAAAAAAAATCAGTGTATTTGATTGTATGCAGATTCAACATTAATTTTTTACAACTTAAAAAATCTTGACTCAAAAAAATAGGCACTGCTGCATCTAAATATCTGAAAATTTCATTTGAGATATTAATAGGGTTTTGAAACAAATATACTGATTAAAGACTTTTTTAATTATTGTATTTTAATAGACTTATTTCAGCTTGGGGCTTTTTAATCCAATCAAAAATTAGATGGAGATTTATATCTTCTATTTCTTACCTGGCATCATTCAGAAGAGAAAATAAGAATTTAGCAAAAGCTGCCCATTTAGCTGAGTCAAAATTAAGCTAAGAGATGAATTCATACCAAATTGCCTCTAAATTATTTAATAATACTAATAAAGGAAATAAATCTGTTGAACATTGCACTGGGCCGGGGTAGAGGCTAAGCTCCTGGTGTCTGTTATTGGGTCTCACCTGGTCAATAACTCTTTGAGGTAGGTTTTAAACGTCTTCCCATGGCTTTCAGGGTCCTATGTGGTCTGACTCCCACCCCTAGCTCCAGCAGAGCACACTCCTGCTCTTCCCTACGCTGGATCACTCAGCCTCCATGGCCTCTTGGTCTTGACAGGATTTAGGTCTTTACTGAAAGATGCATCCTCAGAAAAGCTGTCCCTGTCTGCAACCCCCATTGCTCTCTAAGCCCTTATCCTGATTCCTCTTCAGCACTCTTGGCACTTCCCACCATGACAGTCTATTTTCTACCCTTACCTGTAGACTGCCTGCCTCCTCCATGGGATTTAATCATCAAGAGGCTAGAAACTCCATTGCTACAGCTCTAGCACCTATAGCCAGGCCCATAGTAGTCGTTCCGCGAACAGCTATTACTAATATTTTACAGATAATAGGACTAAAACAGGGAGCTTCAGAACTTGACCAAGGTCAACAGCTGCACATTGATAGAGCCAGCAGCTGACCTGGGCAGGGCATGTAGACCCATGGTCAACAGCCTTCACATTCATTTCAAGAAGATCCAAATGCATGCATCTGAAATGAAAGACTAGCCTCTTCCCCAGATGCATGTTCTCACGTGAAGAGAATATATAAGGGTACTCCAAAGAACAAAAGTGAAGGCTGTCGTTCTCCCATGGATGCCTGGGTAAAGTATTCCTTTTCTGAACTTCAGTTTCCTATGTTGTAAAATGAGGATAATGCCACCCAATCTTCCAGGCCCATCACGAGAACCAAATGATACAGAACAAAAAAGCAAATGTTCTTGACTCCTTAGTGTCATTTATATGTATAAGATTACTTTGTTTTCTAAGGCAGACTGATCTGAAAATACTGTGCTGCCACTTGCCTAAGATTTAGACTTTTTATCTTACTTTTTTTTAAAGAAGAAAGCTATATGGAAAGCTAGATTTGATGCTTTAATGTGCTGGGTCTGATGAACTATATTTTGGATTACCTCTTAAATACTCACCACTAGAAAGTCATTAATAAATGTGGGAAAATGTGGTTTTCTAGCATATAATCGTAAGCCCATCCAGGAACGATCTTATCAGACTAAGAATTTAAGGTAGGCTGAGAAGAGGATCTTTATTTGTTTCACCTGGTGAAAAATCTCAGGCATCTAAAACAATGCATAGCACATAGCAGGTGTTTAATAAACATTTGTTGAATGTTGACTGATTTGAAAGAATGAATAGGATAATTAGAGAATTGTCTGAATATTCTGTGCCAAAAACATTTCTCACTGGAGACATGCTGAAATTCAAGAGGGGAAAAGTCTTCAAGCCCACCGTCATCTTCTCTTTGTTACTCTCTAAGACCTGAATAAGTCCTGAAGTGTGAATAAATAGGGAAGTCTTCCTTAGCACAAGGAAAATGTGCCTGATAAGTGCATCCAAAGAGAAAACTTCAATTACTTTGTCTGTCAATCCATCTTCCTTCCCAAATGTGAAATTGACTCTAAACAAATATATGTAGTCATTTTTCTATTTTCTGGGTCATCACACAGAGTGCACACGCTGCCCCATCCTGACACTTTCCTCTCTGTCTTTCATACGGGCACCCACAGACGTGATTCAATTCTTAGTCATTACATTTCCATGAAAATTAGCAGCAGCATCATTCCCAATTCCCCACAGATATAACTAAGACATGGAAAGCTAAATGAGCTTTATGTAGTCCCATGCTATACTACCTGGAAAAATACTAAGAGAATTACATTTTCCCAACACTGATATCCACTTTCACTTAATTACAGCCTTTTTAGAGGTAAGAAAACTTAAGGGGACAACATAGACTATAAATACATGTCATCAGTATCAAATAGCTATGGTTATAGCTATGATTATAAGTTACCTTCACATTTTTAATATTGTAGATGAATTTGATATTTTTTTTATAAGACAGGGTTATATTTTTAAGCACATAGAATCTACTAAGTATCAATTATATAGAACTGGAACACTGAGGTACAAGTACACAAAATACCACATTATCAAACCAGGTAGGTGTTTTTATATCATAAAACCCTTCTTAATGCTTCTTAATCTATGTGATAATTATAGAATGTGCTGCAGTATATAAAGTGATAGGATGTAACAGTGCTAACAAAAAATACCAGGTTACTATATCAAGATTTTTGTGTTCAAATAGTAATCCTTATGATAAAGTTCAAGAAATTTCCCCACTGTGGGCTGGGTGCAGTGGCTCATGCCTGTAATCCTAACACTTTGGTAGGCTGAGGCACGTGGATCACCTGAGGTCAAGAGGTCGAGACCAGCCTGGCCAACAGCGTGAAACCCCGTCTCTACTAAAAATACAAAAACTAGCTGGGTGTGGTGGTGGGTGCCTGTAGTCCCAGCTACTCAGGAGGCTGAGGCAGGAGAATCGCCTGAACCAGGGCGGGAAGGTAGTGGGAGGCTGCAGAGGTTGCAGTGATCTGAAATCATGCCACTTCACTCCAGCCTGGGTGAAAGAGCGAAACTCTGCCTCAAAAAAATAAAAAGAAAAAAGAAAGAAATTTCCCCATTGCTACTAGAGAAGATCAACTGATATGAAACGAATCACTCACTCACTGATAACAGAGAAATTAGGTTTGGCATGATTTCACCACCAAGAAAACCGTGATGATCGGAGCTAGCAGCAAAAGTTTAATCTACTATGACATGAATGTTCACTTGAAATACAAAAATTTAAACAGCATTTAGTATTTATTCCCCCTAAATATGTATTTCCAGAGCTAACGTCACTGCTCCAGAGTACTTATCAAGCCAGCTTGCATAAAACTCCAAACTGCATTTTAATTTTTTTAAATGTGGTTAAAAATAACCTCACACATAAGGATATGGGGAAACAAATCTATACACTGGAGCACTAACTTTTAAAAAGACACAGAAAAAGTAAAAAGCTAAAAATTAGAATGAAATGTTAGTCTGTCACTGTCATAACTTTTAAATTCATCTTGATGAATTATTATTCTTCATTTATAAAGATGGGGTCTTCCCACGTTGTCCAGGGTGGTCTCGAACTGCTGAACTCAAGCAATCCTCTCACCTCAGCCTCCCAAAGTGCTAGCATGATAGGCATGAGCCACCGCACCCAGCCCTTGATGAATTATTCACTTATTAGAATTACAGGACTGTGACAAAGATTTAGGTACTAAAAAATAAAGAAAATCACATCACGATGCTTTTCAAGAGATAGCAAATTTAAGGCAATGATAGAGGAAATCTCTAATCATGTTTTTTTTTCTTACTGATTTTGATAGCCCAATGTTTAGAAAACACATCTTCTGAAAGTGAGAGAAAATGTGAAATGTTTGTATATTAATAATTATATGAATATAGAAAACAACAACAATATAAACCATGGGTCCAAAATAACAATTACATGCTGATGCCAAAATGGTCTAAGACGGGCATCAGCAACATTTTTCCATAAAGGGCCAGGGTATAAATATCTTATGCTTTGTGGACCAGTCTCTGTTGCCACTACTAAACTCTGTCACTGTAGCTTGAAACCAACCACTGACACCATTTAAACAAATGGGCATGGCTGTGTGTCAGTAAAACTTGTAAACGTTGCATTTTGAATTTCATATCACAAAATTTTATTATTCTTTTTGCTTTTTTTTAACTATTAAAACATGTAACAACCACTCTTAGCTCACAAGCCACACAAAAACTAGCAGCGAGCTGGATTTGACCAGCAGGGCAGTTTGCCAACTCTTGGTCTCTAAAGTGTTACGGAACCAACCTATATACATAAGACAAATACACATACCCATGAAAGAATAAATCCAATAGTATTTTACATAAAGGTTTAGAAAATTTGCCCTCAAAAAGCTATGGTTCTATCTGATTTTCCCACCCATTTGCCCTGAGAAATTCATAAGAGTCATTTCTGTTTTAGCATGGGAAAACCAGCCTTGGAATCAGTTTTTGAAAGGAATAAATCATATTGCACACATTAATGGAAGAGGAGAAGAAGAAAAAGAAGGTGAAAACCCTGGAAACTAAGAAGCATTTAAAACTTATGGCTGTATATACATATTGGAAACTCAGTTTAAAAATCTAGACTTTAGGATAGTACATGCATGTTTACAAGATGCTGTTTCCTCACTTCTAACAACGGTGCTTTGAGAATGTAACTCCTCACTTTGGTCGATGGGTCAGATGGGCACAGCTCCACATTCTTTCATAAAATATTGGGTTGATACTGAGAAACTGCTTTTAGAACACTTCCAGTCTATAGCACACTTAATTACATATCATTTTAGATTGTTCCCTAATTGTATTTTTGTAACTTTTTTTCCCCAAGTAGATAAGTTCCTAAAGAGAAAAAGTCATTTCTTATAATCCTTCCTCTCCTACAATAATTACCATCATGTTTAGCACACATTGGGGCTCAAAAACAATTTCTAATGACTAAAGTTTGTTTAATGAGTAGTAAAAAAAAAAAGAAAGAAAAAGAAAAACTGTATTTTCAGTTCTATATTACAGCAAAAATATTTAATCTGATGGAGCAACAATAGTTTTCAGAAATCTGAGCTGCACCCATGCACATAAGCACCGCCAGAGAGGTGGGGGAACTGCCAGTCCTTCCCTTTCCTCACTCAAATGCTGACACCTAAACCACTCTCAGGTCCAAACAATGAGTTGCAATCTGTTTGGGGGTGAGGGTCCAAAACACACCTTCTGTAACTATCAGAAATAAGTCAGACTTGACAAAAGTGTTACAAGATGTAACACTCACAGATCTTATGCTACAAAGGCCTAATATTAATTATCAAGTATTCTATTAATCAATAGAAGAATAAATCATAAGAAAACATATAAATGCCTCCATGTCATTCTTCTCAAGTCAGAAGAGCCTTCAAAGGCCATATATGTGCAGCGTCACTTCCTCTTCATTCACCTTTGTTCTTTCAATTACCTAACTGGCTGTGCCAGGATACACCTGGGCTTTGATCTTTACTACCATTTTTTTAACGGCCTGTGCTAGAAACCTATGATTTTAATATTTTAAAGTTGACAACTTAGTCTAAGGTGGGCCATTGAAAAAAAGAAAAGGACAAGATGGTGACAAGAAATTATTTATTTGGCCTCATTTATCAAGGGAGGTGAGTTATCTTGTGCCAGAAACAGAGTCAGGAGAGGCTAGAAAAGATTCTGAAATACTTGGGCTTATTTTTAAAAGCTGATTTTTTCAAGTCAAGTTTCGATTTAAGAACAAAAATAATGAAGTCAACTACCTAATGTGAAATATTTCAAATTTTTTATCAAATGAGGAGTTAATAGACAAAGCAAGAGTAAGTGCACTCTTCTGGGGCAATCTACCAGGACTAAATCTAAGGACCCTCCCCACTCTCACAGCCTCAGCCAGCCCAGCCTCTCTGGACACAGGCTGGATCCTCTTGAGAGGGCAGGAAAGACCAAAAGGCCATCAGGGGAAGACACCTGTTTGGGAAACGACGGCCCCACAGGAGGAGCACAGCTGTGTTCTCCTCTTCCCCTCTCTTTATCGCTGACAAGAACAGAAGCAGGAACTGGAATTTGGAAAAGCAACTAAAGCTGATTTAAACAGTCATATTCAACAGCACACACACATACAAAGAAAACAAGAGACACAGAAAAGGAGGGTGTGAGCTGCAGCTGCAAGGAAATAACCAACAGCTAAAAAGGTTTTGAGGTCCAGTGAAGCCATAGTGATAAAGAGCTCAATGCTCCCTTCTTTGAAGTTATAAGTAGTTAAATGTAGGAAGGAGAGGGCAGGAACACAGTGAGCATCATAGTGTCAAACCTTAGTGACAACATTAAACTCTACTTCACGTTTAAAAGCTACCTTTACAAGATTACTTACTAAGTGTAATTATTCCTACGCTTTGGAGCATTAATGAAAAACTCTGCATTCATTAAAAAGTGTAAAAATTGTGTTGTATCTGAAATCCAAATCAGAACAACATGTTTCACAGTTTGAATCCTGAGTGGAGCAAACTCATCACCAAATCTGCAGACCTAAAGTCCTAAAGGGATGTCCAATGTCATAGCCTGAAAAAGGGTCCATTGCAATCATCAAGCTCCAAGCTGATTAGAGCTCACTAGTCACCATCTTCCTACTTTTCCCTCCCAATAAGAAGTAGAATTCTTTTTGGTGTTCAGTGGAATACATCTTTCACTCATCAGAAATTCACTAAACATTTCTTCAGTGGAAAAAATACCCACATTTTTGCATTGCCATTTTATCTTCAGAAAACTTTCAAGATCACTGGGCATTCTCCTAGATCTCCCAGGTGCCAAGTGAGCCCCTGAGGCTGAGAAAAGTCCCCCACCAAGGCCTCCTATGGAGACTGTTATTTGGATTCCCCAACTGGAGTTCTAACACTTAGACACATTTGCCAGAAGAGATCTCAATCTTTTTCTCATATTTGCTGCTTGGGAAAAGATCAACTGGGTAATGCCCACTAATCTAGCTAAGATGTACTTGCAAATAAAAGAAGTATAATTTAGACTTTAAGGGGAGAGAGATAAAACTTTTATAACCTATCTTGTTAATTGCACCACTCTCACTAGCTAATCCAACTTTGACTGCCACATCCAAAGACCAATACCTTCACTCATTTAACCAATATCCAGTGAACACACAGTATGATTGAGACTCTTGTGTTCCTCTTTAAAACAAAACTTAAAACTAAAAGCAAACCTGATGGCATCCATGGATCAGAAGTCGGTTTAGTCAAGGTGTTCACTTGCTCCCAATTGAAGTCATCACCTTCAGATTGACTATATCCACATGTGCTATACGGCTCATCAAAGAGGCAGCCACCTAAAATGTAAAAGAATAAAAAGTAATGTAAATACCAACCAGACCTCTAGAATAAGCTATGATGATTGCAGGAAGCCTTAGACTTGATGCCAAGTTTGATGCCAAACTAAATCTGATTAGGTCTTTCCACTCAGGAGCTGTGCATCCAACACTTAGTGATCCCTTGCTGAGTGCTGCTGAATATTAACCATGCTTCACCCACATCGTTGTATTACGCAGCTCTCCAAAACCAATCTAATGTTGGTAGAAGCCAACTGAAGGTAAGACCTGGCCGGGCATGGTGGCTCATGCCTGTAATACCAGCACTTTGGGAGGCTGAGGCAGCCAGATTCCCTGAGGTCAGGAGTTCGAGGCCAGCCTGGCCAACATGGTGAAACCCTATCTCTACAAAAATACAAAAATTAGCTGGGCATGATGGCAGGCGCCTGTAATCCCAGCTACTCAGGAGGCTGAGGTGGGAGAATCGCTTGAACCCGAGAGGCGGAGGTTGCAGTGAGCCGAGATCATGCCATTGCACTCCAGCCTGGGCAACAGGGCGAAACTCTGTCTCAAAAAACAAACAAACAAACAAACAAACAAAAACAAAGAAAAGAAAAAAAAGAAAGTAAGACCTAAGCAAATTTAAAATTCGTAGTTTCCAGATGTATAGGAATTTGAAAAATTGCTCTTGCATTCAAAATTTTAAGAGAACTGACTTAAATGTTCAACATGTTTTCAATAAAGAAAAAACATTTATAATTTGTCCAAAAAATAAAAAAAGAAATGCTTTCACCGCAATCCTGGCACAATAATAGAGGACAAAATGCAGTACAAACCATGGTACAGCTTGCAAAATATTTTCCAAAGAATTATTCTAAATCTAACAAAGAAATAGGTTTTACTTTAATACTTTGGAGATTTGAGGTCTCAAAATCAAAAGAGATGATAAATTCACTTACAGTCCACACAAGTTTTAAAGGGAAAAATAAATTCAAGACTAAGCATGTGGTAAACATCTGCTGAATTCTGGTACTAGAAATGAAACTACTTAAAAAAAAAACAAAGAATAATAGAAAATGCAGCATATACATAGTAATTCAGCTGTTTCAGCATCAATAGCATTCAGCACGTTGATGATTTTGTCCCATCTCATATCCTCTTGAATGCCTCCTGTTACTTTTTATAGTATAAGATCTTTTCTCCATGTTTCACATGGGGAAAGTGATTAATTAAATTGATCTTATTAATTATTATAATTAATTAATAATTATTAATTATTATGATTAATCATAATAATTAATTATTAATTATTATGATTATTAGATTTATAAATTCTACTATCCATATAATGCTATTAATCATATTAATTCAAAAAATTATAATTGTTTGCCACTGATGACAATTATGTGTTCTCATTCAAGAAAACATGAATTTAAGAATATTTTTACATTATGTCCACAATGTGTGTCCTGTTGGCAAGAAGATATGTAAAACAGCCATTGTCCAACCTCAGAGCAAAAACAGATGTTAGAGGTCACCTGGTCCAACTTCTATCCAAATGCTTAGGTCAACTGTACAACTTCCCAGCCAGCCAGCCTCTGAACAGATGAGGCACTCAGAATTTTGTAAAGCATCCTGACTATGTAGAACATCCCCCCTTAAAAAGGGCCAAACTCTGCTTCTTGAAATGTATACCCATTTATCTTTGCTCTATCCTGTGAAAAAATAGAAAAAAAAAGAAGGAAGGAAGGAAGGAAGGGGAAGGGGAAGGGAGAAAGAAAAAGAAAGAAAGAAAGAAAGAAAGAAAGAAAGAAAGAAAGAAAGAAAGAAAGAAAGAAAGAAAGAAAGAAAGAAAGAAAGAAAGAAAGAAAGGAGAGAGAGAGAAGGAAGGAAGGAAGGAGAGAAAGAAAAGAAAAGAAAGAAAAGAGAAGAAAAAAGAAAAGAAAAGAAAAAAGATCTTAGCTTTTGCACAGGAAAGCTGATTATTTGAAAAGAGCTGTCATGTTCTAAGTCTTCACTTCTCCAGGCAACAGGCAAAGCATGCTTTGCTCCCTGCAATTCCTGCTACTAAAAGGTTTACAGGCCCTTCAACCATCCTGGCAGCTGTTTAGAATTCAACGGGCTACTGCCCTTAACCACATTCTCTTCTCAACAGTGCAGACAGGGTGCTGGTCCATTCTCAGCTTCTGCGAGCCTGAAATCCCATACGGCTTTTGTACACCACTGCCGTTGAGTCATCTCTCCACTTTGTAAGAAAGTAGATGGTTTTCTGAATTAAATCCAGGACTCTTCATTTATCCTTACTAAATCCCATCTCGTGCTTTTGTGCATCACTCCATTCTACAACTCTGACATTGTCATTCAATTGTGGTAATAGCCATCTTACCTAGTTTTGTGTTGTCTGCAAATCTGATGAGCATGCTTTCTACATCTGCCTCCAAGGCTCTGATAAACAATGTTAAACAGGATAGCATCAAGGAACCTCAGACTGTCTGTCCCAGCTTTCTAGCTTTGTCTTAGTTGTTAGCTCCAGATCTGATGGTGAAATTAGTGTCCCTGGACACTGTCTTCTCTAACACTTTTAACAATTACTTGTTTCAACTAAACACTCCATTGAGAACAAAACAACTCAAAAGATACAGACTTAATTCAATATTTCACTTGACAACAACGGGTCATTTATATTGCCCTCTTACTGAGTTTTAACAACTCCAGAAACAAAATGGATTTGTTTCAAATGCGTAATACTAACAACTTTCCAATTTGGGGTATGAAATGTTAGAAGACTGCAAACATTTATGAGAAATATTGTCTCTTGGTTGCAAACCCTAATTTTGATGTAGAAAACAGCTTCAGTATTCTAGCAATAAGCTCAAATAGCAACAGCACTAATAATATTCAAAAAGAATGAAATCCTCAATTTTGACAGAGAAGGTCCCCCAGTGGAAACAGATAGCACTCAGATGAAAGTCCTACAGTGCGATCTTAAACAGTGAGAAAGAGTGATAAGCATCCACAAAACAACTTAAGGCTGGCTACAGACCCGGTTTACAAAACCACTATTGCACTAAAATGGAACCACATATAAAGCAAAAGCATGCACGTGTGGCTGAGAGCAAACCCAGAAGACTAATACAACAGTGGTGCCAGGTTATAATTTTCCCATTACACAAAGCTGTTCTTAACACTTGAAATGAAACAAATAAAGTATGATATGGTTCTTTCCGGACTCATGAATGATTATTGAACTACTGGAAAATGGGATCAACTATGAATTTCATATTTCCCAGTGAAGATACATTTCCCTGCACACCAACTTTCAGATCCACCCCTAGCCTTCATTCAACAGATGTGGGACCCCCCAAAATAACAAAGATGGTTTATTGAGCTAAAATAAGATGAGTTAAAGTAAATGACATCAGAATTAAAATAACCAAGTAAAGAAAGAACAACTAAGCTTTCAGTTTTCAGGACAGCTTTAGGTAATAGCAAAATGTATAGGTTCTGAGTCAAACACACGCATATCCCCAATTCTTCCACTGTTAGCTTGGTGATTTTAGACAAATCACTTAGTCTCCCAAGTCTAGATTCTTTATGTATAAAACAGAGATAACATGTACCTCACATGGTATTTCTGACAGTTAAATAAGACAGCAAATATAAAGTCAGTGTAACAAGAGTCAGGCATGTTCAGCCAGCATCAATTATTATCAGTTCTTAAATCTTTCTTTCCAGATATACCTCATAGAACAAAGCACTCTCAGGAGTGCATTTCATTGCAACTAGTTGGAATATATAATTGAAAACTTGCACTTCATGAGAAGATGAAGAGTTGTGAGCATTCACATAGGTAACATCCTGTAGGTGCCTCTATTAAACATGGAAGTGCCAAGAACAGGCAGTTAGTGAGGTTCTTCAAATAAATGCTATGGGGGACAATGAAAAATATATGTTAAGGAGGCAAAGTCCCCTGAAACACAGTAAAAGGACGCATTTCTAAAAATACAGTCTTCTTGATTTTCTGAATAATACAGACAAATTTTGCCATCATCTACAGCAGTATGGTCAGCAACAGACTCCCTAACTTTTCTCCAGAACTGTCACACCTGGACTGGCTCCCAGAAGTCCATGGTTGTACTATATTTCTCTGTTAAATCAAAGTAAATTATTCATGTTTCACAGGGGGGAATCACGACTAAATCACGACTAAACCCAAGTCATATACCAGATGGAGGAAAGTTGATACAAGCTGGGTGGGGTGGTGTTGGCATCACTCATTCTCTCTCTCTTTTTCTCTCTCACTGTCTCTCACACACACACGTGTACCTGCATGTCTCCATCATACCTTGGGAAAGGCTTTTCCTTAGCAACTTTGAATACAACACACAGGTTCTAGATAAAAATGAGTTACTATGCAAAAAGAAGTGTCAATGGATGGCAAATACCCAGGTAATTGATGACAATGATGATTCCTATACTGTTCCAAGACATGCAATTCAACACAATAACATAAAAATTAAATCGATAAAACTGTTAAAAGTATAAGTTAAAAGGCAAGGAAAGTAGAGCAAAGAAAAGGACACTAGAAATGTGGCTAGGATTCCACCCACCCACCACCAAAAAATTTTTTAAAAAGTCACTAAGTTCATGTACCGGAATTTATCCACAGATTTCACTTTGAGTTTTGGGGTAGCCAGTGCAAAGAAGAAAATATGATTGATCATAAATTTACAGTATCTATAAAATAATATATAAATCTGATAATAGAGACTAACATTTACCCAGGACTTGTTTAATCCTCACACCAACTCTATGAGGTAGATACTATGATCCTCATTTTACAGATACAGAAACCAAGGCATACAAAGTTACACAGCCTGTCCAAGGTCTCAAAGCTGGAGAGTCGTGAAGCAGATACTTGAATTCAGGCATCCAGTCATAAGGGGTCCATATTCTTAACACTACAGGATAGTATCTCCCAAACTGGAGACCAAGAAGATACACAACTACCCTAACCCTAAATTCAGAGAGAACTATCTTCCTTCCCAGAACCCTGGGAAGAAACAATTGTTGGAAGTTAATGAACAGAGCTCTCAACAGCATCCCTCAGAACAGAGCAATGAGGTTTAGGGCCCATTCAATAACATCTTATGACAGTATGTGACCACACTCCAAGTCAACAAGCTTGATTTGGTGGGAACCCAGTGCATTCTAGATTAAAACTGAAATATGCTTTAAAATTATCTTTATGGGCCAGGCACTGTGGCTCACACCTGTAATCCCAGCACTCTGGGAGGCTGGGGCGGGCAGATCACCTGAGATTGGGAATTCAAGACTAGCCTGACCAACATGGAGAAACCCCATCTCTACTAAAAATACAAAATTAGCCAGGTGTGGTGGCACATGCCTGTAATCCCAGCTACTCGGGAGGCTGAGGCAGGAGAATCACTTGAACCTGGGAGGTGGAGGTTGCAGTGAGCCAAGATCGTGCCATTGCCCTCCAGCCTGGGCAACAAGAGCGAAACTCCAACCCAAAAAAAAAAAAAATATATATATATATATCTTTATGGATACTCTTGCTCTCATCAATGCCTTCGTGGGCTACTATAAGTTTGCACATTTACTCCAACTAAAAACTGCAGGTAGTGTGTGCTAATGTTATTCAAGTGCAGACCCACATGCTTTTTATTCTTTGTGTTTTTCAAGACAAGATCTCATTCTGCTGCTCAGGCTTGAGTGCAGTGGCACAGTCCTAGCTCACTATAGCCTTGATCTCCCAGGCTCAAGCAGTTCTCCCACCTCAGCCTCCAGAGTACCTGGGACCACAGGCACATGCCATCTTGCCTAGCTAATTTTTTTTTTCCTTTGATAGACACGAGATCTCCCTATGTTGCTGATTCTGAACTCCTGAGTTCAAGTGATCCTCTCACCTCACCCTCCCAAAGTACTAGGATTAAGGCATGAGCCACCATGCGCAGATCCTACATGTTTTAGAAATCAAAGAAAATGGAGTTGGGCCCAATATTCTCTCTTGAAAATCACAGAGTTTCAGAACAGAAAAGCCCATAGGCAGAGTAGAAAATCTGCTCCAAAGCAATACTGATTATAACTGTGTCTTAGTCACCTTGGTACTCCTTAGAGCAGGATGCATGATAAACACCCAATAAAGCCTTTTTAAAAGGATAGGTAATGAATCCCCCAAAGTTCTATGCAAAATCTGGCTGCAATTATTTTGCCTGGAAATTTCCAAAAGAAGCATAATATAATAAACATCTGAACAACGAAAACAATCTTAACCTTCCTCCACAAACCATCCAGCCCTGTCCTGGTGTATCCCAGGAAGAACCAACTGCAAAATGTGACAAAATCAATGAACTTGTTCATTTTTCTAGTATGGTTGGAAACTATAAGCAAGTTAAATGTTAATGAAGTCTCCACAAATTATGGCTTTTGACTTACAAAAGTTGAATTCTCTTTCTTTTTTTTTCCTGGCAATTACTAGACAGCAAGGCTAGTCGTTGATAAAGGTCATTCTTGATTTATGAAAATAAAATATTGTCACTTGCATAATGGAGGATATTTATCTTTTTTATTTCTTTGGAACAGCTGAGGATGATTCAGTTGATCCAAGAGTAGTATGAAATCATTAAGTCATAAGCTATAAAGAAAATGGCCCATTTTCACCCCAAAGGAAACCTTATGTGACCATTCTACATCCTACTGAAGCTTCAGGCCTGGAGACAAAACAACGGAAAACAAATTGACAAGAATTAGAGTCTACCATTTAAAGCAGTATATTAAAAAATGTTTTTTTTATTGTGACTCATAGTCATGACATCTTGACCCAGTACACGTAAATCATCTGTACACTTTAAAAACCAAATTTATCTCTACTGAGATATACAAATATCTATCATTCTGTTCTAAAAGGAGGTTCTAGATCCACTAAATTGATTTCAAGATCCTTCAAGATTGCTACTTGTATTCTTAAGGTTTTGGGGTGAGAGCCATCACCTAAGACTGTTTATTTAGCTTGAAGTTATCAACCAACACTACTGTGTGAGAGCACTGCCACACAGTCTAAGGGGAACCTGTAAGCTACAAAGTTCTCTGGTATCAACAGCTACCATTTTGCGAACACAGACCACGTGCCAGTTGGATTCTGCCTAAGGCAAAATATAGTTATGATGTCATTGACTCCTCACAACCAGTAAGACTTTTATCTCAACATGTCTGATTCAATTAACATGTTACAGAACAAAAGCCATGCAAATATAAACACGTATTACCTAATTTTAATTAAAAAAAAAATTCTAAAGGCAAGCATCAATATTCCCTGTACTAGTTATCAAGGTATTACACCTCTTAGCTCTAAATCTTTTTCATTTCAAAAATGTATCCAGATGCTTTAACTACGTTTTCTGTACTAGTGGGCAAGAAGGTATAAGCTTTATCAGTAGAGGGTACAGGAGAGATCCTGCAGGAGGAAGGAGTGGCCTCCCTGAGCTCCCTGGCAGGTCCCTCAGGGCACAACGCAGGGTCGCCCCCCTGCCTGGCTCCTCCAGTAGCAGCAGCTTGCCCCTGCACAGTGCCCCAGTGGTTTCTGTAGCAAGTGCCTCCAGCAGAACATTCCCTATGAATAACTTTCACGGCCAATCAGAGGGCACATTACCTCTGAGTCCTGCAGGTGCAGCCCCATAGTAACTCCTCTGCCATCCACTGAGCCACAGCCTTCCCCTGGATCTCAGCAATGAAAGAGTCTCCTCCCTGGAGCTCTGCCTCTGCCCCTGGGCTAACGTCAGCTCCATACATCCACTATTCCTTTATTCTTCAACACTCTCCTTAGCTTGTACTAACCCATCTCTTGTATTCTAATACCCGTTACAGTTATAAATGTTCCCTAATTAAATTACTATGTTGCTTCTCTCTCCTGATTGGATCCTGATCGGTACATTCTTATTTTTACAAATGGCAGTTTAGAAGGGTCAAATAATCTCACCCAAAGACACAGGAGCTTCAGTGCAGGACTAGCAATTCAAACAGGGTCTGTACTCACACATTTTCACCAAGCTCTAGAAAGTAAGTAAACAACAATTTACAGTGCTTATATACGAACTGTTCAGTGATTTGCATTGTAAATAAGCTCTCGAAAGTGCTGTTTCTAAGAAGCCAGTGGAGGACAATCAAATGTTAATTTCATAAACTTGTAAGATACACACATATTTTGAATTGTTCTGCCTTTAACAGGTTAAATTGACTTACATACACTAGCAATCATTCTTCCTGTTATAATTATAGTCCATTTAAAGTTATTTTGTAAAAAGACTGTAATACTCCTTGATGAGTTTTCTGGAAAATTTTTCTCATTGTTCCAAATACAGAATGACCCCATTTAAGTCAGCCTTCATCAAATGCATAAAGTATTAAATGGGTCTCTCAATAGAGAAGGCAGATCAAAAAATAGTGCTACAGTACCCCCCAAAATAATTAATGTTATATGTTCTATTTTCCTAAATTACATGAAATCTCAGAGGATCCTATTTATCTCAAATTTAAAACTGTGTAGAATAAATGGCTATAAACTACACAATGCAAAGGATAAACAGAAAGTGAGATTTAATAGACATAATTATTTTAGGAGTATTAAAAAAAAAACTATACCAACATAGCAGAGGCCCTGCTTTCTTCTTTTAAATCACAGTGACTTCTACATTTAATTGCCTGACAAACAATAAAAGCATATAATGCCTCCTAAACTTTGAGTGCCCCAGTGATGTTTAGTGAATCAGACACTAAGCATTATAGAAAGGCTCTTCTACATAATTTAATTTAGCAAGCAGTTTTTACACATTGCACAGGCATTTAAATGGCTAATGCTATGCTCTATTATAAGAAGTGCTATTTGCCGATGGATATATTTTATATGATACAAAGGAAATAAGTTGTCTTGTTCTTGAAGTTTCTATGATTTATTACAGTTACCCCATCTTCATTTCATATCAATCCATGGATTCCTAATTTTTTAAAAGGCTGAGTTGCGACAAACAAAGATGTATTTTTCTTATTGATAGTAAAATTTTCTTTAATGTGCAGTAGTATTATTCTATTCCTAAATATTGTACAGATGCAACCAAATTATTAGGAACTTGACTATCTCAATTTTTCCACATACAAATAAACACCTCATAGAGCTACTATTGGATTGAATTAAACCACTTGCATGAATTCCCTGCATAAATGTGAATCTATCTGAATATAATACTGGTGCTCTTATCCTCTATACCACAATAGTGAAAACGAGAGAGAGAGTGTAAAAAATAGTTGTCTGCCTCTATCGTAGAAGCAGGAGTAACAAATGAAAACAAAATGATGAAACAGCTGCCAGAAATGTCTCAGGGAGAAGATCGTCAAACTAAATCAGTATTTATGACCTGATCTCTGAAATCACTGTTGTCCTGAGTCCCAAACTAGAGCAGTGATTTTCCAAGTGGGTCCCTGGACAAGCCACCATCACCTAGGAACTCAGAAATGCAAATTCTCAGGCTTCATCCCAGACCTACTGAGTCAGAACCTCTGGGGGTTGGGCCCGGCAGCCAGAGCTTCAACAACTCTCCAGGTGGCTCCAATGCACTCTAATGTTTGGTAATCACTGTTCTGGATCAGCCTATTTAACTAGAATATTCTGGGAGCAGTCCCATGAATCCGTGGTTTTAAAAAAAGGTCCCAGAATAATCTAATCATTGACCCAGAAAGAGTGCTCCAGAGATCAGTAGTCTCAAACATTTTTCAGAAGACATCCTTTCTTAAAAAGGTATAACCATCCTATGTGTTTATGTATAAATTATAATCATGTAGTGCTCTACATATGCAGATTATTACAAGCATGCATATACTGACCTTTTTAAGTATTATTAGAAAATACATGTAAGCTGAAGTTCAAATCTTTTCTTCCATACATCAATGAGTTGTACTGTATTCCTCAAAAAGGTTGTGAAGAAAGTGATTCAGAGATTATTGCTCTAAATAATGCTTTTCAGTCATAAACACCTCTCAGATGAAAAAGGACAACAGAATAGCATGGCTGGATCAAAGTGTTGAATTTTTTGCTTAAATTTCATGCTAAGAAAACCCTGATCTATAATTTTTCTCCTAAGTAGAGTTACTCAAAACAAGAAGAGATATCTTAGGTAGAAAACAATCCTGGTTACTGGTTAGAGAAACCCAGGAAATTAATTTTAAAAAAAAATTGCATTTTATGCCCAGTAGCACTGCTGCCAGTTTAGTGTGATTTACAAATCCACCTCTTGATTTTATTAGCATAAAATCATTATCTGGGACAGCTGATAAACTCCTGAACTCACCAATATGCAGTACAGCCAAACCATGCTATTTATTCAGCTTAAAACAGCCAGCCAACTATTTATTTTCACTGGACATTGATTAACCTAAACTCAACTAAATGTACTTCCCTCAATGAACATTTTTTCTACACATTATATTCATTGGGTAGAATCAAATTATAAGGAAAAAGTAAATATAGTTTCACATATCCTGTCGGTAAAATATGCATTCCAATTTCCTATCATGAGGAGAACTTCTTCTAATACAACCATGGGGAACTCGTACAGATGAGTGTATTTAATTGGGATCATAGAACTGAGATACACAGAGTCATGGATCAGTTGCATGTGTCTTGCTCTTTGCATCAAAAGGAGATATGCAGTCTTCATATCAAAGGTATGCTCAACTTACATGATTTCAACATTGAAAAGGAAGGGGCATATGATAGAGAAATCATACATTTAGTCCAGAAGCCTAACAATCTTATGCTCCAAACAAGCTGAAACTAAGAAATTAGAAATATGAACTGGTGCTCCTCCACCTCCACCTAGTTAGCCTCTGCTCCTTCCATCTCCAGGCTTTGCTTAGTGTGACATTTCACTGGGGTCCAAATAATTTTCATGCTTAAAGATCAGCATTTTAATTAAAGTGTGTCCAAAATCCAAATCACCAATCTAATCCTATGCTCAAATGCATAAACAGCAATCCAATGACAAGGGGGTGCAGGGGATGACTTTATTGGACTTACTGAAAAACGTTATGCTGGTCTCCCACCCAGAAGGTTCCTTAAGGATTTTGGGGTGCAATTTTGAACATGAGCAAGTCCCTGAGAATGTGGGCCCTATAGAATGTATGAGTCCTTTGTAATATCTATCACCTAACTCCCAGGGAAATAGGGAAGATTGAACTTAGAGGTGTATGTGAAAGTGTAGTCACTGTTACAAGGTGATGAACATCAAAGAAAGTCACAACTATGTTTGGCACATGCTATCTGAAACAGGATAACAAAGTCACAGACATTTCTTTATCTTGCCTATATTGGCTGAGTGACTGCCTCTCTGCCTGACACCTTATCTCCTAAACAACTGCTTAAATTTTTCTTTCAGTCTCCTATTCCTACCATGCCACAATTTGAGTTTCAGCTCATGTTCCCGTTTGATTTGACCCATTCCCTCAAACCTGGATTCTGCTCTCTCCAGTATATCCCACACACTCCCAACAAGCTGAATTTTTATAAAATACACAGCTGAAAATGCTCTCTCCCTGCTTAAAACTATTCATCAGCCCTTCATTGTCCATCGGATAGTACTCAAATTTTAACCATGTGACATCTGTTGTTTTTCTGATTCAACCCCCGTCTACCTCTTTATCTTCATTCCTTGCCACCACTTCCCTTTAGTTTTACACTCTAGTAATTCCCGACTATCTGTAGATTCACCCCCAATGATCCTCCTGCCCATATGCTACCCCTATGCTCATGCGGTCCCTGCACCTGTTCAGCACTTGTCCCACCCCTCCCCCAGCATCTGCCTGGAAAACTCTTGCACACTTTTCAAATCCCAGCTCAGACAACACCTCTCCCAGGTACCTGTTGCTGAGGGCTTTTCACAGATAAAATCAATCACTCCTTCCCATGTGGTAACCATCACTGCCAAATATACAGGTTTTCTTGATGTCCTTATCATACTGCAGGGCAATGTAACTTTGGACATGCTTGTCTTCTCTATTGCACTGGGCGGTCCTTGAACAAGGACAATGTTCTGTTCATCTCTGTCTCCCCAGTCCTGGAAAGGTGTTTGCCACTCATTAAATACTTGCTAGATTTAACAGAATGTTGTAAAGTTTTTTGTAACAAAGGTAAGAATAAAAACCGTTTACTGCTCTATCTTTATTAGAAAGGAGCACTGAAGAAAAAACATCTAATGGACTCCATTCACTGAACCCCCTGGCTACATCAAAGGAAGAAGAAACTCCTGATTCTAGAGTTTTGCCTTTTTTATCTCACTCATGGCATCTCCCTCCTTCCCTGTCACCATCACTCCTCCTAAGGACTTGTGTGCCAGGCATGATGTCAGGCACTAGGGAGGAAAAGGGGAGGGGATAAGAGAACGGACAGGATGAAAAAGAAGTCCTTGTCCTCAAGGAAGACAACTTGTGGAACACAGAGGAGTTAAAAGGATAAATATGAAAAATGCTGTAAGAGCCAACAGGAAGAACAAAAACTCATCCTGAAGGTCTCCTTTTCCTACATGAGCCAGATAAAAAAAAGAAAACCAGAGAGTCAGTACCTAAATGTAAGAATCTACTAAGATATCAATGGCCTGTTATTCTAAGAATGTGCGTAATAAGGCTGTTATCTGGCGGACCTCAGCATAAGTCAACAAAAAGCACACGGACTTTATGTGCATCATACTGGAACTCTGGTTCAGCGCCTCAGTCAGTGTGTCTGCCGCTTTTGTTTCAAACATGAGAAGAATGTCAATAATTACATATTATGTGTATTTCAAATTTATGAAACATACAAGTAGTTAATACATATTCAATCTCAAGTTTCAATACTCAGGCCATAAAGAAAGCATGCTGTAATGAAAAATTTTTCCTTATTAATTTTTTAAATAAGGAAGCTAGATTCCATGCAATTCTCCAAGCTCTGAGCAATACTTAGCACAAAAAACTGTGATGAATCAGCTTTCCTTCCCATCCTTTTCCATGACCAATTAGTTGCTAAAATATAGGGAACTAAAAACATTAACCCTTCTCAAGGTCAACACAGCTGGGACGTCTTTCCCTCTTTTTCTAATTGAGTGTTTACTCAATATTCCATTTACTTTTAGCATGTATTATTTTACCACTGATTGAAGAGAACAGATCTGCTGAGAGAACAACCCTGGACCAAGAGGCAGATGGTCTGGGTTTCAGTCCTGTCCTTGCCTGTGTGTGGCTTTGGACAAGGCAACCAAGCAGCAGAATGGAGCTAGGGTGGAAAGAATATAGATTTGCCACCAGAAGGAGCATAGGTGAGTCCAACCCTATCAACTTACAAGCTTTCCTCATCTATTCATCTATAAAACCATCTACCTTCTAGAATGTTATAAGAATTAAGTGATTCTGTATATATGTGTGTGTTTCTATAAACACATACATTATGCTATGTATCTATTGACCTACTTACCTATCTAGCTACCTGGGACGCACTTACCTATCTAGCTACCTAGTAAATAGTTAACTGTGGGTTTCCTTTCCTTTCTGGGTCTCAGTCCTGTCTACAAAAAAGCATGACGACTTGGATCACTGAGTTTTTCACCCTGTGATCCTCAGAATCCTCAGGCTCTCTCAGCCCACGAGGGCGAACCCAGCGCAGGCCCTTCTAAAACCCTGCTTCAACCAGATATATTCAACTTTCATTTACTTAAAAGTTGGTGTACTGTGGGCAACAGAAAGACTAGGCCACAAGAAAAATTAATATTTAACCATACTAGACTCTTCCAGGCCTAGATTATCTCTAAGGTAATATTCCCACTCTAAGACTGCACATGCTATTGTTTTTTTCTTTGCTTCCCTTAAAGACAATAATTCTTTATCAGCAACATAATTAAGGTTAGATCAGGTGGACTGTTGGGGAAAGTGGCTATAATAGAAAAACTAAATAAAATAATGTTAAATATACAAGCAAGAAGGATGGCTAAGCTCAATGCTAAAGCAAAAAGAGAAGCAGCAGCAGAAGAGAAGGCAGAAGAAACCCTACTGATATGAAGATCAGTGTTAGAGCTTGCCAGACTCCCTATCTATTGTGAAAAAGTAAGAAACTCGAGGTTACAGGACAAGGCATCTAGGATTGTCAATCCTACACGGGCTGGGACCCATTTTAGGTGACTGTTCCTATCCCAGTCAATCCAAAATGACATCATATTTGCTGAAAAGATCACTGAAGAACACCTAATATTATAGTTTCCGTACAACTCTCCTTAACCCAAACCTCTTCTCAGCCTCTGCTTACTAATGTCTACAATTATTTGAGTAAGTCTACATTTTTCCATCTGTAACAAAGAGGCTTGAAATTTAAAACTCAAAAGAACATAATATGAAAATGGCTTCACATAGCCAGTCCTCTAACCACAGCTACTCCAAAAAAAAATTTATTTAGACCTATTGTGCACAGGGCCACATAAACAATCCACAAGTAAGGATAACTAGATATTAGATATTTCTTATTTTGATGCAGATTACATAAGAATATTAGACATATGAAAAGTGGGTGGAAAATAAGTTTAAAAAAAGAAGACAGTATCAAATTCAAGGACTTCATAATATGCCTGGGATGAGCCTTATCTGCGTCCAGAAACTATTCATTGGGATATGTTTAATATACCAAGAGAGTAGGGAGTTCTGTTTCTCAGGAAGCTTTTTTATTTTTCATATGGCTGACTGTAAGAACTTGTGGTTGCTGGGATAAGCTAACCAAAGTGTCACCATATACTTGGTTTTAATAGTCTGAGTGGGTAATTTTATATTTGATTATCTGTGGCTTGGATCTCTCTTTGAGATATTCTTTAAGTACCCTTATTGTTGGCCCTTGGCCATATTGGACACTTACCTTTAACAATACCTAGTACTGTGTGTGTTGTGAGTAGAGAATAAACACTTGTGCATCGATGGAATATTGACTGGGCTTAAGAAATAGTAACCCTTCATGGAGCTAGAAATTTGCCTAGAGGAGGCTTCACAGACCAGCTCAATTTCTGTAAGGTTTAAACCAATGATCAAATGTGTGCTTAGCAGCTGCAACCCCTTGCTGAAGGACAAGCTACAGTTACCAGCTGATAGCTCTGTCTCAGCCATCACCAGGAAACACATCCCTGATCACAGACTCCCTCCGACAGTTACTTCATCCCATTTGCTGTACTGAATTTGCCAGTATAAACAATATGTTCATTTTACCCTGGGTTCAGGGGAGAAATGAGGGCGTGTACATCACTTTTCAGCAGTACACTTCACTGATTCTAAAATTCTTGGGTTGGGAGTGAGTAAAAACCAAGTTGTATCAATCTCATTTTTCTCCATATGCTCTATAAACTTCAGAGAGATGTTTATCACAGAAATACAGATAAGACCTTAACCACAGGAGAGCAAAATGTGGTTTACTGATTTACTAATTATCAGTAAATTTTTATATAGTGAGGAGGAAGACCAGAAATGAGAAGAAGAATAAGAAAATGGCAGCACAGCCTTTTGGGGTATGGATAAGGGTGGTCTTCCTGCTACAGCAGAGGAGAGGGGCATGTGTGGCCCATGTCGAAGAGCAACTGAGTTGGTGGCTGACTGAATTTGGGTCCGAAGCAAAAATAGGACATGAGGACAGGTATAAGAATTTTATTTTGTGCTATGTGTGTCATTTGGCTTTTAAACTGTCTAGAAATAAAATGAGATGATTTACTGATAATTAAAAAAAAAATTTTTTTTTAAATAATTAAAAAAAAATTTACTGATAATTAGTAATAAAGACCTTCATTCTACTGAACTTTAATATATTTCTAACTTCAGAATTAAAAAGTAAAACCCAGGGGAAACCAGAAGGTTTAATTAGGTCAGAGACAGATGTGGACTTGAAGTGTTTCCAAAAAAATCCTATTATAGACAAATTGTTAATTGCTAGAGCCACTAAACACTGTATGTCCTTTAAACACTGAGATATTAACACAAACCTAAATCCTGATTTACAAATTGGGTGGTAAGCCTTCGCTTCCCTAATGTGTTTCCAGTAGGGCTCCTGAAAACACCAACAATTTCTATCACACAAAATGTTTCTTTAAAGGTTACTGATCTCCAATATTCCTGCAATGGTGCTGCTATTCTCATTCTGGATTACAAGCTTTTGTCTTAGCTCAGTGGTTCTGAAACTTTGAAGAGCTTATGGATCCCTTTGAGTATCTGAACAGAGCTACCCAGGATCCTCCTCCCTAGGACAAATGCGTATCTGTGCAAATTTTATAATTCCTTTCTTAGAGGTAATTCAACACTTACTCAAAGTGTGCTTCACTGGCCACCTGCATCAGAATCACTGGGATAAATTACTAACGCATGAATATTGAGTCCCATTCTAGATTTACGGAATCAGAATTGTTGGGAGTGAGGTTGGGGCTCTGAATTTTAGGATGCGTCCCCCATGATTATGCCACTGGTTGATGGGCAGGTAAGCTCCTCTGTTATGACCATTTTGCTATGGCATGCACTTAATTTTCCCTGAGAAGCCCAAGCTCTTTTATCTCCCCATGACTAAAGGGCATCACCACCAGCATCCTCTGCATCCCCACCCACTCTTCACGCTGGGCTTGGGATACCCCATACCCACTCGCCTGCAACCATGCACATTAAGCTCAGACCCCCTTCTGGACATTACCTGGAGACACTTCTCACCCACCATCCCAATAAGCTCCTGCTCACTCATCCATTAAGACCCACTGCCACAGAATGTACTAGCACCCTTCTCTATTCCTGGGTTATTCATTTTTCACTTCATCCCCACAATTCTCCTACGTATGAGATTGTGCCCCTTATCACCCCACATGGTGTGTGTGTTTTTACTTGGCTTCCCAAGAACAGATGAGCCCCAGAGGCTTACTGCAGAAACGCCCACCTGCTGCTGGCTGCCCAGGGGTCACTCCTTGACTATGGTAGCAAGACTGAAGGATACCCAACTTACATTTCTACAGTGGAACACAGAATTATGTCATTCTCCATAGGTGAAGCTGACCTTAGAGAACACCCAAAAGTATTGTGCAAATATGAAAAACTAAGGCTGATTCATCAAAAGCAATCCAGTCAACATCCAAAAACTCCTGATTCATCCGAGGGCACTCTTAGCACAGTAAGAGATGCCCAACACAGAATCCTGACCCTTGAGTTTAATTTAGTCAGGAATACAGAACACATGTGTGACCTACTATAATTCAACATTGTGACCAGAAGATGACATGTTATCAGAGATTACTAAAAGGTCTACTTCAGATTAGGAAGAACAAGGAAGAATTCACACAGGAGAAGGCATTTAAGGTGTAGCTGGGAAGCTGGGAGAAGTTCTGAGAGGCACATACATAGCATTCCAAAAGAGCCTTAACAGAGGACAGGTGGCCCGTTATGAGAAGGTCATGGTGTGTGTGTGGAATAAAAGTTTGCTGCAGCGCAAAGAATATTTAAAACATGGCTGAAGATCAGGCTACAAAGGTGGATGGGAGCAGCACAGGCCAAGCTGGGGTCCACACTGGGCAGGAAGGAGACTATTACACTGCCACATTGATGATTCCACAGGGCCATGCACAGCAGCCTGGCAAAAAAGGAGGGCAAAAACGTTGTCCCCCCTTTACAACACAAGGGAAGCCATCCGAATGATGTGGCTGCCTGCAGTCCCAGAGCAGATGATGGCAGAGGTGGAATTTGACCACTGGTTTCCCAACCCCTAAGAGGCACATTTTCCTTATTGTATATATATATATTGTATATTGTACATACAATTGTTATACACAATCATAGCGGGATGACTATTCCATGGATGCTCCTCACAAATCTACTACATAAGTAAATTGCATCTCTACTAAAAGGCACACATTAGATGTCATCCTTGAATTTTATAGCCAAACAGCACTGACATCTCAACACCACTGGAGATCCTTTACAGACTTATTAAGTAAAGATTTGATGGTAACAGAAACAAATTAATTAACAAAAGGCATGGAGAAGTGAGATTTATTTCCTCAAATTGATATCCGAGAAAATTTGCTCCCAGAATCAACTATGGATAATTCTGCCAAACAAATCAATCCTTTACAAACTAAAGCATGTTAATTAAGCAAGAGCACTTGGAGAGGCAATACACTGCACTAGGCATGTTTACAGAAGAATGAGGGATGCACAGAATTAACTGCTTGTTTGCTTTTCAATCTGCATCAGAAACCTAACTGGAGAAACCTAACCTAACACTGAAAGCAACCACAAGGAACCATCAAGAAAACAGACACAAGGCAAGGGTGCTCAGAGATCAAAATCTCTCTTCAAAATTGAAATGCTAATGTACTCCAGACTCGGAATTGCTGTACTAGAGAGGAAATTAATATCAAAGCTGGAACAGCATCTACTGTTCCACTCAGTAAGATGAAAACAATGGAGTTTGGCCAAACAGTACAAGGAAATATAGGAATCTGATAGAACAGAGGAAATGAAGACAAATCTTGCAAAGAATTCAAAATGGAACAAAGTTGTGCAACTTACCCCTGTGCAAGTGGAACACTAGAGGGAGAACAAGTTTTGTGTTGAAAACTGTATGACCACAGCAGCCTCTCAGCTTAAAAGTCCATAGTCTTCAAACTCTCACCTTAGCTGCCCGCACAGCGAGCAGCAGGTAAAGGACCAGTGCAAAATAGAAAATCTGTAGAACAGCACAAATATAATTAGTGTAACCTATCACTTTTTGAAGGTAGGATTTTCTAAATAAAAGGCTTGGCTATGCTTTGGGCCAATGATATTTAAGAAAAGCAACCAAGAAATGAGGGCAGATTGTTTTCATCTCATTTTATTTCTAGACAGTTTAAAAGCCAAATGACACACATAGCACAAAATAAAATTCTTATACCTGTCCTCATGTCCTATTTTTGCTTCGGACCCAAATTCAGTCAGCCACCAACTCAGCTGCTCTTCGACATGGGCCACACATGCCCCTCTCCTCTGCGGTAGCAGGAAGACCACCCTTATCCATACCCCAAAAGGCTGTGCTGCCATTTTCTTATTCCTCTTCTCATTTCTGGTCTTCCTCCTCACTATATAAACATGCTGAATGAAGAGATCACAGTATCCAACTCCTGGAAGGAAACTTCAAAATAAAAAGCTAAGCTTGTTTTCCATACTCACCTCCAATAGAGCCTACTTTGAATCTTTCCAGTTCATCTTTTTTTTTTTTTTTTTTCAGGCAATCTCTGGTTTGTCTGTGTTTTTAATGATAATTCTACCCCTTCCTGTAGGGCTACGTGTCCCTCCACTACTACTAGTTGTTTGATTTGTCTGATTACTATCTTCAAATTCTTGGCCCCAAGTATTACAAAGTGTACCCTGGTAAATTTAAACAGAAGAGAGTTTCACCGAAGGGTCACTGATAAATTGTAAGATTAGAGAAGCATGCTCCGGCAGGAGCCTGAAGAGGAGACACGCACAGGATTGGGCCACAGCACAGTCTGCTCAGGAACACGGATGCTCACGGCCACTCATCCAGCCTCTGCCCTTTGCAAAAGCCTCACAGTGAATAATCTCTAACTAGTTCAAAGTTCACATTCCCTGCATTAAGCTTCCAGTTGGCTGCATGGAGTCACAGATCCACATTCCAGCTACCAGGGAGCAGACAGAGGGACTATCCATCTCTCTGTGGCCTCCTCAGAAAGAGGTAAGATCTGCCTCCCATGTGCCTTGGGATCCCCCCAAACATCACTGTCCACTCCTGATGCTTATTTCTTGAGAGAACAGACCGTGAAATGAATAAACAACACTGATGCAAGGATGCTATGACAGGGAGTGGGACTGCCAGTTCAATCAAAGGACTTGTTACGTCATTTTCAAGTGGCATGACTGCTTGGCAATTATTCCAGGTAATATGGAAAGGAGGCTGACATCTCAATACTGAGAGACAATGAAGACTGGCAGGGAGGGAACATCTTGGGAGCTAGAAGGCTGGCCTATGGTGAATAATCCTGGTGTCTGTTGGTTTACTCTTCACATAGTCACTGTTCAGCTATTTTCTTGCTCTATGTGTCCATATTTGTTTTAGATTCAAGTACCTAGAAGAGGATAATTTGTATTCTATGAAATTCTGCCTATAACAAGCACACAGGAAATGTTGGGTAATTGCACAGGGTCTCTTTAAACTGCTTAGTACGAGATCCAGCAGAATGCTGTGCACATTAGGATTCTCAAAAATCATTCACTGATGATAAAAACTACGAGGTATATGATGAAAAGAGTAAAGAAGAAATAGAAAACCAAAACACAACCATACAACATGGGCTAAGACTTAAAATGTCAACTAATCTATATTCAACAAGAAGTTCTAAAGCATTTTCACATACTGGAAATATAAGCTTGTCATTTTGAAAAATAAAACACAATAAAAAGGAATACTGCACCCATAGAGATATATGGGGTAGGCTTCCAGCATACACATGAACCATTACTTTACTGGTGCCAAAATGAAATAGGAGGAGGAGATGGGTCAAAAGTGGAGAAGGGGGGAAAAGGTGAGTAAAGCCAAAAATCCAACAGTGTAGCAGGCCCCAAAATGAAATAATGTGCAGACAGCCAAAAAAAAAAAAAGAATTATAAATGAAGCCAACAGAGAATGGTATGACTCCACCAATAACATTAGCAAATATGGCCAAAACAAAATGATATGAACTAACACTAAACTGGCAGTTGAAAGAACAGTAAATTTAAGCATTTAAAACTTTTTAAAGGTGTTATGGCAAAGAAAGTCTGCAGTTACAGATAAACTCACTCTGTTGATTTAAACCTATTTATATTACATATAGTGAGTGAGAATGGAATTTGATACTTACTGATCTCTTACTATGTTGCGTTGACTTAACTTACCTCACTTAACACTCATACTCAACAACCCTACCATATAGGATGTACTGTGCTCATTTAGCTGATGGGCAAACTAAGGCTTCGAGAAAGAAAAGATTTCTCAAGATTATATAAGCAAGCTAATGATAGTAACTAGCACTCAAATCAAGATGTGTCTGCTTTCAAAGCTTATTTTCTTTCACTCTTAAAACATGCTGCTTCCTCTTAAAATGTAGAAAATAAATATATCTATACATATATATGTATAGATATACATATAATTCTGACTTTACTTTCAGTCAAAATGAAGAAAAATATCTACCTCTATACAATCAAAACAATACGGACACACATAGAAAAAGGAAACCCATATCCACCTCAATTTTTTTCTTTCACAAATGTAGAGATAACTGGCTGGCTCTCAATGGATGATTTACAAAACTACTAGTTTTTCCAAACAAACATGTTCAGTCAAATACATATGGCTAGAAAGAGACCTGTATCCCCTTCCAAACTGGTTTTGGTTCTCTACTAAACCAAAGGTTTGCAAGACTGCTCCTCCCCATCTCGTTCATCACATTACCAGAATCTACCCCTCCCGCCAAATCATTAAACTCCTAAATAACTTTTTATTTTAAAGAGGGGTTAGACAGAAAGGATACTTACAAAAAATAAAAAGAAATAGATTTTAGACCAGGAATATCTATCAAAGTAACTAATAAACTTAGAAAACACATTCATTGCCAAGTGCCTAACTAAAAGGCCAAAAAACATCTAAGTACGTAGTTTTCTCTGAGTATTGTTTTCTATGACACAAGAGTCTAACATTAATAAAACCTAAAATTGGCCAGGCACGGTGACTCATGCCTGTAATCCCAGCACTTAGGAGGCCGAGATAGGCGGATCACCTGAGGTCAGGAGTTCAAGACCAGCCTGGACAACATGGTGAAACCCCATCTCTACTAAAAAATACAAAAAATAAAAAAATTAAAAAAATTAGCCAGGCATGGTGGCACGCACCTGTAATCCCAGCTACTCGGGAGGCTGAGGAAGGAGAATCACTTGAACCCGGAAAGCAGAGGTTGCAGTGAGCCGAGATCACGCCATCGCACTCCAGCCTGAGCGACAAGAGCAAGAGACTCCGTCTTAAAAAATAAAAATAAATAAAATCTAAAACTAACCATTACTGTCATGTTTCCTACCTTTTGAAATTATAGAAATTTTTTTAAAAAAAGAATATATTTGAGGCCTAGCATACATACTTTTCTAGAATGTCATAAAGAATAAGCTCAAATGACATTCAGAATCATACCTCAAAGACGATCAGATCCCGAAGACACAAACACACATATAGCAGAATTCAACTTGGTTTAATAACTTAGGCAGGAAATTTGGCTAATCCATACAAGATGAGATAAAGAGTTGAAACCAAAAAACATTTAATTAATTCTGTATGTGTGAGTTGGAGGGGAAACAGGAGGAAAAAGAAAAATCAAAAAGGTGTCATTAGGCTTGGTAAATGCCAGACAGCAGAAAAGTCATTCAGCCAACAACTCTGCATGGGCAACCTAATTTGGCTGGGGTGGCAGCCCAGCCCACCCTAACCAAATAAGGTCTCCCTATGTCCTGTCAAACTTGCACTTCACACTGGTAGCACTCAACACACTTGTCATTATTTACTAACTGTAAAAGAAAGGACAAAAATTGAGAAAGCATTTTCTATTAGCTAGAGAGGAAGGTATGTGGAAAATTTTCACAGAGGAAGAATCATGCCCTAGAGAGTGAACTGACTAGGTTGAAGGCTTTTGCAGTAGTTAGTGTATACCAGATGTATATTAGGTGCCTGGTAGTGTGCAGGTCACATCGAAAAGATGGGTCTCATTTAATTCTCTATCAGGATGTAGCAACACCATCAGTAAAGAACTGTATATACTGTACACATGAAGAAACTGGGGTTTGGAGAGAATATGTTTTCTACCCCAAATCACACAGCTTGGACATGAAAAACTTGACTTTCCAGACACAGGTCTAATTCCAAATAATACGTAAAGAACATGACTCCTGACTCCCTTTGTTTTCAGATGAGAGACTCAAGACCCCAGGACATGAAATCACTTACCTGGAATGGCATGGTCAATAAAGGCAGATTATGGCAGTGGCAATGTATTAAGAGGAGTATCAATGGGAATTGAAGATCCAAGCAAGTTAAATATGTGGGTGGAGGGATACAAAAACGTTGAATGAGATTCTAACATTTTAGGCTATTTACAACAGCACAGTGAGTCAGGGGAGAGTCCAGTGGAAAGCGACTGGAGACACATCCGGCAGACAGGCAGAAATGTCAGTTTCACCTCAAAGTTGTGGCAGAAGTAGTCTGAGCCAAGAAGTACAGGCATTCCTGGGGTCAGCAGATCAGGGCAGAAAGGTAAGCTGGGAACAAAGTGATATTGACCTTGAACATTAGGCAAGGGCTTATCTTCGAGGCTGATGCTTCCCAGTCAGTGCTTCCCAGCCTTCCTCATTACCATGGCACATACAGAAAGCAAATATCTGTGCATCTCACTGGGGTAAGTGAAAAGCACAGTGTCTGTCCTTCTGGGGGGAGGGGGGCTACGTGGAATGGAGGGGTGGGTTCACTTGGAGCCATTTGGTGCATAGAGAGCTCTGTTCTGCCACAGGCAGCATCCTTGTTCCTACCCCAAGGGGGACTTGCTTCCATTTGATCATTTTTGGCCTTTGATGCTCAACTCTGGATGTTGAAAGGCATAGCCGCATTGGGAGTTCAGTTTTGTTGGAGACAGAGGCTGTGAAGGAGGCAATTCTAGGTGGGTGTGTACTCATACGAAAGCAAAGAAGCCAAATGAAGTAACCTGTGGTCATGAGATAGCACGTATTTTTTCCAAATTTGTGGGGAAAAGAACCTGTGCTGAAAGTGACCAACAGGTGGGGAGGATAAGGTAGGGGCATGGCATGAGAGAGGTAAGAATGTCAGATTTTGGAGCGTTGGAGGGTCTTAAATATAAAACAGAAAACTTCTATTGGCTCTAATAGCCAGTAAAGAGTCATTCTGAACAGCTGAGTAAAGACTGATACGAGGAATGTTATTCTATCCGCAGCTGCACAATATTCACCAGAACAAAAAGAAAACTAGACCAGGCACAGCCAGTGAGCACACAGGTGGTTTCCAAAGTTAGGGTAAAGGGTTAATTCTACAAAGTACTTCAGAGGAATGTGAAAGATGTTATAAAACAGTCTTTAACGAGCTTGTTTTACTAAGAGGCTTAGAAATCACTTGAGTGTTCTTTTTTTAAAACAAATGAAACAACAGAATGTAAAAGCGAAAAGAAGATATAAACTTAAATTTAGCTTATCAAAACTAAACTTAAACCATGGTATTTCCTTTTATAGTTATTAAAGCGATAACAGAGAAAAATATCCTTTAGTCACAACACTATCCTGTAATTCCTATTTTCCTAGCAAAACCTAGATATTATGTATTTGTGGATTTATATGGAAACCCTTATCAAGTAGAATACCAGAACTTAAAACCAAAAATGAATAAGACCTTTGCTTAGGAAGTCAAAAAACCAAGTTAACCAACGTTATGTGTCATTATAATGGTAGACAGCAGGCCTCTTATGCCATTTGCAAACACAGGCTTTTATCCGACTTGCTTAACTGAATTTTTTAAATGCTTGTCAAAGCAAAGACAGGTCTGGCCTTGGGAGGCAAATAACTCCACATAAAAACACAATTGCTTAACTCCAGAGATTTCTGCAAAGATTTTTGGTTTTTCAAGATCCCTAACATGGAATTGAGAATATATATCTATACTTTATAAACCACAAAGCAATAGATCCATCCATCACTGGAGTGAGTCTAGCAGCAAGCCCCATCTTTATGCCTGTGACCTGATAAGCACAAACCATACACCACCTCCTTACACTGATCGGCTCAGACAGGAGCAAATGCGGCCAGACTCTAATTACCCTTCCAGAGGGCCCCAGTCCTACCGAGGTCAGGACATGCACTTCCCACAGGGCCCCAAGGAATACTTTTAAAAACACACCCATAATCTCACTTAAAATAAAAACGTTAGTGGCTCACATCTCTGCCTATTCCAAAGTATACAAGGAAACCAGGAAGGTTCTGGATTGCAGGGAGAAAGGCAATTAATGAGTGATTACTATTTAAACACAAAATCCCTGTCAAAACAGCTTGACCAAAAAAAAATGTGGGTTTTTTTTGGTGTTTTTTTTTTTAACTCACAACTTGCAGTAGTGCTGCCAGCAAAAATAGTGGGTGGTAATTCTGCCAGCTAAAAGGGTGCCGAAATGCATTTGGGTGAGAAGAACAACTCTGTCCCCTCCTCCATTCCCTTTCAGCAGTGACTGAGTGGGCTATCTCCCAGGCCTGTTCCTGCAGTGCCCCTTGGTTCTTCATGAGACTATTCAGGGTGTTTTTCTGGGCAAGTAACTCCAAAGGCAAGCATGAGAGCAGCTTGAAGACTTAAGAACATGTCACAGGTAAGTGAAACTGCTCCTCAAATGCAGTTGTCTCATCATGAGAAACAGACCATTTAAATTGTAATCAAGAAATATCAGTGGAGGAATTCTGAAATTATACTAGAGTTTAAATGGACAAATTGGTCTAAACTTTTTACAGAAGAAAAATTTTCAGGACATGTAGTCAACATTGGTGGTTAATCCCACTGGGGTGGGGGAGTTCCTTAAGGGCTTCCTCCAATAATGGGAATGGAAGGCTGTGGGTTCCTAAGTCAACAACTCTGCTTCCTGTTTTTCAGATTGTTTAAAAGTGGCAAGGAGGATTTGGGGGGAGATAAAAGATTTCTATCATCATCACTAATGATGCTGGGATTTATACTTGGCTTTTGCCTCCTATATTAACTATGATCCAATTAGACAAAGAGGGCAGGAAAACTCAAATGTCAGTGGGTTAAATAAGGTATCAGAATATTTCTCACCGAAATATATTTCATGTGTGTAAGTAGCCCGGAGCTGATTTGGCAGCTCTGCTCCACAGTGTCCTTAAAGAACCCCAACCCTTCCAGCCACAGTTCCACAGTACCTGTGGTACAGTCCTCATCGTCACTGTCAGGAGGGGGCTCCAGCCAGCACATCCACAACCCACGCAGAAGGACAGAGGAAGGGGAGGAAGAAGGGGGCACTCCCTCCTCACAAGGAGCTTGGCGGGTGCTGTGCAAGCACTTCCACATTTACCCCACTGTCTACAGCTGTACCCTTCAACACAGGGCTACTAGCCACATGTAACTCTTTAAACTCAAAGTGACTAAAGCTAACTAAAATTAAACATTCTTTCCTTAAAGACTCTAGCCACATTTCAAGTGTTCAGTAGCCTTGTATGACTAGTGGCTACTGTACCAGACAATTCCATCATCACAGAAAGTTCTCCTGGACTGTTCTGGTCTACAGCCCACACCTGGCCACACCTACTGCAAGAGGGACTAGGAAATATAGTCCTTGTGGTGGGGGGCCACGTACCCAAATAAAATCATACAATCCCTTCCTGTAGAAGAAGGCAGTATGTTGGGGAAGAGGGTAGTGCAGCCTCCCAAACATTTTCCTGAAATCTCAAAGGTGTCACCTCCACAGAGATAATCCTCAAATACAGGCTTTTAAACTTTTCATACATTCCTTACATAAAAATGGTCCCCTTGAAATGCCAAATGTTATGGGTCAAATTCTGTCCTCATTTCATCCCCCCAGATTCTTATGTTGTACTCCTAACCCCTCGGGACCTCAGAATCAGGTCTTATTTAAAAATAGGGTCATTGCAGACATAATTCGTTGAGATGAGGACATAATCAAGTAGGGTGGACCCTTAATCCAAAGTAACTTGTACTCTAATACAAGGTGGAGTTTAGACACAAAGATTCACACACAGGGAGAACAAGAATGCCATATGAGTAAAAAGGCAGAGGCAGGAGTGATGCACCTACAAAGCCAAGGAACAGCAAAGAGAGCCAGAAAACCACCAGGAGCCAGGACAGAGGCATGAAACAGATTCTCCCTCACAGCCCTCCAAAGGAACCAAGTCTGCCAATACCTTGATCTTGGACTTCTAGTCTCCCGAACTGTGAGACAATCAATTTCTGCTGTGGAACCCGCCCAGTCTTCCGGCCACCCTAGCACACTAATACACCACCACCTAGGATGGCTGGCATATGAAACAGGAGCTCATGGAGGCTCCCTCTCCTTTTCTGCCTCTTCAGCTCTCTGTTCCAGTGTGGACAGACAAACAAGCCATGTGGTGCATCTCTAGAGTGCACCTGATTCCTACTTCAGTATCCTGGACACTGCCATGCTTTGCAGTAATGCATATGTCTGGGAGTGGTGTTCTGACTCCTTACATGTCCCATACTGTTACATTTAAAAAACAAAAGTGAAACTTTAAAAAGATCCTATGCTTGTTCTAGGATCAAAAAAGCCAGAGAAAAGTTATGAGACTGAGATTCCAAAGATGACCAAAAATCATGGCCACAAACAACAGAAAGCAGAAGGGAAACACCCTGGGAAAAGGAAAGAGGAAAAACCTTTCACTGAGAGTGAGAAACAGCCCTGGGAGTTCACACCGGGAGAAACCCTGGAGTAGCAGAGACCTGCTTTACCTCTGCCCTCTCCCTGGAAGGTACACGTACACTTGAAGCTGGGTCACCTTCATCCATCCGCCCTTCAGAGAGCAAGCTGGCCACAGAACCAATCGCCATCCAGCCACCACGTGGCTGGTAAAAAGAAATGTGGAAAGGAAGCGTCTTACTGTCCTACTGTCAAGACTATGATGGGGCCAGGTGCAGTGGCTCACACCTGTAATCCCAGCACTTTAGGAGGTCAAGGCAGGAAGATCACATGAGACTAGGAGTTCAAGACCAGCCTGGCCAATACAGTGAAACCCTATCTCTACCAAAAATACAAAACAGGCATGGTGGTGCACGCTTGTAGTCCCAGCTACTTGGGAGGCTGAGGCAGGAGAATTGCTTGAACCTGGGAGGCAGAGGTTGCAGTGAGCCAAGATCGCACCACTACACTCCGGCTTGGGCGACAGAGCGAGACTTCTTCTCAAGAAAAAAAGAAAAAAAAAAGAATTTACTAGGTTGACAAAAATTTACATATCTGAAAATATCTGAATTATATTCATGTTTTTGAAGGATATCGTCATTAGATATAGAATTCTACATCGGCAGAATTCTCCCAGGACTTCAAAAAGATCATGTCATTGTCTTCTGGATTCCATTGTTTCTGTTGAGAAATCAACTGAAAATCTTATTGTTGCTTCTTTGAAGATTACATGTCTTTTTTTTTCTGGCTGTTCTAGCATTTTCTCTTTGTCTTTGGTTTTCAGCTATTTGATGATGATGTGCCTAAATATAGTGTTCTTTGTGTTTGTCTTGTAAACATTTGTAATTTTCCCAAATTTCTGCTTAATGACTTTTATCAATTTTGGAAATTTTCAAGGATCATCTCTTCAGACATTGCCTTTATCCCCCTATTCTCTCCTCTTTTTCTGGGACCCCATTTCCATATTAGGTTATATTCACCATGTCCATTTGTCTCATAGGTTTGTTTCTGTATTTTCCATCTTTGTCTCTCTTTGACTCAGTTTGGATATTTTATTCTGTATTTTCACTACTTTTCATATGTGCCTAATCCTCGGTTTAAATCATTTTAAAATTTTAGCTATTTTACAATCTTATAATTTCCAGTAACTGATATCAAAATTCTCAGCCTTGTCTTCAATTCCTTTACCATATTAATCATGGTTACTTTAAAGCAAATGTCTCTCAATTCCTTTTGCTAGATGCTCTTATATGTGTTTCTATTATCTGTATTTTCTCTTGGTTTCTGGTCACTGACTTACCATCTCTTCTATGCCTGGCTAATGGTGATTGTCTTCTGCCAAGTACATATGCTAGGGGCACTGGCAATCCATCCCACATTAATCTAATCAGTAATTGTGATGAGTCAAGCTGGTCTACTTCCTATTCACCCTAACACCTGAGATGTGGCCTTTGGGATCCAAAAGCCTGAGGTATTTACCTCTTCCTTGGCAGGCCCTAAACTTCAATTTAGTTGCCTCTCCCAGAGCCTGTGAGTCTTCTGAGAGCTCTGCTCTTTGATGTCTACTGTCAAGTTACACCAAAGTTCAGGCTGAGAGGCTGAGACACTCAGTCTTGAGGAAAAAAGTGGCCCCAAATGCAGGAATCACTGCACTGGACCTTCTGGATCATGGAACTCCTCTTTAGAAGTCCTCTCATGACTTCAAATAGCTGGCCAGATATATGGTCCTGTTTTCTGATTGTTCTTAGCAAAAGGGTTGGCTTAAAGGGTTAGACGTATTGCCATTGACTGATGAACTGATACACTCTTATTTCCATTATCTTATTTAACCCTTGCAACAACTCTAAGAAGTACCACTTATTAAAATTATATAGCAGAGAAGATGGAATGTTTAGAGAATTTGGGTAACTTACCCAAGGTCATCAGCTAACAAAAGGCTAAGGATTTGAACCCAGTTCAATAAAAGTTAGAGGTGATTTTCTTGACCACTATTATTATTCCTTTGATTTCATCCTTTATATAACATAAGTGATAGAAAGACTCAGAAAATGGCATGCTGGGGTTCAGGGCTAGTATTCTGACTTCAGACTCTGATCCCCTGGATGGTCTCTCAACTAGAGTTAAGAATTTAAATACACTTAGCTTTTGTTTTTTTCTTATGAGAAAATATATTTGAACTGCAAACAATACAGCCCCAGCTCAGTCAAAAATAAGATAAAAGTCTATGAACACAATTATCCTCATAGTAGCTCTGGGAAAAATATTGGGGGTGTCCAATACAGTTCTCATTTTTCAGACAAATAGACCAAGGGCCACAAAGAACCTAGCCTCTGGTTCATTTATTCACTCAATACATATGTATTTATTACCTACCATGTGCCAGGTACTAGTCTAGGCACTAGGAATATATTTTAATAAGTGAGACAACCTAAACAATAAACATAATAAGCCAATCATATAGATCTTAAATTCTATGAGAGGAAAAACAGAACCTCATAAAATGCACTGAGAGTGCTGGGTAGGTTGCAGTATTTTACTTTTATATAAGACCTTCTCAAATATAGTTGATAATTACTCTACCTTACTCCCACTCTATTCTTCATGAAGACATGCCTCTTTACAGAATAATTGAACCTTTTTTTCCACCTGCCATTTCAGTTTCCTAGATTCCACCACCTTTCAAGGCCCTAGGACAAAAACCTCAGCACTCAATATTCATTCTGAGAAACTAGCTTGCCTTTATGACTTGCAGGAAAACAAACACACTAATCATTCTTTTGTAACAGAATCCAGTTTTCTTCACACCGTGGCCTTTTTGAGCCTCAAATCTGTAGAGATATGTGGTCTAATTTTTTCAAACCTGATTTTACTTAGTTTTCACTAGACCTCTCTAAGAAGCTCTACTGAGTAATTCTTGAAAATGTATAGTCTGGTTTAGGCTTTCCCCAGTCTGTCCAAATAACATAAATCCACGTGTGATGCTTTCCCACTAATTGCGGAAAAATCTAAGTCAGAAGCCTGATTTCATGGTAATCATTTCCATTTGTTTGATGAATTTTGCAGTTATTTCGGGATACTCATGAAGCCTCTTTAGAAAAGAGCACACTAAGCTCTGAATAACAGCTACTAAATAATGTAGTCCTACTTTTATGTAAACAAAAGTATTATTAATTTTAATAACTCCTATATTCTTAATCTACAGTTTAAGGAACAAGCATAGGTTTCTCTATAAACCGGCTTACTGACCAAAACATATGTAAGAAATAATTACACTACATATAAACTCCTTTTCTGTTTTATGTCCCGAATATTCAAGAAAAATTCACTGACATTAGCCAACTACATGCTTAATCCTGCACTAATAAAGCCCTATGTCTACTTCTTAAATAAAGCAGGAGTTCCATATGTCTAATTTATTAAAATACCAGGTTTTAGCAGCTCTTTCTCTTTTTATTTTAATATCATATTATTCAAAATTTGTCATGTAATTGTCTCTACTTCCACCACTTCAGTATTTCACAATAATTGCCCAATAAACACTTAGGAACAAATTGACAACTCACTGACATTAGCTAGAATAGAAGGATTTCTCAGACTGTTGTGAAAGACTCCATTTAAAAATGCAGTGGAATAAGTATAAGAATATTAACTTTCATTTATGTAACATGATACATTGTAGCAAGCATTTTCACACACATTATTCCACGACATCCTCACAACAGTGTATTAAATTTGATAAGAAAGGCATTAATTCCCATTGTGGTAGCTGATAAAAATTAGGCAAAGAAAAGCTAAGTGACAATCAGCGGCCATACAGGCAGTAGCAAGTGGTAGAACTGGATCACTGGACCTTTTCCTTTCTATTGAGAACAACTTAAAGCTTAAGCATGGGACTTTAATGGATTCAGCCCAAGACCAGACTCATTTAATGGTTAGGTGGCAGCCATGCATGTTTGGCCCCTCTTTCTCATCCGTCAGACAGGAATATGATTGCTTCTTTCACAGCATTGTTATGAAAATTAAATCAGATAAAGCACATGTAGCGCCTAACTAATGGGTAAATAATCTATGCAAATCAATCCAATTTAATTTCCAATTTTTAAATTAAATTTTTACTTTCAAGAGAAATGATTGACAATTTTCTAAATTGAGGCTTACCACAATCTGTCTTTGGCTATTTCTCATACTTCTGGCTGGTAGGATTCAAGTACGCTCTGGAGTCTGTGTTCAGAGCCAGAACTCTGATCTGCTACGCAGAATTACAGAATCTCCTTCAAACCAAAGGAGTTATATACTTATTTATTTTTCACTTTTTGTAGAGACTGGGGTCTCTCCCATGTTGTCCAAGCTGGTCTCGAATTCCTGAGCTCAAGTGATCCTCCCACCTCAGCCTGCCAAAGTGCTGGGATTACAAGCGTGAACCACTGTGCCCAGATTGGAGTTCCTTAAAAAGATAAAACTGCACTTCTGAAATATACATCTTTTTATCCACCCAATTTCCTGGCACTATAAATAAAAATGATTACCAGATGGCTGGCTGAATGACTGGAGGAATGGGTGGGAGGATACTTGTGAATGGATAGGAAAAATCCAGTGCATCAACTATTTTGCACAATCAGATCGAAGAAAATCCCAGGAGCCTAGTCACCATAAAAGAAAATGAACTGAAAGCCCATTTTTTGGCATCCATTCATCCAAAATTCTGTGTTGGACTACTTTTTAAAGTTATTAGAAACTGTCAACATATTTTTTAGTCACTGTAACTTAAAATAATTTGACTTTAACTGTATATAATGCCTTAAAAATAGGAAGATAAAAATTCTACATAGAATTTCTTACACTGTGCTACCATATACCACCTTCTCCCACGTAATTCCAATGTTTAAATATCTAAATATATCTATCATACACCCACATCTTGTCTTCCTTCAAACTCCAGGAAATTTCAGTGGGGAACAACATGTTAATGGCATAAGTAATTAGGTTCTAATAGATGTCATATTTTTTACAGGACTGGGAGGAATGGAAGGTGGCACATCAGAATAACAATAGCTCTTGACAAATGGATGCACAGCCATTCCCATAAACAGGAATTTCCCTGCAGGAAAACTTCCTCCCATGGGATCTTCAATTTGATGAAAGCAATTACAGGACAAAGAGGCTGATTTCCCCTGCATCTGCTGAGGTGAAGCCAGTGCTAAGGTTTCACTTATACTGAAGAAATTCTTGGTTTCCTCCAGAACAGAACACCCTGAAATATGAAGCTAATCTCATCAGAGGGACAGGCACCTTACCAAGATGAAAACTCCTTAAGATTTATTTGCCCAGCCTTAAAGCTTAGACAACTTATTAAGAGTTACAACAGTTTTGTCAAAAATGACAGCCTTCAGTGCTTCACAGAAGCCATAAAAAAAAAACAAAGTCCAATACCGATGTGTTTTCGTTAACTGAAAATATCAGTGACAAACAAATACAAAGTTTCATTAGAAATCATCAAGAAAAACCAGGCTTGGGAAGATAAATTCCTTGATGCCCATGTTTTAAAAATGATCCTGTCTGTGGATTAACCTGCAAGTCATTTGGGCCATTGCTCAGCGGAAAAGACAAATGTTTCAGAGTAGAAGGCCACTCTCCTCCGGCCTCAATGAAACCGCAAGCCACCTTCCGGCTACAGACACAGGTGGCCGCCTACCACCTTGCATTCTCAGGAGCAATGCCCACCTGTGCACAATACATGAAAGAACATGTTCACGGAACACCTACTGTATGGCCACCACTATGCTAAAAATTTTTCAGAAGGTTTCTCATTTTGAACTCAGAATAAAGAGTTATACACATTATGACTGTTTACCCATTATAAAAATGTAGGCTCAGAAAACTTAGTACTTGCTCCAGTACACAGAGCCAAGCAGCTAAGCTCCAAGAATTTACACTACACACACACCACGGGGGAAAGAAAGCACTTTCATCTGAGGAATGTGAGCCCTTACAAACTGTGAGGCCCAGAGAAGCATTAAAATGAGACCTCAATCATGCCCTACTCCCTGCTTCAGCTATGTATTCGTCTCTCAAAGCAGCTTCCTGTTGCCACAAGTAGCTATAAATTAATCTAATAATGCCACACTGGACACTATAACCCATACCGTATAGCTTAACTATGTATAGCCATATCACTAATCAATGTTATTTCTGTAAACCAATGAGAATTCCTGACAAACAACTTTGCATCTGCCCACTCTGTCTCCTTTTTCTGCCTTTAAAAATCCACTGTGGCCTGGCTCCACAGCTCACAACTGTAATTCCAACATTTTGGGAGGCCAAGACAGGAGGATCACTTGAGGCCAGGAGTTTGAGACTGGCCTGGGCAATATAGCAAGATTCTATCTCTACATAAATTTTTAAAAATTAGCCAGGAGTGGCTGCACATGCTTGGAGTCCCAGCTACTGGAGAGGCTGAAGCAGGAGGATCATTTCAGCCCAGGAGTTTCAGGCTGCAGTGACCTATAATCAGACCGCTGCAATCCAGCCTGTGACAGAGCGAGATCCCATCTCTAAAAATAAAATAAAATGAAATAAATCCACTTGTAACTGCTGCTATACAGAGTGTATATTTGGGGCAACTTGCATTTATGCCCCCAGGTTGCAATCCTCAAACTTGGCCCCAATAAACTCTTTACTTACGTTAATTTTGCTTCAGTTTCCTCCTTTTAGGTCAATCCCACTACTCTATACTGATTCTTCTGCAATAGAACCTACTACAATTCAGGAGGGTCACAGGCCTGCTTCAAGCTTGGAGCTGAGGGGTAGGGTGGGGTCGGCAGGACCAACCAATGCCCTCAAGCCATGGGAGCAGCCCAGTTCAGCAGAACTTCCTCTGAGGATAGAAATGTTCAGTACTGTTCCATACAGTCCCCACCAGCCACATGCAGCTAATGCCACTGAGGAACTATATTTTTTACTTAATTTTTATGAGTTTAAATTTAAACAGCACAATGTGGCTAACAGAGACTGTAATGGACATTGCAGCCTTGGAGTTTAAGTAGAGACAAAAGACATTTTTTCACGTCAATACAGGACAGGAAATACAAAGTGGTAAATACTCTAAGAGACACACAGATGGAGCCACTTTCCTTAAATGTTCAAGGAAAAGACATTACCTATAGCTGTAGAAAATCAAAGATGATGCAACCCCACCAGCATAGGTGATAGAACCAGAAGTGTTTTCTAAGCAGCAAGAGCCGCAGAAGCAAAGGCAAGGAGACTGTAAGCCCCAAGGAGCAGGCCCATAAGACGGTAATGAGCAGAACATGGCAATACAATGGATAAGAGACAAACTAGACAAACTAGGAAAATCCAATGACTCCCAAGGTGCCTGCTGTATCCACTCCCCATTTATCCTAAAGTTGAAGAATGGGAAAGCAAAAGGAAAATGGTTGGTGCAAAAGTAATCGCAGTTTTTGCATTGCTGAAATTTTCTGTTTGATATTGGAATACATTTTTAAACAAATGTGGTTATGTTATACATCATTTTAATGCACATTTCTCGCTTTATGTTGTCATGCTAATGACTTACTACTTGCTGTTTATTATGGAAATGATGTTAGACAGAAAGCAAATTTGAGCAATTTTCTTATTCAAGTTCAAAATGGGTCGTAAAGCAGCAGAGACAACTCACAACATCAACAACGCATTTGTCCCAGGAACTGCTAATGAACGTACAGTGTAGTGGTGGTTCAAGAAGTTTTGTAAGAGAGACGAGAGCCTTGAAGATGAGGAGCATAGTGGCTGGCCATCAGAAGTTGACAACAACCAACTGAAAGCAATCATCAAAGCTGATCCTCTTACAACTACATGAGAAGTTGTCAAAGAACTCAACGTCGACCACTTTACTGTGGTTTGGCATTTGAAACAAATTGGAAAGGTGAAAAAGCTCAGTAAATGGATGCCTCATGAGGTGAGCGAAAATTAGAAAAAAGAAAAAACTGTCATTTTTGAGTGCCATCTTCTCTTATTCTATGCAACAACAACGAACCACTTCTCGATCAGATTGTGATGTGCGACGAGAAAAGTGGATTTTTATATGACAATCAGCAATGACCAGCTCAGTGGCTAGACCAAGAAGAAGCTCCAAAGCACTTCCCAAAGCCAAACTTGCACCAAAAAAAAATCATGGTCACTGTCTGGCGGTGTGCTGCCAGTCTGATCCATTACAGCTTTCTGAATACTGGCAAAACCATTACATCTGAGTATGCTCAGCAAATCAATGAGATACATCGAAAACTGCAACACCTGCAGCCGGCATTGGCCAACAGAAAGGGCCCAATTCTTATCCACAATAACACCTGACTGCATGTCACACAACCAATGCTTCAAAAGTTGAATGAACTGGCCGGGTGCAGTGGCTCACGCCTGTAATCCCAGCACTTTGGGAGGCCGAGGCGGGTGGATCTCGAGGTCAGGAGATCGAGACCATCCTGGCTAACACGGTGAAACCCCGTCTCTACTAAAAATACAAAAAAAAAAAAAAAAAAAAAAAGCCGGGTGTGGTGGCGGGCGCCTATATTCCCACCTACTCGGGAGGCTGAGGCAGGAGAATGGCATGAACCTGGGCAGGGGAGCTTGCAGTAAGCCAAGATCGCATCACTGCACTCCAGCCTGGGCAACAGAGCAAGACTCCATCTCAAAAAAAAAAAAAGTTGAATGAACTGGGCTATGAAATTTTGTCTCATCCAACATATTCACCTGACCTCTCGCCAACTGGCCTCCACTTCTTCAAGTATCTAAACAACTTTCTGCAGGGAAAACGCTTCCACAACCAGCAGAATGCAGAAAAGGCTTTCCAAGAGTTCGCTGAATCCCGAAGCATGGATTTTTATGCTACAGGAATAAACAAACTTATTTCTCGTTGGCAAAAATGTATTGATTGCAATGGTTCCTATTTTGATTAATAAAGATGTATTTGAGCCTAGTTATAATAATTTAAAAATCATGGTCCAAAACTGCAATCACTTTTGCACCAACCTAATATAATCAAAAGAAAGGCAGCCTTATCAATACAAAGGAATGAATAATAAAACTCTATGTCTATGGAAAAAGATCACTCTAAGGGCAAAACATATTGATAAAGCATCTTTGAGAAGCGTGCATTAAAGATGGCAGAGTGAAATCCAAAATATTTAATGAATGTTATATTCATTAATCAAAGGGAAAGCTACAGTACCCTGAACTGGCCACACAAAGACAACACTGGGATATGCCAATGAGCAGCCAACAGCCACAGCCTGGGGAGAAGGAGCAGAGCCTATCAGAATCCAGGTTTTGGTTTTCAGTGTGTCTCATTGCCCCTATGCTGAGAATGCCAGATCCTCATCGTGACTTGGGCCCACATTGGTCCAAAGGTACAGAAGACAGGGCTAGTACAGGAAACTGCCACAGACAGGCCAGGAGACCAGGGGCTGGCACAGGCCCCAGCACTGAACACACAACATTCCCCAGGACCACTAGCACTAGGCAGTGGCTACTTACCAGTCAGTCCACAGGTATTTTAACACTTTAGTAGCCAGATGCACACTGGTTGAATACAAGCCCTGGAGTCTGTCTAATCTATGGGAACAAACTACACCTTATTACATGGAGCAGAGGAAAAACAAACAGGTAGACGGAAGATTACATACGGGTTTCAAATTCACTGGCAACATTTAAAGATAAAAAAAGTTTCCGTTTAAAAATTCCAGAGTTGGCCGGGCATTGTGGCTCATGCCTGTAATCCCAGCACTTTGGGAGGCCGAGGCAGGTGGATCACGGGGTCAGGAGTTCAAGACCAGCCCAGCCAACATGGTAAAACCCCGTCACCACTAAAAACACAAAAAATTAAATGGGCGTGGTGGCGGGCACCTGTAATACCAGCTACTTGGGAGGCGGAGGTTGCAGTGGGCCAAGACTGTGCCACTGCACTCCAGCCTGGATGACAGAGTGTGACTCTGTCTCCAAAAAAATAAAAAATAAAATAAAATAAAATTCCAGAGTTGGGGCTGGGCGTGGTGGCTCACGCCTATAATCCCAGCACTTTGGGAGGCCAAGGCAGGTGGATCACCCAAGATCAGGAGTTCGAGACCAGCCTGGCAAACATGTAAAACCCCATCTCTACTAAGAATATAAAAATTAGCTGGGCACGGTGGCACAAGCCTGTAATCCTGAAGGAAGAGAAAGACCTCTCATATTATTTTATATGGTTTTATACTCAGTACCTGTTTTAAGAAAAAACAACAAGGAAATAAGACCAAAGACAGGCAGCCCAGCGCCAGGCCCGAAACCAGGCCTGGCCCTGCCTGGCCTAAACCCAGTAGTTAAAAATCAACTCATAATTTAGAAAGTGATGTTATTCATAGATTCCAGACATTGTATAGAAGAACATTGTGAAACTCCCTTCCCTGTTCTGTTTTTCTCTGACCACCAGAGCATGCAGCCCTGTCACGTACCCCTTGCTTGCTCAAATCAATCACGACCCTTTCATGTGAAATCTTTAGTGTTGTGAGCCCTTAAAAGGGACAGAAATTACACATTCGGGGAGCTCGGATTTTAAGGCAGTAGCTTCCCGATGCTCCCAGCTGAATAAAGCCCTTCCTTCTACAACTCGGTGTCTGAGAGGTTTTGTCCACAGCTAGTCCTGCTACAATCCCAGCTGCTTGGGAGGCTGAGGCAGGAGAATTGCTTGAGCCCAGAAGGCGGAGGTTGCAGTGAGCTGAGATCATGCCACTGCACTCCAGCCTGGGTGACAGAGCAAGACTCCATCTCAAAAAAAATAAAAATAAAAATAAATAAAATAAATTCCAGAGTTTGGCATTTATGAAAACTCAGAAGATCTGCCAAAACTAGACCTATATTCCTACCTGGAGCTAAGCAGTTGTGACCCTTCTTATGCCCAGCCACTTAGTGACTAAGGTCACTTGTCTCTCAGCCCTGAAGTCATGTGAGTGTTGACAAAAAAAAGCCAAACTCTATAAAATATTCAGAGAGATTTATTCTGAATCAAATGTGAGTACCATGACCTGTGACACAGCCTTCGGAGGTCCTGAGAACATATGCCCGAGGTAGTTAGGTTATAGCTTGGTTTTACATATTTTATGGAGACAAAGGGCATCAATCAATACTACATATTTTGGCCAGGGTGGAGTGGGGGGAGGCGGTGCTTTCAGGTCAAAGAAGGATTCAAAGATTTCCTGATTGGCAATTGGTTAAAAGAGTTCAGCTTTACCTGAAGTTGAAGTCAACAGGAAAAAAAAAAAAAATGCTTGACTTTAAGATAAGGGAAGTTGTGGAAGCCAAGGTTCTTGTTAGGTAGATTAGATGAGGCCTCCCAGTAGCAGGCTTCAGAAAGAATAGATGGTAAATGCCTCTTTTAAGACCTTGAAAGGTGCCAGACTATTAGTTAATCTCTATAGGACTGGGAAGGACTGCAAGGGGAAAGATCTAGTTATGTTAATAGACATTCTTTATAGATGAAAAGAGCCATTTCAAAATATGGCAAATTTTTTAGGTATTTTTTTAGGTATATTTAGAGACATATTTTAGGGTAAAATATTTCTATTTCCTTCTTTATCTGTCATGTGATGTTATACTAGAGTCAGGTTGGAATTTGGTACAAAGACTATGTTCTATCAGTCTTAAGATCTCTGTTTTAATGTTTGTTTGTTTGCTTGCTTGCTTTTGAGACAGAGTCTCCCTCTGTTGGCCAGGCTGGAATGCAGTGGCACAATCTCGGCTCACTGCAACTTCTTCTACCTTCCAGGTTCAAGCTATTCTCCTGCCCCAGTCTCCCGAGTAGCTGGGATTACAGGCGCCGCCCGCCACCATGCTCAACTAATTTTTGTATTTTCAGTATAGATGGGGTGTCACTATGTTGGCCAGGCCAGTGTCAAACTCCTGACCTCAAGTGATCTGCCTGCCTCAGCCTCTCAAAGTGTTGAGATTACAGGCATGAGCCATCATGCCCAGCCAGATCTCTGTTTTAATGTTAATGCTGGTCAGTTGTATCTAAACTCCAAAAGAGAGAAGGTACAATGAGGCATGCCTGGTCCCCACTTCCTTTCATGACCTGAACTAGTTTTTCAGGTTTCTTTGGAATCCCCTCGGCCATAAGGGGGATCCATTCAGTTGGTTGCAGGGCTTAGAATTTTATTTTTGGTTAACGTGTGTGTGTGTGACCCCCACCATGGAGTTTTATCTGTCCATACTATCAAGTGGCACTGAAACTAAGAGAGGAGCTCAAGCTGCAGCAAAAATAAATACCCAGAGGAAGACAGGTAATTTTTTGTCCTAATGAATTTGAAAGCTTCATTCTTTGGAGAATTCACTTTTTCCCTATTATGCCAATGAGGCTACCATGGACTAATTTTAACTGAATTTAGCAATACCCCCTAGAACATTAATGCTAGTAGAACTTTGTCAAGGAGTAGTAAAATTCCATGCCATTTGCTCCCTTCTTTTAATTAACATAGGTAATGGATCTGTAGTCAGTTTCACTTCTTCTGAAACTATAACTGATAAATATTAAATATCAACCCTACCAGAACCCAGATTTGCCTTCCCTCTCCCAAAAATGTTTATCTGTTCAAAGAATTACATGATAGCAATTCTTCGATTTAGTACTCACAAAACTAGTAAGGACTTAATTATAACATTAAACTCTTAAGTAGACATGAAATCGCAATAATATAAACAGATCCCATATTTATTAGATAAGCCAAAATCGAATTTAAAAGCTGAAATGTCACAGATTACAGGTGCCTGCCTGGCATTTGCACTGTGCCCTCATTTGCTTTCAACAGAAATAATGTACCATCATGTTCCTTCTTTTCCCGTAGATCCTCCTCCACACTCCACTGCCCCTGACACATATAGATTTGGGGTGCTTGATCTCTGTCGTCCTTTGTGGTACTCGAAATGAAGATTACTCATTTGTCCTCTGGGCCCATTGTCCTAGTGAGCTCAGAAATGGCTTCAAGATATTTAATGCAAAGCTGATGTGTGCCAGCTTTACTTTTGGATGTAGGTTTGGAATATACTGAGAGTTCTGACCCCTTCATAAGTGTGAAATGTTTAGTGTGAGGAACTTTCATCTCTATGGTAGGTAAGGTAGTGATAGAGGCAGCAGACAGCCAAATCCCCTAGGATTAGGGAAGGGTACCCGGAGAATCTCCAACCTGCCCCACAAGTGTTTACACCAGATGTTTTGTGCAGAAAAGGGAACCTGCCCAGGGGGTTTGCCTAGGCATGCCCACAGTGGACTGGAGGCCCACATGCACTGGGGGAATGGGGTGGAGCCACCAGGAATTTGCGCCTTATGCAGGGGAGGAGCCTGGCCTCTTCAACTCCTGCATGGTGGCTCTGGTAATCAGTTTGTGAGGCGGAAACCTGCTTACAGGGACCCTCTGTTTGCTGAGAGCATTCCTTTTGCTTAATACATTCTGTGCTCTGATTCCTCAAGGATCTAGAACCAGAAATACCATTTGACCCAGCAATCACATTACTGGGCATATTCTCAAAGGATTATAAATCATTCTACTATAAAGACACATGCACACGTATGTTTACTGCAGCACTATTTACAATAGCAAAGACTTGGAGCCAGCCCAAATGCCTATCAATGATAGACTGAATAAAGAAAATGTGGCACATATACACCATGGAATACTATGCAGCCATAAAAAAGAATGAGATCATGTCCTTTGCAGGGACATGGATGAAGCTGGAAGCCATCATTCTCAGCAAACTAACAGGATCAGAAAACCAAACACCACATGTTCTCACTTATAAGTGGGAGCTGAACAATGAGAACACATGGAAACCAAGGAGGAGAACAACACACACCAGGGCCTGTTGGAGGGTGGGGGGCAAGGGAAAAGAGAGCATTAGGACAAATACCTAATGCATGCGAGGCTTAAAACCTAGATGATGGGTTGATAGGTGCAGCAAACCACCATGGCACATGTACACCCATGTAACAAACCTGCACATTCGGTACATGTATCCCGGAACTTAAAATACAAAATAAGTAAAATAAATAAATTGTACCCTCCTCACCCTTCAATGTGTCTACATGCCTAATTTTTCCTGGTCATGAGACAAAAACCCAGATTTAGCTGAACTAAGGAGCAAAAATCCTGCATCAGTATGTCTAGCCTATATTGTAGTGCAATGATTCCTAAACATGTGAAGCTGGCTGCATAGGGAGCCCTGGAAAAGCTTGCTGGAAAAGAAGCTCCAAATAAACACAGGGATTCTTATTCTGCGGTTCAGTTATGGGGCTCAAGAGTCCATATTGTGAGGCCAGGCACAGTGGCTCACACCTGAAATCTCAGCGTTTTTGGAAGCCAAGGTGGGAGGACCACTTGAGACCAGGAGTTCAAGACCAGCCTGGGCAATAGTGAGACTCCGTTCCTACAACAATTTCAAAAATTAGCCAGGCATGGGGGTGCATACCTGTAGTTCCAGCTACTCATGAGACCAAGGTGGGAGGATCACTTGAGACCAGAAGGCAAAGGCTGCAGTGAGCTATGATCATGTCATTGCACTCCAGCCTGAGCAACAACAGAGCAAGACCCTGTCTCTAAAAAAAGTAATATTTTTAAAAATAAAATATCAAATATTATAATTTATTAAGATCAAATAAAGTAACACAATCCTGATTTTAGCTGGACTCCTGGCTACCCAGAATACAGACTGAATATTCCAGTCTTCCTTGAAGCAATAGGTATTCTCATAACTAAGTTCTGACCAATGAAAATGAAATGGAAGTAGAAGTATCATGTGGCTGCTTAAGACACCACCTTCGAAGCCAGCTCATACTGGCCCTTCCCCTCGCCCTACTGTTCATCACTCACCCCTTCAGGCTAGCTGAGGATGTGATGGCCAGGGCTGGGGAAGGTATGTTGAACCTTCGTTGCCACATTAGGAAGACAGAGAAGGCAAAGAAGGAACCTGTGTACTCCTTTCCCTTTAAAGGAAAAATAAATTCTACTTGCTTACACCATTCTTATTTTGTGTTTTCCATCTTGGGCTGGATCAAATCCTAACTAAAGACCTAAGTTTTTATACCAATAATTTCTATCAAGACGTTAGAAAATGTTTTCTTATTGAATTTTCTTGCTCTCCAAAAAGAAAACTTAATTTTTTCTTGCTTCTGCAGATGTACAAATTATTCAAGATGGCAACACATAACAATTTGATCAGCAAAGTCTATGAATAAATTTTTTATCAGTTCTCTAATGTTAGTAGGTTGGAGAAAAGCAAGAACAGAGAGTGATCTCCTTTCCCTTACTTTCCCCATTTATTTCCTCTTGTAACTCAAAATTGATGGTATCAAGTTTTAAGGGTCTGTTATATTATTTCGTGCCATGGTTATCTTTCCCCTCTCCCTTAATCCTAAAAGATACTGATAAGACATGAGTTTCAGAGAATCCACATAGAATCTGTACATAAAGATACATGGTAGGATCAAAGAAAAGCTATTCCAGGAGTCAGAAATCCTGCATGTTTATCCCAGCACTATTGCAGATAACTTAGATGGCCTTGTTATGACAGTCATGTACCTCTTAGAGCCCAGTTTCCTTAGCTGCAAACTAAAGGATTAAATTAGATCTTCAGGTGCCCTCCTAACTCTACTATTCTATGGCCCTAAAACAATACCTCTTAAAATGTCTGAAAGTACTCCAAATTAATACTTGCAATACCAACCAAGCTTATTTCAATTGAGCACGTCTATTTTCAAGGATAAGATACTATTTTATACCATTGCATCCTAAGAATACTTCTCCATTGCTATAGTACTAAACTGATATTGATTATCACCAGTAAGAACAAAACTTGGGGGAAAATTAAGGACCATAAAGTCTTTGAAAGAAATTTACTGGATACTGAATGTTTTAGAACAAGTTTCAAAATCTTAAATTGATAAACAGAGAGCAACAACTTGATGAAGAAGTGCTGTTCTCTTTCAGTGTGCAAACCCTGTAAGATAAAAGTTGTTAAATACAATTTAATTCACTCTGGAGTACAGTTAAATAGATATGATGGATGGCAGGTTAACTTGATCTTTCTCATCGGTTAAATTATGATAGATGAGGGATGTTCACGCTGAATTTCCAGGCAGAGTCTGTGTTTGAACTCCCTGTCTTTATCAAGAGCTTCCAATCAACAACTGTTCTAAATCCATCTCCATCAGATCAATGTGACACTCTGCAATTATGATAAAGGGGAAGGCCAGAAACCTTACAGAATAAGTCCCTCGGTATTGTGTGTGATGTGAAGTGCAATCAACATGTCAGGGAAACAAAACTGTCTCAACAAATCTGCAGTATTTTGGACTTCGAAGTGAGCTTTTTAATCACCCCTCTCCTCAGTGAAGGAAAAATGTTTCTGGATCCATAATTACTTGCCTTTAGGGAAAGAATTTACTATGAGGCACCGGTATAGAAATTTCATACTTCATGTTTCTGAGCAATACAATCACAGATAAATGACTTTTAATTACCTATTCTAAATTCGAATGAAGAGTGATACAGAACAGCTACACTGTGGATAATCCAAGAATAATCATTTGGCCTTTAGGTAACAATACAGGTGTTTGTTGAGTGCTGAGTGTATTCAGTGCATTTATGTTTCTAATTATGTGTGCTTTAAGGTAATATGGACACTTCTCTGTTGCCTCATGAAAACACTAATTCATAACTTGAGGAGGAACCACAGGAACTCTAAAAGTAAAGGAAGACATCCTTAGGGGTAACATAGAAATGACTGGCCATTAAATATTCAAACAGTGTCAGACAACAATTTATGCACCAAATTTCTAAATAAATAAGCATCCAGTACGTAACAGAGAAAAAGTGAACATGACATAGCTCATTTTCAGCATCAATCATCCTATGGTGACACCCTCTAAAGAATCTAGAATTAAAGATTTGTTAATGTTATCATGCATTTTAGTATGTTTAGAGGCCACTTTCATTTACAAGGGTCCATTTTGGCCCTGGTAAAACTGGTTTTATTACTTAAGTGCCAAATGTTAATCATTACAGAACCCAAGGACAGTGTTACAGTGAGGCTCTAGGTGTAACAGATTCAGAGCCAAGGCAGATTTTTTTTCCATAAATATTTGACACTTGAAAGGTATTTCATATAAGCCTGAAAGTACATGTAGAGTATATTATTCAATCATGAATACACTAGAGACAACTTCAACAACACGGAATGTATAAAAGCTTTAATTCATTATTTTATCATTAAGATAAAAATGAGACTAAGATTTAAATTTATGTTGGCTTTAGATGGTTCTATATGATTAGTTTTTTTAATCCTTCAAGTTAAAAGTATCCTAAAAAATAGAAGTAACTGAGGATAATAACTGAAGTAATAAATTCAACTGTGTGCTTTGAAATGATAAGGACAAAATACCTACCAGTGGCTCCAGAACTGACAATATGGCAAGTAAAACTAAGAGCCCCAAGGCCATTTTTAATTGCTTTACTTAAATGAATGTTACCATTTCCATTTGACATCAACTCTACCTTGACTATATTCTTCTAAGTCTTTTGTACTGTTTTTTTTTCAGCCTTACTATAAAATAAATGCTATTTTAAATACAATGGAAGTTCTGTCTGTAGCAGAAAATTAAAAGAGCCAGGAAGAGATAATATAACACTCAAAGACCAGCCTAAGGCATGATTGTATAATCTATCTTGAGAAGATTGTCTATTTCACTACCCAGAGGGGGTTCCACAAGCCCTGAATCAGGGTCACACAACACCTGTGCCAAATCCTTGGGGAAAATAAAGTTAAGCCATAAGTGAGGACATTTATTACCTTGATGTACAACAAAGGCCAAGCCATTCCATTCAGGAACACCTCCCATAAAAAGTTGGAGGGGGCCAGTGTGGGCTCACATCTATAATCCCAGCATTTTGAGAGGCTGAGGCAGGAGGACATTTGAGCCCACGAGTTTGAGACCAGCCTGGGTAACAAAGCTAGATCCTGTCTCTACAAAAAATTTAAAAATTAGCCCAGTGTGGTGGTGCACAACTGTGGACCCAGCTACTCAGGAGGCTGAGGCAGGAGGATTGCTTGAGGCCAGGAATTCAAGACTGCAGTGGGCCTGTACTCTAGCCTTGACAATAGAGAGAAACTGCATCTCAAAAAAAAAAAGGTTGGAGGAAAATTAATTTTCAAAAAAAAGTAATAGCTAGATTCTTGATGATCCTTCATTTTAATTATAAAACTACATTTACATTGAAGTAGAGTTTACAAATAGTCTAGGACACAGATTAATTATTTCTGTTCCTATCAATTATAATAGAGAAATGCTGTTGATAGAGGCAGGAGGCAGACAAATGCCTAGGCAGATAGGGAAGGGTCCCTGGTGAAACCTCACCTTCAAGCCTAAAACAGCCTGAAGGCTGAAGACCGGACTGCTGGTCTCAGATGAAACCCAAGACCCAAAGGGAGAACATCTGCCCCAGTTTGCCTGCCCTTTCCTAATTGATTCTTTCTGAATAATGCCTTTTAACCAATGGAATGTTGTCTTTTCCAATACCACCTATGGCTTGCCTGGGCATGCCCACATGTGCCCTGAGGGAACTGGGCGGAGCCACCAGGAATTTGCGCCTTATGCAGGGGAGGAGCGTAGCCTCTTCAGCTCCTGTATGGTTGCCCTGGTATTCAATTTGTGAGGTGGAAACCTTCTTGCAGGACCCTTTTCTTTGCTGAGAGCTTTCCTTTAGAGGTTAATAAATTCCACCCTCCTCACCCTTCAATGTGTCCATGTGCTTAATTCTTCCTGGTCATGAGATAAGAACCCAGATTTAGCTGAACTAAGGAGTCAAAATCCCGCATCACTGCTATTTTGGATTTTAAATCATTATACAAAACCAGAATTAAATATACTGAAATACTGTTAAGTATGAATCAGAAGTCACATTATTAAATAACAAATATCTGAACCTTACTTATAATTTCCTATTACAGCACAAAAATAAGTAAAACTTGAAGAACTTGGGGAAGCCTTCAAAGAATAGGCCAGAGACCAGAGACAAGAAGATTTGGGTCCCAATCCCAAATTTGTAATTCATACTTACTGATTCTGTGACCTTGAGCAAATTACCTTAAACTGTGATGCCCTTGATTTTAGTGCCTGTAACAGAAATGATTATAAAACCACAGTTCTATTTTGGGGATTACATGAGATAACATTTGTAAAGCACCTGGCCTAGTGCCTGGCACACAGGAGATGATCCCAAGTAATAGATGTTTTTCAAACACTTAACATAATTCTTTGGGATTAAATTTCTCACATTTGGACTTGCTGCAAAATTGCACACGTTTAATACAGCACACAGGAAAACCTATTTATCCATTCTCAAGTTATTCCAGAAATAAAAGCCAAACACATATTCACTTTCCCACATCCAAATTTGGGAGAAATGATAATTTGGCTGTTTATTTCAACTTTTATGTCTGCAAAACAGCTTTCCAACATAAATCCAAATTTGACATGCCATTGGCTTGCCACAAAAAAATCAGTTACTTGGCTGTCTCTCAAAAGATTTTACTAAATACAGCTGTGAAACTTAATGACAAAAAAAAGTGGGAATGCACAACTAAGCAAAAATTTATCTGAGTATATACACTTAAAATCATTAATGATTAGTACTACAGACATATTTTCCTTGTAAGCCAAAATAATTCAATGAAGAAATAAAGCAGCCTTTCAAGGTTAAAGGCATCTGCTTGATGAGAAAATAAACTGAAAATATAATGCATCTGTACACAAAAAACTGACCTTTTCTCCTAAGGATCTTGGCAGAGGTGATCCTTAGATCACAAAATTAGAGGTGAAAGAAGCTGGTCTCATGGGTTACTCAGTCGTGGACCCTCCATTCAAGAGCCCCTTCTTACAATATCCCTGTTAGTCACCCAGCCTCTACTTAAATAATGTTGGTGACAGGGAAGTCATTACTTTTCAAGTCACCCATTCCATTATTTCACAGCTCTAATTGACAGGAAGAACTTCATTAAAAATAAAACCACCAAGAAACTTCAAAGAACAACAAAACTATCGAAGTTTATCTTACCACTGAATTATATAAAATTAGTTAACTAAAAAGCCCAGGTCTTTTTCTATGAACTGCTGTCAAGGCTGATATCCTCTATTTTTCACTTACGCACTTTCTCTGACTTTGATCTATTATTCCATGGAATATAACAATAGTTCACTGATTTGCAAAATAATAACAGAGTTGCATTAAAAAGTCATGAAATCTTAAGTTGAATAAATAGAAAAGCAGTATCAAGTTCAAAGGAACTGATACCCTCAATGTACCCAAAATAGGGAAGTCTCATTAGAGTCCAATTTGGAACACCATTCTGCAATAAGGCACAATGGTACATCAACAGACTTCCAAAGAATGGTCATTCTCACTCTTGAGAGATTGAGAGACGGCAAAATATGAGACTCAACTGAGGAACTAAGCATATTTAGTTTGGTTAGTAGTTGAGAAGGGAGGTAAAGATACATCACTCATTTATTCATAAACCTCTACTGAAGACCTTCTGGGTACCAGAAGTGTGCAAGTAAAAGATTAGTAATCCTTCTATGAGAGCTTAAAAAATTAAATATAAAATGATATTATTAACAACGCACAGGATAGGAGAATGTATTTGTAAATCATATTATCTGATAAGCGACTTTTAACCAGAATCTATAAAGAAATCTTAAAACTCAACAAGAAATGACCCAATTAAAAATGAGCAAAGGACCTGAAAAGATCTGAAAACGTTTTTGAAAGAAGATATGTAAATGACCACCATGAACAAAAAAAGATGCTCATCATTAGTCGTTAGAGAAATGTAACTCAAATCCACAAGTACCACAGAAGCAGATTATTTCCCTGACCCCTTCACAGGCGGGAAATGGAGTGCACTCGTGCTGGTGCTGGCTGGGGCGAATTCTACTCACTGACTGCTCCAACCCTCACAGGACAGGGAGTGCATGTGAACAGGTGCAGGAGCTGGGGCGAGAGCTTTTGGGGAGGAGCAAGAGCGAACTCTGTACCGGCCCTGCAGCAGGGTTTAGGGTACAGTGCCCGTGATCCGAAGCCCCAGAGGAAGTGCAACAGTGCCCTTTTAGCTTTGCTGTCTGTGGATGGCTTAAGTGTTAACAGCTCAGTGGACGGTCAGTGTGACAACCGTTTGCACCCACACTTGTGGCACCCAAGTTCTTCTCTGGCGTCCAAAAGGAATGAGGTCACACGAACGAACTGAAGACGGTAAATGCGAGGGATTTTATTCCTGGTGAAAGTGGCTCTCAGCGCGAACGGGAGATGAAAAAGGGACAGGGCAGGAAGGTAATGTTCCCTTGGAATCCAGCCGTCCTGGCCAGAATCCTCTCCAAAGCAACATCATCAAACTGTCCCTCCGAGGTTAAGCTGCTTTTTCCGATATCCAACCATAGTCTCCGATGTCCAGCTGCTTCTCCCCTCTGCTGGCAGAGCTCTGGGGTTTTTATAGGCACAGGATGGGGGTTGGGGGCAGGGCCATGGGTGGTTTTGGAAAAGGCAACATTGGAGCAGAAAACAGGAGCGTAAGTTCTCACTTTGGGCTGCAGTTCCAGGCTCTTTGGCTTGAGGATAGGGACTTCACCAGGGACCCGTCCTTTTCTGCCCAGAATTTCCCTGCCTCCTGTCCCTATCACCACCTCATACCCATTGGGGTGGCTAGAACAAAAAATATGGACAATAACAAGCACTGGCAAAAATATGGAGAACTGGGAATGCTCATCTGTTAAGTCAGTGAACTGTACAATGTGTGGATTATATCTCAAAAAAGTTGCCTTACAAAAGGACCCCCCAAAAATGATACTCTGTACAATTTCAGTAGGGAGACCCAAACATCAACGCTTAGAAGAATGAGAAAATGAGATTTAGGGACAGGATAAATATGACAGTCCATCATTTAGATGTCCATCATTTAGATGTGGTGAATAACCAGAATGAACTGTGTCACTACTGAAGACCCTTTGTCTCTGCCAGTTCAGGAGGAAGTTGAATAAGTTTCTGAACTAGCTGCCATAGATGGAATGCAAATAAACCATTTGCATCTGTTGAGTCCTAGGGTCAAATACAATTAGAAAATACTACCCGTCTATGTAACTGGTATATGTATAAAGACAAAAAGCCTGAACATTGTAATACAACACTTATTTTTCAATAAAGGGAACAGCACTACTGTAAGAGTAATTAGTTTAAAACTAAAATTATGAGTCAGAGTCCCACTGCCCTACACATTTTAAAGTTTATTTTGAATATATGAATATATGAGGAACAGCCACCAAATCTTTAATACTACTTTCTTAATCTCTGCTAATCGCTCTGCTACAGCCTTTCTGCTAAATGTATTCCAGTGTATGTCCTCTGACCACTGGGAATTGTATCCATCTTATGTACCCATATTGGGGTTAAAACAATAATAACAGGTTCACAGCTAGATTCTGAAAAAATCTTTTCAGGCAAGGTCAAGTAATCGATCTTACAGAAAACCAATGTTGTAGGGATAATGCCGGGTACCAGCAACCTACAGGTGTGCTAATGGTTTAAATGAATCCACCTTCTTTTTGAGAAAGTTACTACTTGTCAAGAGCCAGATTTTCTTGTAGGGTTCGTCTAGGTTAAATCAGGTTTTACTAGGTCCATGTTGCTGTAAATTTTTTATTTTTAAATGAGAAGTGAGGAAAAAATGGTTAAAGTCACACTTTTTCAACAACAGAAACGATCATGATTGTCTTTGTGTAACAGATGAAAAAGAAAACATATAAGAAGAAAGAAGCTTTATAAATATCACATCAGTGTATACAAGAATTTTGAGAAAAAATTAGAAAAGTGTTACTACTTTCCATTCAACAAATGTACTAAGTGACAACTATATGCAAGACACGACACCTGACCCTTGAGAATCACACTTTTTCTCCTCCAGGAGTTTACACCTCACATTAAAAAAAAAAAGGAAATTACTAGAGAGTACATAGAAGATATGTGAGTTAAGTTTCCAGAAATGGTAAATCATTAGGAATTCAGAGCAGGTCACTTTTAGAGGGTGTTGGGAGCAGGGCCTGGAGGCACAGAACACTAATTTCAATTTCAATCACTGAAAGACATTTGTAAGGAAGCTTCAGAAGCAGAACTTGTAACAAGGAAAAGAGTGCAAGTTGCTTATTAGGGAAATGCAGGGAGTATAGGAAGGCGAGGAGGTAACACAGGAGGAAAAGGCAGACAAAAAGGGTGCTCTCCTAGCCCGCGCCCCTAGGGGACAGGGTCTCAGAATCCCGAAGGGAAACGCTGGAAGTGGCACAAGGAACATGCCTCAAAATCATGCCTCCTGAGGAATAACAGCAACAGGAGAGCCACTGGTTGAGAGCTTCTCCCAGAGAATGTGAATTCCAGCCTACGAGCTGGTGGGCAGAGGAAACTTACACGGTTCTAGCATGAAAATTCACCCTGGAACATGGAAAGATGCAGAGCACAGAGGGCAGGGGTGGGCACTGACAGTCAGTGGAGGTCTCATTCTTAGACACTGCCAAATCTCTCTCCATGGAGTGGGACCCTCAGGCACTCACACCAGCCAGGTACTTAAGGGCTCTTTTTGCCTTTGTCTTTACCAAGAGAATTCATCAAGATTTTAAATGTTTTCTGATCTATTAGGTTAATGGTATCTACTGACTCCATGTTAGAAAAAGCTTGCTTGCTTGAATGTAATTATTATTTTGCATGAGTTTGTAGATTATTCATCTAATACAGCCTCAGGAAAACAGGATGTTCAAGAAAGATAAAAGAAAATACCAGCAGCTCTGGGAATGGGCTGACCAGCCTGATAAGAATAGCCTGTAGGAGGCCACAAGACTTTCACCAAGAAAAAGCAATGATTAACAGCCACCTGATACTATGCATGTTCACAAGAATGCTTTGATCATCATTTCCCCTATTTCCCTTAAAAACTCCTGATCTAGATTCACAACTTACAAAGGCGGTCTTCAAATGCTAGTTCACTGACTTCCTGGAGTTGCTGGCTTCTTGGAAAAAAAAAACTAACTTTCCATTCACCAAAACTTGTCTCTTGAGTTTTTGGTTTTCAAGTGGCTCAGACCTGAGTTTAGTTACATAGTGCCATTCTAATTTGCATTTCTCCTATTATAAGTGAACTTGAACACCTTCTCATAGGTCTAAAAGCCATCTGCGTACCGATTTACATGAACTCTCTGTCTCTGTTTTATCCCTTTGTCTCTTAAGTTTCTCCTGTGTTCTGTGATTTTTAAGAATCCTTTAATATTAGGTAGATTATCCCTTTATATATGATGGGTTGTAAACATTTATTCCCAGTTTATGATTTGTCTTTTGGTTTTGCTTATGGTAGTTTTCTTCATGCAACTTTTTCTTTAAAGTTTTTATGTTGCCACTGGCAAACCTGTCAATCTTTTCTTTTATTTCATCTTGGTTTTGAGTTACAGAAAGGCTTTCTTTATATCCAATCTATAAGTGAATTTACCCACATTTTATTTTAGTATTTATTAGTATTTATCTGGCTTCACTTTTTTTCTTGATTTTTCTTTTCTTTTTTTCTACAATTAGATGTCTGACCCATCTGGAGTTTATGATGGTGTACGGTGTACAGTATGTGTCCTACTTCATATTTACCAAATGATTATCTAGGTGTTCCAACACAACTTATTAAAAGTCTATCTTTTCAAATAAAAAGAAATGGGCCATCAAGCCACAAAAAACACAGAGGAACCTTAAATGCTTATTGCTCAGTGAAAGAAGCCAATCTGAAAAGACTATACACTGTATGATTCCAACATTATGACATTCTGGAAAAGCCAAAACTATGGAGACAGAAAGCAGATTAGTGGTTGCCAGGGATTAGTGGGACAAAAGGGTGAATAAGCAGAGCACAGAAGATTTTTAGAGCAGTAAAACTTGTTTTATGTATGATACTGTAATGCTAGACACATGCCCTTACATACTTGTCAAACCCCATAGCATATACAATACAAACAGTGAATCCTAATGTAAACTATGGACCTTCATTAACAGTAATCTCTCAATATTGCCTATGCAATTACAACAAATACACTACACAAATTCAAGATTTTAAGAACAAAGGAAAACTGGTGGGGAGAAGGAATATATAGGAACTCTATACATTTCATTCAATTATTTCTGTAAACTTGAAACTTCTTAAAAAATAAAATCAAACTAAAACAATGTAGTACTGGCATAAACACAGACAGAGTAATGAAACAGAATAGAGAGCCCAGAAGTAAACCCTGGCATATATGATTGAGCAATTTCTGACAAGTGTGTCAAAAACATTCAGTGGTAAAAGAACAGTCTTTTCAACAAACGGTACTGAATAAACTGGATATCCACGTGCAAAAATAATGAATTTTCACTCTTGCCTTATATCATAATCAAAAATTAACTCAAAATGTATCAAAGACCCAAATGAAAGAGGTGAAACTGTATCACTCATCATGACATTGGATTTGGCATTGATTTCTTGGCTATGACACTAAAATCACTGGTAACAACAATAAAAATAGATAAAATGGATTACATCAAAATATAAAACTTCTTTGTATCAAAGGTCACAATCAACAAAGTGAAAAGGCAACCCATAGAATGAGAGAAAATACTTACAAATCATGTATCTAATAAAGAGTTAATACACAGAACATATGAAGAAGTCCTAAAAATCAACAAAAACAAAAAATCCAATTATAAAATAGCCAAAGGCCTTGAATAGACATTCCTCCAAAGAAGGTATACAAATGGCCAAAAAGAATATAAAAAGATGCCAAACATCATTAATCATTAGGGAAACGCAAATCAAAACCCAGTCAGATATCACCTCATGCCCACTGGAATAGCTAATATCAAAAAAAAAAGAAAAGAAAATAATAAGTGTTGATGATGATGTGGAGAAACCGGAACCCTTTCACACTATTGGTGAGAATGTAAAATACTATAGTCTCTGTGGTAAAGAGTATGGAAGTCCCTCAAAAAGTTTAAAACAGAACTACCCTACGATCCTGCATTCCATTTGAGTATATATCAAAAAGAATTCAAAGCATAGTCCTGAGAAATCTGTATACCCATGTTCATTGCAGAATCATTCATCACAGCCAAAAAGTAGAAGCAACCCAAGAGTCTACTGATAAATAAATGGACAGACAAAATGTGGTACATACACATACAATGGAACATTATTCATCCTTACAAAGGAAGGAAATTCTGACATGCCACATGCATGAACCTTAAGGACATTACCCTAAGTGAAATAAGCCAGTCACAAAAAGATAAATATTGTATAATTCTCCTTATATGGGATACCTAGAGTAGTCAAAATGAGAGGCACAAAGTAGAATGATAGTTTCCCATGGCTGGGGGATGGGGAGGTGCTGTGAGTTAGTTAATGGGTACAGAATCAGGTTAGCAAGGTGAAAAGAGTTCTGGAGAATGGTTGCACAACAATATGACAAAACACTAGTGAACTGTATACCTTAAAAAATAGTTCAGATGGCAAATTTTATGTAGTATGGATTTTACCACAATCAAACATAGTCTATTAATTTTTTTAAGTCTATCATTTCCCACTGATTTGAGAAGCCGCTTTTATTACAGTGAATTTCCATGTGTTCTTGGGTCTATGTCCTGGTTTTTTTTCTCTGATGACCAATTCGTATGCCAGCACCCACTATTTCATTACAGAGGCTCTAGAGTGTGGATATTGGAAAAAGCAAATTCCCCATTACACTTCTACTGTCAGGTCTTCCTATTTTTGTACGTTTATTTTATATGTGGATATTAGAATCAAATCATCAAGCTCAAAGTAAAACTTTGTCACTTTTATTAGTATTGAATTAAATTTATTAATTTGAAGATAGCTGATATCTTTATGATGATGAGTTGTCCTATCAAAGAACAAATTATAACTATCCATTTGTTCAAGTCTACTTGTGGGCCCTCCAGGAGAAGTTTAAGGGTTTCCTTAATTTTTTAAGAGACGGGGTCTTGCTATCTCACCCAGGTAGACTCAAACTCTTGCGATCAAGAGATCCTCCTACCTCAGTGTAACGAGTAGTTTGGGACTACAGATACACACCACTACACCTGGCTTTTGACTTTTGTATGTTAATTTTATATTCTGCTATCTTATTTGAATTATTTTACTGTGTTTTCTCATTGATTGTTTGGATTTTCTAGTATCATCTGTAAAGAGGTAGTTTCACCTTCTTATGTGTAATTCTTAAGCCTCTATTTTTCCTTGTTTGATTTCATTGGCTATTATCTCCAATGTAATATTAAACAGCAATGAACACAGTGGGATCCTTGCCTTGTTTGGAAACTTAATAGGAATGCCTCTCTTATTTAACCACTAAGTATTATGCTGACCTTATCTGTAGTCTAAATGTTTTATCTACACCTAATGAATTGTTTAACAATTACTATTTTATTAAGTGTGTTTTTTATTTTTATTTTTTGTATTCTAAATTTAATAGTTTTTTGGGAACAGGTGGTGTTTAGTTACATGGGTAAGTTCTTCAGTGGTGATTTCTGAGATTTTGGTGCACTTGTCACCTGAGCAGTGTACACTGTACCCAATATGTCATCTTTTATCCCCCACACCCTCCCACCCATCCCTCCACGTCCCCAAAGTCCATTATATCACTCTCATGCCTTTGCATCCTGATAGCTCCTACTTACAAGTTAGAACATACAGTATTTGATTTTCCATTCCTGAGTTACTTCACTTAGAATAATGGCTGCCAAATCCAAATTGCTGCAAAGGCCATTATTTCATTCCATTTTATGGCTGAGTTGTATTCCCAGAGTATACATAGCACATTTTCTTTATCCACTCATTGGTTGATGGGCATTTATATTGGTTCTCTATTTTTACAGTCGCAAATTATGCTGCTATAAACATGCATGTGCAAGTGTCTTTTCATATAATGACTTCTTTTCCATTAGGTAAATACCCAGTAGTGGGATTGCCGGATCAAATGGTAGTTCTACTTTTAGTTCTTTAGAGAATCTCCATACTATTTTCCATAGTGGTTGTACTAGTTTACATTCCCACAAGCAGCATAAAAGAATTCCCTTTTCATCACAACCATACCAACATCTATTATTTTTTAATTTTTTAAATTATGGCCATTCTTATATCTCATTATGGTTTTAATTTGCATTTCTCTGATAAGTAGTAAGGTTGAGCATTTTTTCATATGTTTGTTCATTGTTTGTATATCTTCTTTTAAGAATCATCTATTCTTGTCCTTTGCCCAGTTTTTGATGGAATTATTTCTTTCTGGCTGATTTGTTGGAGTTCCTTGTAGATTCTGGATATTAGTCCTTTGTCAGATGCACAGTTTGCAAATATTTTCTCCCATTCTGTGGGTTGTCTGTTTACTCTGCTGATTATTTCTCTTGCTGTGCCGAAGCTTTTTAGTTTAATTAGGTCCCATTTGTTTATTTTTGTTTTTGTTGCATTTGCTTTTGAGTTGTTAGTCACAAATTCTTGGCTGAAGCCAATGTCTAGAAGAGTTTTTCTATTGTTATTTTCCAGAATGCTTATCGTTTCAGGTCTTAGATTTAAGTCTTTGATACATGTTGAGTTGATTTTTAAATAAGGTGAAAGATGAGGATCCACTTTCATTCTTCTACATGTGGCTTACTAGTTATCCCAGCACCATTTATTGAATAGGGTGTCCTTCCCCCACTTTATGTATTTATATGCTTTGTCAAAGCTCAGTTGGCTGTATTTGGCTTTATTTCTGAGTTCTCTATTATGTTTCATTGTTCTATGTGTCTATTTTTATACCAGTACCATGCCATTTTGGTAACTAGAGACTTGTAGTATAATTTGAAGCAAGGTAATGTGATGCCTCCAGATTTGTTCTTTTTGCTTAGTATTGCTTGGGCTATGCAGGCTTTTTTTTTTGGTTCCATATGAATTTAAATTTTTTTTTTCTAACTTCTGTGAAGAATGATGATGGTATTGAAGCAGGATATTTCCCTGACCCCTTCACGAGATTCTCAACAGGGGTGCCTTGTTTACTTAGCCCGCCACTCTCAACTCCTCAAGGGAGGGAGCACAAGCAAACAGGTGCGGGAACTGGAGTCAACAAGCACTGGAAAGGGCTAGCCACTTCAGTGACAGCGGGATCAAACTCCACTCACTCAAGACTTGCTGTGTTCCACTTCTTGCAGGAGGGAGCACACAGGTGAGTGGGTGCTGGAACCAGCTAGACGCTTTAGCACAGGCAGGGGCAAACTCCATGAAGCCCCACAGCAGCATCCAGACAGGATTGCCTGCAACTCCTGAAGCCCCAGAGGCTTCAGTGCTCTTTTAACGCTGCTGTCCACAGATGGCTTAAGTGTTAACAGCTCAGTGGGCCCTTTGCCTTTTCGCGTGAGGCAGCTGCCCTCTGCCAGTGAAGGCAATGAACTAGTGTGACAGCCTTTTGTATCTACACTAATGGATCCTGAGCTTTTGTCCAGTGTCCAAGAAAAATGAGATCACATGAATGAACTGAAGCATGGTAACTGTGGGGGATTTTACTGCTGATGAAAGTGGCTCTCCGCAGGAAGGGGAGACAAAAAGGGGATGGGGCAGGTAGGTAATCTTTCCCTGAAGTCCAGCCGTCTCTGATCTGATTCTTCTTCGAAGTTACACCATCAAGCTGTCCCTCTGAAGTCAAGCTGCTTCTCTCCAACATCCAGCCGTAGTCCCATCTACCAGCTGAGTCTGGGGTTTTTACGGGCAGAGGATGGGGTGGGGTGGGGCCATGGGTGTTTTAGGAAAAGGCAACATTCAAGCAGGAAAATAGGGATGTAAGTCCTCACAGTTTCAGGCTTTTCAATTTGAGAGTGGGGTTTCACCAGAAACCCCATCCCTTTTCTGCCTAGAATTTCTTTGCTCTCATCCCTATCCAGTCTATCACTGATGGGCATTTGGGTTGGTTCCAAGTCTTTGCTATTGTGAACAGTGCTGCAATAAACATATGTGTGCATGTGTCTTTATAGTAGAATGATTTATAATCCTTTGGGTATATACCCAGTAATGGGATTGCTGGGTCAAATGGTTTTCTAGTTTCTAGGAACTGCCACACTGTCTTCCACAATGGTTGAACTAATTTACACTCCACCAACAGTGTAAAAGCATTCCTATTTCTCCACATTCTCTCCAGCATCTGTTATTTCCTGACTTTTTAATGATTGCCATTCTAACTGGTATGAGATGGTATCACATTGTGGTTTTGATTTGCATTTCTCTAATGACCACTGATGATGAGCTTTTTTCATGTTTATTGGTTGCATCAATATCTTCTATTGAGAAGTGTCTGTTCAAATCTTTTTCCCACTTTTTGATGGGGCTGTTTTGTTCTTATAAATTTGTTTAAGTACTTTGTAGATTCTAGATATTAGCCCTTTGTCAGATGGATAGATTGCAAAAATCTTCTCCCATTCTGGAGGTTGCATGTTCACTCTGATAGTTTCTTTTGTTGTGCAGAAGCTCTTTAGTTTAATTAGATCCCATTTGTCAATGTTGGCTTTTGTTGCCATTGCTTTTGGTGTTTTACTCATGAAGTCTCTGCCCATGACTCTGTCCTGAATGGTACTGCCTAGGTTTTCCTCTAGGGTTTTTATGGTTTTAGGTCTTAGGTTTAAGTCTTTAATCCATCTTGAGTTAATTTTTGTAAAAGGTTTTCTACATATGGCTAGCCAGTTTTCCCAACACCATTTATTAAATAGGGAATCTTTTCCCCATTGCTTCTTTTTCTTGGGTTTGTCAAAGTCCAGATGGTTGCAGAAGTGTGGAGTGATTTCTGAGGCCTCTGTTCTGTTCCATTGGTCTATATATCTGTTTTGGTACCATGCTGTTTTGGTTACTGTAGACTTGTAGTATACTTTGAAGTCAGGTAGCGTGATCCCTCCAGCTTTGTTCTTTTTGCTTAAGATTGTCTTGACTATACGGACTATTTTTGGTTCCATGTGAAATGTAAAGTAGTTTTTTCTAATTCTCTGAAGAAAGTCAATAGTAGCTTGATGGGGATAGCAGTGAATCTATAAATTACTTTGGGCAGTATGGCCATTTTCATGATATTGGTTCTTCTTCTTATCCATGAACATGGAATGTTTTTCCATTTGTTTGTCTTCTCTCATTTCCTTGAGCAGTGGTTTGTAGTTCTCCTTGAAGAGGTCCTTCACATCCCTTGTAAGTTAGAGTCTTAGGTATTTTATTTTCTTTGTAGCAATTGTGAATGTGAGTTCACTCATGGTTTGCCTCTCTGTTGGTCTATTATTGGTGTATAGAAATGCTTGTGATTTTTGCACATTGATTTTGTATCCTGAGACTTTGCTGAAGTTGCTTATCAGCTTAAGGAGATTTCGGGTTGAGATGATGGGGTTTTCTAAATACACAATCATGTCATATGCAAACAGAGACAATTTGACTTCTTCTCTTCCTATTTGAATACCCTTTATTTCTTTCTCTTGCCTGACTGCCCTGGCCAGCACTTCCAATACTATGTTGAATAGGAATGGTGAGAGAGGGCATTCTTGTCCTGTGCCAGTTTTCAAAGGGAATGCTTCCAGCTTTTGCCCATTCGGTATGATATTGGCTGTGGGTTTGTTATAAACCCACAGCTCTTATTATTTTGAGATACTTTCCATCAATACCTAGTTTATTAAGAGTTTTTAGCATGAAGGGGTATTGAATTTTGTCAAAAGCCTTTTCTGGATCTATTGACATAATCATGTGGTTTTGTCATTGGTTTTGTTTATGTAATGGATTACGTTTATTGATTCGTGTATGTTGAACCAGCCTTGCATCCCATGGATGAAGCTGACTTGATTATGGTGGTTAAGCTTTTTGATGTGTTGCTGGATTTGGTTTGTCATTATTTTATTGAGGATTTTCGCATCAATGTTCATCAGGCATACTGGCCTGAAATTTTCTTTTTTTGTTGTGTCTCTGCCAGGTTTTGGTATCAGGATGATGTTGGCCTCATAAAATGAGTTAGGGAGGATTCCCTCTTTTTCTATTGTTTGGAATAGTTTCAGAAGGAATGGTCTTTGTACCTCTCGTAGAATTCGGCTGTGAGTCCGTCTGGTCCTAGGCTTTTTTTGGTTGGTAGGCAATTAATTACTGCCTCAATTTCAGAACTTGTTATTGGTCTATTCAGGGATTTGACTTCTTCTTGGTTTAGTCTTCAGAGGGTGTGTGTGTCCAGGAATTTATCCATTTCTTCTAGATTTTCTAGTTTATTTGCATAGAGGTGTTTACAGTATTCTCTGATGGTAGTTTGTATTTCTGTGGGATCAGTGGTGATACCCCCTTTATCATTTTTATTGTGTCTATTTGATTCTTCTCTCTTTTCTGCTTTGTTAGTCTGGCTAGTGGTCTATGTATTTTGTTGATCTGTCCAAAAAACCATATCCTGGATTCATTTATTTTTTTCGAGGGTTTTTCGAGGGTTTTTTCGTGTCTCTGTCTCCTTCAGTTCTGCTCTGATCGTAGTTATTTCTTGTCTTCTGCTAGCTTTTGAATTTATTTGCTGTTGCTTCTCTAGTTCTTTTAATTGTGATGTTAGGATGCCAATTTTAGATCTTTCCTGCTTTCTCTTGTGGGCATTTAGTGCTATAAATTTCCCCCTAAACACTGCTTTAGCTGTGTCCCAGATAATCTGGTACATTGTGTCTTTGTTCTCCTGGGTTTCAATGAACTTATTTATTTCTGCCTTAATTTCATTATGTACCCAGTAGTCACTCAGGAGGAGATTGTTCAGTTTCCATGTAGTTGTGCGACTTTCAGTGAGTTTCTTAATCCTGAGTTCTAATTTGATTGCACTGTGGTCTGAGAGACTGTTATGATTTCCGTTCTTTTGCATTTGCTGAGGAGTGTTTTACTTCCAATTATGTGGTCAATTTTAGAGTAAGTGCAACGTGGTGCTGAGAAGAATGTGTATTCTGTTGATTTGAGGGGACAGTTCTGTAGATGTCTATTAGGTCCACTTGGTGCAGAGCTGAGTTCAAGTCCTGAATATCCTTGCTAATTTTCCATCTCACCAATATAATATTGACAGTGGGGTGTTAAAGTCTCCCACTATTACTATGTGGGAGTCTAAGTCTCTTTGAAGGTCTCCAAGAACTTCCTTTATGAATCTGGGTGCTCCTGTATTGGGTGCATATACATTTAGGATAGTTAGCTCTTCTTGTTGCATTGATACCTTTACCATTATGTAATGCCCTTCGTGTCTTTTGATCTTTGTTGGTTTAAAGTCTCTTTTATCAGAAACTAGGATTGCGACCCCTCCTTTTTTTTTTTTTTTTTGCTTTCCATTTGCTTGGAAAATATTCCTCTATCCCTTTATTTTGAGCCTATGCGTGTTTTTGCACATAAGATGGGTCTCCTGAATACAGCACACTGATGGGTCTTGACTCTTTATCCAATTTGTCAGCCTGTGTCTTTTAATTGGGGCATTTAACCTGTTTACATTTAAGGTTAATATTGTTATGTGTGAATTTGATCCTGTCATTATGATGCTAGCTGTGTTATTTTGCCTGTTAGTTGATGCAGTTTCTTCACAGTGTTGATGGTCTTTACAATTTGGTATGATTTGCAGTGGCTGGTGCTGGTTTTTCCTTTCCATGTTTAGTACTTCATTCAGGAGCTCTTGTAAGGCAGGTGTGGTGGTAACAAAAATCTCTCAGCATTTGCTTGTCTGTAAAGGATTTTATTTATCCTTGAATTATGAAGCTTAGTTTGGCTAGATATGAAATTCTAGGTTGAAAATTCTTTTCTTAAGAATGTTGAATATTGGCCCCCACCCTCTTCTGGATTGTAGGGTTTCTGCAGAGAGATCCACTGTTAGTCTGATGGGCTTCCCTTTGTGGGTAATGCGACCGTTCTCTCTGGCTTCCCTTAACATTTTAACCTTCATTTCAATCTTGGTGAATCTGAAAATTATGTGTCTTGGGGTTGCTCTTCTCAAGGTGTATCTTTGTGGTGTTCTCTGTATTTCCTGAATTTGAATGTTGGCCTGTCTTGCTAGGTTGGGGAATTTCTCCTGGATAATATCCTTAAATGTGTTTTCCAACTTGGTTCCATTCTCCTTGTCACTTCAGGTACACCAATCAAACATAGGTTTGGTCTTTTCACACAGTCCCATATTTCTTGGAAGCTTGGTTTGTTCCTTTTCATTCTTTTTTCTCTAATCTTCTCTTCATGCTTTATTTCATTAAGTTGATCTTCAATCTCTGATACCCGTTCTTCCGCTTGATTTGGCTATTGATACTTGTGTATGCTTCACGAAGTTCTCGTGCTGTGTTTTTCAGCTCCATCAGGTCATTTATGTTCTTCTCTAAACTGGTTATTCTACTTAGGAATTCCTCTAACCTTTTTTCAAGATTCTTAGCTTCCTTGCATTGGGTTAGAACATGATCCTTTAGTTCGCAGGAGATTGTTATTACCCACCTTTTGAAGCCTACTTCTGTGAGTTCATCAAACTCATTCTCCATCCAGTTTTGTTCCCTTGCCAGTAAGGAGTTGTGATCCTTTGAATAAGAAGAAGCATTCGGCATTCCAGTTTTTGCAATTTTTAGCCTTTTTGCTCTGGTTTCTCCCCCATCTTCATGGATTTATCTACCTTTGTTCTTTCATGTTGGTGACCTTCAGATGGGGTTTCTGAGTGGACGTCCTTTTCCTTGGTGTTGATGCTTTTCCTTTCTTTTTGTTAGTTTTCTTTCTAACAATCAGGCCCCTCTGCTGCAGGTCTGCTGGAGTTTGCTGGAGGTCTGCTCCAGACACTGTTTTGCCTGGGTACCAGCAGAGGCTACAGAACAACAAAGATAGCTGCCCGTTTCTTCCTCTGGAAGCTTTGTCCCAGAGGGGCACCTGTCAGGTGCCAGCCGGAGCTCTCCTGTATGAGGTGTCTGTTGGCCCCTGCTGGGAGGTGTCTCCCAGTCAGGAGATACAGGGGTCAGGAGGCAGTCTGACCCTTAGCGGAGCTCCCTTACACTTATGGAGGCAGTCTGACCCTTAGCGGAGCTTGAATGCTGTGCTAGGAGATTTGCTGCTCTCTTCAGTTCCATCAGGAAGGAACGTTTAAGTCTCCTAAAGCTATGCCCACAGCCACCCCTTCCCCCTGGTGCTGAGTCCCAGGGAGATGGGGGTTTTACCTATAAGCCCCTGACTGGGGCTGCTGCCTTTTTTTCAGAGATGCCCTGCCCAGAGAGGAGGAATTTAGGGAGGCAATCTGGCTACAGTGGCTTTGCAGAGCTGTGGAGGCTTCCGCCCCATTAGAACTTCCCCCAGGCTTTGTTACACACTGTGAGGGGAAAACCGCTTACTCAAACCTCAGTAATGGCAGACGCTGCTCCCCCCACCAAGTCCAGTGTCCCAGGTCAACTTCAGACTGCTCTCCTGGCAGCAAGAATTTCAAGCCAGTGGATCTTAGCTTGCTGGGCTCTGTGTGGGTGGGATCCACTGAACTAGACCACTTGGCTCCCTGGCTTCAGCCCCTTTTCCAGGGGAGTGAATGGTTCTGTCTCTCTGGCATTCCAAGCACCACTGTGGCATGAAAAAAAATTCCTGCAGCTAGCTCGGTGTCTGCCCAAATGGCTGCCCAGTTTTGTGCTTGAAACCCAGGGCTCTGGTGGTGTAGGCACCCAAGGGAATATCCTGGTCTGTGGGTTGTGAAGATGATGAGAAAAGTGTAGTATCTGGGCCAGAGTGCACCGTCCCTCACGGCACAGTCCCTCATGGCTTCCCTTGGCTAGGGGAGGGAGTTCCCCGACCCCTTGAGCTTCCTGGGTGAGGTAATGCCCCACCCTGCTTCTGCTTGCCCTCAAGGGGCTGCACCCACTGTCTAACCAGTCCCAATGAGATGAGCCAGGTACCTCAGTTGGAAATGCAAATCACCCGCCTTCTGCATTGATCTCACTGGGAGCTGCAGACTGGAGCTGTTACTATTTGGCCATCTTGAGAGATTCCCCCCACCCACAACAGTATTTTGATGAGAACTAAGTTGACTCTGTAGCTTGCTTTTGGCAGGATGGCCATTTTCACAATATTGGTTGTACCCATCCATGAGCATGGGTGTTTCCATTTGTTTGTGTCACTTATAATTTCTTCCAGCAGTGTTTTGCAGTTTTCCTTGTAGAGATATTTCATCTCCTTTGTTAAGTACAGTCCTATGTATTTTATTTTATTTTACTTTATTGGCAGCTGCTGTAAAAGGGATTGAGTTCTTGATGTTATTCTCAGCTTGATCATTGTTGCTATATAGCAGTGCCATTGATTTGTGTACACTGATTTTTGTATCCAGAAATTTTACTGAATTTGTTTATCAAATCAAGAAGTTTTTGGATGAATCTTTAGGGTTTTCTAGGTATACAATCATTTCATCAGCAAACAGCAGCAGTGTGGCTTCCTCTTTTCCAATTTGGATGCTTTTTATTTTTTTCTCTTTAACTGCTCTGGCTAGGACTTCCACTACTGTGTTGAATAGGAGTGGCGAAAGTGGGCATCCTGTCTTGTGCCAGTTCTCAGGGAGAATGCTTTCAACTTTTCCCCCATTCAATATGATGTTGGCTGTGGGTTTTACATAGATGGCTTTTATTACTTTGAGTTACATCCCTTCTATACCAGTTTTATGCAGGGTTTTATCATAAAGGGATGCCAGATTTTGTCAAATGCTTTTTCTACATCTATCAAGATGATCATATGATTTTTGTTTTTAATTCTGTTTATGTGATGTATCACATTTATTGACTTGTATATGTTAAGCCATCCCTGCATCCCTGGTATGAAACCCACTTGATCATGATGTATTATCTTTTTGATACGCTGTTGGATTTGGATAGCTGTTATTTTGTTGAGAATTTTTGCATCTGTGTTCATCAGGGATATTGGTCTGTAGGTTTCTTTTTTTGTTATGTTCTTTCCTGATTTTGGTATTAGGGTGATACTGGTTTCATAGAATGACTTAGGGAGGATTCCCTCTTTATCTTTGGAATAGTTTCAGTAGGATTGATACCAATTTTTCTTTGAATGTCTGATAGAATTCAGCTGTGAATCCACATGGTCTTAGACATTTTTTTCTTGGTAATTTTTTTATTACTGATTTACTCTCACTGCTTGTTATTGGCCTATTCAGAGTTTCTATTTCTTCCTGGTTTATTCTAGGAGGGTTGTATATTTCCAGGAATTTATCCACCTCCTCTAGATTTTCTAGTTTGTGCACATAAAGGTATTCATAGTAGCCTTGAATGATCTTTTGCATTTCTGTGATATCGGTTGTCATATTTCCTGTTTCCTTTCTAATTGAGCTTATTTGCATCTTCTTCTTTTCTTGGTTAATCTCGCTAATGATATATCAATTTTGGTTATCTTTTCAAATAACCAGCTTTTTGTTTCATTTATCTTTTGTATTTTTTTGGTTTCAATTTTATTTAGTTCTGCTCTGGTCTTTGCTGTTTCTTTCCTTCTGTTGGGTTTGGGTTTAGTTTGTTCTTGTTTCTCTAGTTCCTTGAGGTGTGACATTAGGTTATCTATTTGTGCTCTTTCAGACTTTTTGATGTAGACATTTAATGCTATGAACTTTCCTCTTAGCACCGCTTTTGCTGTATCCCAGAGGTTTTGATAAGTTGTGTCACTATTATTGTTGAATTCAAATAATTTTTTAATTTCCACCTTGAGTTCGTTATTAACCCAAAGATCATTCAGTTATTATTTAATCTCCATTTATTTGTATAGTTTTGAGGGTTCCTTTTGAAGTTAATTTCCAGTTTTATTCCACTGTGGTCTGAGAAGATACTTGATATGATTTCAATTTTCTTAAATGTATTGAGACTTGTTTTGTGGTCTATCATATGGCGTATCTTAGAGAATGTTCCACGTGCTGATGAAAAGGCTTTAAACCTACCTAGAGCCAGAATAGATTTAGGGAGTAGTGTGAAATATAAAAGTAGAAGCAGCAGCAGGAGTGTGTTTTTTAAAGTGAGGAATTGGTGTTGAACTTTTCAGCATCTATAAAAAGAATTATAATAAACATCTGAACCATAATTCCATAAATTCCATGAAGTGGGCAAACCTGAACACATTTTTCAACACTCTATAATAGTTTAGTACTATTTTTGATAAATCATTAAATAAGCAATTTTAAGCTCCTAATTATTCTATGTAAAATATTGATTATTATGCTGTTTTCTACTGTTTCTATTGTAGGTACATCATAACTGTCACAGTATTCATATTTGCTCATCTGATAAGTGGACTAAAGAAATTTAAAAAAATGAACTGTGGAGTCTAGCCTCTACCAGTATAGTTTAAGCTTTAAAGTATTTGATAAAAATTCCACTTCTGTACCAAGAAGCATGTTTTTTTTCCTCTCCCTGGAGGTCAAGAACAGCAATAGAGAGCTAATCTGAGCCTATTTTAAATAATCTATACCAGTTTCAACACTCATTATGCTCTCATTGTAAAAATGTTCAGGTGAAAAGCTCATGGAATACAACAGCAGGTTGAAGGCTTTAATTCAGTGGGAGGAGGGGACACCACAAGCCAGTAGTATAAAAAGCCTTTTTAACATAGGATGTTATTCTCTTAAAGTAGTAATCTATAGCAAATTACACAGAAAGAGCTTGATTATAGTTTTCAGTCTTTTTAGAAAAGGATAATTTAATATGAAGTTAAAAGCTGATTCATTTTTGCTAGGAGTTTACTAGATGTCAATTATACTCTTTATGAACCATCCACTGGGTTGATGTATAGTTAAACACAGACTGGAAAACGTTATTTGGTTACAATTAAGGCTCTCAATATGATATTGTAAAAGTTGGACATGGTACCAAAAATATATATACTTGAACCTCTGTTTAACTTATATTTCTAAAATCTACATATTCACTTCATTTAAAAACCTTACTGAATGCTTTCTAAAAGCCAATGCAAGAGCCTAATAAAGCAGCCAGGTAAAAATAATCAAAAACACTTTTGAGTAGCATATTCTGCAATATTCTAGTGCTAAAGTAATTCTGGATACAGAATATTAGAAACAGTCAATAGACAGAATGTCAGCTTTTGGGATCACTGTGTCTGCACACAGAAATGAAATATTGTAGTAGCAGGGACTTTGAAGATCACCCACTAATAAATTCAACCCTCTCCCAAAAATTGAGAAAAAACTGAACTCAAGGAGGCTGAGTGTTTTTCTAAGCCACATACCAAGTTACTGTTAGAGCCCGAACTAGTTTGGGGCTTCCCAATCAAGTATTAATCCCACTCTATCTGCTTCTCTCCCTAAACTCCAGTTAACACAAAGAATATGAACATATCTTATGAAGTATGAGACAGTAGATTTTTATTTATTCATTATTTATTATTTAGAGATAGGGCCTCACTCTGTAACCCAGCCTAGAGTACAGTTGCATGATCATAGCCCACCGTAGCCTCGAATTCCTGGGCTCAAGCAATCCCCCCACCTCAACCTCCTGAGTAGCTGGAATGACAGGCATGCACCACTACACGCAGCTAATTTTATTATTATTATTATTATTTTAGAGAAGGGTTCTCACTATGTTGCACAAGTTGCTCACAAACTTCCAGCCTTAAGTGATCCCCCTGCCTCAGCCTCCCAAAGTGCTGTTATTATAAGTATGAGCCATCATGCTTCTGACCCTAAACAGAGTATTTTTAGATACCTGGCACGGTATGTCAATTTATGTTTTGTTTAAAGACCCAGAGTAAACTTCCATTAACTCATTTTGAAAAATATCCTGTAGTGATTAGTGAAACACTTTTCTCCCTTCATGATTTTGACTTCTATAATACAAAGTTAAAAGGTTAAAAGCTCAAGTAATTAATAATGCTTTATATTTTCCTATAAAGAGATTCCTAAACATTCTCTTATACATGAGGCAGGTTTTAAAAACTACCTCCATCATTATCTCTATAAGAAATCCAGACATCAAGAGTTACTAAATAACAATATTCTAAAAATGACTGCCTTAAATGTCAATGTTTGTATTTGTTTCATGTCCACACCCCAACTCACCCCTATCCCCCAATCTGGAAGTATGTTTACAAGGCTACCCTCAAAAGAAAAAATTTCTCTCCTAGGAAGGTTAAAATGTCAAAGGATTAATAATTGATACTTTCTTTCCATAGTTTTTTAAAAATCCTAACTCACAGCTAATACTCTCAAAATTCTCAATATTTATAGTATATTTAAGTGTAATCTCATAACACAGGTAGAAGCAACTTTCTTTCTTATTGGCAAGAACAAGGTATACTTTTCATTGTGTTCCGCTGGGATAGTCCATCCCTCCATACCAGAATCTTGGTTTCCAATCCCTTATAAATTATCTTCTAATGGAAACAGGCACATTTTTTTTTTTTTTTTTGAGACAAGGTCTTGTTCTGTCATCCAGGCTGGAGTGCAGTGGCACGATCACAGCTCACTGAAGCTTTGACCTCCCAGGCCCAAGCAATCCTTCTACCTTAGCCTCCCAATTAGCTGTGATTACAGATGTGCACCACCACCACTCTTGGCTAATTTTTTTTTTATTTTTTTATAGAAGTAGGGTCTCCCTATGCTGTCCAGGCTGGTGTCAAACTCTCAGGCTCAAGTGATCCTCCCATCTTGGCTCCCAAAGTTCTAAGACTACAGATGTGAACCATCATACCTGGCCTGTAACAGGCATCTCTTTTGAGCTACTGTAAAATCTCAATAAGGAATTAAAAACTGACCCCATCCAGAAAACCCTCTTTATTGCCTCTTTCTTGTCACTTCTAACACTCTCATGCCTGTAACAAATGACTTCTATATGTCATTCTCAAATGGTCTGGACCCAAAGCAATACTGGAAAAAAATATAAAAAGGCTTTTAAGAATAGAGAATCAAAAAGAACTATTTTAAAAGGTAACAAAAATCATACTCTCTCTATATATATATGTATATACACACACATATATAGAATGTTTTCTTTTATAGTATATATATTATATATAAATATATAAATTTATATATATGGTATGTTACCTTTTATATATATATATATAAATCACTATAGTGCTCTTGTATCATTTGGGTTATTAAAGAAACTGTAAGAAAAACATGAAAACTATCTAGTGGACTTGAAAACACAGAAATAACTTCATCTTAGAGAAAGCATTTGTAGTTCCAGCTATTCAAGAGGCTGAGGCAGGAGAACTACTTGAGTCCAAGAGTTTGAGGCCAGCTTGAGAAACATATCAAGACCTCATCTCAAAAGAAAAGAGAAAAAGAAAGAAAGTAAAGAAGAAAGAATGAAAGAAAGAGAGAGAAAGAAAGAAATTCATCTTAATCCTTAAAATCAACAAAAAAACTATGAACCAACACAGCAGACAGGGTTCTGTCTATCAACAATACTGTAAAGTCAATGTGTATATTCAATACTACATAATAACAATTACACTGGTTTGAGTTTCTCCAACATGAGGTTTCTTCTCTTCTTATATAACATTATAATCCAACTTTAGAAAAATAATAAAACATAGACAATGAAGAAGAATATTTTAAAACTATACAATATTAACACCTAAGTACAACCACCATTAAAACTTTGAAAAAGAAAGAAAGAGAGAGGCAGATAGGGAGATACAGAGAGAGAGACAGAAAGCTAGCTAGCTAGAAAAATAGATATTTTCAAGTATTTTAGATATAAATACTTATTTGCTATTGTAAAAGCAGGTCATGCTATTCACAATTTGTATTTATTTTTCGTTTGATATATTTATTTCATCGAACATGTTCTTTCTTATCAAATGACGTTACAAAAATTTGTTTCTAGTGACTGTACAGTAATTCTATTAAATGGATTTAACAATTTATTTCACCCATCACCCTATGTTTCACATTTACTTTATTTTCAAATTCAAGCTCTTAAACTCACTTGGTAGCTAAATGCTTAAATATTATTTCCTCAGAATATATCACATAGTGAAACTACAGGTTCAAAGGCCTCACATAATTTTAAGGCCTTTGTCACTTTTTCTCTAAAAATTGAATAATGTAAACCTCCCAGCTAAGTGTGAAGTTGTTCTATGTCCCAAGATTCTTGTCAACAAGATTGTCTACTATGTTTTTCAATCTTTCTCAGTTTCACAGATTTAAATAAGTAAACAATTATTATTTAAATTTTTATCTCTAAATTAGAATTATGTTCATTGTCTATTGATATAAAGATACCATATTTCCGTTCATGTTTTAAAATATACTCATCCTTAATCCCCAGTGACAATTCAGCTTGATACAAAGTTCTAGGTTAACACTTATTTTCTCTTTGCACTTCAAATTTCGATGTCTACTGTCATCTAATGTTAGAGAGACCACTAGCCAGACTAATAAAGAAGAGAGAAGAATCAAATAGACACAATAAAAAATGATAAAGCGAATATCACCCCAGATCCCACAGAAATACAAACTACCATCAGAGAATATTATAAACACCTCTACGCAAATAAACTAGAAAATCTAGAATAAATGGATAAATTCCTAGACACATACACCCTCCCAAGACTAAACCAGGAAAAAGTTGAATCCCTGAATAGACCAATAACAAGTTCTGAAATTGAGGCAGTAATTAATAGCCTACCAACCAAAAATAGCCCAGGACCAGAAGGATTCACAGTTGAATTCTACCAAAAGTACAAAGAGGAGCTGGTACCATTCCTTCTGAAACTATTCCAAATAAAAGAAAAAGAGGAAATCCTCCCTAACTCATTTTTTAAGGCCGGCATCATCCTGATACCAAAACCTGGCAGAGACACAGCAAAAAGGAAACTATCAGGCCAATATGCCTGATGAACATCGATGAGAAAATCCTCAATAAAATACTGACAAAGCAAATCCAGCAGCACATCAAAAACCTTATCCACCACGATAAAGTTGACTTCATCCCTAGGATGCAAGGCTGGTTCAACATACGTAAATCCATAAACGTAATCCATCACATATACAGAGCCAATGACAACAACCAAATGATTATGTCAATAGATGCAGAAAAAGCCTTTGATAAAATTCAACACCCCTTCATGCTAAAAACTCTTAATAAACTAGGTATTGATGGAAAGTATCTCAAAATAGTAACAGTTATTTATGACAAACCCACAGCCAATATCATACTGAATAGGCAAAAGCTGGAAGCATTCCCTTTGAAAACTGGCACAAGACAAGGATGCCCTCTCTCACCACTCCTATTCAACACATCATTGGAAGTTCTGGCCAGGGCAATCAGGCAAGAGAAAGAAATAAAGGGTATTCAAATAGGAACAGAGGAAGTCAAATTGTCTCTCTTTGCAAAGGACATGATTGTATATTTAGAAAACCCCATCATCTCAACCCGAAATCTCCTTAAGCTGATAAGCAACTTCAGCAAAGTCTCAGGATACAAAATCAATGTGCAAAAATCACAAGCATTTCTATACACCAATAATAGACCAACAGAGAGGCAAACCATGAGTGAACTCACATTCACAATTGCTACAAAGAGAATTAAATACCTAAGAATCCAACTTACAAGGGATGTGAAGGACCTCTTCAGGGAGAACTACAAACCACTGCTCAAGGAAATGAGAGAGGACACAAAAAATGGAAAAACATTCCATGCTCATGGATGGGAAGAATCAATATCATGAAAATGGCCATACTGCCCAAAGTAATTTACAGATTCAATGCTATCCGCATCAAGCTACCACTGACTTTCTTCACAAAATTAGAAAAAAAATACTTCAAATTTCATATGGAACCAAAAAAGAGCCAAGATGATCCTGAGCAAAAAGAACAAAGCTGGAGGCATCACACTACCTGACTTCAAACTATACTACAAGGCTACAGTAACCAAAACAGCATGGTACTGGTACCAAAACAGATATATAGACCAATGGAACAGAACAGAGGCCTCAGAAATAATACCACACAACTACAACAATCTGGTCTTTGACAAACCTGACAAAAACAGCAATGGGGAAAGGATTCCCTATTTAGTAAATGGCTACGCATATTCAGAAAACTAAAACTGGACCCCTTCCTTACACCTTATTAAAAAATTAACTCAAGGTGGATTAAAGACATAAATGTGAGGCCTAAAACCATAAAAACCCTAGAAGCAAACCTAGGCAATACCATTCAGGACATAGGCATGGCCAAAGACTTCATGACTAAAACAACAAAAGCAATGGCAACAAATGCCAAAATCGACAAATGGGATCTAATTAAACAAAAGAGCTTCTGCACAACAAAAGAAACTATCATCAGAGTGAACAGGCAACCTCCAGAATGGGAGAAAATTTTTGCAATCTATCCATCTGACAAAGGGCTAATATCCAGAATCTTAAACAAAGTACTTAAACAAATTTACAAGAAAAACACTAACAACTCCATCAAAAAGTGGGTGAAGGATATGAACAGACACTTATCAAAAGAAGACATTTATGAGGCCAACAAACATGAAAAAAACCCTCATCATCACTGGTCATTAGAGAAATGCAAATCAAAACCACAATGAGATACCATCTCACGCCAGTTAGAATGGCTATCATTAAAAAGTCAAGAAGCAACAGATGCCGGAGAGGATGTGGAGAAATAGGAATGCTTTTACACTGTTGGTGGGAGTGTAAATTAGTTCAATCATTGTGGAAGACAGTGTGGCGATTCCTCAAGGATTTAGAGGCAGAAATACCATTTGACCCAACAATCCCGTTATTGAGTATATACCCAAAGAATTATAAATCATTCTACTATAAAGACACATGCACACATATGTTTACTGTTCACAATAGCAAAGACTTGGAACCAACCCAAATGCCCATCAATGATAGACAGGATAAAGAAAATGTGGCACATATACACCATAGAACAGTATGTAGCCATAAAAAAGGATGAGTTCATGTCCTTTGCAGGGACATGGATGAAGCTGGAAACCATCATTCTCAGCAAACTAACACAAGAACAGAAAACCAAACACCACATGTTCTCATAAACGGGAGCTGAACAATGAGAACACATGGACACAGGGAGGGGGACATCACACACCAGGGCCTGTCAGGGGGTGGGGGACTAGGGGAAAATTAGGAGTAATACCTAATGTAGATGATGGGTTGATGGGTGCAGCAAACCACCATGGCACGTGTATACCTATGTAACAAACCTGCATGTTCTGCACATCTATCCTAGAACTTAAAGTATAATAATAATAATAAAAAATAGTCTGCAGGAAGTCCATCATTTTTTGATACTTACCTGCTTATTATCTTTGAAAGCTCATAATAGTCTCCTTCTCTCCTCAATATGCTTTATTATTATATATATATTTTTTGAGACAAGTCTCCCTCTGTCACCAGGCTGGAGTGCAGTGGCGCAATCTCAGCTCACTGCAACCTCCACCTCCCAGGTTCAAGCGATTCTCCTGCCTCAGCCTCTGGAGTAGCTGGGACTACACGCACGCGCCACCACGCCCAGCTACTTTTTTTTATTTTTAGTAGAGATGGGGTTTCACCACGTTGGCCAAGATGGTCTCAAACTCTTGACTTTGTGATCCATCCACCTCAGCCTCCCAAAGTGCTGGGATTACAGGTGTGAGCCACCGCATCCAGCCTTTTTTTTTTCTTTTTTTTTTTTTTGAGATACGGTCTGGCTCTGTCTCCCAGGTTGGAGTGCAGTGGTGTGATCTCAGCTCACTGCTACCTCCACCTTCTGGATTCAAGCAATTCTCCTGCCTCAGCCTCCCGAGTAGCTGGGACTACAGGCACATGCCACCATGCCCAGCTAAATTTTGTATTTTTAGTAGAAACGGGGTTTCACCATGTTGTCCAGGGTGGTCTTGAACTCTTGACCTCATGATCCGCCTGCCTAGGCCTCCCAAAGTGCTAGGATTACAGATGTGAGCCACCGCACATGGCTTTTTTTTTTCTTTTTTTCTTTTTCTTTTTTTTTTTTTTTTTTTGAGATAGGCTCTGGCTCTGTTGCCAGGCTGGAGGGCAATGGTGCGATCTCAGCTCACTGCAACCTCCGTCTCCTGGGCTCAAGCAATTCTCACACTTAGCTGGGAGTACAGGTATACACCACCATGTCCAGATAATTTTTGTATTTTTTGTAGAGATGGGTTTCACCATATTGCCTAGGCTAGTCTTGAATTCCTGAGCTAAAGCAATCCTCCTCCCTCAGCCTCCCAAAGTGCTGAGATTACAGGCATGAGCCACTGCATCCGACCTAAATTTTTACCATGAGCTCATATTCACCAGAAAGTTTCATCTTCCAGGCGCCTGGGAGGCATTCTTAAGAATAATTTTCTGGTTGCCTCTACCTCTACCCAGTGTGACTACAGACTACCTCATCAGGTTTTACATTGGTTTCTTAGCCCAGGGTTTCCCTAGAATAATTAGAGGAAAAATTCAATTCCAAATCCATGCATTGCACAGTCTAGAAGGTGCCACCTAATTTGTCTTCTTTATATCTACTGCCTAGGACTTCAGCTTCTACAGCTCATCCTTTTGCCAGCAGGCAGAGTCTGGCAATCCAATCACCCTTTCCTGGCTACTGAATGTATGTAGGGTACCCAAATCTTGCTCACACTGGGTTCTACAAGGCATAAAACCTCCCAGCACACAAAGGGTTTACTGGGTCCAGTCACCTTATCACCTAGGTGGATTCAGTCTCTCTCAGCACTGAGAGTCTTAACTTCATTCTTGGCAGCTAAAGATTTTTTCTTCCTTATTTTCAATCTCAGATACATATTTATCTCTATAAAATATTTTATCTATTATTTTCATGTTGGCATTGCAAGACAGGGAGTTCCACGTTAACTGACTCTGATTGTATATTCTAACACATACATTTTTAAGAAACAAAACTTGTGACACATACAAACTTCTAGAAGTCCTCATTATAGTTTTCCATTACAAAGGCAGCATAATAGAGTGATGTATGGCAACAGTGACCCTGTAGTGCAATGAGGGAAAGGATGCTCTTTTCAATTAATGGTGCTGGATCAATTGAATGTGGAAGAAAGGCAGCTTGACCCTACCTCATACAATTCACAAAAACCAATTCCAGATGGATTGCAAATGTAAATGTGAAAAATAAAGCAATAAAGTGGTCACAGAAAATCACAGAGTATATTGGTGACCCTGGCATAGGCTAAAAAATCTTAAACAGGCCACAGAAAATGTTAACTATTAAAAAAAAACTTGTAAGTTAGACTCTATTAAAATTAATAGCTTTTGGCCAGGTGCAGTGGCTCACACCTGTAATCCCAGCAGGCAGATCACCTGCAGTCAGGAGTTTGAGACCAGCCTGGCCAACATAGTGAAGCCCCGTCTCTACTAAAAAACACAAAAATTAGCCAGGTGTGGTGGCACGTGGCTGTAGTCCCAACTACTCAGGAGGCTGAGGCAGGAGAATCACTTGAACCTGGGAGGCAGACGTTGCAGTAAGCTGAGATCGCGCCACTCTACTTCAGCCTGCGCAACAGAGTAAGACTCCATCTCAAAAAATAAATAAATAAAAATAAATTAATAGCTTTTATTTATCAAACAACATCATTAACAGAGTGAAAATGCAACCTAGCAAGTAGAAAAATATATTTTCAATAAGTATATCTGACAAAGGACTTATTTCCAGAACATAAAGAAACTACCCTAATGAGTATTTAAAGCAGCAGTCCCCAACCTTTTCAGCATGAGGGACTGGTTTTGTGGAAGACAATTTTTCCATGGGATGAAACTGTTCCACCTCAGATCACCAGGCATTGGTTAGAGTCTCATAAGAAGTGCACAACTTAGATCCCTCATATGCGCAGTTCACAAAAGAGTTCGTGCTCCTATGAGAATCTAATGCTGCCGCTGATCTGACAGGAGGCGGAGCTCAGACAGTAATGCTCCCTGGCCTGCCACTCACGTCCTGATGTGCAGCCTGGTTCCTAACAGGCCAAGGACTGGTACTGGTCCCCAGCCCAGGGGTTGGGGACCCCTGATTTAAAGGATAGGCTATTCAATGAAAATATGCAAAAAATACTTGAATAGATCCTTCAAAGATATCCAAATGGCCAATAATATAAGAAAGGTGCTTCACTAGTCATCAGGGAATTGCTAACCAGCCCCATAATGTGACAATACCATATATCCACCAGAATGGAGAAAACGAAAATGACAGACCAAGTGTTAGTAGTATGTGCAAAAACCAAAACACTCTTACACTGTTGAGGGAGTAAAATTTTTACCATCACATTGGAAAACTGCTTGTGTTACTGAAGTTAAACAAATGCATATTCTAACACGTATGAATTCCACTTCTAGATATATACTCAGAAAATAATGATGGCACTAAGATCTTAGAAGCCTGATACAGTAACATATTTTAGACAGTTATCCCATAAAATGAAATATTTTGTACTTAATGAGGTAAGTTTCCATCATCCAAGAAAATTTTATTCATGTGATACATCTTCCTTTTATCATGATGCTGGATTGATAAAGTAATGATATAAATTGAGAGGTTTACTAAATTGAACTATGTAAAACATGGAAATTCTAAGATTAGGATGATGAGTAAATTGAGCCAAATGGTATTTCTCTGAAAAGCTATTACAGGAAAAAAACAAGTAATGGAAGCTTCACCTCCAGAGCCATTTAAGAGCAGGGTGTCTATTGCTAGATATTCAGTAGCAACTGTGGAGCCACTGTATTGGTGCAGAATTTAGAAATGGAGTATCAGTACAGGGCTAGGGAACAACAGGCCACATGTGGGGTTTGGTGGTAGTCTGCTATTATTTTAAGGGGTGAGGATGAGATTTTGTTGTAGACAACTTCAGTTCATCCAGTAAACACACTGAACCACTCATGTCTTCCACAGTGTCCCCTCTGTTCTTGCATGTTCCTCTGCCATACAACTCACGAACTATTTGTACACATTTTTTTGTTAACACATCAAACTCGACTACAACAGAACAAAATGACAGCAATGTCATTTGCCTTTCAGTTTTTACCACTTGGCAATAATTGGCACAAAGGAGAACTTAGGAGCATTTTCTGGAGAACACTTTCTTTTCCATTGTATCAAAAAGTGTCCTAGTATGATTTTTGAAGATCTATGAATTCCACCTCCATCTCCATATACAGAATGTAGACTGGCATGACATCCTCTATCTGTGCCTAAGGAAGACAACATTTACCATGCCAGGTTGGTGTAGCCTCTCTAGATTACTCTGTAAATAAGCTGAATGGCAAGATTATTAGAGCTATATTACTCATAAGGATTGAAACTCTCATAGTTTGACAAGGATCACCTCGCTGTCTTAAGACTCTCTATTCAACCATTGAGATGTCTTCTAAGGAAAAGAGTGAACAGTAGTAATTCAGTACTACTTCAAGAAATCTGACAATCACACAATAGTGTTCTTTCATCGCCCTACTGGACAAGATCCCTATTAAACTCCTCAAGCATGTGTGCCAAGTTTTCAACAAGACTGAACAGTGGGTCCTCAATTAATATCTGATATCTTGTTTGTTTGCTTGTTTGTTTATAGTCTAGAATTCATGAACATAAAAAAAGAATTCAAGAGAACTTTCCTGAAGGGGTATATTTTAATTCTAACAAGACCAAATAACCAGGTACCGAGGTATGCAGAAACCCTCCAGATGGGTGATGGGCACAATTTTGAAAATCTCCAGCAAACTGCTTCATCGAGCTAAACTAAAATCAGTTCTGGGAAGATAATGTGTTAGTAGTGATCCTTTGCTGGATTTTATTCATTTCCCTTCATACTAACACACCCTGACATTCAATAGTGATAAAATGGCACATATGGATAATGCTGTTTGGTATATGCTAACAATCTTGGCAGGTTTCCCTTTAATAAACCACTCCAGATGTTAGTTTCAGTAATTATGCCTGACATCATTCAGCTTTAGGAATGAAATACTGCTGCTACAATTTCTTGTTTGTGTTTCTATGGATCATCTGCAAACATAAAGCCCGCACAGTAAAGACACCCCCATCGACAGGCCCTGCATAAAAACGTGCATAAACAAAAACCCAGCAATAGGATGATCAGCATGAACTGGAAGCTATGAAAATACAGAATACTATGTCATTTGGTTCTGTTGTAGTCAAGTTTGATGTGTTAACAAAAAAATGTGCACAAACAGTTCATGAGTTGTATGGCAGAGGAACATGCAAGAACAGACGGGACACCGTGGAAGACATGAGTGGTTCAGTGTACCTGTTGGATGAACTGAAGTTGTCCACAACAAAATCTCATCCTCGCCCCTTGAAACAATAGCAGTCTACCACCAAACTCCACATGTGGCCTGTGTTCCCAAGTCCTGTACTGATACTCAGAATGCACATAAGTTTTCAAATAATTCTTATATGGTACATTTGCATCTCTACAGCTAATGAAGTATTTCCACATTTCTATGTATGACTATTTCAAAATATGCCAGAAAAGTGATAAATCTGATTCAAATAATTATCTGTGATATAAATACAACAGAGTATCATACATGAAAACATGAAAATACACTCTGGAAACCTGTTTCTATGAAAATTCAAATTTAGATGTCATGCACTAAGATTTAAACACATTGTTAGAATCACAGAAACACGAGATTGTTTTCATTTTCCAAAGGCCTAATTTGCAAAAAGATTTCCTATGATCTTATTAAGAAATAAAGTAAGTCAAAATAGATCTATAACTCAGTGTCAGCATAGTAAGTTGTAATGATTTGATTTAAAGAAGAAAAAACCCTGAAAAGGCATAGCTGATAGTACAAGTGAGCCATTTTCTTGACTTTAAAATGAGCCTACTTGATGAAGAATAATCAACCCAATCTTTGGGGACACTTAAACGTTCATGCTAAAATGCTGACATTAACCATTAAAAGGATTAAACTGACATCAAATGATTTCTGACACTAGAATATTGAAAGTATTAATAATGCTGTCAGTGTCATCTATGGCACCGAGAAACGAACTTTCGAAAGAATAAATTTTACAACACAGAATTTATGCAACATTTTTAGCCCATTTATCTTTAAATGATTATGAGAACAATGTCAGTATTCCAATCAGAATCCAACTGCTTTGTGGATGATACAAAGTGGAGACCACACTTTGACAGGAGGGTGGCCATCAGTTGTGGGCCATACCACTCGAACTACCTTAATATGCAGCCTGGCACTAAGTGCCACTCTTCCTGCTAACTCTGCAGAAGCCAACAGAGCAGATAATTCTATATGAAAGCCTTCTGAGGTAGATGAAAGCTAAACAAGAAACCATGTAAATAGAAAATAAACAACTCTATGTCAAAAACAGACAAGAGCATTTTTTAAAGCTCTAAAATTATAAAATGATGCACAGAAAGATTGAGCAAATTGTTGTAAACTTACTGAATAGCATGTGTGGCTGAATGCACTTAAAACTTTCAGAAATAACTGCAAGACGGTGGAACCCAACATCCCCAGCAAACCCATGTAAGCAATAAGTGGTCCATTGATCAGCATGAGATGCAATAACACAAATGATTGTGAGGCAGCCCATCTCTAGTGACTCGAAGAAACCCAAACCATACGCTGCATTGTGTTCATGTAGACAAAACCAAAAGGAGCAAAGTATTATCAAAACCAGTCTTACATCTAAAGCATACATTTTTCTGTCAGAAAGAATATAAACGACCTGGGACTCCTTTCCGGTTTGTAGGTTTGCTTGATAAGTGATTTTACTGGCCTTACGAGCCGAAGCACCACTTACAGGAGACGTTAGAAAACAGCGGCATGGGGAGTGAGGCCAAGCTGTGTTCCAACCCTGACTTTGCCACTGAGCAGTTACACAGTATCAGTCAATCACACTCTAAACCTCTGTTTCCTCATCTGCAAAATGGGGATAACAACAAGCCCTCCTTCTCATGGCGACTGTCAGGATTAAATGGAAAAGCGCTTAGGAAAGACTTAGCACAGGAGCTAAGGAAGCCTGTAGTAAGTCATCAGTAAGCCTTCAATAAAGCTTTGTTTCTGTTTCTTTCTTTTTACTTTTTTTTAACTTCAATTTTAAAAATATTGTTTTAAATATATTGATCCTGACCTCACATTCTCTAAAAGAGCTATAAATGTTTCATGAATACATTCACCCATTCTTATATCTTGGTCCTTCTATAGATATTTTATACAGCTGTGGAAAGGGGTTTCCAGCGGCACGGCGGCTCATGCCTGTAATCCCAGAACTTTGGGAGGCCGAGGTGTGTGGATCGCCTAAGGTCAGGGGTTCAAGATCAGCCTGGACAACCTGGTGAAACTCTGTCTCTACTAAAAATACAAAAATTAGCCAGGCGTGGTGGTGGGTACCTGTAATCCCAACTACTTGGGAGGCTGAGGCAGGAGAATCACTTGAATCCGGGTGGCAGAGGTTGCAGTGAGCCAAGACCGCACTACCGCAGTCCAGCCTGGGCAACAGAGCGAGACTCTGTCAAAAAAAAAAAAACAAAAGGAAGGAAGGAAGAAGGGAGTTTCCTACGTTTCCTACTATTGACTGTCTACACCTAATCAAATTCAAAGGCCGTATGTTCAAAAGCATTCTCTGTATGAGGTGGAGTCATCATTATACACCAGTAATTTCTCACAATGTTTCATGAAATGGAAAGTGACTTAGAAACATGAGACACATGGAATTCATTAAGACTAACACACTCCCCTCCTCCATTCTAGGGCTGGTGAGTCCTCAAGTTTAAGAGAAGTTGACAATACAAGGGAAACGTAACAGAAACAGAGATGTCATTAGGCCTGGAGAAAACCACACTGCCAGAATGCAGATGACCAGGCTTCTGTGATTGCTTGTGTCACACTTGATCACTTCACTGGCATGGCAGAAAGCAACATGACTCCAAGGATTTCTGTGACACCCCACGGCCTACTGAGTAGTAGTCAGGTATCAAGGCTTGCTCAGATACGGCACCACAGAATTGCTCCATTACGATTCATTCACACTACTGTTCCCATTTTTGAAAACGCCAGTCCTATCTCTTCCTTTCCCTACTCCTGTTCATAGCTGTCCCACCTTCCTTCACCCCAGTGCCCCAACCCCACCCTGTGTCTGCATCTCAGGTAACTTCCTGGCCTTCCCAAGCCCAGTGCAAATCCAGCTTCCTCCATGATGTCTTCCCAGATTTTCCTTAAGTGTATTTACTCTCTTCTTCAGTCTTTTAATAGCAGCAATCTCCCACTTTGTAGGAGAGCTCTTCATTGATATTACAGATTGCTTCTATTACACCCAACTCAGTCCCTGAACCAAGAACCTAAGTGGGACTTGTATACACTCCACACAGCATTTCACATGGTAGGTAGTCAATACATCTTTTTGGCAGAAGGAGTGAATTATCTTAAAAGTTTTCAAATATTAGGCATATGTTACTGGTTACCAATTTACCATATGTTCCTGTTTATGTCTTGTCATCGGCTTTTGCATATTTCTGGAACAGGAGGGCATTATTAAACGGTAGGAAGGTAGGTCTTTGGGATCGAATGGTCTGGTTTCCAATCCTATTCTGCCACATACTGACTGTGAGACTGTGGACAAGTTACATCAAATGAGCCCTATGTAACAGTGGATGAGAACAGCTCTTACCTTCATAAGGATGGTAAGAAGAATAAGATCCTGCATGTGGAGTGTTCATCAAGTAGTACCCCTCCAATGTCACCTGTTAATCTTTGTATAAAAACACATTCATGTAAATCAGTCTCCCTCACTTAAGAATAAAATAAGCAATGTCAAGGCAGGCTGGTCTGCAGTCCAACTCGGCCTGCTAGCCACAGTCATCATAATTGATCTTCAGAGAGTGACCATTTACAGTGTTTACATTAGTGCTACACAACACGTAAGCATTTGGTAAGATGCTCATGTGAAATTCAGTACCCCTGAAAAATTACTCCCAAAATATAAGCAAACTAATTCCAGGACATCATTTTCAGATTCTTCCATAACTTCCAAGGTTTTGTTCTTGAACTCTCTCTTTCTCATTGGCAAGTTAATTAAGGAAGGATAAATGTACCGTCTCTCACCCAAATCTCTCATGCATACATACATCACAATAATGCCATTTCCAGAGTCACTGTATTTCTCTCCAATCATCAGGTAATCCATACATTGTGGTGGACACGAGGTATGGCATGTTGCTGTTATCATTAGAAAAACAATGATTTGATTTAAACCAGTGAAAACAGAGGAAGATAGGACTTTGTGACTATAGTAGCAGTCATCCAAGGAACTCAAGAATAAGCATGGTTGGCTTCACAAATCACTGAAAAATTTCTAATTATCCAACTGTTTCACATAATCATGCAAAATAAAAATGTTGGTGGCCCCTTAATAATACCATTAAAGGAATACATTTTTTAATCCCATTAAAATGTTCTGCTATCCACACTCTAATACCCAGTTTTTTAAGAAAGGTTTCATACTGTCACCCAGGCTGGAGAGCAGTGCTGTGACTTGGCTCACTATAGCCTTAACCTCCTGGGATCTAGCCATCCTCCCACCTCAGCCACCTGAGTAGCTTGGACTATAAGCATGCGCCACCATGACCAATTGTTTTTTTGTTTTTGTTGTTTTTTGTTTTTTCTGTTTCAGAAACAGGGTCTCACTATGTTGCCCAGGCCAGTCTCGAACTCCTGGACTCAAGAGAACCTCCTGCCTCAACCTCCCAAAGTACCAAAGTGCTGGGATTACAGGTGTGAACTATGGTGCCTAGCCTCACGCTCTGACTTCTTAAAGCTATTTAATATCCTCAGGCTTGATCAAAGGTACCATCACCGATTTTAATATGCAGTTAGGACTATATGAGATACAATATCCCAGAAAGAAAAGGTACTGAAATACCGAATTTGGTTTTCAACATGCCAAAGTCAGTTTTCATACTCCACTCCTCCCACGAACATCGGTAGCTCTATTATGTACCAGGCTCTGTGAGTGTCACTTGAGATAAGAGAAAATTAAGACATGGTGTCTCCTCAAATGCCTGGCAGTCAGAATGGGGCTAGTTTAACAGAGATTTAAATCTCAAAATATAGACATATAATATGATTCAGGTTTTTATTTAAAGCACTGCTCACAAATTTCCACGCTGTTCCCATATGTTCAACATAAAACATTTTGGAATTTTTGCTTCCAATATTTCCAAACGCAAAAGCACTCTGATTTACATATATTTCCCTATAAAGAAGTTGGTTAGAATAATGCAAGATCTTAAAAATACAAAAAAGTAAAATCAAAACATTTACTGAATAATTCTCTTTTAAAAATTACTTAGTCGAGATGTGGCATCTCAGAAATACACTCACCTCCATAGTGAAAAAAAGGTAAATATTTTTCTGTGTTATAGAACTAAGCTTTTGAAATCTATTGTAATGGCATGTTTCACATTCCATTAAAATTCCAAAAAAACCCAAAGAACTCAACATACATATAATCATAATTTAATTTCTCTTTGAATCAGAAAAGAAGTATACACTTGAAGAAGGCCTGCCCTGAAGCTCGGTACTAACTCTTTATTTCTGATAACTATGTAGCTGAAGAAATGTTAGGCTTTCCCTGAAGAGCTTTATCAAGGCAATAAGAGTTAATGAACTTTAGGTAACAACCATAATTTTAAAGTACTGAACTATATCACTTGCAGACATTCTTCAATTTATATATGCCAGGAATATTTCCTGGCTTTCAGACTTGAAATTCTGAATAAACTTCTCTCTTGAAAACACTTATCAGACATATAGTTCTCTAGAACCTATTAAATGTCAACTTTCATTCACTTAAAAAATACCTAACAAATCATATTTGCCAAGAATAGGCCTGAGCACTTTTTAAGACACACTGTCCCTGTTTATAAGGTACTCTCAGCCCAGTAAGCCATTCCAACAAATAAAAGAAAGTATAAAATAATGTGATATGTATAATAATGTAAATAACATATAAAGTAGAACAATGGAAGAATACACAATGGTTAAATATGTACCTTGAGAGCTGACCTCAGAACCTAACTACAGTTTAAAACATAATTTCTTTTAAGAAAACCATTCCAAGCAACTAACAAATTACCTTACAGAAATGCAGCTTCCACTGCACACTGGTGACCACCTGTGACTAGCAAGAGGGCCATTGTGAATCTATGTGTATTTACATGTGCTCTTCTAGACAGGAATGGTAACAGAGAAGTCTAGCTTTCTGTAGCTTCGATGATATACAGATCATCTATCACAATTCAGGATTTGCTGCTGAATGAGATTGATTTCTGTAGCTGTTATTAAAAGGCCTTGATGGTGCCCATTTGGCAAATGGATCCCTCCTTTGATTTCTGATGATACTTTTTAAAAAAACAAAGTGTCCATACAGTAGTTTCTTTATACAGTATAAATGCCTAAGGCACCTGAATGTAAAAGATAATGTAAATAGAGCAATGAGTGATAAAGGATAATGATTTATCACCTTCATGTTAAGCTCTTTGTAGGAAGGCACATTATTCAGTAAAAACACTGAGGGTAAACCACCAATATGAATTAAGAATATTATTTTTAAAAAATTAAAAGATAATACTTATTACCATCTTAACGAGTGCAATAAATAAGAATAAAGGCAGTCATGTCAACAGACAAGGAAAGTCCATTAATGGAGCAATTATTACTTGTTGCTTATTTTTTCAATAGCTCATTGTTAATTTCAAGTTCCCATTCATCCTGCTCATTCAATTAATTACCTCATGGAAGAACAGTACACATGAACATTCTGGTTACTTTCAGGCCTGAGATCAAGTTGATTAAAAAATGAGCAGGAGGCCATAGGGCTTAACTGTAACCCTAGCGTAGATGTCATTGGAATTTTAAAAGCATTTGTGGAGTATTTCCTAAGTATGAGGAGATCAACATCTTTCCTTGGTGAGGAGAAAATCCAAAAGCCACCTCAAAGAGACATGGGGTGGGCCAAGGGAGGGCATTGCTACTGTGGCTCCAAGGGTCCATGCACCTGATGTGCATGAGACCTTCCCAGCCCTTTGAGTCCAATCCTGAACAGTCTGAGATGACACTGCCTAGAACTCAGGGACTTCTACAGCTGCTCCTTCTTCTTTAACTTATCTTCTCTGCATTGACACAAAGTTTTTGATTGATTGATATAAACTTTTTTCAAATCTCGTCAACCAGGATGTAGTTCTTTCTTCCATGAATCCCAGTTACCGTATATCTCATTTATGTGGCATTTATACTTGAATTACCTACATACCTATCCTATTTCCTTCCATATTATAATCAGATCCTTAAGAACAGGACATGCCATATTCCTAGCTGAGATCCTGTTTGGACTACAGGCACAAAATAAAAACTAAATGAATAACTCCTGAAATTCTTAAAGCTAGATCAGTATGCTATTTTGCATTTAGTTGCTGAAACCTCCCTCACAGTCACCAGAGCTGAGGGTTTCTTCCAGCACTAGAGAGGCAAGAAGCCACCCAGGCCACCAGGAGCACTGTCCCCTTCTAAGGGACCAGACAGCAGCTCTATCTCATAAATCTTCCCTGGCTGACAAAATCAAATACCAGGAATAAATTTATTCCTGACAAGTTGGCCACAACCAACCGTGCTGGATGTTCCAACAAAAGTCAAACGCACGGGATGAGAGATGCCAGAGGGGGAACAGGTGTCACCTTACAGCAAATCCCTGGAAAGGGTCTGGACTACTCTCTTCCCAAAGTCTTGGGCATAAAGTCTTCTTCCACAACTCTTCTCTCTCCATCACATGCTGACCTTGGAATACTCCTGAAGGCCACCATCTGGGGTTTAGTTTTACCCAACACCTAACCTGTCCTCGACCTTCGCAGGAAAAAAGGTAGAAGCCTCAGTCCTCCAACAATTGGCCAACAATACTCATAGACAAAAGCTTCAGATGTTTGAGCAGCTTTTCTGGAAGGACCATCTTGTGTATTTCCCCCACAGAATCTTTCCTTCTCCATTATTCTCTTTCCTTTCTTCTAGCAGAGGTTTCTTCTCTGAGGAATAAAGCTCCCTTAGAGAAGCCACAGGCACTATCAGGAGACAGTGTGCGGCACTAAAACAGGTTCAGAAAGACAAAGAACAAATCCTGCTCCCCATTTCCGCCACAAAAAGCCCAATGTAAGTCTTTCAAAAGTGCTACCAGGCTGGGAAGTAGCTTACACTAGCAGATACGTGAGAGTGTGACAAAATATGACACCATATGCTCAGTATGCCTCCATGAAGGCACGACTAGAGAATGTTTTTAATTTTTAAAAAAATCTTGACCAGGCACGGTGGCTCACGCCTGTAATCCAGCACTTTGGGAAGCCGAGGCGGGCGGATCACAAAGTCAAGAGATCGAGACCATCCTGGCCAACATGGTGAAACCCTGTCTCTACTAAAAATACAAAAATTAGCTGGGCGTGGTGGCACGTGCCTGTAGTCCTGGCTCTTCGGGAGGCTGAAGCAGGAGAATCACTTGAACCCGGGAGGCGGAGGTTGCAGTGAGCCGAGATTGCACCACTGCACTCCAGTCTGGTGACACAGTGAGACTCCGTCTTAAAAAAAAAAAAAATCTTATAGCTCCTTGTTTATGCTCCATGCAAACATAGAAGGTACATGTAGTAAAAAGTAATTTTAATCCATCTCCTTTACCATAAAATATGAGGTACAGTATTGCTGTCCATTAAGGAAATCATCATTCTACATGATATAAACATCTTCTGTTGCCAACACATTATAATGTTTAAATACGCATTTTAAATGGAAACTTAAATTATTCTAGTGAATAAAATTATCATCAGGAAGGTTTCCTAAAGCAACTATGGTAGCAGCAGATTTTTAAATTATCATCTAACAGGCTGCTGATATCAAATAAATTAGAGTAAATCAAAATAAGATTAAATGTGTAAATAATGTATTGCTTCAATCCCACCATAGGTAAAGTCATTACATTAAAAAATTTTTATTTAAAATTGAGAACATTCACCAAAATTATCATATTTGAATTTCCCTGGTGGTTTTATGCTATTATTTCCTTGCCAGACCACAATTAAATCTTAAATTTTATCTCATTCACAACAAAATCCTTTTTGCTGTGAATTTAGAAATCTCATATTTTAGGTATAGAATTCTGTGCTATCAAAAGTGATGACCTGCTCTTGACAAAATTACATTATCAATATTTAAAACATTTTTTGCAATCTAATAGTAAAACTGGTCAGTGTCATTCCCAAGGTAAACATTAAAATTTTACTTTAAAATGTTATTACAAGATTAGTTGAGGTTATAAACTAGAAAAAAATCATTTTGAATAAGCCAGAAGCAATAACCTTATTTTATAACAATTCTTTCTACGACAGCTTATATTTGTCTTATAAAACAGTCAAAATCTTTTTGAAACTATTACTTCTTTCAGGAGCTTTCTCTTTGATGTCATTAACTTTGGCCTCTTTTTTATCTTCAATCTTAAATTAATTCCCTGGGAAGCTTCTGGCTTGTTGGCTGGTTGGAGGGATTAAATATAAGGATTTATAAAGAAAAGCAGCTTTTGATACAATGCTATTAGAACATGATCACTTACCCATAAACTGTTAGATACAGAGGTTTTTTTCATGTTAGACACAAATGTTCATTTTAAAAGCCATTATCATGCAACAAATAGAATGAGGATTATTTTTGTAGTTTATATTCACCTTACAAATAAATAATCAGTGAACATGACTCCGGGATAACAGACAATGATTTTTGGCTCCTCTGTATTTGCTTGCAGTTTTTTTTTTTTTTTTTTTGGCAATCCGTTTTCATCATGGTATGCTAAATGGACCCTTCTTATACACTAGTCAAAGGATTTCATTGATATTATGCAAATAAGAATATGCCTGAAATATTCTAACTTAACTGGGAGGAGTGCTTTGGGGTTTCTATGATTTAAGACAGTGGTTGTGTAGTAATAAAAGACTATTGTTTAAGGCAAAAGTGTTTTTTAAATTACCACTCAATGCATTTTTTGAGTACTTTTTGAGAAAGCATTTTAAGTAACAAGAGATTCTACAGTAAACATCAGGTTTTTGCTTTAGAGTTTTCCCCCCAGCATCTATTCATTCTCTCTTTGGTTAGTAATAGCATCCCGAGTCATTTTGAGGGATTTATCCCTCCATCAGGAGCAGACCTGGGGGATCCTTGTCCCATGGACCTTTCTCCAAAGGACTCTGGGTCTTGACTGGGATGGTGCAAGGACAGAGACATGATTCTATTTCATTTTTTACAACATGCCCTGAAAAGACAGGGCAGTAGTTAGATAGTAGATCCTGCTCCCTAAAACTACCCTCTACCTCTCTCAATCTTTATTCTGAGCCCAGTTTTCTGGCCTGCCACTAGAGTCTGTGAGCTTCCTCATGTCCTTATAATAAATTCCTTTTCTGCTTTAAGTGAACTGCAGTCCAATTTTATTGCTTGCAACCAAAGCACCCTAAATGATGCAGGTGCCCTTTTGTGAGATCATCTCTATGATAAAGTAATGGATATTGACTCCATTTTAACCATCAGGTGCTCTTTCTAGAGATGAATTACAGCCTGACCTTGCCTAGTGGCTCTGAGGAGTCCTTAGGAGGTAAACTAAAAACAAACAAACAAACAAACAAAAAATAGCCTTAGGAAAACTACTTCTAATGGTTTTGCTTTTGCTGTGTAGCCCTAGGACTTGGTAACTATCAACATGGTAATGCTACATTTGCCCATTCATACAATCAACCTTCTAACTTATGACCCATAATCTCAATTATATTTGTAAAAATTCCAGTGACCCAGTTCCATAGACTCCTTCTCACAATAAAATAAGCAATGAACTAATCCATATTATGTCTTTGTCTCACCTGTAATACACATTAAGAGTCTGGATATAAATAGTTCTACAAAGCTAGAACAGTAATTGCTCCTTTTCTAATACGTTTACTATCATCTTTAAGAATCTCTCACACCCTTCGTGGCATCAAGATACAATGATCATACTTTAGTTAAAATTTCTGCCCACAAATCCCTTAATATGAAATGAAATTAGCCATCACTACTGAAATAGGATGTTCGTCAGGCCAGCAAATAACGGTACAAGCTTGGGCTTGTTCCAGCAGGGTTCAGACAGGGGCAGGGGGACTTGGAGGCATTCAGAGATGACCCTGGTGGTGGGTGGAATTTTAAAAATGCACTTACCCACCCCAGATCCCACATCCTGTAGAACTCATGACTATGATGATGTGCCACTCCTGTGATTACGTTTATAATCGTGTGCCTATCATCATAAGCATAATAATGATCATAACATGATTTTGCCATGTTGTTAGATGGTACAGTTGGCCTTAAGAGTGGGAGAGTCTCACTGAAACCCTTGTACACAGTTGTTGGGAATGTAAATTGGTTTTGCTATTATGGAAAACAGTATAGAGTTTCCTCAAAAAAATTAAAAACAGAAACATCATATGATCCAGCAATCCCACTTAGGTGTATTTATCCAAAAAAGAAATTGAAATCAGGATCCTGAAGAGCTATTAGTACTCCCAAATTTATTTCAGGACTATTAACAACAACCAGGATGTAAAAAAGACCAAAATGTCCATGGACAGATTAATGGATAAAGAAACTGTGTCATATACATACAATGTATTATTATTCACCTTTAAAGAGAAGGAAATTCTGCAATGTGCGATAACATGGATGAACCTTGGGGACATTTCGTTAAGTGAAATAAGCCAACACGAAAGGACAAATAGCGTATGGTTCTATTTATACAAAGCATCTAAAACATTCAAACTCATGGAGGCATAGAATAGAATTACGGTTGCCAGGGCTCGGGGAGAGGGAAATGGGGAGTTCCTAATCAGCAGGTATAAAGTTTCAGTTCTCCAAGATAAGTTCTAGAGATCTGCTGTACTATATTGTACCATAATCAACAATAACATATGGTACACTCAAAAATATGCTCAAAGAGTAGATCTTATGATCCCATGTTACGTGTTCTTACCACGTTATTTATTTTATTCATTCATTTATTTATTTTATTTATTTATTTTTTTTAGATGAGGTCTCCCTCTGTCACCCAGGCTAGAGTGCAGTGGTGTATAGCTCCCTGCAACCTTTAACCCCTGGGCTCAAGGAATCCTCCTGCCTCAGTCTCCCGAATAGCTAGGACTACAGGCATGTACCACCACACCAGGCTACCATAATTGAAAAAACAGAATAGGAGATTCTAATTTCTGAGTCTGACCTAATCACTGGGGCTGTTCTCAGTGGAGCGCTTTCTTAGACTGGTGTCCAGGGAAAAGTCAGAGAGCTTCCACTGGATAAACCACTGCAGGCCTGAAGAGGGAGGGAGCCACAGGAAAAGGCAGGCAGATAGCCTTGAAAAGCTGCGAGCAATCCCCTGCTGATATCAGGGAGAAAACAGGAACCTCACACTGACAACTACAAGCAACTGGATTCCCCCAACAACCTGAATGAGCCTGGGGGTGCATTCTTCCCCAGAGCCTCCAGGTAAAGGCTGAGTCAGGAGACACCTTGATCTGGGCTTCCTGATACCCTGAGCATAGCAAGCCAGCTCACTTCAGCCTTGCAGAACTGAGAGCTAATAAATGAGTGTTGTTTTAATTTTCTAAATTTGTAGCAATTTATTATGCAACAAAAGAAAACAAATCCATCCTTTAATCAAGAAGTTCTTGATCCACTCAAATTACTTCTCACACCAGGATTTCTAGGTCTCTTCCCACAGAAAAGAGTGACTTTGGGAAGTCATTCTCTAACTTCCTATGCCAATCTCCCACATCCAATAAGATACTTTACTTGTCACTGAAGATGAAGAAAGAAAGGAAAGGATGGTTACAGTTAAGAGTGGTGATCCAAGCTGGGCACAGTGGCTCACGCCTATAATCCCAGGGCTTTCGGAGGCTGAGGTGGGAGGATCCCTTCCAGCCAGGAGTTTGATACCAGCCTGGACAACAAAGCAAGGCCCTGTCTCTATAAAAACATTTTTTTTAATTAGCCAGGCACGGTGGCACACACTGGTAGTCCTAGCTACTCGAGAGGCTGAGGTGGGAGGATGGATGGCTTGAGCCCAGGAGTTCGAGGCTGCAGTAAGGCATGATTGCACCACTGTACTCTAGTCTAGGCGACAGAGCAAGACCCCATCTCAAAAAAAAAAAAAAAAAAATCGCAAGCCAATCCAGTGCCAGGGATTTCATGGGCAGTCTTCATTAAATGTGCATGGCAAGCCTGACATGAGACTGTTCTTCCTCATTGATTACTCAGAGACACTAAGCCTCATGGACATGACCTCAAATAGAGGCTAAACATTACACAGCAGCAGGTGAAAAGCAAACAAGGAACAAGCTTCTCTCTTATAAACTGGCTTTTTACTCTTAAATTTGCACTCACCCCAAAACCACTGCAGGATGCTAAGCCACATGAACACTAAAAAAGTATCCAGAGTAGGCTTCAGTCTCAGGGCCCTCTGGCCAGCATAACTTGCACCCCCCTAATGCCCAAGACAGAGAGGAAAGAGGCAGCATCAGAGTCCCATTTAAAATAAAAAATCATAAACGACTTCCTCCAAGCCACTTCAGCAAATTATTTGTGAACCTCAAATGTTTGTGATTTCTTACAAATAAATAATGTCTAATTTTTAAGCTACATTTTAAAACTAACTCAAAGAGGTCATAAATTTCATCAACCCTATGGTTACAACACAATGGGTCTTTTTCTTTGTCATCTCTAACAAAAAGAGCAGTTTAAATACTTTCTCCTGTCAAATGCAGACTAAGTAGACACCATACCAATCCTATAAACAATTGTCCCATACCCTGAGAAAGCTAAAATAAATCAGGTGTAACCTAATAAAAGTCAGGGAGCAGAAATGAGTGAAACTTAAGATGCTAGAGGCTTTCTTCTTTATTCTTTTTCTTAAGAAAATTTACTATCTTTAAGAAATGGAATGCACAGCCACATGATTCTAAATAAAATTGCCAGTTAGTACGTTTTCTAATGCTAGTTTCTTCATTTAGATGCTTCAGATAACTTCTTAGACATTCCCTTGAAATAGCTTTATTTCAAAGCTATTTTATACTTAGTGGGGTATCCTCCAGCCAGAATATTTAAATACATGTGAACCAGGATAAGGCTAAAATCAAGCCTGCAGGTTAAGAACTGGTTAAAGAATCTGACCAACTGAATGGAATCCCAGCTCTGCAACTTACTAGCTGTGCAGTCTTGAGACCAACATATAATCTCAGCTGCTTCTTCTGGAAAATGAAAATCATAATCATACCTACCCCACAGGGTTGTAGAGGTAAAATGAATAAACATACACCTAGCACTGATATAGTGCTCCTATGTGCCAGACTTAGTTATAATTATCAGCCCTCATGAGTGTTTGGCTCTGTTATACTCACAAACTCTCATGACAGCACTGTCAGTGCATGAGAAGCATCCAGGAGAGACCTCTGGGGACTTCCAGGGGCCCCTCTCCTTATATCCACTCAATTAAACCACAAACATACTTATCTCCAGCCATAGGTATGAGAGGACCACATTTTTGATACAGAAATGAAAAAAATTAATGTTAGAACTTCGGAGTTATTATTAAAAGAAATGCAATTGAGAATTGAGCGAGCAATGTGGCTTATGCAGTGACTATAGCTATCTATCTAGAAGTCAGCATTTGGTAATTACACCAGCAGTGCATTTGGGAACCATTTCCAAACAAAAATAAGGGTTTTTTTTTTTAAGGAATTTAACACCTCTTTAATTCCAAAACACAGGAAGTGAAAGAGCACTGAGCAGAGATACACATCAACAAATTGATGCTAAAAACATCATCATGAGGAGAGAACTTGATGGTCTGTGTAACAGCCCCGACATTAATCAGGCTCCACTTGCCTGTAAACCAACAATTACACATTTGCTCATTAAGAAAAAGTGCTTTCAGCCAAGTCCTATAAAGTGTGGGCTACTCTCTAGTCATGCTTGATCTTGGCAAGCTATTTAATTTCTTCAACAACAAAAAGGATAACATCAGTACCTTCTCAAAGTTACCAAAGGATTAAATGAGATAATGCATAACAGTTGATAAAATGGGCTCATTAAGTTTATCCATTATTATTATTATTATTCAGGCAGTTCCGAGATTCATATTAAAATATGAACTACATCACAAAAGCGAAAAAAAATCCTCAGAACAAATTACTTCTTTTCTTCAGATGTTAACCTTAAGAAAGTTAACGGTTTCTAAATTGCGGTGTCAAGCCTTTCCCAGGGGCTCAAGGATGACCTACGCACTGTTCACCCACATTTCTCTTGACAATATCAAACATCCCACTCCATATTCCAAGATCCAAACAGCTCTTCAGCTGCCAGAGAATATGGGAAATGGTGACCTTGAAGCATCTGGGCAAGTTCACTATCAAGAGTCACATGCTAAGACAGGCGTGAACAAGGGTGGGGGAAGGAAGAGCAACACTCCCACCCCATAGCCCACACTTAGATAGCCCCTTATGGGCATGGCCTGTGCAGATTTAAGGATTAGAAAGAATGACACATTTCATTATGTTCATAAAGTACTTTCACCAGGAAGCCGAAAACCAGTAAGTATCTGGGCACATCTTTTTCTTTTTCTTTTTCCAGTTTTCCCTATCCGAGCAAAATGACCGACATCCTGGTAAAGCAGCAAAGAAACATTTCCCATACACATAAGTCTCTGGCCCATGTGCAATTGGACAGAGGAAATATACAACAATTGTAGCATGTGAAACGGTTTTCCTAGGTCTACCCGAAATGTCATCCCTTACAAACATGAGGCACCACAACACAATTCCCCTCATCACTATATGATGACAATATATTCTTATATTGTGCTGCAGTGTATTGAACATCAATCAATAAAGTTTTTACAACGCACTAAGGCCCTTGGGGATGGAAACCTGCCAAGTTGAATATGGCACGCTGCTGTACGCAAGTGGCTATTCACATTGTTGCCTTGGGCTTAAGGGACAAAGACGCCATTCACACACTACACAGAATCCACACCTGGCGCCACTGCTCCTTTGCCTGCCCCTCCATCACATTTCATCCCTTCACATTTGAAATATTTAGCATTTATAGCTTCCGTCAATTGTATCTCAATAAATGAGTAAATAAAGCCTATTGTCAGCCAGGCGTAGTGGCTCATGCCTGTAGTCTCAGCACTTTGGGAGGCTGAGGTAGGTATATTGCTTGAGTCCAGGAGTTCAAGACCAGCCTGGGCAACATGGTGAAACCCTGTCTCTACAAAATCCAAAAACAATAGCCAGGTGTGGTGGCACTTACCTGTGGTCACAGCTACTTGGAAGACTGAGGTGGGAGAATGACCTGACTCCAGGAGTTTGAGGCTGTGGTGAGCTGTGATCATGCCACTGCACTCCAGCCTGAGTGACCAGGTGAGATCTTGTCGCAAAAAATAAAATTTTTTTTTTCAAAAAAAGCCTATTGTCAAAGTTAAAAATTGCATGACAAGCTAATGGAGCACAGTCTTCCATATTGTTTTAGACTCACAGAATCTACTAGAGACAATTATAACCCACCATAAAACTATGACTATACAAATTTTACATATAAATCTCTGAGAATATTACAGTATGCCCAATTATGTATTTATTTATTATTTATTTGTTTTTGAGACAGAGTCTCACTCTGTCGCCGAGGCTGGACTGCAGTGGCGCGATCTCAGCTCACTGTAACCTCTGTCTCCCGGGTTCAAGTGATTCTCGTGCCTCGGCCTCCGGAATAGCTGGGATTACAGGCACATGCCACCATACCCAGCTAATTTCTTTATCTTTAGTAAAGTCGGGGTTTTACCATGTAGGCAAGGCTAGTCTCGAACTCATGACCTCAAGTGATCCACTTGCCTTGGCCTCCCAAAGTGCTGGGATTACAGGTGTAAGCCACTGCGCCCAGCCCAGTATGCCCAATTATCAACCTTGATCTGAAAGTTCTTTAATAGCCATACCTAGGAACCAAACCTGGAAACATGTGAAATGCCCCAGTTATGAAAAAAAGTGATAAAACACAGGAAGATGTGTTCAGTTATTTAAATACTTAAACAGTATATCTTCCTAATGGTCTAAGTTTTACTTAATGAATGACTGCAGTTAGTAAATGCTACATATCTTGGAGTTACAGAATGCATTACAACACTTGACTCTATGATAAAGGCTCAAAAATGTACAGCCAAAGGAAAAGATAATCTCATTTTTTACCTGATAGATTAGAAAAACATTAAAAGATCTGAGCATCCACTGCTGGGCAAGATGTGAGGAAAGGGCACGCCTAACATTGCTGCAGGCAGGAAGAACTGTACTTCCTTTGGGGAAAGCATCTGGTGATGACTGTTTAAAAACGCACATTCACTTTGACTCAGCAGTCCCACTCTCAGCATAAGGATAGATGCATACAGATATCTTTTGTTTAAAAAAAAGTATTTTTAACAGTAGAATATGAAAATAGTCTGAAAGCACATCAACAAGGGCACGACTGCATAAGTCAGATATATCCATCTATAGAATATTATGCTGCAATTAAAAGTAATGGTAACGAAGGAGATCAATAGGTACAGACCAGCAAAGATATTCTGAAATACGAAATAAAAAAGACTTTGGTAAGTACTGGGTATGACATAATACCATTTCTGTAAAAATAAAACAGGGGTGGACTTCATATGTATGCACATATTTAAATTTATATACCTCTGTATACAGAGAAACATGGAGAAAAACACAAACCAAACCGTTAACTGCACACACCCAGTGGTCCTCTGAAGGCCAGCCTCCCGTTCCCTCAGGGCCCCGTCCAGGCAAGGGTACAAAATGCCTGCGCTCCCAGAGTCGCTCCTCTCAGTGCTCCCTGCATGTAGTTCTCATATACAGAACTCCACCCCTGATGCAATCAAATCCCTTAAGTGGGTGACCATGTATTTATCACCCAGATTGGGAAACTTTTAAGAATGGAAGAGGGTGCTTTGAAACATTAGCTGGAGAAATAGGTGTCAACAGGAGCCCTATCCCATGGAAAAGGAGACATACAGCCACCCTACCCCTGAGTGTGAAGCCAGGACTTCCTAACTACCCACTTCCTCAAGGCAACCCCTTTGTGGGGAGGGGTGTTTTCCTTTATCCGGGACAATCACCACCCACTTTCCAAGGGACAATGTCCTAACTCCTTCCATACTTAGGTGCTCTAAGTGTCAAGTCCTTCCTTCCCCCCTCTTTCATTCCACAAATACACACAGAGCCCCTATGACTCCTTCATTCAGTCCTTCATTCAATAACCAAGTGCCTGCCATACACTCAGGTGCCCAGAGTACGACAGTGAGGAGTACAGAGATCCTGTCTCTGTGGACCTAACATTCCACCTGGGGCAGAGATGATAAATAAATAAACAGATATCTAATAGGATAGGTGATAAGTCCCACACAGCAACCCAGGGCAGGGTAGGGGACATAGGGAACAGGACAAGGGAGTGGGTACTGCTCTTTACATGGCGTGTGGGCTTCTCTGATAAGGCAGCATTTAGACAGAGATGGAAGGAAAGGGGCACAGAGCATTTCAGGCAGGAGAAATAGCAGGAACGGGCTCCAGAGGGGGAGCGTGATGCCCAGAAGTGAGTAGGAGGGAAGTTGCAGGCCTGATCATGGAAGAAGGCTCTCCATGCCACTCAGGGAAATGAGCCCAGCCACCTGTTCCAAGAACTTGCCCAGCCACGTGTACCAAGAACTCAGTCTTGGGTGCAATCAGTATGACATTCATCAACCAGAGAAATAAGGGCCTTCTAAGGAAGGTGGTCTCATCAACTCCCTGTAAACAGTGGCCCTTCTGCTTCTCTTGTTCAAGGTAAGAGGAGAAAGAAACTTCAGTTCTGGTGGCCATCACTGCAGATATTTAAACATTATAGTTATGCTGTATCTGTTGAAACATAAGGCCGTTAAACCAGTAATCACTCGTCAGCTTTGGTCACAAACATCTAATATTACTGCTGAAAAGTAAAATACTTCCCTTACACAATGCACTTGTTAATGTCCAAACAATTCCCCATGGTCATATTCAGAGAAGAATCTGGTAGGACTTCGAAAACTGTAAGAAATATATATACCATCAGGTGGCCCAGAGCAATTCTAGAAATAACGTGGTTTTACACCACTGTTGCATCAGCTTTGAAAGAGAAAGATTTTAAGATGAGAAAAAGAGAAGGGTATTTAGAAGGAATAGAATATTACACTTGGCCTGCCACAAAGTGTCAGCTCTAAAAAAAGGTCAGAGGAAATGCCACTCTTTAAATCCTGAACTAAATTCCCAAATAATTTTTATCGCTGGACCTAGTCTTGGCTTATCAGTGACTTCACTGGCAAAACAGCAAAGCATAGACAATTAATATCAGTTCAGAGACATATAAGCCCCTGTCAAAGAACTAAAAACATACTTACCTTTTTAAAATATTTTCATATTCACAGAACTTAAAAAACATCTGTTATATTGTTCCAGTTTTTAAATAATCTGGCACATTCAAATCAGTAAAACATTTGTCAGTAAGATTTGTACAATTAAATCTTTAGACTTGGGTGTCCTACCACCTAATCCACGCGCGCGTGCACACACACACACACACACACACACACACACAGAGAGCTAGAATCTCCTGGCTGACAGAAAACCTGCCCTGGTGGGACATGGACCAACCATTTGTCCTCGACAAACTGTCTGAGACATAAAATTTTGGTGAGGTTTGGGGGTAGGGAGATGACAGCTGAGCTAAAAACATCACTATTATTGATTTTGGCTTCATGCTACTCCTTTACAGCTGTCCTTTGCAAGCTGAACACAGTATAAGTCAGGCCAAAGGACAAGACGGACAGGAGGCTAAAGCTCACCAACACCCTAGAAGAAGAGACAGTTACACCCACAATTATAGCTGATCGCCAGCCACCAAACTTTTTTTTCTTAATGCCAGGGCTCCACAGTGGCCAAGAGACAGGAGACGAATGACTTTTTCTAACAATTGCAACAATAAATAATTTTTATTTTCTAATAGCTAAGAATACTGTGGAAACACTTAAAAGAGTAAGCCAAGAAAAATGTCTTTGCTTCCCTGGGCTTCTAAAAGTCTAGAGTCCACTTCTTGAGAATAAGAGCCAAGTCTGAATTATGTCTTCATGCCTTGGTGCCTAGCACAGTACCACCCATACATCCATTTCACAATGTTAAAAAAATGCTGAAAGGCCGGGCACAGTGGCTCACACCTGTAATCCGAGCACTTTGGGAGACTGAGGCGGGCAGATCACCTGAGGTCAGGAGTTCAAGACCAACCTGGCCAACACAGTGAAACTTCGTCTCTACTAAAAATACAAAAAGATTAGCTAAGTGTGGTGGCAGGCACCTGTTATCTCAGCAACTTAGGAGGCTGAGGCAGGAGGATTGCTTGAACCCGGGAGGCAGAGGTTGCAGAGAGCCGAGACCATGCCATTGCACTCTAGCCTGGGCAACAGAGTGGGACTCTGTCTCAAAAACAAAAAAATGCTGAATGAAAAAGCAAACAAAAATTTCCCCAACCACCACCAAGTTTACTACGATGCCGAATATCTCCAAAGGTTACTGTGTGCAAAGGGGTGAGATGCAGAGTAAACCAGCGTCAGCAGAACCCAACCAAGTGAGAAGGGGCTTGGGGAACTTCTGAAAACTTGTCCTGAGTAGTCAATGTTTATTCTGTCCTGACATTAGTGAACTCCCGGTGATGTTTTAGACTACCTGTTTCAGACTTAATTTTTATGTCCATTTTTGTTTCCATCTAAATACATGGGCTCTCAGTGGGCTCCTGGTGAGTTTAAGCCCTGGTGTTCATGTGGTGTGCTCTGGAACAAGGGCTCTCGCACAGCGGATGTTATTCATCTTTCCCTTAAAAAGTCACCATGTCCTCAGCATCCATTTCAGTTTCCAGCAAGTTGTGTGAGATGATTTAAAATGCAAACTACCTGCACAGCTGAAATAATGTTTTTAAAACATTAAAGAAGGAAGGCCCTAACGAAAACAAAAATCTCTGATCTAAGGACTCCGCCAACAATACCCGAAAAGACTGATAACATTTTCTTTGTAATATTTACGAAGCAGGATTATTTTACTAAAACTCAATTTAGTTTAGGTTTTCTTCCAAGTTGATTCAAACTGTATTTCAAGATACAGCTTGGGTAAGCACATTGTTTCAAATCTTAGTTATTACCATGTCAACTTACAACACTCTTTACAAGAATCACAGGCTAGATCTATTAATATGACAAAAGCTTCACTTTAAGGAAAGAGTCGGCGCCTAAATTAGCCCTTCCTACTGATGCGTTTGAAACACTGGGACTGAAAGTCATGTTTTTCCCTATAAGCAAAATCATAGTGTTCAGCTTCATTTCTATGTATCTACAGAAATACGATTAAGAGCCTACCAAGGCAGAGCTAGACAGGATTTAACAGAATGCACTATGTGTATTAACTAATTGATTTTATTTCTACCAGTGTCTGATTCTCTATGTTATGGGCAAAATAAGAAAATCTCCCAAGTAACTAACTTCTCTAGTCTTCACTAGAAAACTTACTTCTCCACACATTATGGGCTGCCCAATCTCTACCTAGGATGAAGAAAGAGCTCCCTCCATAAAATTATCATCTCAAACTTCAGCCCTCTCAGCACTGCCTGCCCACCCTTTGGTTCAACACCTCTTTGGTGTTCTCCCTCCTTCTCCATGAAAGAGTGCTGCAAATTCACTCCTCTCCTCTCAGTGCCTGCCCATCTTCCTCCCAACATGCTTCCCCCTCACACCACCAGCCCTTCAAGAGAACGCAGAAGCCATAAGCAGTAAAACTCCTTCAGCTCCCCTCTCACAAACCTACCTATCTCAAAGTACTTCCATCGCTTCCTCTAGCTACAGTGGAAGAGGAAACCCAACTCTTGAAGCTTTGTTTCATCTTTTACGAGGATGGTTTTCAAATTCAGCTCCCTTTTAGAATCACCTGGGCAGTTTTAAAAATCTCAACGCCAGCCATCCCCAACACCGATGACATAGGAATCCTTCTGAGTGGGACCCACCGTCAGTGTTTTTTTTAAACACTCCAAGTGGCTCCAATGTGCAGGCAAGGTTAAGAACCCCCTTCTCTTTCTTCACATTCACTAGGGGTATTTAAATATGTGCAGGTCTTTCCCATCTTAAAAAGCACAGGCTCCCTTAGTCCCATCTCCCCCTTCAGGTCCATCCACATCTCCCTCAGCTTCTTCATGATGAAACTTCTCAGAAGAGCTGCGTGTACTCTTCTCCCCTTCCTCACCTCCACTCTGCTCCACCCAGTGCCTTGCAACTTGCTGTGCTGTCTCCTGGCACTGCTTTCACCAGGCTACCAAAGGCCATGTGGCTCACCCCAGTGTCCCTCAGTCCTGTTGTTCCCAATGTCCTTGACCGCTCAGCAGCACATTTCTTGGGATTTGTTTCTAGTTTCTTTCCTAGTAAATAGTGTGGCCTTCTGACCTGCAAGCACATATACATCTTTCTTTTTTTATAAGCAAGGCTTTATCCTATTATACCTTTGAATGTTTTTGTTTCCATTTTTATTCTCTTCCTTTGGAAAAACAAGTAATATGTGATGAATAAGCCTTTGTCTCTCCTATGTATCATCTTCAGAGAAATCCTTTTTCTCTCATCTTTTTCACTTTGTTTTGTAGAAGTTTCTCAAGTCTGTTGATTCCTGTGTTTTCATTTGTGTTTGTTATATTTGGTGGCTTCCAATGTGACTTCCCTCTTCCTAATGGTTTTTCTCCTTCACGCAGATTAATCAGCTCACTTTCTATCTCCTATATTTCTTATTTTCTTTAACCACATATCTTCCTTTAAACTTTGAGAAAACCCAGTTTTCATTATTCCTTTAAGGCCACGAAATACTAAGATTCTGAATTCTTCTTTTGTTGGTGAGATAATTTGTCTTCTGATGTATATTCCACATCTAGCTTTGTCTGTGTTCCATTATTCTATGAACTTGCCTGCTTATGCCAAGGTGTGGCAGGCAGAACTAGAAGGCATTCATGCTGCAATGGAGACAACCTGTCAGTTCATAGGAAGAGCAGCCAGCTTCAAGTCCAGCATTAATCTCCAGTTCTCTCCACTATGGTCAAGTCCTGTACCCTGGGAGTATTTTACACTCAAGTGTAAAACTTTAGCAGCATTGATATAGGTTAGAAAGAAGCCCCTCATGTCACAGGCTCCTGAACACCACCTTCCTGAGCCTTCTTTCAGTCTCACTTTGAGAAGTCTCCCACTCTCAGGAAGCTGCCCTAGACATTAAGATGGCACTCAGTCACGATGGTGGCCTAGGTGTGCACGCAGGTGTGCGTGCAGATTGGGCTCCAACATCAGGGGCCTCCACTCACTAGACTTTTATGTTCCTGGGATCCCTAGAGCTGTTTAAGTCACAACCTGCCCAACTCTACACAGAAGCTCTTTTCCTCCCTCACCTCCAAGTCCTCCAGTTTTCTGTGGTGCACAACTAAGTTGCACAGAGAGAGTCGCCCCTCTATTCTCTTATTATTTTAGTGAAGCCATTTAATTTCTACAGGCCTGACTCCTTGAGAAAACTATACCCTGCCTCAAATTAGAGGACTATGTAAGCTCACAGCATCCTCTCTCCTTTGGTCCAAATGTCACTCTATTTGGCAGGTATTCTTTAAAGTGTGGTTTGAAGTTGTAGCTATTTAACAGAGCATAGCATCTTCTTCTTTGTTTCTCATTCTTTTTGTTCCTTTTGGGGTTCCAGGTATAAAAATTGAGTAAAACCATGTCTTAATGCCAGCATCTTTTAACTAGGTCTTCATTTAATTTTTAAGCAGTTTAATGTAATGCCAATAAATATTTTTCTTTTAGTAAAGCCAACCAAATACTAAGTATCCCAAAAATCTTAACTTGATTAAACCGTGAAAAAAAAAACTTAACCTGAAATTTATTATTCTAAATATTTCCAAAGACTGGGATCATTTCTAAATGACAAATTATTGTTTTTGCTAAATTTCAGTTACCTTACATGCAAATCATAAACACATATTTTGCTTTAGACTGATTCACAATCCCCATGAAAAAACACGCCACCCATTTCAATGACTATGGATTCCAATGTTTGTAAAGAGCTTGTGAAGCCCATTTCTAAAAATAAGATGTTTGGAAAATGATGATTCCTATCGATGCCACAGATTATCTTTCAATTAACTGAATCCTAAATAAACTCAGGCTGAATGCTTTGAGGAGGGAGATTCTTCCCTATGAAACGACGTTTAAAAGTTAATAAATGTTGATTCTAGATGACCACCTTCCTTTCTTACCCTTGCCAAGTAGGAATGAGTTTTTATAAACTCTACCACTTGTACATTTTTAGACTTCGGTACACCAGCCAAAAAAGAGGTTACCATATATGATACAATTCAAATCTTATCTCCATTTATGTTTAAAGATTTTATTTGCTTATTTTTTTAATTTAAAAACTCTGGCTTTCTCTGCCCCCACCTGGCAATATCCAATTCTTTATTTAATTCACTTACAAATGAAAGGTTAATTTTCTCTAAATCCAGTTACTTACTTTTGAAAGAATGCCTTACAAATGATAATCATTATACGTCCACACTATTATATATTCCATTTATACAGCTCATGTGACATTCTCCTATTTTATACTGTAAATGTTTTCTTCATAAAAAGACAGTTGCCTAGGTTTAAAACAAACCTGATTTCAGTTAAATTATTATACTTCTTTTCTAATTCAGAGGGACAAAATGAATAACTGCTGGACTGTGACCCCTCAGAAGCCAGAGCTATATAGTGAAAAGGAAGAAAAGGGGGAGAGGCAGGGAAAAGTGTCTCTCTCAGGACCAAAGCACACATCCTGGTAATGGAGGCAATTGCAGTAAATGCAACCTGACAAGTATTCAGAGACTGGAGCAATATTCCGTCAAGCATTTTTAAATTCAGTTCCACACAAGTCAACTCAGTTTTGCCTGGAGATTTTACCAGACATTTAGCTGGTGTGTATATAATTACCTGTCTCTCTGAATCGGGGGTGGGGAATGAAAAACAGCACAAGGAGGTGCATGATGTTGAAAGAAAGCAATAAACTAAAGACCTGATGTGAAAGAGAGCTGAAACTCAGGGACTCATTCAACGATAAAAATGTTTATCTTTAACATCTTTAAACAACAATTTCTTGTTTTAAATCTAAAGGTCATCAACTTTGTTTTGCTCAGAAATTTAAAGACAAAAATGTAATGTTATAATATTTATTCCTAATTTTAAGAGTTACCTTCATCATCTTATCTATCATGGGTATCAAAGACCACTACAGGATTCTCAGTGTCTATTACAACTTCTAATCATCTTCTGTAGTTAATCAAGTTACACTTACCATACCATAAGCATCCTTGAAATACTATCTGCAGAATTCATTTGAGGTGTTTGGTAGCCAAAATTCACTGGAGAAAGTCTAAGATATAACTCCTATATATAAGTTCCAGCCCAGTTTTGAAATGATAATAATTTTGCAACATACAAAAGAGTGACAGTATATGAATTCTTACACCAGACCTCTATAAAGTGTCACTTAAGCAAAATAAAATCATGTATCAGATATTTATATATCTCTCAGTTCCTATGTTCTCTGCTTCTACTGGATATATCTTTAAGATTTCTTGACTCATCAATTATTAAATGGGGAGAAATATAATGGTTTCATCTATTAAACATATTCAGGATCATCTATAGAGTAATACACATTTTCTTTCTGTGTTCCACAGTCTGACTTCATAACATCAAGCATGCTACAACATAATTTATAGGCTGAAAACATACTTTAAATCAAACTTTTTTGAAAAGAAAGATAGAATCTATATAAGTAAAAAGTATAACAAAGAGATAAGCTTTTTATGTTATCAAGGAACTCTCTATAGCTTCACTGTCCAATTTATCAGCCACATGTGGCTACTGAATACTTGAAACGTGGCTAGTCCAAATTGAGGTGTAAGCATAAAATGCACTGCAAATTTTGAAAGCTTTGTGGAAAAAAAGGTAAAATATTTCATTAGTAAATTTTATATTAATGACAGATTAAAATAATAACAAACATATTAAGTTAAATAAAATATATTTAAACTTTACTTTTTTAAATGTGGCTACTAGAAAACGTTAACTTAAAATTGTGGCTGGCCAGGCATGGTGGCTCACACCTGTAATCCCAGCACTTTGGGAGTCCGAGGCAGGCGGATCATCTGAGGTCAGGAGTTCAAGACCAGCCTGGCCAATATTGTGAAACCCTTTCTCTACTAAAAATACAAAAAAGAAAAAAAGAAAAAGAAAAATTAGCCGGGCTTGGTGGAAGGTGCTTGTAATCCCAGCTATTCACGAAGCTAAGGCAGGAGAATCTCTTGAACCCAGGAGGTGGAGGTTGCAGTAAACCAAGATCGCACCACTGCACTCCAGCCTGGGCAACAAGAGCAAAACTCCGAGTCAAAAAAAAAAAAAAAAAAATTGTGTCTCACATTTTACTTCTATTGGACAGTGTGGTTTTATAGACTAATTTTGAAACAGTCTTATGAGGCAGTTCAACCACTCATTATAATGAAGTGACAGTATAAGAAAAAAAAATAAAGTAAAAGATAGCATGCATTCTCTCCCTAACCCTCTCACCACATGTGCCTTGCATGGGGAGGGAACGGCAAAGCTATCCATCAGGAAGTTTACTGAAACAAAAGATTCAGCTCATTGCCTTTAGCCTTATCCCTGACATTTAACTCTTCCAAAAATTTCTTCTGCTCCACTGCTTCCTGCTGCAAAAAGTTTCCAAGCAAACCGTGACCCCAATCTCCCAGGCAAGCACATGCTTTATAAATCAGCTGAGCTATGGCAATCAATGCTGCTCTAGAAACTGGGTGCCCAATAGGCATGCAAATGGACAGACACCTGTAGGAGTTCACAAAACCCTCTCAGTTAAACACAAGCAGGGCTTCAACACACATGTGGCCATCCCTGCTCAACACCCAAGCCACATGTGTGGCTCTCGTAGTATTGTCACTCCTACCAGGCAGAGGTGTACTTTCCAAAGGACTGGTAACCAAGAAGCAACGGAGGAATGGATTCGGTGTTGTGACCAGCAGGATCCCCCTGCTGAATCCTCCCCTGAGCCTCCGAAAGCTCCCCACTGCTTCAGTGGTTTCACATCTTCCTGCCCTTTCTTTCCTAGGTTTCAAGGATAACTGGAAACCCACATTGGTCATTGAGCATTCATAGCATGGCAGTCCAGCACTCTCTAACAGACCCTGGGGCAGCAGATTTAGTGTTTCCAGGAAGAATTTCAGGAAACTCAGTCATTCACTCATTCAACAAATGTTTATAGAGCTCCTACTATGTGCCAGGCACTGGTCTAAGGCATCTGACACACGTCATTGAGGAAAAGAGACAAAGATCCCCTGTTCAAGCAGAGAGGCAGGCAATAAACAACAAAGATAATAAAAAGACAAATTATATAGTATTCTAGAAGGTGGTGAGTACTAAGCAGAAATAAAAACAGCTCAGGGTAAGGAAGTTCTAGGCCTCTGGGTGCAGGAATGGCAGTTCTGTGGCAGTGGCCAGGGTGAGCCTTGCTGAGAAGTTGACACTAGGACCTAAGAAGGTGAGAAAGCAGCCATTCCAGCCTCCAGGGAGGGAGCTGAGGCAGCAGAGGCCCCACTGGCAGGAGGCAGCTGCATGAGGGGCAGAGAGACAGAAGGTCACAGAGGTGATGGGGCCAGGCCATGCAGGACTCAGAGGCCACTGTGAGGACTGCAGCCTCTGGAATGGCAGAGGAATGATTCACTCTGCCTTGTGTCTGTCTCGAAAGGAGCACCTGCCTAATGTTCTGAGGATTCTTCTCCAGGAGTCAAGGGGCCAAGCAGGGAATATCCAACAAAAATGTGTAAAACGTGTTAAATACCGTTGCAGCTGAGAGCTACATAATAACAAACAAGACAAAGATAAGAATAATGGTGTCTGATCTGGGCTGAGAGAGAAAAGGCTGTGGGTGGTAAGTGACAGAAGTGGGGAAAACCACCATTACCAGGACCCAAAATGGTGGCACTGTGACTATTCACACCAGAGCTGTCATGGGGGACACGAAGCAGCGTCTGCGGGCACTACTGTGGTGCAGCTCCTCACCATGCACACCCTTTGAAGAAGGACTGCTAAATAATAAGAGCTTGACTTTCCCTTTCATACGAAAGAAACCATTTCTCTAAAAGCAAATACATTACAACCACCACCATAAAAATAAAAAACGGGGGACACTATGAACCCTGGGACTTCCAACCTGATTCCACATTTACTCAGAACTTGTGGCACGTAGGTGGACTGCCCTTCGATTACCTCTCTGAGCAGGAAAATGTGAGCATGTAAAGAAAAAAAATGATCAGTATAAATAAACATTAATACAGAACTAATTTTCTGAGTTCTCATTTCACTGAATAATTATACCTTTGGGCTAACATGAATAATTTATTAAGTAGCATGCAGTTTATATGTAGCCTTGCAACTTTCTGCCCTCATTATACAATCATTTGAAATCTTTCCGAGGCAAACCATGGCGGAAAAAAAAAAGTGACTTCCATGCAAATGTCCTTTTTCTATCAGCCTATGGATAGTTTACTAAGTGTCTCTTTAGGTTAACAAGAGCTATTCGAAAAGCTGTTTAAAGATCCTCTTTCTGAAATATGTTCGATAATTCATTAAAGTTCTAAAAAGCCAAACTCCCTTTTTTCTTAGCTTATTACGCACACTGATCCTTAACTCAATTTAGCTTTTAAGAAATGTAAAACCATACATTGCTTTCTGGCTTCTTCACAGTTATCAAATAACCTATAATTCAACTAGAATGCCTGTTAAAATATTATCCTCATAAAATAATTCTGTGTTAGTGCTTTGGGACCTATAGGCCCGAGGGGGTTCCATTTCATATTAAAATTGTCTTCATTTGCACCTGTTGTAATAAGAAGCTGCTGTGTAATGAAGCATCAATACATTAATTCTTAGAGCTGACCTGTTTTGATAAGTCTCACAGAACACTGATTCTATCTAGACCTGAGTGGTCCTCTGCATTTTTCCTGCTGCTTCATATTCTGTTACATGATATCATCATAAAATGGTAATCTAATTACTACAACTATTAATTATGCTCATGATTAATTTGAAATACCTGACACAAAATGTAAATGTACAGCCAGAGACAACACACAGTCGTAATGAAATCCTAACACCTGAAACTGTTTGGCATCATTATCAGTCAAGTAACTGTGCTTAATTTCCTCTCAGCTGGGCAGAGTTGGTCCCTAGTATTGTTTACTGAAAATCTGCTGCAATACAAAACAATTACTGTGCACCTGAAACATGGCCTGGAGTGGCACACTCCCAGCATCCTCCCAGGCCAGCCCTAAAATAAGATCATCAGTCCCTGCTTTTGACTTCCTCTTAATACCTCCCACCTACCCCCTGCCAAATCCCTAGTTCTCTCAAGAAGTCTGCTGATTTTCTTGGAACCTCCAAGTAAAATAAGGTTTACAACCCTTTTGTAAACTGCTATGCAAATTGTTTACATTGGATATAGTGGGAAAAATGTTGCTTGAAGGGGATAAATAAAAACAAAAATGCTTAGACAAAAACAGCAGGGCCTTAGTCTGAAGATTGTATTCCTGATATACTAAGAACTGGAAAGATCAGGATAGGACAATGTGTTGGGTTTCCAGAAGACAGCCTAGAACTGTTGGAGGTGGAATTAAATCTATATAATTGCCCCTAGTGTTGGGACAAAGTACTGTGAAGACTCGTCAGACGCTGGTGTCTTTCTATTAAATAACTCAAAGAGAACAGTTAGCTAAGACATAAGGGTGCCCCAGTGTTTATGCTAGCAAAAGCACCCTGATACCTGCTCCCTCTTCAGGTTCAGTTACAGTGAAAGGCGGGAGTAACATGGACAGGAGTGTTATTAGTGATATCATTCATGTTTTCCTTTCCATTTGCATTTCAATCTCTCCCTTGCAAGCAAGAATCCAGGTCTTTGTTCTGGGAAGAGAAGACAAAGGAAGGGAACAGAAAGAGAAGAGAAAATAAAGGGAACAGAAAAAGAGGGAAAGAAAGGAAAGCACAGAAGATTAAAGGGGAAAATGTTCATGGAAGGAGGAATAAAATGCTTTTTAAACAAAACTTCAATAGCTTTGCCTCTTAAGTCTTTTATGGAAACATTCTTTATTAAATGAAATGTATTCTAACGATATGTCTTTAAAATATTTTATGATGGCATGTCTTTCTCCTAAGATCAAAACACATCCCATCATTTGCCATCAGTCAATTTATCTCACTGTTTGAGAGGAAATTTGCTACTTATGATTCATAGAATATTAATAAAAGTTAAATATATTCTATTTTTTTTGAGACAGAGTCTTGCTCTGTCACCAGGCTGGAGTGCAGTGGCGCGATCCCAACTCACTGCAATCTCCGCCTCCCGGGTTCAAGCGATTCTCCTGCCTCAGCCTCCTGAGCATCTGAGACTATAGGCATGCACCACCACACCCAGCTGATTTTTGTATTTTTAGTAGAGATGGGGTTTCACCACATTGGCCAGGATGGTCTCGATCTCCTGACCTCATGATCCACCCCCCCCCCAACCCTCGGCCTCCAAAAGTGCTGGGATTACAGGTGTGAGCCACTGCGCCTGTCCAATATATTCTATTAAACCCTGATTCAAGTATAGGTAAGGTCCAAAGAATAATTCCAAATATCCTAATTTAACTGCTCTTCTAAATTATAACTTCAAGCAAAACAAAATCACCAGAAGACAGAAGAAAGAATAATTTTGCCTCCCAATCTTTGAAGCACTATTTAAACTAGAACCTGATCTTACATAGTATGCCTGGAAAAATTTACGAGGTAATAAATAAAATGCATATATCTATGTAAATGAAAATTTGAATATCTCAAAATACAGATAAACTAAAAACCATAGACCGTACAACATCATAAAGAAAAGTTCAAGGCTGAGATTTCTAGAATGCAGTACTTACACATATGTGCAGGTAAACACACATGCACACACACACACAGAGCCCTCATAAGGAAAATTGCTTGGCTGACTGTCATTTCTATCGAAATACATAAGTTGAAAAGATTTGACAATAAAACCTTCTAAATCATCAGTCTAAACATAAAATGAATAGGTCACCTTCAATAGCAAATTAATTGCAATCCCTGAGGGGTCCCCTACCAGGAAATACATTCACACTTAGTAATTTTATGACAACTCCTACATTTTCACCTCCAACCCAGACTTCTCTTCCATGGACACCAGCCCACAGGTCCAATACATACTTCTCGTCTCCACTAAGGTAGTGACATCTCAAATTTAAAATGTCCAAGCCAAACTTCTGATTTTCCCCATCACACCCCAAACCTGTTTTCCCCCACAAACTTCTACATCACAGTTAATGACATCTCACATCCTATCTCATCCCCATCTCACATACCATCTTACGGTGGCAGATAGTATTTTCTAAAAATACAGCCCCAATAATATATCCAGACATCTGTATCTTCTCCCCTTGAACCTGGCTGGGTCCTTGTGATTCCCTCAACAAAAGAGTTATGTCAGAAGTGACTCTGTGGTTCCCATAGCTAGACCCTAAAAATGCAATGCAGCTCTGCCTGGCTCTCCCAGGACTGGTTCCTGGAACCCAGCCACCACGCTGCAAGGAAAGCCCAGCCACATGAAGAGTAGCATGAAGAGGCCCATATGGAGAAAACTCTATCCTCCCAAGGCCTGGGATGTGCTCCTAGAAAACAGCCAGCACCAGCCCACTGGCCTTGGGAGACAGTCACCTGGAAGCATCTCCTCCAGCTTAGGGCCGTGGATATGAGAACAGCGCAGGCTCCAGGGCCCTGTGCTCACAAGGGCTTATGCTCAATGTTTAATGCTCTGTGGTCACAGTCTTATTTTATCTGTGAATGTGTGTTCTTTAGGTGGAACAATGGCGCATGAGCTGTGGACCTGGATCCTTAGCTCCTGCGTAATCCCACATCCCCAGGACAGGTCCTCAGCCACTCACTACCCACTCTCTTGGCACCCTGGCCCCACCCTGGCTCCTCCACACAGTGAGGGCTGCCTCATCTGCCCCCGGCAGAGAGACACAAAGAGGGCTGGGTACACATGCCTATGATGTTTCAGAGTGTGGGATGTTGCGGCTGTCCCATCCTGGGCTAGCAGAACCCTGACATGTATGACAGGTGACTCTGTATGAGTGAGCCCTTACCCTTTCCCAATCTAGCTACCAAGCACATCCAGCACGGAGGCTGCAATCCCTCAAGGGTCACCAGTCCACTGTGGGTTGAGGTGGCGGGCCCAAGCGAAAGTGAAAAGTCTGGCTTGACATCCCCACTCAGAGCTGAGGCATGTGTCATCTGTCCTGGGGCTGGAGGGGGGCAGAGGGACCTGGCAGCTAGTCCTGTGGGGGCACTGAGGCAGGACCCCCAGGTGCCTATGACGGTCTGCACTGCCCAGCAATTATCCTCAGCCCTGAGGGAACCCATCAATATGAGGCAAATAAAAACACCACGACATGTCCAGAAAGAGACCACAAGAGAAAGGAAAAATGTTTTCTATTTCAGTATGTTTAATGGCACTTTTACCCTGCTTTTCAAACAAAAGGCCCTTGTCCTCTTCATGGTACATGAGCCCTGCTCCAGCATTCAGCTGACACCCTGTGAAGCTGAGACAAGCCTTCCTCACGGAACCCTGCCCAGACTGCAGATCTGTAAGCAACGGAAATGGCTGCTATATTCCTTTAAGTCACTGAGTCTGGGGTGGCTGATTGTGCAACAAAATATCAAGAACACTTACTTTGCAGTTTCTTTTCCAACCCCTGTTCAAGTTTGACTGAAGCTCCATGAAGGCAGTGATTTTGAGGGTGTTTTGTTCACTGCTGTATTCCCAGTGCCTAGAACACTGCCCCACCCCTCTCAGTTGCCCAATAAAGGAATGAAGTCCCACTTTGCTGAAACTTGATCTTTAGGTGGTCACCAGTAGAGTTAAGTTTTTAACTAGTTTAAAATACTGGCAGTAAACAGTTGGAAAGTGTGCAATGATGCTGCTGACTGCCAGTGTGCTTAGTGAGTGCGTGACCTTTCCTTATGTCCATGGCCTGGGGGTTCTGGGGAGAGGGCACCAAGTTAGGACTGTGCAAGCAGGACTTGCCTTCCTTGCTCCTGAGCAGTCACTTAGCCCTCAGAGTCCACATCCTGGCCCATGACCAATGTGCTGCCACACAGGCCTGCCAAGAAGAGCAGAGGGGATGATACATCTATTTCAAAAACAAGTTCAGAACACTTATTCTGTCCTAAGCAAGTATTCCAGGCAAGTGAAGGAGGTGCAAACATGATGAAGACATGGTCCTCAGCATAATCTGTTATTAAAATGTATATCTCTTTTTTAATTCTTAATTTTTTTGTGGATACATTATAATAGGTATCCATACTGATAGGTGTATATATTTACGGGATACATGAGATATTCTGATGCAGGCATACAATGTGTAATAATCACATCAGGGTAAACGGGGTATCCATCACGTGAAGTATTTATCCTTTGTGTTACAAACAATTCAATTTTACTTGTTATTTTTAAATGTACAATTAAATTATTATTGATTATAGTCACGCTGTTGTGTTATCAAATACTAGAGCTTATTCATTCTTTCTATTTTTTTTGGTACTCTTTAACCCTCCCTCTTTCCCCACTACCACTACCATTCCCAGACTCTGGTAACCATCATCCTACTCTCTATTTCCATGAATTCAACTGTTTTAATTTTTAGCTCCTACAAATAAGTGAGAGCATGTTAAGTTTGTCTTTTTGTGCCTGGCTTATTTCATTTACCATAATGACCTCCAGTTCCATCCATATTGTTGCAAATGACATGATCTCATTCTTTTTTATGGCTGAACAATACTCCACTGGGTATACATACCATATTTTCTTTATCCATTCATCTCTTGATAGGCACTTAAATTGCTTCCCAATCTTGGCTATTGTGAATAGTGCTGCATCTCAGCATAATCTTCTATCAAGATCATATATACGGTCTGGATATAGTGGCTCATGCCTGTAACCCTAGCATTTTGGAAGGCCAAGGTGAACAGATTGCTTGAGCCCAGGAGTTTGAGACCAGCCTGGGCAACATGAAGAAACCTCATCTCTACAAAAAATACAAAAAAAAAATTAGCCAGGCATGGTGGCACCCACCGATGGCACCCGCCTGTGGTCCCCACTATTCAGAAGACTGAGATGAGAGGATCACCTGACTCCAGGAACTCAAGGCTGCAGTGAGCTGTGATTGTACCACTGCATTCCAGTCTGGGCAACAGAGCAAGACCCTGTCTCAAAAAAAAATCATATACATGAGCACACCTGCCAAACTATATTGCCATTAAAAATAAGATCAGAATGGCAATAACAATTATTATTCAGGCTTACTCCAGTCTTCACCCCATGATCCCACACTGCTCCTCACCATCAGATGCCATTCAATACTTACCCACTCAGGACAAAGAAGGTATACACCAGGAGTCTATTAGAAGTATTATATTCTGGCAGTGCAAATGATTTTGCATGTGGCAGGAGTTGCATGTTTGTAGCAGAAACATGCTCACCTCTCCACAGGATTACTGGGTCTTCTTGATCCCCCTGGATGGTTTTTATCCATGACTTCATTTTTATGAATGATTGGGTGAAAGACATTTTTCTGACTTGGTGCAGATTATATTTCCATTTACTAGCCTGGAAATTGGCAAGAGACAGTTGTCTCCCTCTTCTTGGCACATCCATTGTCACTGCCTTCCCAAGGACTCATCCCAACCATTCCCTATGGAGAATTCAGTCAGGGCTAAAGTCTTTACAACAGCAAACTGCACTGGCAAGAATCCCACATGAGCAGTTTATATGCTCTGCAGACGCAGCTGACACAAGAAACAAAACCAATGGGAGATCTCAGGTCTTCTTAATGGAATTCAGAAATTTAACCACATCTGTAAGGGGAGCTTCTAAAAGCCACATCAGTGCCACATTAGCTGGTAATATGAATATTCTGAGTGTTAGAAAGACCAATGAAGATCCTAAAGATCATTCCTTATGAAAAGAAAAACAGCTTTAAAAAAAATCTGTAACTTGAACAGATCTTTTGCTTTGCCTCTTCATCATTTTGCCCTGTGCAAAGATAGTCCTATTCTTCAAAACATATTTCTGCTGTAGCCTCAAGTGATTCATCCTGTCACTAAGCTGACATTGTCATGTTAGAAAATGCTATGTTCTTTCTTTTCTTTGCTTTTTTTTTCCTTTCTTTCTTTTTTGAGATGGAGTCTTGCTCTGTCACCTAGGCTGGAGTGCAATGGCGTGATCTCGTATCACTGCAACCTCCATCTCCCAGGTTCAAGCGATTCTCCTGCATCAGCCTCCTGAGTAGCTGGGACTACAGGCACACGCCACCGTGCCCAGTTAATTTTTGTATTTTTTGGTAGAGACAAGGTTTCATCATGTGTAGGTGTGTAAAAGGCAAAACAGAAATTCCACATCTGACTGCAGCCAAGGCCATGCTAAACCAGCACACTGTAGCTCTGGAGGCTGTGATGGTCTCAAGAGAGCCCATTCTAGAGGTTTTGTGTGGACACTGCTAAGGCCCAAGAGAAGAAACTCAGGGAAAACATGAGCAGGACATACCTTCTGATCTCAACTAGGAGTATGGCCCACTGGCCCCAATCCAGCAGACTCCTGGAGGCTGAGGAAAGAATCTAGAATAGATCCATAGGGGTAACAGGAACATTCCAGATCTCTGTCTTCCCTACTTTGGGAAGGGGTCCCCAAAAGAAAATTTTTAATCACACTCAGCTTCTCAGCCTGGGCCACCATACAAAAACCTCTTGAAGCATAAATCGACCAAACCCACTTCTACTGCTTGCTTTACTTATTTTATTATTTTTTTTTTTTTGAGAAATTGTCTCTCTTTCTCACCCAGGCTGGAATGCAGTGGCATGATCTCGACTCACTGTAACCTCAGCCTCCAAGGTTGAAGCGATTCTGCTGTCTTGGCCTCCCAAGTAGCTGGGACTACAGGCATGCACCACCATGCCAGCTGATTTTTTTATTTTTAGTAGAGATGGGCTTTCGTCATGTTGGCCAGGCTGGTCTTGAACTACTGACCTCAAGTGATCTACCTATCTCAGCCTCCCAAAGTGCTGGGATTACAGGTGTGAGCCACTGCACCCAGCCAGAAAATGCTACATTATGGTCATCTTTCCTTTTTGTAAGCAAGTGTAGCACGTCCACTTTCACCCTCCAGAAGGCTGGATGGAGAGGAAATCTTCAAGCCAAACTGTCCACAGAGCCCTCTGAACCCAACAGAGTGGGAACACATGACAGATGACTTTGAAATGAGGCAAGAAAGTCAAAATCACTGACTTTCTAGGAAAGACCTAAGGCTTCTGCACTAGATTAAGCAAGTCTACAGACTGGGCCATTTCTTTTGGCACCAGGATTCCCATCAACCCATTGACACTTGAGTCTTCATTGCCAGGGGCATCCCAAAGGTCAAAGAAAACGTGTCACGAATATAAAAAAGATATATTCAGTGGAGCTAGTGCTATGGAGAATGACATAAAACTGCTGTATTAGGAAGACGGGAAGCAGGAAGAACAAGCCCTTCACTGATCCAACTGCTGTTTACTGAGCATTTACTATCTGTCAAGCACTGTAGTAGGTGCTGGAATGTCAGTTAAGCAAGGTAAGCCAGGCCTGTCCTCACTTGGAGCTTCCTTTCACTTCAGGAAAGGAGACACAGGTGATAATTAAGGAAACACATTAATAAACAAGATAACTTTAGACTGCAGGTAAGTGCCTAGGTGGAAAATGAATTGTGGTGATGCCGTAGACAGTGTGGGCAGGCTGGCCACCATTCATTCACTTATTCAATAGATAGTTATTGATATCCTAAGTGCCAGACATTGTTCCGGAGACTGGGAACACAGAAATGAATTCAGAGAATACAGAGCAGAGGGATTCCTGAATTCATGGACTCACATACTAGTAGCAGGAGACAAACGAAAATAGGAAAATATTTAGTATGTAAGATGGAGAACAGTCTGTGAAAAAAATAAAGCAGAGAAGGGAGATTGTGTGTGTGTGTGTGTGTGTGTGTGCATACATGTGCATGTGTATACCTGCAATTTTAAATATGGTCATCAAATAAGAACGCATTAGCAACCAAGGACAATTTGACTGAAGACCTGGATATGGAAATGGTAGCTGTCTGCAGAACTGGGGAGAGCTTCAGGCAGATGGACAGAAAGGGCAAAGGCCCTGAGGCAGAAGCAAGGTTGGTGAGCTAAAAGGTTGGACATCTCATCAATGTGACTAAAGCAAAGATAACAAGAACTGGGGAATGAATGAGGTAAGAGCAGTGACCAGCACAAAAGCACTGCCAGAAACCAAAACAAGCGGCCAAAAGAAGTGGTTTCTCCTAACATTCACCATTCAGTCCATTCACTAGGAAAACTTCATGTGAGAAAAACAGCCCATTCTCATGTCCCAGCATGTTCTCATGTCCTCAGCTGTTTACTACGTCAAACATTAAACCCAAGACCTATCTGAGTTAAGACACTGTGTGTGGCACTTTTTCTGTAAGTTATGTTAGGCTTCAGAGCCAACCTTCCATCCTTGAATAAAACATCTTTACAAGGAGGGGAACGCAGCACTCAAAATCAAAGGCATCAGACATGCAACCCCTAACACAGCTGGTGACTTAAGTATAATGGAAATAAGGAAGTAGAGAGGCTGGTTGATTCCATGTAAGTCTGAAGCTAAAATCCTTGAGAAACGTCTGCATCAGTGACCGACCATTCTGCTACCTCTTGTACTAAAGTTGTTCATTTTTATAGTGTGTGTGTGTGTGTGTGTATATATATAAATTTACTTTAATTTTAGGAAACCACAATGTTTTTAATAGATTCTCAGGCTTTCTAGGGATCATGCTGGAGAAAAAGAGACAAATGCTGTATAGCTTCTACAATTGAGTCACCCCAGAGCCCAGAACAGCATTTAAGAATGAACGGACCAAGAGAGGTTGGTCAAAGGGCATGAAGCTTCAGTTGTGCAAGATAAACAAATTCTGGGGATGTAATGTACAGCATGGTGACTACAGCTGATAATACTGTATTGTATCCTTGCAATCTGCTGAGAGAGTAAATCTTAACTTTCCTTACCACAAATAATAAAAGGTAACTATGTGAGGTGAGGGGTGGTAATCATTTCACAATGTATATATGTATCAAAACATCATGATATACACCTTAAATATACACAATTTTTATTTGCTAGTTATACCTCAGTAAAACTGGCGGAGGGGAGGGAGAATGAAAGGGTGACAACACAATGTTCTTCCCCCAGAAATGTGATTTTAAAATCCTCATTGTTCCCTGGGAAAGAGACTTCTTGATAAACAAGGCAAGTGCAAGCCAGCATGAGCGAAACAAAAATGCAACACCTTTTCATTTCACTGCTGCTTTTTTAAGCAGCGATGCTTCATGAAAATTTCAGTCCATCTTGAATGATGCCCTGCACAAGGCCAGTGTACAATTAAAATCGTATGCCCCTTTCATGGCTCAGCTCATGCAAAATCACTGTGTAATTTGAGTAGAATACAGCATAGAAAATGAGTAATGGAGCTTGTGTGTGTGTTCTGTCATTCTGCATTACGGCTGTGTATAGAAAATAAGATGCAAACAACTAGTGATGAGCGAGGTGAAGGAGGAAAATGAAAATGTCAAGAGTGGGAAGAAACTGTTAAATGGCACCAACTGCTCGGGCAAGGTGTGTGTCTACTCATGTGCTGCTTGTCTCCCTCAATCTATCATCAGAAAGGACAAGCCACCTCGGGAGGAATGACTGTCCTAACTCGGAAGGATGGAGAGGCCCCCATCGTGGACTGCCCACGGCAACAGCACACTTGCCCTGGACTGTCAGTTCACGGGCTTCACTGTAATCTGGTTGCTGTCAATGGCAGATCCAGAAATAGCAGCGCACAAAACGTCCTGGCCTTCAAACCCTGCCAACAATTTGGCAAAATCTAAACTCAGAGGGTAAGTATGGTGATTGGAAACATCTTTTAAAGGAAGAGTCAAGAGACAGGGACACAACTATTTTCTCTCAATCTTTTGTTCAACTGAGAATCCAAATTTTAGCAAAAAGGGTCATTGTATGTCGGAAAGTGTAGAGCTGGTAAGAAGCAGAAAGTTTCCAAAGGAAAATGGAGATACCTCTGCTTCCTACACATCCACCTTGGCCTTACAGCAGTGAAAGGGGGAAAGAACTGGGGAAGGAAGATGAAAATAAGACAACCAGATGACTGCACAAGATAAAGCTGCTACTACTGCAAGCTGGCTACCTGTTCTCAGGAGGAGGAGGACAAATTTTGAGGATGGAGAGAAGATAAAACAATTAGCATAAATGAATTCCCACCATGAATAGGGAAAACAATGAAAACTTTTCCTAGTTCCATAGTTCCACCATATGGGTTTTGTCAAATGCACATCACATATTCACCATTACAACATCATACAGAAGGGTTTCACTACCCTAAAAACCCCTTCTGTTCTACCTTATATCCCTCTCCACCATCCCCAACCACTGAACTTTTCTGGCAACCATTGATCTTTTCTTCTTTAAATTATAGGAAAATACAAATAACATAAAATTCACAGTCTTAAGTGCATTTACATTGTTAAGCAACCATCGCCACCAGAACTCTTTTCATCCCTGCAAAACGGAAACACCATCCCCATTACATAACTCCCCATTCCCTTCTCTCCTATCTCAACTGCCCTCCCCTCACCCCGGGGAACCACAATTCTACTTTCTGTTTCCAAATCTGACTACTCTTGATGCCTCATAAAAGTGAAATTATTTAGAATTTGTCTTCTGTGATCAGCTTATTTCACTCAGCACAACGTCCTCAAGGTTCATTTGTGTTGTAGCATGTGTCCCTTTTAAAGCTGAATAATATTACATCAAAGGAATATACTTCATTTTGTTTATCCCATTCATTCACTGATGAACAGCTGGGGTTTCTTCTACCTTTTAGTTATCGTGTATAATGCTGCAATGAACATGTGTGTGCAAATTTCTTTTAGAGACTTTGATTTTAATTATTTTGGGTATATATACTGAAGTGGAATGTTGCATCCAATGTTGGATCATTCTCTTTTTAGTTTTTTGAGGAACTGCCATACTGTTTTCCACAGTGGTTGAACCATTTACAGTCCTATCAACTGTGCATAAGGGTTCTGCTTTCTCTGCATCCTCACTAATAGTCATTAGTTTCCTTTTTCATTTCTTTTCCTTGTTCTTTTGCTCCTAATGGATGTGAGATAATACTTATCTTTTTCCTATGTACATAGTTTTGCCTTTTCGAAAATGTGAGATAACTGGAATCATAAAACATACAGACTTATTCAAACTGACTTCTTTCACTTAATAATATGTATTTAAGATTCCTCAATGTCTTTTGGGGGCTTGAAAACTCATTTCTTCTTAGCATTGAGTAATATTCCATTGTCTCAATGTACCAGTTTATCCAGTCACCTGGTAAAAGACACCTTGGTTGATTCCAACTTTTGGCAAAAATGAATAAAGCTGCTATAACCATGTGTGCAGATTTTTATGTGAACATATGTTTTTGACTAAAACTTAGGAGCAGAATTGCTGGATCATATCTAAGACTATGATTACCTTTGTAAGAAACTGCCAGACTGCTTTCTGAAGCAGCTGTTCTATTTTGCATTCCCACCAGCAATGAATGAAGGTCCTTCTTGTTCCATATCCTTGCCAGCATTTGGCATTGTAAGTGTTTTAGATTTTAGCCATTCTAATATGTGTGTAGGTGGGGCGTGGTGGCTCATGCCTGTAATCATAGCACTTTGGGAGGCTGAGGCAGGAGGACCATCACTTAAGCCCAGGAGTTTGAGACCAGCCTGGGCAACATGGTGAGATCCCATCTCTAGAATGTTTTAAATTAGCCGGTGTGAAAAAAAAAAAAAGAAAGAAAGAAAGAAAGAAAAAAAACTAGGAATATAGCTAACAAACAAGGTAAGTAAAGGACCTATTCAAGAACTACAAAACACTGCTCAAAGAAATCAGAGACATGAACAACTGGAAAAAATTCCATGCTCCTGAATATGAAGAATCAATATCATTAAAATGGCCATACTGCTCAAAGCAATTTATATAGATTCAATGCTATTCTTAGTAAACTACCACTGACATTCTTCACAGAACTAGAAAAATCTATTTAAAATTCATATGGAACAAAAAAAGAGCCTGAATAGCCAATGCAATCCTAAGCAAAAAGAACAAAATCTAGAGGCATCATGCTACCTGACTTCAAACTATACTACAGGGCTACAGTAAACAAGACAGCATGGTACTGGTACAAAACCAGACACATATACCAATGGAACAGAACAGACAAACCAGAAATAAGGCCACACACCTACAACTATCTGATCTTTGACAAAGCTAACAAAAGCAAGCAATGGGGAAAGGACTCCCTATTCAATAAAAGGCACTGGTGTAACTGGCTAGCCATATGCAGAAGATTGAAACTTGACCCCTTCTTTACATACTATACTAAAATTAAGATGGATTAAAGACTTTAAATGTAAAACTCAAAACCATAAAAACCCTGGAAGACAACTTAGGCAATACTATTCTGGACATAGGAAAAGGCAAAGATTTCATGACAAAGATGCCAAAAGCAAAGCAACTGCAACAGAAGCAAAAATTGACAAACGGGATCTAATTAACCTATTTATGCCTAGTGTTCCATTATTGGAACACTAAGCTTGTGGGAGTTTTTTATATCCTGCTACTCAAGGTCATCGCCAAAGTCTAATTTTTCACACAAAAAAATTTGTAACCTCCAGCACAAGTGGGTTAAACTGAAGATCTTCTGTACAGCAAGAAACTATCAAAAGAATGAACAACCTACCAAATGGGAGAAAAATTTTGCAAGCTATATTATCTGACAAAAGTCTAATATCCAGCATCTCTAAGGAACTTAAATTTACAATAAAAAAATGAACAACTGCCTTAAAAAGTGGGCAAAAGACAAGAACAGAGATAATTTTCAAAAGAAGACATACACATGGCCAACAAGCATATGAAAAAAAGTTCAACATCACCGATCATTAGAGAAATGCAAATCAAAACCACAGTGAGATATCATCTCACACCAGTTGGAATGACTATTATTAAAAAGTCAAAAAATAACAACTGCCTGTGAGGTTGCAGAGAAAAGAGAACACTTATACACTGGTGGTGGGAGTGTAAATCAGTTCAGCCATTGTGGAAAGCACTGTGATGATCCCTCAAAGACCTAAAAACAGAAATCCCATTCAACCCAGCAACCCCATTACTGGGTATATACCCAGAGGAATATAAATCATTCTACCATAAAGACACATGCATGTGTATGTTCACTGCAGCACTATTCGCAACAGCAAGGACATGGAATCAACATAAATGCCCATCAATGACAGATAGGATAAAGAAAATGTAGTATATATACACCATAGAATACCATGCAGCCATAAAAAGAACAAGATTGTCCTTTGCAGGAATGTGGATGGAGCTGGACACCATTATCCTTAGCAAACAACACAGGAACAGAAAACCAAGTAAAACATGTTCTCACTGATAGGGGGAGCTAAATGATGGGAACTCATGGACACAAAGAGGGGAACAACACACACTGTGGTCTATGGGAAAGAGGGCAGAGGGTGGGAGGAGGGAGAGGATCAGGAAAACTAATGGGTACTAAGCTTAATACATGGGTGATGAAACAATCTGTACAACAAACCTTCATGACATAGTTTACCTATATAACAAAGCTATACATGTACCCTAGAACTTAAAAGTTAAATTTTAAAACAAAATTAGCCAGGTGTGGTGGTACATGCCTGTGGTCCCAGCTACTTGGGAGGCTGACCTCAGAGGATCACATGAGCTCAGGAGGTCGAGAAAGCAGTGAGCCATGTTCATGCCACTGCACTCCCGCCTGGGCAACAGAGTGAGACCCTGTCTTAAAACAATAATGATAATAATAATAATAATAAAGTACATAGTGGCATCTCTGTTTTAATTTCCAATTCCCTAATGACATGTATTGCTCAGACATTTTTTTCATAAGCTTATTTGCCATTTTCTTTGATGAGGTATCTGTTCAGATCTTTTGCCTATTTTTTAACTGGGTTATTTGTTTTCTTATTGTTGAATTTTAAGAATCGTATATTTGGGGCATGAACCCTTTTTTATTAGTAGTAGTAGTAGTATACTTTAAGTTTTAGGGTACATGTGCACAATGTGCAGGTTAGTTACATATGTATACATGTGCCATGCTGGTGTGCTGCACCCATTAACTCGTCATTTAACATTAGGTATATCTCCCAATGCTATCCCTCCCCGCTCCCCCCACCCCACAACAGTCCCCAGAGTGTGATGTTCCCCTTCCTGTGTCCATGTGTTCTCATTGTTCAATTCCCACCTATGAGTGAGAATATGCGGTGTTTGGTTTTTTGTTCTTGTGATAGTTTACTGAGAATGATGATTTCCAACTTCATCCATGTCCCTAAAAAGGACATGAACTCATCATTTTTTATGGCTGCATAGTATTCCATGGTGTATATGTGCCACATTTTCTTAATCCAGTCTATCATTGTTGGACATTTGGGTTGGTTCCAAGTCTTTGCTATTGTGAATAGTGCCGCAATAAACATAGATGTGCATGTGTCTTTATAGCAGCATGATTTATAGTCCTTTGGGTGTATACCCAGTAATGGGATGGCTGGGTCAAATGGTATTTCTAGTTCTAGATCCCTGAGGAATCGCCACACTGACTTCCACAATGGTTGAACTAGTTTACAGTCCCACCAACAGTGTCAAAGTCTTCCTATTTCTCCACATCCTCTCCAGCACCTGTTGTTTCCTGACTTTTTAATGACTGCCATTCTAACTGGTGTGAGATGATATCTCATTGTGGTTTTGATTTGCATTTCTCTGATGGCCAATGATGGTGAGCATTTTTTCATGTGTTTTTTAGCTGCATAAATGTCTTCTTTTGAGAAGTGTCTGTTCATGTCCTTCACCCACTTTTAGATGGGGTTGTTTGTTTTTTCCTTGTAAATTTGTTTGAGTTCATTGTAGATTCTGGATATTAGCCCTTTGTCAGAAGAGTAGGTTGCGAAAATTTTCTCCCATTTTGTGGGTTGCCTGTTCACTCTGATGGTAGTTTCTTTTGCTGTGCAGAAGCTCTTTAGTTTAATTAGATCCCATTTGTCAATTTTGGCTTTTGTTGCCATTGCTTTTGGTGTTTTAGACATGAAGTCCTTGCCCATGCCTATGTCCTGAATGGTAATGCCTAGGTTTTCTTCTAGGGTTTTTATGGTTTTAGGTCTAACGTTTAAGTCTTTAATCTATCTTGAATTGATTTTTGTATAAGGTGTAAGGAAGGGATCCAGTTTCAGCTTTCTACATATGGCTAGCCAGTTTTCCCAGCACCATTTATTAAATAGGGAATCCTTTCCCCATTGCTTGTTTTTCTCAGGTTTGTCAAAGATCAGATAGTTGTAGATATGCAGCATTATTTCTGAGGGCTCTGTTCTGTTCCATTGATCTATATCTCTGTTTTGGTACCAGTACCATGCTGTTTTGGTTACTGTAGCCTTGCAGTATAGTTTGAAGTCAGGTAGCATGATGCCTCCAGCTTTGTTCTTTTGGCTTAGGATTGACTTGGCGATGCGGGCTCTTTTTTGGTGGGTATGAACCCTTTTTATGTTTTATGAACACTTTCCCCTAGTCTGTGGCTTTTTATTCTCTTAAGGGTGTCTTTTGAAGAGCAGTTTTTAATTTTAATGAAGTCCAGTTTAGCAATGTTTTCTTTCATCAGTCAAGCTTTTGTTGTATCTAAAAATGTATTGTGAAGCCCGGTCACATGGGCTTCCTCTCATCTTGGTCAGGCGCGGTGGCTAACACCTGTAATTCTAGCATTTTGGGAGGCTGAGGCAGGCGAATCACCTGAGGTCAGGAGTTTGAGACCAGCCTGGTGAAACTCCATCTCTACTAAAAATACAAAAATTAGCCAGCTGTCATGTCAGGAGCCTGTAATCCCAGCTACTCGGGAGGCTGAGGCAGGAAAATCACTTGAACCTGAGAGGCAGAGTTTGCAGTGAGCCAAGATCACACCACTGCACTCCAGCCTGGGCAACAGTGCAAGACACTGTCTCAAAAAAAAAAAAGATATTTCTCTTATCTTATTGTCTAATTTTATAACTTTGCATTTTACATTGAGTTTATGATCCATTTAGAGTTGGTTTTTGTAGAAGGTGTAAGGTCAGTGTCTAGATTCATTTTTTTTTTCATGTAGATGTTGAACTGACATCATTTGTTGAAAGGACCCATGTGTGTTTTATAATGCTTCTTCAACCATTTCTGCTGACAAGTGTCTAATAAACAAACGGCATACTGTAAGGTGGTTCGGTACAGTCTGCATCATGAATCTCTATATCACTGTGATAGTGCCTATAGGAGTCTTCCTTCTAGGAATAAGAATGTATAGTGTTGGTCACAGATCAGGGTAAAGAAAAATACTGTTACATGCTTCAAATAAACTTTTAAGGCTCTTTAATGTGAAAATTTAAATATTTGTAAACTAAGATATCAGAGTTTTATTATTTTTAAGTCTTTTTGCCAAAAACCACAATAAATTATGGTGGGGGGGGATTTGAAAGTTGTATATTGTTTCCAAGAGGGATATAATATACAAATGAGTTTTCTCATTAAGAATTTCAGAATCAAGCAAAATGATCATTGGCTTCAGACACAGTAAATTATTTGTTTTAAAGACTTTTTATCCTTTCCTTAAACAAATATAGGGCTGGTTAAAATCTATCTTTTATCCCAAGAATGCAGTTGGCCCTTAGTATCTGCAAGGATTGGTTCCAGGGCCCCTTGAAGATATGAAAACCTATGAATGCCGAAGTCCTGTAGTACACCCTGCAGAACCCATTAATACAAAAAGTCAGCCCTCCACATCTAAGAGCTCTGCATCCCCTGAATACTGTACCAGTAATCCGCACAGATACTGTGGGTCTGACAACCTCAACAAGGCAAATATAGCAATAAACTGAGTCACATAATTTTGTTTTGTTTCCCAGTGCATGTAAAAGTTATGTTTACACTATACTGTATTTTATTAAGTATGTAATAGCATTATGTCTTTAAAAAATGTACATACCTTAATTTAAAAATATGTTATTGCTAAAAAAATGCTAATCATTATCTGAGCCTATGGCTAGTCATAATTTTTTTTGTGGTGGAAGGTCTTGCCTTGATGTGGATGGCTGCTGGCTGATGAGGTTAATGGCTGCTGAAGGTTGGAGTGGCTGTGGCAATTTCATTTTTTTTCTTTTTCTTTTTCTTTATTATTAGTATTATTTTAAGATGGAGTCTCACTCTGTTGCCCAGGCTGGAATGCAGTGGTGCCATCTGAGCTCACTGCAACATCCGCCTCCCGGGTAACTACACCATCTGTAGTTACTTTCTCCACTGAAGTCTTGAACTCATCAAAGTCATTCACGAGGGTTGGAATCAACTTCTTCCAAACTCCTGTTAATATTACACTCCTGCTGATATGTTCACCTCCTCCCATGAATCACAAATGTTTTTAATGACATCTAGAACAGTGAACACTTTCCAGGAGGTTTTCCATTTACTTTGCCCAGATCAATCAGAGAAATAACTATCTATGATAGCTATAACCTTACAAAATATATTTATTAAACAATAAGACTTGGAAGTACAAATTATTCCTTGATCCGTAGGCTACAAAATGGATGCTGTGTTAGCAGGCATGAAAGCAACATTAATCTCCTTGTACATCTCCAGCAGAGCTCTTGTGTGACCAGGTGCATTGTCAATGAGCAGTAATATTTTGAAAGGAATCTTTTTGTCTGAGCAGTAGGTCTCAACAGCAGGCTTAAAATATTCAGTAAGCCATACTGTAAACAGATGTGCTGTCATCCAGGCTTTGTTGTTCCCTTTACAGAGCACAGGCAGAGTAGTCTTAGCCTCATTCTTAAGGGCCCTAGGATTTTTCAAAATGGTCAATAAGCATTGGCTTCAACTTAAAGTCACCAGCTGCATTAGTCCCTAACAAGAGAGTTGGCCTCTCCTTGAAGCCAGGCATTGACTTCTCCTCTCAACTTATGAAAGACTTAGATGGCATCTTCTTCTAATAGAAGGCTAATTTATCTTCACCGAAAATCTGTTGTTTAGTGTAGCCACCTTCATCAATTATCTCAGCCAGATCTTCTGCATAACAGGCTGCAGATTCTGCATCTGCACTTGCTGCTTCACCTTGCACTTTTATGTTCTGGAAACAGCCTCTTTCCTTAAACCTTATGAACCAAACTCTGCTAGCTTCCAGCTTTTATTCTGCAGCTTCCTCACCTCTCTCAACCTTCACAGAATTGAAGAGAGTTAGGGCCTTGGTCCGGATTAGGCTTTGTCCTGATTTAATCTTCTATTCAGACCACTCAAACATTCTCCATATCAGCAATAAAGCTGTTTCACTTTCTTATCATTCGTTCACTGTAGTGGCACTTTCAATCTCCTTCAAGAACTTTTCCTCTGCAATCACAGTTGGGTTAACTGGCACAAGAGACCTAGCTTTCTGCCTATCTCAGCTTTCAACATGCTTTCCTCACTAAGCAAAATCATTTCTAGCTTTTGATTTAAAGTGAGAGATGTGACTCTTCCTTTCTCTTAAACACTTAGAGGCCACTGCGGGGTTATTAATTGTCCTAATTTTAATATTGTTGAGTCTCAGGAAATAGGGAGACCCAAGGAAAGGCAGAGAGATGGGGTAATAGCCAGCCCAGCAGCAGAGGAGTGAAAAGCACACATTTATCAATTAAGTTGACAGTCTTATATGGGCACGGTTCATGGCATCCCAAAACAATTACAATAGTAACATCAATGATCACTAACCACAGATCACCGTAACAGATACAATACTAATGAAAAAGTTTAAAATACTGTGAGAATTATCAAAATCTGAAAAAGAAATACAAAGTGGGCCTATTTTCCAAATATGCTGTTGGAAAAAAAGTGCCAATAGATTTGCTAGATGAAAGATTGCCACAAACCTTCAATTTGTAAAAAAGTATAATATCTATGAAACGCAATAAAGCAAAGCACAATAAAACGAGGTAAGCCTGTATACCAACAGTTTTCCAAGGGTGGTCCAAAGACCAGCAGCATGTGCATCACCTGAGAATACGTTAAAAATGCAAATTATTAGGCCCGACCCCAACTTTGGAGCTGGGGCCCAGCAATCTGTGTTTTCACAAGTCCTCCTGGCAGGTGATTCTGATGCACTGTAATGGCTGTGAATCACTGACCTACATGACCAAGTCAACAACCCCTGAAGTCAAGGGAGCAAGTGTTGTTAATCACCACTTTCCAGATTCCAATCTGTTCAGAGACAGGCTCAAAGAGAGCTGGCTATGGGCATGACCAGGACACACCAGCGTAACCTTACAAATGTAGAGCAGTTCTGACTATATCATATTTCTTTATTATGCTGCAATTAAAGTAGAACCAAAATTTCACCATCTTGTAGGAAACTGTATCTTCATATATTCCCTCTCACTGCCCATGAAATACATACCTTGTCTAGAATGAACCTTTATCTGGATGGCTGCCTGGGTCATAATAACTTAGCTAATAACTTTCTCACTCTAACCTTTGTAAGAATTAAGGGAGAAGCCCAGAAATATATTAGTGAGAGATAATGTCAAAAAATCTAACTCAAGATTTTTATACCAGATTTTATTTCAATACATCACAGAAATAATCTGAATTTGCCCTTGTGAGATTCAGTTTTTCAATGGAATTCTTGCACTTGACAGGAGACTATTGATTCACATTTCATCAGAGTTTTGCCTGGCTGCTTTATGAGTAAGAGTTTACCCTCAGTGCGCATCTTAAAATTATTGCTCATTCAATAGCTAAATACATAAGAAAATGGTACCCTGAATTCATTTCACCCACCCCGGTATCACTGTTACGTGTCTCAGGAACATGTTGTTTAAGATAAACAGGGCCTGTGGTGGCCTCCGAATGTGCTAAGACACATGGCAAAAAATAGTAAAGCATGCAAAATGCTAGAGCAGAAACCCGTTTCTCCTTGTCCGTGCCATTCTCCCCTCCAACCATCCCCCACCTCCCCCTAAAAATACAGAGAACTCCCTAGACAATTCCAACTTGGAGGAAACAAGGATGATGTGAACACAAGCCACTCACTCAAGAAGGGCTCTCAATCTTGCATAGGTTACTCAAATAACTGTCACAGTATAGAAGAGCGGCCAGTACCACCTAGAATCACTAACAAAGCGCTCTGAGCACACCACAGGATGTGCAAGCAGTCCCTGCTCAGGTAAGACAGGTGCTAGGCCTTAATGGAAAGCTCGGATTTCAGCACAGGAGAGCAGAGGAAGGCTCTGGAGCAGAGAAATGGGTATAATGAAATGCAAAGCCAGGTAATAAAAATCACACAAATACTGAGGTTCCCAGCTTCCTGTGGGAAGAGCGAGTCCTCCAGTATATGGGAGATAAGTCAGAAACACAGCTGGAACAAGATGGGAAGAGCCTGGAATGGACTATAATCACAACAAAGGTATGCAAGTAACATTTACAAAAGACACATCAAAGTAAAAGCCATGTTTATCCACCGTTATCATCTTGTCATCAATGGTGGTCTACCACCACCAGCAATGTCCATCAAAGCCCAGAGGCAATGAGGATGCCCCTGCCCAAGGGCTGGACCTGGGGGACACAGGTGTGTGTGACTCTGCAATGACTGCCTAAGGCCATGCTAACAAAGATCCCAGGTGCAAACTCTGGAGACAGTAATCCCACCTGCAACCCTTATCTGTACAGGCAGGACACAGGCAAGGGAGGAGAAGGGGTTTTTGTGAGTATTGACACAGCTCACTTCAAATCCTGGGCATATGTTTACAAAAGAAACCTGATGTCTTCCAATGGATTCCAATCCCTGCTTCCAGGCTCACCAAGAAAAACCGGATTTTAATGGGTTCCCCACAGAGCTTGCCAGAAAGAATAGTCATTCCCCACAGAGCTTGCCAGAAAGAATAGTCCTGGCTGGCTAAAGGTTGTGGGTACACAGTTTCCCCAGGCTTGTCTTATTTTCTCATTATAAATTAATAAAATACCAACATGACCTGTTTTGGCAGAGACCCAATCCTGTCAGACTGACAAAACCCTGGCTACTGTCTCTCAAAAGAGCAAGGGACAGACTCTGGATTCTAAGATCCTTGCAAACTCCTGAGGAGATGGCACCCTCTGAGGAGATTATCAGGGTTGCTACATGGTCTATTCTTCTACAATGTCACTCCCTGGATGGACTTCTAATTTCCCAGGTGTTATAAATTCAGAAGAGAATGGCACCATCGCTGGTCTTTATCTGTGTTATATATTGAATTATTATTGGTCTCACAGCCAAAATGAGTAGCATTCCACAGTGGCAGAAAAGACAGCTCACACATATATTGCTTCTGAGGCTACACAGTTTATATTAGCATTTGTGCTTTTAATACTTTGCAACAACCAAGGCCCATTTCAGCAGCCTACAACTGAAATGACTTTTTTTATTTTTATAAGCCTTCTCAAAATGTCTTTATTTTTTAATGATTAGGAAGTCACCCAAACAAAAAAAACTAAAGCTTTACCATTTCGACAAAATAGGTGGGTCATGAATCAAATTCATTTCTAAACACTAAGGATTTTCCTGGAATTGTTGAAATGGTTACATAAGTAAAATGGAAAGATGATTAAACCACAGGCATGAAAATGTGCCCGATTCTGAACTACTCCCCTAATAAATAGTGCCAAATGAGATTTGTTACTTAAAATTAGCTTTCATATAAATTAAAAGGCGGCTTTTACATTAATTATTTAATATTTAATTATTTGCTGGGTTTCACTTTAAAAACCAGAAAACTACTCCAAAGTCTAATCATACAAATTTTGTAGAGTTTTAGGGAAAAACACTTTATTTTTCTAGTTAACTACTTTAATATGACAGAAAATGCATAACTGTTTCAAATAGATGACATAAGTTTTATGTAGACATATTAACTGAAATGAAATCTATGAAGCAAACATATATTGAATACTTAATAGTAAGCATTAGCACAGAAGGTCTTTTGTTCAACCTTGAGAAATGATTAATTGTTTAGGTAATTGGAAAGATCATCGTTTCAAAATGAAAATTGCAAAATAAATAATTCATTTTGAACTTAACTGATATAAGCATATATCATCTTCTACTGTATGGCCATAGTCTTTTCAGAGCATAGGTGTGCTAATTAGAATACCCACTCATTTGTCTTGCATAAACCTCAACCATTTATACTTTGTCTGATTTCCTACTTAGATTTCCTCTACTTATTTTCCAATTTTTTTTCAGCTGGCTTGCTTACCCTAGTGCAATAGCATTTTTTTAATAGCTCACTTTTAGTCTTTCCAAAGGACTCATCTGAGTTTTTATGGAATAACTCTCTTTCTATTCCCCTACTCATATTTCTTCAATTTTCTTGATAGAGTAATCTTGTAAATTAATTAAATTACAAATAGATTTGGCATAAAGACAGTTGAGATATATACAACTGACCCTTCTACATAGATGAATTGACATAAAACTGACTCTTCTACATAGTAGAACTGACGTACAATTCTACTGTGTTTAGCATGGGTGGGCATCAGTTTACATGTTCTACGGAGGTAATAGAGAATTATTAGTCAAGTGTATTAGTTAAAAATGTTTCCACAGTATAGAAAGATTTTCTAATTTGAAAATAACATAAATACGAGCATCTTTCTCTTTAAGTAAAGGTAATATAGTATCTAACAATCTATTATAAACACAAATAACAGGGTGTTTATTTTGAAAACTCATTTCTCATTTTGCAAAAGAATCTCAGAGCACCTTTTGTAAGTAGAAACCTCCAAAGTATTATAAAATATTCTATTTATGGCATTTAAACTCATTTCAATTCAATTCATTGGACCTTTTAAGAGAAAAATACTCTTATTTTAATAAGTAATACTAGCAGACAAGGAAATTCATTTGAAAAGAGAAAACATTCCCATTACACTATTATATTTAAATATGTGCTGTCTGGTTATTACAAGTTTTCTCCCCTTTTAACCTTTTTTTAAAACTTGATTTCATCAACATTAAATTGTTTTCATAATAGAATGTTTTGAAATTAATGACTAAGATTATCCATTCATGAATTGTGCTCATATGTAAAAGCACAATGGTCAAAAGAAAAAGAGACAATCTGAGTAAAAATTAACCACTTTTCTTCGGGCTGCTAAGAAAAAAGCTCAGATTATTTTAAATTGTGTATTTGCTTCACTATTTAAAGAAACAGTAACTTGGATTTCATGGTCCATTGAAATCACCCTAAAAAATAGAGAAGAAATTCACACAAAAAATAAAGGAATGAAGGCCGGGCACAGTGGCTCATGCCTGTAATCCCAGCACTTTGGGAGGCCAAAGCGGGCAGATCACAAGGTCATGGTGAAATCCCGTCTCTAATAAAAATACAAAAAAATTAGCCAGGCATGGTGGCTGGCACCTGTAGTCCCAGCTACTCGGGATGCTGAGACAGAAGAATGGCATGAACCTGGGCGGGGGAGCTTGCAGTAAGCCAAGATCGCACCACTGCACTCCAGCCTGGGCAACAGAGCGAGACTCCGTCTCAAAATAAATAAATAAAAATAAAAATAAAAAATAAAGGAATGTACCTTTCGGCCCTAAGAAACATAGGTTTTTCCAATAATGGGTTTTATTTTGGGCCATGTCAGTACATAAACTTTTATTTTATAAAGCATTATACTAGGGAAAAACTAAGCAAAAGTAATTGAAAGAGAGCACCCAGCCAATACCCATGGGAGGACATGTGTTTTCAGTCATGAACATCATCATCTCATGGTTTCACAAAAGAATCTTATGTCTTTTTTCTTGTACCAGAGCATAAGGAATATCCTTTTTAAGGGAATAAGACAGTATTTAAATTTTATAAAATATTATACTAAATATATTCCTAAGTATTGTGAAGAAATAAGTTTTATAAAACCTGCAAATGAAGTTCACCTTCCCAAATACTATCACCCCAAATATGGAAAATGCATGAATGCCCCATTATTAAAAGATAAACAACACAAAGATGAAAATTATTTCTTTTTTTTTTTTTTTTAAGTAAAGGCTCTTACTGAAGTCTTGGGCCCCTTTACCTCTCAAATACATTCAGGTTGATGTGGCCACAGGTAATTAAGCCAGAAGGGTGAAAAATACTCACAGTATTTACAATAAACGTTAGCGCGACCACATCAAATGACCACATAACAAAGTCAACATGTAAGCTTTCTATAACCCACACATAATGCTGCTCGGAAAAAGGAAGTGCAAAGAGGAATAACAAAAAGAAAATAAAAACAAAAACCAGTAGCTCCAGGCAGTCTTTTATTTCCCACATTGTGGAATAATTTTTTCCATTCCCCAGATGATTTAAGTTGACAAATTGGTTCTTCTGGTTGCTTAGCTTCCTGACCTCAAAAAGTCCATTTTCTAACTTCTGTCTCATCCAGCTGTTGACAGGCTAATGCCACCAACCAATGTAATAAAACCTCCACGGAGTTTAGGATTAGTGTAGGAAATTGTAACGACAGTAGAAGAATTGGATGTGAAGTCTGCCCAACTTTTAAGAACAAATCTTGTCCCTAAAAAAGAACAAATAGTTCTCTGGAAGGAGGTTAATGTATATGCCGTTCCTCCCAGGGCCCACTGCTGTACAGCATTTCCCAGGAAAAAAACTGGAAACTTCTTGCCTAAAACACTTCTCACAAGTTGATACAATTTAAGGGCACTCTCTATTTTGGTACAATTTTTCTCAGAAATATTCAATTTTCTTTCCTTCACAGAACCGTGAGTCAATAACCTAGTATTGTTACTTGCTTGATCAATCCTGAAATATTTGGGACAAGGTCTGCCATGGAAGCAGGTAGAACACAGAGTGGTTCAAAGGTCAGGTTTCTGCCCTGCCATTTACAACCAGACAGTGCTCCTATACTAATCCTCCACATCCCTCATAGCCCTCAAGAGCACACATTCTGACCTGGATTCGCCTTAGATCATTTACTTAACCTCTCCAGGCCTCAGTTTCCTCATCTGTAAAGTGAATTCATATTTGCAATAGTACTCACTTCACAGATAAGATGAATTAGAAATTTAAGTATGTAAAGCATAATGCTGGACCGAAAGTAAGTATACAATAAATGTTTCACCTATTCTTTACTGCTTTTTTCTCTGATCATAAAAAGTTAATGCCTATAAATGAAAGTCTTCCATTTTAAAAGGGGCTTTGATTAATCACTATTTTCTCAGTATCATATCAAATTCTTCAAAAAAGGTTAGTGATTGCAGTTATCCATCTGAGACAGAAGTACAGCTGTGGGCAACCGCCCACTTCCTGGGATTCATGCCACTGCTCTAGTTTTACATATGGGTATGATTAAGGTACACACATTTGTGTTACCTTTTTATCTGGAAGATGTGTTTTTTTTTTCATGAGTGAGAGAACTTAAATATTCTGTTAGTATGTGATAGCAATCATATCTTGATATATTATGCAGTTTTTGAATTAACTAAGTCCTTTCCTGTCTCTCTTTCTCCTTTTCTTAATATTATGGGTATTTCTGATCACATTTCTAAGAATTCACTAAGGATAATTAGGAAAAATCAAATGTAAAATTTAAACACACACACGTACATACACACATACTTACTGAACATATTTAATATTAAAGACAAATTAAATCTACTGGCTGAGATGACAAGGTCCCTGGAGAAGGAAGATATAGGTTGATTGGAATGTGTGGGGACCTTTCAGCAGCTCCAAGTAGGACACACAGCCAGGTCCTGAATCAAGCTTTAGCTCCGGGACAAAGAGAAAGAAAAGCTGAGAAGACCTGCATGTTGAACAGATCATAGTTTATATGTTCTTGGGAGTTATTTCCATTATCGTTTTTAAAAATTCTAAATTTTTAGCAGATTTTTGCTCTATTCTCATCTGCATTTATCATGTCACCAACAATGCATTTGTTTTATAAAAACCCTAACTTCCAAAAGACTGTAGCCAAAGGCTCTATTGGCTTTAAAACAAGGCTTTAGAACCCCAACTTCAGGGTGCTCTAAAATGAAAACTAAGTAGACAATCTACTCAACTAAGAGTTAAGCACCCTCTTAATTAATCCAACTATCCTACTACGTATTAAGGTTTTGATGTAGATGGCATTAACTTGGGAATCTAAAGGCCAGATTCCAGCAGCAATTCTTCCACTAAACTAGGTGAGTTTATTTCCTTTTTCAGAGACTGGCTCCTCCCTTTCCCCATGTTTCTAGTGGAGCTGCCAATCACCTGTCTCCCTACCACATCCTTAGGAATAAGGACATGACCTAAAGTTATAATACCCAACTCCTAACCACACCAACTGGCTGCTGCACTTCTGACTCCAAATCTACTCCTAGATTTCCCAGTCATATATATATATTTTAGTTTACTTAAACTAGTTTCAACTGGGGACTCTGACACTTGCAACCAAAAGCATCCTAATACACAATGACCTGTGAAAAGTAAAATTCCTCGGACCTCACTTTCCTCATTATCACAAAATTGCAGTAAGATGATCTCTAAAGCTCCTTTCATATAATTATTTGTTTCAAATTATATAACTATCAGATAATTTGGAATGACATATATATAATTAATTCATTCAACTGGACACTGGAAGTTTCTTTCTGTAGCAAGTTCTGCCTACCTGTACTGAAACAGGAGAGAAACCCCACAGGCTAATCATCAGCATAATAAATTATATAATATTTTATTAACATTCTAAGATATAGGAAATTCATTTTAAGTATGATTTCCCCCTCAATGCTCAGTATCTGTCACTGCCAATCATCCATCCATGCTGCCATTTATTTTTGATTATAGACCATCTCCACCCCTAAAACCCCTACCAAACAAGTTATCTGGAAAACACTAGTTATGCACTTCCTTTGAATGATTTAGAAACTGGAATTTGTTACAAGTAAAATAAAACATGATAACAAGGCTATTTCCTTCTTTAGTAATCTACTTGTTAAGATGTGGCAATACTCTTTGGGTAAATTTTCAAGTACAGATATATTCTAACTAGAAGTGAAAACTAATGTAAAAAACATTCTATTTGCTCACTGGAAAAAAGCCAATGAAAATACAGCAAGAAATCATGTGCTCTACAATATCAGGATGATATCTGCTTGCTCACCATATAAATGTAAACAGCATGTGGAATATGAATATAAAAGCATATAGAGGCCGAGAGCGGTGGCTCACACCTGTAATCCCAGCACTTTGGGAGGCCAAGGCGGGTGGGTCACCTGAGGTCAGGAGTTCGAGACCAGACCAGCCCAGCTAACACGGTGAAACCCCATCTCTACTAAAAATACAAAAACCAGCCGGGCGTGGTGGCAGATGCCTGTAATCCCAGCTATTCAGGAGGCTTAGGCAGGAGAATCACTTAAACTCAAGAGGCAGAGGTTACAGTGAGCCAAGATCATGCCATTGCACTCCAGCCTGGGGGACAAGAGCGAGACTTCATCTCAAAAAAAAAAAAAAAAAAAAAAAAGCGCATATAGAATAGTACAAGTCAGGCTGGGTGCGGTGGCTCACGCCTGTAATCCCAGCACTTTGGGAGGCCAAGGCAGGCGGATCACGAGGTCAGGAGATCGAGACGATCCTGGCTAACACGGTGAAACCCCATCTCTACTAAAAATAAAGTTAGCCAGGTGTGGTGGCAGGCATCTTTAGCCCCAGCTACTCGAGAGGCTGAGGCAGGAGAATGGCGTGAACCCTGGAGGTGGAGCTTGCAGTGAGCAGAGATCGCCCCACTGCACTCCAGCCTGGGCAACAGAGCAATTAGTACAAGTCAATCAAATTGGAGAAAATGCTGAAAAATGGAAATGAGATATCTAGTTTAAATTCACCTGGAAATCAAGAAAATTTACAAGGTAAAACACTACAGTTTTGGAGAAATAAACATGGTTAAGATTATTCAAGATGATCAACTTTTCCACTGTGAGGAAAAGAGTTTAGAATAATTATTGCCTGTAGAAAAATATTTAATTGGATTTAGAAGTGTTGTAATGAAATATGTCCTGCACCAAGTAATTAAATCAAAAGAAAATAATTTTCTAAAAGACCATAAGAAATGCATCTGCATTTCTGACTACCCAAATTATTGCTGAATCAAGAGTAAAAAGTATTAATTGGCAGGCTCCAGCCTATCTGTTAATAAATCTAAAATTAGCATAAGAACTAACCTAATAATACTTAAATAACAAATGCACTAAAACTGTAATTCTAATTTGAAGAACTTAATATTGTGATGTAGTACTTCATGATTTTGCCTCAGAAGATGGTCTACATAACAGTTTCAACCATTAAAAATGAACTTAAAATCATTTTAAAAACTAGGGCAGACACAAAATGTGGATGCTTTCAAACACACGTCATTAGATAAATATGTCTAAGAAATTATAAGTCACAGAGAAATTTATACAACATGGGGCAGGCAGAAACATGGATAATTCTTTTTATGACAGAGTTTGAAATCTTAATCATATGCACTGTCTTTCTCCATTTATAAAACCTTGAGCCCTAGAATAAATTACTTTATTAGGAAGCATAAATTTAAAAATAAAACAAACTGGATTTATCACATGAAGTTGAAATTATTAGTCTTCATCTTCTGTAAAACACTCTCCTCTTACAGATATCATGCTTTCTCAGATACTTTATTCTGGACCTCTTTCTACTAATCTGGTTTCGCTGGGTCTTTCTAGGAAATGTGACTATCTCAGTGTTTAGGGTAGAGTAGAAGGGGCATATACTCTGTGAGACTTCAACTAATCAGTCTTCAGTTTTCTCTGTTTGGTTAACTGAATGGTTTTTCATTCACCCTCAAGTCATATAAGAGCTGAAATGGCCTAAAGAAATGTTATGATTAATAAAAGTATAGAGAACTTTAACTACCTGTTTCCTGGCAAAAGCCAAGAATAGTTCTTCATGCTTAAATTAATACCAAAACCCCATTAGGTAAGGTTAGTCAAAATACAAAGTTACATTTTTGAACAGTGATGTGATTCATGTGTGGGATTATTTGTTAAATTAAGGAAAAGCACCAGAAAATTTTCAAAAGTTGTAAACGCATTCTGTTCTAATGAAACCCTATGAAACATAGTATTCAATATTTGTACTCAAGTCCAAAACTGCAGTGGAACTTTCAACAAGTCCATCTTGCTTATTCATGCCTGAATTCCTTTGTGAGATTTTTCAATGTGCATTAATTCAATGATTATTAAGAACCTACTATATCCCCCAAAGAAATGTTCATAGAATAGGAGAAAGAAAAAGAATATAAAACATACCATGAGGAATGCAAACACAATTGAAAGACACTAGACACTGCCTGGCACACAGTAGATGCCTAATAAATATTTGTTGAATGAGGAAACGAATGAGGTGGCCCCAATGCTAGTGGGTAAGAGGCAGTGTGTACACATTAAGAAATGAACTTAACCTTTTCTACTGTGGACGCTGTCCAACATAACTTCAAAGAATATCACAACATGCAATTATGACTTCTTTTTTTATCTTGAGTATGAAGAATCCCAATGCTTAAAAGAAATAAAACAGTATAAGAAAAGCCTGACCAAACAAAATTTTATTGTGATGTCCTACAGGATATAAAGGGAAATAAAATTTATCTTAAACTTGACAATATACAACATTTTACTTAGCCAAATACACATGTGCAAATGAATTACACTGTTTTTTTGTTTTTTTTTTTTGAGTCAGGGTCTCGCTCTGTCACCCAGGCTAAAGTGCAGTGGTGCAGTCTCAGCTCACTGCAACCTCCACCTCCTGGGTTCAAGTGATTCTTGTGCCTCAGCCTCCCAAGTAGCTGGGATTACAGACATGCACCACCTTGCCTGGTTAATTTTTGCATTTTTAGTAGAGATGGGGTTTCACCATGTTGGCCAAGCTGGTCTCAAACTCCTGGCCTCATGTCATCTGCCAGCCTAGGCCTCCCAAAGTTCTGGGATTACAGGAGTGAGCCATCACACCCAGCCTGAATTACACTTTTAATTAACATAAATTAATTGATATGACTGTAAAGTTACCAATTACTATGCCTGTTGCTTTCTCTTCAATGTCCTCACTCTAAACCTCCAACCCAGTCCCTTTGTTTAAATCCAACATCTCCTTCAAAGTCTTGCTTAAAATGCAACTTCTTCTCTGAAGTGCTTTGGCATCCTCCAGACTGTACAGACTATTTCCCTCCTCTGAAGTCCTTTACTGTGTAGCACGCGCCTCCTCTGTCCTGTACTGACAGCCGTGTAAGCAGGTCTCATCTCCCCCTTAGGCTGTAGGCTTCTCTAGGAAGCCCACCTTGCTTACATTTTAGCCCCACTTGTCCAATGGAGGGCCATGCAATTCTGAGACACACAGTATTTTTGAATCATTGTGGGAATGAATACAATCAATATAATCATGACAAGGAAGACTGGGGTTTACTTGGAAGTAAATGAAATAGAACAATAATAATGTAATGGTTACATTACCTATGCACTCATAGATCTGAAAATGGCTTAACTTCCAGGCAAAACACTGAGCCTTGGGAGAACCCAATGGAGGCCTGCAACTGAGCCATCCATAAAAAGCAAGCTATCTCCTCTACCTGGAACATTGTCACTTCCAGTTTGTCATCTATACATCCAAGTTTCCTTGAATACCTACTAGATTCCAAGCACTGCAGTGGTTAACAGGTACACTTTAAAGGACATATTCAGGCTGGCTGCCAGCTCCCAGAGTTCAGCAGCTCACATCTTCCATGTGAAGCACCCAAGCAAATGCTTTTTGAAAGGCTCTGTTTCTCTCATGTGAGTGCACAGTCAGAAAACAGAAGCGTTTGTCTGCCCTGCAGTCTCTCATTCTCTCCACTGCTCTTCCTACCTTTCCCAAACAAATGGCCAAATAAGTCATTTACAACATAAATAAACTGAGTAACTAATCTTAACCCAATGGGTAACTCTATCAAATGTAGTGGAAATGGGCATTCTATGGATTTTACTGTACCTTAGAGGTCTCTGAACATGCTAATATATCCCCTGTTAATTTAGTAGAACTGCCTCCGCAAGGAAAATGTAGGCAGGCAAATGTGACTTCTGGTTCATCCCCAGAGACTCGTTCTGTGTCCAGTGGCTTTTCTGGGATTATTTATGGCATTAACTTGTCTATGCTCAGAAGTTTCCGCCATGTTTGGGCTCAGTATTAGCAAACTTCAGAGCTACTTAAATTTTAAAAGAATGTTCACAAGTTCATTATTTATTCAGTGGATAAATAATTTATTAATCCTTTACAATGTACAAAATTATCTACAATATTAAAGGACACTTAGCTGGAAAAGACATAAAAATAATACAAGGCAATAATATGATAAATGACAGGCCAAGAAGGACTCTGAAAAGAGAAGGTCACTTCTTTAGGAATAATAGAAGCTAATATTTATTGGGTGCTAACTACCTATTAAGCACATAGTACTATGCTAAGCACTTTATAGAAAATATCAGTGCATTAAATCAAGAAGTACTACTTACCTGGTGGAAGAACAGAAAGGAAATGAGACTTGGGCCCTGCATTATAAAATTGCCTTAGCTATTATAATCAAAAGCATTTTAAATATAAAAATATAAAATACACGTTGCTTTAACAATAAATGTAAGTCCATTTTCTTCTGTTTTTCTATACTGCTGGAAAAATATTTTAAACTCCAACATATATGAAATACACATTCCAAATACATGGCATAATTTTGGGGGGCACAATGCAAATTTTAAGTTCCTTTTTATATTTAGCTACTGATCTCTAAGTAAAAATAATTATTTTCCCTGAAAGCCTAAACATACCCTATGAGCTTCTGGTAGGACAAATTTAGTTTTGTTTTTACATTTGAAAAAACAAAAAACAAAATAAAAGATATGCCTGTGTGATACATTAATAATTCATTGCTTATTATATGTTATTTAATATGAAAATAACATATCCTAATTTGTTGTCATATGCATGTTATTTCTTGTTCATGTAAATAATTCACACAAGAGGAAATAATAAAAGCTTTCTACACTAATTGAGATCATTTGAAATATGAACTTAAGGCTGTTTCTATTTGTAAATAAGTTGGCTAAACACTGTGTAAAAGGTGATAACTAGGGATGCAATAATAGAGCTGAAATGAAAAGAAATCCATCATCAAGGATTTTACAAGAATAACAAAAGAGAAAGATGTTCACAAATTACTTACAAAGGCGAAATGTGATAAATGCTATACAAGTGGCAGCAAATTTCAGAGGAAAGGAGGATAAATGTTTATTGGGAGAAATCTAAAATATTGTTCAATCCATTTGGGCATTAAAGATAAGGAATAGACCTTTAACACGTAAAAATGAGTAAAGAGCTTTTCAGCATGTCCTACCTTCACAGCCATGGGGACAAAGACATAGCCATGGTATAACTGGGTGTAGCTAGGGTTCCTGTGAGTATACAAACAGTAATGGCCCAAAGACAGGGAACTGGGCATTGTGGAGAGGACCAAATACTATGATAAAGAGCCTGAACTTCATTCTATAGGTCTGCATTTCTCAAATTGAACAGAGGCAACAGTACAATGGGAATCGAGAGGCTGGAGATGGCAGTGAACAAAATGGAAAAAAAAAATCCTGTTCTTTACGGAATGAACATTCTCATGGAGGATACAGCCAACTAAAACAAAAACAGCAACAAGAAAAAACAGAAAGGAGCTACAAGGAGGACATATGCTTGAGTGTTTGAGGAGCATCAGGGCCCATGGCAGGAGATGGGATGAAGCTGTAGGAGATGAACAAAGAGAAGTGCTAGAAGCAAATCACACCATACCCAGCGGGCCTTGGAAAAGATTCTGTGTTTTCCCAGGTGAAAATGGAAGACTTTGGAGGCTCTGTGATCAGATTCATATTTTGGAATGGTCAGACTAGACCATCATGGGGCAATGCTGAAAAGGGGAAAGTCCTAGGGAAGAATCACGCCAGCAAAGACCTGCAGGAGGGCCGGGATGGTGGTTGGAAATACTGTGAAGGTAGAATCAACAGGATCTGCTGACTGGTTGAATGTAGGCATGAGAGAAACAGGAATCAGGATGACTCCAAGTTTCTCAGCTTAAGAACCAGACAAAAGATGCTGTCCTTTCCTGCGATGCGGAGGATGCAGGAAGAGCATTTGGAAAGAAAGGAGGGGATCAAAGGTTCCAAGTGAGTAGTGCCTGGTCACTCTGCCAGATACAGAGAGCAGGTCAGATTTGAAATTAGATCTGTCAAAGTGTGGCAACCACACACTACACACACAGGTGACAACATGGGGATTCCAAGAAGAGTGAAGGGAAGGTGGGAGAGTTCACATGATGCTAAGAAGATGGAAGTCAAGTACAAGGCAAGACTCCCTGCCAGGAATGAGGGGAAGGGAAGGCATTTGGAGACTTGAAGAAACCAGAAAGGATGTGAAATATTTGCTGAATGATTCTGAGACACAGCCATCCAAAGATGAATTTGGGGAAGAGCAAAAACATGGTGACTCCTCCTAAGATTAGGTAACATGACCACAGAATACATGAAAGAGAGTCCATTTCATCAAGGAATGGTTGCAAAATCTGAACCCCTTTGAATTTACCAGCAATATGTTTCTTTCCTTGGACTCTCTTATTTTTGCAACATCTCATTAATACGACTAAAAAGCCGACTTACACACCTCCAAAGAGTTGGTGATACAGACTGCTGCCTGGTCATGGCTCATTGTACATGGTGCTCTGAAATGAATGAAGAAAAGGAGCACTTTCCTGCTTTCAGAGAATTGTTGCTCTACCGTTTTTCTGCTTCAATATGCTGTCTCAACACTGCTGCTGTAATGACATACCGTGGTGTGATGCATCAGTGGCTAATCCTGAGGATTCTCTATTATCTCCTGCATTAGGATGTGCAGCATCAGAAATCTGATGGATTAATGAAAGACTGTTACTGCTAATTGCTGACATAAGACTATTTAGGGCACTGAGGCAATTGCTGAATTTTTTTAGACATTTTCATCCCTTCTCAGAGCTGTACTAATCAGGCATGCTAATTCCTACAGTAAACAGCACGTAGCTTTGCTGAGAGACCATTCTAACTCTCCATTATTTCATCCCAAATACCATCCCTAAATCCAGATAATTTGCCCTAGATCATTTATCAGCTGTAACATGCAGCCTATCCAGACTTCTGGCACAGTTGATGGCTGGAATTTTACACATCCCTAATTAAAACAGATGTGGCCAGCTCAGGGAGCCCTTTTCAGCCGCCCCAACTTGGACAGTGTCTGAGCAAAGGAAACCAAAAGCTCTGTTCATGGAAACGACACCAAGTGCTAAGGCACTGGGGTTTCTTGGAGGTGATTTGCATCACTGAAGACCTATGGATTGCCCAAATCTTAGCAATGAAACAAAGAGTAGAAACACAGACTTTGGAATTAAACGCAAGTTCCAATTCTAATTCTACCCTTACTATCTGTGCAACTTGTAGGCCAATTACGCAACATCTCTGAGCCTCACTTTCCTCTTCTCTAAAATGAGCATATAACATCATTTCTTTACATATAAAATGTCTAGAGTAGAGCACTGCTAGAAACACAGCACAGCCATTGATCCAGAAAAACACCATGGTCTGGTTCTCATCATAGGTATGTCACTACAGTGAAATGGATATGCTAGGCAAACAGCTTCATGACAATTGGCCTCTGACATCATCCGATCAACTCCCCTTGTGCTGATTCCATACTGGACCAACCTTCTAACTTGGCTTCCTACTTAGGCTATTTAGTTCTGAGCACAATGTGCCTAGCATAGAACACTATATCACAGTTCTATCTGTAAAGTGATAAACTAGCATTTGAGATTTTTATATATCTGCACCCTGTGATTTTAACTTGAATGAGTACAATCAGCACAGGATATATTGACAATCAAATTTCATAACATTCATACTTAGTGTTAATAACTATGCATTATTATCCTTGACAGATCTGTAGTGCTAGAATAATTGCAAAAAATACCCCAGATTCAAGAGAGAGGGCAGTAACAGGGAACCTACCCATCTATCTGGGAAATAGTCTGTATCTCTAGACCAGGGGTGCCTGGTCTTTTGGCTTTCCTGGGCCACACTGGAAGAAGAATAATTGTCTTGGGCCACACATAAAACATACCAACACTAACAATAGCTGATGAACTTCTTAAAAATTGCAAAAAAAATCATAATGTTTTAAGAAATTTTACAAATTTGTGTTGGGCCACATTCAAAGCCATCCTGGGCCGCGGGCTGGACAACCTTGCTCTAGACAATTATCTATCTCCCAAATTGGACTCTTTAATCCTCAAGAGCACAGCACCCACCAATTAATCCCCCGGCATATCGTGAAATTACAAAAAAAAAAAAAACAGCCTTGTAGTTCTGAACGTAAATGTGTTATTACAGCAAAGTTAATGGAAAGAAATATATCTTATCACAGTTATCAACATTGAGAATCACTATTATAGAAAAGCAAGCTTACTGATTCTTTAAGAAAGGATGGGTAAAAACAAAAAAGAAATTAGCACAGGTTTTGATGAGACTGCGTAATATTTTCTCAGTGGGATTCAGTTTCAATTTAAAGCTGACAGGACATTTTGAGCTTAAAGATACTGAGTGATTTGGTTAAAATTACAGAGGATTGGATTCAAGATTACTTTGTAATCTCATGACTTTAAAACCTTCTTAATTAAAGTCTTACATTTGTTTTAAATAAAACAGGACACAGAAGTGTAGAACAGAAAAGCAAATCAGGATGAGGGAAAATGTTTCTGGCCGGTAGTCCCCGGGGTCTCTGAATTTAATTTGATACTCAATTAAAGAGGAAATCAGATCCCGGGCACATGCTCTCACTTTCACATGGCACATAAGCCAACCCAACCTAAGGGTCCCCATGTAAATTACCACTGGCTCACGTGACACTACACTATATGCCTGCAACCATCCCCCTTCATAGATAACAAGGCAAAATGTGCTATTAATGGTGTCTGTGTTTATCTTATCTCAAGGAGAGAAAAACAAAGCTTTAGTTTTGAAAAAATTACTTCACAAGGGCTCACTTGTATAAGAGACTGACAATGTAAATCCATCATCCTCTCAAAGATTTCTTCAGAGTTCATGATAGAAAACATTTTAAAATAACAAAGATGAAACTTTAAAAGCATTACTCCAAACTTTTTTCTTTAATTCCCCCACTTTTAATTCTAAAATAAACCAGCAAAATAGCCCAAAAGGCTACTCCATCTTTTAAAAATGTTTAAAAACCTCCCTTCCACGTTGCACGTAAGTGACTGTCCTAGGTCTCTGCTCCTCCTCATAACCACATCTCTCAGGAGACAGTCTCCATAATCACTCTCTCTGGTCCTCACCCCAACTCCCTGCAGCCTCCAGTGTGGCACCTAAATGGCTCTTGCTGAAGGCACAGGGACATCCAGGCCAAGGAATCCAAGGCTGTTCTTCTCGGGTCTCATCTCTCCTCCTCTCTTGACTATATCACCTTTGGGAAACACCCTCCTCCCTCTTCAGGGGCTTCCCTGGTGACGGCCGAATCCTGGTTTTCCTCCTCTCCACCACCAGACATTAGATGTCTGGAGCCCTCTTCTAACACTCTTCCTGCTCCCTCGACAATTTCATCCACCCCTTTGGCTTCAACCATCTGACCTCTCCTTCTGAGCTCTAACCCCACATACCCAACCACCCATTAGACATGTCAGAGTGGCCATCTCAGGCACCTCAATTTCCATTCGTTCAAAACATTCCCACAAACCTATTCCCTGGGTGAGTAAATGGCATCCCTCTCCACCCTGAATACCCTCTTGCCCTTATCCCCATGATCTGGTCTACCATCCAGGCCAGCTGATTTTAGCTCCCAAAAAAACCTCCTCATGTCCCCTTGTCATTCACCTGGAATACTTCAATCGTCTATTAACCAGTCCACTGCCACCCACTCTACCTCCTCCATGAACATTTTTAAGTCCATTCTCTTCACAGTCTGAGAGATATTTAAAAATATGATGTGTATTTTGAGTGTGTGGGTCTGCACATTCACACACACACACTACACACACACAAAATCTGGTTACCCTATGTTACTCTAGGCTAAAATGGTTTCAGTTGTGCTTAAAATCTTTAATGTGGTTCTGCAAAACCTCCAATTTCTGGCTCACACCTATATGTCTACTTTTTTCTAATACAACTTGCCCTTAACTCTCTTGAGTACAACCACAAAGCTGACCTTTCAGTTCCTAAAACATTTCATACATGCTCCTCCAAAAAGGGCTTTTGTACATTTGTGACCTCTGTTATACCCCACCACCCTCTACCCAGCAACAGGTCCCCTATTGTGTTGATTAAAAATTCAGATGTTCAGGCCCCACCCTAAATCTAATGAATGAAAACATCTCAGGGTAACCAGAACACATCCTTTCAACAAGTGGCTGGATCATTCTGATGAGCAGGTGTGGGAAGCTGATCTAAATGATCATCAACCTAATGCTTGAATCCTCTTGACCACATCCACGAGGCTAAATTCTCTAATCTCAGCATTTAATTAGGCAATCCATCCCTTCTGTGGACAGGTTAGATGGTTCTTCCTTACATTGACCTGAATCCTTCCTCCCAAACCCTGTACCCATTGATCTTAGTTCAATAATATCTTACAATTGCCCTCATATGACATGATTGGCACCCCCGCCATCTTAATGGCTTTCCTCTGAGGCTGCTTCCATGAGTGTACCATCATTTTGAAGCATACTTCGTAGTATCAGTGTAAGTGGTTCCATGATACTTCTCAGTGAAGCTAACTCAATGGTTCAAACCACTCTAAAGCAAGTGACTGCACACTGGTCATGAAACCAGCATCACGTAGATGGAGATGAGCTGGAAACTGCGAACCTCGCCAACCTCAGCTTCCTCATTGTTAAACTGGGATAGTAATAGTGCCTTCTTTGGGCTGATAGAAGAATTAAAATTGCTCAAGCATGCACGGAAAGTACACAGTGCGTGTTCCATAGAAATGTACACAAATGGAATGTGAGCTCCATGAAGCCAGCATTTTGTGTCTATTTTGTTGGGCAGCAGCAGCATTTAGAACAGTGCCTGACAGGGTGGGCCCTCAATTATCTGCTGAACGACTGAATTATTAACAGTCATGGACAAAACTAGAATTGAAATGTTAAAATTTTCAATATAGTAAAAAAAAGATGAAAATGAATTCAAGCTTAGTTTTCCTTTAAATTAAAGCACATTCTTGAAGTGACTCTTAAAATGCCAACTAATGGTTTTAACAGATTATATGATCTTTTAAATATCTAATTCTTTTAAGAAAAATGGCATAAGACAAACGATTTACAATCATGTTTTTGTATGATAGCTGCAATTTTCAGAAAGTTATCGTTTTAAACTTTCATTTGAAAGACAGTAACTACTTTGCAACAACAATACACTAGGGAATAACAGAAATACATTAGTTGCATTAATTTTAAGTAGAATCATTAAGCTACTTATCTTTTTTTGTTTCTGGATTATTTTACTGCTTTGATATTAATGTGAAAAATAGTGAATGCTTCAAATGCTTTTAAAAATTCAGTCTGGTATACAGAAATGAATAGTGGTTCACAGAATACATATCCTGTTTTGTGTGTGTGTGCATGCGTGTGTGTGTGTTTGTGTGTGTGTGTGATGGAGTCTCACTCTGTCACCCAGGTTGGAGTTCAGTGGTGCAATCTCGGCTCACTGCAAGCTCCACCTCCCAGGTTCACACCATATATTTTTTATATTACTTATTGAAATGGTATCTTTGTCACGTGGCCATCTAAAAATTCTTCAAATTATTTTAGACAAAATAAGGTGGCTTTTTGTTTTCAAATAGATACAGGTAGAGAGCTGCATACATCAGAATCTCCATTTGTGCAGGGCCTCTTATTTGGAATCAATGGAACTCCTTCTGACTCTAGTCACTGTAGCACCGCACAACACCCCATTTCCTAACTAACTGCTACTGTTGATTTCCTTGCTGTCCTTAGAGAAGACATTCTGTCAGGAAAAATCACCGAGTTAAAGTTCAGCTCTACTCTCCACTACAAAAATTCCCTGTCTGAAATGTTGAAGGAGGCATTTAACATTGGCAAGGCCAAGTACTCAACTCCCATGCCTCTGGTGCCCACCGAATTTTCTCATCTCCACATTCCCTTAGCACAAGGCCTGCAAAATACTTCCTAAATACTTCCTAGAATGAACCGAGCCTCACCGCAGGTTACTGGGCATTCTGTGTCCCCAAATCCCCCTCCTTCCATGTACCCTAAGGCCCAGAGTCAGGTCCTGAAACATGAGGATAAAGACCTTTACCCCAAAGATGGGTGGTCACTGGGAAGGGCCAGTTCTCTGGGAAGACAGGATCTCATACAAGGGCAGAGGAGGCCAAGAACAGAATGGTTTCAGGACATATGCCTCAGGACAGAGAGGAATAAAATGCTTCCCCGCCTGGCTGCTGGACTAAACCAAGCCTTTGAGGGAGACAGCTATAACCCTGCAAAGGAAAAGGCCCATATCCGGAGGCCCAAAAGGATGGTAACATCTGATAACCAAAAATTGAAAAGGGAAATTGTCCCACCCAAAGTAATGACAGGGCGGCTGGTTGTGCAAGTCAGTGAGGTCAGGAGGTGAGTAGAAATGGCAGGGATGGAAACAACAACTTCCACAGGGGATCCTCATTCCACCAATATTTCAGTGTGAGTCATCCCAGAACCTCGAGAAGAGGAAGGAGACCAGGGAAGTCCCTCTGCTTGGAGGAAGGACACTAAGCCACCTGCAGAGGGGGATAGTGCCGAGGGGAGAGTGAGCTGAGTGTGATGCACTCCCGGGTGCAGGCATGGATTGGATAAACCATGGAATTGTGTCAAAAATCTCCCGACTCCAGCCCCAGCAACAGAGCGAGACCTTGTGTCTACAAAAATTTTAAATTTTTTAAATGTTTACACAGGAGTTCCAGATACTCAGGAGCAGTCCCAGCTAGTCAGGAGGCCAAATTGGGGGGATTACTTGAGCCCTGGAGTTCAAGGTTACAGTGAGCTATTGCACCACTGCACTCCAGCCTGGATGACAGAGTGAGATCCTGTCTCTAAAAATAAATAAATAACCCAGATAACCCCAGTGTACAATCTGCAGCAACATGGGTCAGGCTTAGACCCCGAGCAAGGGGCACTGAAATTGTACACAGGACAACCTCACTGCTAACCTAGCTCTTTGTGAAGCCACCAGCTGTGTGGCTGGGAGAGGGGAGAGGGTCATACCAGCAGAAGTCATCTGTATGCCCCTTCCACTCTCCATACAGGTTCTTCAGGTCACTCATGTCCAGGCTGACAGTTGGAGTCATTAAAGAAGTCCCTGATAGTGGAATTTAGGTCCCTGTGTATGAGATTATGAAATGGAAAATATTCTCTCTGCCTAAACTCTGTCCATCAGGGCTGTACTCTATGGAGTCTGCTAAAGTCCAAAGATCATTAAACCCTTTTAAATGAAGGTGGTGACCACAGTCTTTGCCAAACGCGAGTGCATGTCTCACAGAGGGAAAGGGCATTTCCTATGTCATATTACCTGATTGGATGGTATATGGAAATAATCTTGTTTAAAAGCAAGCCTAGAATGAAGTCCTGCTTTGGAGAATTTAGTTCTGAAGACGGGGCTACAGAGCCTTTCCTTTTCCCAGTGAATGTCATCAGAGGAAAAGGTGCTAAAATTACAAGAGCCTAGCATTAGATGCTTTTATGAATGTTAAGGCATTTTAGCCTCACAGTAGGAAGTATTTTCTCTATATTACAGGAAAATGAAGCTGAGAGGCTGAAACGGCTGTTTCAGCTGGATGCCGAGGACCTGGGTTTCAAACCCAGGCTCATGGGCCCCAATGTCACACACTGACCACTAGTAACTGGTCTCACTGCAACTTTGCCAGTTACTGATAGAGACAGAGGAAGTCTATCTTGATGAACAAACCCCCTTGGCCAGGTGCTGTGGCTCACGCCTGTAATCCCAGCACTTTGGGAGGCCGAGGCGGGCGGATCATCTGACGTCAGGAGTTCAAGACCAGCCTGGCCAACTTGATAAAACCCAGTCTTTATTAAAAATACAAAAATTAACCGGGCATCATGGCAGGTGCCTGTAATCCCAGCTACTCAGGAGGCTGAGGCAGGAGAATCGCTTGGACCCGTGAGGCGGAGGTTGCAGTGAGCCGAGATCACGCCACTGCACTCCAGTCTGGGTGACAGAGCGAGACTCTGTCTCAAAAAAAAAGAACCTCTCAAACTCCCAACCTTTTCATTCAAGAGGTCATGGAGAGGTGATAATGAAAAGCTTTATTTTCTATTCTCTTACCTTGCAATATAATTTCACCACAGGGCAAGAATTAGGCCATATTTCTTCTTCATTTTTAAGCCAAAAATAGCAAACAGAATCAAATAGTGTGGGCAACTTGACTTTTAAAAACATCTATTTGTATCCAATTTGATAAGAGTCGGGAAAATTACTAGCAAGCAAAAGCAAATCAGGAAATCTGGAAACTTCTGATTTATTGATAAGCTATTAGGTTGTTTTAACTACTTTCCTATCAAGAAACAAAGGAAACAGATTCGAGATGACATTCTGATGCCTGCTTAAAAAGACCTTTATGTTTTCTTAGTCTTCTAAAAGCTTTTTTCATGAAAGATTTTATCTTATTACTCTCCCTAAATATATACGCTCCCTGACCACTATAGGTGCATTTCAAGCCCTTGTAGAGTTTCTGTAAATTCTGTTAGAGGCAAAAAGTGATCATTTTGAGTTCCTTGAAAATGGTAGCTAATGGAGGAACAGCAGAGGGAATGTGCCTGGTTACTCAGCAGCAGCAGCTGATACACACATTAGGCTCGCTACACACACACCAGGCTCACTACACCTACACCAGGCTCGCTACACACCCAGCACTGTTCTAGGAGCTCTGCACAGTGCATTCATGCAGCCTTCGCAACAATCTCATGCAGTAGATACTACTGCTGTCTCTATTTAATAAAAGCAGAATCTGATGGCGAGTGCGGTAGCTCACGCCTGTAATCCCAGCACTTTGGTAGGCCAAGGTGGGCTGCTTGCTTGAGCTCAGGAATTCAAGATCAGCCTGAGCAACGTAGCAAAACCCCATCTCTACCCAGAAATACAAAAATTAGCTGAATGTGGCAGCACGCACCTACAGTCCCAGCTACTTGGGAGGAGGATCACTTGAACCCAGGAAGTCAAGGCTGCAGTAAGCCATGATGACGCCACTGCACTCCAGCCTGGACAACAGAGTGATACCCTGTCCCCCAAAAAAAAGCAGAATCTGAGGCACAAAGAGGTTAAGAAACTTGCCCAGGATACACGACAAGAAAAAGGTAGAACTAGGATCAAAATCCAGTCAGTCAGTCTACAGTACTGCCATCCTCATAGTTCAGTAGAGGCTAACTGATTTCAAACTAGATAACTAGGGGAGATGTCCCTTTAAGGATGTACTCTGACCTTATTATGAATACAGAGTTCAGACCTCTAGCCTTCATCCTTTGGGAAGCCTGTAGAGTCAAGCACAGTGGAAAGAACATGGAAGAGCAGTTGCTGGGAAAAGCAGTTGCTGGGAGTTAAGGTCCCATTCACCGCTATAAATAGTTAGTTGTATGGCCTCAGGCAAATCACTTTGCTTCAGGAGACCTTATTTTTAAAATGTAAAATCCCAGAGGCAGGGGAAAGAGGATCTGTATAATAGTTTCCAGTATACACCTGCCTGATCCAGTTTCAGATCCACCAGTACTGGCCAGTATGTTTCATCATAATAGTTACCCCCACCCCCTGCATGATTTTCTATAGTCCTTCTCTCATAATTTGGTCTCACAGTTCACTCCAAGTGTGCCCAAGGCAGAACAGTGCAGCAAGAAAGAGCTGGGGTTGGTCCAGAAAGTCCTGTGTCCACCTCCATGGCTGACCAGCTTGCAGCCACCAGTTTGTTTTTTTAGGAGGAACAATGCCACCTACCTCACATGCTTGTTCTGGGGGTAAGTAAAGTGTCAAACACCTGTCACATGGGAGGAGCTTGTGAATAAGAGTTATTTTTAATATTCTAGGCCTCTTACCTGAACTGTTAAGCCTCATAAAAAATGCAAGCAAAGACACTCAAGGTAACATTATTAATAATGAAAAACTGTTAGGAGCCTAAATACCAACAACCCAAAAAATAAGAATATACAAATTATGGAATAGTATTAAAGTCATATGCAGCTATTAAAAATCATATTTTCTAAGACTATTTCCAAGCATGGAAAAATCATGATGATCTCGACCACTGAAACAGGCAGGCTGTAAAAACTGCCTATATAGCTGTATTCACTATTATACACAACAGTAAGTACACATGTATAATATATATATACGTGCATGGAAATCTGGAAAAATACAACAAATTGTTAGTAGTGCTACTTTGAGTAGGTAGTATGTTTTATCTCCCTTTTAATACTTTCTGGTGTTTCCTAGTTTTTCCTACAATAACAATATTAGACTCATAATCAGAAAAAGGGTTAAAAACAAAGTGATTCTGACACCCAAAACATATTTTTCCAAAAAAAGGTAAGATTTACTCTAAAAGCAAAATCCTTTTAAGTAACTAAATTGTAAAATATCACCCCAACAAGAAATTACCTTATGCCAAGAAGAGTAATAGAAAAATTATAATTTCCAAAAATTCAAACTAAAATAAGCAAGTTTAACATGCTGGAATTTATAAAATAAAAAGGTATCATAAAAATTTTACACAAGTTTGACTGCCCAGAATCACAGAAAAATCAGAAATGGAAAGTTTTAGAAAATGATTTTTCTTCTTATGCCTGGAAAAAAAAATCTTGGAGGGATTAGAGGTTCAGATGAGAACTTGGCTGAACTTTGGCTTGTTTCAACAAGCCCAATTTTTATTCTCTTTCTCTCTCCTCAACAGACACATATACAAAGCTGGGCCTAGTGAAGTATTTCACTCTCAACTCTCAGATTAAAAGAAAAATACAAGAATCTACCTTCCCCTACTCCCCTAGCAGCACCATGTACCTGCTGCCTGATGCTGAAACTGACTTGAGCAGGGACGTCATTTTCTCCTGTGCCCGTCTCACTGTCCTCTCCAGCCCTGCAGGAGGGCAGCAGGCCTGACTTGGGGCTTGCCATTCTGTAACCACCCTGACTCCCTAGGGTTCCACAGGACAGCATCTCTTGATGACTAACAAATTTCAGCACCATCCCAAGGTATTTATCTAGGGTGTCCTTCCTTCTAATTGTTTACATCCTACAGACAAGAGCCCTGTTAGTAGCCTTTTTGAAAGGACAAAACAGGTAAATAAGGGAGTCCAGCACAGACCACAGAAAACCCAGTATAGACCCCTGGGAGCCCAGTATCAATTCCTCTCATAGCAGCATATGAGAGGCCTGACCATGAACCATGGCTGCTATGGTAAGGAGGGTGTGAGAGGGTAGAGGAAGTAGCTAGAAGCTTGATCGATAAAGGAATAATGCATATACACCGTACATATTTTAGGATTCTTAAACCAAAAAAAAACAAAGAACAAATACACTACATATTTCAGAAATTGCAAGCCATGTTATTATTTATAAAAATTCAATTTTTAGAATATTCTTCTCACACATCTATTAGAATGGTCAAAATCTAGAACACTGACACCACCAAATTCTGGCTAGGATATGGAGCAGCAGGAACCCTCATTCATCACTGGAATGAGAAATGGTCTAGCCACTTAGAAGACAGTTGGGCAGTTTTTTACAAAATTAACCACATTCTTACCATATGATCCAGCAATCACAGTTCTTGATAGTTATCCAATGGAGTTGAAAACTTATGTCCACACAAAAACCTGTACATGGATGTTTATGGCAGCTTTATACAGAATTTGCCAAATTGGAAGCAACCAAGATATCCTTCAGTAGGTGAATGGATAAACTGTGGTACATACAGATGATAAGAGTATTATTCAGCACTAAATAGAAATGAGCTATCAAGCCACAAAAAGACATGGAGGGAATTTAAATGCATATTATTAAGTGAAAGAAGACAATCTGAAAAAGCTACATATTTTGGGATTCCAACTATACGACATTCTGGAAAGGGCAAAACTATGGAGAAAGCAAAAAGATCAGTCGTTGTCAGGGGTTGGAATCAGGTGATGGATGTATAGATGGAGCACAGAGGATTTTTAGGGCAGTAAAAATACCCTGTAGGATACTATAATGGCAGATATATGCCATTACATATTTGTCCAAACCCACAGAATGTTCAACATCAAATGTGGCCCACTAATGTAAACTGTGGCTCTGGGTGATAACGGCATGTCAATGCGGGTTCATCAGCTTTAACAATGCACCACTCTGTGGGAGCTGTTGATAATGGGGGGCTATGCATGTGTGGGGGCAGGGCTATATGGGAACTCTAGCACCTTCTCAAATCTGCTGTGAACATAAAACTGCTCTTCTTTAAAAAATACTCTTTTAGTCTTAATTTAACAGAGTTTCAAACATTTGTTCTTTAGATCAAGGATTCTAGAGTCTGGGTTCAAATCCCAGTTTACCAATTATTAGCTATGTGACCTTGGGCAAGTTTCTTAACCTCTCTGTGCCTCTACTGCCTCATATGAATATCTACTCACAGTGTTATGAGGATTAAATGCATTAATAAATTTAAAGGCCTTAGAATATTGCAGCATACAATAAGCACTGTGTAAGTTTTAGCTGCTATTATTTTATAAAGTTTTGTTTACTTATTTATTTATTTATTTAGTAGACACGGGGTCTCACTAGGTTGCCGACTGGTCTCAAACTCCTGGCCTCAAGCAATCCTCCTGAGCCTCCCAAATCACTGGGGTTATAGGTGTGAGCCACTGCACCCAGCCTATTATTATTTTATTGTTGCTGTATTACTGTTATGATCTATTTGAACTGGCTTTTGATAGGTTCAAATATTTCTGCCTCTTTCAACTATGCCTATTTAATCACACTCAGAAGTGTATAATACAGCAGTAGAAAGAGTGTACATCTTGGAATGAGAGACTCCTTGGAGCTGCTTCAGTGATATCATGTCCATGTGATGATCTGAGCACAGTACTTACCTTCTGTGAGCCTCAACTTCCCAGCTATAAAGTGTGCATTATATTTCCAATTCCCAAGAGTTTTGTGAAGAGTGGAAAACATTTGTGAAAAGCAGATTCTCTCAAGCACTGCAATGCACCTAAGGATAATAGGTCTAGAATCCGATTCCCCAGCCGCCCAGCTCTGGCTTGATGAAAGCATGTGAATCTCCCTCACTTGGCAATTACAAGCACTTTCACCCACTCTAGGACACAGAGTTGTCCTCATCTGTGGCAGAGAAGAGGGGTCGGGGGTCCAGGCATTCCGAGTCATGTAATGGAAGAACAGAAGTTGCTTTCCATGTTTGGTTAGCATAAAATTGAGAATTCCCACCAAGATACCATGCAAAGGATAGAAACAGACTTAGCGGGTAGAAGCAGGAAGAGAAAGAATGTTGTAGCAACCTATGGGAAACAGACAACAAGAAACGAAGGAGAAAGGCCAATGCCTGGTACAGTGGTTCCTGTGTAGCAGCCAGCGGTTTCTCTGCCCTAACTCCTGTCCACCACATCACCATGGGAAGTTCTCTATTCAGCCTAAGGTAGGGAAACACCCACGGACCGCCTGAGTGGTTTTCTCCTAGAGAAAAATCTAGTACTTTATAGGTTGTATGCATCGGGGCAGGCTAAGTCATGCTGCAGTAACAATCACAAAATATCAAGGAACATATCACTTCTTGTGCACCCTCCATGCCCACTGGCCATCAGCTGGGAGCTCTTTTCCAAGTCATCCTCACCCTGGGGCTGAAGAATCAATTGCAAGTTTCCATGGCACAGGACGTGGTGAAACAAGCACGAGCTTTCCTGCTTCTGCTCAGAAGTGACATTTAATTGGCCAAAGCAAGTCATATGGTCATGCCTATGTCCAAATGAACAGGGAACTGCTATCTACTCTATGCGCAGGAGGAGAGTCCGAATATTTGTGAATATTCATATATCCAGTGGGTCCCCAACACCTGCTGCCCACCTGTTCATTGGACAACACATTCGGGACGTCTTTACTAAGGTCTGAAACAGATGACGAGAGCGTGAAGCAGAAGCTTCAACAGACAAACTGTGACTACTTCTCCCCTGTGTCTTCAACAAGTGATTTCTTAAAGCTTAACCATTAAATAGTACAGAACTTAAATGGTTATTTAAAACCCTAAATAATCATCACCATCCTGTATTTTAAACACACACACATTCACACACACACAGCAGCAACTGCCAACCATCTGTACTGAAAATATTCTTTATTTTATGAATAAGACTTTTCCGGGACTGGAGTCCCCAGTGAAATGTTGCTTTACAAAGCCCAGTCAATCCCAAGTGAAAGTTCTTTCTTTCTTAGAAAATGTCATCATCTGTAAATGTTCCCTGGTGCCAAGCTCAAGGAGGGGCTCCAGAGTTTCTCCCAGAACTAAATCCTCTGTGAATCAAGCTTTTAGATACTCTCAACACTCCTGGCATCCAGACATTCATACAACCCTGAATTATTTATTCACCAATCTTTGCACAACTTCCTAAACACCAATGGAGATCAGGATGGTTTCAGCTATTTGATGTTGCATCTTCTCAAGTGGCTAAAGAGGCTATAAAGCACCCCATTGCTTAAGCCTGCCATCTCAGTTCCATTAGCAGTAAAGACCTCTCTATTCAAACTGCTAAGTAAATCCTCTGAGAGCCCGGGGACTGTTTCATGCTTGACAGCAACTGTTAAGAATTTGACAACAACCAAACTGTTCCTATTTAATCCTTCTCCCAAGGTAAAAAGAATTATAGGTAAACATATGCCTTCATTATTTGCTTTGCTGCATTTCAATACCCAATCCCACACAAAATTGCCAGCCAAGGATTTAATGCAATCACTTCTATATTTCAGAGCTATTGCCTCTGCAGAATAGAAAAAGCTTAACAAGGGTTATGGAGCTGGTTAGCCAGGAACCGTATTTTGTATAGCATGCATCTTAAATGTCACGGGGGTTTGGGGTGAAGTAAAAGGCATCACAAATCAAAGGGTACAAACTATGAAAAGAAGAACGAGGAAAGGTGCTGCAGAACTGAGATTCTTATTTGGTTCTGAAAGATAGTAGATGTGGGCAAACAGGTTTGGGGATTTATTTTTGCGTTTTTTTCCTTTCAGGTTTTTTGTATTGCTTTTTGTTTTGAGCCTTCAGTAATTTATTCGCTTGTCACATCCTCAATTTACTACTCCTACTAAAACTAATTTTATTAATATACTAAATAGAAGTTTCAAACTGTGATAAATCTGAGTTAAAGTGAGAGAAACAAATACTCTTTTAAAATGTATTATTCAAGAAAATAATCAGTAAATCAGAATAAGGGAAATGGCAGTAATGAGAAGAAGAAAGAGGCATGAAAACTTAGTTGATTACAACACCTTTCTAAGCCGTTAACCCAGGACTCTTCCCTCAGGGAACATTTTCTTTATCTTAGTGTTTCATTCAACTGTCTATTGAAATGTGCACTATTAAGTAACCACTTCCAGAAAAGTTTTCTGAGTGGAGAGGGGGTTTGTTTTGTTTCAGGATTTTTGGCTACATATTTAACAAGTTGCATGTGAAAATAAAATGTTCTTATTAACAGTGGAATAATATTTCCAATATGGGTCTGTCATCAACAAGTCAGATTCAAGGCAACATCTCAGAGAACAGATTCCAGTCCACTCGCTTCTCAAGAGCCCAGTCTCTGCCGCTCCTCATTCCAACAGCTAATTCTAGCAATCCTTTTCCTCAGAGCCAATTCACACAAAACCGAAAGTCCAGGGCAGCATTCCAGATCTCCCAGACCAAGAGTAGGTAAACCAAATTGAAACCAGAAATGCTCTCAATGTATTCAACAATGCGGCATTCCTCAACCTCCCACTTCCCAGACATTCCCCCAGATTAACTCATGCGGTTGATGATTATCCTCTTCTCACGAAATGCTTATACCAGCGGAAAGGAGAAAGAAACACGTATATTACATTTAAAAATGTATATTTACACACACACACCAGTGTTTAAGCTTGGTGCAAACCCTCTTTAAAATTAAGTTTTTTGATTAAGGATTATATTTTTTCAATTAAGCAAATAACTTCTAAATTTACTCTGGAAAACTATGTTTTTTCCCAAAAATAAGAAGACACTATCTGACTCATTTCAATAAATCTTTATTGTATGTATAATAGTTGCTCCAGGGAAATAAAAGAAAAAGGGGAGGTTATGCCTTTAAAGAGCTTACAGATTAACAGAGGAGAAAGGTGTTTAAACAAATAACTATAACTTCTGCAATGTATAATGGTCATATATTGCAGCCACTAGAAAATCATCAAGCAGGGGACACTGAAGCAAGACCTGAACATCGAGGAGGAGTCTAATTATTCAACCTACAAATCGATATTTCTGTCCCATCACTTCAAGCTTCCCAAATGTCCGTTTTCCAAACTCCCTTTAAAACCATAAAATCCTCTTAGAAAAAGATCCTGTGCTCAGAATAATGATCTCGGCACTTCCACTGATAATGGGGATGGGTGACTTCCAAACATGCTCCACCATGCTACAGTATGGGGTCCTGAATTATTCTCTACTGGAAAGAGGGCATTCTGCTGTGAATTCTATTTCTAAGGCATCTACTCAAACATATTATGTTTAATACCCTTCTGATTTTTTGTGAATGCAGAACCTCCCTCTCTGTACTTCTGTTTGATCAGAGAGGTGCTGACAGTGAGAACAACCTCGACTAACCCACCCCAGCCCAGCCACTCACATGTGGAAGCACTAAGGAAGCACATCCTGGGCGCTGGCCAGGAGAGCAGGCCAGACAAACAACAGACACCAGGATCAGCTTGGCCATGCGAGTGAGAACAGGCAGATCTCCCCAGGCCTCCCACCCCAAGTGGGAAGACAGGCAGGATGGGGACCAGAGGACAAGCTTCTGAAAACTATGCTTTCCTCACCAGCACAAAGTGGCTGCAGCTTCTCTCAAGGCATTCCTCCAGGAAACCAAGCCAGGGATGGGAGACAAAGAGGAAAGAGGCGGGCCCACGAGTGAGGGGTGCCCGGGCTGGTAGTGGGGAATGGACCCAGTCTCTGCCGCACAACACTGGGCCTTTCTGAGAACCAGCTACACTCAGCTAGAGAGCCACAACCACCAAAGAGAAAGGGGTGAGTGATCCCAAGACCTTGGGCTGCTCCCCCGGTCAGGTGTGGAGTGAGATCTGCAGTGGAGCATTGTGGCATGTCTGAAACACCACGTTTGGGTGCACTCTGGGAGGCTGAGGCAGGAGCATCCCTTGGGCCCAGAAGTTCAAGACCCCAAGGGCAACACTGTGAGACCCCCAACTCAACAAAAATTTTAAAAATTAGCAGGATGTGGTGGCACTATGCCTGTAGTCCCATGTACTCAGGAGGCTGAGGCAGGAAGATCACAGCCTTGACCAAGAGGTCAAGGCCGCAGTGAGCAGTGATGGCACCACCACACTCCAGCCTTGGCAACAGAGTGAGACCCTGTCTAAAAAACCAGCATCCTAACAGGAACCCAGCTGGACTTTCCTGATGTCCCTTAAATCAGGGGTCCACAACCCACAGGCCATGGACTGCTACCAGTCACGGCCTGTCAGGAACCTAGCGGCACAGCAGGAAATGAGTGGCGGCTAGCGAGCATTACTGCCTGAGCTCCACCTCCTGTCAGATCAGCAGCAGTGTCAGATTCTCATAGGAGTGCACACCCTATTGTGAACTGTGTATGCGGGGGATCTAGGTTGCACGCTCCTAATGAGAATCTAATCCCTGATGATCTGTCACTGTCTCCTATCACCCCAAGATGGGACCGTCTAGTTGCAGGAAAACCAGCTCAGGGCTCCCACTGATTCTGCATTATGGTGAGTTATATATTTGTTTCATTATATATTACAATGTAATAATAGGAATAAAGGGCACAATAAATGTAATGCACTTGAATCATCCTGCAAACCATCCCCACCCCACCCCATCTGTGGAAAAATTGTCTTCCATGAAACTAGTCTCTGGTGCCAAAAATGTTGAGGCCTGCCACTTTACAGGAAGGGAGGGGAGGACTTCTCAAGAGAAGACAGAAGGGCACCTGTTCCTTCTGCTGCTTCCATGTACCAGAGAAGGAAGGCAGAGGCCTCCCAGATGACAGGAATGGCTCCTCAGAGACTAGGCTGGAGAGGTACTGGGGAATGGACCTAGTCTCTGTAGCATGACACAGGGCCTTTCGGAGAGCCAGCTACACTCAGCTAGAGAGCCTCAACCACCAAAGAGAAAGGGGCGAGTGATCCCGTCTCTCTTCCTGCTACAGCCTGCCCTTCCATGTGTGTATGCGAAACTAAGCATGATCCTTGAAAAAAAGAGAATGAAAAATATAGAAATGATGACAGTGCTTTACTGATAATAAGATCATGGGTGATTTTTTTTCCTGTTACAGTTCCCGAATTTTGTTTATTGTTACATTAAATTGTTTAAAGTAACTGTATTTAAATGATGAGGTTTTTGTTTTAGGCAAAATCAAACCAGCTGCCCAAACTGAAAAATTATCAGAGTTAAGCAACAAACGATTTTGAAGAACCTTCCTAAAAATTCTCAATTGTAATCTATGGGAACATCAATGTAAATGTTAACATACAGAAAAAAGCCACTTGGTAAATGTTATTATAATAATGTGTGTGTTGGCTAGGGGATGGACAACAGGAAGTATCAAAGTTTAATTCTCAACTCCAAACTCCCTCTAAAAAGTAAAACGGTTCAAAAAACTGATCATCTCTCTTAAAAACTTGACAAAACTTGTAAAATCGTTATTAGAATGAAGTTTATTTATAGGTTCCCTGGAGTCAAAAACAACTCTTTAAGCCCATGCAAGAAGCCACATTACAAGATAAACACATGCCTGTGCTCAAGACTGACAGCACATCGATTCTGTGTCAAACTCATTACCTGTTTGTCAACAGCAGCTGACAATTTCTTAATGAAAAATGAACAGTATACTGAACCACTATTTCACATTAGACAGGGGAAGGCAACAAAATGCATCTGGATGTTTTGGTTGGGGATGATAAAAGTCAGATTATTAAACAGATCGGCTGCCTATAAGTGATCCAATTTTCTCTAAAGAAAAAGACAATCCTTCAGAGTTAAAACAATCTATTTTGTTCTTTTTATGATCCCTTATCATTAGCTTCCTACTTCTAAGCTTGCAAGAAGCTCTAATCACCCCAAACACAAACATTCCTAGGTTCCTTAATATTCTTTGGGTACCTTAATATTCCTTCTGTTCCTTAGCTTCTAAATGATGTTTGATCACACAAAATCAAACTTCTAGCATCTTTTTCAGTTTCTGAAACTGACATTCCAGAAGTACTTTAAAGACAGCCGTCCCTATATCACAGGCACGTTGCCCTGTGTGTACTTTATTACTATGGTAACTCATTTGGCCTTGGTGTTTGTACTGTTTTATGCTGAGTCTGAGTTTTATGTAAATTTCCACAATAACGCTTAAATCATTTGTATAACTAGTAGGTTTGATTTGGATTCATTTAACACCATGTTCTCTGGTTCTCCTTACCCTAAACTATTCTGGAGAGGGTGGAAGAAAAATATTTTTCCTATCTGTGATGTATGCACCATCGGCAGACCCCATTGTTAAATGAGTCAAATCAGCAATCCCCCCACTAAGTCATGAACGTGTCATTCTCTTTTTTCCAATAACTATCTAGCAGCCCAGTAAGACTATAAATGTTAAGCCTTATAAGGAAAATTCAGATTTCCATTCAACAGAGCATTTTCCATCTATGCAACATTATAATTTATCTACCTGATACAAATAAAAATCATTATGAATTAAACCAATTGGAAGGGACAAAAGTAATCTGCTGACCCCAGAAGGTTAATCAAACTGGGTCAACCTTTTCCTTGCACTGGAATCAACCAAGTGTTTATTTACTGATGGATAACTGCATAGGCAACATGGTCCCAGCTCTCAGGGTATTTTTTTTTTTTTGAGACGGAGTCTCGCTCTGTCACCCAGGCTGGAGTGCAGTGGCGTAATCTTGGCTCACTGCAACCTCCGCCTCCTGGATTCAACTGATTCTCCTGCCTCAGTCTCCTGAGTAGCTCAGACTACAGGTACATGCCACCATGCCTGGCTAATTTTTGTATTTTTAGTAGAGATCAGGTTTCACCATTTTGGCCAGGATGGTCTCGATCTCCTGACCTCATGATCCATCCGCCTAGGCCTCCCAAACTGCTGGGATTACAGGCGTGAGCCGCCGTGCCTGGCCGGTATTTTCAATTTATTTCAAGAAACAATATGACTAAAATCATTATTGAGCGTCTACTGTATGAAAAAGGGGAACATGACAAAATATAATTAAGGATTAAATTGTATGGAGTAGCTGAGAGAAGAGAATGACTGGGGGAGTTTTTAAATGAACAGTCTTCAAAATCTCCATGCAACATCCTTACAGGATTGTTGGATGCTTGGTGTTGTATCTGAATTACCACAGGTACCCAAGTTTGAGAGCCCTCCAATTGTCCTTTGAGGTCATAAGCAAACCCATCTTCCCAGGCACATGGGGTGATATCTGCCCTCAAGTGGATAAACACTACAGTGGCAACTGAATCACAGATGGGACGCTGGTTTCCTGAGCCAGGTAAGAGGGCGATTTCTGTTACCCTCCAGGTCCTGCCGTCCTGCCTATAAACTGTTCATGGAGAGAGATGGAAGCAGAATAGGAGCTGGGAGCATGAGTGGCAGAAACACATGAAGGCAACCCTCCCTTCTACTCGATGGGAGCTAGGTACATTCCACTTTGTAAGCCCAATTAGTTACATGTTATTTTACAAAGCCTTCTTGCAGTGACTGGCCTCACCTACACAATGCTAAAAGAAATTACACCTTCCCTGAAGCCAAAATGAAAGAAACAACAGAAATGAGTGAGAACCTTACAGAGAAGGGCATTTCAGCTTCTCTTTCTCACATATCCAATTTTGGAGGACCTGGCTAGAATGCAATGATTTCGTACAGCTTCACTCCCATTCACTGAAGAGCTATGACTTAGTCCAAACGTTAAGTTGGGATTTAGATAAATGGAAGGTAAGACATTTTAAATAAGAGGTCTAATATGAAGCAAGGGTCCGAGGCTGATAAAATCAAAGTGAATCGTGGAACAATTGAGAGACAGGTCTGACCAGCCTGGTCAAGAGATGTTGGGAATCACAGAAAGTGCAATAAATCTGTAAGAAGAAATCGGCATGAGGAAGGCCCAGAACGTAGACTTAAATTATCTGATGCAGTGAAAAATGAGGCCGTGAAGATTTCTCAAGCAGAATAAGGATCACTTGTCCTTAAAGCATCAGAAAATGTGGCCAGCACCTTCACAACAGGTTCCATATACATTTTGCACATTTATTCAGAAAAGAGAGCAAAAGTAAACTGTAGCATAACAGTAGATTGCCTGTCATACATGCACACACCACACACACACACACACACACACACACAGAGCACATACACAATGCAAATTAGTTCACTTTACTTTCTCTCCCTTCTGAAAAATGAGACAAAGCAAAAAAACATGTTATTCCAAACACATATGAAAGGAATTCATGTAACCTGTGGTCTTAGTTACAGTCATGTGTCAATGACAGGGACACGTTCTGAGAAACGTATAGTTAGACAATTTTGTCATTGTGTGAACATCACAAAGTACACTTACACAAACCTAGATGGTAGAGCCTTGTATCAGTCTGCTTTCATGCTGCTGATAAAGACATACCCAAGACTGGGCAATTTACAAAAGAAAGAGGGTTTAATGGACTTATAGTTCCACACAGTTGGGGAGGTCTCACAATCATGGCAGAAGGCAAGGAGGAGCAAGTCTCATCTTATGTGGATGGCAGCAGGCAAAGAGAGCTTGTGCAAGGAAACTCTCCCTCATAAGACCATTAGGTCTCATGAGACTTATTCACTATCATGAGAACAGCATGGGAAAGACCTGCCCCCATGATTCAATTACCTCCCACCAGGTTCCTCCCACAACACGTGGGAATTCAAGATGAGATTTGGGTGGGGACACAGCCTAACCATATCAAGCCTACTATACCCCTAGGCTGGTATGGCCTATTGCTCCTAGACTATACACCTGTACAGCATGTGACTACACTGAATACTGTAGGTAACTGTAAGACAATGGCAAATATTTGTCTATCTAAACATAGAAAAATATGGTACAGAAGATAAAAATTGTACACCTGTATAGGGCAGTTACCATGAATGGAGCTCGCAGGACTGCAAGTTGCTCTGGATGGGTCAGTGAGTGGTAAGTGAATGGGAAGGCCTACGACATTACTGCACACTGCTATAGACTTTATAAACACTGTGCACTTAGGCTACACTAAATTTACTTTTTTAAGCATATTTTTATTTCTTTAATAAGTTAACCTTAGCTTACTGTGGCATTTTTGCTTTATAAACTTTTAATTTTTTTTAACTTTTTGACTTTTGTAATAATACTTAGCTTAAAATACAAACACATTGTACAGCTTACAAAAATATTTTCTTTCTTTATATCCTTATTTTCTAAGCTCTTTTATATATGTTTTTCTTTTTTTGTTTGTTAAAAACTAAGACACAGGCACACACATTAGCCTAGGCCTACACAGGGTCAGGACCATCCACATCACTGTCTTCCACCTCTACATCCTGTCCCACTGGAAGGTCTTCAGGGGCAATAATAACACACATGGAGCTGTCATCTCCCAGGATAACAACGCCTTCTTCTAGATACCTCCTGAAGGACCTGCCTGAGGCTGCTTTTACAGGTTACTTTTTATTTAATTAGAAGAAGCAGTACACTCTAAAATAATAATTTAGAGGTATACATAACCCTATAACATAGTCATTTATTATCAAGAATCATGTGCTGAACAGAATTGTGTAATACTTTTATATGACTGACAACACAGTAGGTTTGTTTACACCAGCATCACCACAAACACAAATAATGCGTTGTGCTACAATCTTCTGAAGACTATGATGTCATTGGGCAATAGGAAGTTTTCAGCTCCATTATAATATGGGATTATATGTGTCCTCATACATGTGGTCCACTGTTGACCAAAACAATGCTATGTGGCACATGATTATACCCCAGCCTGTCTCCTAGTCTGTATTTCTCAAACTTGAATAAAGTTCAGAAAATTTTTGAAGAAAAATAATTTTCAAGGACCCAAACAATGTCTTCTTAAAGGGTTCTGGAGGACACTGGTTGGAGAAACACTGACTTAATACTAGAAAAAAAAATTATAAAATGGACTTTCATAAATGATAGAAAACACTTTAAGACACCCAGATTTTAAAGTTTAAAAATTACATGAAATTCATGTTGGCTGAGAATAATCACAGGGACCCAAGTCTGAGAACCTCACTTAGAACGACTGTGCAAAACCCAGCAATTCCTATCAAATAAGTTGCTCTTGTCAGTTTGCCCTAATTTCAAGGTCAGCATAAGAAGTTTTCTAGTTGAAGGAGTCTTTGAGACCTTTCTTAAAATGACCATTTACCTTATCAGCTTTTCAAAATGCCCAATAGGTGTTGTCTTGTTCTTTCCTATCCCACTTTATCTGATGGGTCTCCCTGTTGATGTTTGTAATATAATTATCACTGTCATGAAAATGCCTTCCAATTCCCACTACTAACAGAATAGTGTAAGTCATTTGTTTAGGACGTTCCCAAGGAAACAAAATTGCCACAACTCTTATTACCAGGAACATGGGAAGTGTCCCTCATTAGCAGCCATCATTAGTAAAATTCTCACCATCTGGTGAGGCCAGTTCCTCCTAAACCTTTAAGAATCCATGGGAACTACCTTCTCACCTCTGTGGAAATACTCTCCCTAACTCAAGGCTAATGGTCATCCCTGGGCAGTAATCAGACACTCAAGAGCTCACAGGGTTTGGGAGATCCTCCAATGGCAGTAGATTGGAAACTGTCTTGCCCTCAACTGCAGGCATGCCTGGGAACCACACCAGCAAATGAAGAGAAGAGGGGGTGCAATGGTTGTCAGTTCCACGGACAGTAAATATCTTCTTAAACTGAGATTCCATACAAAATTGTTTGAAGACAGGGCTTGCCTTTAAAAAAAAAAAAAAAAAAAAAAGGGAGACGGGCAGTTTCTAGAATGCACTGCTATTTCATGATCTCATTCTATGCAAGAGGACTCTGGTTCTCCGAAAGGGGAAATGGCGCCCAAAAGCACCAGGCAGTGAGCACCTAGGCCTGTCCTCCAGGCCAACGCTTCGCCACAGGACTACCTATGCTGCTGTCCCCCTATGCAGGTCATAGCTGGGTAGTGAGCTGGGAACTTTGTCTCATCATCCAGAATCTCCCATCATTTACAGCTATGCAAAGACAGACTAGGAGGATAAACTTCACTATGATGTGAGAAGACCCAAATCTCAGGAGAAAGACAGACGGCTGGGCAGAAAAATCTCAGGAACTCTAACTAAGGACCAGACTTATTTTTAGCTTCAAATAACATTAGCTAGAAAGTATACACTAGGAAGGAATGAACAAGCATGTGTAATCATTTAATAATAGCACAAACATACCCTGGGGAAGAAAACAGGAATTATGAAGGGCATCCCAGATAGCTGACCCTGACATCTGCCTCCAATGCCTCTAATCAGTCGACCTTATGGGGTGCACAGGGACTAGCCTGCACTTTAAGAGTTTTCCAGATGTTTCTGGGGTTGCTTGCTTCCTACATCTGTTCTAACTGGGAAAGGCTGCTCTTTCATCACATCTTCCCTTATCCCATACCCCACCCTGCTCCCAGAGAGCTCTAAAATTCTCCAGGCTGTTTCAGAGCAGACAATACTATTCTAATTCTCCAGCTTCCCAAAGACAGTTGTGGGCAGTTGGATGTGGTTGTCACCGGTCATCTCCAGTCAGCATGGCTCAAGAATGGGACCCAAGAATGGGACCCAAGAATGGGAGCAGGCCCCCCATGAACAATATCAGTGCCTTTAGCTCAAGGCTCAAGGGGTTAAATGAAAAATCCAAAGGAAATCTGACTCCACAGATATCCCCACACCAATTTCATTCAACTTCTCAGGGTTGAAAGGGAGCCAGGTGCTTCCCATTCTCATTTTAGAGACCTCAAAAGCTCACTGACATTAATTCCAGAGATCAATGTAGAGCTTCAAAGGAAAGAAAAAGAAAATCAGATAACCAATATAGTGGTTCTTAATGTAATCTCACAGAACAACAGGATTCTCTTTTCCTTGGAACTCTGAGAATGTTTCATAAAAATGGAATGTAAAAAATTAGTAGAAACCGTCTTTGTTCTGGACAAGCTGTATTTGAATCTGTGTGAAGTCAGGAGTGTGCAGAAGCATGCTGGCCCCAAATAAAACCTGAATCAGAAAAAAGTATTCTTTGTATCTCCAGACTATCCATGCCTCTTTTTCCCAAGTCATCTCAGTACTCTCAAGGTATGTCTATCCTGTCGTCTCTAAAACAGCCTACTCAGAAAGAAAGGAGTTGTTCGTTCCTTTGATGTGAATATCAGTCAGCCTGATGCCTCTCCCAGGAACGCTGCCTTCCCAGCATCTTGTCTGACCGGGGAATGAAAGGCTTTAGGGTTTCACTCATTACTGCAACAGGTGGGAGAGAGATCCTGTAGAGCAGGAGGGCCCAATGGCCCTAAAAGGCCACCACACAGGCAGCTGGTAAGGCTGGAGCTGTAATAAGCTGGCTACTGCCTCACTCCATTCTCTTCACCCCCCCCCCCACACCATTCGGGATTAAATATCAGACAGCGGGGCAAAAGGAAATCGTGTTCAGTGTGGGGGGCTTTGATATACGAAGAGAGGATGAGCAGTGCTCCGAGGAAGGCAGAGCGAGGAATGAGCGGCTTACCTACGGCATCCAGGACACTTATTTTAGGAAAGTGACATCTTAGCACTCAGCAGCCTAGCACGTATCATAGAGAGGGCCTCACAACCCTGTCCTCTGCCAGATCAAGCTGGCACATGCAGGAGAAATCTTTACCCCTTCAGTGGTAAGAGATCACTAGAACTGTACTCAACTGCTTAATTTATTTAACAAACATCACTAATTGTGAAGCACAAAAAGGTTAAGTAATTTATCTGAGGTCACACAAGAAGGCCTATGGTGTCAAGATCTGAACCCAGAAATATGGCTCCCGAGTGCAAGCTCCAGCCTAATCCTAGGCTAGGCTAGCTGCCTCCCTCACTAGGAGAGAGATGTGCAGAAGGGACAACTTGGCACACCTCAGCACATCAGTCGTTCTTATCACAATTTATCAACAGGCTTTTTCCACATGCCAATGAGTGAAGAAAAGAACCAGCAACTGGTTGCAGTGAGAATTTCTGTAATAAACATGCTTAAGCTATCTCTATTCCTCGCAGCTCCAGATCTCAGTTTCTGCATCATTAAAATTGTGTTAATTTAAGCTCCCTTAAGGAGCTGGTGAGAATGTTTGATGCAGTAACACTGGCAACTTTGCACCCAGGGCCTGGCACACACTGAGTACTAAATAAACGGCAATTCCTTCTCCACCTTTCTGAAGGCATTTGCGAAGTTCCCATGAAAACCTCCCAGGTTAGGCACCTGAGTGTCTACAAGCAGAAGAGCAAATCTGATGGGTTACAAGTAAAATTCTGGGAGCCCCCAGATGAGCTGGGTGGAGTCAGGCAACTTCCAATAGAGTAGTTTCCACCAAAACAAGGTAGAAAATCCATGGCCAAGATTTTTAAAATCTGCTTTTTGGGGAATTCAGGGACCTGAAAGTAACAACGGAGCTTCCTCCAGCATCTGTAAGGCAGACTAAAGAAAACAAGACATCCTCCCTCCCCACTCAACCAAAGCCAAGGTCTGTGCCTGGAGAAAAAGGTTACGAACTAGAAAGATAATGAAGGGCAAGGGAAACAGCCTAGTTATCCTTTAAACAAATACAGATTAGCCAAATAACATAAAACCACCTCGCTCACCTCCATTAAGCAGGACCTGTAAGTCACCACCATGCTCTATCTAATGTGCAGTATATGTGACTGTGTGCTTACGGCTAGTGTGGTATACAGAGGAATATTTATCTTTGGATGAATTCAACAATTCAAAGTCAGACATGAAAAAAAAATCAAAAATGATTTTTACCTTCTCTGCTAACTTCAGATTTTACCTTCTCTGCTAACTTCAGATTTTACCTTCTCTGCTAACTGGGATAAGAAGCTCTCCAACCGCACAGGTCTGGGAAGGGGAGAAAAAGAAGCCAAATCCCTGCTGTCTCCTCCCCATCTGGCCCCGCCCATCCAAGATCACAGCCATGGAAGCCACTACGGTAAGATGCCTCTTCTTCCACAGAAGCAACCACAGTAAGATGCCTCTTCTTTCTGGACCTGTGCAGATCCTAAGGGTCCCCTAAATTACCAGTCCCAGGGAACAAGGAGTGGCAACCACTTGATTCTCTAGCTTTAAACTATTCACGAGAGGAGTCTTCCTCCAAACACCCAGTGCAGGCCACTAGATCCGCAGGACTTTCAAAGATGGTCTGAGTCTTCAGTTCAGAAAGACAACAGGTAGCAAAGTGCTGAGCAGCCACCTCCCACTTCCCACTCTGCCTGGTCCTGCAGACCAGTAAAGGGAGTGGCTGCTTTGAGAGGGACTCCAGAAAAGCTCCCTGCCTTCCTGACTTCCTACATCCTGCTCATCCCCAGAAACAAGGTTCCCAGGTTTCAAGCCACACCCTCTCCCTGTCTGTCATGCTCTGCAATGGCAGGAACCAGGCCCCACATACCACCTAATCCCATGTCAGCTCTTGGTCTGTGCTTAAGTAGGAGAGGAGGACTTGCCTGGTAGAGCTGGACTGGGAGGGCTGGGCTGACAACACGGCAGACCTCTCCCAAATCACTACCACAGCCTCAGACTGCAGAATGAGGGCCTGAACCTCACACGCTTAAGCAAAACCAGAGCTGTCCACAACAGGTAACATTGCAAATAAGTAGTGTATGGTTAACATTAACTCATCCCACACAACTGGAACTCTGCAAAATAACCAAGGAAATAATCCTTAAAATAACCAAAGAGATTTGGTTCGATTCACGACAAGAGCTTAAAAAGATGAGCTCATTTTCACCTTGCCTCCCTTATACATCTATAGGAGAAAAGAATGTTGATGTGCTATGAACAAGAATCTCTTTTCTTTCCAAAAACTCTTTGCTACAAAGTATGGTACTAGAACGGAAGGGGGGGGGGGACATTTTTGCTGATTTCTTAAAAGAAAATGAGTGTGATAAATACAGCTAATTTCTAAGAATTTATCATCAAAATTTTATATAAGCACAGCCTTTCTGCTTCACAATATTTATTAATACTCCAGCAAGCTTGTCCAACCCATGGCCCACAGGACACATGCAGCCCAGGAAGGCTTTGAATGTGGCCCAAAACAAATTTGTTAACTTTCTTAAAACATGAGTTTTTTTGGCGATTTTTTAAAGCTCATCAGTTATCATTAGTGTTAGTGTATTTTATGTGTGGCCCAAGACAACTCTTCTTCCAACACGGCCCAGGGATGCCAAAAGATCGGACATCCCTGCCAGAGATTAAACTTACTTAGTATATCCTATTAAAAAATTCACCTGTGTTGCACTGAAACTTTTTCTCTGTATTCCAAATGGTATCAATTTGTCAGCACCAAGAAAGAAAATCCAAAACTCTATTTTGAGGACCTATATATAGCAGCTATATCAAATAAACTGAAAATTACTGTGTACTACCACAGACAAATATGAGCATATTAGAACTATTTTATCATTCCATCCAACACTAAATTAGAAGAAATAGGGACACCAGCTGAAGTACACCTTTGCTGGCTGCTGCGTGCTCTTTCTGTATTTCTGAGGAAGTATGGCACCAGGTGAACAGGGCAGCTCCCAGACATCTTTCAGGAACCAAAGCCTCTGTGGCCCTTTCTGTATACAGTTACTGCTAACCATGCACTGCACTGGAAGGTAATGTCAAAATAAAATTTAAAATCTGTTTGCATCCTCCTTCTGAGTACACGCATTCTTTCCATATTCATAAATTCAGCATCACCATCAATACTTAACATTCCCGGCACAAACACCACTTGCAAATTTCCCCATGCAGCCCCTCCAGGGCCCACTTCAGACTCATTTGAATTGGAATGAGTATTTCCAGGTGCTGTCACTAATGCCAAGACTTCAAGGATTTCCCATACCAGAGAATCTCTGTTTCCTAGATTATAGCACATATTCCACAGGAATCAAGTTTTCGTTGTTGATGTTTGTGTTTTACCAGAGCAGCAGCTATGTCCAAACTGGTCACGAACCTCCAGCCTTACCTCCTGCATCTGGCATGTGGCCGGGCAGCCGCTGTGTCTCACTCTTAACCCTCCAGATCCTAAATCTGGCCCCTCAGGTCCCAAATTTAGTGTAAAGCCCTGCTCGGCATGAAAAGAATTGGAACAACTCATTCACAACCTGGATCATTTTTCAGTCTTCCGAAGGAAGAGACAATTTTAGCAGATCTCAAATAAAAGAATAAATGTATTGGGCTCAATTCCCAGTAACTACACTGATCAATACATCAAATGAAAATCATTTCTTGTGTGAAAAAAGAAAAACAGCACATCTTATGTAATGTGATGATTTTATAAATAATTATGTTGGCATCAAAATCTGTAAGGCACTGATCCCCACTTTATAAAGGATGGGGTTAGGGAGACACAAGCCCCCGATGTTACTATAAACTAAAGCCAGTGTGTCAGACCTAAAACCCACTGAAAATTCATCCTGGCCCAAGCATGTGTATGCTGCAGAGGCCAGGGTGCCACACAGCAGCAGGGATCAATGCTCCATTGTGAATCGGGCTTAGCAGACTCCACAGGCTGCTGTGTGTTCCACAGCACAATCCCTGCAATGATAAAAATCACTAATTCTGAACCAGGAGAGCAGGAGGTTTGCCCATTTTAAAGCCAAAGCTACCAACTGGCATTACAGAAAGGAAGTTGGAGGAACAGAAAGAATCAGCAGGCTTCAGACAAACAGATACTCCTGACAGCAAAGCAGAGAAGGAGAGAGAAATGGGAAGTCCATCACTCAGGATCTGCCCACCAGACTGTCCCCATGGAGCACATCTGGCCTCACATGGATCCTGCAGACCTCACCCCAGGTTAGGAAGAAGAGTCAAGGCCAAACAGGCAAAGCCCAGGTAGCTGTTAACAGGCAGGGGCCCTGCAAACGTTAGCTTAACATCCAAATCAAACATTTACCAGAAAGATTCAACACCAATCTCCCAAGACGGAGTTGCAAAGTAGTCTCACAGTTTTGCAATGAATCTCAACAAAACAAATTCTACAGTTAAAACTCCAATTACTTATTTACCATAAAGTTAACTGACAGCATGACCAAAGATTATTAAAATAATTCCAGGCCGGGCACGGTGGCTCACACCTGTAATCCCAGCACTTTGGGAGGCCAAGGCACGCAGATCACGAGGTCAGGAGATCGAGACCATCCCAGCTAACATGGTGAAACCCCATCTCTACTAAAAATACAAAAAAATTAGCCAGGCGTGGTGGCGGGCACCTGTAGTCCCAGCTACTCAGGAGACTGAGGCAGGAGAATGGCGTGAACCCAGGAGGTGGAGCTTGCAGCGAGCCGAGATCACAACACTGTACTCCAGCCTGGGCGAGAGAGTGAGACTCCGCCTCAAATAATAATAATAATAATAATAATAATAATAATAATTCCAAATACATCGTTCTTAGATATTTTCATAATAACTCATATTTTCTCTTAATATTTTTAATGTCAAGCATTGAAATATATATATTATATATATTTAAATTCACTGAAGCATTGTCAAGCTTTTTTTAAATGCCAACACTTTTATTTTTAAGGCTCCACGTTCACAGTGCAAGGAGAAATGGGACTAACTAAACAATAGTCCTATTTAACATTTCTATAAAGCTCTATAGTAAATACTATGCTTTAAAAAAAAAAGCATTGCCACAGTCTTGAAAACATGGGAAGACCCCAAGCCTACAAAAAATAAAATATTAGCCAGGCAAGACGGCATGTGCCTATAGTTGCAGCAACTAGGGAGGCTGAGGTGGGAGGATCCCTTTAGCCCAGGAGTTCAAGGTTACAGTGAGCTATGAAGACACCACTGCACTCCAACATGGGCTACAGAGCAAGACCCTGTCTCAAAAAAAAAAAAAAAAAAAAATTGCCACAATCAAACTTCCCAGATAACCCAAATATCTAATGTTAAATTCAACTGAATCCAACCAAACCCAAAGCTTCTCACTGGTCTTCTTTTAATTTGTGCCTCCCTATTAATTCCTCCTTCACAGTCCTTTTACTGTGCTAGATGGAGTCAAGTTCATAGAAGTGGATAACTTGCCCAAGATCTTACCACCAACTTAGTGGTAGAAACTACTACACCAAGGTCCCCACCCAGCTCTGACTTGAGGTCACCTCCTGCAGTCCTGACCACTTTAAAGAGCACAGACTTTGAAGGAGACGGCCAATTCATTGCTGATTCTGTCACCGACTTGCTAAGCAGACCGTAGCAAGTTACTTAAGTGCTCCAGGTTTAAGTCCCCTCATCAGTAAAATGCAAATAATGGTGGCACCTTTCTCCTAGGCCAGTGTAAGCATTTGTGTGTCACAGTGCCTAGCATGCCTAGGGGCTCAAGGAACTATATACTGTTTCTGTAGTTATTATTATTCTCTCTCCCCTAAATATGAAAAATTCCTAGCACTAACCAGATTACCAAATTAAATGGCACAAGATTAATTTATGAAATGGGTACAATGCAACTGATGTATGAGAATGTAGATTACTGTTACCCGGGTGTAGCAGGTTGAATAATGAACACCCCAAGTCATCAAGTCTTAACTCCTGAAACTTGTAAAATGCTACCTTACTTGATAAAGCGGTCTTTCAAAATATGATCAATGATCCTACAATGTGGAGATAATCCTGGATTATTCAGGTAGACCCCAAATCCAATGACAAAGATCCTTAAAAGAGACACACAGAAGAGAATAAACCCAGAGGAGAAGGTGATGTGAAGACGGAGGCAGAGATTGGAGTGATGCAGCTATGAGCCAAGGCTCGCAACAGCCACCAGGAACCAGGAGAGAGGCCCGGAACGGGGTGTCTCCAGAGCCTTAGGAAGGAGCGTAGCCGCTCACACCTTGACTCCAGACCTGGCCTCCAGAACTGTGAGAGAAGAAATTTCTGTGGTTGTAAGCTGGCAAGTTTGTGGTCATTTGTTATAGCAGCCCCAGGAAACTAATGCACCGGGGGAGGGTAGTGACTCATACAGCAAGAAATAAAAGGGGGCAGAGAAATATCCAGAGCTAGGACTGTCCTTCCTGCAGATATGCCAGTGGGGAGGAAAGCCTAACTGAAACTCAGACTTAAGATCCACGAAACTGTTCAGAAACCGCGGGCTAGAAAAACGGTAATTTGGATACAACAGCCAGTTTTCTGTCTCCTAAAAGGTGGACATTTGTTCCCCTGTAGGGTGGAGCAATCCTTCTGTCCTAGGAAAGCCACGCCACTGGGCCAGCCGCTTCTGCAGCCCCAACGCAGGATCTTGAACCAACAGAGGGGCTCTGGGGCTCGGTCACACAGGGGAGGTCTTCACAGGCTCGCAGCCTTTGGAGAATTGTTGTCTTCTCCAAGCATGAATTCAGGTTCTGTGTTTCTCAGGAGGTGAGCCTGTTCTCAGTCCAGCAGAGCTCCCTGCAGATGCAGGAGCAGTTTCCTCTGAAACCCTGACAGCACCTAGAGGCCCAGGTAGACACAAGTGCAGCAGAGGGGAACTGAGGGGCGCAGCGTCTTCCTCTAGGCACCTCTTGGGCCACAGCCTGGTGTGCATCAAGCAAGCTTACCGGTGCAGGCAGCAAGAGCACACAGTGGCACAGCCAGCAGCAGCAGGTTACTCCCTCCTGCAGCTAGTGAGGAAGCAGGGGAAGGGCAGGGCCTGGAGTGGAGAGACTGCTGAATGAGCAAGGGAACCAAGTCCTTCAGGGAGGGGAACGGGTAGAGACAACGCACAAGGTGGTGGTCACAAGGACATGGACTTTTGAGTTACTGAAGTCAACAGAATGTATTTGATAGCCACAGACTGATGAGGTCTGGTGACACTGAAGTCAGGAAATGCATTTGCAAGTAAAGTCAGTGCAATTCAGTCAACACTTGTGGGTTGGTGTGGGGAGCAAGTGGTGTGTTATGTGCTGGATTTGAAAGGGGAGACAAGATTGCTGCCTCCAGATTTCTGGCTGCGCAGAGCTCTGTAGGATGAGTATGAAAAAGCCGATGTTAGAAATCACAATGATGGCAATGGCTGGCCTTCGAGGCATGCTAACTACTTGACAGTCACTGTTCTCAGCCCCGGATGTTTATTACCTCATTTGGTCCTCGCAACAGACTGTGAGGTAGTCACTATTCTCCCCGCTCTACACATGAGGCATCTCAGGCTCAGAAAGATAAAATAACTTACCCTTCAGCAAACAGCTAGACCAGGAGGAGCTAGGTTTCAAATCCAGATTGGTGGGCCCCAGAGTCCTGCTCCTAACCTCTGCAGTAAGTGTGAAAAGAAAGCAGGGTCAAGCATTATGAGAACAGCTAAGAGAGCAACTGACTTTACACCAAAGCAGGGTGCATTACAGGAGAAGGGTGCAATGGCAGTGACATGTAGATAGATGGTAAAAGGCATGTAGAAGATCCCAGGAGCAAGGTGGATGGATCCCACCCAGCACCTAAGCAAAAGAACTAGGGTGAAAGGTGAAGGTCAAGTGTGCTTCAAGAGTAGCAAATGCACAGTGCACAGTCCCCAGCTCGGGAGGGTGCCACAAGAAGGGAGGCCAAGAACAGCTCTCATCACAAACAGGCCTTTGCTTTCCCTCAAGAGGGCTTTCTATCACATGGGTGGCTTTTTTAAATGGCAGATTCTCCTGGGCCCTGTGTCAGCCTCTGGAATGAAAAATGTAGCAGGGTGCTGCATTTGAATAAGCACCCCCAGATGATCCTGTGAACCCCAGGTTGCAGAAACTCTGCTGTGGCAACTGGGAGCATGCACAGACTTAAGCCACAGAAAGAAATGATGAGAGCTGTTGGGAGCTCTCACTGAAAGCAAGGAACTGAGTCAGGGGTTATAGCAAGGGTCCCAGCAAAAGCTGGGATAGTGGAATTTCCATATAGTACTTTTAGTAAACTTACACTTGTAGAGACAAATTAAAGAATTATTTGAGACTATTTAGACCTGCATGAACTCTCATAGTGTAATCTGCATGCTAACTTTAGCGGTTCAGCTATGAATTACAAATTCAACCTGTCCAGGGGTAGTGAGCCATTTTTTATTTTAAGCTTGAAAATTGCCCCGTAGTAATTTTGAAATATTTTAACTCTATCTCAGAACATACATAAAACACAATGAGTTCACCTTATTTTCTAATAAAGACTTCAAAGTTCCTTTTCTTTTTTTTAACAATAACACTTACAAAACCTCAGTAGTGACTGAAGAATTACTTCTTCTCAACAACAGCTGAGTTAAATTCCTCTAATCTGGTTGAGGCCAAGAAATTCTAAACACTTGATTAAACTACTCATGCCACAAAAGGCCACAGTGTGTTTGGGAATGACAAAAATTAGAATGAATGAAAATATCTTTATTTAGTCTAAAATGTGATAATAATGCTTTAAGATTTGCTCAGCTCTTTAAGCATCCTTGCAAGAAATATAGAGTTTATATCCTTTAGGAATGAGACTTCACTATTAAGTAACTGGGTATGAATCACCTTAAATTGGCTACCGCGCCAAGGGACACACAGTTGCTTGTTTATTCTGTTGCCTAAAAAAAAAAAAAAAAAAAAGGAATTCAGAACTAAATTCTCAGGCCAAACAGCCAGTCAACAAAAAACAAACACTAAGATAACAGCAATGTTTAGCAGAAAAAAAAATCTAACATGAGGCAAAAGTTGAATAAGCAAAAAACATTTCTTCCAAGAAAGTGCTGACATCAACAATACTATTAATACAGCAAAGCTGAACTATGGTTAGAAACCCTGTTATAAAAGGATACCCAGACTTGCACTATTTTAAAAATAATGTTACTTGGTTCTAGAAATTTCTGAGTACCTAATTTCTGTCCCTGCATCCCAAAGAACTGAGCATAGAACTAAGCCTGCAGTAGATGATCAATAAACACACGTAGACGTGCTCAGTAGAGTTTAATGAATACCAAACATGTTTGTCTTAACCTCAGAATTATGCTTTGCTTTCATTCCTATGAAAGTTTGTATAACTAGAAACACAATCACAAGCACTTAAGTCAGATTTCAGTTTCATAAACATAGGATCATAATTTTGAGCCACACTGTTTATGAGAAGATATTACTTAGCTATTGGCAATAAACATTTTGAGTTTTAGGAAACCAAAGATTTCCTGGGTAATTCTGAGCTCTGGAATAAGAAATACTGACCAATATATATTTGGATTAAGATAAAAAGAATTTTACTTTGTTGTAGTTTTAAATACATAGCTTTTTAAATTGGCCTTGGTTTCATTCACAAATATGATCTAAATTTATACCTAAACCCCACTAATTTCAAGAGGACTGTCTATATTAACAATTTTTTTTAAAGGCAAAATATCCCATTTTTTAAATGCATTGTTTCAGGCCTGGAACGCTGCACTATTGATTAATGCTAATATGAGTTATTTATAAATGGCCTGACAGATGACCCTGAATTGTCCATATCTGGATAGTTTTAGGGAGTAAGCTTTTCACCTATCCACTACATGTGTATTCTCTTTGCAAATTTGTACTCTCTTTCAAATAGTGTGGTTTCTGAAATCTTTACAGGAAATCTAATGTTTACATAATTAAAACTAACACTTTACATAAAATCTGTAATGCAGGCTATTAATGGATATGCGAGCTATGTATCCAGACCCACTGGACATACCATAATCCACTTCATGATTCCTGCCTACCCAGCTTAGTGTAGATGAGTGGAATACATGAATGGAGAAGGAGGGACGGAAACTTTATTAGCAAAAAGTGACTTTTTAAGAAAACTGCAGCTGACCTCAGGTTGTGGCAGTGACTACCTATCTGTGTCTAATTTCATCCTGCTCACACCTTCCCACTAAAATACATAATTAAATTCCCATGCCAAAGAGAGTAACAAAACTGACTCTAGTAAGTCAAGAATCTGTCCACTTGGGGGAAAATTACCTCCCATGACAATATTGATCTGAAAGGTAAAGAAATGATTAGCATCCAAGTCTGAGACCCAGCAAAGGGACCAGAAGAGAACACAGAGAGAACAGCATTCTCTCACCAGCCCCACTTCACACCTCAAGGCCTCTGGAGGTCTTCCATGAACCAAGGCCTCTACTGCTGCTCATAAAAGTAGTCAATCATTCCCCCTTTACCACACATGTGCACACAGTTAAGTTTCTCTATGGTACAAAAACGCTATGAATTAAAAGATAAACGAAGGCTGGCACAGTGGCTCAACAATCCCAGCACTTTAGAAGGACAAGGAGGGTGGATCACTTGAGGTCAGGAGTTCGATTCCAGCCTAGCCAACATGGCAAAACCTAGTCTCTACTAAAAAATACAAACATTTTCCGGGTATGGTAGCATGTGCCTGTAATTCTAGCTACCGGGGAGGCTGAAGCACGAGAATCGCTTGAGCCTGGGAGGCGGAGGTTGCAGTGAGCCGAAATTGTGCCAATGCACTCCAGCCTGGGTGACAGAGAAACTGTCTAAAAAAAAAGAAAATAAAGGAAAAAAAAAAAGATAAATGAAGAAAGTAAGGGAAAATACTTTGAAGAGAAGGAAAGGAGTGAGTGGCATTTCTACAAAGAGTTTTAACAAACAAATCAGATAATGACTCCAGTAGGAAAAAAGCAAAGGAAAAGGCAATAAACATACAGCAGTCCCCCCTTGTACCCCAAAAATAGGTTCCAAGACCTATTTGGTGGATCCCTGACACTGCAGACAGTACCAAACCCTATATATACCATGTTTTTTCCTATATGCACATACCTATGATGAAGTTTATAAATTAGGCGCAGTAAAAGATTAACAACTAATAATAAAATAGAACAATTGCAACAATATACTGTAATAAAAGTATGTGGATGTGGTCTCTCTCTCTCCAAATACCTTACTGTACTGTACTCACCCTGCATCTTGTGATGATGTGAGATGATGAAATGCCCATGGGATAAGATGAAGTCAGGTGAAAGACAAGGCATTGTGACGTAAATGGAAAATTCCAGAAGTAAACGATTCATAAGTGGTAAAGTGCTCACTGTTCTGAGTAGCGTGATGAAATCTCACTCAGTCCCACCCAGGACATGACTCCTCCCTATGTCCAGAGGATCCACACTGTCTACACTCCCTGCCCAGTGGTCACTTAGTAGCTGACTCCGTTCTCTGGTCAACTGTCACTGTATGACAGTGCCTGTGCTCAAGTCACTCATATATTTCACTTCATAAGGGCCCCAAAGCACAAGGGTGGAGATGTAGTAGCTTCAGACTGGGGTTGATTGTGGGTAACTGAAACCTCAGAAAGCACAACTGCAGATAAGGGGGTACTACTATACACAAATGCCTAAAACACCTTACCAATACTTTTTCAATCTTTTTCCAAGAAAACCATATTTTGTCAAACAAGTGGGAAAAGATTCAAATGATTCAGGTGCATCTTTCAGGGGTGTGAATATAAATGGGTACAATTTTCCTGGAAGGCAGTTTGGCAGAGATCCACTAATATATCTAGGGTGATTTGTTCTACGTAAATAATCAGACAGGCAAGCCTCAAATGGCTTCAGCTGTGCACAAATTCAAATATTCTCAGATGAACAGCAGAGTGGGGCAAAGATGCAAAAATTACACAAGAAATAGTCTTAATAATATCAATATGAAGATCATCATCTATTGCTGATAGTAAACATGTTAAAATGCAGATAGAGTAACATTACTATTGAAGTCTGTGCCACGACTTTCTGCTTTTAATGTAGCCACCTGAGACTTCACTGTAGACTAAAATGCATTTGACATGCTGGGCCTCCCTTACAATGCTAAGTCTCCTAGGATGACATTATCATAGAGCAATGTTACCAAACAACCTTCATCTCATTATTGTCCCCCTAAAAGGCTCAACATTAACTATGCCAGAACAAAATCACTGTTTGACAGACATTCCCCAACACTTACATAGCTAATAAAAAAGCCATTCCATCCTCAGGTCAATCTGCCTCATTACCTAGAGGTGCATTTTGCAGCCAATTCCTCCTCAGAGGCACATCAGGAAAGCATCAATGTTGCTTAGATTCTGATACTTCATGGGCACCTTCCTAAAGTTCTCCTATAGTCATAATGGCTCCCCACACAATACCTGTTCCAAAATACTCCAGGCATGCTTCTCATGCTGGCTTCAAGGTAAATGGAAATTAAAATAGTCCAGCAAAAGCCATCCCTGCCTTCATCAACAGCAGCAGCTCTAGGATCACAACCAAGCCCTTTCTGGGCCTTAAGAGAATGGCTTGTCTTCTGTCAACATCAGGCCTAGCAAGTCACTGAAGGAGCTATTCAACGAGTGGCACATTGGCTGCCAAGGTGATTCTACAACACCCTTAGCCAGAAAGACCCCAGAACTCCAAGACACTTCAAGAGTACTACTGTTGTCCCCACTGTCAAAACTCAGTCCCGAGAAGTGGGCTTTGAGGATGATCATTTAAAAGAAGCTATTTTTTACCCTGTGAGGTAGGCTGATTTGTTTCTAAATCAAATCAGTTATACATCATCTTTGCTTCCCATAGAACTACCTTCACTCAATTGTTTTCAAGTTATTCCTTTAATTTGGAGACCAGATTTTTAAAAAGCACGCATTATTCTGCCATATTGACAAGAAAATTGTTAATGAGAAGAGCATCACCCATTCTGTTGTCCAACTTTCTGACATAAAACCCTGTGTGGAAACCTCAGAGTAGCAACAAGGAAAATGGTTTCTCTCTGAGACAAAGGCTTTCTGCATTTCCTTCTGCAGGACAGCAGGGGAGCTTAAAACCAACATCTAATGAGCGATATACACACCTTACTTTTTCACCCTGATGTGAGTAATTTTCTTATCCTTCTTTTTTTTTTTTTTGGTTTTTTTTTTTTTTTCGTTTTTGAGACAGAGTCTCGCTCTGTCGCCTGGGCTAGAGTGCAATGGCACAATCTCGGCTCAATGCAACCTCTGCCTCCAGGGCTCAAGCGATTCTCCCACCTCAGCCTCCCCAGTAGCTAGGATTACAGGCACCTGCCATCATGCCCAGCTAATTTTTATATTTTTGTAGAGACAGGGTTTCACCATGTTGGCCAGGCTGGTCTTGAACTCCTGACTTCAGGTGATCCACCCACCTTGGTCTCCCAAAGTGCTAGGAGTACAGGCATGAGCCACCACGCCTGGACAATTTTCTTCTCTTTTTATGACCCACTTCAAATAATTTAAATGGAACTGACTTTACTATTTTGTCTATAAATTTGAATTTGTTACTTTTTCCAATAAAAAATGTGTACTGCTTCCTTAACATCAACAGAAACTTGACTGGGGAAGAACGGAGAGGGTCGTATAGAGTGACAAAGCTACTTAATTCTACCCTCAAGGAGCTCTCTAATCCATTTAGAGAAAATAATATTACATCGGACCTAAGAAGTTCTGGGTTCAAATCCCAGCTCTACCATTTACCTTCCATGAAACCTCAGATAAGCCATGTAGGTTTTCTAAGTCTTGGTCTCCACATTTGTAAACTGTGGGTGTCTGGTCTTCTTCACCAAGCTGTTGAGATTTACAATGTGCAGGGTAGGCAAAGGCAAGCTGAAATCTGTAAAGCATTATATCTGAGTAAGCTCTTTATGTCATTAATCCAGAGGTTCAAGGTTAAAGGCTTGCAAAGTAAAATTCCTGCAATGCCCATTTCCTCAAGCAGGGAACCAGCAGGTAGAAAGTGGACGTAAGTGATTGCTAATGCATTAATGACTGACATGTGGCAGTGACAATAAGATGCACAGATGCAATTTGACATTAATGGAGAGATTTGCCTGTGGCCATGTACATGGGGGAAGCTCCACCGCCTCTTGCCTTTAACTTGGGTATGAAATCAAACGTCAGCCAAGATTAATTAGAAGCCTGGAGTTTCATTCTACTCTGTTGATAGAAAAAGTACATTTCCATAATGTAAGGAAGCATTTATGTGGGATGCAAATCTGGCTGACATTGAGGGAAGGGCTGCTTTATTGTGAATGCTGCCTGTGTGGTGCTTATCAGGGCAATTACTTTCCGCTGAAGTGGCTTGCTTTTTAACATTTTATTATCTTAACGACAAAAAACCCTGGAAGCAATAATTATTTATTATGTTAATTCTTTAGCTTTCTTCCTGAAATTTCGGTAAGACCATTAAAAACTAGCAGTGCCCTTGAAACAAACCATGAGTTTATTAATACTCAACCAATTAAGGGGGAAAAAGCAAAGTAAGAGATGCTCCACACCAGCAATTATTAACTAAGCAGTTTGCACACTTTCCTTGCCACCGATTTTATTGCAGAAAATATCCTATATATTTAACTGACTGAAATGTGTTTCAATTGTTACAAGGACTCAGAAAATCTGAAAGGAACAGAAGAAACCTGCCACCATGTCTAGGAATTTTTCTAATCCAGGTTGTAATAGAAGCCATTTTCCTTTTCACCTCTCATAGATATGGACAGAACCTCCGAGTCTCCCTTCAGCCCACTGTGGAAGACCTCCAAGGCAAAGGGCTATGTTCTGTCTCGGTTCAGCAACATTTCCCCAGCTAACACACTTGAATGTGCACACACACACCTGCCTTTGTATTTATCAATCAAACCCTGGGAATGTTGCTCTTTCTTGACAACTTTCTCTATCAACATCACCCCTTTTTTATAGCACACACTCCAATTTTTACCCTCCCAATTCTAGGACCCTGCTGACTATAAAGATTACATGGACCTCATAATAGCCCCTGGGCAAGGGAAGAGTTAACTGAGGAGCCTCTTCCTCTTATGTTTCTGAGATAGCACCAGGGAGCTCTGTACCACATAACTGGGGGTAGCGTCAGGAGACAGGAGTGATTTTCCCCCTGCAGGTGGGCAGAGGCCTGACAGCTCTGCTTAGGACCAGGCAAGTCCTGAGAGAGTGGCAGAGGGCAAGAAAGCATTTGATGACACCCTTGGGGCATCCCCATGGCTCTCCTGACCTGTTGAGTGGAATATATGATGAGTTACAGCTCCCAAAGCACTGAAAAGGCAAAATTGCCTACTCTTCTCTTTACATTTTGTTCTATTTGCCCTATTTTTACTCTCCTAGCTCCCATGTCGCCTGTAGAAACATGGATTATGTAAAACCTCAAAAACCATTTCGTGTCTTTATTTTTCTATTTTTTCAGGTGGCTCTTAAAAACCTCTGGTACCATCCAATTTAAAACAAGTCTGACTGCTTATGGGTTTGAATTGGTTTTCATCCTTAACAGAACTACAGTATCTCTTACTTCAAAAATGCTAAAATATGTAATACAATAAATAATTTAAATCAAACAACGGGTCACTAAAATTTTTACTGGGAGTTCCATTACTGTTGTGATAATGCTGGGAAATAAACTTCAAAGTTTTTTGGGAACAGAATTATCAGCAGGCAGGTATAAGCAACGGGACACATAGGGAGAGCCCCCTGAGGTTGGTATTAATCTCTCATCATGCATTCTCCCCTTCCCCACTTCTCAATTGCACAGCCAGCATCTTCAGGTGCTGAATTCACCTCCCTTACATGCAGAAGGCAGCTGTCAATCACGGTTCATAAAAGTCAGTATATTTCAGACTATTTATTATCTTTCGTTTTCAAAATAAACACGGTTCAATTATATTTCCTGAAATTGTTTCCCTCTCTTTAAGCACAGAATACCTGTAGCCTGGTGTCTAAATATAAACACAAGCAACTAGAATTAAAAACCTAGCACTCTGGAGATTTTCGTTAGTTCTTTATGTTAATTATCATTTATTTTCCCTCAAATAAAAGTAAAAAGAATAAGTTGGCTTGCATATTCTCTCTCTTTAATGGCATTTAAACATACAGCACAGAAGCTGTTGTATGTGCTTTAGAATACTTCTGAACTTGTAGTGGTGGGGTTTCCAGTTTGTTGTTTTATTTTGGGGAGTGGGGGACTTAGGGATATCAATTAGTGGCCCAGACTCACTTGTTAGCCTGGCTCTCCCCACTCCCTTCCTCTGACCACTGGCAAGCTGCTTCTCCAAGCTCTCTGATCTAATTCTGCACAAATGCTTAATAAGGTTGTAGAGATTTAATACAATTAGGAGTGTTGCTCACAAATTAACCAATCCATTAACACTTCAGCAAAGAAACAATTCCAGAGGAAAAGACAGCCAAATGAGGATTAGAAGACAACTGGCTAAGGATACAATCTGTTTTAAAAAACACACGGGGATGCATTTTCACACCTACATTTTGTATGTTTTGTGTTTTACACATAGAAAGCAAAGAAAAATGGAGATAAGTTTTGTCATCTGGAAATCTTCCTCTTTCACTTTTTGGTTTCTAGAAGCAGGAAATGAGCGTCACTCTTTGCCAGCCAGTTCATACATACTCACAAAATCATCACAGTTCCTTCTTTGCTGAGTTAAACACTCACGGATTCAAAATTCACATAATAGCTATTTTAAGTAACTTTCTCTCATCATAAGATGGATATATAAACATGTTCAAGAAAGCCTGGTAGATCCAGAAAAATTGAAAGTAAAATACCAATAAATCCACTATCTATAAATAACTGTGATTAATATTTTAGCTTGTATTCCATACATTTCCATAGATTTTTCAATAAACATGTTAAATAATTAAGTAGTACCAGCATAATCCTATACCAATGATTTTGTCACTAGTTTTTGTCCCACATCACTATCTTGTGATTATCTCACACCCTTAAATATTCTTGTCATCATTCTTAGTGGCTATATGGCATTCTATTACATGAATATACCAGGATTTAATCCACTCTCTATTGTCGGATATTTAGGTTGTTCCCAATTTTTTTACTTCTCCAAATAATGCCTTAATGAATACGCCTTCAGGGATTCTTTGTATATATCCACTCTTATTTCCTCAGGAGACATTTATCATATTTGGAAAAAGTTCCACTATTTTCTTTAGGTATCCAAGGGACCATCTTTCCACCCTCCAGGTGTGCACACTCTGGAGACCTCTGTTTTGGATGACCCATCACCCTGGGAACAGCCACTGATCAATGAATTGACCTCAGATAATCCCCCACACCTTACTATCTTCTTCAGTCCCGTTCAAAGCACATTATAAATATCCTTATATACAAAGATTAAGATGCCAGTGTTATATTTCCTGAAGAAAAATTAAGGAGAAACTTGACTTAATATTAGTAAAAGGGATAAGCATCCATTCCCTGTGCTTCGTCATTTTCCTCGGTGGTGCGTTACAAAAGCTTTGCCACCACTCTGTAGAACTCACTCAGGGGAAACCCATGCTCTCGCTTCCGCTAGGGCCTGAACCAACAATTTAACCATTGTTTCCAGATCCATGTAATAAGATAACAACACCCACCTGCTTCCCATTAGAGACAAGTTGGAAAGATCACCCAAGTGTAAAGGTGAATGTCACGTAATAAGTGGCTTGATGACATGCAGCACGTGTTAAGCATCTCTACAGCTCTATCTGCTTCTTGTTCTCTCAAAGTTCTGCTTCCTGGAATAAGGTGCGAATTCAGCTGGAAACTACCCACTGTCCAAAACATTTAGTTATAGCATGGGAAACTAATGGTTTTGCAAGATTCTTTCAGGTTAAATGAGGAGTATATGCCTTTGTTTAGTGTTCATTTAATTATTAATGACTAATAAAGTCTTAATATCTACATTATATTATGTCAGAATTACTTGTTTTGATTTCAGGAGCAGAGAGACATACAGTATTTGCCAAAGTCACATAAGACCAGAATTGAGTTACTATATTGTAAACCAGAATTCACCAGCTTGATTTCTGCCTCTTGGGGGGGGTTGCAGGGGAGGATGTCACACTTTCAAGTGTTCAGGTCTCTATCTAGAAAGATTAAAGTTGGGCCATAGGGCCCAGCTCCAGCATTCCTACCATGAGTATGAGAGTCCCAGCAGAGCCACACTCCGTGGCTATGGAAACTCAGGGGTACAGAACACCGACAGGCCAAAGGGCACCCGTTTCTGTGCTAGGATCAAGTAGATTCTCCTTTCCCATTTGCTGTTTCTCAACAGACCTCATAGCTGCCAAAAGAAAGCCATACCCCTCACCTGTAAACACTCCCATGCAGCCACCAAAGGAACCACGTGACCTGCTGCTTTCAAGGAAGCTTTCAAACAACAGACATTCGCTGGAGGGCTTCTTGTCTTTCACTGTCAAATCCATATTTCATTTAAGAGTAAAACAATGGGATGGATGGAGCAGCTCACACCTGTAATCCCCATACTTTGGGAGGCTGAGTCTGGAAGATCACTGGAGTCCAGGAGCTCAAGACCAGCCTGGAGAACACAGTGAAACACCATCTCTCCAAAATTTAAAAATCAGTCAAGCATGGTGGTATGCACCTGTGGTCCCACCTACTCAAGAGGCTGAGGCAGGAGGATCACTGGAGACCAGTAGGTTGAGGTTGCAGTGAGTCCTGATCCCACCATTGCACTCCAGCCTAGGCAACAGAGCAAAAGTAAAACAATGCACTAGAGATTGAGGGTTTTCCTCCCTGTGAGGTGTTATAAAATTAGATATACAATTTAACAACCACACATCTTCCTTCAAGTGACCATGGTTAAAGGATACATTTCAGAGCAGAGGAACTGGTGACATTAAGGCAAAGATGACACTGGTAAATATTAAACACAAAAAATTACTTCTGGTGTTTCCAAATATAATCATTAACAATTTGTTTTTGTGAGCATTTATGATCACACTCAAACATCACATTAGCTGTCAAGAAAAGAATCTTCAAACAACCAAAAGTGTGAAGATTCCTGACACTGATTCTTTTAAGTATAATTGCAATGCTTTCCAAATTTTTCTAATTATACAATAAAAACTCACAAAAATGAGATTTAGTTAGATTCGGTGTGCATTATAAAGTAAGATCATTAAAATCTATTTTATCAGATATTTATGTAGTGATTTTTCCAATGACAGTCAATCCTCATAAGTTAGTATTTTCTACCTCTTAACAAAAATATGCTAGCTGCTATAACAATTTATTTTTAGTAGCATATACCTCCATTTGATTAAATATGTAAGAATTAAATACAAAGTTGGACCCTGAAGTCTTTGGAAATTAATGTAGTTATTTCTGAAAGTATATATATAATTACTGTTTAATTACTCTCAGAAGTCAAATGCCAGAGTTCAGTATAAACAGTCATACACATTTACCAGAAAAACAGCATGTTTTTAATCAGAATCCTCACTTTATAATAGCTCATAATTTTAGGTGTCCATTATATGGCATTCCTATAGACTAATAAGAAACAAAGTAGATTCATTACGGTTTTATAACTTATTACAAAATATGATTAATTCTATTAAATCTACAGTGCTTCAAAATTGACTAAACTGCTTTTAGTAATCTGTCATATCATTTCTTTTTACCATTTAAAAATTTTTTCCTCAAAATGCAAATTAAAACTTATTTGAAATTAAAAACTATGTTAGACTTTATCTGATAGAAAGCACGTCTGATTTTACCGACAGCTTGATGAGAACTGCTTTGCGACGGAATCATATATTGTTCACTTATTGATTAGCCTAAATCTTTACCTCTAAGGTTTAACTATACATATGTGGGTTTGGGTGTGTATTTATTTATATAAATATATTTGAAGCATGTATTGGCTAAAGTATATTGAAACTAATATTATTTTTGTTTTCCCAATGACTTCTTCATATTTCTGGGTTAAACAAGATGCCTTTAAGTTAAAAAACAACAGGTGAAATTAACAGTCATTGAGGAATCTTTGCAAAGCCTCTTGGTCTACTTCCCAGCAAATGAGAGGGTGCATAACTGGGCAACAAATCCTTTTGAGACTACTTGGTTTCCCAATTTTTGCTTTCAACAATTTTGAGAATAAGCTTAATCAAACTGTCAGCTAACAGGTCATTAAAAATAATTACTGATACTAGATAATGATGTGAATCTTGGCATGAAACTTGAAAAAGAAATTCAAAGAAGTGGCTAATCCTATCCATCTATTTATATGAACAAAGATTCTCAGTACCTATTTATAAAAATGAAAAATGGAAATAGAATTGATGTTTAACCCAGTTTAACTCTACCAGTAAGTAATATCTACCCACAGATAAATGAACTATTTCATCGAAAGCCCAGTTGATTTCTGAAACAATTTTTCCAATAAATTTTAACAATGATTCGATTACATACTAGTGATAATTCAACTAGATAAAAATCTAACACTTAAAGGTTTATACTCCTATAAAATTAAATATAGAATTAAAATTTCAACTTTTTACATATTTTTGTTACAGAGAAGCCTGATAAGTAATCACAGACTTTCAAGCACAAATGTGTTATAATAGGATATGATTCTATAGGGAAAGAAAATGGGAGTACCAGTTTAAGGAGAAAAATTAAAGAGGTAAAGTTTCTCTCAATTAAATAAAAGTTTGTTCATATATTTTTAAATGGACAATGGAGGGTATCGAATCCCTTTGGTACTTGGGTCTTTACAATGGATACCTTTAAAAGATGTTTGTACAAGTTGTATTTTAAAATGTCAATATTTACCATAGGGCATACATTCTCTCCTTCTCAACTGTATGTTTATGTCATGCAAATTTCAGATGTGAACTTATCAATGTGCAAGGAATGCCCAGTATTTAAAAATTCTGTTTTTAAATTTTTATAGTGCTTTGAGTTGCTGTTTTATTAAACATTCTTTTATTGAATATAAAGGCTTTTAAGTCAGATGCCAATGCCCCACAGACCTTGGAACTGAGCAGTATCAGCTCCCTGCTCAGAAAGCCATTTCACTGGCAAGGTTTCATCACGCAGTATCTAGCCCTGGTTTTGCTCCCAACCCTAACAGTTTGGCTGGTTTATATTATAATATAATCTCCAAAATAAGCAAACCTATCTGTTGACTTTGTTCTAAAAGTCACCCTCCAAACTAAAGATATCAACCTGATTAAGTGCCTAAGGACTGATGTTCTTTCCCCCAGGTCCTTAGTCCTGCCACCTCATTGCCAGTGCACTTACAATACCTGAACCATTCATCCACCCGTAGTGGACTCCTAACTGACCAACCAACAGAGAAGCATACAAAAAGATCCCGGATATTGAAACAGAAGCAGGTTAAGCCCACGATGTATGCAGCGTGATTGTAAGCCTGTCTGATGTAGACAAAGAACTACTAACTGTAGGTTAGTGGCTGAAAGGATCAAGCTGATAATGTTCAAATCTCAGCTCTACCCTTACAATTTGCCTGATCTTGGCCACTTTGCTTCAGTTGATTTCCAGGCCTGTAAACTGAGGGTAATTTAGGTTGTTATGAGTATTAAACCAGATAATACATAATTAAAAAGCGCTTAAGACAATGCCTAGAAATTTTAAGTATTCTATGAGTATCAGCTGTTCTTTTGCGGTATTATTACACATTTACACACAAGAACTTCAGTGCTGATTAGATATAAAGTAGATAAGGCACCACCCAGTGCCTCACCAGGCATGGTACTGGTTATGCTTTCACTTACCAATTCACTCTATGTGAATGAACACTCTGTCCTGTCCACATCTGCAGAGGAGAAATACGATGACAAGTGGCCTGGCCACTGATAATGCCACTACAAGAGGAGTGGCCATGGTTAAGTGGGATACAGATACCTGTTTGGTTTACCACTTCCTTTCAAAACCCATCTATCACATGAGAGGGAGATAGATGAGGGAAAAGAAGAAGAGGAAAAAAAAGAGAGAAAGCCTTGGACCTTGATATCAGGCATGGGAATAGAACAGTAGCCAATATTTTGAGTCATGAATCTTCCCCAATACTCAACACTTTTCCAACCTCTGGCCAAATTCCAATCCCGCACAAATCCATCCCTTAAATACAGCACCAAATATGATCTGCATGGGACAGAAGGGAAGACTGCCAAGCCACCAAGTTCAAAAACAAAAACTATTCAAACTTTGTTCCTCTCTGCAATTTCCAATCCTCTCTGCAATTTCCCAGATGTTCTCCTTTCTGCATCTACTCTAAGATAACCACAGCCTTCGAAAACTCACTTGCTTAGAAGACATCCCGTTTTAAGAGAAAAAAAATTTAAAAACCATTTCAAAGGACTATGTAAAAGTTTATTCTCTCCCTTCCCTCTGCATCAACCTGAATAGTGCCTAAAGGCCTCATGGGCAGCTCCCGTGTCTATTGTCTAACTGCAAACCTCCTAGTTACCTAGCTGACCACAGGAGAGCTTTCCCTGCAGTTTTCCCATGGATCTTTCCTCCTGCACACTTGGCCTCAAGCTCCCTTGCCAAGGCCAGCCTGGGGAAGGAGCAACCTCCTCTCTCCCTCCCTAATTTCCACGCTGTCTATGTCAGTTGAGAAATAGAGGGCTCGACTTGCTTGGATATCCCTTCAGTTTTTCTATGAACTCCTTAACGGCAAACCCTCATCTTGGAAACCTTTATATCTTCAAGGCTCAGCACAGGCCTGGCTCCCAGGGCCTCAGCACAGGACTTATAAATGGGTACTCACCCACAGAAGGCACAGATACCTCGTCCAGCAGGGGGATATTATTCTACCTCATTTCACTCTCAGTGCTAGGTAAGCATTGTATTTGGAAAAGAATATGCCTTGCAAACAACTCTTGAATATTCTTCCAGCCATGGAGGACTTCTCACCACTGTGTTTAGTTTCCATTTATAAAACTGAGGCATGAGAGAATAATCTTGGGGTGGGGGTACCCAGAATCTAATAAACAATATGTATTCAGAAAGCATCCCAAGAGAAAAAAAAATGCCAACAAAATCACAATTTCTCACTGATCTTCGTCTTTATTTTAGGTAGCCAAAAAGTATTATTAGAGTATCAATTTTACTTTTCTGGGCCTTGAGTTACCATGAAGAGATTTTGACCCAAATCACATGCTACATGGCAGCAGAACCAGACATCAGAGCTCAGATCTCCTAAAGCCCAGTCCTGAGGTCTTTCTCATCCCTAACAATCGACGACAAACACCTCATTTTATCTCTATCTGCCCAGGAATCTTTCCAAAATCAGTACTTACTTATAAACTTGCATCTGTTGACAATGACCATTACTTCATAAATCATTTTGATAAAATGTCTGAATTCATAATTGCATAATTTTTTAAAGTCACTCTGAAAAATGCTAATATTCTCGATACTCACTTATTCTACTTTTGTTAATGCAGTTTATTTTGATGTAATTCTCCCTAATGACACTGCAAGAATGTTATTTAAATAAGCAAAGTAGATAACCACTGTAGAGTACTATATACCAAACAGTTCTTTCCCATGGCGGATAAAGTAAGACTTTACTCACTAGATTATTTTAAATCCTTCAAATACAGATCTACATGTTTTCTTTACTTTGTCAAGCCTCAAAAGGCAATGAAATTTGTTCCAAAGAAGGTGATTAACATCAGTCTCCTAGGGCCTGCCACCTCCACTTGAAGTCAAAGGTCTTAAATTATTGCTTACCTTAGTGGCATTTTCTCCCTAAGACCACTCAGGCATACAGACTAGAGATTTACAAAGGATTTTGCACCTTTCACGTTAAACAGATATTCGGATGGAAAACACAAGAAATTACAAAACACAGTTCTATCTACGGGATTTGTAACCAGAGAAAAGACAACATTCTGCCCTCCTCTGCTCATGAAAAATATAAGTAATTCTCTAACCAATTAATTTCAGTCAAGTTACTAAGAAGCTAAGTATTTTTCCTTTTAATTTACTATTTCAGAGGGCTGTAAAATAGCAGTAAGTACACTGCACTTCTGGGCTGTGCCAATCTTACAATTGTTTTAACATCAAAATGAGAAACTGTACCAAATTCTTAAGCCATACTTGAAAATTATAACATGTGCTTTGGACCCAACAGGCAGGGACAAGAAAACAGGCTTTGGGCCCAAGAGCCAGAGGGAAATGAGCACTTTTGGATCTAAAATCAGCTGTAGCCACTGTCCATTGGACATCCTGAAATGTGTTGAGGCCTCAGTTCCATAAACCCTAAAATACCATTGCTGTCATCTTCACCTAATAGGATCACATTGGACAAGTATATAAATGATATGTAAAGGACCTAGCACCTAGGTGGCATGCAATTGTCACATTTCCTTTTTCCTTATTTCTAGGAAACCAGGAGAAATGGTAGCAAATTTATGAATCAAGATCACAAATGGAAGAAAAACTGGGGCTGAGGAAAACCATACCCTTTGGGGTTTGTAGACATAAAGGAAAAATACAAGGCAAGGTTATTGCTCAAGGCTATTCTGTAGTCATAGGGCTCCAAGAATAACAGCAGCTATTCTGGACTGGGCACTGTGTTTTACACAGGATGACCAAGGAAGTAGAATTCATACCCTTTTCACAGATGAAGGACTAGAGAAGCTATGTGATTCTCACAGTGAGGAAATAGCACAGCCACCTTGAGAACTCAAGTTTAATGAGGCTATTATAACCTTCAGAACTCACCTAGGGACACAGGGATTGAAAAAAATTCATATTATTTGATCTCTGAAGTAAACCCATGAATGAGAATGCCACCGATTGACCCTATTTGCAGATAAGGAAGTGAGTTCACTGAAGTTAACAACTTCACCCTTCAGATGACAGTAAGCAGCAGTGTTGGCCCTTGAATGCAGTTCTTTCAACCCTAAACTTTTCTTTTTTCCATGCTGCCCATGATTTCCCAACTGTTCTGAGAAGCTGAGGCATTTAGGTCATATGTGCTGGGTCCTAGCAGACCCCTCTGTAAGTCCCAATTTCCCACCTCTTTTTGTATCCGTATTCTTTACCATGTGACCCTGCAGCCTCACATACCAAGGAGTGAGGACTATTTCCCCACCCTTGATTCTAGGCTGGCCTTGTAACTGGCTTTGGCCAGGAGAAGAGGTGGAAGTGACAACGTACTCTTCCCAAGCATTAGCCCAGAAGTCTTGGTTCACTTCTGCTCTCTCTTTGGAATGAGAGATCACATGTACGAGAGTCCAACTGTCCCAGCTGAGGACATCCTAGACCAGCCTACAGAAGGACAGCAGCAAAATTTCAAGAAAGCTCAGCCAAGATCACCGAGGAGAGACACATATACACAAAGTATACCGAGCCCAACTTAGGTCAGCAGAGGCACCCATAGAACATGAAGAATAGTAAATGGTGGTTGTTTTAGGTCACTAAGTTTTAGTAAATGGTGGTTGTTTTAGGTCACTAAGTCTTGAGGTGCTTTGTTACACAGCAATAGCTAACCAATATACCTTGTTTGCCAATTTGGATAGCCTTTTTAAAAATATGTTCACATAAAACTTTATTTAACCAAAAGATTTGTACACATTTCTACCTATGTAAAATTTGCTTAGCCAAAAGATTTTGATGCTTTAAAAAAAAAATTTTATGCCAGGTGGGGTATCCCATGCCTGTAACCCCAACACTTTGGGAGGCTGAGGCAGGAGGATGGCTTGAGGCGAGGAGCTTGAGACTAGTCTGGGCAACATAATGAGAAGTCATCTCTTCAAGAAAAATTTTGTGAAGTAGCCAGGAATAGTGCCGCATGCTGCTTGGGAGTCCCAGCTACTCTGGAGGCTGAGGTGGATCACTTGAGCCTGAGATGTCAAGGCTGCAATGAACTATAATCGTACCACTGCACTCCAGCTGGGGTGACAGAGCAAGACCTTGTCTCAAAAAAAAAAAAAAAAAAAAAAAAGTAAATGAAACATGCACACACAAAAGGTACATTTGGAGCACTGACGCAAATGATGAGATTTGAAACTAATTTACTTTCTGCCACCACCCAAAAAGGTTTAATGCATTTATAATGATACATAAAATACAGCAAAATAAATTAAAATGATGTGAGAAGTGACTAAGAATCAGGCCAGCAAAAAGACCCAGAAACAAGCATCGACTCCATAGATGAATGCTCTGGCAGTTTGCTGCTTTTCGTCCAGGTACTATCTACTCTTCAACTGGTAACAGAACCTATTTATTTTTATTTTTTTCTTGGAGCCCAATCACAGGAGTGAGTTGTACCATGAGGGAAGAGAATTTCTCTTTCCACTAGGCTTGGAGCCAGAGGGATTTAGCCTGTAACTCCTTAGAAACATCACATAGAGAGAAAAGATGCTTAGCAAGGAAGACTTGGAATCCCGTGCCCACCTTTGGCCTTCTCTGTTACATGTTACAAGAGCCAACAAATTCCCTGTTTGATGCAGGCCAGCTTTGACTGAGGTTTTCAGTTCAATATAAAAGTTCCAACTACTACAAAACATGCATTTGAATCTGGCTTTCTAACAGCCAACAGAAAAAAGAAAGTTGATGGGTTATATTGCTCACTGTGTCCACGATAAGAATCTGACTGCACAGGAAAATCACACCTTTCCCTGAACCGGAAAGAAATCTCTCCAGAAGGTCATCATACGGATTTTATATGACATAATACAACATCACTTAATATCTTCCTAGCAGCCACAACACTACATTTGAAATGCTTTTTCTTAGAGCACACTTCAATACAGGAGGATGGCATCAAAGTAAAGCATAAATCAGGAAAACACTACTCTGTGTATGTATGGGGAGGGAGACATAATATGGTACATGTACCCCATGTTCGGATGACATGGTTGGGCTGGGAGTGGAGACGACTTTACCTCCCAAAGTCTCCATTGATTCTCTCAGCCAAGCTTTTATTTGTAAATGGGGGGCAGTAAGTTTGAGAATATCATACCCTCTCAGCACACTATTTAGCACATACTTAGTGCTCAATATATGGTTATCACTTATGACTATCAATGCTAAGCCCCTGAAATAAGGCTTACCTATATTGTCAATATTTAAGAAGAAAGCCACAGGCCTTAACAGTCTAGTTGCTGAAGAGCCTTTGGTGTCACCTGTGAATGGTAGCTACATTCTCAAGTACAGAGAGAAAGAGTGAACTTCGCTTATGCTAAGTGCATAGCTTAGCAGATGAAGCCTATGGCAAATGTTCAAAGCATCTAAAATCTTGCAGACAGCCCTTCAACACCCACTTCTTGTTAGCAAGCAACCTCATGCTGTATCAGGCACTCTCTCAGATGGGACCCAGTGCTCTAGACATGTCTCCTATGCTCACCTATCAAAAATGACCCAATGATCCAAGTCTCATTCTCTTATGCTGTGCCATCTGACAAACTATTCTGAACTAAGATATAAGCTGATGACAATCCTCATACTCTTTAAGATATTGGAGAGATCCTTGAATCAAATGTCATTTTACAAGGGAGAATCTAAAGATGTCAACTTATCGAGGTGACAGCTAGTTAGAGATGTCATATTTAAGATAACTTAATGAGCCACCTCTCCTAGAGACTACATTTTGACAAAGACCTTTCTTCCTTGGCCAAAATGATGAGCTAGTGGAAATTTCAAGTGCTTTAACAGACCAATATGCCCATTTTGAGGTTTGTGAGACTTTTTAAAACTACTGCAATCAAAGCACCAAGCTTTTGGTCCATCCTTATGGGGCACCTAAGACAAATCATTCCACAACGTTCACATGTTTCAATGAACATGAAGTAAAGGACTAAGTGCTGGAAAATAATCTTCCCAAAATACTTTGCAGATCATCTTGTCTCATGATCTTCCCTGAATGAGTCATCTCAAAATGCAGCTCAAATTGGCAAATTTAGAGATCTAAAATCATCTGTGTTCTGATTACTCCAAAATGTCTTTATTCTTTCACTATATTCTAAACATTCCAGAGTGATGCCACATTTACTAGAGGTCACCAAGTTGCAAGATATATACGAAGCAGATAAGTTTCTATAATGTAATTGTTTCATAACTCATTTTCTCTTCTAATGCTGAAAAGCCTCTGCTTTATAAAAGAAATGCTCTCTGGCCAATTATAGTTTGCTATGTAAAAATTCATGTATTAATAGTAATCCTCAGATGCTTTCTTAACACTCCTCATAGTAGATGTGATAAATTCAATACAAAGGCAGGGTCTCTGAGTCACTGTTACTTTCCTTCCAGTAGCTCTTCAACTTTAAAGAAGATGAAAATCATATGAGGTATTTCTTTCCAGTTTCTGACTCTGTAGGTCTGGTGGGGCCAGGAATCTGCATTTTTAACAAGTGCTTCAGGTGACTGTAATGCAGGTCTCCAGGATGCAGGGCCTTCCATGGCACTGAGCAGTGCTGGCTTTTCATGATGCCAATTTTAAGGTGATTATTTTGCTAATTTCAGGGGGCTTTTTTCTTTTCAAACATAATGTTGGCCCTGTTTATAAAATCTAGACATACATAACCACATACACATACTTCTATGTCACTTATACAACCTCCCAGCACCACAACTATCAAAGCCTTGGACCCAGAAAGGGGATGTGTTAGTCTGAATCATGTGAAATTGCCAATATTCAACACTTTTTCACTTATGAAAGCACAGGGTTCCTATGCTTAAATCTGTAATCTGCATGAGGATGGGGGAACAGACTGATGGACCCGTCTTATCCTGACCACTAATTACACATGAAGCCCTATCACCCCAGGGGCCCCTGACATCACAGCATTGGTTCTCTGATTTAGTCTTTGCAATAATTCTGCAAGGAGGCTGGGCATTAGCAGCTCACGCCTGTAATCGCAGCACTTTGGGAGGCTGAGGTGGGAGGATCACTTGAACCCAGGTGTTTTGAGACCAGCCAAGGCAACAAAGCAAGACCTCTGTCTCTTAAAAAAAAAAAAAAAATTGGCCAGGCGCTGTGGCTCACGCCTGTAATCCCAGCACTTTGGGAGGCCAAGGTGGGCGGATCACGAGGTCAGGAGATCAAGACCATCCTGGCTAACACAGTGAAACCCCATCTCTACTAAAAATACAAAAAATTAGCCGGGCATGGTGGCGGGCGCCTACAGCCCCAGCTACTCGGGAGGCTGAGGCAGGAGAATGGCATGAACCTGGGAGGTGGAGCTTGCAGTGAGCCAAGATCACGCCATTGTACTCCAGCCTGGGCGACAGAGCAAGACTCCGTCTCAAAAAAAAAAAAAAAAAAAAAATTAATTAGCCAGGCATGGTGATGCACCTATGCTCCCAACTACTCAGGAGGCTGAGGTGGGAGGATGGCTTGAGCCCAGGAGTTCAAGGCTGCAGTGAGCTATGATCATGCCACTTGCACTACAGCCTGGGTGACAAGAGTGAGACCCTGTCTAAAAATCATCATTATCATCATCATCATCATCATCATCATCATCATCATCATCATCCTGCAGGGTATTTTAAAATGAAATAACACACCCAAGGTCTCACGGCTACTTAGAGGTAGAAGGAGAACTCAATGCCAGGAAGACCTGATCCAACCAGAGGCTACTACTGCCCTTCTTTCAACAGCTCAGGGACCCCCATGGCTGATGTCACAGCCTCAGACCCCCACTGTGTCCCGTCCCTCTCTGACAAAGCATGCTGCACTCCAAACATACCAAGGGTTCTCAACCAGCTTTCTCACAGGGGCCCCCTGCCTACTGAGCAAGATTAGAAAGAAAAGCAGAGGCTCTTTAAAAAGTCACACATATGGGATGAAAATGATGACAGACAGAGAGACGAGGGAGAACCTCCCTCACACACACACACAGAACACAATGCCAATGAGAGCCAATGACCTGAACCCATTGTGGAAATTTTACACCACATTTGGTGTTCAACACTTCAGAAGTCGAGGAAGTGGAAAACACAGTTTATGAGGTTGTTGTCAAAGTAGCCTCTTTTTATTAAGTTTTATCACTTGAGAGTATGATACACTGAATGAAAAAGGAACGAGAACATGCCTGCTGTAATGAAGATGAGCCTGATGTTATCATGATGCAGTCTGAGCTCTGTGTAGGTATAATTCATTTCATTCTATATCAGAAATAAAAGGCAGCAGAGATAATATATATTATTCCCTGTCATGGAATCTTCTTTCTGGTGATACCATGGTTCCTTTAATATACCAGTGACTAAATCAAATCCCCCTAGAGTACAGTCATGATAAATCTACTGCATAGTAAATTTCATTTTTTAGTGATCAGTATTATATCAAAATGCTACTTTATAGCAATAACTGATTTATACATTTTTATTACACACAATAAAACTACAGTCTTACTTTTATATATTTAATTAACAAAAGGTAATACTTTTTCCTTTAAATTTAGCAACTGTGTCTCTATACACCTATAAATTGCTAATGGCACCAGGCACTAAACACACAGCCTGGTTCTATTGTTAAGGTTATTGGAGATACCTAAGTCAAACTTGATAGGAAGTAGGAAAAAAAAAAAAAAACAGCCTTAAGCATAAGTTATTTGATTTTTTTCTTCTCCAAGGGAGCTTCTTTAAATTGTTTCTTCATTCATTCAACAAATATTTATTGAGTGACTACTACATGCTAAAATTGTTAAGTAATCTGGTTTTACACATTATGAGTATGTTAAAAGGAATTCTTTAAACCACCTTATAATTGTATATCTAGATGGAACATTACACTGAGTCCATTTTAAGTTCATTTTAAGCATGCGCTTATTACATGATGTAAAGTACCTCAAGCTACTCAAACAGAGAAGAGAGAACAAATAGTATCCATCAAAAACAGGCTGGGCCAGGCACAGTGGCTGACATCTGTAAACCCAGCACTTTGGGAGGCTGAAGACTACTTGAGCCCAGAAGTTTAAGACCAGCCTGGGCAATGTACCAAAACCCCATCTCTATCAATTTTTTTCTTTAATTAGCCGTGCATGGTGGCTTGTGCCTATGGACCCAGCTGCTCAGGAGGAGGTGGGAGGACTGCTTGAGCCCAGGAAGTCGAAGCTGCATTGAGCCATGATCAGTGATCCTGCCACTGCACTCCAGCCTGGATGACAGAGCAAGACTCCTTGAGAAAAAAAAATAAAAAAAACACAGACTATACAAAGGGTGTGGTCCAATTCCTTCTCACCCTCTGTCAAAGCCTACCTGTTACCTGTGAGCCCATTTTGATTCCATAGCTAGAAGCCAGGGAGAAGTAATGGGGCCTTAGACTCCCAGAGTAACCCACACTAATATGCACTCTTCTCATTGTATGCAATAAATCTGCTTTCTGCATATTGAATAGAAAGAGAGATTAAAATGAATATTCACCCATCTGAAAAACTGATGCTCTATAAGCTTTTATGCTTTGCAGCCCATAAAAAGTAAATGCTTTGCTTCTGCTTTGGCTGGTGCATGTTGAAATAAATCATTCTGTTAAACAGTGGCCTTTTCTTCAGAGGGAGATGCTAAAACCTTATCAGTTTTGACAAGTCTCTGACTCCTCTCCTCTCATTCATCTCTCCTGTATGTCCTGCAATCCTTGCTCTTTTAGCTTGAAAGGTCATTTCCAACCCCTGCTAGCCCCAGTTTTGAAAGGAAGCCACACAGCCATCTTCAATCAGATTCTCCACCCTGCCCTGACTTCTAACCCAAAGCCCAACACTTGCATTTCATATAAAGTTTTTGATGACTCATTAGTCTTCTGAGTTTTAAGCAGGAAAAATGGCTGAATCAGATTTCCAGGCAGATTTTCAGGACTTCTTGAATTACATACCTAAACCCTCAGTGCTGTAGAAGTCACTCCTTGCAGACGTAAGAAAAGTACAGACAAGCCATGTCCTAAAGATGTTACACACCTACACAGAGCCATCCACACCACTGCTTTTTCTGGTCTACTACAAGAAGGCCCCAAAGGTTAACATGAATGCTTTACTTAGTTGGCAAATATATACTACTTCTTCCAGTTTCACCACTACATGTAGATTAGCAGCAACATATGACACAGCAGAAAAAGAAAAGAAAAAATTGAGTAAGACTGTAGCAGGTGAATCTAAAGTTGTCTCTGGATCAGTGCTAAATTTCAACAAACTACACTACAAGTAGCAGTGGAACTACAACTCCCACTAAAGAACTCAATTTTACAATAAAGACTTAGAGATGCACACGTAAGCGGATGAAAGTTCGCTCTCGTGCCTTTCTTTAGCTGTCCAGGAAGCCATCTATGGATGGGGCTGGACCTTGCTTGGCTCAGGCAGGTGGGTTAAGGGACGCAGCTACACCTAGTGATCAGCTGCGGATCGCAGCAGGAGCAACCGGCAGCAGGGAAGCACTCTTCAGCTGTTTCTCAGAAAGGCCGGCTACAAAGTGCTCAGGATCAATCTGTTAAAAGACATCATGATTATTTTTATTTACCTGGAGTGTTAAATGACAGAGATGCAATGGTTGTCTTTGAGGGTTCAGAGAAAAATTAGGCTTAATTTTAGGATACACATTGTCAGTACTTTAAATAAATGTCCAAGAAAAATCTTTATTATTTTTTTCTGTTTTTTGAGACGGAGTCTCGCTCTGTCGCCCAGACTGGAGTGCAGTGGCGCGATCTCGGCTCACTGCAAGCTTGGCCTCCCGGGTTCACGCCATTCTCGTGCCTCAGCCTCCGGAGTAGCTGGGACTACAGGCGCCCGCCACCACGCCCGGCTAATTTCTTTGTATTTTTAGTAGAAACGGGGTTTCACCATGTTAGCCAGGATGGTCTCGGTCTCCTGACCTCGTGATCCACCTGCCTCGGCCTCCCAAAGTATTGGGATTACAGGCGTCAGCCACCGCGCCTGGCCGAAAAACCTTTATTTTCTTTCTATTTGGAATTTGAGTTTATTGCCAAAGGCAAAGTTTCACATTTCCACATTACAATTCCAAATCTTACATCTACTAACTTCCAGTTCTCTCCTGAGAAAGTCCCTGTTTCTTTCCATTTTAGTAGATTTTGAAATTTTAATAAATGAATAACTTCTCAAAGTGTGGTAACTATACCTGCTTTATCCTTGCCCATTACCATCCACAAAGGGGCCGTACAAATGTAAGTGCTCAATAAATATTTATTTGAATTAAATATTTCAATAAGAATTATTAATAAGCACTATTAAATATTCTAATAAGCACACTGGGCTACAAGCTTATTATAACAAGCCAACAAATATCTCCTATACAAAATATCAACCCAGGGAAATTTCCAATGGCTAACCATTACAACAAAATTTAATTGTTACATCGTGGTAAGTAAAAACATAGGAAACTTTTTTATTCATTTGAGTTTTACAACTGGCTGGATTTAGTCTCTTCCCCAGTGTCTGGCCAGAGACAACACGATCACATCACCATGTTGGTAATACCAGCCGTATTAATCAAGAGGCTAAGCAGTGAATGAATGGACGTGATATTTTTACCCCCAGTTCTCTTTCAGCTCTTGTCAAGGGAGGCTGATAGGGCAGGCAGAAGATCTCAGTTCTTTTAGAACAAGGGTTCTCCAATCTCAGGTCACATCAGAATCCCATGGGGGGCTTGTTCTAACACAGATTGCCGGGCCTCATCCCCAGGGTTGCGGATTCAGGATCAGAGGGTTGCAAGTCTAACAACTTTCAATGTAATGCTGATGCTGCTGGCTCAAGGACAACACTTTAAAAACTCCTCTTTCAGGGCCAGGCGTGGTGGCTCATGCCTGTAATCCCAGCACTTTGGGAGGCGGAAGCAGGAGGATCACCTGAGGTCAGGAGTTCAAGACCAGCCATGGCCAACATGGTGAAACCCCGTCTCTACTAAAAATACAAAAATTAGCCAGGCGTGGTGGCAGGCACCTGTAATTCCAGCCACTCGGGAGGCTGAGGCAGGAGAATCGCTTGAACCCGGGAGGCAGAGGTTGTAGTGAGCCAGTATCGCTCAGTTGCACTCTAGCCTGGGGGACAAGAGTGAGACTTTGTCTCAAAAAAAAAAAAACAAACAAACAAAAAAAACCTCCTCTTTCAGGACAGCGTTTCTTCAACTGTGGCTACAAACCCTGACCACCCAGAGATGCTGGGGGACCTCTGTCGTGGACATCAGAATCACCACAGCTGGGCCCCAGGAAGCAGCCTTTAAAAGGAGGCCTCCAGATGCTCCCCGTGGACAGCAGGTTTTGAGAAGCACAGATTAAAACCTAGCTCACCATCAACACTGGTGCAGTTTCCCAGGCCCTCCCCAGAGCCACCTAACGTCACTGAGGCAGGATGTCACTGTGATCTACCTGCACAACTGCCACTCTTCATGGCCCTCCTTCAACTTTCCATGTGTTTCTCCTTCATAGCTAAGAGGGCACAAGGGGAGTGACCCTCCCTTGCTAAGATCTCTAGAGCTTGTCACATCCCACACCTGAGTACACAACACTTCTCTTCTCATCCTGTTTTTGTCTTTTTCTCTCACATACTCCCAGACCCTTAATTATGCCCTGGCCTTGCCAGCCTCCTCACCAATGATGGGGGCACTACAGACTAGGAAGCTTGGTGACTAAATCTTTCCTCCTCTCCACCCAAGGCAGCCCAACTTATTTTTCTCTGCTGGGTTTTTCAGAGCTACAGTGTCAACTCAGGCTTTCTGATGACTAAACTGAAAACCACCGCGGTATTTTAGGAAGCAAAAAAGCAACATCCTCTTATAATGCAAGATTTACATTATTTTGTACCTCTTTAGAATGTTTGTGAGTTGGAAAGACATTAATAATTAAACCTTCCCTCACTTATAAAATAAGCCTATTAACATGCATGTTATATTCATAAAGATAGTAAGCACACTAAAAAGTGAAACTATAGGAAAGTTGGTTTTCAAAGAGAAGAATCTCAGAATTAAAGTAAAATGCATGGTGGACGTAACCCCTAAGAAAAATGTTTCACTGTTGAAAAGCATAAAACTCATTAAAATGCCTGATTCCCTAAATGAAAACTAAGCCTTGGGATATTTAGATAATACATGCTCATTCTAGAAAACTTAATGAAATCTAAAACAAAAATTGAAAGAAAACAATATTTAATCTAATACATAGTTCCTCTACTGTATACAGCCTCACAATTCCTAGAATATATTACAATCCTTAGAGAATTATGAAAAATTTAAATAAAGGTATTGACTTTTCTAGAATTGTCACAGAATTGCTTAAATTCTGAAACCAACTTTTACCAAATCTAAAGGCTAGGCTATGCTTCATTTATAAAGAATTTATATAATCTGAAGACATAATTCAAATTACTTGTTCATTAAAGAAAATTCATTTTGAATTACCAAAATTATATACACACTTATCCATATATCACTGTATGTCAATAGATTCTTTTCTTAAAATCTGTAAAAATAACCCTTTGAAAACATGAGAGACTAAAACCTATAATTTTCTAGATCGGAACAATTTATTATGCTCAAGCAATTCTTCTTTACATATACAGAACACTAAGAATGTTATAGTAATTTCTTAGCATATTTCTTTCATGCCCACTGATTTAAATTTGAAGTATTTTCTTCATTATCAATTTTCAATCTAGCGAAAGCACCTTGAAAATGTAAAATGCTATGACTATAGTTATCTGAAAAAGAAAAAATAAACTTAACTGCTAAACAAACATATTACCACTCTTTGCAAAGGGTGCTTTAAAATTCTGTATTTTGAAAAAATTTCAGATTTATAGAAGGCTTGCAAAAACAATACAAACTGTGCAAGTACACCCTTCACCCAGCTTCCCCCTAATGTTAACATCTTACATACACAGAGCAGAATTACCAAAGCTAAGAAATTAACATTGGTACCACACTACTAACTAAATTACAGGCTTTATTCAGATTTCAGCAGTTTTCCCACAAACATCCTTAAAATATTTTTAAAAATTAATTTCTCCATGAGTCCCAAATTCACAAGGTTATGTTAACATTTAATATATTTCAAATACCACTGTAGCTGAAACAAAGAGCTAAGTCTGTATTTCTATTTCTGCAAACCAAAGCTTGCTTAGCAGAACTTAACACATCAAAACCATTATAAGGTAGAACTAAACACTTCATTGTATTATATAATATATGTTGCAACTTGGCTTTTAAGAAATTGGGTCAAAGAGGAATAACTTGCCAACTCGTTGGCTTCTCACCATGCAAAAGGGAATTTCCAACAAAAGTAAAATAATTTAACTTTCTTTCTCATGTCTTACTTATATACCATCTTACCAGTTATTTTTAGTGAACACTAAAGGCCTAGAAGATATAAAGTGAACCTCCAAATTAGAAACGGTAATGATAAAAAACAATTTTTCAGCCCGGGCACGATGGCTCATGCCTGTAATCCCAGCACTTTGGGAGGCCAAGGCAGGCAGATCACAAGGTCAAGAGATTGAGACCATCCTGGCCAACATGGTGAAAACCCGTCTCTACTAAAAATACAAAAATTAGCTGGCGGTGGTGGTGGTGCGCACCTGTAGTTCCAGCTACTCGGGAGGCTGAGGCAGGAGAATCGCTCAAACCCGGGAGGCGGAGGTTGCAGTGAGCCAAGATCGTGCCACTGTACTCCAGCCTGGCGACAGAGCAAGACTCCATCTCAAAAAAAAAAAAAAAAAAACCCACAATTTTGTAATGAAATGCATCATTGTAAGTAAGCAATGTCATCACAGGCCCAAATCCTAATACTTTTCCAGTAAGTTTAGCATTCTATTTCTGATGTCTGGTAACCAAATCACATGTAGTCCACCTCCAGAAATGGTTAATTAACAATCTTAACAATTCCAAACCCATTCCAAAAGAGGACAGGAGAGCACTGCAGAAAGCAAAGGGCAGAGTGCCTTGTGTAGATAATGTCTGAGTTATACAAAAACCCTTGACTGATTATATTTATAAACCGTCATGATTAGTCCATTGGCCTAAAGAGAACCCAGTGTGGAAAAGGCAAGCCAAGTCTAACTTTTAACAATCACTTCCCTCCCTCCATTTTATTATATATTGGTCCATTCACACACAATTTGAATATGTGCAAATGATCAAGATTCTCATTAGTGATTTATTCAACAAATAGTAATGCCTGTGACATCTAAGGATCTATGAGAAATGTTTTGTGAGAAAGTCAGAAGAAAACGAAAATTGGCTTTGCCCTCAGGGAGCTTACAATCTAGCTCTTCTAGGTCTAAAATTTATTCCCATGTCAAGTGAAAAGCAGCCAATTACTACAATTTCTGGAAGAAACATAAAAAAGAAATGTGTCAATGCCACTCCTAGCATTCAGAATTAACTTCCTCAACATACAAAAACAAAAAACAAAACCCTGATTCACACCTGTACTACCTAAACGCAATATGGAGAGAAAAATAAATAATGAAGTGAAACATATCTGATCCTTGCACAAATGAAATTTGCCAACTTCACTTTTCACTTTTTTTTTTGAGACGGATTCTCACTCTGTCACCCAGGCTGGGATGCAGTGGTGCAATCATAGCTCACTGCAACCTCGAACTCCTGGGCTCAAGCGATCCTCCTGCCTCTGCCTCTAGAGCAGCTGGGACTACAGACACATGCCACCACACCCAGCTAATCCAATTTCACATTTTTTAAAGTTCAGCGTTTCTGAGGCATGGCTTGGATGCTGCCCTTTACCCACTAGCATGCCAGGATAACTCTGGCTTTCTAGATAGAAAAGAAAACACATTTCACTTAATGGTATGATTAACTCAAACAAATAGATATATTTCTTCCAAATGAAAAATCAGGCTAAATTTTAGTAGAAGTCTATTTTGGCTTGACTGATCATTTACATCAGCCTTAACAAGGACATGGGTCAGTACACCTGAGGCTGAAATCCTTTTTGGTGATGAGGAACCCATGGTTTAAATAAGCAATATAAATATTTGTTTCCACTCCCTTGCACACAATTTAAAAATCCATCCAAATGATATTGACACAGCTTAACTTTAAACAAATCCCAAGAAGGGAGTCATGGATCTTAATAAAGAGAAAACCATCACTAGGGCTCTCATACTTGGCTTCTAATACTAATGAGTTACAAGGCTCTCAAATTCTACTCTATTATTCACTAATAAGAACACAGACCAAATTCTGCATCAGTTTTATAATCAGACGACAGTGCATCATTGTGTTAAATCCTCTGGAGCACGTACAATTACCAGGCAGTTAGGGAAACACAAAACTTGGAGAAAGGATATTTCTGTATTGAAGTTGATGCTTTGGGTTTCAAAACCTACACGTTCCACTCCTTCTCTGAAGCCAACTGTGATCAAGGGTCCTGCAGATCAGCAACACACAAGACACAACTAATGTGCCTGTGAGTCCAGAGCTCCAGCAGCCACTGGTCCTGGACCCCAAGAAAATAAAAAGGTTTCCACGCACCGGAGGACCAAAGGTTTTTACTGCTTAAAATATGCTCTTTACTGTTTATGAAAGTCCCCTTCATTAAATTCTTAAAAAGCCCAACTTACTCATTCAACTCACTTGTTCCCAAACGCAGAGACCTATTTTGCAAAAACCAAGTTTAAGACCAAAGAGCAGGCTTTTTTATTAAAGAAAAAGAAAGCCCACCGCCCCCACTGCATGTGGACCTTAATGAAACTAATCTAATAAACACTAGAAAGAAGGTGTGCAAATGGGCCAGCATTTGCCGTCTATCCACCTGTGTCACCCAGGTAATAAAGGTGATCCTGGTTGTAAACCCCTGTGACAGCGTGCCGGGTTCGGCCCCACGCCGGACCCCCGACTCCGATCCACAGATGCTCTCCGTGAGGGGTTCCTCTGGGCTTAGAACGCCCCCGCGCGCGCGTGCAGGCACACACGCGCACACACTCACACGCTTGCTCGCACACCGCCAGTGCCTCTCCTTCCCACCTGGGACCCCCGGGCAGCCGGGCTGGATGAACAAGTTGCAGCTGGCCGCGGCGCTCCGCTAGGGGGCCGAGGGTGGGGAGGGGGAGCCCAGCGGGGCGCAGGGCCGTGGCCAGGGCCTGGGGACCTGCCCGCTTCCCTCCGCGGCCGCCAAGCCCTACCGCTGGGACCGGCGAGGAACTCCCCCCGGCCTCTCCGCAGACGCTGCACGACCGCGGGGACCTACCAGGGTCGCCAGCCGCGCCGGGCAGGGGGCGACAGGGAGGGCAGGGCACCGGGAGATCGCCGCCGCCGGAGCGGCCGCCAGGTCCCGGCGATCGCTGCGGGCGCAGCCGAACACCGACGGCCTGGGCCCGGCCGCTGCTCGGGGTCGGCGGGGACCGCGCAGTGCCTACGCCAGGCGGCCCGGCGGCTGCAACTGGGAACTTCAAGCAAAGTTTTCTGCTGTTCCTTTTGCAGCCGGCCAGGGACTCAAGAGTGCAAGCCGCCCAACCTTGAGCACTAGCCCAGGCCGCGGAGGGACGGCGGCCGAGCTGGCAGTCCCGGCTGGGGAGCTCGCCCTCGGGGTCCGTCCGCTCCGCCCGCCCGAGGACTGGGTGCCTGCCAGCCCCACGGCCCCTCGCCCAGCGCCCGGCTCACAGGCAGAAGCGGTGTCCGGCCCGCCGCGCCCCCCGCCCGGCCCCGACGCCAGCCTTAGGGCTCTACTTCCAGGGAGCTGTCGGCGTCCCGGGCGTCCCGCGCCGGCCCGCGCGCCTCGGGGGCGGCAGAGGCAGTCCCGCTTACCTGAGAACGTCTCGCCCGCCGCAGTTAGCAAAAGTCCGGCCAAAGTCGCCAGGCAAGTCCCAAGTCTCCTCATGGTGCTGAGTGCGCGCCGGGCCGCTCCCCGGCGGCGGTGGGTGGGCGCGCGAGGGCGGAGGGGGCCGGGAGGTTTGGTTCCGAGGCAGCGAGGAGAGACGAGTAAACAGCAGAGCGCTAAGCCAAGCCCCCAAAGTGCCAACAGTTGCAGAAGTCCGAACTCCAGCGGCTCCAGGGGCGCGGGCACAGGGTCCTGGGTCCTCCTCCCCCGTCCCTGGCCCCACTCGGCGTCTGGCGCCGCTGTCAGAGGGAGCGGAGGGCGAGCCCGCGGAGCCAAAATCTTCCCTCGGTTCCGGTGGCTGAGCTCGCCGCCTCTCGCCTTCCCCTGCCCGGGACCCGGGACCCGAGCTGCCGGCCGTGGCCGTGGCGGTGGCCGTGGCCGTGGCCGCGCGCGTCCCGCCCGCCGCCTCTCCACAGGCAGCCCCAAGCCCAGCCCCGGGCGGCGGCGCGCCGATGACCGAGCCCGCGCCGGCTGCGCGCGGGGCTCTTGCTCCCCGACTGACTGGCGGTGCCCCGCAGGCCGGCTGAAGGGAGCGCTCACGTCACGGCCGCCGCCGCGGCCCGCTAGAGGGCGTGAGCGCCCGCGCCCCGCCGGCCCGCGCCCGAGCGCCTCCGGGAGCTCGGCTGGGGGCGGCCCCGCGGCCACCGCCACTACCGCCGCCGAAGCGGGCGTCAGCCGCGCGGGGAGGAGCGGCCACCGGGCTCCCCCCGCCCACCTCCTCGCCCCGGCCGCGTCTTCTATTTTGGTAGCTGGCTCTGGGGAGGGTGACTGTGGAAGAGGCTGCGCCGCCGCCAGAAGTTTGTCCCGGGTCACGAGCCGCGAGTAGTTTGTGAGCGCGGCCGGGCGGGACCAGCGGCCTGCGACCCCGCGGGCGCGGCCAGGCGGCTTCGAGCCTGGCGCCGGACGGCGATGTCACCGCACAGGGCCAGCTGCACCCGGAGTCGCCGGGCCTGCGCTGCTCGGCGGCTGCGGGAAAAGCGAGCAAGGAGATCGCTGAGGCTCCGGAGGGCTGCGAGCTTCTCTACGCCGCGGGCGGAGCGAAGTTGGCGGGCGCCGGGAGATGGCGCGGGAGCCGGGAGCGCCGAGCCCCGCGATCGCCAGCCCGCTCCCGGCCGGGCCCGCCGGGTACACGCCGCTGGCCCCGAGCACTGGCGCCCGGGAAGCAGGGCGCGCTTCTGCTGTTCTGCCTCCTCATCATGCCTCGGTGTCCCGTGTGGGCCCGAAGCGAGCCGCAGGCAGTACACGGAAGGCGGTGGTCACACCAAAACCAGGGTTTGGACATAACCCGTGGTTTCTGTATCTGGTGCAAAGTGCCGAGAAACAGGGGAGAAAGAGAAGTGGGGAATCGAGTAATGTCTTGAAATATTTTAGTTTTACGATTTTGGGTCTGAGTGAATTAAACCTTACAATGCTTCAGCAAAAAATAATTTTTTTATTTTAATTGTAAATTTTTTTGTAAGTGATCCTTCTATCTTCCAGGGAATAAGCACATTGAGCCAGCACCAACCAGACAGCTGTAAGCTCCTGGCCTAGCTAACTGAACGCAATAGAAGGCTTGGGAAGAGGTTAAATTAGGAACCAAAGTAACTGAGTGACAGGGTTCTAGCAATGATTCTGGCTAGAAGGCAAACCGGTGATACAGAGGCACCCAGGAGCTCTCCTGCATTTTTTCCACAAGAGGGGTCCTCTGCTTAGTGCTCACTGCTTTCTAGTGCTTATAAACACGTAAAAAATAAATGGATTCCACACTCATCTTGACCCTGTTCTCCACTGTACACCAGAACCAAGAAAGATACAGCTGTCATCCTCCCAAGGCAAATTTGGGGACTAGAAGACTTGCCTTTAGTGTAGCAACCAACACTCCTCTTACTTCAGGAAGTGCACTTACTAGATACTTACCAGACCTGCTCTTTAGAAGTCTCTATATTAATCATTTACTTGTTAATATGAGCTTACATTGTCCTGCCACTTCTCCCAACTATGTGCTTATGGAACCTTATCTTTAATTGTGAAATGAACATTGAAATCTCAGAAAGGAAGCAATGTCTTCAAGATCAGCTAGTGAGGATGGTCAAATCTGCAACCTGGGCTTTCCATTTTGATGTACTTGTGTTCTATACTGCAGTTCAAATTTGCTTTTAAAAAAAATAGTAATAGGCTTTCTAATGGAGTTTTTCTGCTAGTGGGAGGACAGAGGTGGAAGCTAGGGAGATAAAAGTTGATCTAATCACTTTGCTTCAGAGTAACTTCTTTAAATTAGGTGAAGTTAATATTAGGGTAGGATTTCATTTGCAAAGTATTTTATTCTTTCAGCAAATATCTTCTGAGTCAATACCATATGTCAGGCGCTGTGCTAAGTACTGGAGGTTGTCTTAGGCTGGGCTCCCTCAGAAACAGACCTGGAGGTTAGGATTTAACTATAAGTGGTTTTGAATTGGGGAAGTGATCCCAGAAAGCATCATAAGCAAGGTGAGACAGCAAGACAGAGAAGAAAAAAAAAAGCAGACATCGATACGAGATGTGTCAATAAGCAGGTTACCACTATGGGCAAGGGAAACTCAATCCCCCGGTGGGGGAACGATGAGGAGTGGGATGGAAGAGGAAAGGGCCACTCTACGGACCTGCCACTGAGGCATTAGACAGAAATCCCTGCCAGTACTCCAACTGCTGCTGCCACAGGACTCCTCTTGGGAACCTCTACAAACCCTGTCCCTTCCGCCTGTTACTTAAAGCTTAGTGGGAGGGTCTGTAAATTTCTATTACCCCTGTTCTCTATCTTTACAATGTTGACTCTACCCTTTGCAGCCTTCCATCCACATTTCATAGGGTGGTGGGATTTTTGCCAGCAGCTTCTGCCCTCTCAATTCATGACAACTACTGTTAGTTTACTCCCTCTTACAGGTAACTGGTCAGAGCAGCCTTTGAGCCTAAATGGAAGTCCTCTGCTGAAATGGATGGATTGGGCTTCCTCTAAGGAAGGGATGCTGTAGGAATCCTCCCAGTGGGACATTTGCTTTGACTTGTTTTTTCAGCAGTAGAGATTTAGTTTTAACCACATTTCACTCCTGACTCCCTGAGGACAATAGTGACATTTGCAGAATGGCTGCTCAGAGTTAGGGGTGCTGTCAGGCCAGCCCCTGACATTGGTAGGCTTGGGCAAGAGTACAAATGCATAGCCACTTACCATATGCCTAATATTTCAAAGTTATTAATTAAGCTAGCAAACTACTATGTATATTCCTACCTTGACACATATAACAATAAAATTGAAAGATAAAACCTACAGATTTTATATGACAAAAAGCAAAATATCAGCAACTGAATTATGCATATCTGCTAGACATTATACATATCTAGATTTTCTTTGATAGGCTATATGGATAAGTAATAAAGATACATGACTCATATATATTCTATAAAATTGATATTTCTCTTTAGTAAAATCACTGTGTTGTTATAATCGAGATTTTCACTTAATTTGTGTTCCATGGACAGCAGTGATTGACAGCTTTGCTGTTCTGTATGGTAGCACCTAACAGCATTTCAGGTGTTCTGTTCCTCAGTGACACTAGCTACATTTCAAATGCTCAGTAGCTTCATGTGGCTAGAGCTACTGTATTGTACAACATGGAGAGAAAACAAGTCCATCATCATAGAAAGCACTATTGAACAACGTTGATCTAAAAGATTCATCTATTCAGGCCCCATGTGGTGGCTCACACCTGTAATCCCAGAGACTCAAGAGGCAGAGGCCAGAGGATCACTTGAGGCCAGGATTTCTAGACCAGCTTGGACAACATGGCAAGATCCTGTCACTACAAAACAATTTTTTAAATAGTCAAACATGGTGGTTTATCCCTGTAGTCCCACCTACTCAGGAGGCTGAGGCTGGAGGATCATTTGACCCTAGGAGTTTGAGGTTGCAATGAGCTGTGCACTCTACACTCCATCTGGGTAAAGAATGAAATCCCAATTCTAAAAAATAAATAAATAAAGGATTAATGTAGTCAAATCATACAAAATGTTTGTACTTACACCACAAATGTAAATTCCTTTTTTTATTTCAGAAAATTAGAATTACTTTTCTATAGTTGTTAAAAGTTTTCTTTCAAATGATTTAAAGTTATCTATTAGAATTAAAATGCAAAATACAAATTATGACAATGAATATAAACACTGAAATAAAAGTTATTTTTTTAAGCATAAACATTTTATTTAATATTTGGAAATTTAATTACACCTTATTAATGTGTAAATAAAACATAAACTTCTTAGCAATTCTAGCATTCATTGTCCACCTGGTTGCTAACATAAATAATCAGTATTATGTTTCATGTGTTATAACTTCATATCTACCATTTTAACAGTAACATTAATTAGTTAATTTTGCAAAATATTGGCCAATCACCATGTTCAACCGCATGCAAATGCTATACTGCTGTATGACTTCTGCCAGAACCATGAATTGGAACAAAAAGAGAAGCAAGAAAATGAATGTTTGGCATTGCTAGGAAACCCTCATTATTTAAGACTGTATGATATGCTTGCTATCTAAAAGGAAGGTTTTGACAGTTTAATTCATTTGACTTTTCTTTTAATCAAGCGCCTCCACTATACATCATCCACACGTTTAGGAGTGTCCATCTTCCATGTCAGCAGCAGCACACCCTGCAAATCTTCAGGTTGTGGGATGCACTCACCTTTGTTTCAAGGACAAGGGACTATAGGGGAGAAGTGTTTCTCTGGGGCCCAAACGGTGTTGGTTTTGAAAGCAAAAGTTTAGGGTAATGTTTTATGCAGTCTTTAACACTGAGCACCAGACCCCTACTGACAGAAGTGGCTGTATGTTCCTTAACAAATTTATTTTTATAGGTGTGTGATGCCCAGGGCAGGAGCCCATCCTGCCAGTCAGTGGGCCGAATTGCTGGCTGTACTTGTGCAGTGCTGGGGCCTGGCAATAGTAACTCTGCTCTTGAGATTTGTCCAAACCCCATTAAAGTCAAAATGTAAATATAACAATGAAAACTGATCTGACCATAACCCATCCCTACCTATCCAAAACGTTATGTCGAATTAGGAGGTTAACCCCATGCGACAAGTTCCTAAGCTAGCTGAAGTATTTGCCAAGAAGCATGGACAAAATGATCATTTAGATACCTCCCAAGGTCACTCAATTGTAACCGATGGAAAAGGAAAAGAAAAGATTGTCATTGTTTCCATTGCTCATGTTTTCTTATCTAGGCCTTGCTGAAATGATTACTTCCCACTTTTAGATGCATGTTGGGATTATGAAAGTGTGGTTTGAGAGAAATGGGAAATGTAAATAAGCATTCTTGTATAGATTTCCAAAATGACATATTCAAGGATGGCAAGTTGTAGGAAGAGAAGGTAGGAGGATGACAGGAAGGGAAGAAGGGAGGGAAGGAGGGAAGGGAAGAAGGAAAGAAGGGATAAAAGAGAGAGCTAGCACTATCTAGAGTCCAACTTCATTTGAATCCCAACTGTGTGAGTTAAATGAGTTCATTTCCACTTCCTGACTTGTAGAAATGGAATTACATGTGAAAGCTCTGTGTCAACTCTGAGGCGCTGAGCAAACTTGATTATTTATTATGTTGATCTCTGATTAAGCAAAGCTGGGAGTGAGTAGTGCCTCATCCCACTCCCCACCCATCTCGCCCCCATTATTCTTTCCCTCAGAGGACAGTGCAGGCATGCACAGCAGTGGGGCCTCGGCCACGTGATATGCAGATCCCTGTCCTTGTGCACACGCACGATTTGTGTCGACTTTACTTAGCTTCAGGCATGAGAGGAGCAAATAGAACTTTTCACCCAGGACTGACTTCACTTCACAGCTTCCCTCACCTTTTGAATGTGTATACATGAAACCAGGGAAAATGGAATGAAAATGAAAAACACATCATTAGTTTTTCACAGGGGTCAGAAGAAACCAGGTCATTTCAACTGTCACCAGCGAAGCCCTGTTTCACCTGAACAAATGACAAAAAGGGAGCAGGTGCCCTTTTTTGTGGCTGTTCGTATCCTACCTAAGGTCAGAACCTGTCACTGACAAAAGGCAAAGCTCATCCAAGCATAGTTCAAAGCCACTTTTGTATAAAGGCTTAAACTACTAGGATGAATTTTTTAGATGCCCCAGGAATTCCTTCTCGTGGCCTGATTAAAAGCAGAGAGGTAATAGGTTTTAGTTCTTTGCTTTGCTCACATTACCCTCAGAATATAAATTAATCTCTGCATTGTTGGTACTGAGGCAGTGTATTGCATATTCTTTTTTATGTTATGAAGATGTTATCAGCCTCTCACACTGTGTGACACTGGGAAATTCACTTAACCTCTCTGTGTTTCAGTTTCCTTATCTGTAAAACAAAGATAATCATTGTCCACACTTCACGAAGTTGTTGTGAGGATTAAATAATAATGTGATAAGTATTGTAATAAAACAGTAGTTCCTGGCTGGGTGCAGTGGCTCATGTCTATAATCGCAGCACTTTGAGAGGCCAAGGCAAGAGGGTCACTTGAGCCCAGGAGTTTGTGACCAGCCTGGGCAACATAGTGAGACCCTGTCTCTATACAAAATAAATAAATAATTAGCGGGGCATGGTGGCACACACCTGTGGTTCCAGCTACTTTGAAGGCTGAGGTGGAAGGATCACTTGAGCCCTGGAGTCACAGCTACAGTGAGCCATGATTGCACCACTGCACTTCAGCCTGGGCGACAGAGCAATACCTTGTCTCAAAAAAAACATCAGTTCCTAGCACATCATTAGTGATGTAAAAGTTGTTGTTGTTGATGATGTTAACCATTGATTTTTAAATTAAATACTAGAGAGAACCGACCATGCACAAACTCCATGCTGGGGTTCTATATGTGTGCAGATGGGTTGGAAATATCTAACTGGGCCCAGTTACCATTTAGATGGGAAGACTTTCCAATAGATGTTCCTGTCCTTTCTCATCACACTCTTCTTTCTGGGCATAATGAGTTAATATCAGCTGCCAGACTCAGCACCAGACCAGTAAAACTGCCTGGTTTATCATGGCAGGCCCTTAGTGTTTCTCCATCTACAAAATGGGAATGACTCCTGTGCTGTCTACCTTCACTCTGTTGTAGAAGAGCCAATGACAGTGTGCATGAAAGTTCTTTAGAAACAGGGAAAGCCTATGCACATGGAAGGTAGTATACTGGGCCCTCAATTACTAGACTTTGATTGATGAGTAAGGATGATGTAAGATCTATGACAGAGTTTCTCATGAAGCTCTTTTAATTAATTTTATCAAATAGGACTGAAAGTTCACAATTTACACATAGGTCATATTTTTATAAAAATCTTTTTCTGATTGGAACTTTTACCTATTTGCTATTTTAGGTAAAATGACTAGGTAGGTTGATAATCTCTAAAAATTCTCCTTTTAGTCACGGGATCAGTAGCAGGGCAGATCTTACAAGGCAATCTCAATATACAGTACCAGAAAATATGAGTATTACAGCCATGTCTGAGCCTGTGTTCCTAGGAACCAGGAGACCCAGGAAATGACCTGCTGGAAGGTCCCTGGCACCAGTCAGATCCCCTCTGAGAGTTGCTTTGTATACTCTGCTGGGGACAGCCCAGGTCTCCTGGTGACTTCCTTGATCCAAGTGCGGGCAGAACACCAGGGCTGCCTGACACCGAGGCCACCTGGGGCAACAGGTCACGCTGTACCCTCTCCTTCCACTCCTGCATCCTGAACTAGGGGAAACAACTCCCTACACAAAAGCAGTCTTCTGACCAGAATAGTCCAACTGCCCTGTCCCTTGGGGACAGGAGAGCCCGGATCAGGCTTTTTCCTGTCCGGAAGCAGGGTTCCATCTACAAGACCAGCGGCTGCAGCCACTGTATAGACATAGTAAACACTTGCCCACACACATATTGGCAATGGTTTTCAGGCTGGTTAATCATCTATAGAAAAAGCAAAAAGCCAATTTATGAAGATTTTATCAGAGCCCTCTGGAGGTCACTGTACAGTCTCTCTACTTTTGTTTAAGTCTCCAAGAAGTACTAGAAGAAAATGGTTTCTGCAAACTTTTTTGAGCTGGGAAGTTTTAGAGATCTGCTGGCTAACTCAGAGAGTGTGAAATAACACTTCACTGTTTGAATCATAGTATGTTCAAAGGCACAGGCGGCAGCTCACCAAGTAGCAGCTACTTTCCACGTGAGGGTTCATTAAAGGAGAGAGCGTCTGTCTGTGTGTCCCTCTTTTTGCCCAGAGCCTTTGAACTAACATTTCATATTAGTTCTTGTGCCTTTGAGACAACTGTTTTCCTCAGAACACATTTTGGAGGTTCGTCAGATTTTCCAAAACTCAGGGTGGAAATTATAGTACTTTATCATGTTCCCATGGATTTGTAGTTCCTTTTTATTTTACTTTCTTTAAAACAAATCCTTTGAAGTTGATAGGTATGTTTCTTAAAACTCAGCTTGACTAATACTATTAAGAAACGTTACGCTAACAATGTCTTTCCTACCTCAGATTAAATTATTGCAACAATGGTGTCCTAGGTCCTGTGATCTGTAATAAGGCTGGGTTTCCAACAGAATATGAAAAAAATAAAAACATTTCAATACTAACATCAAAGAAAACATCATCTTTAGTCTCTCTTCATCTTTGATATTTTAAAGTTTCCAAATGTTGTGGTTGGAATTGACAATTTCTAGACAGTCATTACTGTCAAGATGAGACAAGCTGTAGAGGAAAACATTCAAACTTATCTCAGTATGTTTTTTAAGCTAACATTTACTGAGCTCTTACTGTGAACGAAGCATTTTGCTAGGGCATTAAACCTCTGAAAGTCATGTACAGTTTTGATGCCCATTTTAGAGATGAGGAGACTGAGGCTTAAAGCTAGAGACTTAAATGTTATAAAGATAAGGCAGCATAATTAGGCCACGGTCACTGAGCTAGTAGTAACTGGTAGAGCTGTGATTTATAGGCAAATATTCTAATTTCCAGAGCTCCCTTTCTTACCCATTCTGCTGTATTTTCCATCTCCATCTTTGTCACTTTTCCTACTATAAACTCACCATCAAATTGTTGTCTAACTTGCCATCCACTGGCCACATGCTACACTGATCTAGTTAGATAATGATCTAAAAGCTCCCATCTAAATTGTATTCATCCATCAAAGATGTATAAGTTAGGACTGATAATCTGTGCATAACAGAAAACCCGGCCAACACTGGGGTAGAACATTGGTTAAGGGCACACTGCCTGTTCTCAAAGTCCAGCCTGTCGACTTGCTGAGTTACTTGGGTAAATTATTCAACCTTTCCATGCCTCAGCTTCCTTATCTAAGGATTGGGATAACAATGGTAGTCACTGTTTAAGGTTCATATGAGGATTAAATATGAATTCATGTAAACTACCTAGAAAGTGCTAGAAACATTTGCTGTTGTCATTATTTAAACCAATAAACGGATTTAGTTTCTCACATTAAAAAAATAATCAGAGGTAGGCAGTCCAGGTGGTGCAGCCACATCACAAAGCCAGGAAGGAACTAGGCTCCTTCTGTCTCCCTGCTTGGACATTTCCTGCATGTCAGTTTCATTCTCTGGGATGTAAAATGTAAGTACCTCCTTCGGCATTCCAGACAGAAGAAAGAGGAAAGGCAAGGAACAAAAATGACTTATTCCAGTGGCCTTTGGCTTTTATTCCAGAAGGGAAGGCCTCCCAAAGAGTTTCTCCTACAGCTCATTAGCCACAATGATGTCCTATGGTCATGCTTGCTTCAGTGGAGGGGGGAAGTTTAGTCCTTCATTTTCCTCTCCAGTGGAGGAAGGCAGGGGAGAATGGGACTGGGAATGGGGGTTGAGTGAACTGACCTTCAGTACCGCCCAGCAGGCCCAGCTCAAACCCCACCTACTTGTCTTTCCCAATTATCAACATTACCTATGCCATATTCTTTGGCACTAATTTTTGGTTCTTTCTGCCTAGGAACAATACTTTTGCATAGTTGGTTTCTTCTCAACCTTCAGATTCCAGTTAATGTCTTCTCCTCTGAAAGGGATTCTCTAGCCACCCATTGAATATATGTCCCTCCTCTTACTCTCTTAATTAGCACTCTGTTTATTTCCTTTATAATGCTTAATTCAATTTTCAGAGTGAGAGAGAGAATATCTGCTGTATTTCTGATAAGCAGGGCTTTCTCCCCGCCCAAGGTATACAACTATGGCCCTAGTAAGAGGGCAGGGTATTGTCACCTCAGGAAGGAGGATATGCTGTGGAAGCTCACATCAGAGAGGACGTGGAAAACCATCCCCTTCCTACTGCAGTAGATAACTGAAAGAATAAAGGAAATGAGCTGGGCGCGGTGGCTCACGCCTGTAATCCCAGCACTTTGGGAGGCCGAGGTGGGCCAAGCTGGGCAGATCACGAGGTCAAGAGATTGAGACCATCCTGGCCAACATGGTGAAACTGTTTCTACTAAAAATACAAAAATTAGCTGGGCGTGGTGGCACACACCTGTAGGCCCACCTACTCAGGAGGCTGAGGCAGGAGAATCACTTGAACCAGGGAGTCAGAGGTTGCAGTGAGCTGAGATCTTGCCACTGTACTCCAGCCTGGCAACAGAACGAGATGCCATCTCAAAAAAAAAGGAAATGAAATTAGAGCTAAGGGGTCAGGCATCAATGCAGATCTGTCCAAGAATATCAGGATTCATGGCCCACCTCTACAGAATAGTCTGAGAAGATGGCAGAGTGCTCAAAGAAATCCCAAGTTCAACATGGCACTATTTTAACTAGGTCAGGCATAGTAATTCCATAGCTGTACAGGGCAGTAGCTAGATGTTGAATGAATGAATGAATGAATTATTCTGAAAGATCATTTTGATGGGATGTGACTATTTTGATGGGAACTGGGATCTTGGCCTCACTACAATATAGCTACAATGTGATGTTTTGCTTCCCTGGAAAGATGATGACCACTTTAAGGCAGAGACAGTCTTTTTCTTCTTTGCATCCCCTTTGGGGCCTCTCACTGAGGCACTTCATGGGTGTGTGTTAATTGATTGAAAATGAGGATGAACATTAAAATAACAGAATCAGGAAGAAGCGAAGGAGTATAAGTCCCAAGCTTGCCTGCATTTTTCTTCAGAGTGAGACTTAGAGCTCAGCAGAAAAAGAGAGATACCAGCAGATGTTACAGGCAAATACTGCCTGCTCACTTCTGTGTTTCAGTGCTACTTTAGGATAGAAGAATAGCCTTGAAGGTAATAAGATTCCCAGGGAACTTCTGAGATTTAAAAAATCAGTATTTAACCCTAAGCAATAGGGTTTCATGCTTAAATCATGACTTGTATCATACACATCCTTACCAGGGAACTAAGCTGGTGTCTTGAAATCTTGATTGAACATTTAGGTTTCATTTTGTTTCCCTACCAAAAGATTTACTTGGATTTTTTAAACAAAAATATTTGCTTGGTAGAAATGTAGATGTCGTATTCCTGCATAATAGTGTCATTTTTGTCAAATTTCACAGATATTCAATCGGCAACCAGAATCAGCCCTAGTGCCCTCTTGTTCTAATTGTCCTCTGTATGTTCAGATAGCTCCATTAGGCCACGTGACTCATAGATGCTTCTTTTGGGAATTCACAGTCCTGATTCCACCCCTTGCTATCAGTGTGACCTTGGGACACACAGGAACCTCTCTGATCCAGTTTCCACTCAGGTTAAAGGGACTAACAATACCTGTGCTTGCTGACTTGTGAAAGAATCAGAAGGATGAAATGAGATGTATGTGAAACACTTAGTATGCTGTTAGGTGCTATGTGGATGAAAATTATGTCTTATGATTATTACCATTAGCCTCTGTTTTAGGCCCTTTTTATACGAAAAGATACTGAGAGCAGAAAAGTCAAATAATTTATCAGGGCTTTGGGTTAAAGATGGCAGACTGAACTCACACTTTTACCTTTGCCTCCTCCTGAAAGCTTAAAATAATAACAATAGAAGGATAAGGGGAAATGTAATTAAGCCATGAAGGCAAAGAATGCAAGAGAAGGCAACAGCAACAAACTTTTGAGAGTCGAAAAGCAGGAAAAAAAAGAGTGGCAACTGACTCAACAGAGCAAGGAAAAACAGATCCATAGCCAGCCAGCATTTGGGAGACCCAAGAAGTGCTCTGATCTGTACACAAGAAGTGCCAGCGGCCTCAGGAATTGGAGCTTAAAGTAGGCTGCAACCAGGAGGATTGGTTAAATTTTTTTTAATGTAGTGAACTGCCCTTCCCCCAAATCATCCTTTGTCCACTTAGCTGAGGCGAGTTGAGGCCTCTTATCCACTCTGACTGAAGATGAGAGGTTAATTCTCTGACAAAGTTTTAACAGAAGGTGTTCCCACTTGTGGAGACTCTGCCACAACTGAGGTTGGGCATGCCCTGTTGAAAATAAGTTTATGTGACAGCGCAAGTGATGGATATTGAAACATCTCAACCCTTCTTTTCACTCACCTCTCAGAACGCTGACAGTCAGCCTTACTTCCAACTATGTGGTCAATTTTGGAATAAGTGTGATGTGGTGCTGAGAAGAATGTATATTCTGTTGATTTGGGGTGGAGAGTTCTGTAGATGTCTATTAGGTCCACTTGTTGCAGAGCTAAGTTCAATTCCTGGATATCCTTGTTAACATTCTGTCTCATTGATCTGTCTAATGTTGACAGTGGGGTGTTAAAGTCGCCCATTATTATTGTGTGGGAGTCTAAGTCTCTTTGCAGGTCTCTAAGGACTTGCTTTACGAATCTGGGTGCTCCTGTATTGGGTGCATATATATTTAGGATAGTTAGCTCTTCTTGTTGAATTGATCCCTTTACCATTATGTAATGGCCTTCTTTGTCTCTTTTGATCTTTGTTGGTTCAAAGTCTGTTTTATCAGAGACTAGGATTGCAACCCCTGCCTTTTTTTGTTTTCCATTTGCTTGGTAGATCTTCCTCCATCCCTTTATTTTGAGCCTATGTGTGTCTCTGAACGTGAGACGGGTCTCCTGAATACAGCACACTGATGGGTCTTGACTCTTTATCCAATTTGCCAGTCTGTGTCTTTTAATTGGAGCATTTAGCCCATTCACATTTAAGGTTAATATTGTTATGTGTGAATTTGATCCTGTCATTATGATGTTAGCTGGTTATTTTCCTCATTAGTTGATGCAGTTTCTTCCTAGCCTCAATGGTCTTTACAATTTGGCATGTTTTTACAGTGGCTGGTACCGGTTGTTCCTTTCCATGTTTAGTGCTTCCTTCAGGATCTCTTGTAAGGCAGGCCTGGTGGTGACAAAAAATCTCTCAGCATTTGCTTGTCTGTAAAGGATTTTATTTCTCCTTCACTTATGAAGCTTAGTTTGGTTGGATATGAAATTCTGGGTTGAAAATTCTTTTCTTTAAGAATGTTGAATATTGGCCCCCACTCTCTTCTGGCTTGTAGAGTTTCTTCTGAGAGATCAGCTGTTAGTCTGTTGGGCTTCCCTTTGTGGATAACCCGACCTTTCTCTCTGGCTGCCTTAACATTTTTTCCTTCATTTCAACTTTGGTGAAGGTAATTTATAGATTCAATGCCATCTCCATCAAGCTACCAATGACTTGCTTCACGGAATTGGAAAAAACTACTTTAAAGTTCATATGGAACTAAAAAAGAGCCCACATAGCCAAGACAATCCTAAGCCAAAAGAACAAAGCTGGAGGCATCATGCTACCTGACTTCAAACTATACTATGAGGCTACAGTAACCAAAACAGCATGGTACTGGTACCAAAACAGAGATATAGACCAGTGGAACAGAACAGAGCCCTCAGAAATAATACCACACATCTACAACCAGCTGATCTTTGACAAACCTGAGAAAAACAAACAATGGGGAAAGGATTCCCTATTTAATAAATGGTGCTGGGAAAACTGGCTAGCCACGTGTAGAAAGCTGAAACTGGATCCCTTCCTTACACCTTATACAAAAATCAATTCAAGATAGATTAAAGACTTAAATGTTGGACCTAAAACCACAAAAACCCTAGAAGAAAACCTAGGCAATACCATCCAGGACATAGGCATGGGCAAGGACTTCATGGCTAAAACACCAAAAGCAATGGCAACAAAGGCCAAAATTGACAAATGGGATCTAATTAAACTAAAGAGCTTCTGCACAGCAAAAGAAACTACCATCAGAGTGAACAGGCAACCTACAGAATGGGAGAAAATTTTTGCAATCTACCCATCTGACAAAGGGCTAATACCCAGAATCTACAAAGAACTTAAACAAATTTACAAGAAAAAAACAAACAACCCCATCAAAAAGTGGGCAAAGGATATGAACAGACACTTCTCAAAAGAAGACATTTATGCAGCCAACAGACACATGAAAAAATGCTCATCATCACTGGCCATCAGAGAAATGCAAATCAAAACCACAATGAAATATCATCTCACACCAGTTAGAATGGCAGTCATTATAAAGTCAGGAAACAACAGGTGCTAGAGAGGATGTGGAGAAATAGGAACACTTTTACACTGTTGGTGGGACCATAAACTAGTTCAACCATTGTGGAAGACAGTGTGGTGATTCCTCAAGGATCTAGAACTAGAAATACCATTTGACCCAGCCATCCCATTACTGAGTACATACCCAAAGGATTATAAATCATGCTGCTATAAAGACACATGCACATGTATGTTTATTGCGGCACTATTCACAATAGCAAAGACTTGGAACCAACCCAAATGCCCATCAATTATAGACTGGATTAAGAAAATGTGGCACAGATACACCATGGAATACTATGCAGCCATAAAAAAGGATGAGTTCATGTCCTTTGTAGGGACATGGATGAAGCTGGAAACCATCATTCTCAGCAAACTATCACAAGGACAGAAAACCAAACACTGCATGTTCTCACTCATAGGTGGGAACTGAACAATGAGAATACTTGCACACAGGAAGGGGAACATCACACACCAGGGCCTGTCATGGGGTGCGGGGAGTGGGGAGGGATAGCATTAGGAGATATACCTAACGTAAATGATGAGTTAATGGGGGCAGCACACCATCATGGCACATGTATACATATGCAACAAACCTGCACGTTGTGCACATATACCCTAGAACTTAAAGTATAATAATAATAAAAAAAGAAAAGAATGCTGACAGTCAGCCTTTTCCCCTCCACATACATCAAAAATCAAGAAGCAGAAATACCATTTGACCCAGCAATCCCATTAGTGGGTATATAACCAAAGGAATATAAATCATTCTATTATAAAGAATGAACACATATGTGTTCATTGCAGCACTATTCACAATAGCAAAGACATAGAATCAACCCAAATGCCTATCAATGACAGACTGCATAAAGAAAATGTGCTACGTATACCCCACGGAATACTATGCAGCAATAAAAAGAAACAACATCAGCCAGGTGCAGTGGCTCACGCCTGTAATCCCAGCACTTTGGGAGGCCGAGGTGAGCAGATCACGAGGTCAGGAGATCGAGACCATCCTGGCTAACATGGTGAAACCCTGTCTCTACTAAAAATACAAAAAATTAGCCATGCGTGGTGGTACCGCACATATAATCCTAGCTACTCGGGAGGCTGAGGCAGGAGAATCTCTTGAAACTGGGAGGCAGAAGTTGCAGTGAGCCAAGATCACACCACTGCACTCCAGCTTGGGCGACAGAGCGAGACTCTGTCTCAAAAAAAAAAAAAAAGAAAGAAAGAAATGACATCATATTCTTTGCAGGGACATGGATGGAGCTGGAAGCCATTACCCTTAGCAAACTAATGCAGGAACTGAAAACCAAATACCACATGGTGTCACTTGTAAGTGGGAGCCGAATGATGAGAGCACATGGACACATGGTAGGGCACAACACACCCTGGGGCCTGTCAGGGGGTTGCGGGGAGAGAGAGGATCAGAAAGAACAGCTAATGGATCCTGGGCTTAATACCTAGGTGATGGGTTGATCTGTGCAGCAAGTCACCATGGCACATGTTTACTTATGTAACAAACCTGCACATCCTGCACAGGTACCCCAGAACTTAAAATAAAATTTGATGAAAAAAATAAAATAAAATAATGCCCACTTTTAAATATGAGTAGAAAACCAGAGACCCTGCCCCCACAAGAAAACTGAGGAAAATCCCTAATGAAAAATAAATATGGCCAGGTGCAGTGGCTCACATCTGTAATCCCAGCACTTTGGGAGCCCGAGGCAGAAGGATCACTTGAGCCCACGAGTTTGAGAGCAGGCTGGCCTACACAGTGAGACCTCCATCTCTAAAAAAGATTTTTTTTTAATTGGCCAGGGGTGATGGCATATGCCTGTGGTCTTAGCTACTCAGGAGGCTGAGGTGGGATGATCTGAGCCAAGGAGGTCTAGGTTGCAGTGAATCGTGATTGTATCACAGCACTCCAGCCTTGGTGACAGAGAGAGACCCTGTCTCAAAAAAAGTATAGAATTTGGGATACAAGAGATTCAACATAATAGAGGCAAAAAAAGTTCTCAGGTATTATAATATACGGGTGAGAGCTGTGCAGAAAAGTTAGTGAAAACTGGATAGGATCAGAGGATCCACGAGAGACGTCATCACGAAGATGAAATTGACAGAATACTTAATACACTAGACATACTATGAGGAGATATAAATATTTGTGGGTAGAATTCAGAATGAATTGGTGGTAGAAATTAGATGCTTAGCAACTTAAGCCAGCAAAAAACAAGTCTATTATTAACCTAAAATGTTAGGAAGGAAAGGAAATGTTATCGCCTTATACAATAGTATCTCAGCTGTGAACAGCATTAGTTGTCATAATAATGTTAACAAGGAATATTTCTCTGACGAAAAGTATCATACAACTCTATTGAGAGGACAGAAGTGTGGTGTTTCTGCAGTATGGGAGTGGTTGTGGTGAGGGGTGGTAGAAAAATAAAGAGCTGAATTCTCATCTCCCAAGGTGGGAGTCAATGGCAAAGTCCTAAATTAACAGTATAAACATGACAGATATGAAGGTCAATACCAACGTAAATGGCCAACAAAGTTGAAGGTGACTATCTCTCAGAAGGGGAAATGCATATGTGTGTGTTTGGGTTGTGGATACTGCATTCATTACTAGAGATTTTGTACATATGTAACTTTAATACAACTATAAACTAAATTTCCTAAAAAGTCAACTAAATTGCCAAACTACATTTTTGGCACAAGGGACAAAATTATAAGTTCTCACCTTGAATTTTTTCTTTGTTCATTGGATTATACAACTTGCCCCATTTCTAAGCACTCAAGGTACTGAATCTACAAATGAACAGTGGCCAGAATATATATAAAAATATAACTTTGATGCACAATCTCCTGCAACCAGCTGGGGAAGCCAAATAGTTTTCTATGTTAACCAGTCCGTGAAAGCAGCCTGCTGTAACTCTGACCTATAGGAAATCGGACTACTCTCTCTAGCAACCGGTACAGGAAATTAAAAAATAACGTCTGTAGCATTCAGCCCCAAAAGTCCAGAACTTGATTAATAACTGACAGCTTTCCTAATTTTTGTCCCTCCTTCCAACTTAGGATCAATCAGAGAAAGCCAAATATACAACCCAAACCAATCACATAGGATGCTCTGCTCCCAGTGAGCAGCCTCCAATTTCCCTGGCCAGTGGCCTCCAATCAGAGCACACCTGGAGCCTGCCTTTTCTCCACTATAAAGTCTTCCCACTCCTCTCCCTGCCTTTGAGTCTTGGCAAAATACAAGTGATGGTGGCCGACTCCCTTCCTATAACAGGCTCTGTATAAATATCTTTTGCTTGTTCTCATTTGGTTGGTCTTCATTTACTTCTGCATACTATTTTTAGGTATTGCAAATTTTTAAAGATTGAGAACCATTTGATTTGTCAAAAATTGATGCCACTAAACCAATGATTCAAGTTCAAGAAGATTTAATAATTTCCTGAAAAAAAATCCTTACATTTATCCACTCACATGTTGCCTTCTATTTCCATGTGCAAAGTGCTACACTGGGTATTACAGAAAATACAAAAATAAATTAGATGATTTGAGTATTTCACTTAATTGGATTTAATAATTTCAGAGTTTCTTAAATTCAGATAAAGTTATCTTACGTTTAGGAACTCGAAGCTATATTCATACTTTTAAGAAAATGGAACATAATTTTAAAAAGCAAGTTGCCAAAACGAGAGATCAAGTTGTACTTTGTTTTGTTTTGTTTTGTTTTGTTTTTGAGACGGAGTCTCGCTCTGTCCCCCAGGCTAGATTGCAGTGGTGCTCTCTTGGCTCACTGCAACCTCTGCCTCCTGGATTCAAGCGATTCTCCTGCCTCAGCCTCCTGAGTAGCTGGGACTACAGGCACCCACCACCACGCCTGGCCAAGTTTTGTATTTTTAGTAGAGACGGGGTTTCACCATGCTGGCCAGGCTGGTCTCAAACTCCTGACCTTGTGATCCACCCACCTCAGCCTCCTAAAGTGCTGGGATTACAGGCGTGAGCCCCGGCTCCCAGCCATACTTTGGTATTTTTTATTTTACATTTTCTCTCACAAAGTCCAATTGAAATTTTCTTACTTAACTATCTTGGCATATGTCTAAAATTTGCTTTTTTTTCCCCCCTTGAAATCTTATGTTAACTACTACAAATGCAAATATTAAGTGTATTTCATTTACCCACCGAATTGAACTGAATTTAAAACTGAATTGCAGATGTCCCATGAAGGGGCACAAATATGATTATGGAAAATTATTCTATTGAAAATAACAGTAGTTTTTATAGTGATATAAATCTGAGAAAGTGAAATAAATTGAGGTTGGAGAAACAGATGTATTCAATAAAAAACTACTGTGTGCACGTGATGAACTAGTCTTTAGCAAGATTCGAATAATGCAATCAGTAGGAATTTGGCTGGCCTGTGGAGTTTTCAAAGGCATGGATGTTCCAATAATAGCTGGAAATTTGTTGTGGACACGAGGCCATTAAGCCTGTCTCCTGCTGCATTCAATATAGTGGTAAAAACTATTATTAAATAACTGATTTTATAGCAACTGTTACAATTATTTGTCCAAAGTATAAATTAAAGTTTATGATGGATGCAAATGTACATCTTAAAATGTATAATGCTAATTTAGGTTCCTTTCTCATTTTAAAATAACTACTCATATGAAAGAACAGTGACTACCAAAATAAGAGCAAATTAATAAGGCTGACAGGAAGACTTATCGAAAGTGTAAAACATTAAATGTGCCTTTACTTTTCAAACACAGAATCCTACAATTATCAGGGGTCCCGTCCCTCGCTGAGTGCACACAACTTCCATTAGCGGTAATGGCCGTGACGCATATGAAACCCCGAGAAACAATTAAGGAGCACAAATGACAGATCTGGTCCCCGAGCCTCCTGTGTCACGTGTTGACACCCACCACACCTGGTGAGGCAGAACCGTAACTGACTAACCCACTGATGTCAGTCAGTCTTTCTAACCGTTGCTTCTACCGGCATCATTTCCTCCCTTGAAGCCCCTGAAATCAAACTTGTCAATTTATAAGAGACAAAATTCTTTAGTAAATGAAAAGCCTCACACTTAGACACGAGAAAAGCTTTTCCGGTGCCAGGATAGGAACTGATCCCATTTTCTTTCCCTAGTTTGTTCCCTGCATCAGAGTGATTTCAAACTTGGAAAGCCTTTTATCACTGAAGCTTTTTAGAAATGATGGATTCCCAGGCCCTGCCCTATGTTTACAGAGTCTCTGAGGCTGGGAGTTGGCAGTGCATTTCCTAAAGACCTTCATGAGATTGGGGGCTGGGGTGTGAGCAGGGTTTGAGAAGCAGTAGCACTACCCTGTAATATTTAACTCAGTATTCAGCAAAAAGTAAGCATATAATACGTATTTGAGGACAAAACAATTTTAAGGATTATAAAATATATTTTTATATATACATTATACATTATATATACATAAATATGTATATTATATATAATATAGACATATATATTCCTGAAAATTCTCAGGAACAACTTGACTCTACCTTTGACTAAAAGTAAATATTCATAGTAATAAAATGCACATATGGGTATTCCAGAGCATTGAGTTTAAATAAAAAATATTAAAAGTCCCTAAGATTGTTAATAGACCCAATGTGAGATACATATAAAACACACACACGACGCGCGTGTGTGTGCACACACACACAGTTATTTGGAAAATGAAAATTTTTAGGAGCACAGAAGAGTTGGAAGCCACTCTAGAAGTCATATAATCTAGGTTTTTAAAAAAATAATCTGTTTGATCATCATAATCATCTGGGGAGATTTGTGGAAGGATCATTTACGAAAATCTCCTCCCTAACTACTGAATCTAAATTTCAGAGAGGGGCCCTAGGACTCCGTATGGTTTAAAATTTTGAAAACACATACCATGACTCATGTGGGAATACTAATTTTTCTTCCCAAGAGTCCTTGTTCTTTCAGTGCTTCCTTGGATGGTGTGGCTTCCTGCCATTGATCATCTGGTCACTGTCCTTTGAACAAATCTGTCTGCCTGTTTCTCACTGAAAGCACAGAGGCAGGTGTGGAGTTGAGAGGTGGCATCTTTCCCCAGATTCTGGACTGTGGTCTACCAGAGCACCAAGATCCAGTTAAGTAGTTGGCAATGTTTTTACATTTTTGGCTGATATTGATCTAGCAAGCAGTTAACCAAAAATGTTGGGTTTTGTTTGTTTGTTTTGAAAGTATTGTTAAGCCATAGTTTCCCCATCTTTTGTTTGTGAATTTGAATGTTAACCTAGGGCAGAGGCCACTTAAGGTTGGTCTTTTAGATTTAGTTCAGGATCCAGGTTTTCAGGTTCATTTTGGATTTAATCTTTTAATATATTAATCTGTGTCTCCCCCAGCTAGTGTCATGCTTGAATTTGTAAACAAGCCACTTCTGGCCTTACTGAAGTTATTAAGAAACACATTAAAGGAAAGAGAGGTGTAGGCACATCCCTAAAGACCCCTTTCTGCATGAACAATAGTTGTTGCCCTCTTCAATCGAGTTTTCACCTGGCCACACACCTGCCACATGTCTAACCATTCAGCCCAGGCTTCCCCATCTTGTTAATAGAAACTCCATAAGAAAGGCTTGTAAAGCTGCCTTCCTTGAAATTAAATCTTGAAACCTACGTTATTTTACATTACCCCAAATCTCTGTATCTGCAAGGTATATTTTATTTTATATGCTCAGAATATTTCATGTGAAAAATTTAGCTGTCAATAGATGCATTTCCCCATTTCACAACCTATCTCTTCTTAAAATTTTCTTTTCATAGAAACAGCTTTACCAAAGTAAAATTTCTTATGAGATTCTTTTTTCTAAATTTCCACCAACATACACTGTCACCTTTTGTGACAAGCTTCTAGCTGGTCCAAAGGCCACAGTGTCTGACAGTAATTTGCCAAGGTACCACATTTCAATTGCTTCAGCACATTTCAATTAGGAGACCTTTGAGGTGAGAAAAAAAGAGAAATGGAGTGGGAGTCAGGCGATGCTAAAAGAAAAACAACATGAAAGGCCAGGAATAAGGAACATCTTTGGACAATGGAAAAAGGAAAAATAAACCTCACAAGAATTCTCAGGAAGACCTTGACTCTATCTTCGACTCAAAGTAACTGTTCATAAAATGCACATGTGGGTATTCCAGAGCATTGGGTTTAAATACAAAATTTCCAGAATCCCTAAGATTATGAATGGACCTAATGTGAGTACTTTTCCAGAAGTTTTAGTCTAATAGTGAAGATGTAACTTATATTAGGCTTTCTGTTGACAAAAAGAAAAACAAAAAACGTCTTAAGCAAGAAAGGGAATTTACTGGCTTACGTAATTTATAGTCCAGACATTGGCCTCACTTCGGTCGGCTTGAATCCTACAATGATGTCATCAGGCCCCTATTTCTCTCTGTCTTGCTTATCTACTTTCTCCCTCTGCTGATCCTATTTGCTGGTAGGTACTCTCCTGTTAATAGCAATATATCTGCAGACTCACGCAGTCAGAGCCCACATCCAGAATAAAAGAAACAATATTTCCTCTCATTAATTCTGCCTAAGTATAATTAGTTGAATAACAGTCGCCCAAAGATATCAAGTTCTAATCCTGGAACAAGCAAATGCTACCGTATGAGGAAAAAGCAGTCTTCAAAGATGTGATTACTTTAAGATTCTTGACATGGGAGATTTAATCTGAATATTGCAGATGTCCCCCAAATGCAATCACAAATGTCTTTATAAGAGAGAGGCAGAGGGAGACCCCACACACAGAACAGGAGGAGGCAGTGTGACTATTGAGGCAGAGATAGGAGTGATGGGGCCACAAGTAAAGGAATGCCTGCAGCCAACAGAATTAGCAAGGAACAGACTCTCCCCTAGAGCCCCTGGAGGGAGCGTGGCCCTCTGACAACTTGATTTTGGCTCCTTAAAACAGATTCCAGACTCCTGGCCTCCAGAAATGCAAGGGAATAATTTCAGTTACTTTATGCCACCAAGTTTGTGGTAATTTGTTGCAGCAGCCACAGGAAATTAATACACCAGGTAATGTGAATGGTGCTGATTTGACAAACCTGAGTCACAGGGCTACTTCTGAGCCAATCGCTGCATACTGACAGGGTGGGACTGGGTTACAGCAGGCGGAGAGGTTCCCCAAAAGGAAGGCATAACTGGAAATAGACGCAGGTAGGACGAGGGGACAAAAAAAAAAAAAAAAAAACCAGCAGATATTCATTTCCTGTTTCAGAGAAAACAGAAAAGTTCAAAGTTAACATTTATATGCAAGAATATTATAGTGTTATGGAACTTGAGCTTTTGTGTAGCTGTGATGATATTGTCGAGCAGCATATTATCAGGATGCACTGAGTTAATCAGGGACCACTTGCTAAGAGCAGATTTGTTTTTATTGCTGATCACTGGAACTTCTCCAAGTCTGACACATCTCTTTTTGGAAAAGTTGTATGTTAAGATCACACATATAATTCTAAATATAAAAAAAGTACTGTGTTATTAGGCTAGGGTGATAATTTGTATTTATTTTCTAACATTTTTCATAATTATGTCTAAAATAATGTATTAACAGTGTTTGCTACAGTAAAAGCTATGCCAGAGTTTATGGAGTGAAGTCTATAGCCCTTTCCACACCTCTCCTTGGATTCTAACTCTGTGGCCCATGAAGGCTGTGCTCCAGGATGGCTCTGCCTCTTGTGCGGGCTTTGGCCTTGGGTAACTTACACTTTCCAATGTCAGATTCTTTATATGTAAAATGAGTATAAATGACTTTGCAGCATTTGTTTTGAGGATTATGTTTAAAAAAATAGATGTGTGACAGCATCTAACAGGGTGCCCAGCACAAAGTAAGATGCTAGAAATACTCTATTGTGAATCCATAATCCAATAAGCACAGTTTACCTCATTATTCCCTACATTTGTCTGCTTATGCTTACCAACACTGAAGCTCTTTCAATGGCTCATTTCTGCTTTAAAAGATCTGCTTGTAGCTTCCACTTGGCTCAGCATGTTGGTGCGCAGAGGAGCCTGATGTCAGGTGTGCGCTGGATGTCTTAGCATGTTCTCTCCCTTTTCAAACCTTTGTAAAATGTAAAATAAGATCAGTGTCAGTTCTGAGTCATGCAGGACTAAACCTGCTTATTTATTCCAAAACTGTTTTAGATGCTAATAAGATTTCTTTAATATGACCAGGTATCACAGCCCACCTCCCCAACCTGAAATAGCTCATTTGCCTTTGTTGTGAAACTGTCAGACTTTATTTTGAAGATTCAAATTAATAGGATCTATTAGTTATTTCTCAGCTTTTTCATTATTTACTCTAAAAAGCTGTAGTAGATAAGTCAGGCATAATCTCCCTTTTGGACATTTTGCTGGAGGGGGAAGCGAGCATCCCTTGATGCATACGGAAGAGCAATGCCCAGATGGGGACACGTCAGCCTTGTCTCTTGTTCCTGTGAGCCAGTGATCTGCCTCTGGACTAGTCGGCAACGCAGCAGCAGCTCTGAGTTCCGAGGGACATTTGGGAAATCTCTGGCCAGGTTGGACAGGTTTGGGGGGTTTGTATTACTTCATCTTTGCCCAGGAAATTTTAGAATTCAGTTGCAGGGCTCTCAAAATCGTTTGATTGCTAGCCTTTGTTCTTTAATGAATATCTGCTTATATTCAGGGTAGCTGTCATTCCAAACATTATAAACCACATCTAAAATAAATTTTACTGGGCTTCAGGGGCTTGGGGAGAAATAGCGATGAAATATAGAGAGATGACTTTTATAGATATAATTTAAATGTTTGCTAAAATTTAAATAATGGAAGCTTACTATTTAATCAGGAATTTTATCCACTTTGCATATATAATTTATAGCTTGTTGCATATCACAAGATCTCACTCATCCTACAGGAATACTTTGCATTCTGGAAATAGGTATACTAAAACCCGAAAGCATTAGAAGTAGTGGTATTATGAACAACTTTTCATTTCTTCTTTTTTCCTAGGCACATTTCCTTAAAATTCTACATTTAATAAATGTTATGTTCATAACATGAAATATTTTGATTAATGCTTTAAAAAAATAAGAACTTTAAAACAGAAATAGCATAACATTAAGTATTTTGATTAATGCTTTAAAAAAATTAACTTTAAACAGAAACAGCAATCATGAATATGCAGCATAATGTTAGTCTTTATAGGTTAAAGCTGGAAACATATCTAATAGCAGAAAATTGTTTAATTAAAGTCTCATACATGGGTATGAGTAGAATGCAATGATCCCTTACTTAATAAGTATTTGCATTCACTTTGGGGGGAGGGAGGAAACACACTTTAAAAATTTACACAAATTTTTCTGATTATCTTGTTTTTTCATCGTTTGGTCAACAAACAATCCATTTGATTCAATTCCAATCTTCACCAAAAACTAGTACTTTCCATCTAGAACCCAGATGGAAGGCTCACATTATGAGAAGCAAGAATGATGTTAATTAAAAGAACACCAATTTACATTATCAGGGGCCTCTTCTGAAAGTCTGACATTACTACAAACAGCCAACTTGAGACTTAGATGAAAGGGTCCTTTAAATGGTGTGGAATTAATATTGTATATATCCAGAAGTATCTGGAATTCGCAAATTGATGTGAACATGATAGGGTAGAATTTCTGCAAGTATTTTATCTCTGAGGTTGGATAATAAAAATATGGTTCTAATAAAAGAGCAGGCAAAACTCCTTCAGGACAAAAAGTGATTGTATCAAGCACTGTGAATGATTGTAAAATGTGGGAACTCAAGATGACCGGCGGTGGCTCACGCCTGTAATCCCAGCACTTTGGGAGGCCGAGGTGGGCAGATCACAAGGTCAGGAGATCGAGACCATCCTGGCTAACACGGTGAAACCCCGTCTCCACTAAAAATACAAAAAATTAGCCAGGCGTGGTGGCAGGCGCCTGTAGTCCCAGCTACTCCGGAGGCTGAGGCAGGAGAATGGCGTGAACCCAAGAGGCGGAGCTTGCAGTGAGCAGAGATCGTGCCACTGCATTCCAGCCTGGGCGACAGAGCAAGACTCCGTCTCAAAAAAAAAAAAAAAAAAAAAAAAAAGATTTACCAAAGCAGTTCCGAAGGTTAAGTCCATTTCTCATGAATGAGTGACGCACTCATGTGGTCACCTCATGGCGATCACCAAGTGATCAACCTGATGAAAAGGAGAGCTCTGCCTCCACCGAGGGTTCTCCTCAGGTTGTTGTCCTGGTGGCTGGGTAGAGGAATGCCCTGCTCTAGGAAAGAAGTTATCCAATGTGGTAGGAATCCAGGACCATGACTAGAGGGACAGAATCAGCCAGTTGCAAGGCACAGATAAAGACCTAGCCACGGTGATTAAAGTTTGCAGATAATGTAGGCTTTGCTACTTGAAGGCAGAATAGACCAAAGTGACAAATGTTTATACCCTATCTCCTTAAGTCTTCAAACACTACAAATAATGAGTGAGCAGAATTGAAAAGTTACAGAGCATAAATGGAACCAATACTTAATGGAATATTTATTTTCTACTTAGCCCCAATGTAAAAATTGAAGTTATATTAAAAGTACTGATGACAGTCAAAGTTTAATGTTTATAAATTTTACTTTGCTTTAGTATAGATATTTTTTAATGTTTCTGATATTTTATCCCTTTGTGGTTTTTTTTTTTTTTTTTTTTTTTTTGAGACAGAATCTTGTTCTGTCGCTCAGGCTGGATTGCAGTGGCTCAATCTTGGCTCACTGCAAGCTCCACCTCCCGGGTTCACGCCATTCTCCTGCCTCAGCCTCCCAAGTAGCTGGGACTACAGGCGCCCGCCACCAAGCCGGCTAATTTTTTGTATTTTTTAGTAGAGACAGGGTTTCGCTGTGTTAGCCGGGATGGTCTCGATCTCCTGACCTCATGATCCACCTGCCTTGGCCTCCCAAAGTGCTGGGATTATAGGCATGAGCCACCGCACTCAGACCCTTATTTTATCCCATTTTTATACCAAGAAACTAAAGATAGGCATGCCCATTTATGCCATTATTTTTAGATAATATACATAAAAATTACAATTAGATACATCATATACTGTATTCTTGCCTTTTCCACTTGTTCTCACCTGAAAAATCTACTCAGTCGTCTGTGTAACCAAAACTAGGCCTCGTCATTCACCCAAAGAGAGTCTGGGCCACATATCAGAAATGGAGTGTAGTTAATCTTTCTTGTTTTATCAGTGTGGTCTCTAAGCCAGCAAGCCCCTTAGGAAGGGATCTAAGTAATTCATTCACTGTGCTCTTTTTAATCAAAACTAAAAGACTCAGGCTTAGAGAGAATGGCACAGAATTTTTAACCCACTCTGGCTACTCTTTACATTGTTCTTACAACCTTTCTACCAACTCAGAATCTATGCTACTTCATCAGAGCTGCAAGCCAGAAGACATTGGATGTGACATAAAAGTTCATAGTAACATGAAGAAAAATCTCCATTTGGCCATAGTTCCAAAGAGAAGCTTCTATTTAGTTTAAATATTAAAGGATATTAAACTTGGCTTCCCCATCTACCACATCTATAAAATACACATTTCCAGGCCAGGCACAGTGGTTCATGGCTGTAATCCCAGCACTTTGGGAGGCCAAGACAGATCACTTGAGGTCAGGAGTTCAAGACCAACCTGGCGAAACCCTGTCTCTACTCAAAATACAAAAGTTAGCCAGGTGCGGTGATAAGCGCCTGTAATCCCAGGTTCTCAGGAGGCTGAGGTGGGAGAATCACTTGAACCCCGGAGGCGGAGTTTGCAGTGAGCCCATATAGTGCCACTGCACTCCAACCTGGGTGACAGAGTGAGACTCTTCCCCCCCACAAAAAAAAGAAGACACACTTCCATATTAACTTATCTTTTATGACTTTAGGTCATATTCTTTATTACTGAAATAGGTCCAGAATTACAGAACTGGTCCTAGGGAGGATCTTTATTTCTTCCTAGGGACAGAGTCTGGAACTCATATAGGGGCTTCCAGCTACAGATGGACAGAAACATCTTCAAGGCCTGTTTCAGGGATGAGTAACAGAGAAGCTCACAAATCTACCACTGAGTACATCTGCTTCCTCACACTTCAGTTTTTCTCTAGTCTGTTGTCCACAGTCCCTTACCTTCTCTTTTCTCTCCTCATCCACGTGGCTCTGAATCAGTTTTTACCTCACAGGCATAGCTAGAATTAGTCTTCGTTGCTGGGAGTGCTTGTGACTGACTCTCCCCTAAGTAAGTGATGACTATTTTTTATTTTTACTTTATTTAATTTAATTTTATTTATTTATTTATTTTTTTAAAGACAGAACCTCACTCTGTCACCCAGGCTGGAGTGCAGTGGCACGATCTTGGCTCATTGCAACCTCTGCCTCCAGGGTTCAAGCAATTCTCCCTCCTCAGCCTCCCAAGTAGCTGGGATTACAGGGGCACACCCTCATGCCCAGGTAATTTCTGTATTTTTAGTAGAGACGGGGTTTTGCCATGTTGGCCAGGCTGGTCTCAAACTCCTGACCTCAGGTGATCCACCCACCTCAGCCTCCCAAAGTGCTGGGATTACAGGTGTGAGCCACCAGGCCAGGCCACTCTTTTTTAATCGTTTAATTTCTTCAGGGAGACAGAACTTTATTTTCATTAAAACTTTGAAATCATCAAATGAAAGGCAAAATCAGAGGATTTCTCTTTTATTATTTAATGTTATTACTTTTTGGAGGAAATCACATCCATTTCATCCTTTCTTTTTAAAAGTTCCTACTCTCTGTCTAAATATTGGGTTTTCACATAAAGATGACCATTGTAGCAGAAGACACATATATACATAGAAATAACAGTAATTCAGAATGAAAAGTGATCTAAAAGAGGCATGACCAAGCACTATTGAACAAAAAGAGGGAGAAGTTAACATTACTGGAAGGAGGACAGAATAAATGAGAAAGCCAAAGCGTGGCAATTGAGGTAGGCCTTAAAGAATGGTTAGGGATATTTACATTACTATTTATCTTTGTATTCTCTGATGTCAACATTACATATATACAACATATATGTGTATATGTGTGACGGAATATAGTCAGATTTTAAATGTAAAATCTGAACTGTTCAAATGTAAAATCTTAACTGTTCTGTTTTTATCTTCCCTATTTTGCTGCACTAGAGGAATGAAACGAAAAAATTTTCCTCCTCTCATGGCAGATTAAACCCTCCCTGATCTCGAGGAAAGGGTCACTAGTTTCAGGGATTGCCAATGATTCAGGCTCTTCAGACAGTGAGCCACCAGATATGCTGTGAAAGCTCACCAGGCAGGATTGGATTAGAGCGAAAAGCCCGTGCTCTAAAGAGGGATTGGGCACTCCCTAACTGGGAGGGCACACATGCTCAGGGTTTCCAGGGCAAAGAGGACCTTCTTCCTATGCCCTGGGACTCCCTGGGGAGGTGACAGAATTCCAGAGAAGCTATATGGTATATCTTCTATGTGGTAGATTATAGAGTGTGTATTAACCATGTCTTTTAAATCTATATTTTTAATTATTTGACATCTTGAGGCCTTGCTGACTGGGAACATCTGGATTTCCAGGCAGAAGTGTGCTGCACAGGTGGAGTCCTTATGGAGAACCTGTGCCAGGTCAGTGCAGAAGGGAAATGTAGGGTTGGAGCCCCCACACGGAGTCCCCACTGGGCCACTGCCTAGTGGAGCTGTGAGGAGAGGGCTACCATCCTCCAGACCCCAGAATTGTAGATCCCTCAACAGCTTGCACCATGTGCCTGAAAAAGCGGCAGGCACTCAATGCCAACCCATGAAGGAGCTGCTCAAGGCTGTGGGAGCCACCCCTTGCTTCAGCATGCCCCAGATGTGAGACATGGAGTCAAAGGAGATCATTTTGCAGCTTTAAGATTTAATGACAGCTGGGTTTCAGACTTGCATAGGGCATGCATTCCCTTTGTTTTGGCCAATTTCTCCCATTTGGAATGAAAGCATTTATCCAATGCCTGTACTCCATTGCGTCTTGGAGGTAACTAACTTTCTTTTGATTTTACAGGCAGATAGGCAAAAGGAAACTGCGTTGTCTCAAATGAGACTTTGGACTGTGGACTTTGGGTTAATGCTAAAATGAGTTAAGACTTTGGGGGACTGTTGGGAAGGCATGATAAGTTTTGAAATGTGAAAAGACTTGAGATTTGGGAGGGGCCAGGGACAGAATGATATGGTTTGGCTCTGTGTCCCCACCCAAATCTCATCTCACGTGTAATTCCCACATGTTGAGGGAGGGAGGTGATTGGATCATGGGGGCGGTTTCCTTTATGCTGTTCTCATAATAGTGAGTGAGTTCTCATGAGATCTGATGGGTTGTTTTTTGTTTTTTGTTTTTTTGTTTTTTTGTTTTTTTGAGACAGAGTTTCACTTTTGTTGCCCAGGCTGGAGTGCAATGGTGTAATCTCTGCTGACTGCAACCTCCGCCTCCCAGGTTCAAGCAATTCTCCTGCCTCAGCCTCCTGAGTAGCTGGGATTACAGGCGTCCACCACCATGCCTGGCTAATTTTTTGTATTTTTAGTAGAGATGGTGTTTCACCGTGTTGACTAGGCTGGTCTCAAACTCCTGACCTCAGGTGATCCAACTGCCTTGGCCTCCCAAAGTGCTGGCATTACAGGTGTGAGCCACCACAACTGGCTGATCTGATGGTTTTATAAGTGTTTAGAAGTTCCTCCTTCGTTCTTCTCTCTCCTGCTGCCTTGTGAAGAAGGTGCCTGCTTCCCCTTCCACCATTATTGTAAGTTTCCTGAGGCCTCTCCAGCCATGCAGAACTGTAAGTCAATTAAACCCCTTCCTTTATAAATTACCCAGTCTCAGGGAAGTTCTTTATAGCAGTGTGAAAACAGACTAATAAACTGACCCTGCAGGGACTGACTCTCCCAGGGCTAGCCAATTCCTAAAGATAGTAAATGACTCACCTGCAAGCATATCTTTCATATGCCAACTGTATCCTATCATCCTGAAGCAGCTGGGTTGACAAAATGGTAGAATGGGTCACAGTTACACCACCAACTAGGTGACAGTACTTTACAGGGCCGGGAGCAAATTTCTCCAGAAGGCTGTGTATGCTGTGTATCAGTGTCCCATATGTGGTACTGTTTCTCCCATAGCCAGGATTCATGGGTCCAGGAATCAAGGGGTGGAAGTGGAAGTGGCACCACTTACCATCACCCCTAGTGACCCACTAGCAAAATTTTTGCTTCCCGTTCCTGTGACATTACATTCTGCTGGCCCAGAGGTCTTAGTTTCAGAGGGAGGGATGCTGCCACCAGGAGACATAACAATGATTCCATTAAACCGGCAGTTAAGATTGCCACCTAGCCACTTTGAGCTCCTCCTATCTCTAAGTCAGTGGGCTAAAAAGGGAGTTACAGTGTTGGCTGGGGTGATTGACCCAGAATATCAAGATGAAATCAGTCTACTACTCCACTCTGGAAGTAAGGAAGAATAGGCGTGGAATATAGGACACCCTAAGAGCACTTCTTAGTATTACCATGCCCTGTGATTAAGGTCAATGGGAAGGTACAACAGCTCAATCCAGGAAGACTACAATTGGCCCAGACCCTTCAGGAATGAAGGTTTGGGTCACTTCACCAGGTAAAAAACCATGACCTGCCAAGGTGCTTGCTGAAGGCAAAGGGAATACAGAATGGGTGGTAGAAGAAGGTGGTCATCAATACCAGCTACGACCATATGACCAGTTGCAGAAACAAGGACTGTAATTGTCATGACTGTTTCCTCCTTATTTTAAGAACATGTTTGTGCATGTATACACTTGTACTAAGAAAACATCTTCATTTTATTTCCTTTCTTTTTCCTTTATCATGTGACATAGATATTTATTGACTTCATATCAGCATTTAAGTATTGTTAACTTTATGTAATAGCACTTGGGTTGGGGATTGGTGCATTTCCAGTTGTGCAAAGGATAGCTGTATTATGTTAGGCATAATTATGACCTTATTATTGCCTTTATTTGAAGATTATGTATGATTTCAGAAAATATGTATGAGTTCAAGTTGACAAGGGGTGGACTTGTGATGGTTAATACTAAGTGTCAACTTGACTGGATTGAAGAAGCAAAGTATTGTTCCTGGGTGTGTCTGCCAGGGTGTTGCCGAAGAAGATTAACATTTGAGCTAGTGGACTAGGAAAGGCAGATCCACCCACAATCTAGGCGGGCACCATCTAATCAGCTGCCAGCATGGCTAGGATAAAAGCAGGCAGAGGAATGTGGAAGGACTAGACTAGCTAAGTCTTCTGGCCTCCATCTTTCTCCTGTGTTGAATGCATCATACCCTCGAACATTGTACCCTCGAGCAAAAGCTGAAGACTCCAAGTTCTTCAGCTTTTGGACTCTCAGACTTACACCAGTGATTTACCAGGGCCTCTCAGGCCTTTGGCCACAGACCGAAGGCTGCACTATCAGCTTCCCTACTTTTGAGGTTTTGGGACTTGAACTGGCTTCCTGGCTCCTTGTCTTGCAGAGGGCCTACTGTGGGAGTTCATCTCATGATCGTGTGAGTCAATTCTCCTAATAAACTTCCCTTCATATATACATCTGTCCTGTTAGTTCTGTCCCTTTAAAGAACCGTGACTAGTACACCAACCATCCAATCTGGAGTCTATACCCCCTAGGCACCTCCTTTCTGGAATCTTATACTCTGGCTCACTATTCCCCTTTCCTAATCACCCCAAGGCCAGGTACAAGACAACTAGTGGCAAACTTTGTGCCCCAGAGCCCTGAAATTGTTCAAACTAGAAAATTCTTGACGTGCTTACCCTGCCTTGCTTGTTCCTTCCCACAGAAATAACAATAAATAATAAATGCTCTTGCCCATGTTCTGTCCTCACTTCCTCTGTCTCCTGACCAACATTCTGCTTCCCACCGTGGCCCTATGTGGGGTGCCATGCCTTCTGCTTCTAGGAGAAGCAAAATCTGGCATAATTGGAGACTTCAATATCCCATTTTTGATAATGGATAGAACAATTTGGCAGAAGATTAAAAGGAAATCAAAGACTCGAGCAATATTGTAAGCCAACTAGACTTAAAAGACATTGGTAGGGGCCAGGCGCGGTGGCTCACACCTATAATCTCAGCACTTTGGGAGGCCCAGGCAGGCAGATCATGAGGTCAGGAGATCGAGGCCATTCTGACCGACATGGTGAAGCCCCATCTCTACTAAAATACAAAAAATTAGCCGGGCGTGGTGGCACATGCCTGTAGTCCCAGCTACTTGAGAGGCTGAGGCAGGGGAATCGCTTGAACCAAGAGGCGGAGTTGCAGTGAGCCGAGATCACGCCACTGCCCTCCATACTGGACAACAGAGCGAGATTCTGTCTCAAAAAAAAAAAAAGAAAGAAAAGAAAATTAAAAAAGCCATTGATAGGATATTCCACCCAACTACAGAGGGGTACACATTCTTTTCAAGTGTAATTATAGGATTCTCCAAGATAGACTATGTGTTAGGCCATAAAAGAAGCCTCAATAAATGTAAAGGATTGAAATCATACATAAAATATTTTCCAATGATAATAGAGTTATATCCAAAATCAATAACAGAAGGAAATCTGAGAAATTCACAAATGTGTGAAAATTAAATACCCTCCTTTTCTTTGAGACAGGGTCTTGCTCTGTTACCCAGGCTAAATGCTGTGGCATGATCATGGCTCATTGCAACCTCCAACTCCCAGACTCAAGTGATCTTCCTACCTCAGCCTCCTAAATAGCTGGGACTACTGATGTGTGCCATCACGCCTGGCTAATTTTTTTATTTTTTGTAGAGATGGGGTCTTGCTATGTTGCCCAGGCTGGTCTTGAACTATTGGATTCAAGTGATCCTTCTGTCTTGGCCTCCCAAAGTGCTGAGATTACAGGTGTGAGCCACCACCACTGGCCTAATAATACATTTTTAAATAATCAATGGGTTGAAGAAGAAATCACTGGGAAATTAATTTTCACATGGAAGAAATTAAATTTTTCATTCAATTCAAAAATTATTTGAATGAAAATTAAACACAACATCCAAAACTTATATAGCATGCAGTTAAGACAGTGCAATGCATAAAGGGAAATTTATAGCTATAAACACGTAAATTTAAAACAAAAGAAAGATCTCTAGTCAATAACTTTAATATTCACCTTAAGAAAACAGGAAAAGAGAAAACTAAACCCAATGCAAGTAGAAGAAAGAAAATAATAAAGATTAAAGCACAAATGAATGAAATAGGGAATAGAAAAACAATAGAGACATCAACAAAACCAAAAGCTGGCTCTTTGAAAAGATCAACAAAATTGGCAAATCTTTAGCTAGACTGACCAGGATTTTTAAAAGGCAGACTGAGAGAAAGAGAGAGAGAGACAGAGAGAGAGACAGAGACAGAGAGAAATAGGGAGCAACAGAGAGAGAAGACTCAAAGTGCTAAAACCAGTAGTGAAATAGGGGGCATCACTACTCTTCTTATAGAAATAAAAAAGGATTTTAAGGAAATACTAATGAAGAACTGTATGCCAAAGGAACCATGGGGTGGCTGACAATAGATGACCCAGTGGGAACCAGTATGAACAGATAATTACTGACAAGAGGGATCCTCCTCTTATCCACACACACTTACACACCTTGACACAGTAATTTAGGTAGAATTACCTGCTGGACAGGGCTGGTGCTTAGAGGCTATATTAGGCTGAGTAACAGCAGAAAATAAAGAATTACAATATTCCTCCTACATTTGAGACTCATACCTACTTCATTATTTTAACATGTGAAAATATAGGAAATCTCAGATAATAAAATTAAGATCACTCATAATAACATCTAGAGAGATAGCCATTATTATTATTATAAAGTATCTACTTCTCTCCCTACTTATATGTTGTATGTAGAAATATCAGATATAATTTTATTTTCCAGCATCCAGCTTAATTTTTATTCTAACTCTTAGTCTACGGGTAGCAAAAACAAATCTCAGCCAATTCATGGTTTCCCCCCAGGCCTAGGCTTGCATCTAAAACTTCCAAGGAGCTTGCATGGCTTTACATTCCTACCCGCCTGCTTCTCAGCTTCTGATCTATGCAGGAATCCTGACCACATGGTCTCTCCAGGTCTGATTATCTCTCAGGAACCTTGGACATGTTGATCGTGTTGCTCTGGAGTTATGGAAAACTCTTAGAGTCTACATTCTTTCACCACAACTGTGCTATTCTCGGGGATGGGGAAATCGTGCTCTCTACTGCTGCTGGACCATCAGGAATGTGGCCTGGATTCCCCATCCAAATGTCTCTTCTACTTCTGCATTTATTGGGCATGGAGAAAATCTGAGACCTTTCCGTTCTTCCAGCTTTGGTTCTGACTGGACACAGGTTTGGGGACACAGGTCCCTTATGATGTCAGATCTCTAAACCAGTCTAGGAGTATTATCATAATTATTTTATTGTATGAAAGAAGTATAATTTATTTGACCATTCTCTTGTATATTTAGATTACATTAATCCTTTATGATCATATATTATGTGGTCTTGAATATCTTTGTAATGAAAGGTTTATCCATATCCATTATTAACAGAAATTCCTAGAAGGGCAATTTATGTGTCAAAGAATATGCATGTTTTTAGTCTTTTCTATATTTTGCCAAATCACCCTCCAGAAATGTAACAAATTACCTCTCAGCAACAGTGGATAAGAATTCTTACATCCCCACACCATAGATTTGGCAATAAATTAGTTACACAGGGCATAGTGTTGCTATATATTTGCACACAATGTCCATATGCTGTTCATGACTCCAAAATAAAAAATATGTTTTGATAATTTGTAATCACTGGAGAACCACTCATATAGCTAAGGGTTGAAATGATTCTTTTAAAGCTAAAAAATAAGATTATTCATGAAACATGTGACTAAGAGATCACTTCTTGGCAGAGCTTCAACAGGTTAATGACCCGCTTTTTTTTTCTGCTATTCATTGAGTGCAGAATTTTTTTAAGTCTGTAATAACAATAATTGTTGACTGTGGTGTGCAGAATGGCCCCCCAAAGAAGTTCACACTCAGAGTTCTGGATCCTGTGAGCATGCTATATTAAATGGCAAAAGACATTTTGTGGATAAAATTAAGGCTAGAGACCTTAAAAGAGGGTGGGCCCTATTCTGAATTATCCAGATGAGGGGAGATCAGAGAGGTCTGAGAGTGAGAATGGTTAATGCCCTGTTGTTGGCTCTTGTATGTAGATGCCCACATGCAAGGACCAGAGAGACACCTAGGAACTCAGTGAAGCCGCCAGCTGGCAGCCAGAAAGGATATGAGGACTTCAGTCCTACAACCGTAAGGAACTGGATTTTGCCAACAGCTTGAATGGCTTCCAAGTGGATTCTTTCCAGAGCCTCCAGATAAGAGACCAGCCAGCTGATACCTTGATTTCCACCTGTACTTCTGACCTATATAACTGAGGCAATACATTTGTGTTGTTTAGGCTTCTAAATTTGTAGTATCAGTTGCCACAGTGGTAGGAAATTCTTACATTTACTGAATAAATAAATGATAAATTATAAATTAAGTAAATGCATGAACAAATGAATTAAAGGTGATTTCAGAGTGGAAATTATTATATTCCTTCCCAAAAGACCCAGTGGAATCATAAGTACAGTTAATCCTGAAGGTCCTTAGAATATATTGTTTCACTTTGCTGATTCATGTCAGTTTTGTTCCATCTACAGCTTCTGAAGGAGACGATAACATGAGGTAGCCACCATCTCTCCTGCTGTGAGAATATTTATTATAGTGTTCAGTGACTGTTTTGTGCTTTGATTTCCCATGATTATCATTTGAAGAATGTGAACACTTCACATCCGGCACACAAACTATTACTGTTCTTAACCGGTGAATTCAGAAATAATCACCTGCATACATTAAATTTTTTCCCAACAGACATTTACTAAACTGCTCTGAGTGTAGTTTTCTGCTAGGTTCTGAAGAAGCTATTACAAAAGAAATGCAGATATGTCCCAAATTAAAAACTGGTTTATGTTCCAGAAGGTTTATCTCCAAGTTAGAAGTTTCTCACTTAGAACATGTTTTCACATACAGGCCATACTAAAAACATTGACTCTGTAAATAAACCAGCCCACAAAAGCCCATTTAACTCAAAATTTACTTGAACTGATAATAAAGGAATTTAACTATATTTAAACACGTATTTTCTATGGCAAAATAAATTCAGTTTTCCAACTTGTAGTGTTAGAGCCGCAACGTCCTGCCAAGAACTAGTCCTTTAGCGGTGACATTAAGGATCAGAGACAACTGAAACATGGAGGAGACAGTCCTGTATTTTTAAAAATCATATGTTTGACCACCTTTTTGTCTTGTTTTTAGTTCTCTGTATCAGGAATGCCTGTTATCCTTATGTTGGGTCATCTTGTTCTCTCTTCCATGTCTACCGCCTTCTCTCCAGTTGCTTTTACTATATCCAGATTTTCTAATTATTATTGTTAAATCTTTCCATCTGTCATCTTAGATATTTATTCTCCTAAAAGCTCTAATTGAGAGATAAATGGCACTTAGCTTCACAGAGAAGTCAGTGCTCAGATCCAGAACTGAAGTTTCCTTAACTTTTCATGTGTTGTTATTAATAAAGGTAATGCTACTCAGTTAGAAATTATCTGTGATCTTTAAGACACACCACCCACATCCATGTAACATTTTTCTACAGTTCATTTTCCATGAACTGTTTTACTACTCAGGTTGTTAGATAATTTATGTAAAATTGCATATATGGTGAGATGATATGGTATGGATATAAATATCAATTACAAATAAGAGTTAGTGGTATAGGTAATAAATATTTCAGGAGTTAATAAAATGGGGAACTCAGTCTGTCCTTAATTCAACCATTCAATAATCCCCAAACACATGGGTGGTTTTCTTGCTTATAACTGTATTTCTTCTCTGTAAACGCCTCTTCTCTCATCTTTTCTGTCTCTGTATGTTTAAATCTTTTCAACTTCTATGGCCCAGCACATGCACACACTTTCTAGGAAGGCTTCCCTGGCTGCCCATCCTTAGGTAATCTGTTCTTTCTCTCATTTCCCATAGCCATTCATTGCTACTTTTCTTATGACACAGAAACATGAAACTGGATAGGTGTGTTTAGGAAACTGCAAGGATGGACTTTGAGAAAACCAGTTGTTGAATGACTGAGGTAAGTTTAGATTTATATAAAAGAAAGAAGCAGAGAGAACATTTTAGACATGGTGAAGACGATTAGAGATGATGAACAAAGGCAGAGAGGCTGGAAGTCAGAGGCTGGCTTTATGGAAAAAGAGGGTTCCTATTGAAAATGGCAGAAAGTAAAACGTTAAAAAGGAGTTGAGGAGCAGATGGTGTAGGACCTTTCCCAATGCCTCAGGGATGAAGAGTTTGGACTTCATCCTGAAAACAACAGGGGGCCATCGGAATGCATTGTTCAAGTGGGCATTTAGGGAAATTAATTTGGCAGCAATATGTAAAATGGATGCAGGGAGCTTATTAAAAAGATATTTTGGTAATATGAGGATAGCAGGTACAAAATTTAAAGGCCCTACTCAAGTATCCAACAACAACATAAATAAAACCCATAACTGTCCTATAATTCATTTCTCCAGCGCTGTTTCCATTCGAATTGCTGCAGAAAATTTAGTCTAGTCACTTCCAGGTAAAATGAGTCCAATTCTGCATTTTCTCAGGGTTTTGAACTCCATCAATTCAAGAGAGTGTGGAGAGGGTAGGAAGGTAGGAGTGAGAGACATTTGTTTCAGCCCTAACACTATGGTGGAGCCTGTTTCCAGAGTCCCCATCTTGTTTGTCCTTTGTGTAGGACACATGAGAGGCCCCTCAGACCCAGGCTGGAGGTCATGGGAGCAAAGGCAGCCTACACAGAATCCTCCTTAGGAGAGGTTCCCTCACGATGGCTGGAAGACACTTTGTAGGTCCCTCTCTTAAATAACCTGGGTTCCCTCTCGGAGGGCCACGGGAACTTTTACACTCCGTCAACACCACTCCAGCCCATGGGCACTAGGCAAATTGTCTCCAGCTGACACACAAGTGGGAGCCACACTGCCATTTTTTCCCGCAGCTGCTTCTCCATGACTGCAGGGCGGCCGGTGCAGGTTTCTCTGCACGTTTCACTGTCTGCTGTCTTCCAGTCCCACTGCATCAGAAGAACTTTCTTTCCATGGGTCTCTAAACTTAACTAAGGGGATCTATTCAGTCCCCTCTCAGGGCTCATCCTGAGGAAGCAGAAGGCAGGGCACATGCTCCCCACACACACATTTAACTCTCTCTCTTTTTCCTTGCCAAACCCTCCCCTCATTTTCCTCTTTTCCAGCTTAGAGATTCTTCTTTTTCTAGTCTAGCTAAGAGAGTCTTTCCTGTGGATCCAAATCTTTCAGTATTACCCCAAGACCAGAGAGTTTTGAATTTAAGGATCAGGCATCAGTTGCCTTTGCTGCCTTTCGTGGCTTCTGCGGGGACCATGGGTGTCTCCGGTCTCCCTCTCTAATTGGGGGAAGGGTCTTAGGAAAAAAATGAACGATTTAGGTCAGCATAGGAGCAGGTGTGGGTATTTTGAAATACTTTTTTGCCACATAATAATGATGTCCTCAGGGCCTAGACTAGGGAGACAAAAAAATAAGAAGGAAAAATCCATTGGACTTGAATGGAATATTAAAAGTAAGATAGAGATAGAGAATTTGAAGAACGTTTTCAAGATTTTGAGCCTGAGCGAATGGGAAATGAATGATATTGAGGGATAAAATGAGAATGAGAGAGTGACAAACTAGGTGCACTACTGAACCTGGGTGACAGCAGCACACTGAGCAATACAACACTATGGAATGCACATTAATTTTATTAGGGATTTAAGAAAAGCAGGCTCTGGAGGAGCAATTCCCCTGATCCAGCTCACTAAGAATGGTTTGGAAATGAGCATATCCATTCATTAATGTACCCTGGGGATTGTAACTAATAGGATGACTATTAGTGGTGACCACTGGGCCACCCAGATGGGAGCTGGTGCTTGGCCAATGGTTAAATGAGGTGGTTCATCAGTGAATATAGAATAAGAGCAGACAGATGATTCGGCTGTAATTAGGGGCTGTCCAACTATAGAATAAGATGAATTTGCCGTTCTTGGTCCTAAGAATATTTCTAAGATACGTAAAAGTCTTTAGAATCAGAGCATTTCCTCTGCTAGAGAGTGTGAGTACACACTGACAAATTCTACTGTACCATTCATTTTCTATATTCTTTATCTGTCATCCCAAACCTCTGTCATTTCCTTATGACAGTTTGCAATTTCTTAAATTACTGCTAATCTTCCACTAGTTACATTTTAAATTGATGACTTCCCTTTTAAGGAAGCATACTAGACCCCTTGGTGAGACTTAGAAAGCACCCTCAAATTGCTAGCAATATGCTTGTGAATCATCTCTTGGGTGGCTTATTTCCTGGGATGATTTCTGCAGATGGCTAATCTTACCCATTTTATGTTGATTTCTGTTAGCGCTAACCCCTAAGCATGGCAATATCGGATTGTCCTGATTTTAGCTTATACATTTTTGTTGTTGCTATTCCTTAGCCTTCCTTTCTAAATTTTCATCTTTCTGGCATCTTCTAGAATTTAAAAGGAAGGTGATGGGGTAGCGTTGAATCCCATTTGGGATATATTGAGAATTTGATATGTATTCCATATTGAGCTAATTAGAATAAAAATATATGAACTGTAGAGACTTGAGGGGGTCAATGCATAATGCTTTTTTCTTTCCTTTCCTAGTTTTTGTCTTCCCCAATGAAGAATTAAGACCCAGACACTGGGCAAATGGAGATGAAAAGAAAAAGCTTTATTACTCTGTCCCAAGTGCTTAGAACAGTGCCTGGAACATAATAGGTACTTAATAAATATTTGGTGGATGAATGAATGAGTAAAAGTTGGATTGGGCTGGGCGCGCGGTGGCTCACACCTGTAATCCCAGCACTTTGGTAGGCCGAGGCGGGTGGATCATTTGAGGTCAGGAGTTCAAGACGAGCCTGGCCAATGTGGTGAAACCCCATCTCTACTAAAAATACAAAAACTTAGCCACGTGTGGTAGCAGGCACCTGTAATCCCAGCTACTCAGGAGGCTGAGGCAGGAGAATTGTTTGAATCTGGGACGCAGAGGTTGCAGTGAGCCAAGATCGCGCCACTGCACTCCAGCCCAGGCAACAGAGTGAAATTCCATCTAAAAAAAAAAAAAAAAAAAACTGGATTGAAGAACACAGCTTACTGTAAAATCTAATTGACTTCCTAATAATTTACTCCAGAATTAAACTCACCCATCCCCTCCTGGCAGACGTGGACAGCCCCAGACCTCATCTGTGGTGTTGAGAAAGCAAGCAAGAGCTCCCCTAGCAGGCAGCCACGTTTCTTCCTCTCAAGGGGAGGAGTTAGTGAGAAGGTGGAGAGTGGCTGGAAAAATTATTCTGAGGGGAAGCCCCCTCATGGAACAAGAGAGCATGGGATGAATCCTCCTTTATAACATTCCCAGATTTTGGCTCTTTTAAATCATGGAAACGAGTAGTTGAATATATAATCAAACAGAAACTGCTCAACATTGGGGAATACAGGAAAAGAATTAAACAGAGAAGTTTTTTCTCCATTTTTTAAATTGTGGTAAAATATAAATATATGTACCATAAAATTCACCACCATCTTATCCATTCTTTCTTTTTTTGAGACAGAGCCTGTCATTCAGGCTGGAGTGTGGTGGCATGATCTCCACTCACTGCAACCTTTGCCTCTAGGGTTCAAATGATTCTCCTGCCTCAGCCTCCCAAGTGGCTGGAATTACTGGCATGCACCACCACACCCAGCTAACTTTTTGTATTTTTATTAGAGACAGGGTTTCACCATGTTGGCCAGGCTGGTCTCGAACTCCTGGCCTCAAGTGATCCACCCGCCTTGGACTCCAAAAGTGCTGGGATTACAGGAGTGAGGCACTGCACCCGGCCACCATTCTTAACTATATAGTTCAGGCCAGGCGCGGTGGCTCATGCCTGTAATCCCAGCACTTTGGGAGGCCGAGGTGGACGGACCACTAGGTCAGGAGATCGAGATCATCCTGGCTAACACGATGAAACCCCATCTCTACTAAAAATACAAAAAATTAGCCGGGTGTGGTGGTGGGTGCCTGTAGTCCCAGCTACTCGGGAGGCTGAGGCAGGAGAATGGCGTGAACCCGGGAGGTAGAGCTTGCAGTGAGCTGAGATCCTGCCACTGCACTCCAGCCTGGGCGACAGAGCAAGACCCTGTCTCAAAAATATATATATATATATAGCTCAGTGCTGTTAAGTACATTTATTTTGTTGTGCAACCATCACCACCATTCATCTCCAGAGCTCTTTTCATACTGCACATCTGAAACTATATACTCATTTGATAATAACTTCCTATTTCTCCCTGCCCCTACTCCCTGGCAACCACCATCCTACTTTCTGTCTTTAAGAATTTAAATATGAGAGAAGGAGATTTTTAAAAATCAGCATTATCACAAATAAATGCTGGATTGGAGGACAAAGCTTAGATGTGTGGACACAATAAGCTTCTTAGCTCTAAATAACTCTTCAGAATTAAGTTCACTCGACTACTTGCCAACCACAGATTCCTCCCATCCCATCTGCCTCTCCCACCCAGGCTGCTGGAAGCTTGGGTGGAGTCAGACCCCTCTCTGAGCAGGCAGACCTTGAGGAGGTGCCCAGAAAGACCTGCCCCATCTCCAGGAGGATGTGACAACTCTTTATAGGAAAGAGGAAATGGGGTGGAGATGAGAGAGGCCAGGAGTCTTCCTTTGATGGAAAGCCCTTCATGGGATCATAAGGTCAAAGAATTTCAGAAAATGTGGAAAAACAGCCCAGAAATTTAATCTTCCTCTCACACTAATCACTGTCCAACCCCAAAACAGGAAATCCAAAGCTATGACAATTCAGGAGGACGATGGCAATTAGCTGGAAGTTATATCACTGTAGCGTCAAGTTGATCCACCTCAAATGAAAAATGAAAGAAACTGCCTTACAAGTTTATTACAGACAACTTTCATATATGTTTGTTTCTAAGTTGATTTTTTTTGGTATTACGGAAAGAGTGGGTAAAAATTCTACAATCACAGGCTAAAGAGACTATTATCCCCAAGAAATCACTTTGCCAACCCAAAGTGAATCATTGGCCTGTGTCAGCTGCTCTCTAGATAAATGATGTTCAGACATTTCCAAAAATCTGAGACAGAGCTGGGGGAGGGAGAGGGGATGAGCCAAGTAGCTTTCTCTTTCACTATTAGAACTTGCAGGCGTTTCTTTCCTAACAAGAATGGTTCCTGTTTTGTCTCAGAGTAATAGACACCCAAAATGCTTCCTAGCCCTTATTTTCTCTCAAAGGTGTTCAAAATTTTGGCTGAAGCTGAAGCCAACAAAAGATGTACTAGTAAAGGGCACTTGGTGTGATCCTGTGAAGCAGAGAACATCAATGAGGCGTTTTCACCACAAGAAGCATTGTCTCTATTTTATTAAACATCCTGCTTCTATTACCAACACACTGAGAACGGCAAATAATGCAGGCATTTGGGTTTTGGTTAACTTTAAATGCCTGTGAATTTTTTTCTGAACACCTTCTTGAAGATTTTTTATACTTGCATAAGTTAGAATTCAGGGATAGTATTAGGTTGGAAACCTGACCAAGCAGCAGTTGGAGGACTGACTTTCCTGGGAAAATGCCAAATGCCTGAATCTCTCAGACAAATACTCCCATAGGTATTTCATCAGGTCTCCCCAGGTTTTGCTTCCGTTTTTGCAGGACTGCATGACATTCAGCATTCCAAGAATCTTAAAAAGAATAGCCATGTTGTTCAAGCTGTGATGTAAAAAAGTATTTTGCCTACAGGGAGAGCTGCTCCCATGAAATCCACTCTTGCAGGCCACCCATGGTTTCACAAAAAGATACTTCTGACAGGTAGCCCTTAAATATAGTTCTTATACTTATGATACATGATATTTTGTCTTAAAACATGATATTTTGTCTTTAAACAGAAACCAGTGCTTTACACCTTGAACACTAGCCTGGGACAATAAGAGTTCCTGCCCAAGACCTACTTTAGGAAGAACCAAGTCGAATTCACAGCTTCTCTGCTCTTAGGTGCAGGCTCTGTTCTCTTCCCTGACAATGATGCTCTGTGTGACTCTGTTCATTTCCCAGGATGGGGAGGGAGGAGACAGCACAATCAGATAGGGAAGGCCCCTCTGGGTGACCCTCATTCCATCCAAAAAAGCAGTGTTCCACTTCCCTCAGCTCCCTTATTCCCCTTGCCTTAGGGCCTGCCTATTGCCCTTGCCTTAGGGCCTGCCTATTGCCCTTTGAGTCATTCTTAAGAAAACCATAGAAAGCTGCCAGGGAGCTGACCTGTTGGATCCCACCAGCAGATGCATGTTGCTGCTATCAGCCTGAATTTCAGAAATCTCCAAGGCAAATCTTCTTGCTAGGCATTTTATTCTTTATAAAAGTACTGACACATTTTTTACAATTGCCCTTCTGAAAGAGGTTATTTCACCATTAATGGACTTTTTAAGCTGATCTGCAATTCAGCTAAATAAATAAGTAGTGAAGAAGGGCAGGCTCAAAACACATTACTCTTCACAGGAATTAAATTAGTGCTTTGAAAATTTCAGCTTTTAGAAGGGTGTTCTTTGCCTTTCTGTAGTCTACTAAGCTGGGACCAAGAATCATAAATAAATTGAAGTAATACATTGAGAACATTGTTTCACTTGAAGATGTATTTTTTCCCTAGACTTGAAGGTATTCCTTCTTTTGCATATCGTTAAAAGTTTCCATTTAATATGAATATTACACTAAAGGAATCTATGTACTTGGGTCTGGGCTACTTTCTGTTAACCATTGTTGAGGTATGTGACCTTTATCTATGGGAAGCTGGAATAGCACCACACTCTCAGTAAAAAGAACAACAAAACTTTGCTAGTTTACATAGTTTCTGTGAATATCAGTTTCCTTATTTCTTTTTTTTTTTTTTTTTTGAGACAGGGTCTCGCTCAGTCACCCAGGCTGGAGTGCAGTGGCACGATCTCGGCCCACTGCAACCTCCACCTCCCAGGTTCAAGCAATTCTGATGCCTTGGCCCCCCTTGTAGGACTTGTAGGTGGGACTACAGGCAAGCACCACCCAGCCTGGCAATTTTTTTTGTATTTTTAGTAGAAATGGGGTTTCACCATGTTGGGCAGGCTTGTGTCGAACTCCTGACTTCAAGTGACCTTCCCACCTCGACCCCGCAAAATGCTGGGATTACAGCCGTAAGCCACCGCCCCTGGCCCAGTTTCCTTATTTCTTTTTTTCTTTTTCTTTTCTTTTCTTTTCTTTTTTTTTTTTTTTTTTTTTTTGAGACGGAGTCTAGTTGTGTCTTCCAGGCTGGAGTGCAGTGGCACGATCTCGGCTCACTGCAAGCTCCGCCTCCCGGGTTCACGCCATTCTCCTGCCTCAGCCTCCCAAGTAGCTGGGACTACAGGTGCCCGCCACCACGCCCGGCTAATTTTTTGTATTTTTAGTAGAGACGGGGTTTCACGTGTTAGCCAGGATGGTCTCTATCTCCTGACCTCGTGATCCACCCGCCTCAGCCTCCCGAAGTGCTGGGATTACAGGCGTGAGCCGCCATGCCGGCCTGCTCTATTGTTTTCAACAATCCCCCGGGGGCATAAGAAGTTAGTCTGTATCTTGAATCTCCTCTCAGTTGCCTCAACATAGCCTCTACTGTTCTTGAAAGCACACTTAGGTTTAAACTTCTTCATGCTCTGCTGCAAATTGGGAAGAGATTAAGAGCTATCCTTTTTATAACATGCTTCTTCTTCCAAGGAAAATCTCTAAGTCAGGGCTCTGGAACTGGGGTGGGAATAATGCAACCTCTAGTCCCCCTGCTCTAGGAGCTGAGTGCTTGCTGGACTGGGGGTAGGGGAGGAACCGGGGAAGCAGCTGAGATTTTCTCAGCTTACTCCCTTAGTACAGGACCACTGCCTCAAGAGGTGGAGCAAGGGTTTTCAGGGCCCTAGTTTTTTTCAGCGAGCTGTGTCTGAGGTGAAGCCTCATCTGGGAGTCAGGGCTGGGTAGAAGAAGGGAGCCCCCACCTCTTGAGGACACTTGCCCAGGACCAAGCCTCATCAGCAAGCAGCTAGGGGGAAGATGAGACAAGCTGATGTCCTCTTTCTGGGAAGAAAATCCACCTACGGGGAGCTGGAGGGAAAGAGAACCCTGTGTTCTTGGCTGCAGCGATGTGGAGTGGAGTTTCCACATTACTGAGCAGGGAGGAGGGAAGAGAGAACGGCCTTGGCACACATACCACAGACTCACCTTTCTTACCAAATTTTCATAGATTTCTCTTAAATAGATGTTTCTCTACTTGCTCTTTTTCTTCCTCTACTTGCTCTTTTTCTTCAGAACTTTTTCAGAGGCTTTAAATGGTTGTCTTTTAATGGCATGCATTTGATAAATGTTAGTTAACTTCCCTGCACCTTTGTTTCCTCACAAAAGGCTGAAAGGATCTCTAAAGTCACTTCTAGCTAACAATTGTTATTTTAGTGTTTCATAATCATTCACTGCCCTAGAAAGACTTCTTTGATCATACCCTATTTTTTGTTTTGATGGACTTACGGATCAGCTTTTTTTCTGTATAGCAGGTAGAGTCACAGAACACTACAACAGATGGTGAGGAAGTAGGTTTAATACCTTCTCTTTCCCACAGTTCAGAACCTTCACAGCCCTCTAAGTCTTTCTGTTTCACCCAGCTCCTCAGTGTATTTCCAAATAAATAATGACTCAGTGCTCCTGGGCTTTCTCAGGAGCCATGACATTTGGTTATTTATTCAGAATGGCAAATTCTGAAGAATCTTTATGAACCATAATAGCTTTCTGTAAGCATCTTTTGCCTACTCCACTACTGTCAGTTTCCTTTACAACAGTACAATTAGCACAACTCCTTCCTCACCGTTCAGCGGTTTGTTGACATTATACCAACGTCTCAAAGTTACACTTTTGTGCATTCGAGTTGCTGATACAATTTCCCTGCACTCTGATTTAGTGGTTTTAAGTCCTGGTCACACACCTGTCCTCATCTCTGCTCTCTGCATAACCACTGGATTGATCAGCCATGACTCTAAACAATAGAGCAGCACGTGCCAAATTACCCATGCTGTGTTCAGGGCTTCTCTGGGTTCCAAAAAAGGACTTCAAAGTCTACAAGAGCTCAAACCAGGTAGCTGTATTACCTGTCTTACTTCCAGATCTAATAATTCACCAGGTAATAATTTTAATAATTTAATAATAGCTTAATAATTTAATTAATTTAATAATTTAATTAATTTAATAATTATTTAATTTAATAATAATCTAATAATTCTGAGGTAATAATTTTTACCTCAGAATATCAGAAAGACTACCAGAGATTATGGACCAGGAATCTTGCTTCCCACAGGGTTGCAATTCACGGATCCATTATGACTGAAAATGAGGAAAGAGGTAGAAAATAGAATATTTATAAGCACCTGATAGAAATATGGCCTCACAAAACAAATCTGATTCAAAGAAAGAAAAAGGAGAGGAACAAGGATCATGTGAGAATAGAGAAAGAAAATACTACATCTGCTGAAAAGTTAACATTAAAAGCAAAAAATCTCCAAAATTTTATAATAATTTCTAAAATATCACAAAGCAATACTTCCTGCCAGATCAAAATGAAATCCCTTGTAATATATGCCCCATGATTGCTGATCTCTGTTTATGACATTTATCTTTATGAATTCAGAGTTCATAAGGGAGAAAGGCTAAAATACTATTCGCATTATCTTCCTCCTCTTCATGAAGAGAAATGTCAATGTCATAATAAAGATGAGGTTATTTTTTATAGATATATGCCCCTTTCTATATTATATTATGAAATTATAAATTTTAAGAAATCAGCCTAGTTTAAAAAATGTCCAAAAATATCTTCACTTTTATTAGTAGATGATAGAGTTATAGATATTCAAAATTATTCCTATTTGGTTTTGGAAAATGAATTTTGGACTGCAGGATGAATTTGTGTGCATTTGCTATTCAGGGAATTCATAGTGAGTGAGATGCTGAGGCCCTTGTGAAGATCTACTCAGGAGAAATTCATAAAGTCTCCCTATTTTCCCTCTGGTTCTCTGATCAGCTCTAGTATGCAATTCATTCCATATTTGCAAAAGTTGCCATCACCTTTCAGTCTTAGGCAAAGCATATTTTCCTTTCTAAACTTGCTCGTCTGTCAAGCTCTCAGCTTCCCTGGGGTTAGAAGAGATAAATAAGTGTTTTTTTGTTTTGTCATGAAAAGACTTTCTGGTCAGGAGTAAGAACCTGGAATCTCTTTCCTTCTAGGTTCTGCAGGCTGCATATGTAATCAGGGAAGGTGACAAGGCAATAAGAGAGTTCAAAGAATAGAGGGCCACTGGGAGAGAGCTTCATGCTTTTTTAGGGATGAATAGTGGATCACTGCTCCCAGAACTGGTTTGTAACATTTGCTAGACTGTTATCATGTATACATTCAAATCCACATTTCTGGTTATATGTCCATTTCCGCATATCATAGGGTTTGTGCCATTTCCAGTGATAGATACTCCTCCTAACGAGGAGAGAAAGAAACAGATGGATAAAGACACAAGTGACCACATGAAATGGCAGAATCCTTCACATGGGGTCCGACTTTCTAGAGGCACTCTGACTTCAGCTAGCTGAATCCCTTATCACTCATTAATGACCAAAATCAAAGATACTTCCCAGATGTTTGAGACACATTCAGAATTAATACATAAATCCAAAGTCATTATGTGAAGGAAACACTCTACTATTCTGTGGAAAGCTAAGTATTGTTATGATTTCAAAACAATGAGAGTACCAGTTTTGTTTTCCTACTGATGGGCATCTTACCATGTTTTTCCAGGCATTTCCCCCAAGCATATGCTTTTCATTTGCATCAGAAGTTCTCTCATTGACATGATCATGTCCAGTGTTCACTCCAGCTGGTTTTAAACAACGAACCCACTGACTAACTGCATGAATAACGTTTCACTCAGGCTGAATGACAATTTCCTTTTTCTTTTCCCTTTGCTTTTGTGACTTAAGGAGGGAAACAGTGATATACAGCTTGTGTTCCCAGTGATTTGAAATTGAAGCACATAACAGAGAGAAGCTAGGTATGACAACGGAGACAAAGGGTCTGTAAAGCATAAAGGGATCAAAGGAAAATGTCAGTGAAAAATAGATTGAAAATGAAAAGAGAGAAGTGGGCAGAAGAGGCTATAAAGGCGAGAGGAGCACCCTATCTATAGTAGAGGAGGGTGGAACGTGGGGTCAGAGGGTGGTACGCTGAGGACATCGAGTGGTCTAAGAGAGGCTGAGGGTAACAGGCCGTTATTTTATTTTAATAGTCCATCGAACAAATCGTTCATTGAATTAGACTTGCCAAATGAACACCATATATCATATTGTAATGAGGAAGAAAATGAATGTATTTAAACGAAGACTGGATCCACAAGATGAAAGAGGAAATACTTAAGATTGTGAAGATCTAGATCGTTCAGAAAAATGGAGCATGAATCAGTGTTTTCTGACTTTGTCACTTTCAGAACTTGTCCACATGAAGTCAAGATGGTAAACGTCTTATCTCATAACAAATGCGGGGAAGTGATTTACCATCTTCAGTTGCTGAGGACAGATGGTCATATATCATACACAGCAGGCATTATCAGGAGATAAAGTAAGCGGTACCTTGCATAGCTCAGTTTGAGGAATATTACAGGATACCTTATTTCAAAATACCCACTTACCTAAAGTCATTCCATTCTTAAAGCTTTGCTACTCTAGTTTGTGATGTGTTTTCCTTTGATGTTAGCAGGGATTGATTGACAGTCTATTAGAATAAAGTACTATGCAGCAGGGAAGGGGAGGGAGAAGGGAAAATGGGAGGAATCCACTTAGAAAAGTATAGAGTTTCCTAGGGCTGAGGAAGGGTTCCAGGTGTTAAATATTTTCCTTCTTTCCTTAACCTGAATAGATTGTTGTCACTTTCCTTCTCTTAATATTCTATAGGAAAACCATTATGTTCAAGATTCTCGGCCAGGCGTGGTGGTTCACACCTGTAATCCCAGCACTTTGGGAGGCCGAGGCGGGTGGATCATGAGGTCAGGAGTTTGAGACCAGTCTGGCCAAGATGGCGAAACTCCATCTCTACTAAAAATCTTTAAAAAATTAGCTGGGCGTGGTATGGGCACCTGTAATCCCAGCTACTCGGGAGACTAAGGCAGATAATTGCTTGAATCCCAGAGGCAGAGGTTTCAGTGAGCCAAGATCGCACTACTGCACTCCAGCCTGGGAGACAGAGTGAAACTCCGTCTCAAAAAAACAAAAAAAATTCTCAACCAGGGCCAGGGCCATTCCCTGCACACTCCTCCCCTGTCCCCAATTGATCACACAGACACAGACCACAACAGGGTAAATTTGACAATGCCTGAAACATTTTTGCTTGTCATACTGGGAAGGCAGTGCTACTGGCATCTGGTGTGCAGATGGCAGAGAAGCTGCTCAATATCCAATAATGCAGGGGACAGCTCTCAAAAGAAAGGTTGATCCAGCCTAAAATGTCAAAAGTGCCAAGGTTGAGAAACCCTGGTCTCCTAATACGGTCGTGTAAATGAAAGACAAATAGTTCCAGTCAAATTCGCATGATCATCCATTCACTCATTCGCAAACATTTAGTGAATTTCCCCTATTTTCCAGTGTGTTAGGTACTAAGATGCAAAGATGAGATACTCACAATCCGTGCCTTTAAGAATCTGCCACTTTCATCAAGAATGACATCATATCTGATATGAACATTCAGAGCAAAGCCAGATGATTCCCAGATGTGCGATCAGGGAGCACCAAGAAATAGCAGCATTTAAATAGACAGGTATGAATCACATCGAGGAGTGGGGAGCACTGAGAAGAGGGTTAAGGTAAGGCACAGCTAGGAAAGAGAAACCGGAGAGGCAATTCATTATGCAGAACCGGGGCAAACCCATGGTACAGGATCAGAGCAAACAATCTGGAGTGGAAAGGATGAGAGGTTACATTGGAAGGGCAAATGAAGCCAGATTGCATGACGTCAAAAAGCCAGGCTAAGAAAGTTTTGTTGCTGTTTGTCTCCATTTTTGTTTTTTACTACATGTTATAGCAAAGGGAAACCATGAAAGGTTTTTTGAGACAGAAAATATCATAATCAGAGACATGGAGTTGAAACACTTTCCTGGCAGAAGTGTGTGAGTGGTGGCCCCCACTACTTCCTGAACGGGCCACCTGGAGAAAGAATGGGAGCACCCGCTCTGTAAGGCCAGGCTGCCTTTTGCAGACACTGATCTTGCTGCTTATCTCCTATTTCCTTCCTTTCCTCGCTGTTAGGATTTCATCTTTATTACTGGTTTTTGAGCTGTGACTCTAGGACTTCTTAATGACAATTAATTTTGATCCTCACATACTAGTATCAGAATCATGTGGGGAGGGTGGGGCTAGGCAGACAGGACTGAGGGGCTACCAAGGGGTGAAAAATATGTTCATTATCTTGACTGTGGTGATGGTTTATGGTGTGTGCATGTGGTAAAACTTCCAAATCGTGTGTTTTAAATAGGTGCAATTTATGTCAAGTATACTACAACAAAGCTGTTCGGGGGAAAAAAAAAGAATCACCTCTAAGGCTTTTTATAACTTAGTGTTTCTGATTATGCAAATTTGGGGTGAGGCTTGAGATTTTGCATTTCTAACGCACATTGGGAAGCATTGCTCTATGCTGACCTTGATAAACCATTTCCCTTCCTCTTCTGCTTGGTTTCCAGATTTCCCTGTCAAGATTCCTCTTGAAGGGGTCTTGGGCACATGCCGACCTTACTTCATCAACCTCTATTTATCTCTGATCAGTGCGGTCTGCCTTCTCCGTTCTCCCACTCTAATGAAATTGCTCCTTCAAGGATCATATATGATACTGATCATCAGCATTTCTACAGTACTTATGTGCCAACTTTGTTCTAAATACTTTACATATATTTTAACTCATGAATCCTCTTAACAGACAATAAGATAGATACTATTGTAATCTCAACGCTGGCTCCAGAGTCATGTTCTTAACCACTACTTGTCTTAATTGCCCTATCAATGGCCTCTTTTTATTTGACCACTGAGAATGGAAAAATAAAGAGCAACCCCTGACATTCCGAAGCTGGCCTGGCACTCATAGCTACTGTTGGGAATAACACTCAAAATCCTAGGGAGACTGAACACTCAAACAAAGGATTCTTAGCAAAGCAATTTTACTTCTACGCAGAGGGGTGCTTCCCCTTGGCCAGTCTCCATGAGAGCACACCTGAACAAAGGGGCATGAGAGCCTTTACTCCTGACACAAGTCCTGCCCCTGTATGCTTTCCCCATTGGCCGGGGTCGGGTCACACAATCTGAACTAATCACGGTTGGCTAGACATTTGAACTTTTTTTAGATCAGGTGGGCACGTAAGGGAGAGAGGGAAAAGAAGAAGAGGAAGGGGTGTCTGCAATGAGCTAGAGAGCTAGTTTTCTTTCCAAATAAGGAAAGGAATGTGAGCTGGTACTGATAAGCCTGGTACTGTGGCGTGTCCCGGCATGTAACAAAGGCAGAAAAGAGAAAAAAAGGAAAAGGGGTGGGGGGGGGGGATTACTATGAATTAAAGAATAAAGGATTGGTCAGGCTATTTGAAGAGAAACCTCATCATATCCCACAGCTAGGATGTGTTAATTTCCTATTAGACATAAACAACGTCACAGAATACCAACCTCAAACAAGCCTACCCTGAGACTGTGGTAAAATGAGTCAAAGCAAGGCCAGTTTGTCATTTTGTCTAAGAAGAGATAAAAGCAAGGTCGCTGTGTCACCCACAAAATACCAAACACCCCCTCTCCCAGCCAAAACAAGTGACTGCTACTTTACCAATTACAATTTTATCCTCTTTCTTTTTTTTTTTTTTTGAGACGGAGTCTCGCTCTGTCGCCCAGGCTGGAGTGCAGTGGCGCGATCTCGGCTCACTGCAAGCTCCGCCTCCCGGGTTCACACCATTCTCCTGCCTCAGCCTCCCGAGTAGCTGGGACTACAGGCGCCCGCTACCACGCCCGGCTAATTTTTGTATTTTTAGTAGAGACGGGGTTTCACCGTGTTAGCCAGGATGGTCTCGATCTCCTGACCTCGTGATCCGCCCGCCTCGGCCTCCCAAAGTGCTGGGATTACAGGCGTGAGCCACCGCGCCCGGCCTTATCCTCTTTCTAATTGTCCCTCTCTACACATAAGATTTATTGAGATACCCAATCACAGAATTGTTGTACTCCTGAAAGTACCCAATTCAGGGTATGCCCCTGCTTCCTTCGACACCTCCTAAATCACCCAACCAAAGCCCAGATCTTATAATAGGTTGTCACACATCTTACTGAGACACGCCGTAATTACGCTGGTGTATGTCTTCCCTGCCTGCAACAAGAGATAAGCCCAACTTGTTCAACTCTAAGTGTCTTCCTGGTAGCCTTTGGCTGGAGGGCACTGCCACCTCTGTGCCATATACAACTTTCCACTCCTTGAAATCCTCTTCTCCCTTGGCCTGTAGACATCATTCTCTCTTGGTTCTCCTCCTATTATTTTTTAACAACTTCCAATGATTTCTACTTCCTGGTATTCATGTCCTTGTGTAATCCCTTCCCCTTGAGTGTGGGCTGGTAGTGACTTGCTTCAAATGGACAGAATACACCAAAAACAATAGACTGTCCCTCGTGAAGAGCAGGTAGCAAAAAGACTGGCTTCTGTCTTACTTGCCGTCTCTTGCTTTCTTACCTGCACACTCTTGGTAGAGCTAGGTGCCATATTGTGAGCTTCTATACGGAGAAGCCCATAGTGTCAAGGAACCCAGGTAGCCTCCCGGCTACAGCCAGTGAGGAACTAAGGCCATCAGTCCAAGCCTTGTAAGAACTGAATCCTACCAACCACCATTTGAGTTATGTTGAACTGGATCTTCCCCTCATCAAGCCTTGAGAGAACTCTGATCCTGGCTGAAACTTTAATTGCAGCCTTGGGAGAGACTTTGAAGAGAGACATCCAGCTTACCTGTGCTGGATTTCTAACCCACAGAAACTTAAGATAGTAAATTTTTGTTGTTTCAAGTCTCTAAATATTGGGATAATTTGTTATGCAGCCATAGATAACAATTACAGATCTCCATAATAGAAAGATAATTTTTTCCACAGCATAAATTTAGCTGTATCACTGACATAAACTCTTTCACAGTTGACCACTGCCTCTAGGGTAAAGGCTGACCTGATCCGTGATATATATCCTTTGCTTTAGTCCCAATAAACTGCTTATAGGTCTCAGAACATGCCAAGTGCACTCTCTCTGTGACTTTGACTTCACTGTTGACTTTCCCTGGATGTAAGTTTTCCCAAGAGCTCCCACACTAGAATTAACTGCTCTTCCTCTGGGGTTCCAAAGCCCAAAGTAATGGAGGCAGGAAAGGTAGAGAAAACCCACAGAAATGAGGAAATAAAGAAAAATACATTTAATAACACAAGAGACAGCAGCTAGAAGAATGATGGCAGAAATTCAATGGCCCCAAAAAGAAGGGACAGTGCACTGCAGCAAAGGGTGGGCTTACCCACAAAGGGGATGGAAGACATCCTTTGTGAGAGAGTCAGTCTGATCCTTAGGTTGGGAGTTATATTTGTAGCTGGGGGGAATGATGGTAGAAGCCTTAGGTGAAAGAATGCCATTGCTATTTTCGCCCAATCAACATAAGCAGCCTGAGGCACAGGCAGATGCCTAGAGCCCTGCTCCCGTATGGGTGCCCATCATGCAATAGCCTCTGGGTACATTTACAAATATTATTTTTAGATGTCATTTTTGGCTCTCAGAACTTTTGGCTATCAGAGTTACTTTACTCTCCACCCTTAAATTAGGTTTCTTCCCTGTGGAATGTCAGGGGTTCTATGATGAAACCATATCAACTGTGCTCAAAATTGTTATTAAATTTCCTTTTCAGAATGTTGTTTTTATTTTTCCTGGTTGGGGTGGCCATTTGGTGTAAAGAAATGAATAAGGGAAAAACCTTTGCTAAAGGCAGCAGCTATGAGAAATATTTAACAGTATGCAAATTCAGCAGGCAGCTCCCCAACTGAAAGAGAAGGGAGGGGGTTTGTTCTACCCTTAAAAAAAGGAAATGCATTAAAATGCAGTCATTAACTAGTGGAGTATTCTAGAATTGGCAGTTACCTACTGAGATTTTGGGTTCAGTTTCTCTGGGGGTATAACAAAATTGTACATCCTCATGGGAAGCAAGAAGAGAGGAGGACTTAGAGCAGTGGAGCATGGATCTTAGCAGAGTGGAAAGAAGGAAAAGAAATGCCTTCCCGGCATCATTCTGATGGAAGATGGGGAAAAGCTGCCTGTGGCAGAAACAGGGAGAGCAGTTCTGCCTGCCAGGGTTAGCCAGCGGCCATGTGTTACTCATTTACTCTGCAAGAGTTTTGATGCCAGCTCCGGCAAGTTTGAAAGAAGCACTCTAAGCCCTGTTTAGGATGTGGGTAGTTAATTACAGTGACAATACATTGAAAGGGAATAAGACAGCCATGTATCTGGCTGTCACCGAACCACAGATTTTTAGGACCCAGAATAGGCCTTAGCACTGATAATATTTATTTCTTTGATCATCAAAGGTCATAAAGAGGCTTTTAAATATGAAAGGCATGCTAATATTTTATATGGTTTATGAATTTCTTGAACTAATGTATATGAACACAGCGTTGTCATTTTTGCTTTTATTTATATTGCTTGCCTGTTTGCTTGCCTGCTTCTCTCTCTCTCTTTCCTTCTCTTCCTCTATCATCTAGGAACCCTGCCAGCGTTCCCAGGAGCCGCAGGACCCCAGAGATGTTCCCAGCTGCATGATCCCGGGCATCAGCTGAGGGCAAGTCAACCTCTCTAAGGCTTTGAGTTGTGCAGGCTCCTTGGCTGCCTTAGCACCTCCCTCAAAGCAAAGTCCTCCCACCTTGGAGTTCAGCCCATCAAGCCTTCCACCTACCCAGCTGCCTCAGTCACCATCAGAGTCCATGTCTGAATATCACCACCACTGGCTGGATTGTTCTGAATATTCTCTAATCTAACCTCATTCCCACCCATCTCCATCCTCCCAAATTATTCCAAAATGTCCCTTTGCAATTCATAGTTCATCATCAATAAAGTCCCAGTGTATCTTCAACCTCTCACCTAAATATTCCATTCCGCTTCTTGCTCTAACTCGGGAGTTGGAAAACATTTTTTGTAATGGGCCAGATAGTAAATATTTTAGGCTTTGCAGGCCACATCATCTCCATTGTCATTGTTACTTGAAAGGGGTCCCAATCCAGACACCAAGAGAGGGTGCTTGTATCTTGTGCAGGAAGGAATTCAGGGTGAGTCTGTAAAGTGAAAGCAAGTTTATTGGAAAAGTAAAGAACACAAAAGAATGGCTACTCTATAGGCAGAGCAGCCCCTAGGGCTGCTGGTTGGTTATTTTTATGGTTATTTCTTGATCATATGCTAAACAAGGGGTGGATTATTCATGAGTTTTCTGGGAAAGAGGTGGGATTTTCCCAGGAACTAAGGGTTCCTCCCCTTTTCAGACCATATAGAATAATTTCCGGGTGTTGCCATGGCATCTGTAAACTGTCATGGTGCTGATGGGAGTGTCTTTTAGCATGTGAATGTATTATAATTAGTGTATAATGAGCACTCTTGTCACCATCTTGGATTTGGTGGGTTTTGGCCAGCTTCTTTACTGCCTCCTGTTTTATTGGCAGGGTCTGTGTGACCCGTATCTTGTGTGACCTGTATCTTATGCCGACCTCCTATCTCATCCTGTGACCAAGAATGCCTAACCTCCTGCGAACACAGCCCAGTAGGTCTCAGCCTTATTTTACCGAGGTCTAATTCAAGATTGAGTCATTCTGGTTCTAATGCCCCGACACAATTAGTTAATTTTGTTATTCTAGCACAAAAGCAGCCATGGAAAATATGTGAACAAATGAGTGTGCCTGTGTTACAATAAAATGTTATTTACAAAACCTGGGGGTGGGCCACACTTGGCCCAGGAGTGTTGGTTTCTTGATGCCTGTTCTGAGGGAAACCTGTCTACACCCCAAGGATTGTGCTTCCCACAATGTTCAGGTGAAGGTTGTTTTTCCCACTTAGAAACTTCCTAGATCTGAGCTATCCATTACCAATCTCTTTGTTATCTCCTCTCATTTTTTGCTGAATTGAACACTTGAATCACTTCGTTTTCAACTCTACCATCATTCTTGGAGATTTCAGAATTTAATAAATGTTCCATCTAACACCCTGGTCATTCAGTTCCTTATCTTTTAGAGCCAATAATCTCTTATTCCATCTCACCTCAACCACCCACTCACAAAGCATGCCCTAGACCTTGTTATCACCAAGGACATTCCCGATATTATGAGTGCAAACATCTTATTTCCAGCAATTACCTCCTATCCTTCAGCACATCCAGTCAGCCTACCTTACGAGTTCCCTGAATTTAATGAGACCTCCGAGCCACTGGCCCCTACCTCTCTGTCATGCCCTGCTTCCTTCACATCCTCATTTCTCTCCTGGGCTTGATGATCCAGCACCATAACCACTCCCTGGAAAACATGCAGCGCCCTCTTGCCTTTTCAATCTCCTTATCATATTCTGACCCTGGCTAAGCCTAGATATCCTCTAAATCTGTACCTGCTGCAGAGCAATTCAGTGTGGCAGCAAAGACTCACACAACCACACTGACTGGACTCACTGGGCACAAAATACAACAGGGAGCATAACAGACTGAAATCCCCATTCTGGTGGAGCTATCATTCTAGTGAGAGAAAAATAGACGATAAGCAAGAGAAGTCATTAAAATATATATTAAGTTAGAGGACGATAAATGCTAAAGGCAAAAAAATAAAGGAGGGAAGAAAGTAATGAAAAGAGAGGGAGATGGGAAATTTTAGATAAGGTGGCCAGGGAAGGCTTGCTGATAAGATAGCTTTTGGGCGAAAACAAGAAATCAGTGAGTACAAAACCATGTGTACATCTGAGGGAAGAGCATTCCAAGCTGAGAGAACACAAGAATGTAAAGGCCTTGTGATGGGCATGTGCCTGGCTCTTTTGAGACACAGCAAAGAGACCTCTGGGCTCAAGCAGAGTGGATGAAAGGGTAGAGTGGAAGGAGATGTGATCAGAGAAGTAGTAGGACTGCAGTAGTTATTTATCACTGCATAATCAGTTACCACAAACTGGGAGGCTCAAAACAATACCCATTGATTATGGTCTTAGTTTCCATGGGTCAGGGATTCATCACAGGGCCCTTGGCTCAGGTCTCACAAGGCTGCAATCAAGATGTAGAGTGGGCTGCAGTCTCACTGGAGATTCAACCAGGGAAGGTTGTCTTCTAAGTTCATTCATGTTGTTGGCAGAATTCACTTGCTTGCAGCTATAGAATTGAGAGCTTTAAGATTGTTTTACTGGGTGTCAGCCAGAGGCCACCTTCAGCTTCTAGAGGCTGCACAGAATTTCCTGCCACATGGCCCACTCCATAGGCAGATCAAAACATGGCAGCTTGCTTTCTTAAGGCCAGCAAGAGAGGGAGAGAGTCTGCTAGCAAGAGGTAATGGTAGATAATGTAATCAAAAGAGTAACCACCATCATTTTGCTGTATTCTATTGGTTAGAAGGCAGCCATGGATTCCACCCACACTCAAGGAAGGGGATCACACAGCAGCATGAACACCAGGAGAGAGGATCATGAGGCCACCTTACAGTCTGTCTTCCACAAGGACTCATCACCTAGGGATATATGCCCTTGTAAGGACTTTGGCTTTTTCTCTGAGACTGGGAGCCATTGGAAGACTTTGAACCAAGGAATTACATGCTGTGATTTGTTTTAACAGGAAACAAATGGAAATAGACTCCCACAGGCTGAGGACAAAAGCACAGGATCAACTAAGATGCTATCCAGGTGAAAGTGGATGAGGGTAAGTTTGGGGTGGTGGCCATGGAGAAGGAGAAGCCATGTTCTGAATATATTTTGAAAGCCGGGCCAACGTGATTTGTTACAGGTTGGATGTAGAACATGAGGAAAAATGAGGAGTCAAGGTTTATCTCAGATTTTTGTGCTGAACAACTGGAAGGATGGAGTTGCCATTATCTGAGGTGGGGAAGATTGAGGGAGAATATCAGGGGCCCTGTTTTGGATACATTTGAGCTGCCAGCCATTTGATGGCAGATAAGTTATGCTACGTACACTCAACCCTGGAAGGAGGAGTGATTCATCTTTAATGGAACTGCCATCTATACCAGATTTGGGTTTGCATTCCACACCTGCAGCACATCTGCAAGCATTACTGCTTGAGTGCTGAGTGCTTCATTTATAGGCATCAGATCCCAGATTCCACGGTATTGCCTCAGAGGACCCATTTATGGCAAAGGAAGTATGAGATACAGTGGTTCTCCTTATACTTCCCATTACCTGGAAGCAGTAAGAATGTTGGAGTGACATAGTAAAGGTTCCAAAAGGGTGTGAGCTTGGGGATGCTGTCTTTCAGGATGGAGTCTATGCACTGAGCTACTGGCTGATATGGAGTGTTGTGTCTCTGACAGTCAGACTTCATGGGTCCAAGAATTAAGGGGTAAAAGAAGGATTGGCCCTTTCAACATCACTCACAGTGACTCACCAATCTTGCAAGTCTAAGCTCCAATGGATAGAAAATTCTTGTTCTCAGCAGAACATTGCTTCAACCTGGGCACAGTAAGATGTCCATGGAAACTAAAGCAAGTCTGAAGCCTGGACAATTTGGTCTCTTCAAGAGGAGATAACAGCAGGCAAAAGAAGTTTCTATATGAACATGGGAAATCAATTCTATTATCATGAACAGCTACTTATTGTTCCTGCTACTATGCAACCTGGAGGACCATATCTGGAACCCAGGGAATTCATGGGGGCATCTCATAAGTGCTCCAGGATGGGTGAATCTGTGAAAAAGTCGACCCAATGTGGACATAAGTAGACCTGAGATCTGCAAGAGATTGGCCAGCAGACATGGGTGGTGCCCCACATCATGCCCTGCCACCCACCCTGATTTAAGCGGCAGGTATGGCAGACAGTTCTTGTGTATGTGGCAGTATGTGACCTCCAGTGCCTTCTGCCTCAGAACTTTCTCTGAGGTTGCACTGGCTCACTCAGCTGAGGACATGTGGTTGGGAAAGTAAAGGGATTTAATGTCTTCAGAAGCAACCCCAGAGCAAGAGGTGATGGGAATGATAGAGAATGTCCAGGCTTCTATGTTTTGGTGGGATACTTTTCTGCATGGGTCCTCAAGGGTTTTCTAGTGGGACATGAGCCTCAGGTGCCCAGAGCAGCAAACAACTCAATAACATACATTGCATTGGCTTTGGCTTTTATTCCTTCCGTTCCTCAAACTTTCCCTCCTTAACTTCTGCCTCTCGGGATCACCACCCAAATCCAGCTTAGGCGCTAGTCTCCCCTGGCCTGTGCTGTGTGGACCTTCACTGACAGAGGAAGTCCTGAAGTCTAACGAGTCTGCAGCACAGCTCCCAGGAGTCCCTGGGGCAAGCCTAGGGCTTCCATGGACAACAGAGCCCAGGGCTCTGACTCCTTCTAAATCCCAATGTCTTCTTTATTTCTAAGAAATGCCCTATCCACAAAGGGTCATTTCAAATGATAACTTGTTGTTTTAGGTATGCAGTTCAGTGAAAATCTGCATCGATTAGAAAAAATGTAAGACTTCTTCCCGACTAGAATTGAAATTGCACCCCCCAACTTTCCTAGTCCTACCCCATATGGTCAAGTCAAAAGTGATTTAAAGATAAAGATATCGCTATCTTTAAATCATTTTTAACTTGAATTTGATGCAAATAAGGCAGCGCATATTCATGTATTGTTTTATTACTTTTATACTAAAGTTCCTGTTTCATTTATATGGTTTCCACTCAGAATGGGCATCTCCTAAAAGAGGAACTAAGTTTGTATAAGCTTCTTTGCTATGCAGTTAGATGCATTATATATATATATATAGAGAGAGAGAGAGAGAGAGAGAGAGAGAGAAATTTTATGCCACAGGTGAAATTGTTTCTTTCTTTATTTGAGGATGAGTGCTCCTTCTGTCCATTGAGTTAGATTATGGGTAAATTCATCACACATGAAAAAGAAATCCTTTAAAATTATATGCATCTTTCCTGATCTAAATCAGTTCAGAACTATCATTTTGACAAATGTCTGAAAGTCTTAACAGACCTAATTTCCCAGAGGTCAAAACATGGCAGAAAGAGGAATGAGATGGAGGATATTTGGCTAATGGCTTCACAGGCTGGAGTGGGAAAATTGAGAGCGTCGTATACCATGATGACATAGAAGTGCCCATCTTGCCATACTTCATCCCAGCTCAGATATCATAAAAAAGTGCCAGCTTTTATCAGCTCTCTAATGGATTTGTTAGCAGTTCACGCAAGGGAGTGTCCCTTCTCATGATCTTCCTTTCAAAGAGTACATTTATTTTCTTCCTAATTGTGCTCCATCATAAGAAGGAAACTGGTTTATAGAGCAGGGTGTCCTCTGATCGAAATGAAATTAATAAAGAATCAGAGGATTTTCCCCAGGGTATTCCAATAGCCTCTCCAACTAAAACAGCTTCTGATAACTGACAAGGATCATGCAGTTTTCTGATCAGAGTCCTCTGCTCTGGCTCAGCTCTTCATCTCACGTCTTTGAGATATCATGGCAGGTTGCTGGATGTCAAAAGGGAGAACAACACCAGGCTTCACATCTAAACGGTCCTTTTGTCCACCTGTGAGCACAGATTATCTGAATTAAGAATGTTGCACAGCTATGAGAAATGTATTTTCCTTATAATGCAACACCCTGATTGGGGTAATTAAACAACAACCATTAAAAGTACTTTTCCAAATTCTGTTTTCCCCCTAATTTAATGACACAGATTTATTACTTAGCAGACATATCTATAAAACAAACATGGGGTTCATTTATTAATCAGTAGAAGGATGTGATATTGGGCTTTTCTTGGCTTTGGCTGTTAGTTACATTTAAAAACCACAAAGATTAAGGCAATGAAAAAATACACTGTATTTTATTTGTGTTAATGTCAAAGCACGCTGATGAATTGAGTTTCTCAGGCTGTACAACTGAGGAAAACCTTACGTGGGATGAGGGGCTCTTGCTGAGATTAGCCTTGCTGAGATGAGATCCTATTTGCCCTGGATAGATGCTCTCACCCCAGAAGAAGAGAGAGGAAGATGAGAGAAGCATCTTCCTCCAGCATAGAAGGCTCTCACCTCTCTGTCACAGCAAATTAAATCACAGAATTTGCCTTACTCATATTTTAGAGCCCGGTGCAAGTCTCATCTTCCCCTAAACCATATCCAGATAACTTCATTCAGTATTCTCTTTCTCTGAACATTTAAACAATTGTTGTCCCTAGTATCTGCTCTAGCACTTAATCATTTGCTATTTTGTATTATTTAACAGTTTATGCATTTATGTCTCATTTCCTTGTTCAAATTTTCTTTTTTTTCCTTGTTCAAATGTCTAAGCTCTTACAAAATCGTATCTACTGAGCCCAGGGCTGGGAAAATAACAAAAACTCAATAGTAGATGTTTGAATGGATAAATTAATCAATCAGGATGGATCCAGACTGAGAAATGGGGTGGCATCAGTGTGTGGTGACTTCGCCAGTTAGGAATACTTCTCAGTCTACTCTGAGAATGACTTGGAGAACTTTGTACTTTGAGACCATCAGCAGTTAAGGAAGATACTGCTATGGACAGGAGGCAAGGAAATACTGGGTAGAAGAGGGTGGTTCCCTGGGAAAGGCCCCACCCCCCACACTGGAAACCCTCAGCCCTAAATGGGAGCAGGCATTCCTGTTTGTGCATCCATATGCTGCCTTTTGACCTGCCCTATCCTGCACCCATATAAACCCCAAACCCCAGGCTCCATGAGCAGAAGAGCGGAGGAGCAGAAGAGCAGCACAGCAGAGAAGGAGAGAAGAGAAGGAGCATCTGAAAGCTGAGAGTAATTTGGCTGGGGACGGTTGGAGAGGAGATTGTCCATGGGGCAACCAAACTCCAGGGGCAGATCATCTTCCCACTCCATCCCCTTTCCAGCTCCCCATCCATCCTGCTTAGAGCCACCTCCATCTGGCATTAAAATCCCCCACATTTGCCCTCCTTCAATTTGTCTGTGTGACCTAATTCTTCTTGGATGCCAGACAAGGACCTGGATACCAAGAGGGCACTGAGTTGGTTAATACTTAAGCCATCTGTGGATGGCAGAGCTAAAAGAGCACTGTAATACATCCACTGGGGCTTTGGGAGTTGCAGGCATCCACCCCTAGATGCTACAGTGGGGCCAGAGCCCAAAAGTGCTCCCCTCGGCTCTTGCACCTGCCCGTCTGCGTGCTCCCCCTCTCATAAGGGGTTGAGTGCACAGTGGCCAAAGAAAGCCACACCCATCGCATGTCCTGTGAGGGAGGTCAGGGAACTCTCCCATTTCAATACTACACAGGAGTTTGGTTACTGCCCTGAGATGATATTGAAAAGACTTACATTCAATATGCTCTGGAAATGAATTATAGGACATCATTGAAAGAAACTGATTTACTTTTTTTCCAATTTGGGAAATACAAATAATATGCATAATGTTTTCTCTATTGTATTTCTCATCTTTTTAACGGATAAAACAAAATTCATAAGAGCAGGAGTTCAGATATCACTAACTTTCTGCCCAAGCCATCACAACAACTTGTATCAGTGAATCCTTTTGCCATTTTGTTACTTAGAATTCTACTAAGGTTGATGCAGGAATTCAAAGTCTTTATTGTTGGGGAATCACACTGGTCTCAAAACTTCAGCCTTTTAAATATTTATCCTTAATCTCAAATCCTGTGGCTTTCTTTGTTTTAGCCAAATTACATACATTCTCCTAATGACAGTAATCCCATTCCCCCTTATCCTCAGGGATACATATGTTCCAAGACCCTTCCCTGTGGATGCCTGAAACCTTGGATAGTATGGTACCCTATATATACTGTTTTTTTCCTATACATGCATACCTATGATAAAATTTAACTTATAAATTAGGCATAATGAGAGATTGACAACGATAATAATAAAATATAACAATTATAACAATATACTGTAATAAAAGTTATGTGAGTGTGGTTTTTCTCTCTTTCTCCCTTTCTCTCTCTCAAAGTATCTTAAGATTTTCCAACCGTGGTTGACCTCAGGTAACTGAAGCTACAGAAAGCAAAATCACAGATAAGAGGGCACTACTCTATATGTCGATTTAGTTTTTAATTATTTTTTTAAAAAATAAAAAACTCTTCAACAAGTAAATATGATCAAATGAAATATTCAATAGCATTTTCATTAAAAAAAACCTCTGGATTTTTGTTTTTAGAAGATGATACAATTTTTGATTAAACCTCATATCTGGTCTGGTTCCATTTCCTGAAACACCCCTAAAGTTGCTTATAAACGATTTTAGGGGACTTTACATATTTTGATTGATTACTTGATGAACAGCATCAAATATTCTCCATATTGTTATGATTATAACTTATCTTGAAAAACAGCACTTTGCTATACGGCTCCTGTTTCAATCAGGTCTTTTTTAGCTTTGGCCATCCACATTCATTCTGCTTCCAGAATCCATAGACTACAGCCCACAGGCCATATCTGGCCACAGTCTATTTTTGTATGGCATGTAAGCTAAGAATAACTTTCACATTTTTAAATGGTATAAAAGAATCCAGTAAATACTATTTTGTGATATATGACAATTATATAAAATTCACATTTCGGTGTCCATAAATAAAAAATTTTTTTTTGTTTTTTGTTTTTTTTTTTTGAAATGGAATCTCGCTCTGTTGCCCAGGCTGGAGTGCAGTGGCACAATCTCGGCTCACTGCAGCCTCCGCCTCCCAGGTTCAAGTGATTCTTCTGCCTCAGCCTCCCGAATAGCTGGGACTAAAGGTGCCTGCCACCATGCCCAGCTAATTTTTGTATTTTTAGTAGAGACGGGGTTTCACCATATTGGCCAGGCTGGTCTCGAACTCCTGACTTTGTGATCCACCCACCTCGGCCTCCCAAAGTGCTGGGATGACAGGCATGAGCCACCGCACCCAGCCAAATGAAAGTTGTAATGGAACACAGCCAGCATATCCATTTATATTTTGTCTATGGCTGCTTACATACTGCAATGCCGAGTTGGGTAATTGCAACAGGGACCATACGGCTCAAAAAGCCTTAAGCATATGATCTAGTCCTTTACAGAAGAAGTTGGACAACTCCTGCTCTGTTCTGTTGATTTTTTTCAGGCAGATAATCCCATCTGCTTCCTCATGTTTGCCGCCCCCAGCACCAGTTACCTTTAAGCCTGAGCTCAGCTCCTCACACTCGGTGGAGCTTTTGTTCATATTGTAAGTCCACACTGAGTTTTCCTTTTCTTAATGTCAATAAAGCTGTTCCCAAACAGATAGGCTGCAACCCGGGACTCGTGGTAGCCAGCCCTTAAGATGGCCCCAGTGTGTTAAGGTTGGTGTTTGTGACCAGAAGAATTTAGAGAGAGTGATTGTCATTCCTGAGATTCCATTATAAAGACACTGTTGCTTTCATTTTGGTCTCCGTCTAGCAGTCTCATGCTCAGATGTCTCTGCTTGGGGAAACCATGTTGTGAGCAAACCAACAGAGGGGGCCGTGTGGAGAGGAAGCCTCCTGCCAACCCCTTGCAAGTGAGCTTGCAAGTGGATCCTCCAGCCTGATGTCAAGAATTCAGAGAGTATGGCCCCAGCCAACAGCCTGAGAAACCCTGGCCCAGACCATCCAGCCGGGTCATCGCAGATTCCCAACCCGCAGACAGCATATAAGAAAATAAATATTTGCTCCTTTAAGCAGCTAATTTTGCAGTAATTTGTTATACAGCAATAGATAACCAACACAGACCTCAGCCAGTCTGGTATTGTTTACTGGGGCACTATCTTTCTTCCTTGGTCTGATATCCCCAGTCTGTATCTAATTTTTTTTTTTTTTTTTTTTTTTTTTTTTTTTTTTTTTTTTTTGGTTTTTTGAGGCTCACTGCAGCCTTGAACTCCTGGGCGGGCTCAAGCAATCCTCCTGCCTTAGCCTCCCACACAGCTTGAACGACAGATGCATGCCACAACAGCTGGCAAATTTTAAGAATTTTGCTATTGAGATGGGTGTCTCAACATCTTGACCAGCCTGGTCTCAAACTGCTGGTCTGAAGCCATCCTCCTGCCTTGGCCTCCCAAAGCTCTGAGATTACAGGCATGAGCCACCATGCCCAGTTTGTTTCTGGTCTTTTTTGAGGTGTGATTTTCTTTCTCTTTTAAGACCCTGCCTCAGCTGTGGGACTTAGCTGATTTTCTTTTCTTTCTTTTTTTTTTTTGAGACGGAGTCTGGCTCTGTCGCCTAAGCTGGAGTGCAGTGGCGTGATCTCCCCTCACTGCAACCTCCGCCTCCCAGGTTCAAGGAATTCTCCTGTCTCAGCCTCCCGAGTAGCTGGGACTACAGGCCCACGCCGCCACGCCCGGCTAATTTTTGTATTTTAGTAGAGATGGGGGTTCACCGTGTTGCTCAGGCTGGTCGCGAACTCCTGAGCTCAGGCAATCCGCCCACCTCGGCCTTCCAAAGTGCTGGGATTACAGGCGTGAGCCACTGCGCCTGGTCGGTTGATTATTTTTTCTTAACTTTGACCTTTTGCTTTCCTCCTCCGCTAGGATCCAGCCTCTCCCCTTGGTTGTTGCAGTCCCTGGCTGAGGCTTTACAGCCTAGCGCAGACTCCTCGGTTCTCTCCAGCCCCAGAATAGGAATTCAATTCTAGGCTGTGGATTTCAAATGTCAGATAGCCATTGGTGTCGAGGTCTCTTGATTAATATTTTAAATACGAAAACAAGGCAAAAAATTTCCCAGGGGAAAATACTGTGTTTTTGAATGTGTGTTTTTGAATATTCTTACTATTAATAATATCATTGTCATATTTTAACCTTTCACTTGAGGAACATAAGGATTATAAGAACATGTAGAAGCATGGAGGAGATTTAGGAAATCTGATTTATACCTGATAAAAATGAGGCCCCTGAGGTTATGTGAAGTTCCCAAGGTCACTCAACGATACCAAAGAGCATTTCAGTGGAACAAGTATGTCAAGGATAATGGAAGCTGAGCAAGGATCTTTTGGGGAGGGCGGTGGGGCTTCCCTGAGGACGGCTATCATGCCTTTCTGTATGAGTGAGTCCTAGTCCAGTTACCACAGGCTGGACACCGAATGCAATGAAGCAGCGATATGACTCGAGATGTTGTTTCTTATGTTTTTATGTTATTTTTAGGTATGACACAAAGTCTGGATCAAATAGCAGCTACTTGGCTGGGCACAGTAGCTCACGCCTGTAATCCCAGTAATTTGGGAGGCCTAGGCGGGTGGATCACCTGAGGTCAGGAGTTCGAGACCAGCCTGGCCAACATGGCAAAACTGCTTCTCTACTAAAAATACAGAAATCAGCCGGTCGTGGTGGCAGGCCTCTGTAATCCCACCTACTGGGGAGGCTGAGGCAGGAGAATCGCTTGAACCAGGGAGGCAGAGACTGCAGTGAGCTGAGATCACGCCACTGCACTACAGCCTGGGTTACAGAGCGAGACTCTGCATCCACAAAAAAAAAAAAAAAAAAGCAGCTGCTAGACCCAAGTGCCCAGCCTCCATAGGAAGATGTAAGAGTATTTTTTGACGGATGCTTAACTGTCTGTTTGAGTCTATGAATCTGCATTTCTTCCAGTGCTACACAGAGAAAATAAGGCCTAATCAAGTCTGGGGAGGAAAAAATTCAAAACACGCTGACAGAATGTCTAGGAATTGGACAGAAAATGTACGTAGTGAAAGGATTGGAAATGAAATGTGGTGGGGGAGAGGAAAGGATGCTCTAGTGTTTTATTCTACACACTTTATATTTTTGAATCTTTTACAGTAAGAATGTATTTGAGCATTTCTTGTATAATTTTTACAAGGGTTTATGAATTTTTACCAGAAAAGTAGGCCTACTGGTCGTAACCATTTTAGAAACTGAGTTTAAAAGTGGAATTTGTGAATGTGTATGGCATGTATGGAGCTCAAATAATTGTCCCTACCGAACAAATAAGCACGGGTTGATGATTGCTATCATACAGCAAGAAGCTAAAGCAACCTATAAATCAATCCACATGTCTTGATAGAAGTGAAAATCAAAGGCAATAAATTCAACACAACCAATCCCGGGAGAAGAAACGGGGTTAAGTTATGGCTTAAGAGATTTGAATGAACTGTAATGAAGGGCTTCTTTATGGTAGAGCTATTAAGAGCAGGGAGGAAATTTAGTAACAGATTATTCAGGCAAACTGGGACTCTTTTCCCTTGGACATTTTACAAATGGAATTAAAAAGCACTTGTTTCTGACTAATTAGGAATAGTTCAGCTTGCGGGTTGAATTAGTTATTTCTATTTGGTTACAGAGAGGAAAACTAATAGCGACTTTGGTAGTCACAGTCAACGTGCAATCATTTTAAAATAAAATAAATTTGGAGATAAATCTGTGTGTTTTAACTGCCTAAATCCTGGAAAATAAATTGAAATTTAAAAGGGATATTCCTTATAAATATCTCTACTTTGTCACACACCTATGGTTCAAGTTCAGATCTTCACATCTTTTAAATGTTTTAAAACTTAGTTATAATTTTAACTTTAAAAATAGTGGACGCTTTTTTTTGAGATGGTGGGGTCTCACTATGTTGCTCAGGCTGGACTTGAACTCCTGGGCTCAAGTGATCCCCCTGCCTCGGCCTCCTGAGTAGTTGGGACTACACATCTGTGCCTCCACACCCAAAGACACATATTTTTGTGTGATTAAAAGAAAAAAGGTAGATACGAAAGCTATAAAGAAAAAAAAGAAGTATTTCCAGTCAATAATATCCTGGAAAGCTTAATACAGTAACATCTTACTATTTTGGACTAGTTCAGAGAAAAAAACAAAGGATTTTATTTTAAATGATTTTAATATCTGAAGGTAAATATTATGCATAGCAAAACTAGGATTAAAAAATGGTTGTTTTTTAATGAACAAACAAGTTATATGACTCCAAAAATATGTAAGGCAAGCTTGCTTTTATAAATATTTTAAGGATTTTATGTTGATTAAGCTTTTAATTCATACTAACAGTAAAAGAAAACTGACTTGTTGAAGAAAATCAACCCCTGTCTACACTTAATCACATTTTTCAAATAATGGACTCTGTACTACTGTGGTTTTACTTCCTTGTCTTCTTTTTCCCTGTGAAGTGACAATCTTAGTTTCTGACTGTCGAATTAAAAGAGGCAGAGACAAAGGAACCGGAGCAAACACTGTGCATAACTTATGCAACGAGAGCAACAAACCAAAATGCCAGCAATTAAATACTGAGACTAGTTTTCACACACGATAAATTATTTGGCATAGGTGATTTGCTTTAAAATTCATCCCTCAAGGAATATATTTATCACTTTCCAAATGTTTATGTCCAGGTCAAGAAAAGCTACAGGATAAAGGAAACTTAAGTTAATCCAAATATCATATTGAAATCCCACCTTTAAAAATGTTAGAAATTATTATTTTATTTATTTATTTATTTATTTATTTTTTGAGATGGAGTCTCGCTCTGTCGCCCAGGCTGGAGTGCAGTGATGCGATCTTGGCTCACTGCAAGCTCCACCTCTTGGGTTCACACCATTCTCCTCCCTCAGCCTCCTGAGTAGCTGGGACTACAGGCACCCGCCACCACGCCCAGCTAATTTTTTTGTATTTTTAGTAGAGACCGGGTTTCACCATGTTAGCCAGGATGGTCTCGATCTCCTGACCTCGTGACCTTCCTGCCTTGGCCTCCCAAAGTGCTGGGATTACAGGTGTGAGCCACCGCACCTGGCCTGGAAACTATTTAGAATAATGCCTGTATTCATTTGAGACATTTTCCAATCCTTTTTTTGTATTGTGATTTTTAGATGTGATATTAACTTTCCTGTTTAATTTGCTTTAGTTTATTTTAAATTATTAGTTCAGTAGCCATAGTAATATTTAAGGATTAAACTATATAAATCATAGGATTATGAATAAATTTTTTTCTTTTATACTTTTATATGTTTTCTGACTTTTAAAAAAGGTAATGTGCACCTATTATTTTTGTAATAAGAAAGAAACTCTATGTTATGGATTTAAAAATATTGATTCAGAACCTTGAACCTTTCCAGGACAGGGGAACTCACTAGCTGTGCCACACTGAAATCCTGTCTTGAGAGAGATTTTGAGGATTCTGTATAACCATCTTCCCCAAGTCATGAGGTAACTAGACAGGATGGGAAGGCTGTACACAAGAGTGAGCCCCCAACCTTTATAGGGTATGCCTTGGAAAGCCAGAGATCACTCCTCCATTTCTCAGAGACTCCATGAGCCGGGAAAAGGAAAGATCTGGCCAGGTATTACCACCATCATCCCCTTCTCCTCCTCTTCCTCCCCCTCTTCCTCCTCTTCCTCCCTCTCCTCCTCTTCCTCCTCCCCCTTCCTTCTTCTCCTCTTCCTTCTTCTCCTCTTCCTCTTCCTCCTGTTCTTCTTCCTCTTCCTCCTCCCTCTCTTCCTTCTTCTCCTCTTCCTCTTCCTCCTCTTCTTTCTCCTCCTCCTCTTCCTCCTTCTCCTCTTCCTCTTCCTCCTCTTCTTTCTCCTCCTCCTCTTCCTCCTTCTCCTCTTCCTCTTCCTCCTCTTCTTTCTCCTCCTCCTCTTCCTCCTTCTCCTCTTCCTCTTCCTCCTCTTCTTTCTCCTCCTCCTCTTCCTCCTTTCTCCTCTTCCTCCTCCTCTTCCTTCTCCTCCTCCTTTCTCCTCTTCTTCCTCCTCCTATTCTCCTCCTCCTCTTCCTCCCTTCTTGTTCTTCATGAGGAGATGAGAATATTTTTTTAATTCTATTGGAAAAATAATATAAGCAAAAAATTATATATGTGTGTATTTATCCTTCCATCCATCTGTTCATCTATCCATTTGTCCATTTATCCATGTATATTGGTTGCCTCGAGGAGGGGGAACTGGGTGGTTGCTGGGGAGGGAGGAAGATTTACTTTCCACTGTATACTCTATTGTAACTTTTGACTTTTCTGCCATGTTCATGTAATACCTATTCAAAAAAATAATTTCCTAAGGAAAATTACAACATGAGACAAAAATTTTTTTTCAGAATAATGATGTAAGAAAACCAGCTAAGATAAAGTTATAAGAGGACTGTTGTGAGCACTTCCTTTACACATGTAGATTTATTTATCCCTACCAGGTGGGCACGGTGAGCAGCACCTCCACTTTACAAATAGAAAATGGGAGAAACTAAGTACCTGCCTATATACACACACACAGACACACACACGGTTTTGTTATTGCCAAATAATCTTCCAAATTAATTGTGTAAGATTCTCTCTTCCCCAAATTTGCATAAGTATGCCAGTTTCCCCATACTTTTGGCAATACTTTTATATTTTAACCACTGAATAAACCAATATACATCAAGTTCTATTAGACATTAGCCTTCCCAACTAGATTTAAACAAACAAACCAACAGAGCTGCTCACAAGTAGTGAAATTGACTTACTAATGATTTACCTCAAGGTTTCTACTGACAACTCAGTAATGATGTTAATAGCTAATGAAATCTTCAGTAGCAAGTTACCTAGCTAGATGGAGAAGGATGAGGGACAAAAGGTTGGTGACACTCCACTAACACACTCATACACAAGAGACCAGGACTCCTTTATGTGCTCCTATTGCAACACATGACTTTCTCCCATGGCACTTATCACTGGTTTAACATTTTCACTTGTGTGTATGATCCCTTGATTTGTGAGACCTAGAATTGAAATATCCATCTTTTCCAGTAGATCATGAGCTCCATGAGGGCAGAGCATTGTGATTTTGTTGGTCATCTTATTCCTGCACCTGTCCCAGGGGCTACGACAGGTCTAGACAGATGGATGAGAGTTTCAACTTTATCCTCTGTATCCATGAAGGCTCTTTTGGTTGCAGGTGCAGAAGAAGTCATCCCCATAATAGACAGTTACATGTCACATAGTTTGAGAAAAGGCTAGAGTCTGAGCCCATTAGAACCCTTGAGTTTGACTCTCCTTGGACAAATACTATGGCTTTGTTGACAAGTGGGTTTCTCAGCACTCTTGAAACTAGCTTTCTAAGTTGACAACTATATTCAACACCACAGAATACTTTGCAGTATTGTAACCCCTTGCTATGACGAGATATTCTTAGGAGTTACTATGATTAAAAAAATCCATTGCAGGCTGGGTGCAGTGGCTCACACCTGTAATCACAGCACTTTGGGAGGCCGAGGCCAGTGGATTACTTGAGCCCAGGAGTTCAAGACCACCCTGAACAATATGGTGAAATATCGTTTATTAAAAAAAAAAAAATTAGCCAGGTGTGGTGGCATGTGCCTGTGGTCCCAGCTACTCAGGAGGCTGAGGTGGTAGGGTCACCTTAGCCAGGGGAGTCAAGGCTGTAGTGAGCCATGAACACACCCTGAACTCCAGCCTGGGTGACAGGGTGAAACCCTGTCTCAAAAAAAAAAAAAAAATCCATTGCCAACAGAATAGAGAACCCAGAAATAAAGCTGCACACCTACACCAGTGCACACCTAGTCTTCAACAAAGTTAACAAAAATAAGCAATGGGGAAAGAACTCCCTATTCAATAAATGATGCAAGGATAACTGGATAGCCATATGCAGAAGATTGGAATTGGACCCCTACCTTTCACAATGTACAAAAGTCAACTCAAGATGAATTAAAAATTTTAATATAAGTCTTCATGCTATAAGAATCCTAGAAGAAAACCTGGAGGCCACCATTTTGGACATCAGCCTTGGCAAATAATTTATGACTAAGTCCCCAAAAGCAATTGCAACAAAATCAAAAATTGGCAAGCGAGACCTAACTAAACTAAAGCGCTTCTGCACAGCAAAAGCAACTATAAACAGAGTAAACAGACAACCTGCAGAATGGAAGAAAATATGTGCAAACTATGCATCTGACAAAGGTCTAATATGCTTATAGATTCTTATAGATTCTGGATAGAATCTACAAGGAACTTAATTCAACTAGCAGAAAACAACTAACCCCATTAAAAAGTGGGCAAGGAACATGAATAGACATCTCTCAAAAGAAGACATACAAGTGGATGACAAACACAAATAAAACTTTCCACATCACTAATCATCACAGAAATGCAAATCAGAACCACAGTGAGAAACTGTCTCACATCAGTCAGAATGGCTACTACTTAAAAATCAGAAAAACAGGCCGGGCATAGTTGCTCATGTCTGTAATCCCAGCACGCTGGGAGGCCAAGGTGGGAGGATCATTTGAGGTCAGGAGTTCGAGACCAGCCTGACCAACATGGTGAGACCCCATCTCTACTAAAAGTACAAAAATTAGCCAGGCATAGTGGTGCACGCCTGTAGTCCCCACTACTAGGGAGGCTGAGGCAGGAGAATCGCTTGAACTCAGGAGGTAGAGGCTGTAGTGAGTGGAGATCATGCCACTGCACTCCAGCCTGGGCAGCAGAGTGAGACTGCATCTCAAAAATAATAATCATCATCATCATCAGAAAAACAACTGATGCTGGCAAGGCTGCATTGAAAAGCAAACACTTATATACCATTGGTGGGAATGTAAGTTAGTTCAGCCACTGTGGAAAGCCATTTGGAGATTTCTTGAAGAACTTAAAACAGAACCACCATTTGACCCAGCAATCCTATTACTGGGTATATATTCAAAAGAAAATAAATCATTCTACAAAAAAGACACATGCACTTGTATGCTTATCGCAGCACTAGGCACAATAGCAAGATATGGAATCAACCTAGGTGCCCATCAACAGTGGATTGGATAAAGAAAATGTGGTACATATGCTCCATGGAACACTATGCAGCCATAAAAAATAACAAAATCATGCCCTTTGCGCAACATGAATGTAGCTGGAGGCCACTATTCTAAGTGAATTAATGCGGGAATGGAAAACCAAATACCTCATGTTCTTACTGTTAAGTGGGAGCTAAACATTGGTTACTCATGGATGTAAAGATGGCAACAATAGACACTGGGAACTACTAGTAGGGGGAGGGAAGAAGGGAGGCAAGTGTTGAAAAACTAACTGTTGGGTACTATGTTTAACACTAGAGTGACGGGATCAGTTGAACCCCAAACCTCAGTATCCTGCAATACATCCATGTAGCAAACCTACATATGTACCCCCGAATCTAAAATAAAAGTTAAAAATATTTTTAAAAATCCATTGCCTTTATCACTACTCTCTTCCCTTCCCCACATTCCCATTTTGTGGATCTAAACTTTGAACCTAGCAGCCAGTCAAAGAAATGGAGTTAAATAGTCTCCTTGCTTCTGAATGGTGAATGCTCCCCCTTCCCTCCAGTATTTAGCTGTTAGTAAATAGCTGGATCTTACCTTAAACTTTAAGTCTGTGTTCTTTTTTTTTTTTTTTTTTTTTTTTCCAACACATAGGTGTTATGCTTTAAATGTGCTTCCTGGAGTTCATGTGTTGGAAACTTAATCCCCATTGTGACAATGTTGGGAGGTGAGGCGTAATGGAAGGTGTTTTGGTTTTGAGGGCTCAGCCCTTATGAATAGATTAATGGCATTATTAAAAAGGATGGCCAGAGTGGGTTTGCTCTCTTGTGCTCTTGCCCTTCCAACCTTCCAACAGCAAGTTGCCCCACACAAGATGCCAGCACCTTGATGTTGTACTTCCCAGCCTCCAGAACTATGAGCCAATAAATGTATGTTGATTATAAATTACCCAGCCTCAGGTATTGTGGTATAGCAGCACAAAATGGACTACAACAATAGGTGATAGAAAACTCAACACACGCTGGCTTAAATATTAGGACCATTAGTTAACTCATATAACTGACTTAAATGTTGGCTTAAACTAGTAACTCAAACTCATCATGGAGCTGGCTTCTTTCCATTTCTTCTCTGCCTTTCAAAATGTCAACTTCATCTTAGAGTGGACACCAATCATGTTGCAATATAGCTTCCAGATGCTTGCAGGACAATATATATCTCTGCTGGAGTGGGGGGCCTTTCTATTAATTATATTAATATAATATATCTCCCCAAGGAGTAGGGGGCCCTTCTATTAGTCATGAAAAAAGAGACTTTTATTACTTGAACCAAATAGTGAAGATATTCTTTCAGGGTTTATCCCAGGAATTAGAAGTAGAATCAGTACCACCAAAACCACGGGGGTTTTGGTAAATGCTGGAGAGGCTGCCACAATGTCCTCTAAGTCAGTAATAGCTGTTATAGTATTCGCTAAAGTTTACTGAGCACATCCTGTTGGCCCAATGTTAGCTTAACAGTTTACACACATTGTATTATTTAATCATGACAACAAACATGACAAGTAGGCATTACCATCCCCATTTTACAAATGAGGAAATTGGAATATGTCCAAGGTTGTACAGGAGGATTCCAGAGATAGACTGAGGACTACAATATCAAGTCCATGATTAAAACAACCTCACTACACAGTAAGAGTTATGGAAGGCTTTTGAAGGTGGTGTGGTATGTGTAAAGCAATGATTTAGGGCCCTCAAAACCATCCCATTAGACCTCTAGATAAGCCATCCAATTCCCTTATAAAACCAATTAAACCACATTTACACCCCTGCAATGTATTAGTCTTCTCCACTCTCCCACATAACCCCCTACCCCTTACCCTCAAACAGGCATTTTAAAGTACGTAAAGTATGAATTTTTTTCACCATAATTTGCAACAAGAAGCATTAGATACAAATCCGATTTAGTTAAAAATAGGGATAAGGTATAGATAACATCCAGAGACTCCACTGTTAACTTGAAACATGAAAAGAAGCAAAACCTAAATAATCTGTCAAATTATAAGACATAATTGATTTACTTAACACACCCTCCCGTGATTCTCTGGATTCTACTTCCTCCTGCCTATTCAGGGTGTCTTTTCCTGTAATGGTAATTATTCTCTCTCTTCCATTGTTGGTTTTCCTTCTGTTTTAGATCATTCTCGTCAGCATAAAAGCATGCTACAATTTCTCCCACTACAAAAAGCACCTTGAACCCTGCCCCCTTCTTTTCCGGGAAATGACCCTTTTCTCTTCTTTTCTTTACAGCAAAACACCTTGATAGACTTCTCTCTTAAACCTGGTCTCAACAGGTCTCCCTGCTCCTTGGGGACCATTCTGATAAGGGTCACCAATGTCCTCCCAGTGCCAAGCCCAATGATCTGTTCTCAGTCCTCATTTGTTTGACCTTTTGGAAACATGACACAGTGATCACTCCATCCTGCTTGAATCATATTCTTCACTTGGCCTCCAGGAAATCACATTCTTGGGTCTTCTCCCACCACTTCTTCTCAAGTTTCTTTACTTGGCATTCCTCCTCATCTTCTTGACCTCTAAGTGGTAGACTGCCCTGGGGCTCCATTTGAAGTCAGACCCCTTTCTTCATAGATTCATTCCCTGAGTGGTCTTGTTCACTTCCGTGGCTTTAAATACTATAGGTGGGTGTCAGAATACATCCAGGTTGCTATAACAAAATACTTTAGGCTGAGTAACTTATAAATAATAGAAATTTATTACTCACTGTTGTGGAGACTGGGAAGTCCAAGATCATACCACCAGCAGATGCTGCTCCTGGTGAAGGTTCATTCTGGCTCATAGATGGTGTCCTCTCACTGAATACTCATATAGCGGAAAAGGCAAACAAGCCCCCTTGGGCCCTTTTATAAGGGCACTAATCCCATTCATGAAGGTGGAGCCCTCATGACTTAATCGCCTCCTAAAGGCCCCACCTGTCAATACTATCATATTGGAGAGTAAGTTCCAACATATAAATTTTGGGGAGATCGTAGCAACTGACGACTCCCCCATTTATATCTTCAACCTATACCATCTCCCTGAACTCTAGATGCTATATCCAACTTCCTACCTGACATCTCCACTTGGATGTTTAACAGGCATCTTCAACTTTACATGTCCCAGAAAGAACCCTTAGTGTACTTCCCCCAAAACCTGCTTCTTCCAGAGTAATCCACAACTCATTTTTTCAAGTTGCTCAGAAAACTTGTGATGATTTTTGGATACCCATCTTCCCCCTCACAGCTAAAATAAAATTTATTAGTAAATTTTGCCAGCTTGACCTCCAAAACACACTTCAAATATGGCCATATCTCTGCTACTATCATTCTAGTCCAAACCACGCCATTCTTTCTTGGCTTCCTGAAACAAACTTCTCTGGTGTCTCAGCTTTCATTCTTCCTTCCCTAGTCTATGCCTCACATAAGAGCTAGAATAAATACTTTTAAATGACACTTCTAGACATAGAATGCACCCACAACTTCCTCACCTCACCCAGAATTAAGTTCCCATATTTACATGGTGCAGGAGGACCAATATGGCTTGTCCCCTTGGTACCTCTACCACTTCATCCTCTGTATGCTGACCCTTGCTCATTCAACTCCAGCCCCAATGAATCCCTTGCTGGAAAGGACACTTCTGGCACACTCCTACCTCTTGTGTTTGCAGTTACTGTTCTGCTTCCTAAATGCTCTTCCCTAGATGTTCACATGGTTTGCTTCTTCATTTTATTCAGATTTTGCTTGACTGTTACCTTACCAATGTGGCCTTCTGCTCACTGTAACTGAAATAGTAATGACTATTCCCCCAGTCTCTGTTCCTCTTTATCCCCTTATCTAGTTCTCTTTTCTTCACCTGATGTAATTTATGGTGTCGTATTTGCTTATTGTTTGTCTCCCCTCCACTAGCATTTAAGTTCCAGTAAAGCAGGGACAGCTGTATTCCAGGAGTGTAGAATAGTGTCTGCTAGGTGGTGGGTGCTTAAGATGTATTTGCTGAATGAAAGAATGAAGGAATGAGTGAGGGACTTGGTAGTTATCCCCCTTTGCTTTGTGCATCTATTCAGTGACAAGTATCTGTAGATTCTTCAAAAGGCCATTCATATCTCTCTCTTCCTTTCATTTTCATGACCACAACCTTAGTGGACCTCCCACCTGGAGTAGTGAACCTCCCACCTGGAGAGGGATCTCCAGTCTTTGGTTTCTACTCAGTCTACCTCTCAAATGGACCCTGAACACTGATATTATTAATAGTCCTAAAACCACTTTCACCTAAAGCTGATTGCACTCTCTATAGTGAAATCTAATATTTGAAAAGCCCAGTTACTCCCTATTGACTCTTTTTTTTTTTTTTTTTTTTTTTTTTTTTTTTTTAGACAGGGTCTCATTCTGTGGCCCAGGCTGGAATGCAGTGGTATGATCACAGCTCACCGCACCCTTGACCTCCAGGCTCAGGTGATCCTCTTGCCTCAGCTTCCCAAGTAGCTGGGACTGCAGGTACATGGCACAACACCTAGCTATTTTTTTTTTTTTTTTTTTTTTTTGTAGATACAGGGTTTTCCCATGATTATCAGGCTGGTCTTGAACTCCTAGGCTCAAGTGATCCACCCACCTTGGCTTCCCAAAGTGCTGGGCTTACAGGTGTGAGACACCATACCCATCCCCTTTTGACTTTAATATAAGTACAAACTCCTTTATTTGATATTCAATAGACTTCATGTTATGGTGTTAAAATATTTCAAGCTTTATTTCCCATTTTTCTCTTAAATGAACCTCTCTTTCCACTGTCTTTGGACTGTTCCAGGCCCATTCTTCATTACAGATCCTTACTCATATTCTTGCCATAGCCTCTCCAAATTGGGCCTAAATTATAAAGCTTAGCTCAAAGTCCACCTTCTTTTGTTAGTCCTTACTACAGCCCTGCAGCTCATTGATAGCCCTCTGAAATGGAAGCCCTTCCTATCCGTATCACTTACTTTTTACCTAATCAGATGACACAGCCAGAAGGAACTGTTCTATATTTTCAAATATCGTTGCTTGACTTTTCCAATGTATACATTGCACAATGATCAAATGAGGGTAATTAGCACATCCATCACCTCAAAGACTTCTCATTTCTTTGTAATGAGAACTTTTAAAATCTTCTCTTTCAGCTATTTTGAAATATATAATACATTATTGTTAACTACAGTCACCCTACTGTGAAATAGAACACAATAACTTATTCCTCCCATCTAACTGTAACTTCGTACCCATTCACCAACCTCTCCCCATCCTCCCCTCCTCCCCAGCCTCTGCAAACCACTGTTCTACTCTTTACTTCTACGAGATCAGCTTTTAAGATTCCACATATGAGTGAGCTCATGCAGTATTTATCCTTCTGTTCTTGGCTTATTTCACTTAACATAATGTCCTCTAGGTTCATACATGTTGTTTATAGTATTCCATTGTGTATATATACCACATTTTAAAAATCCATTGATCCATTGACTTAGGTTGACTCCATATCTTGGCTATTATAAACAGTGCTGCAATAAATAAGGGAGTGCAAATATCTTTTCAACATACTGATTTCAATCCTATGCAGTGGTGGGATTGTTGGATCATATGGTAGTTCTATCTTTAATTTTTCGAGGAACCTCCACAAATTGTTGTCCATAATGACTGTATTAATTTACATTCCCACCAACAGAGTATGAATTCCCCTTTCTCCATATCCTCACCAGCGTGGGGTGAGATGGTGTCTCGTGGTTATTTTGATTTGCATTCTGTGATGATTAGTGATGTTGGGCATTTTTTAAATATATCTGTTGGCCATTTGCATGTCTTCTTTTGAGAAATGTTTATTCAGATCTTTTGTTTATTTTTAAATAGAGTTATATATATTTTTTTCCTTTTTGGGCTATTGAGTTGTTTGAGTTTTTTAGATACTCTGGATATTAACCTTTGGTCAGATGCCTAGTTTGCAAATATTTTCTCTCATTCTGTTAGTTATCTCTTTGTTCCTTTTTTCCTTTGCTGTGCAGAAGGTTTTTAGCTTGATATAATCCCATTTGTCTAATTTGTTTTTATTGGCTTTGCTTTTGAGGTCTTATCCAAAAAATCCTTGCTCAGACCAATTTCATGAAGTGTCTCTTCTATGTTTTCTTCTTGCAGTTTTTGAGTTTTGGGTCTTGCATTTATGTCTTTAATTCATTTTAATTTTTGAAATGGTAAGAAATGAGGTCTAGTTTCATTGTCCTGCATGTGGATATCCAGTTTCCCCAGCACCACTTATTGAAAAAACTGTCTTTTTCTTTTTCTTTTCTTTTCTTTTTTTTTTTTTTTTTTTTGAGATGGAGTCTCACTCTGTTGCCCAGGCTGGAGTGCAGTGGCGCAGTCTTGGCTCACTGCAACCTACACCTCCCAGGTTCAAGCAATTCTCCTGTCTCAGCCTCCCAAGTAGCTGGGATTACAGGCACCCACCACCACACCCAGCTAATTATGTCTTTTTCTTAATGTGTGTTCTTGGTGCCTTTGTTGAAAATCAGTTGGCTGTAAGTACATGAATTTATTTCTGGATTCTCTATTTTGTTCCATTGGTCTGTGTGTCTGTACCAGGATGTTTTGGTTACTATTCCTTTCTAGTATATTTTGAAGTCAGGTAGTGTGATGCCTCCAGCTTTATTCTTTTTGCTCAAGATTGCTTTGGCTATTTGAGGTCACAAAAGATCACATGTAGCCAAAGAAATCTTGATCTTTTGGGATTCTTCACAAATTTTGGGACTGCTTTTTCTATTTCTGTGAAAAAATGTAATTGGTATTTCTAATAGGAATTGCATTGAATCTATAGATCACTTTTTTTGGTAGACTGTTGGCATGTAGCAGCACTACTGATTTTTTTCAGTGTTGATTTTGTATCCTGCCACTTTACTGGATTTGTTTATTAATACTAACTGTTTTCTGGTGGAATCTGTATAGGGTTTTCTATATATACGATCATGTCATTAGCAAACAGGGAAAATCTGACTTCCTCCTTTCCAATTTCGATGCCCTTTATTTCCGGTGCCAATTATCTTTTAATCTGGTTTTGTTCCTTCCCTGTGGTAATCAGTTGGGTTATTTGTTAACCAAGTCATTCAATATGAATATTAGTCAGAATAGACTAGTTTATGCTGTAGTAACCAAACAACCCCCAGATCTCAGTGGCTTAAATAGAACAAAGGTTTCTTTTTCATTTGTGCCACTTACCCAGTGCAAATAGGCAGGGAGCTTGTATCTCACAGTCTCTCAAAGACCCAGGCTGAGAGGTGCTATAGCACCTCATATGGGCACTCTGTGGTCACGGCAGGTGGGAAGGTGGGAGGGTGGAGCGCTGACTTCGGGTTTTAAAACCTCAAATCAGATATGACACTCATGATTCCCATCATGTGACACTCATGATTCCCATCCCCATTCACATGGTTCCACCTATCTGTAATGGAGCTGAGGAATGGGAGGGCGCATGGCTATCAAGCAAAATATTTACATCATGAATAACTCAGATATTTACACAAACTGGTAGTTACCTAGAATGGACTGGAAAGTAAATACATTTTAAGCTGTATGATGTTTCCTGCAGCTGAGAGATGTCATATAATTTGTTTGTATGTCTTCTTACTGTGATTTAATTTAAGGTGAAAGTTCAATTCAATGCCAAACCATAACAAGCTTCATTTTATGCCTTGGAGTTAAGAATCAACTGGTGTTGATTCTTGTGTACACAAAGCAACTATTTTTAAAACTTATCTGCAAAGTCTTAAAAGATTTTCACATATTCCAAGATAACTAAGAAAATCATCATCTTATTTAATATATGGCTGATGCCTGTTAGAAAGAAATGTCATTTTCCTAGCATCTCTTACTGGCAATTGAATGGGGAATTGTAACACTTGGTATGTCATTCAATCTCTGCTGAAGGATTTTTAGGTCAGAAGTGCACTTCTTAGTCTCCCTGCCAAAGCGACAAGATCTATAATCAGTTAATAAAATGTTTTCGTGAATCCTGACTAGGGTATTTCACTCAAATGTAACTGAAATAGCACAGATTATTCTGGCTTGTAAAGATAAAGCTGTGTGCAAACTTATTATGCAATAGAGAATAGCTTCATGTTCATTATGTTCCAACCATGCTTGGTAGACTTGCATTTGGATAAGTCAAAGTCAGGGTAATTGCTCTGTTGCCCAGGCTGGAGTGCAGTGGCACAATCTCGGCTCACTGTAACCTCCACTTTCTGGGTTCAAGCAATTCTCCCACCTCAGCCTCCTGAGTAGCTGGCACTACAGGCGCATGCCCCCAGGCCCGGCTAATTTTCCTATTGCCTTTTGAAGTGTGATTTTCTAATTGCAACTTTCAAAATACTTTTTCTTATCATGTAAGATTTAAAAAAAATCTTTGTAATTTGCATGTGTGACAGATACCTGTAGTATTCAACACTTCATTTCTTCCTCTCTCCCTCCCCTTCTTTCTCCTCTTCTCTTTCTCTCTTTTGCTTTGGGCGTAGAGGGTCGACTTAAGCATTCATTAAACATTAACATTCATAGAAACTATTTTCATTCATTCACATAAAGCTCTTCTCTTGTTTGTTAGTGAGTTTGTTTTCATATTAGTCTTTTATCAACACATTTCATTACCCTTCCTGCTCACTATTACATGCAAACATTTAAATTTGATATGCACTTTATATTTGCATGGCTTTTTGCAAAATGCGTAGTTTTTTTGTAGGTATCTTTACTTTTGCAATAGGATTTTAAGTCTCATTCTAGTTCCTACCACGTGTTGGTATGTGAACTGCCATGGGTTCTAATTGCTGCATTGCTGCATGGTATGCCACGGCATCTATCTGCCATGGATTACTTTCCCAGTGATGGAAACCAGGTCACCCCTTGCCACCACAAACAATGCTTCCATGAACATCTTCACATATGTCCCCTGATGGACATGCCTAAGACCTTTCATGACATTTGCACCAGGGTGGAGGAGCTGCATCACACATGACTTAGCCATGTTGTACTACTCTGAGGTGGCTGTCCCACATCACTGTGCTGTGAACTGTCCCTCCGCATCTTCATTAATGCCAAGGTGCTGTGGGAGCCATCATATGAGCACCACTTGATCTTGCCTTCTGGCCTCAGTTAGTTTGACCAGAGGTCACCCCGGGCTTCAACTGGGCCAATGACTTCAATCCCAGGGTGTTAGGACTCAGTTAGGAAGGACTGATTCACAGAAAGAAGAAAATCTGATGCAAGTCAGGGCACCAAGACAAAAGCCCAGCTAGCTGGAGACAAGACTCTGATAAAAATTAAGAGGAGCAGGGAGGAAAGGATGAAAGGAACAACAACAGCAGCAACAACCAAAATTAGGGGGAAGCTGAAATGTGATGGATGGGAGGGTTTACAGGGCTCAGTGGATTCCTAGCTTGGGGGGTGTAGACAGGCCAGCCCCTCTCAGAAACCCCGCGTGCCTTAGCAGTCGCTGCCAGAGTCATGTGGCGAGCAATGATCCCGTTTCAGCAAAACATTATCATCTCTCACATTAAATTAATGACGTTAATTTGGATGTTATTGCTTTTGTAGTTCTGCTGGTAATTAATTTGTAAATTTGTTTTGGTTTTATAACTGTAAATGAGCCATGATCATAAGGTGCTTATACTTAATTTTACATTTCTTTTATTTGAGTAGCAATGTGATAAAAAAAAAAATTTAAAATCAATGCTGAGAGTGTCCCTTTGTTTTGTAAAAGTGTCTGAATTTTCCAACTCAGGTTGGAGAAGTATTGCTCAAGCCTGGTCTCATGGTGCTGGATTTGGGGCTCACTTTGGGCACACCCATTTTTCTGTTTGACATCCTCTTCTTAGGTTCCAACTACTGATAGTCTTTTGTATCCTGTTACGCCATCCAGTAGATTGCTTTCCTTCCAGCCTCATGGCTTTGGTAAAGTTTGAAAAGCATGCTGCCAGTCAACGGTTCTTAGTCGGAAGCAACAAAGCCAACTCTCGCTGCTATAAGCAGAGAAGAAATTGATTGCAAATATTTTGAGTAGTTCATTGGTGCACTGGAAAGGTCACAGAACTTTGGGTGGAACAGGGAGAAGGTAGCCTGAGCAGCAGAAGGGATGGCATCACAAACCACTCGACAGAGCCCAGCTGCAGAGGATGTTGCTGCTCCTGGCGCCTGGATGGCATTGCCTGCTCAGTGTCTGGCCCTGGACCATGGACATAGATGCTACAGTGGTGCCAGTGCTGACCTGGAAACCCAGAGCTTCTGCCACCAGAAGGAATTTGTCTCAGTCACTATTCTGAGTTCCTATCCTCTGTTCAAAGTGGGTGGAAGGCGGTGAGTCTGAGTGGCTGTGCTGGGGTCACCTATCCACACTCCAGCTGCACGGAGGCCTGGGACCCAAATATCTGGCACTTTTTTTTTTTTGAGATGGAATGTCACTCTGTTGCCAGGCTGGAGTGCAGTGGCACGATCTCAGCTCATTGCAACCTCCGACTCCCTGGTTCAAGCAATTCTCCTGCCTCAGCCTCCCGAGTATCTGGGATTACAGGCACGCACCACCATGCCCAGCTAATTTTTGTATTTTTAGTAGAGACGGGGTTTCATCAACGTCACAATCTCCTGACCTTGTGATCTGCCCCCCTTGGCCTCCCAAAGTGTTGGGATTACAGGCGTGAGCCACCGCGCCCAACCAGTGTCTGACACTTTCAGAATCTATTTTTGGAGGTAAGCTCTGCTTCCCATCAGGGCTTATTATGTAAGCAATTCTCCAAACACAAGAAGAAGGTTCAGATGAGAGAGGTCGGGGGGAGAATTGATACTCTCCATGCCTTTTATGTCTTTATCTGAGTAAATGTTTAACATGTCAAATAGGAACTCAGGATGGGGACAGCTAGGAGCTGGCAGGAAGCCTTCCTCCTGTCACTCTGCCCATCTGGATGGCTGGCGAGACAAGTCCACGTGGTGGAACCAGGCAGCATCTGAAGTTTGCGCCTGCTTTCTGCCTCATCCACAAGTCGTATTTTCTCCCAAAACCCACATTCATGAAGGGAGGAGGAGGGAGGAGACAGGAGGAGAATCATGTTAATTCTTGTTTTGTTTGTGTTCTTTCATCTGGCTAGATGCATTTTCAGAACCATGTAAATCAATGGATTTTTTTCATTACTGCAATAAAATTTGCCTTTGTACCCAGCTCCCCAAGGAATTGGAACATAAACAGAGCTTCCACAATTCACGCTTCACCTCACTCAGGCGCGATGTCTTTGTTAGACTCTCTTTGATCATTTCACTTTTGATCTGCCTGTTTGCTTGGAAAGAGCTATTCAAATCTGCAGAGGGCCCTTCTACAGCAAACCCTCCGAGGAGGCCCACTCAGGACCCACATCAGCTGTGATGTTAATTTTATGTGTCAACTTGACTGGGCTAAAGGATGCCCAGATAGTGGTAAACATTACTTCTGGGTGTGTCTGTGAGAGTGTTTCCAGAAGAGATTAGCATTTGAGCTGGGGGCTGAATAAAGTAGATTGCCCTCACCATTGCAGATAGGCACTATCCAATCCCTTGAGGGCCCGAATAGAACAAAAAAGGTAGAGGAAAGGTGAATTTATCCTCTCTGTTTGAGCTGGGGCATCTGTCTTCTCCCGCATATGGACATCAGGACTTACATCCCTGCACCCCCTGCCAAGTTCCCAGGCCTCACGTAAGGGTGAAGATGGGAGGTGGCCAGTAGCTGGTCAGCTAGAGCCAAGTTAATTTCCCCTTTGGACCAGAGCAAGGGAAAGAAGAAAGATTGGTAAGGAATGGTATTTTCCTTCACCTTCAGGAGAGAACAAACAGGTATAAAGGAGCCCAACAAATGCTAATCAAATATATCTAAATAAGCTATTTTATAAAAACAGACAATGCTGGATTAATAAAACTTATAAACAGCAACTGCAATCTTAGACCCAAATCCAGGAAGTCCCTTACTTTCACATGGAATGAGTTATAAATGCCAAAGTTTAGATGCAGTGGGGGAGAATCCCAAGACAGCTGAAATATATCATAAAAATGCTTGAATTATTGCTCCTTCAGGGCTGCTTACCCAGCCGTCCTGTGGGCTGGTAAGAGGCTTCCTATTTTAGGAGGAAGCTGGCAGCACCCAGGGGCTGGAAGAGCTCAGATGCCATCCCCTTCTCAAGGAGGCCACACGGCCCTCTCAGCCACACCCTTGAGGTGGATATGCAGGGCCACCAGCCACAAGCCTTCAAGCTGAGACATACCAGTTCCCAAAGACTGAAGTAATGGGAAGGGTTGACCCTCTCTCCCGCTTCCCTGAACACTTCTACTCAATCTGGAAAGGGGCATAGGGCCAATGCAGGTTCATTCTAGGGATAGCCTAGGTATTTGGAAGATGAAGTGGGCCACAATGTGTAGACAGATGCCCAGCCAGCTGTTAGTATTAAATTATTTTTGCATGTTAAAATGTTGGCCCAAATGATTTCTTTATTATTTCAAATAGAAACTGTATTTGGATTAGGCCTTTAAATGTGGATAGAAGCTGCACTGGAAAATGCCTGGTCTTTCAGGCTAGATACAAAGGCAGCTCAGCATTTGTTTGTTGCACTCATCATCAAATACTAAGGTATTTTGATAAGAAAGCCCTTTATCCATCCTTGTTTAATGGAATTGGGAGCAGGGAGATAGGAGAGCCAAGCTTACTCAGGGTCACAACTATCTGGTGTCAGAATAGATGGATAATTAGAATGATTATTACTTTAAATACACTATAGGCAAATTAATTTTGTAAAAGTGAAAACACATTTGTTCTCTCTTCACAGAGATGCAGAATGAAACAGTTTGACATCAGATAATAAGAGCCAAGGCAGAATTGTTTTCTCCCAGTTATTTGGAGAGCCATCCATCCAGTCTTTGTGTGTGCCTATTCGTTCTAATGGCATGGCTTGCTCCCATTCATTCTAAGCAGTGGAGACGGAGCTTAGGAGGGCTCTTGCAGTGTGGGGTTGGTGAGATCTGGGTTCCTCTTCCTTTTTTTTTCTCAGCTCTACCACTGACTTGCAGTCAGGACTTTTATCCTCTTTACAGGGTTTACAGAGCTCTGGTCAAGCACTCAGTCTTGGATTACAGTCCCATCTATCACTGAGGAGGGGCTGTGGACCTTGGAAAAATTAGTCCCCAAGTTCCCTCTTTTATATAATGAAATTAGGAGCAGTACCTACCCCATAGTTTGTTAAATCATTAATAAGAGAATCCATCTAGAACACTGGCCAGCGTGCAAAGCACTCAATAAATTCTCAAACACCATAATTTATTATTATTTAAATAATTTTCTCTTTTCTTGCCCTTTATTTGACCAAATGATTGAGAAGACATAATTATATTGTTGATCATGTGTTTGTGTTACAAATATGAAAGAGACTAAGATATTTAACAAAAAGAATGCTCTGCACTGTTTTATATGACTCAACACAGGGATGAGTAGTATCTTCTTCCTGAAAGCAGCATGTCAGATGATCACTATAGAGCACATGTTTGGGCTGAAACTCTATGGCTGCCTTTGTGTAGGAGACGTTTTTGGGTTCTGTTACTTCAACTAAGCAACAATTCAGTACTTTCCAGACAGCTCTCGTGTACTATATCTGGGTCTACTCTAGTCAGAATCTTCAAATTTTAATTCCAAAACATTTATTTTTCTTTCTTTGTTGAGTATGATACCATGGCAATATAATTCTCAGTGGGAAGTTGCCTTATTTATAGCTTTCTAGGAAATTTTTTTAAAATTTAAAGTACCCTTTAACAAAACAAACTACATTTTGACAATGCTAAAGTAAGTGTTTTGAGGAGTGAGATGCTTTTACTTTTACTAATTTATTCCTCAGTCAAGAGATAGTTTTCAATGATAGAGATCATGCTTAGTGTGGGAATGGTGAGAACTCTGTCAATGTGACAGTTTTAGAAACTTTCAACTTTTTTTTTAACAACAGCAACAAAAACCCTTTGCTTAAAAACAAAGTGATAAATTTTAAAAAAAAATTTAGTCCTTAGAACATTTGCATTTGTGTTTATAACTTCAGGCACATTAAGTTCTTTTAGTCTTTTGTTGTACTCCACAAATACCTGTTTACCAGATTTCTCAATGGAGGGTCAAGTCTCTTGAGAACGCACCTTTGTAAGAATATCTTCTCAACAGATGGATTTTCTTAGCCTGGATTTTAGATTAAGTATTTTCATGATATATGCATTTGGAGGTTCTGCAGATATATTTCCTTCTATTGATAAAGTAATTTATTCCAATTCCAGTTTTCTTTCAAAAATATTTTGGTGGCTTTCAAAAAGCTTTTATTAGAGATACAACCAAGAAAGAAAAATGACAACCACAAGATTCAGCCCAACTGCTTCAAATGTTGTTGCTCTGAGCCTCCTCATAGTGCAAACAAAGAGGAAAATGAAATTAGTTACAATATTGACCTTGTTTTAAAATCTAAATACCCATGAATTGCTTATGAGGAGGACATTTTGTCCTGGCCCCAGGATCTGAGAAAAATTTCTTCCCTTGGGTCTTATAAAAAGAAAACTATGTAATATAATTTTTCTAAAGTTCAAAAGATCCCTACACTAAATTTGTAATACTGAATTATCTATGACTGTCCTCCCATAAGTAGAAGACAGTGCAAAACCACAATTCAATAAAAGCCATTCTACGAAAGGTCAAAGCACAGGCAAGTAACCTAGGACCCATGACCATGTGAGTCCTGCCCTCCTTCCACCATGGACTGAAATCTAATTCCAGGGAGCCCTCTCAGGAAGAGACATAAAACCCTAAAAAGAGCTGACTTACCCCAATCCGCAACAGGTGACATAGTCAGAAAAAGACAGGGCTCCTTTCCATTCAGACTGAGCTAGCAGAACTCCTGGGCTAACAATCGTCAGCTGCAGGACGTGTGATACCTTCCAGGGCAGTGTTGTCCATGGGAATGTTCTGCAGTGACGGGAACCTTCCATACTCTTTGCTGTCCACTTCCATAGCTACTAGACACTTGTGACTGTTCAGCATATGAAATATTGAGGCTGAGAAACTGAGCTCAAGTTTTCTTTGCACTTAATGAACTGAAATTTGAGGCCAGGCACGATGGCTCAAGCCGGTAATCCTAGCACTTTGGGAGGCGGAGGAGGGTGGATCACCTAAGGTCAGGAGTTTGAGACCAGTCTGGCCAACATGGCGAAACCCCATCTCTACTAAAAATACAAAAATTAGCCGGGTACAGTTATGGGCACCTGTAATTGCAGCTACTCGGGCGGCTGAGGCAGGATAATCGCTTGATCCCAGGAGGCGGAGCTTGCAGTTAGCCGAGGTCATGCCACTGCACTCCAGCCTGGGCAACAGAGCAAGACTCCGTCTCAAAAAACAAAAACAAAAACAAACAAAAAAAGAAATTTGAAAATCCACATGTGGCTAGTGGCTACCTTATCAAACAGGAGGCTCCTGAGCACCATGAAGTAGACAATTCAATGTACCCCTGCTCTCACTCTGGGCCTCCTGTGCTGCTGGGGGCTTCTCTTGGCCAGGCCTGGTGTAGAGGAGAAGAGCTAGACATTGCATCTGTCTGGATGGTAGTTCTGAGAGCATGAACTGGTAATGGCCTCAGTCAGGGATGATGGAGCAGGACAAAGGCTGGGCACATGAGTGAGATGCCCAAACTGGGCCCAAAGCCTACAGCAGTCACAGGGTCATTGACAGCAGTCAGAAGTCTCTGTATTCATCTTGATGGCCACATCTGGGGACGGGTGATGTGCAGCTCAGGCCAGGGTTTACAGTGGCGGCTCTGGTGACAAGTTCAGGCTCAGTGGTGTGTTTATCTCCTTTCGCTGTTCTCAGGCATGAGAACCCCAGGGTGTAGAGGGCCCCCAGCCGGGGACCCACATTGCCGATGAGCAACAATGTCATGAATTCATTTTTGTCACATTGCTTAGACTGCAATTCATAAGTTTAAAGTAGAAAAAAGTTTTTAAAAAAGAATACAATAATAAGAAGCAAACCTCATTTCACAATACAGGTCCAGTTAAGGAAAGTAAATATAAACCAGATTCCACGGTGTCTTACTCAACAGCAAAATGTTTTTAAAGGGTAATAAGACAAGATGTTCCAGCGTGTTCCAGTAATTGCTGAAATTTTAACCCCCAAAAGGATACACTTTGGTGATACAGAAATAATAAGGGAATGTTTTGGAACAATAGCAGATATTGCATTCGTTATTTGAACATATGTAAATTTGATATAAAAAGAATGATGCTGGCAACATTTTATTTTTTTTTGAAAAATTTTTTGTGTGTGTGCAGAAAAAAATCACTTGCTCGGAAATGGGTCAGTGTAATGCAGTTCAAGTAAAAAGCTTCTATACACTGGCTTACACCAAGAACTTCCCTAAATATGATTGTGATTTTTCATAATGATCATAAATACTAGGGTAAATGGAAAACAATTACTCTCTCTTGCACTAATATATTGCATTAGCTATAGAAAGTGATGTCAGATTCAAGTCTAATTACTCCTATTTCACTTCTGCTATTTTTCTCCTCACTTTATTGTTTTGTTTTCTGAGCTTCCAGCCATTATCTCTAAAAATGCAATATTTCTTTATCAAGTAGCAACAGAAATGATGTAAATAAATAATTCCTTAAAAATTAAATGAAGCCAGTCATAAGAGTTGGGTGAAACAAGTTATTGCTTTCTTCTAACAGCAAGTCTATGGGATAAGTAAAAAGATGTATTAAATATCCCTTGAATATTAAGTGTACTTTACTCTTGGATGCTTGGCACACATTTGCACACCACATTAATGTGGCATATTCAGCCTTCAAAGGTCAGAAGCAAAAGGCTCATATTTTAGCCCATGAGAATGAGGAAGGGGATAGGTAAGGGAAAGTTACATGATGATTCCTTAGGCCTCGGTGGAAGCTAATGTGGATGTTGATAGGACCATTTTTATCTCCCCTCTGACAAAGAGAAGCCAAGGTCAAAAAGGAAAGGTCAAAATAGATGACAGAGGAGAGTCAATAGGAACAAATGTAAAGAAACTGCAATAGTAATCCCAGCACTTTGGGAGGCTGAAACCGGTGGATCACCTGAGGTCAGGAGTTCGAGACCAGCCTGGCCAACATGGCAAAACCCCATCTCTACTAAAAATACAAAAATTAGCCAGGCATGATGGCACACGCCTGTAGTCCCAGCTACTCAGGAGGCTGAGGCAGGAGAATCACTTGAACCGGGGAGGCGGAGGTTGTAGTGAGGTGAGATCATGCCACTGCACTCAAGTCTGGGTAACAGAGTGAGATTCCATCCACAAAACAAAACAAAAAACAACAACAAAAAACTTGCAATATTGCATGGAGTCCTGTTGCTAACATGCTAGCATCAAGCTCCCAAAGGCTTCATGAGGGTATTATAACTACTGTCATTATCGTTGATAATCGTAAACACATACTGAGACCTTATAATGAACCAGATGATACACTAAATATTTTACTTATGTTCTATCACTAATTGTTTAAACCAATTCAGTGAGTTAGACACTTTTTATAGCTAAAGAAGCTGAGCTGCACAGTGTTGAAATAGCTTGTTTAATAAGTGGAGGAATAAGATTCAGGCTCAGATCTTCCTGATACCATGTCTCCCTTCTGATGGCCACACTCTTACATGGGAAATAGATTCTTAGGGTACCAGATTTCCAAGTGTCCAAGCGGTTTGAATCTAGTTACATTTCCTGCCACTCTCACATTTTGGGGTAGGTTACACAGGTTGCTTACAGACTGTTAAGGGCCTTCCTCTTATTTCTTATTTGTTCTCAAGCTTCAAAGTGCATCAACTGTATTCATGAAACTCACGGTATTAAAGACTATATTCATGAAGTTCTTTATTCCTATTTCCTTTTCTAGATGGAAAGTCTCAGTCCTTTCTGTATCATTTCTGGGTGGGGATTTTGCTCCCTGACATATTCTTGAACAATTGGAACATAGAAATCCAGATTTGGAAAATATTTTTATACAATGAAGATCTCAACTTTGTGACATGGCCTGTAGGGACTGTTCACATGATTGTTTGGCAGGTGCCAGGTTAATCTTTATAATCGATGTAGTACAAGCCTTGTTGCTAGGCAAACCTGGATTTGAACCCTGGTTCTGCAACTGAATACTCTAGGAAGTTGTTTACCTTTGCTCTGCTTTGCATCTCCTGTAAAATGGGCTAAAAGTATTTGTCTCATAAATGAAGTTGCGTGGTTTTCATACGTGAGAGGTGAAAAGCCCTGGTCAGTGGTACTTAGTCACTCAACAAATGACAGCCCTGTGGTCCACAGCTGAAATTATGTCATTACCACTCCCGGGGAACAGAAACAGCACACAGCAAACACCGTGGCCTCACCTTACTTCATGCAATTCCCAACAAACTGGTTCAGAAAGTGGTAGTTGGGCAGTTCTAATTTCCTTGGGTTCTTGCATGGCTGAGAATATCTATTGCCTTTATATATGAAAGACATGTACACATGGAGGACAACCAGGCCTCTTATGCAGTTCTGTGTTATGTGCTTTCTCCTTCAGAATGCCGCAGGCATTGCCCTACTGTGTTCTGGCACAAACAGTCAAGGAAAAATCATTGCTAGCCTGGTTCCGCCCTCCTCCCTGACCCCATGAGGTATTCTCTTCCTCTGCCTGGATTCCTTTGAAATGGAGGTTCTGTAAATTTACCCAAATGTGACTTGGTGTTGATTCTGTATCAACACCAGCACACAGATTTTATTTTCATGGAGAGAGATGGTTAGGAAACACAACATAAAGAGTAAATTACAGGCCAGGTGCGCTGGCTCATGCCTGTAATCCCAGCACTTTGGGAAGCTGAGGCAGGTGGATCACTGGAGGTTAGGAGTTCGAGACCAGCCTGGTCAACATGGTGAAACCCTGTCTCTACTAAAAATACAAAAATTTAGTCTGGCGTGGTGGCATGCGCCTGTAGTCCTAGCTACTCGGGAGGGCAGGGCAGGAGAATCGCTGGAACCTGGGAGGTGGAGGCTGCAGTGAGCTGAGATTGTGCCACTGCACTGCAGGCTGGGCAACAGAGCCAGACTCTGTCTAAAAAAGAAGAAAAAAAGAGTAAATTACATAGTGTTTGGAAAGGGATAGGGACCTGCTGGATAGAGGTGGGATGCAATTTTCAGTAGGGTGGTTTTGGGTAGCTCTCTCTTGGAAGGTGACATTTGAGCCCAAGATGAAGGAGGTGAGGGTTGAAGCCAAGTGCACATCCTGAAGGATGGGAGGTTCATGTAGAGGGAGCCACAGCTGAGGGAAGCAGCGAGAAGCGAACTGCAGAGGAGACGAGAGGGGAGAGCAGGGGGAGGTCAGGGAGTGCAGGGGGCTGGGTCCAGTAGAGCCCTTTGACCATGATGGAGGCTTCAGCTTTCTTTCTGAGTGACCTGGGAGCCACTGCAAGGTTTTGAGCAGACAAGAAACCTGATCTGACTTGTGCTGTGAAAGGAACATTCTGATAGCTGTGTTAAGAATAGATTAGGTTGAGGGAAGTCTCAGCTTTCCTTCAGAAACACTTTTTCTTTAAAAATCTATTATATTTTTGATTGTTTTGGTTCCATTTTATTCTGGTATTCTCTTTAGAAACAAGAAGGACACATGTCTTGGGTCTCTTGCTCAGTATCTCACCTCTGTGATCTTTACAGACTTTGGCAGACAGCTGCCTTCTCATCATCTTGGGATGAGGTCCCCATACGTGCTCTCTATTTATTCATTCAACAGATAGCGATTGTGTGCATTTTTGTGCATTAATGACTGCTCCACAGCTGAAGGTACAGAGGGAGCAGGAAGGTGAGGGCCCTTGCTTCGAAGACGCTTGCACATCAGTAGCGATGACAGAGTGAGAGCAGATGAACACACGCGAGGATCCCATACAGCCATGGGGTTGCAGAGAATAGAAAGTGGGGGTGACGTTCTAGAAAATGATGGAGGGAGGAGCTTGGGATACTTAGGTCAAAGGAGGTCGCTCTGAGGTGATCTTCGAGCTGAGACCAAAGTGACAAGACGACACCAGCCATGCGCCTAATCTGCAGAGATCAATCGAGGCAGCAGGAAACAGGGAGACCCTGAGCACTGGGAATGAGCTTGGTGTGTTTGAGGAATGAAGAGAAGGTGGGCACATAGCAAGCGAGGGAGGCAGTGTCACCGTGAGGTCAGAGACGCAGGCAAGGAAGGAAATTGGATTTTATTTTCAGGCAAAGGTAGTCATTGGAGGATTTTAAGCAGAACACGGATGTTGTCTGATTTACATTGCTGGAAGGTCAGAGTAGGGCAAGATTTCTTAAACAAGACATAGAAAGCAAACTGCAAAGGAGAAGATTCATAAATCATACTTTTTATTGTTAAAAACTTCTACCAAAAAATAAGATTTAAAAAGGGAAGAGACAAGCAATCATAAAACCAACCAATGGTTAGTATCTAGAATATATTTAAAAATTCCTACAAATCAAGAAGAAGGAAAAAATTCAATAGAAAAGTGGGTTAAATATATCAATAGGAAAATGGAAGTCAATTCACATGAAAAAGATGCTCAAGGGGACTGTTGTTCAGGGACATGCAGATTTTAAAAGCCAAAAGATACTCTTTCATTCCCATCAGATTGGTAAAAGTCAATAGACCTACTGTATAACATGCTGGAAAAGATGTAGAGAAATCGGTACTTACACACTGCTGGTGGGGGTTAGAGTGGTAAACGATATTGTGGAGAGTGGTATAAAATACCAAGAAAAGTTGAAGATGCTTATTCTTTTCAACCCAGAAATCCTACCACTGAATACATATGTTAAATAAAGTACTGTATACGTATGCAAGGAAACACCTCAAATATGTTCATAATAGCATTGTTTGTAATAACAACAAAGAAACAAAGTATCAATGGGAAAATAAATTATTTTCTATATTTAGGATACTATACAGCAGTGAGAAATTGATGAATAAGAGTCAGAGGTATCAAAGTAGATCAATTTCACAAGCATACTGTGGAATGAAAGAAAGTTGTAGAAAAAACACCTAGTATGATACCCATAAACATAATTTAAATCTCCCAAGCATTGTATGTATTGCTTAGAAATCAAGAACAAGGATAAAAATGTATAGAAATGCGTGAAAATGACAAACCAAAATACAGATTAATGCTTACTTTTCATGGGGAAGAAAGGGGACCTGATTAGGGAGACATATTGAGAGCTTTCACCAATGTTTGCAATGTTGTTTTAATTAAGTTGCATATAGTGGGTATATGGGTATAGACTGGGATTTTTTTTTGGTTGTTATTTTTACATACAACATATTATTATGAAACCTTCAGATACAAAAAACAGATACAAAGAAAAAAGATCCTTTAAGCTACTTGTGGAAAATGGCAAGAGAGAGTGAAAGCAGAGATAGCAAATGGAGGATTGGCAAATACATCAATACGGCAAGAAATTGTGGAGATGGGGTAACTTCAGGGTAGCACCAACAGGACTTGGTGATAATTGATGCAGAGGGAGTTAAAGAGAGGAATTAGGTATGACTCCTAGAATGTGGACTTGAGAAATTGAATGAATGTAGAGCCACTTATAATGAAGACTAGCACATAAGAATGTTTAGGGATGGGAAGAGATCATGAAGTTCAGTTTGGAACATATTATGTCTGCGATAATTAGTAGACATCCAAGTCCAAATGTCAAGTTGACATTTAGATATGAGCCAAGAGCTCAAGGAAAGGAATCGGTGCTAGAGATTTGAATTTGGGAGTTATTAATATCTAGATGGGATGATAATACCAGGAGAGAGATGCCAGAATGTAGGATGCCCAGGAATAATCACTGGGCATTCATTCTGTTATTGACCTAGAAGGAGGTAACACAGAAACCTGAAAAGGAGCCAGGTGTCTTCAGAAGCCAAGTAAGGGGATAATATCGAGAAGAAAGGAAGGGCTAATCCTGCTGAAGTCAAGTAAAATATGGACAGTGTAGTGTCACTGTGGAAGTTGTTGGTGTCTTGGCAAGATATGCTTTGGTGTTGTTGTTGGGGCAAAATACAGACTGCACTGAGCTCAGAGTGAATGACAGGAAAAATGGAGATGGACTAACTCACCTACAGGTAGCAAACAAAATACAATTGAGGGTCCTTTTTATACCCCCACTCTTCTTTTTTCCCTCCCATCCAGAGTCAACCACTATTTTGGAGGTGGTGAATATTCTTTCCAACACATTTTAATACTTTTACATCACATGCATATTTACAGAATTAAAATGCTTTGTGTTTGAAAGTTTATACAAATGCTGTCATATTTGACACATCAACATGCAACTTGGCCTTTTCCACCCCATATTAAAATTTTGAGATATTGGCAGCTGCAGATTAGTAGATGAGTCATTTGTTTTTAACTGTTTTATAGTATTCACTGTATCAGTGTAGGACAATTTATTTCTTTATTCTCCTATTTATGAATATTTAGGTGAGTTTCAACTTTTGTTGTACATAGCTCCTTAGACTTATGTTCAGAGTTTCTTTTGTTCAAATACCTAAAAGTTGAAGTTTTTTTTTTTTTTTTTTTGACATGGAGACTCGTTCTGTCTCCAGGCTGGAGTGCAGCGACGTGATCTTGGCTCACCGCAACCTCCGACTCCCTGGTTCAAGCGATTCTCCTGCCTCAGCCTCCCAAGTAGCTGAGATGAGAGACACGCGCCACCATGCCCAGCTAATTTTTGTATTTTCAGTAGAGAAAGGGTTTCACCATGTTGGCCAGGCTGGTCTTGAACTCCTGACCTTGTGATCCGTCCTCCTCTGCTTCCCAAAGTCTTGGGATTACAGGCGTGAGCCACCGCACCCGGCCAAAGTTGATCTTCCGATATCTTAGCTTATAGGTGTCTTAAACATCTGGAGCTGCCATTTAAAAATACCATAGACAGCTATAATAGCTTAAACAACAGAAATTTATTTTTTCACAATTCTAGAGGCTGGAATTCTGAGGTAAGAGTGTCAGCATGGCTGATGGAGGTCCTACGCCTGGCTTGCAGACTGCTGCCTTCTGGCTGCGTCCTCACATAGTAGGGGGAAAGAGGGAAATACAGAGAGAGACAGAGAGAGAGATCTCTTTTCCATTTATTTATTTATTCTGAGATAGGGTCTCACTCTGTCACCCAGGCTGGAGTGTGGTGGTGCGATCATTACTCACTGCAGCCTTGACCTCCTGGGCTCAAGTGATCCTCCCACCTCAGCCTCCTGAGTAGCTAGGACCATAGGCATGCGCCACCACACCCAGCTAATTTTTAAATTTTCTGTAGAGATGGGGTGTAGAGATGTGTTGCTCAGGGTTGTCTGGAACTCCTGGGCTCAAGAAATCCTCCTGCCTTGGCCTCCTAAAGTGCTAGAATCACAGTTGTGAGCCCAGCACTTGGTCTTCTTTTTTTCTTATAAGGTCACAGTCTATCAGATTAGAGTTCCACCCTTATGAGTTCATTTAACCTTAATTACCTCCTAAAGTTCCCATCTCCAAATATAGTCACATAGGGGCTTAGGGCTTCAACATATGACTGTGTGTGTGTGTGTGTGTGTGTGACAGAGAGTGTGTGTGTGTGAGAGAGTGTGTATGAGTGTGTGGCAGGGGCACAATTCAGTCCATAGCAACATGCTATGGGAATTTTCAGCTTTATTGGATACTGCCAAATTGCTTTCCCGAGAGGTTGTATCAATTTGCACTCTCAAAAACAGAGTAAGAACCACATGAAGTTGAAAATCAAGCAAAGTAATAAAACTTTTAAGTTTTTCTAACATTTTGGATCACAAATTGATATCTGACATTGAAAACTCATAAGACATGAATGGGAACCAAATTCCAGATTCTAGAAACCATTAAATTACAGACTCTAAGCACCCTCATCTTTGAGAGGCACCTTAAATGCCATTTTGTTTAACCACCAGATAATATCAGAATCAGTCAGGCTGTCCACCCAAACACCAACCATTTGTTAAGCATGTGAGATTTCTCAAACGTCTTTCAATCATGGAACTCAATTAATTTAGGATAAATTAATTGATTAATTAGTCATTAAACAGTAGCTTCCTAAGATGATATGGGTCATCTTAGGAAGCTACTATTCTTTAGAGTAAAATGTGAGAACGCTAGTTTATAGCACTATAGGAGCAAAACCATGCACAATATTTCAAATATACACTTTCTAAGTTCTTAGGACAAATACTGCCTCATTCTGATAACATAGTGTAAGAAGGCCTTGCCCAAGAACTCATGAGGTTGAGAGTTAACTTAGTTGAGCTGTTGGTCCGTTTTTGACCTGATATCTTGGTTTGTATGCCTGATTTCTTGCTAAGATTCTGAGTAAATGATCAGAACCCTGTGCCCTTCTTTCCAGTAATTAGTTCTCCTGATTTTATGGTCACTCCAACCCTCTACTTGAGATACTGGGTGCCCTCAGTACTCCAGTCCTACTTTGCCTGACCATCCACCCAGACCTCCTGTCACCTACTCCAGATAGCACTTACCCACCTGCTTGGCTTCCTCTTTTTTTTTTTTTTTTTTTGAGATGGAGTCTCACTCTGTTGCCTAGACTGGAGTGCAGTGGCACAATCTCAGCTCACTGCAACTTCCGCCTCCCAGGTTCAAGTGATTCTCCTGCCTCAGCCTCCCGAGTAGCTGGAATTACAGGCGCCCACCACCACACCCGGCTGAGTTTTTGTATCTTTAGTAGAGACAGGGTTCCACCGTGTTAGCCAGGGTGGTCTTGAACTCCTGACTTCAGGTGATCTGCCCACCTCGGCCTCCCAAGGTGCTGGGATAACAGGCATGAGCCATAGCACCTGGCCCCTCCTTTTGCCTTCAGTGTATCCTGGCTGCCCTTTGTCTATCCCATACTGTACCTCTATCTGTTCAACAAATATTTGTTTAATTCCTACTGAAAGTTGTGAAGACTGAAATGAGCAAGAAATACTCACAGAAGAAATAAATTGTGATCTGAGCTTGAGGGATGGAGAAGTGTAGGAGCGATGAGAGGGCATTCCAGGCCAAAGAAATACCATTAGGAACAGGGACATTCCTCTGGAATGAACAGGGCATGGTAAGTTACTTGTAAAGCCAAAAGAGAAGGCCAGGAACAGGTACCAAAGGGACAAACCTAGTTCCAGCTGCTACCAAAAAAAGCACTGGTGTAGCAGGCTAGCATGCATCCAAGAAGGAGCTGCACATTCAGTGGCAATCAAAGCACATGGTGCCCAGGTGTGGGCAGTGCAGATTTAGATGATGTAAGTGACCCAGGAAAGGAGTCCCATGAGCCAGGAGAAGAATAGCAGCAGTGTAATACACAGTGAGGAATACTCAAGAAGGCAAAACAGGAAAGCCAGTGGCACTAGGCAGGTCTGTGGTGACGGGGCAGTCCCAGCCACTGAGCTGGGGCTCAGGAAACAGAGCCTCAAGCCCTGGAAATGGGGGTAGGAGAGTAAAATGGAGTGCCAACTATTAGAACCAGAGCACCATGGGAGGATTATTATTAGTGTGCAGCCCCCTAAGATGGACTTACATAGCTTTTTAGATTGGCTGTGGTCCAGGGAAGATGAGGATGGCCTTAGCTGCACGTGGGACACAGCAGGTTGCAGCTGCCACTGGGGTGGGGATATCATGGCTGGAATGAGTCAAGTGCTATATGGAGAACAACTCCGTTCTGAGGTCTCCCAGACCAAATCCAATCCTCAATCCTGCCCGTGAAGGGAGGTATTTTTTCAAGTTCAGGGAAGCAGTAAAAGGAAATGGATGTGAGTAAGAAGAGCAAATCTGTTGGTAAGTATGATTAAAGGTGGCTAAATAGAACATTTTAGAGGCCAAATTATTTTTAAAACAGTGTGCAGTGTTTATATGCACTGCCACAATCTTATGGTTGTTTTTCAATTATTGTTCTTTGTTCAGTGCAGATCTGAGTGTGAACCATATGTTATGCTTGTTAAAATATAAAAGGAGAAACTATGTAAGATTCGTTGACCATTGCACAAATGTACTAGAACCTTGGCAAGTTCTTTGTGGGTGTCAGCCTGCCATGCTGGCTTGCATAGACAGTTGAAGGGTTTTTTGTTTTTGTTTTTGTTTTTTACAGGGTCTCATTCTGTTGTCTAGGCTGGAGTGCAGTGGTATGATCCCAGCTCGACCTCTTGGCTTAAGCAATCCTCCTGCCTACACCTACTGAGTAGCAGGGGCTACAGACATTCGCCGCCACACCTGGCTAATTTTAAAATTTTTATTGTATAGACAGCATCTCACCATGTTGCCCAGGCTGGTCTGGAACCCCTGGCCTCAAGCAATCTTCTCACCTCAATCTTCCAAAGTGCTGGAATTACAGGCCTGAGCCACCACACCCTGCCGGTAGTTCAAGATCTTAATTGACCTTAGAGAAAAATAAACTTGAGAGCCTACTAAAAAGGGCTTACTAAAGAAATACTGTCTGTGGATTGGACTAACTACAGAAATACTGTCTATAGGTTAGATGAACAGCTTCTTTTACCAGCACTCCTCAAAGGCTGGAAGAGATGCCATACAGAGCAGGGAGGCATTGGCTGGGGACTTTATGGGGACAGGGCTTTGGGCATATATGAGTCCCTTTGCTCCTTTCTATAATCCAGGCACTTCAATGCCTTTAATAATAACAGTAACACAGTCTATAGTAAACCTGAGGTCAGGAGTTTGAGACCAGCCTGGCCAACATGGTGAAATCCTGTCTCTACTAAAAATACAAAAATTAGCCGAGCGTGGTGGTGGGCGCCTATAATCCCAGCTATTTGGGAGGCTGAGACAGGAGAATCGCTTGAATCTGGGAGGCGGAGGTTGCAGTCAGCTGAGATCGCACCACTGCACTCCAGCCTGGGCGACAGAGCAGACTGTCTCAAAAACAAAAAAACAAAAAACCAGTAATACAGTCTATAGTAATCGTCTAGACAGCAGCCTTCCCCTAGATGTGATGATGACTGTGGTCGTCCTTTCTCTCGTGTACTCACACTTCCTCCAGCAATAAGAGGAAACACTGGTGGTGGTTAGGAGTCCCAAGTGTCCTCGGTGAGTGGGGCAGGCGCTGGCAGACAGAGCAGGGGGATGTTTGCTGGGGTGCCTTTGGGGTCCGGATTCTGTGAACTGGTGATACCGGGTGCTGCGGTTAGCCCAGGCACTTCTGTCCATCTACAAAGTTGCTGTATTTTATTAACTCCAAGATGCCACCAATTCTAGAAGGTGCCATTATTGTATGTACTGGTAATTTTAAAAGTTCCTGTCAATTCCAATTGTAAAAAACTGTCAACACTAAGGCATGCTGGTTTCAGAGACACGAGCAAGTGAAAATAGGAAGTGAAAATATATTTTGGAATTGATGAAAAATTGTACTATTCTGTGAAACCTCCTGGGAAAAAATGGACTGGAACTTTAGCACAGCACTGAACTTTTAAAGATAAAATAAAAATCTCAGGAAAAGTCACATTTCAGGAAAAGCCACATTTCAGGAAAAGTCATATTTCAGGAAAAGCTCACAGGCGCCCTGGGAAAGAACCCAGAGGGGGATGCAAGAGTCTCAGGACACACCCCAAGAAGGCCGGAGGGTTGGCACAGGGTCTGGGGTACCTGATAAGCGTGTGTGGAAACAAAGGGCTATAACGCTGGGCTGGGGACACGTTGATCTGAAGGAGCGCATGGCAGTGCCATGGGTTTCTCTCCACCATCCTGCGTGAGGGCTGGCAGGGCAGGAGATCGCCACATGCCCAGGCAGGTGGGCATCTTGCAGCTGCTGCTCCCAGCTCTGCTGCTGTCAGTGAGATGGCAAGAGGCGTGTCAGGGTCCCTGGGGTTGGGAGTAGGAAGAGGAGGGATGGAATCTTCATGTTAAGCTTAGAGCGGTGCCTCCTGGACAGAGGTATGAGGCCGCACCTTTGAGAACCTTGGAAATGTGTAGGTGAAGTGACTCCCTACCCCAGGAGAGACTGGGATCCTTGCTGGAAGGCAGATGCAGACTTTGTAATTTGAGCCTCCATGTACATCCAACCTCAGTGATGCCCACGTGACTCACTGATGCCCACGTGACAGGAGGATGACCACAAACTGGCCCCGCTCTGATAAAGGAGGAGCCGTAGAGATGAACTTTCCAGTGTTTGAATAAACCTGAGTGAGTGGATGATGATAGTAACGGAGTCAGGCCAGGAGCACTGGCTTCCTAGGACTCAGCGTTACTGAGGGGGAGTGTCTTAGTTCGTGTTGTGCTGCTCTAACAGAATACCTGAGACTGGGTAATTTATAAAGAACGGAGATTTATTTCTCCCAGTTCTGGAGGGGAGTCCCAAAAGTTCAAGGCCCACATTTGGTGAGACCTGCATCATCTAATGGCAGAAGGGGGAGAGAGAATGGGGATGCGGAGGGAGGAGCAGAGGAGGGAGAAGGAGGGAACATCCAAACTCAACCTTTTGTCAGGAGCCCACTCCCAAAATGGCATTAATCTATTCACGAGGACAGAACCCTCGTGACCTAACCACCTCTTAAAGGTCCCAGCTGCCTATGCTGCTGCACTGGGGATTAAGTTTCCAACACATGAGCTTTGAGAGACACATTCAAAGTGTAGCAGGGAGCAGTGGGAAAGACCCCTCAGCTTCTGTCCCCCACCTACAGGCAGAGCGCTACAGGTGAGGGGAAGTCATCTCATATGGCAGCAGTATCACTAACTCAGGGGTGGCCTGTCTTCCCTCAGTGGCTTGCCACGGCATCTAGAATCCTGATGAGCTTCCTTCTGTAAAGTTAAATTCGTTTGCACTCATGCTTGTATGGGGAGAGCAGGAGTCTAAAGACATGGAGAGAAAGCCGTTACCCGGGGAGAGTAATGACTAGTATTTAGCACGTGGGGGCTCTAGGTCCCAGTCAATAGACACGAGGGGTGAGTACCAAGTCTAACTACTGTCTCAATGGAGTTCCAGAAGCAGATAAGGGAGAAATGGGGGAGAGGCAATACATGAAAAATTAATGACTGAGGCTTTCTCAGGACTGATAAAGCTGAATAGAAATTAGGATGTGTAATTACCAAAGTAATAGAGAGACAAAAATAAAATGTGGGGGAGGGAGAATACTCTCAAACAATGCAAAAGGCCAGAAAGAAAAAAAAAAGGCATTTTTTTGAATTAGCAATTAGAAAATCGAGACAAACAGAATGCACAAAATAAAATGGTAGCAACGCCTCTAAATATATAGTCATAATCACTGTGAATGTATTCAATTTCCGCTAGACAAAAAGAAGAAAAAAACAAGTTACATGTTGTTTATAAATCCAAATCTAGAAGACAAAGCTTCAGAAAAGGATATGGCCCAGGGTGGTCAAAGGCTGCATTAGGAGTGCTGTTTGTATTGAACAGACCTGGTTATACTGGAATTATGTTTCCCAAAAACCTCTTTTTTATCCTAGACCATGGCCTTGAATTTCTAAATGCCCTAGTTTTTTTTCTGTAGTCCTGCGCTAATTTTAAACATTAACTTAAAACAGTAGCAGAGCAGGATGAGAGCTCAGTTTCCTGATTTCTAGATAGGACTGCGCCTGCCCTGTGATTTCTGCCCCCGCTAAGGACTTGTGCAAGCAAGCATCCTGCTGCCAAAGGGAGACGGAAGGATTTGTCACTTTTTCCAAGGTCGCGAGTGGAGTTACAGGTAAATGGTTAGAACACATGCTTCCTTTGAGCTTTCTTCCCAGGAAGGCACCCTCAAGTGCTCCTTCACCCACTCGTATCTTGGTGGTCTTCTCTGCTCAAGTCTGTCTGCCTGCCTGTCTGGTCCCAGATGCTCAGCTCTCGTGGTTCCTCCTGCAGCTGTTGCCCAAGCTTTCATCTGAAATTTACTTACCTGGTCTTCTCTCACTCAAGGGGCGAGGTGGTAACTGCTAAAGGGAATAAACTCCAAACACATTGTAAGTTTCTTAAGGAGACATTTCCCCAAACAGGAAACAACAATTCAATACATTTTGGTTAAGAATCTACTCTGTACAAAATCCCATGCTGGATGCCAATAATTCAGAGTAAATCAGACACTCTAGTCTCTAATGGATGAGGCAAACAAGTAAACACATGATTCCAGGATCATCTGTCTATTTTAACAGTAGAAAGGTCACGGGCATCCCTGACTCCATGGGGGTCAAAGAAGGTTTATGGAAGAAATAACACCTGAGAAGGGCTCTGAAGAGTAAGTAGACCAGTACCAGTCTGGGGCCTGTTAAGAACCAGGCTGCACAGCAGGAGGTGAACAGTGAGCCAATGAGCATTACCCTCTGAGCTCTGCCTCCTGTCAGATCAGCCGTTGCATCAGATTCTCATAGCAGCTCGAACACTATTGTGAACTGCGCATGCAAGGGATCTAGGTTGCGTGCTCCTCATGAGAATCTAACTAATGCCTGATGAACAGTTTCATCCCCAAAACCATCCCCTCCCACAACCCTCCCCCCATCTGTGGAAAAAATATATTCCACCAAACCAATCCCTGGTCCCAAAAAGTCTGGGATCACTGCTCTAGAGAACTCCATGTGTGTCTGTGGAACTTGGGTGCACAGTTGCTTGGACCAGATTGCAAAGATTTATGCTGAAGTGATAATATTTTAGATAAATAGAGTTAAATAAAAATATGATTAAAATTAATTTCACCTGTTACTTAATGCGCCTATTAGAAAACTGAAAATTATATGGCCGGGCATGTTGGCTCACGCCTGTAATCCCAGCACTTTGGGAGGCCGAGGCGGGCAGATCACGAGGTCAGGAGATCGAGACCATCCTGGCTAACACGGTGAAACCCCGTCTCTACTAAAAATACAAAAAATTAGCCGGGCATGGTGGCAGGCGCCTGCAGTCCCAGCTACTCGGGAGGCTGAGGCAGGAGAATGGTGTGAACCCAGGAGGCAGAGCTTGCAGTGAGCTGAGATCGTGCCATTGCCCTCCAGCCTGGATGACAGAGCAAGACTCTGTCACAAAAAAAAAAAAAAGAAAGAAAGAAAACTGAAAATTATACATGTGGCTTACACTGTATTTCTATTGGACAGCAATGGTTAGGCAGTGCTTGACTCTTAAGCACTCAGGCAATATTAACTCTGATTATGTTTCAAGAAACTTTATGAGGTCAAGGAATGCATATTGTTTAGTGCTGTCTCCTGAGTAACTAAGAATGTTGGCACATTGCAGGTGGCCAAAAAGTTGGTTGACTGATGAAGTGCAGGACAGATATATGCACTGCTGGTTTTTGGCCAGTGTTTGTTCTGCACTGTTGCCTGGGGCCTATGTTGGCTGTCAAATACCCACAATATCACAGTTAGCTGGTTGGGTCCATGGGGTCCAGCTCACATTTTACTTCCTCCAGGAACCTACTATATTTCCAGTTCCTGCTCCCTATTATCTCTCCAATAAGAAATGATCTCTCCCTCTTATAAAGTCATGCAACATTTTGGAAAAATATTTCTTACAGGACTTAGCCCTGCTTCCAGATATAGCTCCTCTGGCACATTAATGTGAGTTCCTCCAGAGCTCACTCACTCTGATGCCCCTGTCTTCTGCTTATTGCTCTGAGCAGAGCAGGTGTTCAGTATGAGTGTGTTGAACTGAATTGATATTTTCTTTGCACCTTTCTTGTATCTTTCTTCACAGAACGTAGCATCTGGCTGGCCACTGAAGTGCCCAGTAAATATTTGCTGAATAAATAAATTAATGAGACTGACCTGCAAAGGGAAGGAATGGAAACACCTCTGTTAATGTCATGGGCATTGTAATGGTTGCCTTGGAGACCTTGCTTCTCTGTGGTCAGAACCAGTGGTGCTTATAGTCAAGGGCAGGAAGAGTAAAGGGCAGGTTTTGGTAGACTAGTGGAAAAGGTGGGGCTGTTCCCAGGTTCCAGTCCCACTCCCAGAGAATGCCAACCTGAATGACTTTCTCCACAGCCTTTCCAATACAGGGCACCATCTGCTCTCATCAAACACCAAGACCTGGACAAGATGATGGCTCACTCTTTAGTCAATGCCCGGCATTGGTCAAAACAAACCAAACCAAACCAAACCAAGATTTCTATGCAGAAAAGACAGTCCAATGCCACTCATAATAATTTAGAACATCTTTTGGAAAAAAAAAAGCCAACCCCCAACCAATAAACTCCCCCAAACCCCCAAAGTAAAATCCCTGGACTCTGTGTCCATGGGTTCCCATTGCATGCTTTCACAAGGGAGAATGGGAAAGGCACCAGAGCCCTTAGGGAGCAAACATGGGTCACACAGTTCATGACGCTGGGCTTCGGATCTGAACTCTGCTACCTGCTGCCTCAGTAGTTCCTGGCAAGTTACTTAATCTCTCTGAACCTCAGTTTGTTTTTCTGCAGTGGCGACAGGTAACTTATTGTGAGAGCTATGTGCCAGGCCCTATTCTAAATGAGATAGGTCCTATTAAAGCCTAGCATGGATGTATTACTATCATCTTCGTTTTACAGATGGGGAACCGAAGCACAGAGAAGGTAAATTACTTCCCATGTCACATGCCTCAAACCTAGTTGTTCTGCCTCGTGTCTGCGTTTTGGAGGACTGTATTATCCATCACATGGGGGTCTTGTGAAACAAGTAATGAAGTTCCTGGCACCCAGTAGCACCCGGCATATGGTGGCAATGACCCATTACCTAAAGCTGTCTCCTCCTCAACTAGCGGCCATTCCCTTCTTTTGATAGATTATGGTGTTTGATCTGAATCTGTTGGCACCAATAAACAGAAGAGGTTCCTCTTGATTATCTATAATGAATCAAAGATGTCACTGATTTATTGCATGCAATTTAGATTCCATTTAAACTGCTGAAAATCAAGCATCGTGAAGCTGTTCACAATCACATTCTCTCTTGTATGGATAAAAAGTTATTAATTTCCTAATCCTGTCTGATACTTCAAACACTAGATGTAGCTACTTTGCCCGTATAGAAAGCAACTTTGAGAGACACACATTTCCTTCTTCCGATGTAAGAAGACATTCTATTTTATCTTTTAAAATGATGGTCTTGGTGAGTCACTCTTCAGAGGATATTGTGAAGTGAAGCCAAGTATCAGCCAGACAGACAGCCCAGGTATCTGTCAAAATACAATCCAAGTATTAGACATACTTGCTTTCCCTCTTTTGTCTTTATACCATTCCAAATTTAGACCGAATCAGGAAACATGAAAAGGAGATGGGGGGATATGAGGAAGTTTGTAAAAGAAATAGTCTATCCTATCTGTTACTGAACATTTTGAAACTCTTTAACCCTTCTTTAAAAATTGTGCATCAGTCACACGTGAGCCCCTGCCTTCCTTCGGCTGCCTTCGGCTTCCTGACGGGGTCTCAGTACTCAGCCAGGCAAAGCTGCCATTCTCCCCAGCGAGTGGTCATTTCCAAGCTCAGCGTGTGAGCCATGGCCCTAACGGGGCACACTGTATATGTCCTGGCCAGAGAGGGACCTCTACTCAAGGGTATTCCCACAGAGTGTGAATCACTAATCACTGTGATTCCCCAAGTAGCAATGATGCACTTCACTCAATGCCTAGAGAAAACAAAATTTATGTAGTCACATGTGAAGCATCTGATGAAGTATATCTCATCAATTTTAGTGTATTATTTAAATATTAATGATTTGTTGAATTTGAAAATTTTTAAACAAATCATAAAAAAGAACATCATTATTCAACACATTTCTTATTGGTATAATATATAGAAAAAAAGAAAAAATGGAATATGCTATAATAAGATAGGTTATCACAGCCATAGTTTTAGAAAATACGTGGTTTTGGGGTGTTTGAAACAGAGTCTCGTTCTGTCACCCTGGCTGGAGTGCAGTGGTGCAATCGCAGCTCACTGCAGCCTCAACCTCCCAATCCTCCTAAACCAATCCTCCCACCTCAGCCTCCCAAGTAGCTGGGACTGCAGCCTCAACCTCCCAATCCTCCTAAACCAATCCTCCCACCTCAGCCTCCCAAGTAGCTGGTACTACAAGGCATGCGCCATCACAACTGGCTAATGTTTTAAAATTTTTTGCCCAGGCTAGTCTCAAACTCTTGGGGTGAAGGGATCCTCCTGCCTCTGTCTCTCAAAGTGCTGAGATTACAGGTGTGAGCCACCTTACCTGTCCAAAAATAGGTGTTTTGTTTTGTATTCAAGCCCTTTGTTCAAAATGCAACTGCTCTACTTCCTGGATACATGGATACGAATGTCCTCAGCAGAGCACTACTGAGCCCAGAGTCCAAACAAAATATAAAGAAATAAGGATGTCAGATCAAAAAACACCTACAGGCCAGCCTGGTTGGGTGGTAAAGACAAGAATGCCCCCTCCTAAACCTTCAGAAGTTGAAGAGCCCTTCCACGTTTCAAAAGGGGCCTGCAAAATCCAGGTTTCCAGCCTTTGGTTCCCACTTCCCCAAACAAACGAAAGTTATTCTGCATTGCAAGGCAACAAACAAGTGAGCTCCAGAAAAGCAGGCTTCCTCCTGTAATCCGTTTTTGCCCATTCTTTTTCCCAAACCATAGAATAGGAAACAAAATGTTACAACAAACCCTCAACCCCATGAAGGGCGTTCTACTCCCTTCCTGCCTGGGCACAGGTCCCCGAATATCACTTAGTTTTAGCACAATCTGCTTGGATAATATATGTTCTGTTTCCATGCGCACGCATTTCCATACATGCAGCAGATGAGCCAGAGAGATTTCTCTGAGCATGTAAATTCTTTCAGAGGAAACAGAGAAACAAGCCTTGTACAAATTTGGGAGAACACCCCCTTCTGACCACGTGGGAGATGGATGACCTGTTTACAACTGAAACCCATGCAGAACATTTTTCACTGCAGAACAAGCAGCTGACATGATTGCTGTCGGTGTTCACAGAGCCAAATATGAAGATAATTGTAAAGAAAGAGACGGTCGCATCGGATAGAAGATGTGATCCTGCTCTCACGTTTTTCCTTCTGGCATGACCACACACGTTTTGTTAAGTGGGGAGAAATCCTAATAAAAGCCCTATCCGTGCCGTTTTAGAAACTCTGAATAATGGCATGTCTGAGACTTTTTGTAACATTTTCAGTAGTTGAATCCAGTTTGTATTATCTTTCAACCCATTCTAAACGCAGGTCAATACTGACTTTGCAAAGATCTAACTTTCACTTCTGCAAAGTGTTCTAAAACTTGTATTTATTTTTCTCCTTTCTGAAACACAGTCTGAATGTCTTTGTAGGAGCTTTAGTATTTTGGGTCTGGGCTGAAGCAAAATGAAACGGCATCATGCTGGCTAGAGTTCAGCATTTAACATTTTAGAAAAGTCTGTAGAGAGAGCTCAGCTGAAATAGACAGGAATCTGCATTCATGTGGCCATCAAAGGAATAGAGCAAGCCGGCAGGGGCGGCCCCAGTGTGCGGCGTCGGGCTCAGAAGAAACACCAGCGATCCAGGGAGAATATTGGCAGGGGCAGGGAGAAAGAAAAGCTTTCTTGGGGCTACTGTTCTTAGAATTTTTCACCTGTGTACAAAAGGACAAGAGAAGCTGATCTCTGACGAGGACATTACTACATCAAAACCCAGCTTCCAGAGACTGCTTAAAACGGTCTCTGTTGCTCCTTGGATGCCCTGATTTATATGCAGTGGTGGGAAGGGAGCCACAGAGATGGCTCCAGCCCAGCGCCTGGCCCGCAGGGCTGGAACAGAACAAGCAGATTTCTAGGGCCTTGGAAAGACAAACGGTGCCTATGTGGTATACGTCAACGAAACTCCAGGACAGCCTGGCACGCAGTGAGACATCAGTGAACAGTGAGAAGAGCTCTATCAAGGCCCCACGGGCTGCTGGGGCCTGGTCACCTGTTGCCTGCTCACAAAGGGGCAAGTGGTTGAGTTGCCAGCTCCGAGAGGGTTGATGAGCAGCACGCTCCCTGGAGCCACGGTACTGACGTCTCCCCCAGGTCGGGGGCTGCCGTGCTTGGGAAGGGCACGGGGTCACTTGGGAAGGCTGATTACACAGGGAACTTTGAGCTCCAGCACACAGATGGGAGGGGAGTCAGGTGATGCGGGAACAAACACAGCTCACAAACAGAAAGATAAAACGCAGGGGCTGCCCATGAAGGGGAGGGTGCCCCTATCTCCCCAGTGGGGTAATTTCCAACTACAGAGAACAGTTGCTGCCTCAACAATAGAGAAGACCATTTTTACTGATGTGCTCAAGAAAAGATGGGACAATTCTTGGCAAGTAGATAAACATTAAAAAAAAAAAAACAGTGGATTTAAATATCAATGATTTTAAAAGGTAAAATTAGCCGACCTCTCAGAAAAGAATTGAGAGTAGATAGGAAGACGCCTACCTATTGAGAGAATTTGCCGAAGAAGATTTCAAAGGGTTTTTGTTGTGTTTTTGTTTTCCGGTAATAACAGCTCTATCAGCAGCAATGTAAACTATGAATAGAAATAATAATATTTAGTAATCCAATCACAAGAAGAACTGTCGGAAGCTCACAGTTCTGTTTCTTTTTGATCCAATTTTAGATTTTCCCTACAAAAGAGAAAAAACAAGGATTGTGATAAAAACTCATTTTCTTCTCTCGTTTAAAAAACATTCATTCCATAATTAGAAGCAATTTTTGATTCCATACTAATGAAGTTATATGGATGCAGGGGCATTTGAGATCCACAGCTAATTCATAAATAGGATCTTGCCAAGAATTTCAGCCTCTCCCCCAGGTGACCTGTACATAGAGGGTGCTGCAAGTGAGGAAACCTGTTTTGATCTTGGGTGTTTTAGCTTTTTTGTGCCTAGTGTTAGGTGAACCAACACAGAAGCAAATTCAGCAGTCATAGCTATTCTTCTGTAAGCTGTAGGCTGACTCTGATAGGAACTCATTCTGGGTGTCAGGAGGCTTCAGGGGCGAGTTACAGGCAGCTGAGTCTAGTGCCAGCTGCTAGGAGTTCTGGGAGTGAGGAGCTGTAATCAGGCAGGAGAGGCTGGCAAAATTCTAATTCAATTCTAGGGAATACCTATTTCCAAAGGAAGCTGTCATCAAAAGAGGAAATGGTGCAGTGGCCTTGGGAGTTCTGAGCAGAGGCTCAGTGTAGATAGAGGGTTAAACTCTATTTTCTTATTTTCTGTATTATTGATACTCTGGCATTTGGGGCTTTGATGCTGGAGAGACTGTCCCTTCCAGGGCTACCTAATTCCTAGAAATAGCAAACAATTCCCCTGTGAGCATGCTTTTGATAAACCAACCAGTCTAGAGCTCACACCCTCAACCAACCCTTTCATCAAACTCTCACTCACCAAACCAATACTCCCCCTGCCCTATGTCACCCCAGGGCCAGGGACCTGCCAACTAGAGACCACCTTTATAGCACTGGGCCGCTCGAATAATTTAAAGTATCCAATACTAAGTCTACTCAGCTTACTTACCCTGCCTGGCTTATTCCTTCCCTCGTAAATCCCAGTAAAGGTCCCAGCCACACGGTGCCCACATCCTCTTGTTTCCTGACCATCCCTGGTCTTTCTGGCATGGTGGGGCTTAAAATGCCCCGTGCCTGTGGGGATCTGTGAGTGCAAACTTCCTCACAGCCGTCATTTCTGCGTCTGCCGTCTTACCATACCTGACACTAAAACAAACCCCAGGTACATATTTAACTCAACAGGGTTATGGACCATGAAAGCTTGGGTGGTTCATGAACTTCCCTGCTCCTAAGCATTGCCGTGGAGATAACTATGCAGACCTTTTGGCTGCAGCTCCAGAAATGGGGGTGAGCGGCCCAGAACCTGCGTTTCTAAAGGCACCTCCATACAACTCTGCTCAACGTGGTGTGAGTAGCAGAAAATAGCACTAGGAGAACCTAGCCACCAGGAGCAGAACTGGTAGAACCAGGTCAAGAAGAGAGCCCTCACTTTAAAACTTACTTTCTGATGCAGCAATTCCAATTCTGGAAAATTATCGTATAAATATGATCTATAAAATATTTATATGATAAATAAGGAAATAACTAAATATGCACAAGTATCCTTGGAAATGTTTTTATATTACACATAATTTGCAGTAAAAAAAAAATCATCCTAAAGAGGCCATGTTAGATTGGTTAAGTATTACATATAATGATATAGTTATACAGTGTACTATTTAGCAGTCATCTGGCATAATGTTCCATGGCATGTGAAAATATTAATAATATGTTGTTAACTTTAAAAATCAGCCAACAAAACAGTATAATGATATAATCCTTTTTCATTAAGTATACATAGACATATACACAGAGGTTAAAGCCTGGGGTTATCTCTCGTTCATGTCGTTACAAATATTTTGTGTATGTGTTTATTTTTCTGCATTTTCCAAATTCTGTACAGTGCACATGAATAATAAATTAATTTCATTGTTTTCTAGCGTGCAGGCTGTGTTCTCCCTAGGGCAGGACAAAGAAGGAATTTGGAAAAATCACATACCCCTCCCCCAAAGATCGAGAAGCTCTCTAAATAATGAGCATTCGCTAACCCCCGGGCCATTTGGCCTTTGGACACAGCATGATAGAAGTTGCTTTCTGGGCCTCACTTGCTACGGGTGAGAGTTCCTGACACCTGGAGAGGCTGAGCCCAGGCTCTAAATGAGACCTGGTGGCTCCAGGTGACTGGAGGCCCACTCGGCAAGAGGGGTGTTATTAGGCCTAAGTGGGGACTGCAGGGGCTGTGGTTATGCTCCAGTTGGTGTAGAGAATTCATAATTAGCAACAGCGGGATTATAAAGCAAGGAGCCAGAAAGAGAAATAAGGGAGGGGAAATAACCTACCAGGAAAGGGCAAGAATAATCCACTCATGACATTATCAATCCCATAATAACCAAGTGATGATAGTGCTTACATTAAATACACTTTAAAAATAATCAATGCAAAGAGTAGGATAAAAACAATTTGTGAGAAGGGTAAGCATTAGAGTATAGAGTAGTTAATACAGCTACAAGGAAAAGAAATCAATATAGATTAATTCATTTCAAGGTCTCTCGTTTATTAGGAAACCATTATTTCTTTTTGTCACTTTTCAACCCCTCAAGGATGCTCAGAGGAACAACAAATGCTCAGATTTCCACAAAAATCTGAAAACTCAGGTGTGTTTGAAATGAATGCTCTGAAAATACTTGTTGCATGTAATTGGAATTATGTAGTATTTTTGTAATTAACAAAGAATTGTTATGAAAATGTGGGGACCCCAAATTTTAAGTCTGCTATATTCCAAGGCAGCTGCCTTCTGACAAATAACCTGTGACAATTTCATAATATAGGGTTCCGAAACCTCATTAAGCCACACGCATGGTGCAGCTGAAGCACTCATTGCTTTCCAAGGGTTTGTGAAAATGTAATTAGGCAAACCACAGGCATCTGCAAATGCGGTGCTTTTGCTCCAGATGGGTGGAATCTCAGGGCGCCCCAGAGCTTTCACAGGGACGATTTTTCTCAGTGTCAGTGACTTGAACACACACCTAAGATGGTCTTTTTGCTCTTGCAGGAGAAAATGTTGCCAAATGGGTAGACTAAACAATGAATGGCTGCCGGGTTTAGTCATACCTCTCTGTGTGTGCCATCAATTGCTGACGGGAGCTAGGACATTATTCCAGCTACAAAATGGGCGCGTGATCCTGCAAACTGATGCATGGGCCTTGCAAGCTACGCCTATAGAATTGGCTGTAGGTACTAAGCACAGAAGACCATCGGATCCCTGTGGAGCCCGACCCCACTGCTTCACCCGTGTGGTCCAAGCTGCTCCCTGGATGTCAAGGGTTGGCCATTCCTGTGGTGTCAGTAGTGAGTGCTTGGATGAATATGAGATCTATAGGCTGGTGATGCAGATGGTGATGGGAAGAGACAGTAGAGATGCCAACACACTCCCTGGACGGTGTTTCTGGAGGGAAAAGGTCCGGGTCTGGCGAGCCAGTGGAATGTGCTGTGGCAGAAAATCCACAGGCTCTGGAATCTGACTGTCAGAGCCTGGGCCCTGGATACCGTGTCTACCACCTTTGTGATCTGTGGCATGTTATTTAGTATCTTGGAGCCTCAGTTTACCTTCTGTATTATTAGGGTAATAATGTTTTCTTTTGGGGCTTTTGGTGAGGATTAAATGATATATGGAAAGCTTATTTTGAGAGGTATTAATTGATGTACCCCTAAATTCACACACACACTCACGCACACACTTGCACACCCCCATACACACACCCACACCCTGTTATCTCATCCATGCTTTATATGATTTACTAATATTTAGGTCTTTTAGCAGGTCCATCTTAGTAAATGAAAGTTGAATCAGACAAAAAGAAATACATAAAATTCTCGGCTTTAAATGAAAAGCAAAACAAATAACCCTCACGGAGGGGTAAGACGGGAACACTTGGGAAGCACATCTGTTTCGTCAGAGCTGCGTGGCTCTCCCACCGCCCCTCCCAGATGGCTGCAGAGACCCCCCTGGCACGAGTTGCTGAAGAGACCCCCGCCTGAGAGGAAGGGAGAAGGTGGGACACAGGGGCTTGCCATGATCAGGGCCCGACTGCAAATAACAAACACGAAGTCTGGCTAACCTAAAGAGAAAATGCATGTATTAGAGGGATATTAGGAAGGCTGGAAACAGATTTGGAAGATGGAGAGCAGTCAAGAGACTCTGGTAGTGAGAGCCCCGCCAAGGTGCCCTCCCAGAGTCACCTGGTTAGAACGAGGCCGCCAAGGCTGCAGGAACTTGCCCCTGGTATCCCCGCTACCGGAGGTGGACGGGGGATGTCACTGAAAGGTGCTGCAGGAGGAACTGACATTTTGTGACTCTGGCTGCAGAAGGAAGGTCCTGAGGGTCATGGCCCACCAGCTGGCGACTCCCAGGCGTCTAACCTCTCAGGATTCCAAGGTAGGTGGGGGGCCTGCTTTCCACCAGCTCCCCAAATGGCCAGCGTTGTCACATAGGAAGGAGGCTTGGACTCTGGGTGACACACAAAAGCAAAAAGCCCCCTGACACGTCCACTGCAACCCCATGGTGTCTTGCCCTCCCTCCTGAGATTAGCCCATGGGGTGTCTTGAAGGGAGAGCCCTGAAAGAATAGCCAGAGAGGCCCCATGATTTCAGGACAGAGGGGCTCTGTGTTTGCTTCTGGGAAGGCAACCAGGGTCCCAGACATCTTTACCTGTACCAGCCGAGGTGGAGGTAGCAGTGAGCAGATGGCGTCAGGGAGAATCCAGGTTGGAAAGGCCAGTTACAGTCAGCTGAGTGTCTGTGGCCTTGGGCAGCAAGGACAACCCAAAGTTCCCAGGCTCTGTTGGGAAACTTTCGGAGGAGGACCAACAGAGAGCTTGGGGACGGGATGGGGACATGCTGTGGCCACATTGAGGAGGTGCTGCAGAGCCCATGGGCCCTGTGATAAGGTGTGAACAGGAGAGATGCAGCCCAGGGTTTGCCATCACAGAGGGAAGGCTGCCCCTCAGCCTCGCCCCTCCCTCCAGACCCCAGGCCCTAGAAGAAACTATTAAGATGTGAACTGGGAAGGGGGAAGCACTGAATTTCCTGACTTTACCTGACATAACTGAAAAGGCCTAAAAATGACTGTTTTCAGCTATCACATAGAATGGTGGCTTCAAAGGAAGCTTAGGTTGAAATATAGAGAAGGAAAAATGACATTTTTCTGAATACCTGAGCCTATGCCTTGAACATGTGTATACGCTACATCAGTTGTCCTCTGTCAGGAGGGACTTTTGCCCTCCAAGGGACATTTGGCAATGTCCAGAGATAGTTTTGGTTTTCACGACCTGTAGGGAGAAGAGTGTGAATTGCTCCTGGCTTCTTGTGGATAGAGGCCAGGGAAACTGCTAAACAGCCCACAACTCTTTATGCAAACTGCACATGAAGGAATTATCTGGTCCAAAACATCAATAGTGCCGAGGGTGAGAACATGCGGGAGCTCTACTGGGGTTTTAAAGAATCATTCTGCAGTGCATGTCTGCCCTGTAGACCAGTTCAAAGTCCTAGAATTGGAATTAGAGTCTGGTGATCGAGGGGTAAGGTCTAGACCCTCTGAGAGAAACTGTGTGTGCAAAAAGAAAGTGGATTTGGCCAGAAGTCAGGGTGGATTTCAGAACTATCAAGGATTTGTAAAAAGACTGCTTTGAATGGAGAGATCAGAGCTAGAATATGGGATACCTCCCAGCTCTGGCCCGAACCTGCCCTGTACACTGCACTACAGAAGTAGGGCAGGCTTAGGGGCACATAGGAACCAAGAGGGTGCATTGGTCCAGTAGGAACTTAGGCTCAGGGAACAAATATCTCTCCTCTTGAAGCCCACAGGCCAAGTGACATCTGAGAGAGTATCATTTACTTCTTTAGCCAATGCCAGCTTTTCGCTTTCTCAACTAGGGCTTCCTGCCTAGTTGGAGGGCAGGAAACGCTCAAGGGAGCATTTGGCAATATCGGGAGACATTTTTGATTGTCATGACTAGGGGGCTCTTATGGCATCAGCTGGGTAGAGGCCAGGGACACTGCCCAAGATCCTGCCATGCACAGGACAGGCCCCTCCCATCCAACAAGGAATCACCAGATTCAAAATTGTAATAGTGCCAACATAAAGAACCCTGCTCCTGGTCAGTGATTCTCAACCTTAGTTGCATGTCAGAATCATGTATGTGGAGGAGCTTTACTAAAATGTGCGGGCTCTGTCCTCTGCAATTCTGATGAATTCTTCTAAGGTGGGACGCATACGTTTTTAAAGCTCTCTAGTTGATCCTGCTGTGCAGTCAGGGTTGAGAGCCTCTGATGGAGACTTTGCCAGGCCTATTAGAGTTCGCTGGTGGAGACTGTCTGCTCCTGTGCCGTTTAAGCACCTGGGGTGCGGAAAGGAGACGAGAGCCAGCATGGTATCCACTCCCAGTGCAGGGAAGAGAAGCATCACCCAGTCTCCAGATCTCCTGCAGGGCTGGGGGGGGGGGGGGGTGAAAGAGAGAAACGCGATCCTTTGTTCCTCTTTAGGGGGAGGAATATTCACTAGGAAGAACATTTGTGATGGTTTGAAGTATTCATTGATGTTTTGCCCAAAACATATAGTCCCTATTAAACAATAACCCTCACCCATTTCATTCATTCGGGCCCCTGATATAAAGCCTCTAGTGCCATTTGCTGGAAGGAGTGGAACTAGAGAACAACAACATCCAATTCTTGGCCTTTAAGTTAAAAACAAGTATTGTGGGGTGAAGACAGAAAGTTTCTAGAAGAACATTACTGTGCATCCTCTCACCACCAAATAAAACTCCTCTGAAGCGGTGGGGGAAGCATCGGGAAAGAAACAAGGGACTTGGTGATGCGCTGGTGGCCCACTGAGCCAACGCGGATGGGGGTGGCAATAATAGAATGTACTATTTGGGAATCCTTGGGCACCCTGTGTGGAGGAGGCTGGAGGAAGTGGTCCCGGCTCTAGCTCTCTCTGCACTTCTGCATGGGCGCCACCGGGGGAGCTGTAGAGTTCAGATTGCGGCCGGGCAGCTCTGGTTGCAGGGAACAGGGACAGCCCTGAGTCTTCTGTGCCTTAAGAAAGGTGGATCATTGGAACACTTCTCCTGCCCCAGAGAGGGATAGGCCAACAGAGGGCATTGGGCTTGCTGAAATCCTGTGGTGGAGGGCCTGGTGGGATTATCAGAGAGGGTTCAACCTGGAGGGATGTCTGTGGCCATGTGACACCCCAAAGGGAAAGTGGGCCCAGAGGAAATGTTATTTCAGGCCTGAAATGATGGAGAAAACCATAATTGCCTAAGACTACATTTTCTGCCATCAAGTAGTATGGGGCTTGAAATGCACGTTGAGTTCTAGAAAAATAAAATGTGCTATAATGTCTTAAAAGACTCGAGTAAATGGCAAGAAAAGTCAAACCTTCTACATATTCAAAGTGCGCAGTACTTGCTAGACCCTGGATGAATTACCGCGAGCATTACCATGTAAACCGAATGACTGTGGCCCCAGCTCTATCAGCTTGATTGCTAGGAATTGGTCTCTCAAAGTGTTCTGCAGGGATGAGGGATCCCTGGGGACTTGCCGTAGGCTCCACCTGGTGCTGTTGCTTCCGCAACTCGTGCTCCCCATGTTGCGGTGAGCCGAGCATCCCTCCTCCCACAGAATCCCTGCTTCAACCCCTGGCTGGCCTAAGGGGAGGGGGGAAGGAGGGAGGGAGGCCCCCTTCTCTCAGTTTCTTTCTGTTAGCCATGGGCAGGCCCCGCCTTTTCATCCCCCACAGCACAGCACCTGCCAGAGGATGTGAATTTTATAGTCACAAAATCAAGTGTGTAAAAATGAAACTTTATAACTGCACTTAGTTCTTGAGCCCCCATTTCTGCTGATGGCAGAAAACTTGTTACTGCCAATTGAGTATAAACGATGTTACTAAGTATTTCTCACTCTACTCTGGGTAAAAAGTTCAGGATGTTTGCCTTTCCCTGCTCATGACCTCTCCCCATGGGTAATCTAAGAATCAACTAGGCATTCGGCGGAAGGAGCATCTATTTATCCATTATGTAGCTCAGTTAGGAATTGCAGCCTTTGCTGACGTAACATCCACTTGTGAGTTTTTTTCACTGAATGCCACGGTGCTTCACCTAGTGAAAGTTCTGTGTTCCTGCTGCATTTTGGTTTTCAGGTCTACCCAGGTCACTCTGTTTCCACTTAGCCCTCTCTGTCCATAACCAGAGTGTGTCCTCAAGCCCTCCGTCCCTTGCTGTCCTTCATGGGGGCTTGGCAAGCTTTTGGAGGGCTTAGCATATTACCTTTTTTTTTCTAGGTTATTCTAAGGCAACGTAAACCTCCCTGCTAAAACCTCAATGGCTTACAATAATAAAGGTTTATCCTTCAGCCACACATCAGCTGTGGGTGTGCTCGAAGCTCTTATCACTGGGATCTAGGGAAAAGGAACAGCTTCCATAGGAAGGAAACATTTTGAGCAAATAATACACTCGGCCATACTCTTACCATTCAGGAGTTGGGAGTGACTCAGAGCACAGAGGAGGTAGACATTCAGTTCCTTTCTTCTAAAAACACCATGCTGTTGTTTCTACAGGCCACACTTGGTTAGCAGGTTGGCTGGGGGATGCCCTTTATTTCAAGATGAGCTGCTTTCTCAGGTTTTACCTCCGTGATCCCCCCCAGTTCCAGGCGTTAGCTATTCTCTCTTCCCTGGCGCATCATCCAGGGGTGTCAGAAGGCAGGGTCCTTTCTTAGACACTCACTAGTGTATGTGCCCTGCTCATGTTCCCCCTAGAATTTTTCTTTTCTTTTCTTTTCTTTTTTTTTTTTTTTTTGAGATGGAGTCTTGCTCTGTCTGGAATGCAGTGGCATATCTCGGCTTACTGCAACCTCCGCCTCCTGGGTTCAAGTGATTCTCCTGCCTCAGCCTCCTGAGTAGCTGGGATTACGGGCGCCCGCCACCACACCCAGCTACTTTTTGTATTTTAGTAGAGATGGGTTTTCACCATCTTGGCCAGACTGATCTCTAACTCCTGACCTCAGGTGATCTGCCCTCCTCGGCCTCCCAAAATGCTAGGATTAGAAGCGTGAGCCACCGCGCCTGCCCCCTAGAATTTTTCTTTGCATCGGCTGCTTGAACTTTTTCTTCTTCTGGGCAGGAACATAGCTGAGATGTCATCCTGCATTCCTCACACCTAATGGTCTACCTAGGCCATGAGTTGTCCCAGTCTTTGGTGCTCACAAACCATCCTATGCCTCAAAAAACCTCTGTCTCAGAAGACACATCTTCAGCTTTCGGCATCTCAGTTATCAGTTTAAAAAATGACACTCACACATTCAATTGGCATCTTTATTCTTGGCGTGTCTGCCCTTCCCTGAAGCAGTGGGGATCATTGCTTTAATGGGTAGAGGGTAAATACAACAAAAGATAATGTGGCGGGGGGAAAGTTCTTATTTTCTCAGAATTTTAACTTGCCAAATATTTGATCAGATTTTACTGAAGCTTCAAAAACAGCAGTGAAGAATAACAATGGAGAGAATAACTTCCATCCAACCCCAAGTTATCCTGAGCCATTGACTCTAGTACCGTACCACCACCCCAGCATCCTCATGCCTCACCAGAAAATCAAACTAACTCCAGGCTCCATTTCCCCTCCTAATGTGTCCTTTCCCAATCCTCATTTTCTGCCCCAGTACAGAGCCCTTTTTCAGGACGAATGATGGTGAGACCATCGGTTCCTTTCAGTGGAAACTCTACACCCTCCTGTGCTAGCTCACTCCCCCAGCCTTTGTTCTGACTCCATGGCTCTGACAATACATTCAAACTACTCTGATAGAAGGACAGGCGTCAAAGTCGGGGTCATTAAGTCTTAAGTAACAGCCCAGCCCACCTTGGCTGTACAATGCTCAGACTGGTTCCTTTTTAGTCTCTATCCAGTGGCATTTCAATAAGCCTCATAATCTTGTCTCACCCAGGGTTGTTTTGTTATTATTTCTGTAACTTTTGTAGCCATCTGTGGGTCAAGTCCACCTGTTACTGTAGAACCAGTTCAATCTGGTTCGACTTTGTCAGTAACAAAATGTAATAAAATAATGAGTTGTTTTTCTGTGTAAGGGATCCCAGGTTGCAAGTCAGATAACCTGCGCCTGCCCAGATGAACCAAGTATGCCCAATTTGTGACCTCAGTGCTGGCTGGAAACAAAAGGTCAACCACAGTTGAAGCCTAAGAACTTGGATCAAGGAGAAGGGACGGAATTAAGAAGCAGAGAAGCCCTGTTTTCGTTGCAGTGCGGACTTAGCCAAGCACCCGTCACCCCCTCTTTGCATGATCTCATCAAATCATGCCTCCTTGCATCTTCCTGTCTCCCTCACAGTTACACTTTTGCATGCTTGCCAGTTGACTTGCAATAAAGCTTTTTCTTTTCCCCAAAGCTGGTGCCATAGTACTGTCTTCTATACATGTCAGAAAATGTGATGCACATCCATCACGCTGTGACACACCTATTCTCATTCATTTAGCATCTCCTTATCTGCTGTTCTTCCTCCTCACTAAAAGGTTTCATCTTTTGCAAAATTAGATTTTAGCTGTGCTGCTACTTGACTGATTCCAGTAGGACGCACCCATGCTGACCACTGTCAAGAGCCTCAGTCCTGGCAACCCTGCACTTTTGTCAAGTCCCATGACCTTCCTCATAAAACTCTGGAAGAGAATGGTTTTTTCCTCTATCCTAACACAATCCAATTAAGACATAATTAGCGAAAAATTAGTCAAGCAAGTGACCTCTGGGGCACAGCATAATCTTCCTGTCCTCGTGGGCTCCAAATAGCAATTGAAGAAAAATGATACCAATTATCATTCTGGAGAGACCACAGCCTTAGGAAGAGGGAGCAGAAGATGACATCTGATGCCTGGATGGCTGATGATGGCCTTCATGCCACTTCACCCCTGGAAGCTCACAATAGATGTGATAGCATCTGACTCCCACCCAAAGGTTTTGTAGAAATAACCAATTACCTTTACAATGATGTGACTGTCATTGGCATGCTCAGTAACCAGCCATCTTAGGAGGCAAAACTCACTACTACTACTGGTTCACCTGGGTGTAAACCCATTTTACACAGTCATGTGGGCTTTTCGTTTTTAAGCACAAGCAAGATGTAACTCATCCATATTTCTTTATTGATCCATGTCAGGGTATTTTTATTCTATTTGAACAGCATCATTGTTGTACTCAAAATCCAACGAAGGGCTTGGGGCTTGCCAAAAGGGAAGAGTCAGCTATTGTTAACTTACTTTATTTCTTCTTAGAGTGACTTCTTTTTGGAACACTTATCACTGATCTTGGATAGGCTTGCTCTACCGGACTATTCAGAGGAAATTAATGTTAAGTGTGACAGCTAATCCCTGAGCCATTTCAGTTTTTAATATTCCACAAGTGTCATACTTTCTCAAGATTCTATTCATAAAGACAATTTTAGAGTGCTGATGTCCATGTAATTTTTATAGGCTAATGGATACTTTTCAATGTAGTAACACCTTACATTTGAAATGGCTTTGGTAGTCTTTAAAGTGCTGTCACTCATCAGTCTCTCATCTGTTCCTGTAAGGTTCCTGTGAAACAGGCAGAGGCATTTTTCCTGCCATACAGAGACATTGCTCCTGCTGAGCAACACAGAGCTGAGTCACAGACAGTTTAAGTGCTTGTGTGACTGCTTAAGGGCCAGAACCCTAACTAAAACTTGAGCTCTTCCAGTTATAGTCCAATCACCTTATCATACTTCCTAGAAAGCACGTTGGATTTGGAATCAGATTTGCCTGTAAACCTGGATTTGCTACTTGTTATGTCTTGAATGTGTGTCCCCTCCAAAATTCATGTTGAAACTTAAACCCCATTGCAGTGGTATTAAGAGGTGGGGCCCTTTTGGGAGAAGAGATTAAGTCATGAAGGCTCTGCCTTCATGAATGGATTAGTGGCTGTTAAAAGGGCTGGAGGGAGCTAGCTTAAGCCCTTTCTGCCCTTCTGCCTTCTACCATGTGAGGGCACAGCATTCGTCCCTCTAATGTGTGAGAATGTAGCAAGAAGGCCCTCAGCCAGATACAGAGCCTGCTGGCCCCTTGATCTTGGACTTCCCAGACTCCAGAACTGTGAGCAATAAGTTTCTGTTCTTTGTAAGCCACCTAGTCTCAGGTATTTTATTATAGCAGCACAAACAGACTAAGACACTACTCACTGCATTTGTGGTCACTTATTTTACTGGGTTGTTGTGAAGCTACAGTGACGACATGAATATGAAAATGTCATCCAAATATGGACTTCTGTTCTGCTTTCCAATCTAGACAGCCTGGTCACATTGGGGGCATATGAGAACCTCCTTCTACTTCGGAAGTGATTTCATAAAGTTCCACTGTGGTGTCTGAAGCTCAGTGGTTCTCAACTGGGGAAAGGAAATGTCTCAATGTCTGAAGAGGCTTTGGGTTATCACAAATGAGGTGGGAGGTTACAACAGGCATCTGCTAGGTAGAGGCCAGGGATGCAGCTCAATGTACTAGAATGGATAGGATAGCCCCATAACAAAGTTTTCCAACCCCAAATGCCCATAGTACCAAGGTTGAGAATCTCTCGTCTGGAGCAGGGATTCTGAACATGAGGTCAATGAACACATCGATGGGCCATGAAAATCTAGAAACCCACCTTCAGTAATTACACAGTCTACTTGAGGCAAGTGTGCATTGTTCTGCAGCAAGGGTTCATGACCATCAATTGATTCTCACAGATATTTGTAGTTTCAAAATAGCTATGATCCTTGCTCTAGCTCTGTCTTTAAGCCCAGTGAAACCACTGCTTACACAAAGGTTTGCATCTTCAAATCCTTTGGAGGAGGAGGAATGACATATCATATAAATAAAATATGATGTATTGCCCTTCACTAAGTAATGAGCATAATAAAGGAAGATGCACTGGAAGAATCTAGCAGATGATGGGCCACCAGGCAGAGCCAAGGTAGCACTGGGAGACAAAAATGATTTCCACTCCCAATTCTGGTGTACCTTGTCCAGAGACAGCCAGAATAATTCAGAATTGGCCAGGTGTGGTGGCTCACACCTGTAATCCCCGCACTTTGGGAGGCCGAGGCGGGTGGATCACAAGGTCAGAAGTTCAAGACAAGCCTGGTCAAGATGGTGAAACCCCATCTCTACTAAAAATACAAAAAATTAGCCGGGCGTGGTGGTGGGCAACTGTAATCCCAGCTACTCGGGAGGCTGAGGCAGAGAATTGCTTGAACCTGGGAGGCAGAGGTTGCAGTGAGCCGAGATCACGCCACTGCATTCCAGCCTGGGCAACAGAGCAAAACTCTGTCTCAAAAAAAAAAAAAAAAAAAAAAAAATTAGACGGGCATAGTGGTGTGCGCCTGTAGTACCAGCTACTCCGGAGGCTGAGGCAGGAGAATCGCTTGAACCTGGAAGACGGAGGTTGCAGTGAGCTGAGATCGTGCCACTGCACTCCAGCCCCGGTGACAGAGCGAGACTCCATCTCAAAAAAAAAAAAAAAAAAAAGAATAATTCAGAATGAGGCTTGGGAGTATCGCTGACAGTGACCTACTTGCCAGGTGAGGGAAATAAATTTTTTAGGGCAACAGTAGGCTACGATTAAATATATTTCTTCTGTGTACTTGACAATACCCTGAGAAGTTTATTTATGTTGTCTCATTTGAGGTTATGTTTCTCCTACAGGGTATGTAGCTTATTCACCTCAGATCCAGGTCTTCCTGGTTCACCAGAAGTCAGAAGCCCTGCTGGAATCTAAACATTCCATTCAGGCATCCTGGCTAAAGGAATAGCAGGCAGATGTCAATGTGCGAAAGATTCAATCCTCTGCTACAGCAATTATTTATATATAAACTCTTCACATTATAACCATCTATGTAAATCTGATGAAGTTATAAACCCCTCCTCAGAGAACTGTTCCTGTGCCCCAAACACATCTAATATTTTTCTTTCTTTTTTTTTTATTATACTTTAAGTTTTAGGGTACATGTGCACATTGTGCTGGTTAGTTACGTATGTATACATGTGCCATGCTGGTGCACTGCACCCACTAACTCGTCATCTAGCATTAGGTATATCTCCCAGTGCTATCCCTCCCCCCTCCCCCCACCCCACAACAGTCCCCAGAGTGTGATATTCCCCTTCCTGTGTCTATGTGATCTCATTGTTCAACTCCCACCTATGAGTGACAATATGCGGTGTTTGGTTTTTTGTTGTTGCGATAGTTTACTGAGAATGATGTTTTCCAATTTCATCCATGTCCCTACAAAGGACATGAACTCATCATTTTTTATGGTTGCATAGTATTCCATGGTGTATATGTGCCACATTTTCTTAATCCAGTCTATCATATATTTTTCTTTTTAAGATGGTGAGAGTTCACATTCTCTGTGATATACAAATAACTACATCTTGATTAGAGCGTGCAAGTGTTTCTTTCTCTCTATTCCGTGAAGTTTATTTCCTAAGGTCTTGAATCAACTCTAGCCCATCTCTGGCTTCACTTTCTAAATTATCCTCCTAGATGTTTTGGCAGTTGCTGCAAAAAGACTAGAGGAGAATAGTTCGGTCCAACTTTTAGACAGAATGCTTTATTTTAATGGCTATAGACTGTTTCATTGTAATACATTTCTCTTCTCTAATTTCTATGCATTGAACATGTCCAAAATACAAATAGTTATTGCTGGTGTTAATACTCAGTTCATATTGTTTTCAGAGGTGCATGAATTCTGTGGGTGAAAATAACCTGTTCCTCTTTGTCTGTATCTGACAAGTAAGAAAGACCTGGAGGTAGATTATAATCCTTATTTTTAATATTATTCTGGATTATTTTGCTCGAAGTCCAAGCCTCCTTCCTGGAACATAAATGAAGTTTATTGCAAATGAGATAGTTATAAAACCTTAAAACAGACAACCTTAAGGTGAAGGTAATCCGTTAGGAAAAAAATGAACAAGCTAACCCAACCCTCATAAGGAAAATGGATAAAGCCGGGAAGCACTAATGGGTTACAGAGTTTATAACCTACAGCTCATGTGGTCCAATTCTATCATCGCCGAAAGTAATCACATTGTTTTAGAGCCACTCCGCTGCGTGTACCATCTCAGTCCAGCCCCTAATTCAAGTGCCCGTGTTACAAGAGCTATTGTCAGCCATCATCGGCTCAGGAGGGAGCACTCACAGCAGCCGGACTATACTCCCTTTCTTTGAGTGAGTACTTCAGGATCAGGTTTTGGCTTATTAGCTGTAACATAGTGTAGAAGGTAAGCCATGAGGCCGTAGCTACACGGCCCACTTGTAAGCACAAACAGAAGAGACTTATTTCTCTGGAGGTAGTGATAGAACATCTGTCTTCAGAGCCAAACTCATTCAAAGACACTGAAAGAGAAACAACACATCCTCTATGAGTGCAAGCCGGTCATCCGGATGAAACTAAGGACTCCCCACAGCACGGAAAACATAGCCATATCCTGAGATGTGTCACTAGCTGCATTTTGCTGGCTAACTTTTTCAGATGGGTCAACTCAAATTTTGCTGGTGGCCTTAGACACAGACGGCTGAAAGGGTGGCCAGAGAACTGTGAATCTTAAAGGTAATCTTTTCAATGTGTCAGGACATTTACAGTGAACAGTCTAGAAGCAGGGAAATCAGTCTGGTCACAAAATATTTGGAACAAAATAAGGTTGGTTATGTTTTGGTGTACAGTAAATGTAAACTATTGACCCTCTAAGATAATGAGAGTCAGTGTACAATTGATCAAGAATCCATACGGTGTAAACAGATGACTCAGGTTGGAATTCTGAGTCTTCCATCCCTGGATGTGTGATCCAGGGCATATTATTTAACTTCTCTCTGGTTAGTTTTCTCATCTGTAAACTAGGGTGTGCACAGTATTTGTGTTATTCGAGTTGCTGAGATTTGAGCGAAGTAATATCTGTAAAGTATTAGAGCCTATGGCAACGCTTCAAACAATCATTCATCAACAAGTATTGATTGAGTGCAAACTATGGGCCAGGTGCTGCTTGTGGTATTTAGGGTACAGTGATGGACCCTTAAAGAGTCAAAAGTCATATACAAAAAAGTCACAAACACTAATGGAGAAATGTGAGCGATTATTAGTGCTGAGAAAAATCTGATGGATTTTTTCATCATGAAGGGAGCATGCATTTCAGGAAGACTAGATCCTGTCTACCCGGGCACGTTGCTCAGAGAATGTGACCACCTCAGGACAACTTCCCTGACTTTCTAATGAGCCTCTTTTCTTCCTCCTTGACATTTAAAATATTTCTTAAAATATGGCATCACCAGTGGCCAAGGAACTGGAGACCTGAATTGACCAGCCATAGTAAGTAGAGATCATGCATGGAACCTAATAGCCCCCAAGGCCCTTCAGGGGTGCCTCTCAGCACAGTGGCCTCTCTGTGGGGGACAGATGCCCAGCCAGCATCTGCCCAGTGGGTAATCCTCCCTGGTCCTTACAGTTGTGCCAGGTACAAGTTTTTTGGCTTCAGTGTGACACTGGAGCCCGGCTGTCTTGATAGCCACAGTCCCTTTTGCCCTTTCGTGTGCCCTCGCCCCTACTTAGGTCCAGAAGCAGCGAATGAAGGCTTTGTTGGTGCTTGTGCTTGTCTGATTCGCTGCAGCCTGGCTGATGCTGGCTCACCCCAGTGTCTGTCTCCAACAATCGCAGAGGTTAGGGGTGTTAGTTAAAGGGATCTGACACCTGAGATAGTGCCCTCCCTTGTCCCATGGGTAATGGACCAACCTAAGTGGCTGATCCCTCTTCCGGTATGTTTCAATTCACTCTTGTTAATCTTTTCCACACTTAAGGTTGCATGCCCAGCTATGCCAATTAGCAGAGGCTTATAAGCTCAGGATTTGAAGGCAATTGAACTGATCTGAAATGATAAAATGAATGAAAGGACAAGTAAGAACTTAACTAAAAATATAGAATACATTCCACAGCCTTTGGAGGAATAGTTGTGCCTACCCAAAAGAACTGGTAAAAAAAATTGTGTTCTGGTTAAAATACCTTTGTATGGGAGACAGTTTTTAAGCTACCTTTAAGGTGGCAATATTACATAATTATAAAATACATATATGTTATATATGGATATTATACATGATATAATATATTATATATGGGTATTATATATAGTATAATATGTAATATCCATATATACATATAAATATATATACATAGCTGTGTGAGTTACTGAAATGATATACAGTTTTGCTCCATAAGCACAATCTATATTAACATGAACCACCTTTAAAAATAAAAATCTAGGCTGGGTGTGGTGGCTCACACCTGTAGTCCTAGCACTTTGGAAAGCTGAGGTGGGAGGATCACTTGAAGCTACAAGTTCAAGACCAGCTTGGGCAACATAGCGACCTCATCTCTATCTTAAAAAAAGAAAAGGTATATGGTTAGCTTTTGAGGATGATGTATTGTGATGACTTTTAAATGAGATAATGAATATATAAAATCTATAGATCGATAGAGTTGAATTGTAAATCAAATAATTTATCAGTTTGGTACAGGTTCAGAAATTATTTTTATCTTCCAAATTGGTGTTAGAAAATATTTCCATTTGTTTGCAGCTAAAATATATTCTCTTAACAAGTGTGTATATTCAAAAAGTCCTTGGACTATTGAATGGATTAAGGTTTAAAATTACATCATTTAGTTTAGACTGGGGCTCTGAAAAACTAATGTGACTTACTTTGTTTCCATTAAAGTTGTTTCCAAAATACACACATTTCATTATAATTAACGGATTTAAGTTTTCTCCCATCAGACATTTTACCAGGCTAATAATAAGTAATAAAGTAGACTCATTTGAGTTTTTACTTGAGATACCTGAAGGTAATCATAAAGACAGAGAAAAAAAAGTGATATAATCCACAGACCAGATTAGAAGCCCCCGAATAGCTGAGAGTTGGCTGTTTGCAAGATCCATGTCTCCTAAGTTAGAAGCTGTGTGAAAATTAGAACACATAGAACTAGCTCTGAAAAGGCAGAAAAGTGCTTCTGAGGTTTGACTTTCCCTCCCCTGAATATTTTTTTAATTGAAAGAAAGAACGTGTTATAACCTCAGGCATACCTTAGTTATAACCCAACTTGAGACGGTGTTACAATTGCCTGTATGGGTAATCTGTTTGGAATAGGATATCCTGAAAGGGCTCAAATCATTTTGTTTTTTTTCTAGTTGCTGAAATAAGTCTGATAAAATTTTAATTTTTTTGCATTAGTTGGTTTCAAAAGCCTCTTTAAGTAAAAGTGACTCAGCAGCTAAGTTAAAATATTGCAGTCTTTTTTTTTAAAGTAAACACAATATGTCCTCAAGGAAAACAGTATTTTTCAGCAAGAAATGGAGATATTAATGTTGTTTACTTTTTACGTATTTGTCTTAATTTTCAAAGTAAGATCACAGTGACAGAGCCATTAACATAAAGGTTAGGAAGAGCCAAGAAAAACAATTGAACTGATGCTTGAACCAGTCAACCCAGGTGAATGGGTCATTTCTGCGAGAGATTGAGAGTCATGAAGTATTTCTCTGAAAAATTTTCAGTTCTCTGTTTTCATTCCAATTTGCCTTCTGACTTATAATAACCATAGTCACTGGTGTTTTAAAGATCTTGACAGTTGAACATGGATTTATAGACTGCAAAGGGCTTTAGAGAAGATTCGGTCCTATCTCTATCTCCCTTTACAGTGAAGAGAGAGAGCCTGGGGAAGCGGAATCTTTACTTGAAATTGTACAAGTAGAAGCCTCCTGACTTAGCCCAGTGTTCTCCCCGCCCCCAACACACACCCTGCTGTACATGCCACCACATACATGTTTAGGTATCACATTTGCATTAACTTGAACATGGGCAATGAGTTTTGTCCAATGTGTCAGAGAAGAGGGAGTGTGTGCCTCGCCTCCCCTACACATGCTTTTTCTCAAATGCTCAGAGCTACCCACCGGCCTTCAGCCCTCCCTGACCCTACCTGGCGGTGGGAGTATGAAAGAGGCAAAGCACCTGGAGCTCTCCCCGAAGCTTTGGTAAATTACTATAAAATTGTGAATGACATAGGGACTGGAGGGTCTTTCAATGTAACCCTAAGAGTTCTTTACACTCTGGTAGCCATCTTTTACTACTCGCCAGAAGTGGAAACAAACACATTTCTGGCAAAAAAACAAAACAAAACAAAACAAAACAAACCCCAAACCAAAAAACAAAAAGACGACAACAACAACAAAACAAATCTCAAGGGGCAACAGGTGAGGGGCTGTCTCTGGCAGCGGTGGAAGGTGGGCTGAACTGCAGAGGGCAGGGGTCTTTCTGGGGTGACAGGAATGTGCTGCATCTTCGGGTGGTGGTGCTTTCTCAGGCAGCTATAATCGTCAGAACTCATGGAATTGCACACTTTAAATGGATTCAGTTTTTGAACGTAAGTAATTTCCCAGTAAAATTGAGTTTTAAGAAAACTCGACTGGGAGTGGTGGCTCACGCCTGTAATCTTAACACTTTGGGAGGCCGAGGCGGGAGGATTGCTTGAGTCTGGGAGTTCAAGACCAGTCTGGGCAACATGGCGAGACCCCCATCTCTACAAAATAAATAAATAAATAAATAAATAAATAAGCCAGGCATGGTGGTGGGCACCTGTGGTCCCAGCTACTCAGGAGGCTGAGGTGGGAGGATCAATTGAGCCTGAGAGATCAAAAAGAAAACTATCGGGAATTGACACAATGGGAATCTAATGATAAAAGCTTCTCAATTATTATTTCTCTTGTTATGAATAAAATAGACTGTTTTATTAATATTTTATGGTTTTAATAATAGTATCCTATGGTACTTTTAAGAAAGCAAAATCACCTACCTATGTGATATTGGTAGTGAAAAGTTTCTGAGTGTCAGGTAGTTTTTTTTTTTTTTTTTTTGAGACAGAGTCTCGCTCTGTCGCCCAGGCTGGAGTGCAGTGGCGTGATCTCGGCTCACTGCAAGCTCCCCCTCCTGGGTTCATGCCATTCTCCTGTCTCAGCCTCCCGAGTAGCTGGGACTACAGGTGCCGGCCACCACGCCCGGCTAATTTTTTGTATTTTTAGTAGAGACGGGGTTTCACCGTGTTAGCCAGGAAGGTCTCGATCTCCTAACCTTGTGATCTGCCTGCCTCGGCCTCCCAAAGCACTGGGATTACAGGCGTGAGCCACCATGCCTGGCCATCAGGTACATTTTTAAATATAAGACTGTGTAAGAAAAAGGTGAATTTAACTCAAGACTTCCCTCTCCTACTCAGGAAAGGACTGGAAACTGATCTTCCTGGATGTGAGAGGCAAGAGGCCCTATCTTTTTAACTCTTTGCTGACCGGAGTGCCTACCTCAGTCCACAGGCGACAAAGAAATGCTTTTGTAAAAGTTTACTACTTTCCTCTGCTTATTTTCCATTTGACTTGATATCTAAAAATATAGAGCCATGCAGTAGCCTCCCTATCTCCAGGACAGCAGATCATTAATCTACAGCTCTGGTCAACTATCTTAAGTCCACCAGTTAGCTTCTATCTTTAAGCATACCATTTCAAACGGCCTCTCCCTGAGTCTCTAGGGAGGATGTCTAAATGCAGTGGCCTATTTTCATGCAACCTAATGCTCTTAAACCTGATACTATCTCTTGGACCTTGGGGTTGGGCTTAATGTGGAAGGCAGTGGAAAAGGCCTAAATACTTCTCATGTAATCCAATGGAAAGAGGGCCTCTCTCTTGGTGTATGGTGTTTCTCTGCTCCTGTGATAGAAAATGAAAGCATCACAGGCTTAATACGTTAAATGGGGCGAATATTGCATAGCAAATAGTAAGTAAAATCTATTACGTACTTTGCCAATGCTGTTGGGTCTTTAAATAACGGAGCAGAATGCCCTCTGCAGAAGATACTGTCTGTGCGAAGTCACGGCTCCAGAAGAGCAGGGAAGACGGCCTCGCTCCCTGGCACTGCCGCCTGAGTTCCGGTCCCCTGGCCCTGGCTTCCTCAGCTTATCTGCTGGTCTGAGCCTTCTTTCCTCCTCTCCTTGCTGGCCTCTTTTCTTCTCCGTTAGAAGCTCTGCTGTTTACCAGTATAACTCAGGAGAATTCAGGACGGTCAGTAATTTAATGACCAGAAATTAGGAAAACAAGCTAGATTTCTCTCTCTCTGAAGCCCTTCTTCTAGGGTTATCATTGATTCTTTGTGTAATTTTCTCTCTTTGATCTGGTATATTTCTATAAAATAAGGCAATTTTTTCTGCAGTTTTTTCCCCTAAAGATACATATTTCATCTCCGTGCGTAAAGAACGAAAGTAAGTAGGGATGTGCCTGAGGGTGGAATGGAGATCAGGAACTGGGCAAACGTACAAATCATGGCAAACGTCATCACCCAGCTTTCTTTTTTGATGCTAGTGTTTAAGAGAGGCAGAATTATGCTGAGAGAAGCATGTGGACACTGAAGTCAGACTTGCAGGGATGTGAATTGAACCAGTGACCTTGGGCATACGTGGTGACTTTACTAAAACTTTCTCCTCATCTGTAGGGAGGAATGATACCTCCCTTGCAAAATATAAGGCATGTAAAGCTCATAGTCAATACACAATGAAGTAAAAATATAATTAACAGGAAACTAACTGGGTTGACATTTCAGAACACAACTTCTGCAGTCACTTTCCACTTTCAAATTCCATGAATATGCTAGTTTGAAAAAGAGTTTCTCCTTTTATTGAGGGAATCACTATATCATTCTGTGGACAGGAGCGAATGCCCCTTGTGGGACATGCAAATTATTATTTAAGGGAGGCGTTGCAACCTGGAGGAAACAGCCCAGATTTGGAGTCAAAAGACCTGGTTATGGCAAACAAAACAAAACAAAACAAAACAAACACCTCACCATATTAGCAATGTGACCTAGAAAAGAAAAGGCTTAGCTTTGTTTTGTTTTGATTTTAATAATAAAATTGCTAAGGCAGGAAGATCACTTAAATCCAGTTCAAGGCCCCATCTTTAGAAAAAAATAAGAAAATTAGCTGTGTGGGGGGCGGCACATGCCTAAAGTCCCAGCTACTTGGAGGCTGAGGTGGGAGGATCACTTGAACCCAGGAGTTAGAGGTTGCAGTGAGCTATGATTGCACAACTCTACTCCAGCCTGAGTGACAGAGTGATACTTTACTCTCAAGAAAACTAAATGAATAAAATTAAAATGAATAACATTATGTGTTCCTGCCTGGGTGCAGTGGCTCACACCTGTAATCCCAGCACTTTAGGAGGCTGAGGTGGGCAGATCACTTGAGGCCAGAAGTTCAAGACCAGCCTGGACAACATGGCCAAACCCCATCTCTACTAAAAAAATACAAAAATTAGCCAATTGTGGGGGTGGGCGCCTGTAATCCCAGCTACTTTGGAGGCTGAGGCATAAGAATCACTTGAACCCAGGAGGCACAGGTTACAATGAGCAGAGATCATGCCGCTGCATTCCAGCCTGGGCGATAGAACCAGACTCTGTCTCAAAAAAAAAAAAAAGTGTTCCAAACCCTCTAGGTAAAAAGCCAGAATTTTGATGTACAGGTTTTAAGGAACCACTAATGCTGAACCAAACAAGCACAGCTGTTTATTATTCTTTGACATCCCACCCGACAACAAATTAGAATCAGAAGCTCCCATCTGAAAGTGTAAAGAGGGATGAAAATGTCATGGGAGAACATCAGAGATTTAAGGAGAGGAGAAAAAAAGAAGTAGAAAAATGTTCATCATTGATAAAGAAAAGTGACGGTGTGTGAGGCATTTGTAATAAAAAATTGGGGTAAGTTGACAAGGATTCGTCAGAGGGCAGAAAGGTGTGTGGTTGAGCAGGACAAGGGGGAGGCCTGTGGAGCTGGGCCCAGTGGCACAACTGGTGAAATTGACTAATGAGAGACTTTTTTCTTATTCACTAGAAAAAAAATTAGCAAATTGGCTGAAAGTTTGGAAGTTTAAAATTTTGCTTCACAATAGAAAAACTAAACCCAACAACACTTTGTGGTTGCGAACAGTCCCAGTGATCACAGAACAATGAACAAGGGAGAGACACATGTGGTGGACTCAGGAAACAGCCACGCAGGAGAAGGAGCATGGTTTCCTTCCAGGAGCCTGTGGCACTAAGGGCTGCAATTTTAGATTAACCACATATCATACAGTCATGTCTTTCTGCTGTTAGTTAACAGTTATTGATTGCTTACTGTGTGATCTGCACTGGACAAAGCAAAAGCTCATTTAATCCTCATGAGAACTCAAGATATGAGTTCAAGTTTTATTCCCATTTTAGAAGGGAATATGTTTGAGTGACAGAGTGGCCAATAATTCCCCCGAAATCACACAACTAGAAAGTGTTTGGGATTTGAGCTCATTGCCAAACCAGAGATGATAATGCCAGTCCTTTCTAACTCACAGGGTTTTCGGTGAGGGTCAAATAGAAGGAGATAAGTGAAAATGTAATGTAAAACATAAGCTACCTTACCAATATGTATCATTGAGCTGACTAAATGCTAATTATGTGCTAACAGAAAACAATTTTTTTTTTTTTTGAGACGGAGTCTCGCTCTGTCGCCAAGGCTGGAGTGCAGTGGCGCGATCTCCGCTCACTGCAAGCTCTGCCTCCCAGGTTCACACCATTCTCCTACCTCAGTCTCCAAGTAGCTGGGACTACAGGCGCCCGCCACCATGCCCAGCTAATTTTTTGTATTTTCAGTAGAGATGGGGTTTCACCCTGTTAGCCAGGATGGTCATGATCTCCTGACCGCGTGATCCACCCGCTTCGGCCTCCCAAAGTGCTGGGATTACAGGCATGAGCCACTGTGCCCAGCCAACCAAAAACAATTTTAAACCTTTTGGAGATTGGACAATATTATCATATTTAAATATTAATTAAAATAGTTGCTGGGTGCGGTGGCTCATGCCTGTAATCCCAGCACTTTGGGAGGCTGAGGCGAGCAGATCACCTGAGGTCAGGAGTTCAAGACTAGCCTGGCCAACATGGTGAAACTCCGTCTCTACTGAAAATACAAAAATTAGTTGGGCGTGGTGATGGGCACCTGTAATCCCAGCTACTCAGGAGGCTGAGGCAGGAGAATTACTTGATCCTGGAAGGCAGAGGTTGCAGTGAGCCAAGATCGTGCCACTGCACTCCAGCCTGGACAACAGAGCAAGACTCCCTCTCAAAAAATATATGTATATATTAAGTATATATACATATTTAGTATATTTTATGGGCCTAATGAAACAAGTAACTAACACTGCTAAAGTGTGAACAGTTGGCCGGGCATGGTGGCTCACGCCTGTAATCCCAGCACTTTGGGAGGCCGAGGTGGGCGGATCACGAGGTCAGGAGATCGAGACCACGGTGAAACCCCGTCTCTACTAAAAATACAAAAATAAGCCAGGCGTGGTGGTGGGCGCCTGTAGTCCCAGCTACTCGGGAGGCTGAGGCAGGAGAATGGCGTGAACCCGGGAGGCGGAGCTTGCAGTGACCCGAGATCGAGCCACTGCACTCCAGCCTGGGCGACAGAACGAGACTCCGTCTCAAAAAAAAAAAACAAAAAAAAGTGTGAATATTTACCAATGTAGCTGGATCGCAAAAACATACTGTTGAGAAAAAAAAAAAAAAAAAGCAAGTCGTGGGATGCCATGTACCATTTTTTTGCCATTTGTTCAAATGTCTGAAATATAAAGTGGTACTATATATTATATATGGATAAATACACATTTAGTAAAATTATAAAACCATGGAGGATGTTGAAATTTATATAACACCAGCTGCTCTACCAGATAAGCCCTGAAATTTTAATAGCTTTAACACAAAAATGCTTATTTATTCTCATTTGTATCACAGCCTAATGGATGTTTCTGGCTCCACGTGGAAACCCATGAACTCTGGCTAATTCCCTCGTGGGGTCTTTTGCTCCCCAGGGGCAACTGGGGAGAAGGACAAGGGACAAGCATGTCTTCTTCATCACTACTTGTCCAGAGAAGGACGTTATCACCCCCATCCAGGTTCCCGTGGCCAGCATGCAGTGACGCAGCCCCACCTGACTGCATGGAAGACTGGGAACTGTTTTTTAACCTCCTGCTCAAGAAGAAAGGTCACTGATCTTGGCGAACTCACAGGGTTTTGAGGGGATGCACAAAGAGGATGCACATGAACTTCTGGATAGTTGCCACGTGTAGTCTGGGGGAAAAAACGAAAGCTAAAGGAAATATGCAAAATGTAAAATTTTTTGAAGCTGGATGAATGGTACATGGGTATTATGGCACACTCTGTACTTTTTTTGTGTGTTTAAATGTTTTAGTTTTTAAAAAGACCAAAAAGGGGGAAATGTGAACCTTTTCTTAACGCTACATATTAACCTGCCTATGGTCTCAAGCTAAAACTGGGCTGGCAAACTAAGGCTCACAAGCCAAAAACAGTTTTTATGTTTTTAAAGGATTAAATAAATAAATAAATAGAAAGAAGAAGAATATATGACAGAGACTGTATATGGCTGAAAAGCCTAAAATAATTACTATCTGGCCCCTCTGAAGGAAAAGTTTGTCAGCCCATGTCAGAACAAAAGAAAATATGATGTATTGTCTTAAAAACATAAGTTAAAACTCACTACATGCCAGACACTGAGCTCATACATGAATTCTTTAAAAAATTTAATCCTTATGACAGCATTATCAAGTCGGCCAATGAGGAAATTGAAGCACAGAGAGGTTAGGTAACCTACACAAGGTCACACAGCTATTGTAACCCTAGCAGTATGATTCCAGAGCTTACCTTCTTCACTACTATATTATTCTTTCTTCCTAATTCGCTTTTCCATTTTCAAATTTAAAAGTATTTTCTGAACCATAATAATGAACTGATGAAATTATAGTTTACGTTCAAATTTTATTTGACATTTACATATGCGTACGTGTATATCTACAGTTTCAGCAAATGAGCCTCGTAGAAGGCACTAATATTATCTATGGATTTCACTTCAGTGTAGTAAAGGGAGCATTATGAAATACTTGCTGTCATGAAAGATAAGGCAAGACTGAAATGTTTCAGGTTAGTGGAAACTAAGGAGAAATAACTTCTGAAAGCAATGTGAGGTTCTGGGACAGAGAAGATACTGGGAGAAAAACTGGTGTAACAATTGAAGAAAGTCTATAGTTGAGTTAATAATATTGTACCACTATTAATTTGCTAACCTTGATAATTATACTGAGATTATGAAATATGCTAACATTAGGAAAAATGGTATGAAGAATATAAGGGAATTCTTTGTACTGTTTTTGCAATTTTTCTTCAAATCTAAAATGATTCAAAATTAAAGTTATAAAAGAAATACAAGTGGTTCTGAGAGACTAATAATAAACACATGCAGTGAACATTTATTGAGTCTCCACACACACAAGAAGGGGTGTCAGGTCTGATGGCACCCTCACCATCTAAGCCTTGCCTGCAGCGGCTCCAGGGTAAGCAGATCCACCCTCCAGTGTTCCACTGAGAGAGTTCCCATCAGCTGAGGCAATTCTCTGGAGAAGGGTCCTCGGCAGCCCATTCGGGAAACACCTGGAGGATGGGGTACCATCTGATGAAGGGGTTTCCTGTGGCATCACAGTGTGATAATGACATTTGCTGCTAAGACTGCTAAGATAGGGACTGGAAAGTGGTCATCGGAGCCATCACATCTGCAGTCATGCCGAGGCGAGTACCGTCAGAGCAGGGTCTGCCAAGGTGGAAGGATGGAAGGGTCATGGAGTTAGGTTGAATAATACAGGTGCAGACAGCAAGTTTAGACCACTCTTCCAGCAAACTTGGATGGAAAGGGGAAGCTAAAAAAATAAGGTGTCTGCTAGAGGGACATGTAAAGAAAAATCTATTCTGTTATGAAGACCTGCTACACCACAGCCTCTTCCTAGTGGGCCTTTACCAGCACGTGGCCATGTTTATCCCAGCTCTGGCCACAGCTAATTTGATCTTGAATGGGCTGGAGTCTAGTCTACAGAAGCAGTCAGTGCCTGGCAGGAGGGTCTTGCTGATGGCACGGGGATGACCAGCCAAACAAACTTGATCTTTCCTTTGGGGGATCTTGAGTGTGAGGCTGACTTTGCAGAAGGAGAGATGGGCAGCTGAGCCTGAGCTGGCACCAGACTTGCTCTCGGGTCATCAGAGCTGGGTTGGATCATCAGAGCTCCAGCTAGTCACCAAGGAGCTGCCACCTTCCAGTTCTCCTTGGCCTGCCTGAGAGCTGCTGAGAGCATTTCCTGTCTGTCTGTGAAGTCTCATATTATGTATTAGATTATTAACTAAATATATAAAAGGTATCCTCCTTTTCCAACCCTCTCAAAGAGCTTAACTCAAGGCAGATGGTATGAGGGGACAAAGAGGACTTTGCATTGCATTGTGCCAAAACTAATATTCCATGAGCTGTAAGGCACACTACTGTTATGTACCTAGAGAAAAAACCCTTGCAATAGAATGGTAAGGGGCCTTCGTTGTAAAAAAAACATGCTGGTCTCAGAGATGCTAAATATGAAAAATATATGTCTTAGAATTGATGAAATACAGCACATTCAGAAAATGAGTGTTGGAGATACTTACAGATTGAGTTAAAGAAATGGTTAGGCAGACAGAGAAGAAGATACATCAGGGAGAGAGGGTGGGATGCTTCCAACAGAATCAGGAAGGAACCGGTTCAAGGTCACAGAGGAAAGTTTCCATCTTCCTGTCGTGTATGGTGGGCCTTACAGATGTGGATGGAGAGAAACATGTAATTGAAAAATGCGATATTTCAATAGGTTAGGATTGGGGGCCTTACTTTTCTGAGTCATTAGGTGGCAATTTTGTATTTCCTTTTGGAATTATTTCAGGACCATATTTTATGGGTTATTTTATAAGCTCAGACTTGTATTTCTGAGTTTTAACTGCATTTTACCAATGATTCTATGAGATGGCTAAGAGTGTAAAGATGTAGAATTTAGTGTTTAATAAAAGACAAACTAGCTCTAACACAAGAGTGTTGCTTCTGTGCACATGCTGTATTTCAGCAGAATTGCAACTATAAATTTCACATAATATTACCAAATGATGTGATCTCAGATTATGATGTTTAATGAAAAGACTGTAAGCTCAAAAGCACAATGCTAGAAAATCTGGCATCAGTGCACGGTCTTTATTACACCTAGAAAGGGCCTGAAAGTTCAGGTGAACTTATTTCTTGATTCACAGATGAGAAAATGAGGCTAGCAGGTGACAGAATTTGCCCAGTGTCACACAGAGGGTATGAGGAACCAGGACTTCAGAGTTTCTCACTCCAGATAAGAGGATTCCTCTATGTGCTCCACCACTCACTTGGCAGATTTTATAAGTTCTTCCTTCAAATTAAGTTTTTTTGAGACACAGTCTCACTTTGTTGCCCAGGCTGTAATGCAGTGGTGCAATCATAGCTCACTGCAGCCTTGAACCTCTGTGCTCCAGCAATCCTCCCACCTCAGCATCCCAAGTGGCTGGGACTACAGGCATGCACCCCTATGTCTGACTAATTATTTTTTGTAGAGACAAGGTTTCACTATGTTGCCCAGGCTGGTCTTGAACTCTTGGTCTCACATGATCCTCTCACCTGGAACTCCCAAAGTGCTGGGATTACAGGTGTAAGCCACCATGCCTGGCCCAAATTAAATGTTTTAATTCATTTTTGAACAGTTACATGTGTTCCAGATTTGCTTTCCACAAAGATACTCATTTTGCTAACATTCAGCTCAAGATGGAGAGATTCTTGTTTGGGACTTTGACATCCAATGCATTGGTGCTATGTTGGCACATTATTTTGATTTGTTCTTGGGGGTCACAAGCTCTTCAAGGGCAGTGGTTGCAGGGGCACTCTGCCAAACTCAAGACTGCACCTGTACTGTGACCTCACCTAGTGCTACTTTAAAAATGGCTGAGCAGACAAAGACGTTCCATCATCTCAGGGAAGACCAACCTCCCCAGCTCAGGGTTTGAGGACTCTATAATCAGACAGCAATAGAGCTGCCATTCTATCCCCACTGGGTCATACCCCATGTTCAAGTCACCCTGATTAGGTTGCTTTTCTCCCTCAAACTCCCATTGCATCAATCTCTGTGCCTTTGTTCATGCTAACCCCACAGACTGAAAGCATTTTCTGCCTGCCAACCTCTTCAAATGCATTTCCAGCCATGGTACTGCTCAGTCCTTAGCAAATGCCTGCTGTTTGCAGGTGTCAGGGCAGGCAGGCACGGGCCTCCAGTGGCGCACAAAAAGGACCTTGTCTCTGCCATCAGAGTTTTTCAGTCCAGTGGGAGGGAGCTACACCAACACACAGCACACAGCAATATGCACATCATCATCAACAGTGGTAACTGCTATGAAGCCAAATACCAGAGTGCTGAGATCAAATAGGAGGAGAACCTAATTTAGCCTGCCTGGTGGTCTGGAAAGGCTCCTCTGAAAAAGTAACATTTGAGATGACATTTGAAAAACCTTTAACCTCCAGCAACATCCATGTATTCATAATTCCTGGAAAAGGGCACGGTGTTTCCTGCCTGGGTCCTTTTGTTCACTGCGTTCCCTTGGTCTAGAACCTCCTCGACTCACCCACACTGCCGCATTCTAGTGTTTCCTTCTGTATCTGACCTATTCCTGCCTATACTCCAGACAAGTGTCACCTCCTCAGAAAACCTTCCACTAGTTTCCCCCTCTTGTCCTCTCATCATGTGGGCTTGGCATTTCTTTTTACGAGCCCAGAGCACCTTACCATAGCACCTGCTATGTCGTGCTGACATCACCTGGCCTGTTCAGCCACCGTCTCCTCAGCTAAATTCTTCAAGGGCGGAAGTAAATCATCCTTGTAGACCCAGACTCTAAAACAGCATGTGGTACGTGGTAGGCATCGTGTAAATGTTCTTGAAGATCCATCATTTATTTATCCAGAGGGCCCCAAACATTGGAAGGTTATGGTTCTCATTTGTTGAAAAATACGACTCTAGGAGAAATCTGTGACCCCATAGAATCTTTTGGTTTTACTGCTTCCAAGATGCAAAACACTAATGAATAGTTGGTTTTTAATCTTCTGGCTTGAATTTTGATCACCATTAGGCAAATAACCAAGTGAGTCAGTCAAGCTTAATCTACACGCTTTACAGGAAAACATTAGAGGTGGAAAGGGCCATGTCATTCACTTAGATGCTGTTTCTTTTTACATTTTAACGTATTTGAGAACTATGTTTAATAATCAGATAATACTACTTATAAAATACAGTAACAGCCAGAAACAACTGTCAGAGAGAATCTAAGCGGGGGCATTTCAAACTGGGTTCCTTTGAGTCCTGGTCATGTGGAGACGTCTCAGGGAGGGCTGTTGGGTCTCTGGGACTTCAGTGTCACTGCTGTGTTTCCATCTCTTTCCCCATCCTTCTGCGTGCCCCAAACACCTCAGGCCCCATAACAAACTATCTTGGAAATGGCCTCTTCTTATCTTAAAGCTCTCATGATTTTGGGCGGAAGTCAGCTCAACAAGAGATTTGTTGTAAACAATGTTTGCTTGTCTAGGTTAAAGATTTCTGGACTCGGGAAACACTTTTGAACTTGAGAAATAAGACTGTGACCCAAGGAGTGGGATGGGGCAGCAAGATGGTCCCAGGCAGCAGGGTCAGAGGACCTCAGTGTTCAACTCCAGCCCCTTCCAGCTGCAGCCCTGGAGCAAGTGACTCCACTCTCCAGTGCCTCACACTCAGCATCTGTGACATGGGAAACGTGCTGTGACCTTCCTCAGACAGCCACTGGAGGATTAAGGGAGACACCAAATGTAGGAGTTGTTTACCATGGTGATAACGATTACGTATGGAAGTAATACTACGAAGGCTATGAAAATAAGTTTAAAAGCTGTGAGCACACAAAATATTTTTGTTTTACTGCCTCCAAGATGCAAAGTCTAAACAGTATTTGGTTTTTATCATCTGGCTTGTGTTTTGATAGCCATTAGGCAGACAACCAGGTGAGTCAATCAAGCCTAGGTTTTTATATTTTATGGAAAGGCATGAGAGGTAGAAAGGGCCATACTATTCATTCATTTAGATGTTGTTCCTTTTAAGATACTTAAGAACTATATCGAACAGTTAGAGAGTAATATTTAAATTTTCACCGGTGTGCAGACAGCCAGAAGGAACTTTCAGAGAGGATTTCAAACTGAGTTCCTTGGAGTCCTGCTTCTGTGGAGACATCTCAGGGAGGGGTTGTAAGGTTTCTGGGACTTCGGGGTCACTTCTGTGGTCCCACCTAAGTTCCCCCATGCTTCTGTGTGCCCAAGGCACCTCGGCTCCACGAAACTCTACCTTGGAAGTGGCCCCTTCCTTGTCTTAGTGCCCTCATGCTTTGTGTAAGCTTATACGTTTCCCGATCTCCCTCGGCTCCGTGTCTGGCTTCCTGAAGATCTGGCTTCGTGAATATGCACTGCAAAATGTTGATTGCTTGCTTTCCTTACTACCCTCATCTGTGTCCTTCAACGCTGCCTGTCCCTCTCCAGCAGGGACCCTCTATGTTCTTGTTTTATGCAAAGTCTCATTTTTCTGCTAGGTCAACATTCTGGATGCTTGGAGGGCCTCTGGCACTGTGTTTTGTGAACCTGTGAACACTCTGTGAGTGAACTGCATTCTAAGCTGAAAATGGTCAGGGCATGGTGTGGCCATGTCCCCAGCCGGCTCCACGTTGGGGTGGGCCACAGAGACACACACACAACCATTATTCAATTCATTGGTAGGAATTTAGCTACATTTGTTTCTCTAAAATTAAATGCAGTTAGCTTGAGAGTTTTAGTAAATGTTAAGTATGTATAATTAATAGCAAATATTTTGCTCAGAGGTTCCCAACAGATCATTTGTGATTAATCAGCTGATTCTGAAGGTTAGTCAAGTAAAAGACTTAGTAGCCACATTTGCCTAGATAAGACCCTCAAACTCACAATCACAGAGACACACACACATACACAGACATGTACACACACACACACAAGTGCAACATTGGCATTTTACATATTAGACCCTAAAGAGGATAATTTCCTCCCAAGTTTGTCACTTCAAATGTTTCTTAAAATCATAGCTCATTTCCGGTGCGTCAGCTGACGCCTGTAATCCCAGCACTTTGGGAAGCCGAGGCGGGCGCATCACGAGGTCAGGAGATCGGGACCATCCTGGCTAACATGGTGAAACCCCGTCTCTACTAAAAATACAAAAAAAAATTAGCAGGGTGTGGTGGCGGGCGCCTGTAGTCCCAGCTACTGGGAGGCTGAGGCAGGAGAATAGCGTGAACCCGGGAGGCGGAGCTTGCAGTGAGCCCAGATCGCGCCACTGCACTCCAGCCTGGGCGACAGAGCGAGACTCTGTCTCAAACAAACAAACAAACAAAGTCGCTTCTACTTACTACTTGCCCATTGCCATCAAAATATGTTAGATCGCAATGTACAGATGATGTGCAGCCATGACGCACACTGTTCCTGTCTAGGGTGAAAGCAGTCTATGTGGTGACCCAGAAAAACCAATGCACCAATTAGGCTCCAATGTTTAGATGGCTAAAATGAAAGGACTAAAATAAAATGTAGAAGTTGTTTATCATGGTGATAATGATTACTTATGGAAGTAATCTTACGAAGGTTGTGAAAATAAGTTTAAAAGTTGTGAGCACACAGAACATGATCCATTTTGAGACACCTGTTTTTGCTATCCCATGGCCGTAATCATAAACTAACAGCTCTTGAGATTATTTTACTAACACATTAGACTCAGAAAGAAAAATAACTAAATTGATCTTTTAACTTTAACTTTCCATGCTGAGGGAAGTTCAGAAAATCTAAACAAAAATCCTTTTTTAAGAAGTAGCCTCCCACAGCAAAAAGTAGTGTTTTGAATCCATCAAATAGGTGATAGCTACCTGTCTCCCAAACTTATGGGATCTTCACGAGGATTCAATAAGATAATTAATAGGTAAGTACTTATGTATTGTGAAATTGTATACAAATGTAAGGGACTACTTTCATTATTACAGTTATTATTGCCTCAATTATTATTATTGTGCTTAGGAGTTTGGTGTAAGTCTATTATCAGCTAGTGACTTTTCTGGAAGAAGTAGCAGACCACCATTAGGACTGAATATAAAAACACCAATAATTTTCTTAGTGCCTTTCCTAGCTTTTCAAAGAGTCTCATGGCAGGTAGCACCATGCCTCTTTGAGTTCCATTTTATCATTCTGATGCTTTACTTAAATATTATCAGGCAGGAAAGTGTATGGCAAATATTGCTCAGAAATTCATTCAATATACATTACTGGTGGCTGCCTGCATGCTAGGCCCCAGCCATATATGGATGAAACAGAAAAAAATCTCTGCCATGTCCTAGCCGCAGCAATCAGGCAAGAGAAATAAGAGCATCCAAATAGGAAGAGAGGAAGTCAGCTATCTCTGTTTGCAGACAACATGATTCTATATCTAGAAAAACCCATAGTCTCAGCCAAAAAGCTCCTCCAGTTGATAAACAACTTCAGCAAAGTTGCAGGATACAAAATCAATGTATAAAAATCACCAGTATTCCTTTTATTTATTTATTTTTTGACAGACTCTCACTCTGTCGCCCAGGCTGGAGTGCTGCGGCATGATCTCAGCTCACTGCAACCCCGGCCTCCTGGATTCAAGCGGTTCTCCTGCCTCAGCCTCCTGAGTCCTATACACCAGCAATAGCCAAGCCGAGAGCCAAATCAGAAAGGCAATCCCATTCACAATAGCCACATAAAGATAAAATATCTAGGGATATGGCTAACCAGAGAGGTGAAAGATCTCTATAAGGAGATTGCAAAATACTGCTCAGAGAAATCAGAGATGACACAAACAAATGGAAAAACATCCCATGCTTATGGATAGGAAGAATCAATATCATTAAAGTGGCTATACTGCCCAAAGCAATTTACAGATTCAATGCTATTCCTATCAAACTACCATTCTTCACAGAACCAGAAAAAAAGCTATTTTAAAATTCATATGGAACCAAAAAAGAGCCCAAATAGCCAAGGCAATCCTAAGCAAAAATAACTAAGCTGGAGGCATCATGTTACCTGAATTCTAACTATACTACAAGGCTACAGTAACCAAAACAACATGGTACTGGTACAAAAACAGGCACATAGACCAATGGAACAGAATAGAGAGTCCAGGAATAAGGCCACACATCTACAACTATCTGATCTTCCACAAAGCTGGCAAAAACAACCAAGGGGGAAAAGATTCCCTATTCAATAAATGGTGCTGGGATAATTGGCTGGCCATATGCAGAAGACTGAAGCTGGACCCCTTCCTTACACCATACACAAAAACCAACTCAAGATGGATTAAAGACTTAAATGTAAAACCCAAAACCATAAAAACTCAGGAAGACAACCTAGGCAATACCATCCCAGACATAAAAATGGGCAAAGATTTCACAACAAAGACACCAAAAGTAATCACAACAAAAGCAAACATTGGCAAGTGGGATTTAATTAAACTTAAGAGAGCTGCACAGAAAAATAAACTATCAACAGGGTAAACAGAATGGGAGAAAATATTTGCAAACTATGCATCTGACAAAGGTCTAATACCCAGCATCTATAAGGAACTTTAACAAATTTACAAGAAAAAAACAAACAATTTTTTTGTTTTTTTGTTTTTTAAAGTGGGCAAAGGACATGAACAGACACTTCTCAAAAGAAGACATAGATGCAGTGAACAAGCATATCAAGAAAAGCTCGGTATCACTGATAACTAGAGAAATGCAAATCAACATCACAACGAGATACCATCTCACACTAGTCAAAATGGGTATTATTAAAAAGTCAAAAAATAACAGCTGCTGTCAAGGTTGCAGAAGAAAGGGAATGCTTATACACTGTTGGTGGGACTGTAAATTAGTTCAACCATTGTGGAAAATAGTATGGTGATTCCTCAAAGAGCTAAAAGCAGAACTACCATTCCACCCAGCACCCCCATTAATGGGTATATACCCAGAGAAATGTAAATCGTTCTACCATAAAGACACATGCACACAAATGTTCATTGCAACAGTATTCACAATAGAAAAGCCATGGAATCAACCTAAATGTCCATCAATGACAGATTGGATAAAGAAAATGTGGTACATATACACCATGGAATACTATGCAGCCATAAAAAAGAATGAGATCACGTCTTGTCCGGGAACATGGATGAAGCGGGAGGATATTATCCTTAGCAGACTAATGCAGGAGCAGAAGACCAAATACCACATGTTCTGCCTTATAAGTGGGAGCTAAATGATAAGAACTTATGAACACAAAGAAGGAAGCAACAGACACTGGGTCTACTTGATGGGAGAGGGTGGGAGAAGGGAGAAGAAAAGAAAAGATAGCTACTGGGTACTGGGCTTAATACCTGGGTGATGAAATAATATGTGGCAAGAGAGACAGTGAGGAGTCAGGGACTATGCCAGGCTGATGTGACAGTGTACTTCTCATGGATGTAGCTTCTAAAAAGTATGGTCCAGTTAAAGTATGGTCCCTTAAAATCTTCAGGTTACTTACGGGGATAAAAAACTATATATTAGTTACAATGTGCAGGTGATGGGTGCGCTAAAAATCTCAGAATTCACTACGATGTAATTCTTCCATGTCACCAAAAACCACTTGTACCCCAAAAGCTATTGAGATAACAAAAAATAATTTAGGTTATGTTGTTGAAGAGTCCTTTAGAAACATCAATTGGCCAGGCACGGTGGCTTATGCTTGTAATCCCAGCACTTTGGGAGGCCAAGGTGGGTGGATCACCTGAGGTCAGGAGTTCGAGACCAGTTTGACCAACATGGAGAAACCCCGTCTCTACTAAAAATACAAAATTAGCCGGGAGCGGTAGTGCATGCCTGTAATCCCAGCTACTCGGGAGGCTGAGGCAGGAGAATCCCTTGAACCTGGGAGGCGGAGGTTGTGGTGAGCTGAGATCATGCCACTGTACTCCCAGCATGGGTGACAGAGGGAGACTCCATCTCAAAAAAAAAAAAGAAAAAAAGAAACATTATCAATTTACACTCTCACCAACTGTTTTTATTTGTATTTCTTCAATTAGTATTGAGTTTGAACTTTTAAAACATATTTATTGGATATTCATTGTTCTCTATTGTATAATCAAGTTTTCTTCAGCTGGTAGAAATGTCAACTTGACATTTGTATATACATTTGTTATATCCTGGGTTTACATTTAAGCCTTTCATTCTATTTATTCCCAATTCATCACCACATTGTTTTAATTATTATAGTTTTATAACATATTTTAATACCAAATAGTGTGTCCCTAACATTGTCTTTTATTTTCAGAAATTTTATGGTTATTCTAATGTCTGTTCTTTCAGATAAAATATGGAATCATTTTGTTCAGTAAGGTCATTTGGTTGGGAATTATACAGAAATCATTGAATTTACAAGTTAATTTAGGGAAAAATGATATTTTTTCTCTCAATATCTTCTTTTTCAATATTTATTTTATAATTGGCCACCTTATAAGCTTTCTTATTGTTCCTGATTTTTGTTCATTTATTTGTTATTCCTGGGTTTTCAATAAGTAAAATCATGCCATCAGAAAATAATAATAACTTTGTTTCATTCATTTCGGTATTGAAACCTCTTATTTCTTTTTTTTTGTTAATTCTATATCAGCATGTCCACATTAATGTTAAGTCATGCTAAATGAAACTTAAACTGACTGTAACATTAATTCAAAGCCTTTTGGTTTTGTCTTGTTTTTACCATTTCACTTGCTGTTTCTAAATTATATTATATAACAATAGTTTTTCAGAAAAGAGGCTGGGTGCAGTGGCTCACACCTGTAGTCCCAGTGCTTTAGAGGCTGAGGCAGGAAGATCGCTTGAGGCCAGGAGTTCAAGACTAGCTTGGGCAACATAGTGAGACCCTGTGTCTACAAAAATATAAAAATGTAACCAAGTGTGGTGGTATGTGCCTGTGGTCCCAACTACTTGGGAGGCTCAGGTGGGAGGACTGCTTGAGCCCAGGAGTTCAAGGCTGCAGTGAGCTGTGTTGGTGCCACTGCACTCCAGTCTGGGCAACAGAGCAAGACCCTGTCTCTAAAAAAACAAAACAAAACAATAATTTTTCACAAATGATAAAGAATTTAGAAGATGGTTTTTTGTCATGTATTAAAATAATCATTATTCATTTTTTACTAAATAACATGGGAAATTGTATTAATAGTTTTATTATATTGAACATGTTTGCATTTCAGGACTTCAGGAATGAAGTTCATTTGACTAATTATGAGTTTTAAAAGGAAATTAATATCTTTGTTTAATCCTATGAATAACAGTCACCAAATCAGCACAACAGGTGCAATTCAGTCTTGCTTCCAGTGGCTCTGGTTTATTAAATTTATTATTATTATTATTAAGACGGAGTCTCGCTCTGTTGCCCAGTCTGGAGTGCAGTGGCGCAATCTCAGCTCACTGCAAGCTCCACCTCCTGGGTTCACGCCATTCTCCTGCCTCAGTCTCCCGAGTAGCTGGGACTACAGGCACCCGCCACTTCACCTGGCTAATTTTTTTTGTATTTTTAGTAGAGACGGGGTTTCACCGTGTCAGCCAAGATGGTCTTGATCTCCTGACCTCGTGATCCGCCTGCCTCGGCCTCCTAAAGTGCTGGGATTACAGGCGTGAGCCACAGTGCCCGGCCTATTAAATTAACTGTTAAAGCAAACTAACCACAGACCAAATTCCATGGAAGGAGGTTCAGAATAGCATGGACTAAGTTTAATTTTACATTTCAGGCAATTCTGAAGACATAAAACATGGTTGGCAGCAAAAGCTGAATATTGCAGCTTTACAACATAGATTAAGAAATGAGATGAAATCCACTTGGGGATTTAGATGCAGTTGTTGGAAATTATAGAGTTTCGAGTAAGACGGTAAGAGCAAAGACATGTTCATCCTAAATGAAAAAGGCCACTTGGTATGCCTCGCTTTTCCAAATACAGATGTTTTATTGGAAAATTCAGGTAGCAAAATAGTGAGTTGTTTAGGGTCATATTGCTTTATGTTTCACCATCACAAAAAGAAAGAATTATCTTAGAGATATATTTCTGTAGAAGGAAAACTAAGTTAAATTCATTATTAATTAATTAGTGGACCAGTTATTCTGTGATATCTATTATGAGGCTCCAGTTTTGATTTGAAAAGGTAACAAACCTAAGCAAGGCTGGTGAAGAGTCCCTCTCCAGCTGCCTCCCCTGCCATGCCTGTCCTGTCTGGCTTGGTGGTCTCCTAAGCAGCGGCTATTTCAGCTAACCCTTCATTCTGGCAATTTCAGCCTCCCTCTCAGCTTCTTTTGGCCCCTGTTTCTCCCTAAGTGTCTCAAAGCTGCACACTCAGGTTTTTATACTACTCTTGTGAGATCATCTAACCTTTTGGTTTTGTTTTGGTTTTGTTTTGTTTTTGAGACAGTCTCGCTCTCTTGCCTAGGCTGGAGTGCAGTGGCACGATCTCAGCTCACTGCAACCTCCGCCTCTCAAGTTCAAGTGATTCTCCTGCCTCAGCCTCAGCCTCTCGAGTAGCTGGGATTACAGGGATGCACCACCATGCCTGTAATTTTTGTCTTTTTTTTTTCAGTAGAGACAGGGCTTCAACATGTTGGCCAGGCTGGTCTCGAACTCCTGACCTCAGGTGATCTGCCCGCCTTGGCCTCCCAAAGTGGTGGGATTACAGGTGTGAGCCACCATGCTCAGCCGGAGATAATCTAACCTTTAAGCTCATTTCTTTTTTTCCTAGAAGCTCTTCATTGGTAAACTTTTGTACCCCTGTTTGGATGTCCTTCCTAGTCTTTACGGAAGAAAAGAGGGGCGGTAGCTGAATGTAGAAAATGCATAAACCAATGGAAGGGTGAGGATGAAGGAGGTCTCAGGTTCTATTTAAAAACAGCATCGCAATATGCATGAGGCCAGAAAATGAATTCAATTTTTCAACTCTGAATCTGAAAAACTGATCAAGACAAAAAGGGAAGGCTGTGCTCAGCCCCGCAAGGTCCCTGGCTTCATGCATATATGCAGGTCTACAGTTTACAGCAAACCTTCAAGGAAAGTGGGCTACCTATCACACCATCCAAGCACAACAGCAAACTTTGTTTACTAGGCACGATAAAATGATCTCCTCCCCACCAGAAAATATGTATTTTCTATCTTCCAATTCTAAGTAATCTTTGTGAAGCCTCTTGTCTGAGGATTTCCTCAGCATTTTTCCTGTACTGTAAATCACTCCTTCTCTCTGCTGTCTGACATTTTCTAATGAGAACTTCCCTTAGGCCTCCGGATGACTCTCGTGGTGGGACCCCATGACATGTCTATTCATCTTCTGTGTTTCCAGAGTCTCAGGAACACCAGGTTTTCTGTAAAGGGGTGTGTAGCTTGCACTTTCTGTCTCAACCAAAAGTGACACAATGAAAAGAGCTCAGAAATGCCATGAGCACGATTCTAGTAGTTGGATCTCTGAGGGCATTACACGATGAAAGAGACAAACCTCTCCAGGCCCTTGGCTTCAGATGGGGAGTGTTTTCATAGCAGGCATGTGGGCGTGTGTTGAAACCCGTTTTTGTAATATAAAGAAGATACTTCATATGGGGTGTGGGTGATTTTGTAATTTCCCAGGTACCATTTCTAGGGATAGATGCTTCTTCCCTCTTTATTCTGCTCTGTTCTATCTTTTTCTCCTTTTTTCCCTCAGTTCCTTTGCCCCCACCCATGCCTTGCCACCACTCTCCCTTTCTCCTTTTGTCCCTCCTTCTCTTCATCAGGTATTTACGAAGTGCCTCCTGCTGGCCCTGCCCTGTGCTAGGGTGTAATGGAGCTTCCAGTCTAACGAAGGAACATAAATTAACCAAATGATCACACAAATTAAAATGTAACCACAAACATGACAACTGCTGAAAGAAGAGATACAGAGAGTTGTAGAAGACCCAAACTGGGGAATCTGCGGAGGTTTTCCTGCGATGCTGCTGTTTGAAGTAATACCATAAAAATGGGGAGGAATCGGCTGGGTGCGGTGGTGCACGCCTGTAATCCCAGCACTTTGGGAGGCCGAGGCAGGTGGATCATGAGGTCAGAAGTTCAAGACCACCCTGGTCAAGATGGTGAAATCCCTTCTTTACTAAAAATACAAAAATTAGCTGGGCGTGGTGGCGGGTGCCTGTAATCCCAGCTACTCGGTAGGCTGAGGCAGAAGAACTGCTTGAACCCAGGAGGCGGAGGCTGCAGTGAGCTGAGATTGCACCACTGCACTCTAGCCTGGGCGACAGAGCAAGGCTCCGTCTCAAAAACAAAAACAAAAAGAAAAAGAAAAAACAAAAAACAAAAAAAGCAGCGGGGAAGAGCCCCGTAGGCCGAGACCCCAGCAAGTGAGAAGGACTCGGGCAAGAGGAGGCGAGAGGAGGTGAGGGCCATGGCTGCTGAAAAGAACCTGGGAAGGCAGGCAGCAGGCAGGTCATGCAGGATTCTGAGGCCACATTAAGGATTTTGGTGCAATGCTAAGAGCGACAAGAAACTACCAAAGGGTTTTATTTGGGGACGGGGGGTTGATTGGATCAGGTTTGTATTTTTAAAGATCACTCTTACTGCTGCATAGGGGAAGGAATTAGGGAAGAGCAAGTGTGGGGGTGAGAGGCCAGTCTGAGGTCCGTGATAAGGGTCCCGGTGGTTTGGTCTGGGTTGATCATAGTGGAAATGGAGAGGAGATGAGGGGTTTGAGTGATATTTCAAATGTAAAGTTAGTATTAGTCCACATTAGATTAGCTATGGGGAAACAGGAAAAAAGGAGATGTCAAAGATGACTCCTAAGTTTCTGGTCTCCTCATAAGTGGATGGGGGGGTCGTGTTATTTACTGGCAGAGGCAATTGCAAGAAGATAAACTTGGGGATAGCAGTTTTGGACACATTGAATTTCAGGTGCTTTTGAGGCCTCCAAAAAGAGACACAGACTAAAAGATGAGATACCTACGTCTAGGGCAAGAGGAGTGGTCTGGCCTGGGGATACACAATTGTGAGTCACTGGTGCACAGTCGCTGAAGTGAGTCACAGTCGTGTATCCCCAGGCCAGACCACTCCTCTTGCCCTAGACTGGAGCCCAAAGTATGGGAGAGATTGTTCAGGAGATAAAGTGACACGAGGAGGAGCTTAGCCCGAGAAACTCCTGCGTGAACACTTGGGTGGAGGAAGGCAAGCGTGCAAGGAGACCCAGAAAAAAGTGTGGTATCATGAGGGCCAAAGGGGAGACGGAATGGTCCAGATTGGAAAATGCAGGTGACAGGCCAAGTGAACTGAGGACTCTAAACATCCCCGGATTTATTAGTGTGGAGGTCATTGGGGACCTTGGCAAGCTTTGTAAATGTCACCTCACAAAGATGTATATCAAAAAGATGGACCACTGACAAAAACAAGTCCGGAGCAGAGACAGAGAGTCTTCAGGTAATTTACTAACAGATATGGTCTATATTGCGACTACCTTTTGACAAAAATAAATAAAAAATAAATTAATGATTAAAATCTGGGGAGATACAACTACAGATTTTTTTACAAAAAAATCTTATAAATAAGATGCTTTTTTTTTTTTTTTTTTAGACAGAGTCTCACTCTGTCGCCAGGCTGGAGTGCAGTGGAACGATCTCAGCTCACTGCAACCTCTGCCTCCCAGGTTTAAGCGATTCTCCTGCCTCAGCCTCCTGAGTAGCTGGGACTACAAGCATGAGCCACCACGCCCAGCTAAGTTTTGTATTTTTAGTAGAGACACGGTTTCACCACGTTGGCCAGGATGGTCTCGATCTCTTGACCTCATGATCTGCCCGCTTTAGCCTCCTGCTGTTTTTTTCTTAACAAAGTCTCTTTAATAGGAGCCCCCAAGTCCAAGGGTTTTGTTGAGAACTGTAGCAGAGTAAGTTCAGCAGTGGCTGTAAACCAAGAAAACACTTATCAAAGGTGCGGGCATAGACGAGATTCTGGCCGGTGGTTAGTGTGCTTAACCAAAATAATCAAGGTGGCTATGAACCAATTCGATAGCAGTGTGTCTTAACAATGCATACAACCATGCTCCTAGTGACTTACTTGAGGTTCCTGCCCACAGATACTTTTTCCCTTAAAGCAACTGGTGAGGTCTCAAGTCTCTATTTTCAGACAGATGGGATTTTCAGTGAACATTCTTCCCTCATGATTACGCTTGGATCTAGGTGTGCTGATAGGTCGATATCTTCAAATGTTGAATTAATGGTAGCCTGCATACCCGCTCACTGAAGGTGACCCTATTGGACAAATTCTAAAACTGTTCTTCCCATGAAATGATTGAATTCTCGATTTTCACATCTGTATCACTAAATGAATCTCCAGGGAGTTTTTGCTGTACTAGAGATGTGGCCAGTAATGGCCAGTAATGGTGGAATTCTTCTACAACAGGTATTTGGCAAATTATGGCCCATGGGTTACTCTACTTTGCTGCTTGTTTTTCTATGGTCCACCAGTTGAAATGTTTTTCTTTTTGCAGTTTTAAATGTTCGGAAAAAAAATAACTTTTTTTGTTGTTGTTTTGTTTTGTTTTGAGACAGAGTCTTGCTCTGTCGCCCAGGCTGGAGGGCAGTGGCACAATCTCGGCTCATTGCAAACTCTGCCTCCCGGGTTCATGCCATTCTCCTGCCTCAGCCTCCCAAGTAGCTGGGACAACAGGCGCCCGCCACCACGCCTGGCTAATTTTTTGTATTTTTAGTAGAGATGGGGTTTCACTGTGTTAGCCAGGAAAAAATAACATTTTTGATGTGAAAATTGTATGAAATTCAAATTTCAGTGAGCATATTAAGTTCTATTGGAATTCAGCCACATTCATTTATTTATTCATTGTCTGTGGCTGCTTTCATGCCACGGCAGAGCTGCATAATTGTGACAGAGTTTGTATGGCTCTCAAAGGCTAAAATATTTATCCTCTGGTCCCTTACAGGAATAGTCTGCTGAACCTGATCTGGACAATGATAATTTCAGGACTCTGACTCCCTTGACCTTTGAGTTAGCATGGAAAGTGAAGATCATAATGCCATTCCTCCTTTGTCAAGCGTTTGTTCTAAAGTCCAAAGTGTTTCGGGCTCACAATAGGCCTGTGAGTTAGGAAAGGTGGGCATTATTAACTCAATTTTACAGATACAGAAATTAGGCCCCGGGAGTATTGACCAGGCTGAGCTCACAGCAAGCCTGTAAACAGGTACTATTGTTTCCATTTTAATGATGGGAAGATGCAGGCCAGGCATAGTGGCTCACGCCTGTAATTCCAGCACTGTGGGAGGCAGGTAGATCGCTTGAGCCCAGGAATTTGGGGCCAGGCTGGGCAACAAGGCTGAAATCCCATCTCTACAAAGAATACAAAAATTAGCCCGGCATGATGGTGCATGCCTATAGTCCCAGCTACTTGCAAAGCTCAGGTGAGAGGTTCAATTGAGCCCTGGAGCTCGAGGGTACAGTGAGCTGAGATCACACCACTGCCCTCCAGCCTGGACAATAGAGTGAGATCCAGTTTCTTAAAAAAAAAAAAAAAAAGGAAAGATGCAGACTCAGACTCAAAGAGATAAAGTAACTTACACAAGATCACTCATTGCTTCAGAAAGGGAGCTGAACTTGGATCTTCTTATCCTAATAAAGTTCCATCCCCCTCCCACCACTTGGCTGCCTCCTGGGTGAAGCATCTGGCCTGTTTCTGAGCTGTCCTTTTTGCAGAGAGGGTTATCTTTGGCTTTAATACTGACACCGCCCCTGAAGAGGAAGTCCTTTGTTTGGTCTTGATCTGGTTTAGGCCAGGAAACACTAGAATACTTTTGAGGTTTCCCCCATCCCCTTGGGGGCCCTTGGGTAACCCTAGCTTAAGTAGCAGCTCCAGGATGCCAGCAGGTACTTCCCCACGGAAAGCAGACAATTGTCTGGGGTCCTGAAGTTGTGGCTCAAGAGAGCAGGCTCCAGCATGTGGGGGCTTCCATTTCTTTTTCACTTCCCACTTCTCTGGCCATCTTCTGTCCTCCTCCTTTTCTTTGTTATTCTCTTTCCTTTCCTTCTTGTCTTTGTTATTCTCTTTTCTTTCCTTCTTGTCTTTCTCTGCACATTCTCTAGGTTGAAGCACCTTACCAGTGGCAGCAAAAAGCAGGGCCATTTTAAATTCATACACTGCCAATTTTGCAGTAATGTACAGTTTTATTCTGCCCCTGGAGTTCATTTGTTGAGAGTGTTGCTGTGAATCTGGATTGTCTGCCGGTGGCCTGGAAGGCTGTGAGACTCTGGCTTGTGCCTGCTTCTCCCACCCGCTTCTCTGGCTTCTCTCTGTTCTTTTGCAATTCAGAACCTTGGCACATGCTGTTCCCTTTGCTTGGAATTCTCATCATAAGACCAACTTCCTGTCATCTGCTAGGTCCTGGCTAACAGTCACCTCCTTAGAGTTCAGTGAGGCCTGCCTGGATCCCTCAGTCTAGAGCAGCCCCCTCCTCCCTGTGCTCTGCCAGGTCACCAGTTTGTTTTGCTCAGATCACTGTGCCCTGTTATGCTGTCTTCTTACTGCAAAGGATGAACCTGAATGCAGCTCCAGGACCTCCTCTGACTAGCAAGTATGGCAGTAGCTCTAGCATTCATCCCAGTGCTGGGTACAAAATAGGCATCAAGAGTGTTTTGGGATATTATGCTGAGAGAAATAAGACAGGCACAGCAAGACAAACACTGCATGATCTCACTATATGTGGAACCAAAAAAAAACTGGACTCACCGGAGGAGAGTAGAATGGCTGGGGCAGGGAGTGGACTGGGGAGACGTTGGTCAAAGGACACACAATTTCAGTTAGACAGGAGGAGTAAGTTCAAGACATTCAACGTACATCAGGATGACTACAGCGAATAACAACATATTGTACACTTGACTACTGTTAGGACAGCAGATTTGAAGTGTTCTCACCACAAAAACGGTACGTGAGGTAATGCATATGTTAAATAGCCAGATTTAGCGATTCCACAGTGTATACATATACCAAGACAGTGTGTCATACACCATAAGTATATACAATTTTTACTTGTCAAGTTAAAAAATAATAATACATTTGGATAATAAGTAAAATTCTTAAAAAATAAAATCCACAAAATAAAAATCATTATAATTTGCAATTCAGTGTAGATTATATGCACGTCTATAAAACTATGTATCTATAAAACTATACATATAGTGTATACAGTATGACTATATATTGTATATAGTCAGTTGAAAATATTGTAAGTCAAAAAGTGCATTTTCAACTTCCAGTATTTTCAACCTTCAATGGGTTTATCCAGGCGTAGCCCTGTTGTACGTCCAGAAATGTACTGAATGCCTCTTGGAGACAAACAAACACAAAGGAAATAATAAAAGAAGGAAATATGGAGTATTAGAAATGAAGAAAGAACAATAAAAAAATAAGGATAAATAGGCCAGGCGCGGTGGCTGACGCCTGTAATCCCAGCACTTTGGGAGGCCGAGGCAGGTGGATCACGAGGTCAGGAGATCGAGACCATCCTGGCTAACATGGTGAAACCCAGTCTGTACTAAAAATACAAAAAAAAATTAGCCGGGCATGATGACGGGCGCCTGTAGTCCCAGCTACTCAGGAGGCTGAGGCAGGAGAATGGCGTGAACCCAGGAGGCAGAGTTTGCAGTGAGCCGAGATCACACCACTGCACTCAGCCTGGGAGACAGAGTGAGACTCTGTCTCAAAAAAAAAAAAAGATAAATATAATAGACTATCCTCTTGAATGCTCTAAATTATGTTAGATGATTGAAACAAAAAGTATAACATTGTCTGATCTGGTTCTCAGTATATGTACAGAAAATATTTAAGCTAATTATACTATAAAGTAGGGGAGGGAAAATGTAACTTAAATGGAGGAAAGGATTCTACACTTTACTCAGACATAAAATGTTGACACTAATGGGCAGTGAAAATTTATATACGTAAAGTGTAAGACCTAGAGCAACCACAGAAATATCTACACAAAAATATATCCTCAGAAATTTACATACATCAGAATGAAATTCTAAAAAATGTTCAGGTAACCTCAGAAAGGCAGGAAAAGTGAAACAAAGGAACAGAAAATGAGGACAAACGAAAGACAGATAGTAAAGTGGCAGAATTAAGCCTTAACATATTAATACATTAAATGTAAATTTAATTGCTCTAAATACACCAATTAAAAAACAGATATGGCCAGGTGCAGTGGCTCACACCTGTAATCCCAGCACTTTGGGAGGCTGAGGCAGGCGGATCATGAGGTCTGGAGTTTGAGACCAGCCTGGCCAACATGGTGAAACACTGTCTCTACTAAAAATACAAAAAAAAAAAAAAAAAAATTAGCTGGGCGTGGTGGTGGGCGCTTCTAATCCCAGCTACTTGGGAGGCTGAGGCAGGAGAATCACTTGAACCTGGGAGGTGGGGGTTGCAGTGAGCCAAGATCGTGCCACTGCACTCCAGCCTGGTCAAAAAGAGCGAAACTCCATCTCAAAAAAAAAAAAAAAAAAAAAAAAAAAAAAATTGGTCCAACTACACATTGACTAAAATAAACTCACCAAATATAATATATTCATTATAACATATCTGATATATTCAAGTATAGGTAGGTTGAAATTAAAGATATGAAAAATTACATATTATGTAACATGAATCAAAAGAAATTAGAAACCACTATATTAGCATCATAAAATAAAACAGACTATAGAGCAAAGAAAATTACATGGGACTAAGAAAGACATTACGTAATAATAAAAGAAATAACAAACCAAGAAACCATGGTAATCTGAAATGTCTGTGCATCCAACAACAGGTCTTCAAAACACAAAGAGCAAAAATTGTTAGAAAAGGCCGGGCGCGGTGGCTCACGCCTGTAATTCCAGCACTTTAGGAGGCCGACGCAGGCAGATTACCTGAGGTCAGGAGTTTGAGACAAGCCTGAACAACATGGAGAAACCCATCTCTACTGAAAATACAAAATTAGCTGGGTGTGGTGGTGGATGCCTGTAATCCCAGCTACTCAGGAGGCTGAGGCAGGAGAATCGCTTGAACCCCAGGAGGAGGAGGTTGCAGTGAGCCGAGAATGCGCCATTGCACTCCAGTCTGGGCAACAAGAGCGAAACTCCGTCTCAAAAAAAAAAAAAAGGCTGGGCGCAGTGGCTTACGCCTGTAATCCCAGCACTTCGGGAGGCTGAGGCAGGCGGATCACGAGGTCAAGAGATTGAGACCACCCTGGCTAACACGGTGAAACCCCATCTCTACTAAAAATACAAAAAATTAGCCCTGTGTGGTGGCGGGCGCCTGTAGTCCCAGCTACTGGGGAGGCTGAGGCAGGAGAATGGCAAGAACTCGGGAGGTGAGCTTGCAGTGAGCCAAGATCGTGCCACTGCACGCCAGCCTGGGCAACAGAGCGAGACTCCGTCTTAAAAAAAAAAAAAAAAAAAAAAAAACTGTTAGAAGTGACAGAAAGAGGCCAGGTACGGTGGCTCACACCTGCAATCCCAGCACTTTGGGAGGCTGAAGTGGGTGGATCACGACGTCAGGTGTTTGAGACCAGCCTGACCACATGGTGAAACCCTGTTTCTACTAAAAACACAAAAATTAGCCGGGTATGGTGGTGAGTGGCTGTAATCTCAGCTACTCAGGAGGCTGAGGCAGGAGAATCGCTTGAACCCAGGAGGCAGAGGTTGCAGTGAGCCGAGATCGTGCCACTGCACTTCAGCCTGGGTGACAGAGCACAACTCTGTCTCAAAAAAACAAACAAACAAAAACAACAAGAAGTGACAGAAAGAGACATACCCGCAATTCTAGTTGGAGACTTAAACACCCTTTTATCAACAATTGATAGAACTACTAGACAGATGTACAGCAAGGATATAGAGGAATTTAACCACACCCAACAGGATCTAATTGGCCTTTATAGAACACTGCATCAACAACAGCATATATATTATTTTCAGTCAAGGAATATTCATTTAGATAGACCATATCCTGGGTCATAAAGTAAACTCCAACAAATTATAAATAATTGAAATTAAACAAAAATGTGTTCTCTGAGTACAAATGAATCAAACTAGAAATCAAAAACAGACAACAAGAAAATCTCTAAACACTTGGAAATTAGCATAATTCTCAATAATCCATGTATCAAAGAAGATGCCTTAAGGCAAATTTTAAAAAATACACTGAGCTGACCAGGCACGGGGGCTCACGCCTGTAATCCCAGCACTTCGGGAGGCTGAGGTGGGCGGATCACGAGGTCAGGAGATCGAGACCATCCTGGCTAACACGGTGAAACCCCGTCTCTACTAAAAATACAAAAAATTAGCTGGGCGTGGTGGTGGGTGCCTGTAGTCCCAGCTACTCGGGAGGTTGAGGCAGGAGAATGGCGTGAACCCGGGAGGCGGAGCTTCCAGTGAGCCAAGATTGCGCCACTGTACTCCAGCCTGGGGGACAGAGCAAGACTCCATCTCAAAAAAAAAAAAAAAATACATTGAGCTGATTGAGGCTGTACACAGTAGCTTAAGCTCCCACTGTTATGGGAGGTCAAGGGAGGAGGATCACTTGACCCCAGGAGTTAGAGACTAGCCTGGGCAACAAAGGAAGACCTTATCTCTACAAAAAATTAGCCAGGTGTGGTGGTGCTGCCTACAGTCCCAGTTACTGGGGACACTGATGTGGGAGGACCCCTTAAGTCTAAGAGTTCGAGGCTGCAGTGAGCTATAATCATGCTGCTGCACTCCAGCATGAGTGACAGAGTGAGACTCTGTCTTTTTTTTTTTTTTTTGAGACAGAGTCTCGCTCTGTCAGCCAGGCTGGAGTGCAGTGGCATGATCTCAGCTCACTGCAACCTCCGCCTCCCAGGCTCAAGCAATTCTCCTGCCTCAGCCTCCTGAGTAGCTCGGATTACAGGCGTGTGTCACCACGCCTGGCTAATTTTTGTATTTTTAATAGAGACAAGGTTTCACCATGTTGGCCAGGCTGGTCTCGAACTTCTGACCTCAGGTAATCTGCCCGCTTCGGCCTCCCAAAGTGCTGGGATTACAGGCGTGAGCCACCACACCCGGCCGACTCCGTCTCTTAAAAAAAAAAAAAAAAAAAAAAAAAAATTGAACCAAATGAAAATTTAAAAAGCAACTTACTGAAATTTGTGGGATGCAGCTAAAATGCTGCCAAGAGTGACATTTATAGCACTAATTGCTTACATTAGAAAAGAGGAAAGATTCTAAATCAATCATTTCGTTTCTACCTAAAGAAACTAGAAAAAAGTAGAGCAACTTAAACCCAAACCAAGCAGGAGGAAGGAAATTATAAAGGTAAGAACGGAAATCAATGAAATTGAAAATAGAAAAGCAATAGAGAAAATCAATGAAACAAAAGCTATTTATTTGAAAAGATTAATAAAATTGAAAATTCTGTAGTTAAATTGACAAAGAAAAAAAGATGACCATAAAACCCAAAATAGACAAATGGGAATTACATCACACTTAAAAAACTTCTGCCCAGCAGAGAAAAAACAAACAGAATAAAGAGACAATTTACACAATAGGAGAAAATACTCGCAAAATTGATATCTGATAAATCATTAATGTCCAAAAAATATAAGGAATTCAAACAAATGCAATTGCAGGAAAACAAATAACCCAATTTTAAAAATAGGCAAAGGACCTGAACAGACATTTTTCAGAATAAGGCATACAAATGGCCAACAGGAAAATGAAAAAATGCTCAATGTCACTAATGATCAGGGAAATGCAAATCAAAACTAATGAGCTGGCTGGGCACCGTGGCTCAGGCCTGTAATCCCAGCACTTTGGGAGGCCGAAGTGGGCAGATTACCTGAGGTCAGGAGTTCGAGACCAGCCTGACCAACATGGTGAAAACCCTTCTCTACTAAATATACAAAAAAAATAGGCGGGCATGGTGGCAGGCGCCTGTAGTCCCAGCTACTCGGGAGGCTGAGGCAGGAGAATGGTGTGAACCCAGGAGGCGGAGCTTGCAGTGAGCCAAGATTGCGCCACTGCACTCCAGCCTGGGCGACAAAGCGAGACTCTGTCTCAAAAAAAAAAAAAAACAAAAAAAACTAATGAGCTATCACCTCACACCTGTTAGAATTGCTGTTACCAAAAAGACAAAGGATAGCAAGTGTTGGCCAGGATGTGGAGAAAATGGAACCCTTATATACTGTTAGTAGGACTGTAAATTAGTACAGCTCTTATGGAACATAGTAGGGATGTCCCTCAAAATATTAAAAATAGAACTTCCATATGATCCAGCAGCTCCAATCAGCATGTCAAAGAGATATCTGCACTCCCATGTTCACAGCCGCATCATTCACAAAAGCCAAGATATGGAATCAACTTACGTGTCCACCAGGGAATGAATGGATCTTTAAAAATGTAGTATGATCCACAATGGAGTAGTATTCAGCTTTTAAAAAGAAGAAAATCTGTCACTTGCGATAATATGGATGAACCCAGAGGACACTATACTAAGTGAAATAAACTGGGCACAGAAAGACAAATAATGTAACTTCTCACTTATATGTGGAATCTGAAAAAGCTGAACTCATAGAAACAGAGTGGAACGGTGGTTACCAGAGGCTGGATGTAGGGGTTGGAGGCGGGCTGCAGGAATTGGACATGTTGATCAAAGGATACAAAATTTCAGTTCAACAGGAGGAATAAGTTCAAGAAATCCATTATACAACATGGTGACTGAATAGTTAATTAAAATGTATTGTATTCTTGAAAATCACCAAGAATAGCTGGGTGTGGTGGCTCACGCCTGTAATCCCAGCACTTTGGGAGGCCGAGGCGGGCGGATCACGAGGTCAGGAGATCGAGACCACGGTGAAACCCCATCTCTACTGAAAATACAAAAAATTAGCCGGGCGCGGTGGCGGGTGCCTGTAGTCCCAGCTACTGGGGAGGCTGAGGCAGGAGAATGGCGTGAACCTGGGAGGCAGAGCTTGCAGTGAGCCAAGATCACGCCACTGCACTCCAGCCTGGTAGACAGAGCGAGACTCCGTCTCAAAACCATCTCACACCAGTTAGAATGGCAATCATTAAAAAGTCAGGAAACAACAGGTGCTGGAGAGGATGTGGAGAAATAGGAACACTTTTACACTGTTGGTGGGACTGTAAACTAGTTCAACCATTGTGGAAGTCAGTGTGGCGATTCCTCAGGGATCTAGAACTAGAAATACCATTTGAGCTAGCCATCCCATTACTGGGTATATACCCAAAGGACTATAAATCATGCTGCTATAAAGACACATGCACATGTATGTTTATTGCGGCACTATTCACAATATCAAAGACTTGGAACCAACCCAGATGTCCAACAATGATAGACTGGATTAAGAAAATGTGGCACATATACACCATGGAATACTATGCAGCCATAAAAAATGATGAGTTCATGTCCTTTGTAGGGACATGGATGAAGCTGGAAACCATCATTCTCAGCAAACTATCGCAAGGACAAGAAACCAAACACTGCATGTTCTTACTCATAGGTAGGAATTGAACAATGAGAACACATGGACACAGGAAGGGGAACATCACACACTGGGGCCTGTTGTGGGGTGGGGGGAGGGGGGAGGGATAGCATTAAGAGATATACCTAATGTTAAATGATGAGTTAATGGGTGCAGCACACCAACATGGCACATGTATATATATGTAACAAACCTGCACATTGTGCATATGTACCCTAAAACTTAAAGTATAATAAAAAAAAATCACCAATAATAGATTTTAAGTGTTGTCCCCACAAAAAATAAGTATGTGAGGGAATTCATACGTTAATTAGCTTGATTTATCTGTTCTGCAATGTATACATATTTCAAAACATCATGTTGTACATGATAAATATACACAATTTTTGTCAATTAAAAATAAATAAGAGAAAAGACACAAACTACTAATAATATCACGAATAAAAATGGGTAATATTATTATAGTCTCCACGAACAGAAGAATGGTAAGGGAAAGCTAAAAACATTCTACACAAATACATTGAACAACTGAGATAAAGTGGACCATTCCTTCAAAGCACAAGCTACCAAAATTCATACAATATGAAATAGATACTTTACATATCCTTTTAACTATTTAAAAAGTTCAATTTTCTTGAAAAACTCAAGAAAAGATGGCTTCACTGGAGAATTTTACCAATGATTAAGAAGAAATGTCACCGGCCGGGTGCAGTGGCTCATGCCTGTAATTCCAGCACTTTGGGAGGCCGAGGCGGGCAGATAATGAGGTCAGGAGTTCGAGACCAGCCTGACCAACACGGCGAAAACCCATCTTTACTAAAAATACAAAAATTAGCTGGGCGTGGTGGTGTGCGCCTGTAATCCCAGCTACTCAGGAGGCTGAGGCAGGAGAATCACATGAACTTGGGAGATGGCAGTTGCAGTGAGCTGAGATAGTGCCACTGCACTCCAGCCTGGGTGACAGAGCGAGACTCTGTCTCAAAAACAAAAACGAAAACAAAAACGGAAGAAATGTCACCAATTCTACACAATCTCTTTCAGAAAAGAGAACACATTTCCACTCATCTTATGAAGGAGGTGTCATTCTTATACCCAAACCTGACATAAACAATATAAAAAAGGAAAACTACAAATCAGTACCTTACATCAATATAGGTAAAAAATCCCCAGCAATATATTAGCAAGTAGAATTTAACAGTACATAGGAAGAATCATATACCATGACCGAGTGGGATTTATTTCAGGGCTGCAAGTCTATTGCAATATTTGAAAATTAATGAGTGTAATCCACCATATTAACAGGCCAAAGAGAAAAGATCACATGAAAATATCAATTGAAGGCCTGGCGCGGTGGTTCACCCCTGTAATCCCAGCACTTCGGGAGGCTGAGGCAGGTAGATCAGCTGAGGTCAGGAGTTCAAGACCAGCCTGATCAACATGGTAGAACCCCATCTCTACTAAAAATACAAAAATTAGCCAGGTGTGGTGGTGCATGCCTGTAATCCCAGCTACTTGGGAGGCTGAGGCAGGAGAATCACTTGAACTCGGGAGGCAGAGGTTGCAGTGAGCTGAGATCGCACCACTGCACTCCAGCCTGGGCAACAAGAGTGAAACTCCATCTCAAAAAAAAAAAAGAAAAAAGAAAAAAGAAAATATCAGTTGAGACAAAAAATAATTTGACAAAATTCAACACCTGTTTACGATAAAGGCTCTCAGCAAACTAAGAGTAGATGAGAATTTCCTCAACACGATAAAGATCATCAACAAAAAACGTACCACTAGCACAGTACCTAATGGTAAAAGACCAAATGCTTTCTTCCTAAAATTGGGAACAAGGTAACAACGGCTGCTCTCACCGCTCTCATTCAATGTAATACTAGAAGCCCAAGCCAGCACAATATAGTAAGAAAATGAAATAAAAGACATACAGATTAAAACAGAAAAGAGAAAACTTTTCCTATTTGCAGATGACAGGATAATCTACATAGAAAATCCCAAAGAATTAAAAATACAAACAAAACAAAAATCTGGAAGTAATGAACGAGTTTAGTAAGGTCACAGGAGACAGGATCAATATACAAAAATCAAGTGCATTTCCATATACAAGCAGTGAACACATGGAAAACAATACAAAGCAATACCATTTACAGTAGCTAAAAGAAAAAAGAGACTGGGCATGGTGACTCACACCTGTAATCTCAGCACTTTGGGAGGCCGATGCAGGCAGATCACCTAAGGTTAGGAGTTCGAGACCAACCTGGCCAAAATGGCGAAACCCCATTTCTACTAAAAATAAAAAAAAATTAAAAAAAATTAGCCAGGCATGATGGTAGGCACCTATAATCCCAGCTACTTGGGAGGCTGATGCAATAGAATTGCTAGAACATGAGAGGCAAAGGTTGTGGTGAGCCGAGATTGTACCACTGCACTCCAGCCTGCGTGACAGAGTGAGATTCCACCTCATAAATAAAGAAATAATTAAATAAATAATAAAAATAAAGGAGAAAGAAAAAGAGAAGAAAGCAGCAGGTATGAATCTAAGAAAACATGTACAGAAATTTTATGTAGAAAACTACAAAATAGGCTGTGTGTGGTGGCTTACACCTGTAATCCCAGCACTTTGGGAGGCCGAGGCGGGCAGATCACGAGGTCAGGAGTTTGAGACCAGCCTGGCCAATATGGTGAAACCCCATCTCTACTAAATAATGCAAAAATTAGCTGGGCTCGGTGGTGGGCACCTGTAGTCCCAGCTACTTAGGAAGTTGAGGCAGGAGAATTGCTTGAACCCCGGAGGCGAAGGTTGCAGTGAGCCGAGATAGTGCCACTGCACTCTAGCCTGGGCGACAGAGTGGGACTCCACATCAAAAAAAAAAAAAAAAAAAACCTACAAAATACTGATAAAAGAAACCAAAGATCTACATAAATAAAGACATGCACCATGTTTATAAAGGGTTGGAATATTCAGTAAAATGGAGTTAACATTTCTCTCTAATTAATCTATAGGTTTAATGCAATTCATATCAAAATCACAGCAATGTTTTTTGCAGTATAGTTCAACTTATTCTAAAGTATATATAGAAAATCAATGGAATTAAAATACCAAAAACAATTTTGAAAAAGAAGAATGAAGTGGTAGGAATCACTCTATTTGATTATATAACTTACCATTAATATATAGTCACAGTAATCAATACCGTGTGGTATTGGTGAAGGGACAGATATATGTAGGTCACTGGAGTAGAATAGAGAACCCAGAAATAGACTCACAAGTACTGCCAGCTGATTTTGGCAAAGGCACAAGAGCAATTCAATGGAGGAAGGACTGTTTTTTCAACAAATGGTGCTGGAGCAGTTGGACACCCAAAGGCAGTCATCATCATCATCATCATCATTATCATCATCATCACCTTGACCTAAGCCTTACACAAAATTTAACTCAACATGGATCATAGATGTAAGTATAAAATGTAAAACCAGAGCACTTTTAGAAGATAACATAGAAAATCTCTGGGGCTTAAGGTTTGGTAGACTTCTTAGACATGACGCCAAAACCATGATCTGATTTTTTTTTTTTTTTTTGAAATGGAGTCTTATTCTATCACCCAGGCAGGAGTGCAGTGGCATGATATCAGCTCACCACAACCTCCACCTCCCGGGTTCAAGCGATTCTCCTGCCTCAGCCTCCCGAGTAGCTGGGATTACAGGCGCCTGCCACCACACCCGGCTAATTTTTGTATATTTAGTAGAGACAGGGTTTCACCATTTGGGCCAGGCTGGTCTTGAACTCCTGACCTTGTGATCCACCCACCTCGGCCTCCCAAAGTGCTGGGATTACAGGCGTGAGCCACCGCGCCTGGCCAAGCATGATCTGTTTTTAAGAAATGATCAATCGGATTTCACCAAAATAAAAACTTGCTCAGTGAAAAACTTTGCTAAGTGGATAAAAGAATAAGCTACAGACCTGGAGAAAACATTTGGAAACCATAATCTGACAAAGGACATGTACATAGAATATATAAAGAATGCTCAAAACTTTTTTTTAATTTAATTTAACTTTATTTTATTTTATTTTATTTTTTCTTTTTTTCTTTTATTATTGTACTTTTAAGTTTTAGGGTACATGTGCACATTGTGCAGGTTAGTTACATATGTATACATGTGCCATGCTGGTGCGCTGCACCCACTAAATCGTCATCTAGCATTAGGTATATTTCCCAATGCTATCCCTCCCCCTGCCCCACCCCACCACAGTCCCCAGAGTGTGATGTTCCCCTTCCTGTGTCCATGTGATCTCATTGTTCAATTCCCAACTATGAGTGAGAATATGCGGTGTTTGGTTTTTTGTTCTTGCGATAGTTTACTGAGAATGATGATTTCCAATTTCATCCACGTCCCTACAAAGGACATGAACTCATCCTTTTTTATGGCTGCATAGTATTCCATGGTGTATATGTGCCACATTTTCTTAATCCAGTCTATCATTGTTGGACATTTGGGTTGGTTCCAAGTCTTTGCTATTGTGAATAATGCCACAATAAACATACATGTGCATGTGTCTTTATAGCAGCATGATTTATAGTCCTTTGGGTATATACCCAGTAATGGGATGGCTGGGTCAAATGGCATTTCTAGTTCTAGATCCCTGAGGAATCGCCACACTGACTTCCACAATGGTTGAACTAGTTTACAGTCCCACCAACAGTGTCAAAGTCTTCCTATTTCTCCACATCCTCTCCAGCACCTGTTGTTTCCTGACTTTTTAATGATTGCCATTCTAACTGGTGTGAGATGGTATCTCATTGTGGTTTTGATTTGCATTTCTCTGATGTCCAGTGATGATGAGCATTTTTTCATGTGTTTTTTGGCTGCATAAATGTCTTCTTTTGAGAAGTGTCTGTTCATGTCCTTTGCCCACTTTTTGATGGGGTTGTTTGTTTTTTTCTTGTAAATTTGTTTGAGTTCATTGTAGATTCTTGATATTAGCCCTTTGTCAGATGAGTAGGTTGCGAAAATTTTCTCCCATTTTGTAGGTTGCCTGTTCACTCTGATGGTAGTTTCTTTTGCTGTACAGAAGCTCTTTAGTTTAATTAGATCCCATTTGTCAATTTTGTCTTTTGTTGCCATTGCTTTTGGTGTTTTAGACATGAAGTCCTTGCCCATGCCTATGTCCTGAATGGTATTGCCTAGGTTTTCTTCTAGGGTTTTTATGGTTTTAGGTCTAACGTTTAAGTCTTTAATCCATCTTGAATTGATTTTTGTATAAGGTGTAAGGAAGGGATCCAGTTTCAGCTTTCTACATATGGCTAGCCAGTTTTCCCAGCACCATTTATTAAATAGGGAATCCTTTCCCCATTGCTTGTTTTTCTCAGGTTTGTCAAAGATCAGATAGTTGTAGATATGCGGCATTATTTCTGAGGGCTCTGTTCTGTTCCATTGATCTATATCTCTGTTTTGGTACCAGTACCATGCTGTTTTGGTTACTGTAGCCTTGTAGTATAGTTTGAAGTCAGGTAGTGTGATGCCTCCAGCTTTGTTCTTTTGGCTTAGGATTGACTTGGTGATGCGGGCTCTTTTTTGGTTCCGTATGAACTTTGAAATAGTTTTTTCCAATTCTGTGAAGAAAGGCATTGGTAGCTTGATGGGGATGGCATTGAATCTGTAAATTACCTTGGGCAGTATGGCCATTTTCACGATATTGATTCTTCCTACCCATGAGCATGGAATCTTCTTCCATTTGTTTGTATCCTCTTTTATTTCCTTGAGCAGTGGTTTGCAGTTCTCCTTGAAGAGGTCCTTCACATCCCTTGTAAGTTGGATTCCTAGGTATTTTATTCTCTTTGAAGCAATTGTGAATGGGAGTTCACTCATGATTTGGCTCTCTGTTTGTCTGTTGTTGGTGTATAAGAATGCTTGTGATTTTTGTACATTGATTTTGTATCCTGAGACTTTGCTGAAGTTGCTTATCAGCTTAAGGAGATTTTGGGCTGAGACAATGGGGTTTTCTAGATATACAATCATGTCATCTGCAAACAGGGACAATTTGACTTCCTCTTTTCCTAATTGAATACCCTTTATTTCTTTCTCCTGCCTAATTGCCCTGGCCAGAACTTCCAACACTATGTTGAATAGGAGTGGTGAGAGAGGGCATCCCTGTCTTCTGCCAGTTTTCAAAGGGAATGCTTCTAGTTTTTGCCCATTCAGTATGATATTGGCTGTGGGTTTGTCATAGATAGCTCTTATTATTTTGAAATATGTCCCATCAATACCTAATTTATTGAGAGTTTTTAGCATGAAGAGTTGTTGAATTTTGTCAAAGGCCTTTTCTGCATCTATTGAGATAATCATGTGGTTTTTGTCTTTGGCTCTGTTTATATGCTGGATTACATTTATTGATTTGCGTATATTGAACCAGGCTTGCATCCCAGGGATGAAGCCCACTTGATCATGGTGGATAAGCTTTTTGATGTGCTGCTGGATTCGTTTTGCCAGTATTTTATTGAGGATTTTTGCATCAATGTTCATCAAGGATATTGGTCTAAAATTCTCTTTTTTGGTTGTGTCTCTGCCTGGCTTTGGTATCAGAATGATGCTGGCCTCATAAAATGAGTTAGGGAGGATTCCCTCTTTTTCTATTGATTGGAATAGTTTCAGAAGGAATGGTACCAGTTCCTCCTTGTACCTCTGGTAGAATTTGGCTGTGAATCCATCTGGTCCTGGACTCTTTTTGGTTGGTAAGCTATTGATTATTGCCACAATTTCAGATCCTGTTATTGTTCTATTCAGAGATTCAACTTCCTCCTGGTTTAGTCTTGGGAGAGTGTATGTGTCGAGGAATTTATCCATTTCTTCTAGATTTTCTAGTTTATTTGCGTAGAGGTGTTTGTAGTATTCTCTGATGGTAGTTTGTATTTCTGTGGGATCAGTGGTGATATCCCCTTTATCATTTTTTATTGCATCTATTTGATTCTTCTCTCTTTTTTTCTTTATTAGTCTTGCTAGCGGTCTATCAATTTTGTTGATCCTTTCAAAAAACCAGCTCCTGGATTCATTAATTTTTTGAAGGGTTTTTTGTGCCTCTATTTCCTTCAGTTCTGCTCTGATTTTAGTTATTTCTTGCCTTCTGCTAGCTTTTGAATGTGTTTGCTCTTGCTTTTCTAGTTCTTTTAATTGTGATGTTAGGGTGTCAATTTTGGATCTTTCCTGCTTTCTCTTGTGGGCATTTAGTGCTATAAATTTCCCTCTACACACTGCTTTGAATGTGTCCCAGAGATTCTGGTATGTTGTGTCTTTGTTCTCGTTGGTTTCAAAGAACATCTTTATTTCTGCCTTCATTTCTTTATGTACCCAGTAGTCATTCAGGAGCAGGTTGTTCAGTTTCCATGTAGTTGAGCGGTTTTGAGTGAGATTCTTAATCCTGAGTTCTAGTTTGATTGCACTGTGGTCTGAGAGATAGTTTGTTATAATTTGCGTTCTTTTACATTTGCTGAGGAGAGCTTTACTTCCAAGTATGTGGTCAATTTTGGAATAGGTGTGGTGTGGTGCTGAAAAAATGTATATTTTGTTGATTTGGGGTGGAGAGTTCTGTAGATGTCTATTAGGTCCGCTTGGTGCAGAGCTGAGTTCAATTCCTGGGTATCCTTGTTGACTTTCTGTCTCGTTGATCTGTCTAATGTTGACAGTGGGGTGTTAAAGTCTCCCATTATTAATGTGTGGGAGTCTAAGTCTCTTTGTAGGTCACTCAGGACTTGCTTTATGAATCTGGGTGCTCCTGTATTGGGTGCATATATATTTAGGATAGTTAGCTCTTCTTGTTGAATTGATCCCTTTACCATTATGTAATGGCCTTCTTTGTCTCTTTTGATCTTTGCTGGTTTAAAGTCTGTTTTATCAGAGACTAGGATTGCAACCCCTGCCTTTTTTTGTTTTCCATTTGCTTGGTAGATCTTCCTCCATCCTTTTATTTTGAGCCTATGTGTGTCTCTGCACGTGAGATGGGTTTCCTGAATACAGCACACTGATGGGTCTTGACTCTTTATCCAATTTACCAGTCTGTGTCTTTTAATTGGAGCATTTAGTCCATTTACATTTAAAGTTAATATTGTTATGTGTGAATTTGATCCTGTCATTATGATGTTAGGTGGTTATTTTGCTCGTTAGTTGATGCAGTTTCTTCCTAGTCTCGATGGTCTTTACATTTTGGCATGATTTTGCAGCGGCTGGTACCGGTTGTTCCTTTCCATGTTTAGTCCTTCCTTCAGGAGCTCTTTTAGGGCAGGCCTGGTGGTGACAAAATCTCTCAGCATTTGCTTGTCTGTAAAGTATTTTATTTCTCCTTCACTTATGAAGCTTAGTTTGGCTGGATATGAAATTCTGGGTTGAAAATTCTTTTCTTTAAGAATGTTGAATATTGGCCCCCACTCTCTTCTGGCTTGTAGGGTTTCTGCCGAAAGATCCGCTGTTAGTCTGATGGGCTTCCCTTTGAGGGTAACCCGACCTTTCTCTCTGGCTGCCCTTAACATTTTTTCCTTCATTTCAACTTTGGTGAATCTGACAATTGTGTGTCTTGGAGTTGCTCTTCTCGAGCAGTATCTTTGTGGCGTTCTCTGTATTTCCTGAATCTGAATGTTGGCCTGCCTTGTTAGATTGGGGAAGTTCTCATGGATAATATCCTGCAGTGTGTTTTCCAACTTGGTTCCATTCTCCCCGTCACTTTCAGGTACACCAATCAGACGTAGATTTGGTCTTTTCACATAGTCCCATATTTCTTGGAGGCTTTGCTCATTTCTTTCTATTCTTTTTTCTCTAAACTTCCCTTCTCGCTTCATTTCATTCATTTCATCTTCCATTGCTGACACCCTTTCTTCCAGTTGATCGCATCGGCTCCTGAGGCTTCTGCATTCTTCACGTAGTTCTCGAGCCTTGGTTTTCAGCTCCATCAGCTCCTTTAAGCACTTCTCTGTATTGGTTATTCTAGTTATACATTCTTCTAAATTTTTTTCAAAGTTTTCAACTTCTTTGCCTTTGGTTGGAATGTCCTCCCGTAGCTCAGAGTAATTTGATTGTCTGAAGCCTTCTTCTCTCAGCTCGTCAAAGTTGTTCTCCGTCCAGCTTTGTTCCGTTGCTGGTGAGGAACTGCGTTCCTTTGGAGGAGGAGAGGCACTCTGCTTTTTAGAGTTTCCAGTTTTTCTGTTCCGTTTTTTCCCCATCTTCGTGGTTTTATCTACTTTTGGTCTTTGATGATGGTGATGTACAGATGGGGTTTTGGTGTGGATGTCCTTTCTGTTTGTTAGTTTTCCTTTTAACAGACAGGACCCTCAGCTGCAGGTCTGTTGGAGTACCCTGCCGTGTGAGGTGTCAGTGTGCCCCTGCTGGGGGGTGCCTCCCAGTTAGACTGCTCGGGGTCAAGTGGGTCCCTGACCCCAAAACTTAACAGTAAAAAAAAATCACAGTCCAGTTAGAAAATGGGCAATATATATGATCAGAGACTTCACCATAGAGAATATCCATATGGCAAATATGCACGTGGAGTTATGTTCAACATCATTAACCACTAGGGAAATGCAATTAAAACCATGATGAGACATCACTATATACAGTACCTACTAGAACAGCTAAAATGAAAATAGCAACAATCCCAAATGCTGAGGAGGGTGCAGAGAAACTGGATCTCTCACTCATTGCTGGCAGGAATGTGAAATGGCACAGCCACTCTAGAAAACAGTTTGGCAAACTTTTTAAAAAATGAACCACACTTACCATATGTACCAGCAATCACACTCCTGAGCATTTATCCCAGAGAAATGAAAACTTATATCCACACAAAAATGTGTGCATGAAAGTTCATAGCAGCTTTATTTGTAATAGTCAAAATTTGGAAATAATCCAAATGTTCTACATTGAGTAAATGGCCAAATGAACTGTGCTATGGCCACACCATGGAACACCCACCAGCAATAAAAGGGAGCAATTCATAAAGATACCAACGTAGGCTGGGCGCGGTAGCTCATGCCTGTAATCCCAGCACATTGGGAGACCAAGGCAGGTGGATCAAGAGGTCAAGAATTGAGACCATCCTGGCCAACATGGTGAAACTCTGTCTCTACTAAAAAAAATACAAAAATTAGCTGGGCATGGTGGTGCACGGCTGTAGTCCCAGCTACTCAGGAGGCTGAGGCAGGAAAATCGCTTGAACCTGGGAGGTGGAGGATGCAGTGAGCCCAGATCGCGCCACTGCACTCCAATCTGGCGATAGAGCGAGGCTCCGTCCCCCACCACCAAAAAAAAAAAGATACTAGCGTAGGGGATCTTTGTGGTGATGGAATTGTGGTGGTGGTTGCACAATCAACATATGATAACATTGCATAGAACTATGTGCACATGCATGCACACACACATAAACACACACACATAAGAGCATGTGAAATGGGAGGACTGAATAAAATCTGTGATTTGTACGAATGCTAATTTTTTGCTTTGGATATTGTGCTATGATTGTGTTACTATTGATGTTACCATTGGAGGAATTGGGTGAAAGGAAAGTAGGACCTCTTCACACTATTTTTACAATTTTCTGTTAATCTAGAATCATTTTAAAACAAAACCAAAATATGCTGAGAAGCAAAAATAATAAAATAAAAATTATCTGTACTCCCTAGTATTCAGCTCTCAATATTATTTGTTAAACATTCATTCATCTTTTTCTTTTTGTGTCTGAGTATATTTACAAAAAGGGCTTATAATGTTCATACTTCTTTGTTACCACATTTAAAATTTAGTAACAGGTCATGAGCAGGTTTCCCTGTTTAAATATTCTACAATAAGCTTTCATGTCTTATGGGTATTAGATAGATTAAAACAATGCTATTTCAACTTCTTTAAGTAACAGAACACCTCTTTCTTAAGCCCTGGTATTATGAGAGAGAGAAAGGAGGAGCTGCTTATAGAGTGGAGAGCAGAAAGCGGGTGATGATCTGTTTGCCCCAGTGTTTCCCTATAATGGTCCTTGTCGCATCTCTAGCAGACCGAGGCTCTGGGCATGCGCTTTGAAAATCATATCTATTTGAAAAAACCGTAACAAAAATGCTCTATCAAATATATTCAATGCTAAACGTTTAATTGTCCTAAACTCCATCCTTACCCTTCACCAGATGTGGTAATCACCTTGGCTTAATTGGAAATGAGAAACATAAATGTTTGAAACGCAGTTGCTGTGGTGATTAACAGAGGCAGGAGAATGAATGAGCTGACCTTTTCTGTTTCTTCTGGAACTTTTCAATTAAAATTCCCACTTTCCTAAGCTGTGTCATTATAGCTTCTATCTTGACAGCTGAGTTTTATACAGCAATATATTTTCATCTATAGGAATTAGTTATTGGCATAACACTCTTAGCAATGCTGAGTTTTTCTTACCAAAATTGAAAACATGTCAAGACCTCCAAAATCATTCTGGCTGTAATTAACCTAAGCTTGCCCTATAAGGTTTTTTGCTAGTATAGATAATTTGTAAATATGGCACAATTTTTTTAAAAGTTAAAGCACTTAATAAAATAGTCAACTATGATATATAGATCCAGCTACATAAAACACTTCTTACAAATGCACGTATTAAAAATTGTATTTAGATCGCAGCTTCCTAAGAAAACAATTAATGCACCATATTGAATAACACACACTTTCCACTAAAACTGAAAGGAAAGGCAATGTTCTCTCAGTGAGACACGCCTTTGGCAATTCATTCCATTTGCAGAAGTCTCAGGTGCCAAATTTGCTGTTAATCAGGTTTTCTATCTCAGCTGACAGTCCTGGTGGAGTGCCATGCTTTTATTTTCTTGTCCTATTTAATGTCATGATTCAGAACTTAGAGAAAGTATCATCGTCTCTACATGGTGTGCAATGTAAAAAGATAACTAGGTTTTCAATGTCCTAATTTTTCTAGAGAAAACAATTATGGATACAAACTTTAAAAATTGCTCCCAGAGGACTCTAACAATCATGCACATTTTTTTTTTTTTTTGAGACGGAGTGTCACTCTGTTGCACAGGCTGGAGTGCAGTGGTGCGACTTGGCTCATTTCAACCTCCGCCTCCCGGGTTCAAGTGATTCTCCTGCCTCAGCCTCCTGAGTAGCTAAGACTACAGGTGCAGGCCACCACACCCAGCTAATTTTCTTATTTTTAGTAGAGATGGTGTTTCAACATGTTGGCCAGGCTGGTCTCTAACTCCTGACCTCAGGTGATCCACCCGCCTTGGCCTCCTAAAGTGCTGGGATTACAGCACTTTACAATCCTACATATTTTTTAGGGTATAACCAATCCAAGGATTTTCCTTTTTACAGCATCCCTTGTCAGAGCCCAGAAGTGCCCATCTCATACCATTACTTGTGCAAAGTTCAGTTACCTTCCCGCCTGGACTAAATGCAGTTCCAGGGGGCCTGAGCATCCCAAAATGAATACAAAAGCATCTCAACCTTACTAATGTTTTTTGTGAATTCCTATTCATTGGGATCAGTTTCAAGGACTATTACAGATGCTTTCCGAAAAGCAATTTGGTTAAGCAATTAACAAAACTGAAGCTTGAACTTCACATATTTCTTTTAAGTCTTTATTGGTGAAAGCAAGGGAGGTAGGAGAGGAGACTGGGTGAGAAGGACAGTGTCTGCGTGGCTGGGTTTTACTAAACTTCTGTTATCCTTGTTGCTTCTTAGGTGGAAATGATTCGCTTTTCTGTGAAAATCCTGGGAGTTGCACCCTTCTGCACAGAGTCCAAGTTTATTCCTGTTGTGTTTGAAATTTACCTCTCACTGCTGTGGGACCTTCATTTCCTCATAAGGCAGACAGTTAACAGAGCAGATATTCACTTGGGAGATCAGGCTTCTTAGTGGAGAGTTAGATTCATAACCCAGACACATGACCGAGTTGAAAGAGGATCTCCGTGTTCTTAGTGAAATTGAGAAATGGCTGTAGATGCCGTGCAGGGTAGTTTGGGTTAGGCTAAGATGCTCTGGTCACGCAGGCTGGGATGTGCACACTGGGGCCAGGCCCATATACTGTGAATTGATGCACATGACTGTCTCCTTCTGAGCTCCCTGTGATCTACAATAGATGGTTATCAATTTATAACCAGCACGTCACGTATTCTGAGCAGTTCACACTGGCTGGAACACAAAGCACATACTTATTAGTGACATAAATCAAGAGTTTCTGAGCCTGAATAAAGATGACTTTGTAACCCATACCCAGGAAAATGAGAATTGGGAAGCAGCACTGGCTATCCCTACGGCAAATGCCAGTCATTCCCTTCCCTGAACACAGGCCGTGCAGTGTGAATTCTGTTTCCATGGGAAGAAAGGGCAAACAGAAAATCAGCCTGTGGTTTAAATCAGTTAGGACCTCAGAGGACCCTAGATGCGGGAGCTTTCTTTTCCTTAACTGTGATACATTTTCATGATGGAGAAGAAAGGCTGGGAAAGGAATTGTGACTAGCATAAAAGATAACACGGGAGCCTTGGTACAAATGAAAACCTTCTGTCTGCTGGATCTTTTCTAGTGAGAGGGCGAACTGTGATTTATCTCTGCAAGAGATAGGCATGACCCAGGTGAGAAACTTTGGCTTGAAAATGATTCCCTCCTGGACAGCAGATGGGTGAATTAAAGGTAAAATGGTTTTTAAGGCCCAGAGTGAGTCAGCTAGAATCTAAACACACCAAATGCACACCCAAGGGAAGTGAATAAAGGCTCGCAGGGCATCCGAGAAAGCATACAGCTCCTTGGACGGGGTAGGAGGAACTCATTCAGGGAGGCCGGAAACCCATTGCTCCTGGCTGTGCCTTTATGCCCTCGGTTGGGTGAGTTGCATTGCTACACAGAGGGGGCCCAGCCCCTGGGAAGGTGTCTGGGAGACTCAGCTGGCAATGCTGTGGACCCTGGTGCCCAGGACACACTGCCGGCCACACCTACAGGGGAGGCAGGGCCAGCTCTGTGGAGAGGACAAGCCTGTCTTAGGACTGGACTGGCAGCTCAAAGTCCAGCCCAACTGAATGTCAGAGATGACCTTTTCTGTGCAGTGGGAGCACTTTACGATTTCTCATCAGGCTCAGAGCCCCATCACTTCCACGAAGGCTACCCCACCCACCTAGAGGATTGTTACGAACATGAAAAAAAAATGTGTCTTTAGGGCACTGTTTGACAGTGATGAGTAAATTGCCTTTATTTATAAGAGGAGAGCAGGGGACATGTCATTGCAACTGGCACATAACAACCGCAAGGTCAAAAGAATAAGCTGCTTGAATGCAGGCGTCCCAGTCCCAGGAGCATAACTCCCAGGGCTGCGATCTGTCAGGGATTTGAGAGGTTAAGAGTGTTAAGTGTATAGCGGGGTGTGTGTGCCTGCGCATCTCTCTCCTAAACCATTTTCTTAGGGACTCCCTCGGAGGCTATCAAGCCTTTCCTGATGCAGTCAAATGCTGAATCCACATTTTGTGTAGGTGAGGTTTTATTTTTCTTCTCCTCTTACCTTTGGGATACTCTGGGAAGGAACTAACTTTTTGCTTCTTGGAAGTGGCATCAAAATATTTACTGTTATCACATTCAGTTCTTTCTCTTCCCACATCCACTTGTTCCCAAGATGGTGTGAGCAGTTTAATCAGGATCATACACCTCCTGTTTATGTGACTGTATTTTTAGATGAGCATTCTTTCTTTCAATTTCCTTCTTTTACAATGCCACGCCAAAATAAAAAAGGAGATGGGGGAGTCTCTTTCACTTCACATGAATCAGATTGTTGTATCCTATCCAGTCAATACCATCAAAGTCAGCATCAGATAAAAGAACAGGCTTCAAGCTAAAAACAGCACTGCACCGAGAAAACCAAAGCCATGAATGCACTTCCACTACACTCACCACCCTATCCTCATGAAGACCAGCACCTGTGCCTGTTCCCCACCCATCACTATGTCTTAGCCTGTTTGGGCTGCTGTAACAAAAAAAACAGACAGGGTAGCTTACAAACAGCAGCTATTTATTTCTTACAGTTCTACAGGCTGGGAAGTCCAATATCAAGGCACCAGCAGATTCCATGTCTAGTGAGGGTTTGCTTTCTGGTTCATTGATGGTACATTTTTGCTGTGTCTTCACGTGGTGGAAGGGAATACCTAGCTCTCTGGCATCTCTTTTATAAGGGCCTGAATCCCATTTATGGCCTAATCACCTCCCAAATCTCCACTTTCTTTTATTTATTTATTTATTTTTGAGATGGAATCTCGCTCTGCGCCCAGGCTGGAGTGCAATGGCACAGTCTCGGCTCACTGCAAGCTCCGGCTCCCGGGTTCAAGCAATTCTCCTGCCTCAGCCTCTGGAGTAGCTGGGATTACAGAGGCCCACCACCACGCCCGGCTAATTTTTTTTGTATTGTTAGTAGAGATGGGGTTTCACCATGTTGGCCAGGCTGGTCTTCAACTGCTGACCTTGTGATCTTCCCGCCTCGGCCTCCCGAAGTGCTGCGATTATAGGCACGAGCCACTGCACCTGGCCAGCCCCCACTTTCTGATAGTATCATCCTGGGGATTAGATTTCAACATTTGAATTTGAACCAACATTCAGACCATGACGCTATGGCTGAAGTGTCCATACCCCTATGCAAGGCTGGACCCTCCTCTTGGGTCCTGCTTGGCTACTCACGGGCACCTCTCCAGGCTCCTCCTTGTGCCATTCCTTTGCTCAGTTTTTCCTTCCATCTTAAAAAAAAATTAGATTGACCCCACTCTGGGTTTTACTTCATTTCTGTGCTCCCTTTATTGCAAAACATTTCAAAAGAGGAGTTAGTAGTCTTCCCAAATCCTGCCTTCTGTTCTGTTAAATATGATTCATGTGAGCTTTTGATCCCAAAACTTCACCGGAATTACTCTTGCAAATGTCACCAATGACCCCCATGTTGTTTACTTGACCTATGGGTAGCATTTGGCAGTTTCTCACCCCTGCCTCTGGGAAACTATTCGCTTGACTTTGGGGGTACCACATTCTCCTGGTTTTCTCTGCTGCTTTCCCCCCTTTAATCTGTTTTATTTGCTGTATCCATCTCATCTTGCTGACCTCTTGCTTGGCGTGCCCATAGCTCCAACCCCTGATGATCTCATCCATGGTCATAATTTTGAATATTATTGTATTAACTGTGGTGTTTTTTATTTTCTAAATGCTGATGCTTTGACATCTGGGGCCTGGCTGACCCTGGAGGGACTGCTTCTCCCAGGGTTAGCCAATTCCTAGAAGTAGTAAACAACTCTCTCAAATGCAAACCAAACCAAGCCAGAGCCCTTATTCTCCACCATTTCCTCATCTGAACTTTCACACCCTAGGCCACCGTCCATCTGCTTTAACCACCCCAGGACCAGATACCAGACAACAAGGGACAGCACCCACACCCAGAGCCCACTGAAATTATACTAACTAGCCAATCTGAAATGCCCACACTGCCTCACCCATTCTTTATCAGGGAAACCACAGTGAAGGCTCTTGCCTACAATTTCCCTCTCTCTCTGCTCTGCCCTCCCATTTCACTTTGGTGCTTCCCCGTGTGGCCCTGCTTGGCCTGCCATGCCACCTGTTTCTAGGGATCTGTGAATATAATACACTTCTTCCTTCATGGTAGTCCTATGCACGTCTGTGTGTCTTACCATGACTGATTAAAACAAATCCCAGGTAACCTTAAAACAATACACACATAATACACACTTTAAACTTATGTTTCTGTCCCAGACTTCAGTACACTCCTGATGCATATATCCATCTGCCTGCAGAACATCTCCACTAGATGTCAAGTAGTATCTCAAACTTAACATATCCAGTCCCTGATCTTCCACTGTTCCCGCCAAACCTGCTCTTCCTGCAGTCTTTCCCATGTCGCTTAATGAAAACTCAATTTTTCCTGTTGCTCAGTAGAAAATAAGGATGTCCTCATTTACTCGTTCTCCTGTACCTCGAAGCCATCGGCAATTTTTTTTTTTTTTTTTTTTGCTCTGCCTTCAAGTGATGTCTAGGACCCATCCTTCTTTTACAATGCCATGCCAAAATATAACCCACTGTTGCTATGTCAGTCTTCAGCTCATAAAAATGTACCTGGAACACTGTATATGCTGAATAAACATTTATCGGACGACTTTCATAGTAAATGTATCTGTTTTGTGATCTGATTAATTGATAAATGCATGCCCTACTTTGTTACAAATAAGATATATACTTTATTTCAATCTTATTAGACTTGAAGAAAGACTAAAATTTATTATCCCGATGTAACCTGAGCCCTTGAGATCAAGATGAGATTGTTTCAAGTCTAATTTCATTCTTGCTTAGACGTTCAACCCCGTTCCAAAGCTTTCCACGAATTCCCAAGGACCTGAGTCTCATGGTCACCATCAACTGCAGCTTCCATGGAAATGGCTAAGTCTGTGGATGGTTTTACCACCGTGTGCCTTTTGACTCTTTCTACAACATTGAAGTTGACACCTGATTCATTTTTCACTCTCACGAACCCTTTTAAGTATAGCACAACTTACTGAATACTTTTGTTTCATAGAGAAGGACTTTATACTGCAGAGACGCAATGATTTCAAATTGAGCACTACAAGTCATTATTCTGCATCCACTTACCACTGGGGGGTTTCTAAATGGCCACTTCCCTCTACAGGGTCCTCAACCCTACACACTTTTTCTCTCTCTGCCTCCCCAATCTCCTTTCTCGATTGCTACTCCACCCCCCTTTAAAATTCTCATTCTTTTTAGGAGCAGAATAAATGGGCCTTCCATGTTACAAGATCTTCCTCTGAAGATGGTAGTTGGTTTTTTAGTGTTTTAAATTATGAATTACTTTTTATTATGAAAAATTTCAACATATAAAAATATGAATAGAACAATGAATACTCACAGAGCACACCATCCAGATCTAGTAATATTAATATTTTGTCGTATTTTTAGCTGAAACCTTTTAAAGTAATTTCAGATATTATGACACTGTACCCTCAGCATTATTTCAAAGAATGAGTACATTCTCTTCCATAACCACCATGCGATTTCCACATCTGACATTTTAACATATTTCTTAATGTCATTTAGTATCTAGTTCATTTTCAAATACCTCCACTTGTCTCTAAAACAGTTGTGGTTTGAAACAGATTTCGTCTCAGTTAAACCTATATTTTAAAGAGCATCCTGTTGTGAAGCATCTTAATATGGTTGCATGCTTTTCCTAACGCTTCTCTTTGTACAAAGTAGAGACAAACACCAGTGGTCGAATGCTCTCTATTAAATTACCTGTTGCAGTAAATCAATACCATTAAAGTGGGGTCTCTATTTTACACAGCTGTTTAACCGCATGAGATGGATGAACTCATTTGTTAAATTGGGATCTGTAAACAAAAACAAATGGGAGGAAGAGCAACAGAGACAATGAGCAATGGAAACACAGTTTCCAGACTGCAGAAGCCAGGGCTTTACTAGAAAATATCTGCAGCCCTGAGGAAAGGCTTTCCGGGGTTCCTGTGACTGTTACCTAGCAACAAGCCCATCGTGCAGGGCACAGTGGAGTCCAGTTTAGCAGGGCTCAGGAAGAACACGTGGGCAACAGCACCAAATTTCTTCTTTTATACTACGTTAATAACTCAGGTCCATGACAAGCTCTTACAGGGGCGGGTGTCTGAAGAAATCATCCCTGAATAATGCTTTCCGCATGTTAAGTCCCTAAAGGAGAAAAATGGCTTTAGCTTAATTTACTGTGCACATGTCATTACTTATTTGTCCGTATATCCATCTGATAAGAGTTAAATATACCATATGAAAAAGAAAATCATCCAAGCTCAAATTAGTTTTGATGCATGGTGTAAGGCTCCAAGACCCAGCCAAATTCATTCCTAATAGCAAATGAAGTCTGTATCACAGATTTAGTTATTATTAATTTTTTTTGCTTTAGAAATTGCTTTTAAGTAAATGACTGCATTTTTTCAGATTTGCCCTCTTTCTTCTATTAGAGTGTTAATCTGAGCTGACTGGATTGCTTTTCTGTCATCTGTTTTTGCGTAAGATTTTTCAGGGAAAAAGGTGTGTTTCCATAGTACAGTATTTCAACAATGCAATTATGCCAATGGTCTTTCTTTATTAACAATACCTCCCTTTTAAAAATGCTCTAAATGCTTCTCTAATGTTACTTCTCTTTACCTTTTAAGTAAGTCAAGCTAAGACATGCATTAGCCAGAATCAGGACAGGAACCCAAATTTCTTGATCCCTGGTCTAGATTTTCATTGACTGAACTTTTTTTTCCCCAAATATACTGAGGCTGTAGAAACTCATTTGCCTGGAATTATGTTCTGAAATCCCAAAGTTCTGCAGATAATGAACGTGGGACTCAGAACTTACTTAAAAGGCCATTTTGGTCCAATTGTGTCCAGAGTTGGTTCCTGCTGGTGGGTCATGGTCTCGCTGTCTTCAAGAAAGAAGCCACGGACCTTCGTGGTGATTACTACAGCTCTTAAAGATGGCACGGACCCAGAGACTGAGCAGTAGCAAGGTTTGTTGTGAAGAGCTAAAGGACAAAGTTTCCACTGCGGATGGGGACCTGAGAGGGTTGCCTCTGCTGGCTGGAGTGGCCAGCTTTTATTCCCCTGCTGTCCCCTCCCATGTTCTATTTCTGTCCTATCAGAGAGCCTTTTTTCAGTCCTCCCCATGATTGGCTACTTTTAGAATCCTGCTGATTGGTGCGTTTTACAGAGCACTGATTAGTGCATTTTACAGAGCGCTGACTGGTGCGTTTTACAATCCTCTTGTAAGACAGAAAAGTTGCCCAAGTTCCCACTGGACCCAAGAAGTCCAGCTGGCCTCACCTCTCACAGTGGCTGTATTTCCGTTTTTTTGGAAAAATAATTTCTGTTATATTGAGGATACTCTGAGATTCCATAATAAGAGCAAACGTTTCTATATGGCTTACTATTCTGTAGGGACTGTTCTAAGTTTTTTAAATGAGTTCTCATGTAATCCTCACAACAGAGCTATGAGATAGACACTATCATGATCCTCATTTTATAGATGAGGAAACTGAGGCACAGAGGGTTTAAATAACTTGCTCAAGGTTGTGGAGCTTGCATCTGAACCTAAGAAACATAGCTCCCAAGTGATGCTCTTAACAACTATACCATCCTCTGCTTTTACATTGGTTGTTTATTCATTCATTCATCCAACGAATCTTTTTCTTTCTTTTTTTTTTTTTGGAGACCGAGTCTTGCTCTGTCACCCAGGCTGTAGTGCAATGGTGTGATCTCGGCTCACTGCAACTTCTGCTTCCCGGGTTCAAGAGATTCTTCTGCCTCAGCCTCCCAAGTAGCTGGGACTACAGTCACGTGCCACCACGCCTAATTTTTTTTTTTTTTTTTTTTTGTATTTTTAGAAGAGATGGGGTTTCACCATGTTGGCCAGGCTGGTCTCAAACTGCTGACCTCGTGATCTGCCCACCTCAGCCTCCCAAAGTGCTGGGATTACAGGCGTGAGCCACCATGCCCGACCCATCGACGCATCTTTGTTGTGAGCACTGGAAACTCAATGGCAGGAAATGGACACTGTCCCTGCCCTCAGAAGATTATCCTCAAGTCTGATGGATATAATAGCCCAATGCTATACAGATGGTTGCTGTCCTGTGTCACCCTGTGTAGATCAAATTATTACAAACCTCCAGGTAAGTCACGCCAAATTTTCAAAGACTACACTTTTCATTACAAATGTGACTCATTGTCTTAGTCCGTTTTTGTGTTGCTATAAGGGATTACCTGCAGCTGGACAATTTGTAAGGATTACCTGCAGCTGGACAATTTGTAAGGAAAAGAGGTTTATTTGATACACAGTTTTACAAACTATACAAGAAGCATGGCACCAGCATCTACTTCTGGTGAGGGCTTCAGAAGCTTCCATGAACAGAAGGGGAAGGAGATCAGGCATCACAAGGCAAGAGAAGAAGGAAGAGACAAAAGGGAGGAGGTACCAGGCTTTTTTAAAACAATCAATTTTCATAGGAACTATTAGAGTGAGAACTCACTCACTACCGGGAGGACAGCACCAAGATGTTCATGTGGGATTTGCCCCATGATCAAAACCCCTCCACCAGGCCCCATCTCCACCACAGGCGATTGCATTTCAACATGAGACTTGGTAGGGCCAAACTGTATCCAAACCATAGCACTCATCATCCATTCATCCATCCACTGATTCATTGGTCACACATTTATTGGGCACATTTACTATGTGTCAAATGCTGGGTCAAGGTATGTTGAGGGTACAGGGATGCCCAAGAACACTGCTGCAGAGAACACTGCTGTAGAGGATTCTCCAGCTGGTGGGTTAAGGAGCTGCCATCTCCTGTTTCTCTGCCTGTGGAGGAATAAACGTGCAATGGGTATATGCAATTTTTTTGCTGTAGGCTTTATAGGAATACTGCCTAGAAATACTTTTGCTCCAAACTACTCTCAGGCAGGGCTCACACCTCCATAGGGCACTCAGCTACTAATTTATCTAAACCATTAGTACTCCCAACTGACACAACTCAGGGCCACCCTTTACAATCATCACTAACCAAAGAGCCACATGCTTCTGAGTGTTGTTTAATATGCTGTTGTAATATGGAAATAAGAGGCCGCGAGGGATCCTGGGAGCCTGTGCTGGGGCTGTCAGTGCCCCATCCATATCTTTCTCCCCTCCCCACTTGGGAGCCCTGGATTTCCAGCTGCCAGCATGTACATTTCTTCTCCCATAAGTGCTCTCTGGCTGCCACGGGATCCATGACTCCTGGGACGACTCAGCCAATTACAGATGGCGGGACCCTCGGAAGTGCATCTGCTACGCTGGCTCCTGGATTTCCACAGCAGGTTAGAGCTGCGGGTACCCATAGTTGTAACTCACTTGACAAGGAACCCTTTCTTGTCTGTCATTCTGTTTCTGTCTTGCTTACTGTGCTACAAGTGCTCTCTGGATCTCATATCAAATAAACTAATTGCACTTAAATCCTAGTCCTGGGGATTATTTCTGGAGCACCCAAACTAAGACTTGGGGCACAGTCTGACTATTCGTATTCTAGCAGCTTGATGGGGTTTTGTGCTATTTGCATCAGCCCTATTCATGCACGTGGGCATCACAGGCAGTTCTGTTCCATGAAAGACCTTGTCATTCTTGCAGAAAGCATCGTGTCTTACTTTAAACAAAGACCAAGAACCCTAAGCAGATGTAGATTTGCCTTTTAGAAGCTTTCATTCTCAGTGACTCCCACCAAAACTTGGCTTTCCTGTGTCTATTAACTCATTTCATCCTTTAAGTGCAGTGGCACAATCTCGGCTCACTGCAACCTCTGCTTCCCAGGTTCAAGCGATTCTCCTGCCTTAGCCTCCCAAGTAGCTGGGATTACAGGCACCTGCCACCGTGCCCAGCTAATTTTTGTATTTTTAGTAGAGACGGGGTTTCACCATGTTGGCCAGGCTGGTCTCAAACTCCTGACCTCAAGTGATCTGCCTGCTTCAGCCCCCCAAGGTGCTGAGATTCTGAATTTGATTCTTGATAAACTGTTTTTAGAGTCCAGGGTGGTCTGATTATGAAGGTTTTCAGTGGGTTTGTTTTTAATGCCCTTGGTCTTCAGGTTATAATAGCTTGGGAGGCAAAATCATTAAGAGTGTCATTGTTTTGTGATTTGCCCACAGATGAGATCAGTCTTGAGGTTACCTTCCCGGAGATGCCAGTGGTCTGAGGACACATCTCTCCCTACATGTCTACACATCTTCTGTGATGGGGAAAAATTCTGCTGGTTTAAGGAGCGACATTGAAATATTCCAAGACACATTGATATATTTTTTAACCAGAATGGTGTCAGTCTAGAGAAAAACTGAGATGTACTGTGTTAACATCAGTTAAATAAAGGAAGAAGGCAGGCATCTGAAGACAGAAATGATTGAAGGGTTAGCGGGAGGCAAAGTTTGCAGAGGGTTGGAGGAAAGTCGACGAAGGAGGAGGAGAGAGACGAGCAGGAGATAGGACCAAAAAACCCAAAACAAACCACAACCAAACTAGTTTTCTGTCTGCTTTGCTCTTCTGTATTTGGCCTCTGTGTTTGGAAAACAAAAGGGAAAGAGGAAAAAGTATGGACATTCAAATTTCCCCCAAAGCAGAATGGATGGCAGTCCAAGACTCTGTGTGGAGTCTCATGCTTCATCCCCAGGGCATTTCAAGTGTTACCATAATTACTGCCCTCATAGCTGCACGATGGCTTTTGTTTCTTATCGCATTTCAAGTTTTATAATAATTACTGCCCTCATAGCTGCACGATGGCTTTTGTTTCTTATCACATTTCACACACGTTGATAATGTCAAAGTTAGAGACTGTTTCAACTCTGGGTTTATTAAGTGGCTGCTTGAAGTTTCCTTAGAAAATGAGAGGTAGCTGGCCGGGCACAGTAGCCCGTGCCTGTAATCCCAGCACATTGGGATGCCAAGGTGGGTGAATCACCTGAGGTCAGGAGTTCGAGACCAGCCTGGCCAAAATGGTGAAACCATGTCTCTACTAAAAACACAAAAAATACCCGGGCTTGTTCGTGGGCACCTGTAATTCCAGCTTCTCAGGAGGCTGAGGCAGGAGAATCACGTGAACCCGGGAGGTGGAGGTTGCAGTAAGCCGAGATTGCACCACTGCACTCCAGCCTAAGCAATGGAGTAAGACTCCATCTCAAAAAAAAAAAAAAAAGAGGTAGTCAAGATTAGCATTTATTTGAGTTCTATTTTATAATTGCTTTCTTTTCTATATTTTGCTACCCCACCCCCCGCTTTTTCCCTCAGGGCTGACAAGTGACAAAGGAGTTTTATCACCCTACCTCTTTGAATATTATTTAACCAAAAAGTGAACTGGGGCAAAGCAAATGCTTTCCTGTTTTCAAATATGCAGGCATCCTATCATCAACGGAAGTCAATTTCATCTGCCTGATGGGAAAACACCACATCCTTCTTAAATGGAATCGCCCCCTCTGAAACTGACGTTCCATACAAGCAAATGACCAACGTGCTGGCGCTGGTGCAGGATTAAAGATGATGATCCTATCTCATGTTTCTACCGCCGCTCATCATGTCTAAGCCATAATCATACAGAAACCACTTGATCTGCTTCTGATTCGAGTCTCTTCAGGGGTGGAAGCGTAATGGCCAGGGACACCAATAGCTCACAGCCCCTGCATGCCTGTGAGGGAGGAAACATCCAGCCCAGAGCCTGGGATAAACTTTGCTCTGCAGAAATCGCCCTGAGATATTAAATGTCCACAAAGAGCAGATGGGAGCCTTGCTTCTCAGAGTTCTTCCTCCAAAGGCCTCTCACTTCCAGCAGCTGGAGATTAGCCCTGACTCCCTCTGAAAGAGGAAAGGCTGAGTTGATTTTGTTTCTGTTCCAGTCGGAGGCTTTGCTGTGACTCCACCTCAGAAGGATGGGCCACAGCCTGGGTGGGAGCAAAAAGGTTCTCTTCATAACCCTGCTGCTGGTGTGGGCTGCTCTTTTCACTCTCTGGACCTGTCTCCCAATCTGTGAAATGGGGCAAGGATGCTGACCGCAGATAAATATTTGAGATTGAATTTCTGTGTTCAGGGCTTTGAAATCAAGAACAAAAGGGATAATTTGAACATAAAGCATTGTTAGTATTTTGCATCTACTTCTGCCAGTACTCTATTGTTCTCTGCTATAGAGTCTTCTCCAGGTTTTCCTTCGGAAACTGTTGCTGCTGTCTGACAACACCCACATGGCTCAGCCTCCGGCTTCCAGTGTCTGAGAAGGAGACTGTCCATATAGTATGGAGACAGCCCAGTTAGCTGCACTGATAATTTCGCTCATTAATACATGAAAACTTGAAAACACACACAGAAATCGTGATTTCCCATAAATACTGGGACACTTTCTGCTTTAGAATGAAAGCAAAAAACCTCCTTCACCTTATGTCCCATTACAATGTATGCATGCTGGTCATTTTACCTTTCTGTAAGAAACCCAAGGGACAGAGGGGCCGGAGGCTGTGCTGCTCCCAGTGGCTGCAGTTCTTGGAATTTATGAGGTTGGAAGGCTGTCAGCTATTCAGAATCATAGAGCTCAGGGGCTGACAACGACGGGAAGGGAGTCTCTTTACTATTACCTCTAGTACATTGCCTCCATAAATATCTTTTTTATTATTATTTCTGCTGTTTGTAGATTTAGTTTATGAATGTGGTTAATGCTGCATCTGAATGTTAAGGGAGTTACTATCCTTGTTAAGATTCTGACCTACTGGGGAGATTTGCTTAGGCTTTTTTTTCCCCACAATAAACACATCTGGTAGATGGCAAGGGGCTTATTTTTCCCCTGGATGCCCTGTTGAGTGTTTGGGGGGAGTGACTTTTAAGCACCAAAGAGAGCATTCTCTCCAACATTTAACATGCTTTGATGTTGGCTGAGGAAGGTAATCATCCCTGCCTGTGCCTTATAGGGGGCGGAAGGGGAGCCCTGCTGCACGGGGTTTCTGTGCCGTTTTCTGCAGGCTGTTTCTGCGCATCTATTCTCCAAGAACAATGACGGGGCTGCAAAGACAAACCCCAAAGCCAACAGGGGCCCAGTGCATGGGCAGTGGGGTGCACACACCAACACCCCACAAAGCCACTGTCAGCGCCCATCACCTGCTGAGCGATAGACACATCCTCTTCCTGTCCCAGGGAGGCAGGTCTCTGTGTAGAGTGGTGACCAGCTGTGGTGTGAGGGCTTCATTGGGCTCTTGGTCAGAGTAGTGTCAGGCAAGGTGTGGGGATCAAAGACTGGATTCCTGAGTGAAGTTGATTTGATCCTTAGGACTATGTCAGTCATTTGAAGAGGCAGTTTTGGAAGGATGAGGTACTCACTGAGTAATCAAAATCCTGACTGATTACTCCCAATATTCTTAATAATGATATTTCATAGAATCACGGGGATAGGGCCAAGACAAGTGTGCCTGTGCATGTGTGTGCGCCGGTGTCCGCATGTGTATGTATATGAACTTGTGTGCATGCGTGCATGTGTGTATGGGTGTGTGCACCTGCCTGTGCAGGTGTGGACATGTGTAGGTGTGTGCACATGCATGTGTGCACATGTGAGTGCATATGTGTGCACGTGTGTTTGCCTGTGTGTGAGATTTCTCAGCCAGAGCTCTTTTCTGCCATGTATCCAACGGCCTACCCCTCCTCCCTACTGGAGCGTCCATAGGCACCAGCAGCACAACAACCTCAAAACCCATTCCATGTTGTTTTCCTTCAAATCTGTTCTTCCTTTCCCTTTTTTCAGAAAACGATATGCTCACTTGTCCAAACCAGAAACATTGATGTTTGTCTCACGTCCTCTTCTCCCCTTTTCTTCAGCTCACATCCATTAAATCACCAAGGCATTTGGATTCTGACTTACAAATCTCCTCTCAAATCCTTCTGCTGTTCTCTGTTCCAGTTGCCATCATCCCATCTCAGGCTATGATTTTCTCCTAACCTGGATTACTACAAAAGCCCTCTAGAGGGTATGCTTGTCTCTAACCTGGACCCCCTATCCATTTACCTTGTGCAATAAATAATGGCACTTAGGCATAATACCGCCTTCATTAGCTCCCCATCATCTTCAAACAAGGGTCAGACTGGATTGCATGATCTAGAAGGAACTTTGTGGTCTGTTTCCTGCTGCTTTCTCCTGTAAGCACCAGTGCACCAGCCATGTGCCATTTTGAATTACTTGCAGTTCCCAGACCACTCTCTCTTATGAGCCATTGTGTATGTTTCTCTTTCTATTCAGAATAACTTCCCTCTCTCTATCCTTAATTCTAATTCAGCATTCACTTCTTGGCTTAGGTGCTACCTCCTTCAGGAAGTTAATTTTTCCCAAAGATTGAGCAAAATGCCCCTCCATTACACTCCCATGACACCTCATGCTTTACCCCACACAGCTGTGCTGTGCTGTGTTGTGTTGTGCTGTGCTGTGCTGTGCTGTGCTGTGCTGGGACTGCCTATTGACTTGTGGGTCTCCCAGCCAGGATGATGACCTTCTTGAGAGTAGTAGACACTGTTATTTTATTCTCAACATAAAATTTCAAGCTACTAGTCAGTATTCCCTTGCTTGTTTTATAAAAACATACATGAGTCTTTTTACACCCAGTTCAATGGTTTTCAACAGTATTGTTTCCCTTCCTCTATTTCTCCTGTGTTATTCTAAACACAGTATTTTGCTGTTCAAGTCAATGCATCTGCATAGACCCCCAGTTTTGTACCCTGCACAAAACTGTGATTCACCTTACTCAACAAGAAAGTAAGTTGCTAATGCAGTTGGCGCAGTAGTATTAACAACAGTGATAGTCAATATTTGTTGAGCACTTGCTGTATGCCGTCCAGTGTCCTAAGCTTACATGTGTTGGTTCACTTAATTATCACCAGAATCCTATGGAGGAGGTTCTATTAATGCCCTGATTTCAAAGATAAGGTTAACCAAGGTATAGTTGAGTGAAGTTTGTTCAATAATTAGGAAGTGGTAGAGTTAGGATGCAAGCCCAGGCAGACTGACTTTAGAATCAGACTTTTAATCAATAAGCTCTGTTTTGCTGAGTTGAAATTGAGCTGAAATATGATGTTGTGAATGTTTCCTCCTGGGAAATTTTTCTAGTGACAATCAAATAGTCCCACTGGACCTGTGTTATTAACAACATATAGGACGCACTGGGTTTCAGGGATTTCTCCCTCTTAGGGAAATTTTCACTTTCCTCCAAGGACTCAAGAACTGGAGAGCCAGGTGCCTCCCATAAACAAAGACTTCTCAGGCACATCCAGGGTGGGTGTCCGCCAGAGTGGAAAGTCTTCATTTGTACAGGGCTCTCACTCTTTCTAGCCGCAACCCTTCCAATGGGCTTTATCCCTAGTCCAGGAGTACTGTGTAAGTATTCTAAGTATAGTTTATTGGGTATGAAGATAGAAGTGAGAATTTATCTGCTTACCACCAAACGTGGGAGAGAAAGGCATTAGCTCAACATGTTAAGCATAAGTTGCGGTGTGAGACAGTACCGCAAGAAAAACTGCCTGAAACACTCAGAGACCAGGGGTACCAGGGGTGGGTGACTGCATGGGAGGATGGAGAAGGCGTCACAGTGAGTCCAGTCCTCTGGCTACCACAGCCCACATCACAGCCACACTCGTGTGAGGGTACAGAGGAGCTGAGCAGGTCACTCCCAAGTGGGAGCACTCCCCACGTGGCTTCCACCTGGGGATTGCTGGGGAGTCCTGCTGCCTGGCCATCTGCCTGTGAGCTGAAAGCCTGGTGTGGAGATATCCTGCCTTCTCTAACAATCCCTTCCTTCGCCGATACCAAGCTACTTTTCTTTCTTCCTCCCTCTTCATTTCTTTGGTGCTCAGAGACATGAGGTGTGAGGAAAGCAAGCAGGCTTCCTAAAGAAGCCACAACCAGGCCGAGTGTGGTGGCTCACACCGGCAATCCAATCCCAGCATTTTGGGAGGCTGAGGCAGGAGGATCACCTGAGGTCAGGAGTTCGAGACCAGCCTGGCCAATATGGCAAAAATGTGTCTCTACTAAAAATTCAAAAATTAGCTGGGCGTGGTGGTGCACACCTGTAATCCCAGCTACTCAGGAGGCTGAGGCACAAGAATCACTTGAACCTGAGAGACGGAGGTTGCAGTGAGCTAAGATGGTGCCATTGCACTCCAGCCTGGGCAAGGCAACAGAGTAAGAATCTGTCTCCAAAAAAAAAAAAAAAAAAAAGAACCCACGAAGCCACAACATACAACATTCTGTCTGTGCTCAAGGTTCAGACCTCCCAACTCCCAAGGTAACAACTCTGACTGCTCTGGAGGAAAGATTAAAAGTCTTGATTGGAATTTCAAAATTTTAGTCAGTGGGCCTGACTTAAACAGAAACCACTGGACTGATTTCTGGAGCTTTAAATGCCAAAGTGTGGGGCCAATATTTCTACCAGGGAAAGATGGCTTCCAAATGAGGCATCTGGCATCTAAGCACACACGAGCATATGTGTTTACTATGTCCAGATAAGTCAACAACTTTACTGAGCACCTACCCTGTGCCCAGAACTCGACTGAATCAACTGTGAGTGTTTGGCAGCAGGGATACATATGTTTGCCTCTAGCCTAGTGACAGCAGCACAACAGAAGGGAAGAGAAGGCACTCTTGTTGAGACATGTGTCTGGAAGATTTCTTCCAGTATGGCCACTTTTACAGCTTATAGGCGAAGCTGCTTCCTTTGGTGTACTTTTATTGTAAGTCTTACTTCTTCCCCCTCCATAGATGAGCCAGGGAGGCTAATAGCACATGCAAATGGGCAACATGAATCCTGGCAGGCAGATGTCAAAAGTAGGCAGCCCGTGGGCAGATGGCTGGCAGAAATTTACTTATTTATTTTTAAATGATCAGTACACACAGTACTTCTGTGTCCAGTCTCTATATATTCAGTTTAGCCCATAACAACCCTATGAAGTACTATTACTATCATGATTTCTCTTTGATGGATAAGGAAGTGGAAGCACAGAGAGGTTCAGGAACCTGCCCAAGGTTACAGAGATGTGGTTTGTATTTCGCCTTCAACATCGGCCAAATTTATTTGCCAACATTTACAAATTGTAAGACTGTGTATGAAAATCCACATTTGTGTTGTTTCTTTAAAAACTGGAAGGTCTGACACTGGGCTCTGTGCCAAGCAGAACTAAGCTGTAAAATATAAACATTTATTGACAAGCATGCATAAAAAGTCATACAACCTGTGAGGTCCTCACTCTTGTCTCTACAGGCACTCTGAAAAACAATGTATATGAAAGATTCACTCTGAGATGAAAATGAGGCAGCGTTTTAATAGTAGAGTCAACTCCTCTTTTGGTGGAATTAGGCAATATTATAATCCAATAAATGGTGAGACAAAAAAAGCAAACAAGGCTTCAGACCAAAGGTGCTACTCCCAAGATGTTGGCCTACTGGGCTTGCAAGATTCCCAAATGCCATTCATGCAAGAGTGAAAGTACATGAGTAACACTTACTCATTATACTAATAAATTATTTTTAAGAACTCTTATGATCAGGGAAACTATATAGTTCACTGTCTAAACTAGGACACTTGTAAGTGTAAAAGTAGGTGTTCAACTTCCCAGTTTATTGCATCTCATCTTCAAATGTACCCTTCATTGCCTGCTCTGCTACAATACAGATGAGCCCTGTGAGTCTTCCTCCTTTGCCAGCTGGAATGTGGTGATGCTTTTTCAGGAGAGGATGTTGGAGGGACATGGGAGGAGGAAGGAGTTTCTCTTCCTAATTCTGTGCTCCTCTCCAGGCTTTGTCAGCATGTGGTTTCTCTGGCACTTGCTTCTGAACGTACATGAGGGCTGGCAATGCCCAGAAGCCAGCAGCTTCTCCCAGGACCCCCTTGAGCAGCTTTGCCACTGAGAGCACCAAGGGGACACCTTTCTGTGAATGGCTTTTCCTGGATGCCCACTTGTGGCTTTACAGCAAAGTTCTGAGGCTCAGTACCTCCTTGTGGACAGCTTCCTCCACCCGCACAGCACTACAACAAAGGATTTCTGTGCCATCTGGTGAGCCACAGCTGAGCCCTCTCCAAAAGGCCTAGAATTTAAGCCTGATTCAGTCTTGTCCCTGGGCTATTTCAGCCTTAGGGACCAGGGCTGCTCCTTATATCTGCAATTCTGTAATTCTTTCGAATTCTCTTTAACGCTCACCAATTTCCCCATTATTTTCATCTCCTATGACTAATTCTCTTTTTTTTTTTGAGACAGAGTCTTGCTCTTTCACCCAGGCTGGTGTGCAGTGGCACAATCTCAGTTCACTGCAAGCTCTGCCTCCCATGTTCACGCCATTCTCCTTCCTCAGCCTCCTGAGTAGCTGGGACTACAGGTGCCTGCAACCACGCCAGGCTAATTTTTTGTATTGTTAGTAGAGACGGAGTTTCACCGTGTTAGCCAGGATGGACTCGATAGCCTGACCTTGTGATCTGCCTTCCTCAGCCTCCCAAAGTGCTGGGATTACTGGCGTGAGCCACTGTGCCTGGCCTTTTTTTTTTGATGGGGCGGGGATGGAGTCTTGCTCTGTTGCCCAGGCTGGAGTGCAATGGTGTGATCTCGGCTCACTGCAAGCTCTGCCTCCCGGGTTCAAGCGATTCTCCTGCCTCAGCCTCTCGAGTAGCTGGGACTACAGGTGCCCACCACCACGCCAGGCTAATTTTTTATATTTTTAGTAGAGATGGGGTTTCACCATGTTAGCCATGATGGTCTCAATCTCCTGTACTTGTGATCCGCCTGCCTCGGACTCCCAAGGTGCTAGGATTACAGGTGTGAGCCACCACGCGCAGTCTTCTATGACTAATTCTTTATATTAAACTTTGCCTATACAATTTACTGTGTATTCTCTGTGGTCTGATTGGACCCTGACTGATACACAGTTGGTACCTGGAGCGGCCCCAGGACATAGACTTGCAAAGATGGGACCTGGGAATTGGTTTGGTGGTGCACTTTGGTTTGAGCCCAATGCCAAGAACAGAAAATAGGACACTAGTAAGCCATGGTGTGTATCACAATTAATCTAGCCATTACCTGCGGGAAATTTAGATGAAGCATCAATTTAGGCATGTGCTTTGGGAGCCCAAGGGTCTGCTTCACTTGTCCATTCTGGTAATAATAATTACTATAAGACCTGTGGTGTGAGATGGATTCTTTTGAATGCATTTTAGCACATACAGAAAGAAAATGACAAGCCCAGGTCATTTAACCTTTAGCCCAAGCCACGGGCTAAAAACTGGAAAGCCTCCCTGCCAGCCCTAGAAGAATCTTATATTTCTTTTTGCCATAGTGCTCACATTGCTGAAAATTAAACACAAAATTTAATTTGTGTTGGTTGCTCAATTACAACAGTTGAACTCACAATCTTTCCAAGTTTCTTATGTAGAAGCCAGGGCATCGATTGGGGGGAAATAGGCTCCTGAAACAGAATGGGAACATCTGGTTGGATGGATTGTCAGATGAAACTAACATCCGAGTCTCAATTACTAGTAGAATTGGCTTGCCCTCCAGTGTCTCAGGAACCTAGGCTTGTTTGCTTGAAAACTCTCTGATAACCTCACCTGGGGCAGATACTTTGAAAACAGGTGACTATTATCTTCACGACCCTCCATAACCACCCCATGCTCCTCCTAGCCTCATAACTAGGCTCAATCTCAGGGGTACAGGTATACCTTATGGCCCAGAAAGAAATAAGTTGCACACTAAAAGGATTACAAGCCTTTGCTAATGTATATATTTAGAAACCTGAGAAGCATTTGTGGGAGCAGTTTCTAGGGATGCCAACCTGGGGATGGAGGGAGAAAGCAGTAGATGGGCCAAATTAATGGATCAGCATTTACTAAAGATTCTGGATTTTGTATGTGAGCTTGTGCCATTGGAGGTGGCTCTAACAGTTTACTTGTTTGCTTGACTAAAACTGGGACTCCACAGTGGCCTACATTTAATGATGCTGAGATGCCTGAGTTTCCCTGGCACAATGTAGAGAAGAGAATCCAAGGATTTAAGGAGACAGGACTTTGGAACTGGATTTTTAATGTGCGACCTGCACACTCCTCACCCCACAACTACCACAAGAAGGTCCTGTAGACCCTTTTTGTTGTTGTTGTTGTTTTGAGACAGAGTCTCACTCTGTCACCCAGGCTGGAGTGCAGGAGTGCAGGGGTGCAATCGTGGCTCACTGCAATCTCCGCCTCCAGGGTTCAAGCAATTCTCCTGCCTCGGCCTCCCAAGTAGCTGTGATTCTAGGTATACCACCACACCTGGCTAATTTTTGTATTTTTAGTAGAAATGGGGTTTCACCATGTTTGCCAGGCTGGTCTTGAACTCCTGACTTCAGGTGATCCACCCACCTCAGCCTCCCAAAGTGCTGGAATTACAGGTGTGAGCCACTATGCCGAGCCCTGTAGACCCTTTCTTTACTAAGGCATTGAGAAATACATTAATGAGGGGAACACCTGTACTATGGTTTGGCTGTGTCTCCACCCAAATCTCATCTAGAATTGTAGCTTCCATAATTCCCATGTGTTGTGGGAGGGACCCAGTGGGAGTTAATTGAATCATGGGGGCGGTTTCCCCCATACTGTTCTTGTGGTAGTGACTAAGTCTCACGAGGTCTGATAGTTTTATAGGGGAAACCCCTTTTGCTTGGTTCTCATGTCTCTCTTGTCTGCTGCCATGTAAGACGTGCCTTTCACCTTCCACCATGATTGTGAAGCCTCCCCAGCCACGTGGAACTATGAGTTCATTTAACCTCTTTTTCTTTGTAAATTACCCAGTCTTGGGTATGTCTTTATCAGCAGTGTGAAAATGGACTAATACAACCTGAATTCGTAGAAACTCTGTGGTTTCTCTCTGTGGTAGGCCAGGTATGACTGTAGAAGATTTGGCTATCCCGATGGTCTCCTGATTACAATGGGGCCGATGGGAAGCTGTAGTTGCAGTGATTAAGTGGTAGCACTCACCTGAAGACAAGGTGGGTACACCTACTGTGCATGGCAGGTGTTAACCAGAGGCACCAGGAGTATAGCCTCCCTTCTTAGGATTATTGATGAACCATTTATAGCAGATTCAGATAGCAATGTTTGAAGTGTTTGCATCTGGAATGCAGACTTCTGATTAGGGTCTTTCAAATGATGACTAACCATCCCTGGAGTATGGATTTCTAATTTGAAGAGTACTTCAAATGTTAACTGCATCTAGGGAGTAGATTAAAATTAAATTATATCCACATATGTATCACACTGAATATGCTGAAGTGTTTTAAAGTAAATTGTAGGCCATATAATCAACAGTCTTTCTCACATGACAATAATCAGTTGCAGTGAGAGGCAGCCGCCTCCGTTAGACGGGTGCACACACTCCGTTGCACGGCAGTCCCTTGCGTGTCCCGGAACCTCCCTGTACATCAGCTGCCATTTGTCATCATGTTTGCTTTGTCACTTTTCTCATAGATGTGTAAAAAGGGAAGTGGGATATTTATTGTACTATGTCTCTATCAAAAACAGGAAAATAAAAAATAGACCTGGAAAAGTTGCATATTTTGAAATGAAATGGAGACAGTATAGTTACGATTTTTAAAGGCTGTATTTATGCAATTAATATGCAAAGCAAAGTAAATTCATTTGGAAAGAATACAATTTAAGGCACCATGGTAGACTGTCTTTCCAAAGATGCCTCTCACTCCACATGCTCTGCGGTGATGTGACCAACTGCCCCTCAGTGACAGGCAGGAAACAGAGGCAAAGTGGGCTCACAGGTAGGAAAGAGAGGCAAGGTGTCTTGCTCAGAGGCCGCCAGGTACAGGCCCAAGTCCTCTTATTCCCAGCACAGTGCTCACAAGACAGTAGGCTGAGCAATAGGGGGTCCTGGAAGCTGATGCCATTCCTAGGGTGGTGCCTGGTGGGTAAGGGAAGTTTGTGGAGGAGGAAAGAGAGAGAGAAAGAAAGAGAAACTGAATTGGTGTTTGAATTCAATAGGGCAGATAAAAGTAAGAAGACCAGGTACAAGAATGTAGAGTAGAAAACAAAGACATTTGAATCTGTGCTGACATTAGTGACTTGCTTGATCAATGAGTTGTGAAAGTAACACTCTGGAACTTCTAGGGTGAGGTCCCATTTGAGTCCAGTCAACCCATGAAACACGAGCCATCATAATAAACTGCTGTTTGCAGTCTTTAAGAATGGGCATAGTTTGTCATGCAGCAATTGATAATCCAAACAGACTCCATTATGCAATAGTCCTTTATTGTACTTATTACTTTCTGGCCTGGACCCACAGGTTGTGAGCCTGGGACCTCCTACCTTAGAGTTCTGTAATTGCTAGAGATTGATGTCACACACCTATCTCAACCAGCACTTACCCATCAGGAGTGTTCGTAGTGCACACACACACATTCAGCTGGTTTCTGTTGGCCAAACCTTTTTTCCTGGGGAAAGAGGAGCCCTCTCCAGCCCTCCCTAACCTTTCTCCACCTCAGAGATATGCAGATGAGTTCCTGAGCCCTGCAGGTGCCCTGCAAAGAGGTGTGCAATGTATACTAAGGCATGTTAATTCAGTTTTTTCTACTTTAATAACTGGATTTCCTTCATGTTCCTAAAAGACTTTTAAAGGAAGTTAAGTGAGGGTGTTCCACTTTAGAATTTTTCTTTTTTTTTTCTGATACAGAGTCTCACATTCTGTCACCCAGGCTGGAGTGCAGTGGCACGATCTTGGCTCACTGCAACCTCCACCTCCCAGGTTCAAGCGATTCTCCTGCCTCAGCCTCCCTAGTAGCTGGGAATATAGGAATGCACCACCATGCCTGGCTAATTTTTGTATTCTTAGTACAGATGGGGTTTCACCATGTTGTCCAGGCTGGTCTCAAACTCCTGACCTCAGGTGATCTACCCGCCTCAGCCTCCCAAAGTGCTGGGATTACAGGCATGAACCACCGCACCCGGCCTTACTTTCAAATTTCTAAGGGGTACAGTGGCATCACTGTGGCCATACCCTGGTGGGAGAGCATCTAGGACCTGTGACTGTCACCCTAGGGACCCATCCTGAACCCTCATGCTGCCAGCACGTGTCTTCTAGCCCTGCACCCTCTCTGACCTCACCTATCTTCCTTCCTTCCTCCCTGCATTCTTGCATTCTATCTTCTTTTATCACCAATCTAACCTTTTGAATTTCATCACCAATTCAGTTTCTGTCTTTCTCTCTCTCTCTCCAAGCTAGGCCTCACCCACCTGGCACCACCCTGGGAATGGAGCCCCCTCCAGGAGCCCCCGGTGCTCTGCCCAATTCTCTGTGATCCCTGTACTAGGAGTTAGAAGAACTGGGCCTGCGACTGGTGGTGCCATCAATATATCGACGGCCTTGCAGCAAGATGCTTTACCTCTGTTTCCTCGTCTGGAGACTTAAGGAGAGGCCTGATTCCTGGGCCACATCCAGTGTCACATTCTGTCTCCCACATTCGCCTCCATTGCTCTACTCTGCGCTTCACCCACGGGCCATGCTTCTCTCTCTCACACCCGGGCCAGCTGCCCAAGGGCCTCCTAAGCGCACCCCGTCTGGGATAGGTAGCAATAAGGTTCCACTGCAAATATATTTTATTCTTTTCTTCTTAATATACTATTTGCACTCTACCCTGAACTGTTTCAGAAATCTCAGTGAATAGCTGCAAAGATTAAGCCCAACCTTGTTGTAATTTTGGTATTTCAAAAAAGCAATTGCTTCATCCATCATTTAGCTCCGTTCCACCCTAATCAGATCAAGATCACATAATAACCTTTTTCATAACTCGGCAAAACATTTGAGTTCAAATAATGCCTTTACCAAGACCCTGATCTATTGTTTCCAACAATTAAATAGCATTCGTATCAGAGAAGGCCATCTTTTTCCTGCCCAGGCCAGGGCCCTACTTTGGAGGAGTCATACACAGACAGGAAGCTGCGCCCCTTCCTCTTCCTCCACCTGGCCTCCTTGCCAGGACTTGGCTCCGGAAAAGGCCTCTGTGGTCCTAGCTGCTCCGTCTCTGCTCTGTGGGACCTTGGAGCAGGCAGCGTGGAGCTGTCCATGTCATTTGAGGTCTGGCCTCTGCACAGAATCCGGTCCCTGAGTGGGGCCCTCCCACTCCAGCGTTGATCTCATTCTTCTTCCCGAAACCTGCCGGGCCAGCACGGCTCACAAATGCTATCAGCATTCTGCTTCTTCCCTTGCAGATATGCATGGGAACAACTTCTGAATATAAAGACATTAAACAATGAACATTGTTTGCGATAGAATTAGGGCTAAAGCCTGAGCAAAGAGTTGGACGAAACACATCTTTATCTGCACTGTCTCTGATTTAAACAAGGCATAAGATGTTTGTTCAAAACGCTGGCCATATCTGGCTGTGCCTGCCTTTATGAGTCCCTACCCCGCCCCCTCCCATCAGCAGCTGGGAAAAAATGACGTCTTCTCCTGAAAGCAGATGACTTTCCTGCTCTTCTCAGGACACTCTCCCACCAGCAGCAGCCCCGGGGGGTTTCAGCCCCGGGGGGTTTCAGCCCCGGGGGGTTTCTGAGGGTGGTTGCTGTGTCCTGCTTAAGCTGCCCTGGCTGCTGTCACCAGGCCGGCCACCATTTCTGGGTGGCACAGGTGGGGAGTGCTGCTTTCCCCCAGTCAGAAGAATTTGGCAATAGCCCCCCATCTTCCCAGGCCTCTCTGATCTCTGGTTCCATTTTAATTGAATCCTTTGCAGAATATGCTGGTAACCGATTACACCAGCAAAGTCATCAGAGTGATATTTACATGTCATTAATAAGGCCAGGGAGGGAGGGATGGTGGGGGAAGCTGTGACAGGGGAAGAGGAGAGGGAGGAGAGCAGCTCAGGGCAGAGTGTGGACTGGGGCCAGGTCCTCAGGTTGTGAGTCTGGAGCGAGTCAGACACCTGGCCGGGGAGGGAAAGTGGATGGGTCTTAAATAGTGAGTTCCTTTCAGCATCGTCCTTTTGTTTCTTGCCCATCCTCAGTATCCTGAGCCCCCAGAGCCCTCTGACCTTCCTGACCATTTCCTTGTGTCTTGCAGATAAAAGAAGAAGGCAACCTGCATTTGTGTGCAAGCCCGTGTTTGCCTGCGGCCCTCATGCCCTCTGTCCCCACACCTAGATGGATGCTTCCTGAAAAGGTGTTCTCAGTAGCCACTGTGCTCCTCCGGTGGAACCCATACCCCACACTGTCTGCAAAATCCATCTGAGAAACCACACACGTGAGAAGGAGCACAGGATCAGCCAGGCAGATAAGGGGCCATGGCTTGCTGCAGTGGGGGACCCTCCTCACTTTGAGGGTAGCAGCCTTGTTTATAGTCGCATCTTCCTCAGCACCTGTGTGTAGGGTCCTGTCCACTGGAATGGCTCCTGCACACTGGAATGGGAGAGGGTGAAGTCTTTTCTGGGAGTTGCTTTCCAGGGAGGTCAAAGAACCCAGCTGTGCTCTAACTTTTTTTTTTCATTGATTTAGAAATATTTCAGGGAAATGGGGTCCAAACAGTGGCACAGAGTAAATATTAATAATAAGAGACCTACGATGTGAGTGCTGTAAATGCACCCAGGCCCCTGCATGCCTTGGACTTATGGGCTTTTCCGCCTGCCCATCACGGTAACTCCACTAAGCCTGATAGCCATGACCTAAATAGGGCACCTATTTAGCTTTCCTCATAGGAATGGGTGCTTGGCTCCGTACACACATCTGTAATAATCAGGCGCCCTGATCACAATACAGCGGTGCAGCAGGAATACGCACGCTCCGTTCAGCGAGCACACTGAAAACCATTACACTGCTAATTATAAACACAGGCTGCCAAAGCCCAGCTTCCTTCTATTCTTCTTACATCCTGCAGATGGCCAAACTTAGGAACTCGTCATCTGATTCCCCTGGAATGGCAGCTGGTGGCTTGATCTGTCAGTGTTTGGGGTTGGGGCTGGATAGAATCTGTGAGAGACCAGGTCTCTAATCGCAGTGTGGTTTCCATCTCTAAATGGTCAAGGTAACATGGCACATCCCTCTGGTCTTGGCAAGAAAAAGAGCAGACCTCTTGGAACCCACAATGGAGCACTGCAGGTAGATAAATATGTAACCCTTTTTGTTCCTTGGGTGTCCCCAGCTCTACTATAGTTTTGTTCCAAAGGACCTTCCTGCCTTTGAATGTGACTCCCCAGAGTTGGGAGAGTTGCTTAGAAATGGTATGGGCTGATCATTTCATCAACCCAGAGGCATAAGCATGTGAACTTGGTCTAAACAGTCTTTTTTAAAACCAGAGCTTGGGATCAACTTTCAAGAACTATGGTGATTGGCTGCCTCCAGTCACCACAGTTCTTGAAAGTTGCATGGTGACAGCTCAGCCTCCTCCCTCCTGACTGGGTGCAGAGCATTGAAACTGTGTCCTTCCAAGCCCTGAGGAACAGAGCTGATTAATGGGTCTGGATATTTTTTTTCATTATTATTTTTAATATGACTGGAAATCTGGCAGGCTGCAGGTATCCAGCAGAGAATCAAAATGAGAAAATGTTTAATACTGTTGGTTCAGGTTTCTAAGAGCAGAGGAAGGATTAAGGACTTGGGGGTCAAAGAAGTGCTTTAGATGCTGCATTGCCCTTCCTAGCTGTGTGACCTCAGGCGGGTTCCTTAATCCCTCTGGGCTCCAATATTTTCTTCCTGTAAAATGAAGCTTGTTTTGGGAGCTTTTCCATTATTATTATTATTCTTTTTTTTTGAGACTGTCACCCAGGCTGGAGTGCAGTGGCGCAATCCCGGCTCACTGCAACCTCCGCCTCCTGGGTTCAAGCAATTCTCTGCCTCAGCCTCCCGAGTAGCTGGGATTACAGGTGCCCACCATCATGCCCGGCTAATTTTTTCTATTTTTACTAGAGACATGGTTTCACTATCTTGGCCAGGCTGATCTTGAACTCCTGACCTCATGATCTACCCGCCTCAGCCTCCCAAAGTGCTGGGATTACAGGCGTGAGCCACCGCGCCTGGCTGGGCTTTTCCATAGTTAATACTAGCTATTAAATCATTTGACCCCTATTGGCTGTCCACTCATGCTAGGGGATGTTCCAGTTGTTGAAGACAAAACATCAGGTCTCCGCCCTCAGCGGGAGAGCAGGGCACAGACGTGTCCACCAGCAAACAGCATTGTCTTACAGTGCACCAGACACAGTGCACCTCCCAGGTCCCCTCAGGGAAGAGCTTGCAGAGAGCCATCTTACCAGGGTCTCACCCTTCCTGGGCAACTTGCAGTCAGTTACCCAGCAAGGAGAGGGTATAAAGGCCCAGCTATTTGGCCATTTTGGCCCCACCCAGGATAACACTGAGGGTGATTTGTGCTCCAGACCCCCCCTGCTGGCTTGGTAGGGCCTGAGTTGCATTTGGACTTTTTCTACCCAATCCTGCTTTGTCCTCTCCTTTTGAAAACAGGTGCCCATCTGTAAAGCCCATCCTGTCCTCCAAACTCCAAAGTAGCTTCTACTTTCAGAGAACCCGACCACCATCTAGCAGAGGGGCAAGCAGGGACATCGAGGTGTCTGAGTGGATGCAGGCACTCAGGGAGCCGCTCGGAGCCCGTTCTAGTGACTTGGTTATTTCTTCCAGTACTGCTATTGCCTGGGAGTGCCTGCAGACCTGAGTTTGGTTTCCTCCACAGGAAACAAGAGCTTGTGCACGGGTAGTTTATTTGTTAGGTAACTCCAGGAAGCAAGAGAAAGAAGTCGGGAGAGAAAGGGGGGATGGCGAACTTCACATGGTGGCCAGGTGTTGCTGAACTGCCTGACCCTTGGCTAACTGGGGCTCAGTCTCCATTGGGGTCCCGCTAAGGAAATTATAGATACGCCTCTGGGTTTCCTTCTATTTCCGTCTAGTCACTGACTCCCAACCCTTTCTGGTGGATGGCTCCCTCTCCTTGTCTCTCCCCACTTCAGGGTTGTCTTGTTTGGCTGAGTGAGCTCTGGGGGCGTTGAAGAAAGACCTGGGGCTAAAAGGAGTAAAAGATGCAGAGGGCACTTGGAGTGGCACCACTGGCAGCATGGCAAGTCGTGCCATCCACAGCAGCAGCTGGAACAGGGGCCGAGGGGCATGGGATGGGGCCTGCTGGTCGCCACAGCCTGTTAGCTCCTGCACCTTTCTTGAGTTGCTGCCAGGAACTACCCTGTTGGTGGCTACCCTGATCTTCCCATGGGGATACAAATGACACATGGAGGCTAAGCTTGGCGGCAGACAGGCTGCTGGGATAAGCCAGAGGGGGCGGCAGCTTAGAGTCTGTGCAGCTCAGGCTGTTGGTGCACAGTTCCAGGTGGGCAGTGCTGTGGTTCTGTGTGCAGGCTCAGGAGCCAAATGGTGTTGGTTCAAATCCTGGCTCTGCCACTTATTAACTATGAGCCTTTAGGTGAGCTCCTTACCGTGTCTCACTTGTAGGATAGGGAAAATGAAAGCACTTAGGAAAATGAAACCACTGTAGAGGGTGGTTGTGAGGCTTGAATGAAATGAAGCCTGGGAAGCACTCTGTCCAGGGCTGGTGGGGAGATGGAGGCAATACTTGGTAGAGGTTAGAATTATTAGATCTTTCACTCAGTATCCTTCCTGCAAAGGAAGTCAACATGGAGCTCTTTCCCACACACTGCAACTGTGTAGTATCACTCTATTGTCTGCTTTAATAGCACCCACAATTGCAAGCATGTAAATACAGCCACAGTTGTGAGAAGTAGCCCTGGAAGCATTTCTTTCTCCTCTACTATGTAACGGGCAAAAGAGGCATTGTTGAAATAAAGAATAGCCTGTGCCCCTTCCCCACCTCAAGCTTCTGGGGCAAGGTCCATTGCCAACTTAGAGTCTCTCTGAGGTCACTTACATCTATAATTGCTTCAGAATAACTGTTTTAATGCTTGCACCGAAATCACCCTTTATGCTCCATGAAACAAACGGCTTTAAAGTCATCTTTCAGCAGCTTTATTTTGTGTTTACTAAATTACTTATTCTACAATAAACCTGATGAGATGCTTCATTATTCTTAAGTTCTACTCTAGCAAAAGTATAATAAATGTGGATTCAAGCACTTCTGGGTTGCTTGTCTATTTCATTCATCCTTTCATTCCTTCCCTCCCTCTCAGCATCTTGCTTTATCTTGGATGCTGACACCTCCTGTCCTGTGGAGACAGGGGTCAGTTTGTAGAAGGAGGTAACCCCCCCAGTCTGGGTAGTTTACATCAACCCTCTAAAGAGTGTAAAATCAGGACGATAGAAAAGCAGATAGTAGTACAAAATAGTTAAAATCAAACTCCGAATTCAGGCTAACGTTCAAAGATTGACTATGCCTCTTGGGAAGGAGTTTTTTTGGGGGTTAGCAATATCTATTTCACTGTATAAAGCTCCTACCACAATGTCCAGCACCTATTAAGCTAAAAGGAGAGTCCTCTTCCAACTAAAGCATGGAATATTGGAACTAAAAAAGGTTTTGAATTTAGACACATGTGATTGAAATCTCAGACAGAACATATCCAGCATGTCTTTGAGAGGTGAAGCCAGCTGGACTTCCTGGGTTGAGTGGGGACACGGAGAACTTTTCTGTCTAGCTAGAGGATTGTAAATGCACCAATCAGTGCTCTGTGTCTAGCTAAAGGATTGTAAACGCACCAATCAGCACTCTGTAAAAACGCACCAATCAGTGCTCTGTGTCTAGCTAAAGGTTTGTAAACAAACCAATCAGCACTCTGTAAAACAGACCAATCAGCACTCTGTAAAATGGACCAATCAGCGCTCTGTAAAATGGACTAATCAGCAGGACATGGGTGGGGCCAAATAAGGGAATAAAAGCTGGCCATGCGAGCCAGCAGTGGCAACCCACTGGGTTTCCCTTCCATGCCAGGTGGAAACTTTGTTCTTTCCCTCTTCACAATAAGTCTTGCTGCTGCTCACTCTTTGGGTCCCCACTACCATTATGAGCTGTAACACTCACCAGGAGTGTGTGCGGCTTCATTTCTAAAGTCAGCGAGATCACAAACCCACTGGGAGGAACAAACAACTCTGGACACGCCACCTTTAAGAGCTGTAACACTCACTGCGAAGGTCTGCAGCTTCACTCCTGAAATCAGCAAGACCACAAACTCACTAGAAGGAAGAAACTCCGGACACATTTGAACATCTGAAGGAACAAACTCCAGAAACACTATCTCTAAGAGCTATAACACTCATGGCGAGGGTCCACGGCTTCATTCTTGAAGTCAGCAAAACCAAGAACCCACCGGAAGGAACCAATTCCAGACACATCTTGAGTTTGAATTTCAAAACCCAAATTAAAGTATTTAAAATTTACTTCATAACAGGCATCACCCTCATCCCAAGGATATTTAAGGATAAATCTAGAACATTATGAAAGACCATGGCCTTTAAAAATATTGTTTAATATGGCTGGCACAGTGGCTCAAACCTGCAATCCCAGCACTTTGGGAGGCCAAGGTGGGCGGATCACGTAATATCAGGAGTGTGAGACCAACCTGGCCAACATCGTGAAACCCCGTCTCTAACTAAAAATATAAACGTGGTGGTGGGTGCCTGTAATCCCATCTACTAGGGAGGCTGAGGCAGGAGAATCGCTTGAACCGGGGAGGCAGAGATTGCAGTGAACCGAGACCATGCCATTGCACTCCAGCTCGGGTGACAAGAGCAAAATTCCATCTCAAAAAAAAAATGTTAATACTATTATTTTTATTTTATATTTTAATACTATTATTTCAATACCGTTCATTATTATTGTTAACCACTGTGTCCAGACACAACACGGAGGAGCAAAAGGGGATTGCATATGTAGGATGGGGGCTGTAGGGTGGCCAGGAGGGAGGGCCCCAGACCCCCTGCTGTTTCAGCTTGGTGTTGATGATGGAAAAACCCCTCTCCAGGAGCACAGTGTCTCACAGCCCTCAGGGCGCAGACCAGAGAAGCAGAGATGCTCCTCAAACACAAGACACAGCAGGCACACAGAAATGAACTTGGAAGTGGTTTGTGAAGATTCTCCATCTTGGAGTGGCTTGCTCAAACTTGGTACCCACTCAGTTGAGTTTAGTCATCATCAATTTAAGTAACAGCCAGAAGCTTGGAATATTGGTTATAGGTGTCAGGCCCTTAGGCTATGGTGGTGGCTCCATGCTCCTCATTAAATCACAGAACCACCCATCCTACCTTCTCTGAACTCTGGGACCACTGTCTTGACACATTTCTTACGTAGAATACTATTTAGAGTAGATGAGGCTATGCTGTGTATGATTTTCAGGGACAGGAATCCTCCAGGTTTATCCTACAATGCTAATTCAAGGATTGGGCTCCTGTTATTGTATGCCCATCATCATTGAGTTCTTTGCTTTTAACTTCACAAATTACAAAAAGAGGAAACAAGAAAGCTCGCACATGGAGTGTTTCACAACTGGCCCAGAAGGCGAGGATATGATTCTGCCCACATCCAGCCAGCAGTCAGTCACATGGTCCCAACTCAACTGTAAGGCAGGCTGGGAAATGTAGTTTTCTTAAGTGCAGGACCAGTGAGTACTGGTACTGGTGAGCATCTGGCCAGTCTCTGACACCATTCGTATTAAAAAAAAAAAAAAAATTCTCTTCTGCTAATGGTTACCTAATGCTCTTCTCTGCAATAATACCAAGCAACATGCAAAGGCAAATTTATGCTCAGAGAAATTAAAGCACATGTTCAATTTCACAGACTTTATTGACAAAGTAGAACTATATAGTTTTTCCAATGCCCAATTGTATCAATCAGGACCAGCTAGGGAATTAATGCTACAGCAACAACCTTCAAATCACAGTGGCCTAAGATGCAAATGTTAATTCCTCATTTCAAATCCTACCATGAGCTGGCTCCTCATTGCATGCTGCTTTGTTTAGCTCCACCATAAGAATTTCTCATCATAAGAATCTCTTTGGTCAAAAAATCAAGACCATCTGGGTCAACCTGGTGAAACCCCGTCTCTACTAAAAACACAAAAATTAGCTGGGCAGGGTGGTGCGTACCTGTAATCCCAGCTGCTCAGGAGGTGGATGCAGGAGAATTGCTAGAATCTGGGAGGCAGAGGTTGCAGTGAGCCGAGATCGCGTCATTGCCCTCCAGCCTGGCAACAGGGTGAGACTTCGTCTTAAAAAAAAAAAAAAAAAACTTCACGGTTGTGGCTTGGCTTGGGGAGAAGAGCGTGCAGAGTTGCACAATGACCCTCAGAAGCCTCCACCCTGAGGTGACCCACATTACTTCTGCTCATACATCATTGCTCAAAGGAAGCCACTTGAACACAGCTCATTCAACAGGCAGCAAACATGATCTTCCAGACACCCAGGAAGGGCAGGAGAAACCTTGGTGAGCATTAACATCTCATTAGATAGGAGTCAAGGACTCCTACCTCTGCAGTGACTGAAAAATGAGGCCTGTGAATGCAGGTCAGGCTCAATCTCAGCCAGTCACCTACAGTGTTTTTTTATTTCTATTACTTTTTTTTTTTTTTTTTCCAGAATACAGGACCTTGAAAGTCCTTTGGGCCCTAGTGTGTCTGGAATTGGTGGTTCTTGGTCTCACTGATTTCAAGAATGAAGCTGCGGACCCTCACGGTGAGTGTTGCAGTGAGTGTTACAGTTCTTAAAGATGGTGCGTCCTGAGTTCGTTCCTTCTGATGTTCAGACGTGTTAGGAGTTTCTTCCTTCTGCTGGGTTTGTGGTCTCGCTGGCTTCAGAAGTTAAGCTGCAGACCTTTGCGGTGAGTGCTACAGCTCTTAAGGTGTCGCTGGAGTTGCTCCTTCCTCCTGTCCAGAGTTGTTCATTCCTCCTGGTAGGTTCGTGGTCTCGCTGGCCTCAGGAGTGAAACTGCAGACCTTCACGATGAATGTTACAGCTCATAAAGGCAGTGCTGTCCCAAAGAGTGAACAACAGCAAGATTTATTGCAAACAGCAAAAGAACAAAGCTTCCACTGTGTAAAACCAGACCCGAGAGAATCGCTGCTGCCAGCTTGGGCAGCCTGCTTTCATTCCCTTATCTGGCCCCACCCACATCCTGCTGATTGGTCCATTTTACAGAGAGCTGATTGGTCCAATTTACAGAGAGCTGATTGGTCTGTTTTACAGAGAACTGATTCGTCTGTTTTGATGGGGTGCTAATTGGTGCATTTACAATCCCTGAGCTAGACACAGAGTGCTGATTGGTGCATTTACAATCCTCTAGCTAGACATAAAAGTTCTCCAAGTCCTCACCAGATTAGCTAGATACAGAGTGCTGATTGGTGTGTTTACAAACCTTGAGCTAGACACAGGGTGCTGATTGGTGCATTTACAAACCTTGAGCTAGACGCAGGGTGCTGATTGGTGTGTTTACAAACCTTGAGCTAGACACAGGGTGCTGATTGGTGCATTTACAAACCTTGAGCTAGACACAGGGTGCTGATTGGTGTGTTTACAAACCTTGAGCTGGACACAGAGTGATGATTGGTGTATTTACAAACCTTTAGCTAGATGTAAAATTCTCCAAGTCGTCACCAGATTAGCTAGATACAGAGTGCTGATTGGTGCATTTACAAACTTTGAGCTAGACACAGAATGCTGATTGGTGTATTTACAATCCTTTAGCTGGACATAAAAGTTCTCCAAGTCACCCACTAGATTAGCTAAACACAGAACACTGACTGGTGCGTTTACAAACCTTGAGCTAGACACAGAGTGCTGATTGGTGCGTTCACAAACCTTGAGCTACACACAGAGTGCTGATTGGTGCATTCACAATCCTCCAGCTAGACTTAAAAGTTCTCCAAGTCCCCACCAGATTAGCTAGATACAAAGTGCTGATTGGTGCATCCACAAACCCCGAGCTAGACACAGAGTGCTGATTGGTGTATATAAAATCCTCAAGCTAGACATAAAAGTCCTCTAAGTCCCCACCCAACTCAGGAGCCCAGCTGGCTTCAGCTAGTAGATCCCACCCTGGGGTCTTGGGTGGTGCTGCCCACCAGTCCCGTGCTGCGTGCCTGCAATCCCCCAGACCTTGGGCAGTCGATGGGACCCCGTGCTGAGAAGCAGGGGGTGGTGCCCGTTGGGGAGGCTCCAGCCGTGCGGGAGCCCACCGCAGGGGGGTTCGGGCATGGTAGGCTGCAGGTCCCGAGCCCTGCCCCTCGGGGAGGAGGCTGAGGCCCGATGAGAATTCGAGCGCTGCACGGGCAGGCAGGCAGTGTTGGGGGACCCGGCGCACCCTCTGCAGCTGCTGGCCCAGATGCTAAGCCCCTCACTGCTGGGGCCGGCGCCGCTCCGAGCATGGGGCCTGCTGAGTCCACACCCACCCGGAACTCCATGCTCAGCCCCGGTTCCCGCCCCCGATTCTCCCTCCACACCTCCCCGCAAGCAAAGGGAGCCAGCTCCAGCCTCTGCCAGCCGAGAGAGGGTCTCCCACAGTGCAGCGGCAGCCTGAAGGGCTCCTCAAGCATGGCCAGAGCAGAAGCCCAGGCCGAGGAGGTGCTGAGAGTGACCCAGGGCTGCCAGCACGTTGTCACCTCTCACTAGGATATCTGATATTCTTCATCCACCCAGAACTCTTCTTTTTGTTCCAGACTCCCCGACTTGCTCTCACTTCCTATAATACTGATAGAACTATCTATGTATTGGCATTTATGTAAAATGCAAAGCCCCTTTGGCTTCTAAGGGAGGGCAGGTGGCAGTTTCTACAAGATTATGAACAGAGGGCTGGGTGCGGTGGCTCACGCCTGTAATCCCAGCACTTTGGGAGGTCGAGGTGGGTGGATCACCTGAGATCAGGAGTTCAAGACCAGCCTGGCCAACATGGTAAAACCCCATCTCTACTAAAAATACAAAAATTAGATGGGCGTGGGGGCGGGCGTCTGTAATCCCAGCTACTCAGGAGGCTGAGGCAGGAGAATTGCTTGAACCCAGAAGGCGGAGGTTGCAGTGAGTCAAGATCACACCACTGCACTCCAGCCTGGGCGACAGAGTGAGACTCCATCAAAAAAGAAAAAAAAAGTTATGAACAGAAAGGAGAGGGGTTTGAGCTGACAAGGGTCACTTTCTCTCTCCATGGAGTTAGCCTGTACATGGTGGGAGACAATAAAGGACAATGGGCAAAGGGAGGCAGAGCTAAGACAGACAGATGCATGTGCACACACACTGGGCGGTGGAGGAGGCAGAGGTTGGGAGTCTGGATCCAACCATATCTGATCCAGCCCAACCTTGGCCCTCAGAGCTACCAGACCCAGTAAACCTCCTACTGGTTTATCCCGGAGCTGGTTTGAATCAAGTTTCCTTCACTTGCAAATAAAAAAAAAATCTGATGAACTCCTATCTATAAAATCCTCCTGGAGAAATGCAGCTTTGGCATCTAGAGAAGGACCAAGCAGGTGTGCTGCTGTGGACAGGAGAGAAGCTGGAGCCACTCGAGATGGCTGGAAATAGACTCGGGCTGGATGTTTGCCAGCAGCTACGGTAGGATTAGGAGCTGGAAGACTGGACACTGTGGCTCTCTAGGGACTCTGCAGACATTTAGGGAGAGGTGGCTGAGGGGATGCCCACGGAAGTCTCAAATTTGAGCAGTTATAGGTGACTCAAGGAGCTTGGCATTGGAATGATTATTTTCTATGTCCTGCCAGGCAGAAGGTATAATGTGGGAGATTTCTAGCCTATGAAACTAAATCTATGCAGTGCATTAATCTTAATTTACTTTTTATTCTGATTTTTGTAGTCAATTATTTAAAACCCAGGATGTCCTTTCTGAAGATAGTTGTTAGGATGCTATCAAGCACTCCTCTCAGCCCCTCCCAGATGCTGGGGTGGGGAAGCAATCAGTCTTATCTGTGTGGGAACCAGACTCCCACGAAGAGCAATCAGGGGAAGAAAGGAAACAAGGAAACTAACACGCATTTAGTATCTACTCTGTCCTAGGGGTCTGCTCTCTGCATATGTAATATGCAGGATCTGTAAGATCCTGGAAGGCAGTTTACTTCATAAACGAGGAGATTTAGGTGGAGAAGGGGTAACGGCCACTGTCTTATCACCAGCATGCAGCAGAGCTGGGTCAGGGGCTGGCTTAGTCTGATTCCCACATTCCTGCACTTTTCACTGTACAATGTTGCCAGGCCAAAGACACCCCTTCTGGTCCCCACTCCCATTTGCAGATGTCTAAAGTTCTATGATAGAAACTTAAACACGAAAGGCTTTTGTTCGTGTTAAAAAGCAAAACTCCTTTATTTCTTTATTTTTTATTTATTTATTTTTTGAGACAGAGTCCCACTGTGTGTTGCTCCGACTGGAGTGCAGTGGCACGATCTCAGCTCACTGCAACCTCCACTTCCAGGGTTCAAGTGATTCTCCTGCCTCAGCCTCCCGAGTAGCTGGGATTACAGGCACACGCCACCTCACCTGGCTAATTTTTGTATTTTTAGTAGAGACGGGATTTCACCATGTTGGTCAGGCTGGTCTCGAACTCCTGACCTTAAGTGATCCACCCACCTCAGCCTCCCAAAGCGCTGGGATTACAGGCGTGAGCCACCATGCCCGGCCCAATTTCTTTCTTTATTTCTAAGATGGGGTCTCACTCTGTCACCCAGCCTGGAATGCAGTAGCCTGATTACAGCTCACTGGAGCTTCAAACTCCTGAGCTTAAGCAATCCTCCTGCGTCAGCTTCCAAATTAGCTGAGACTATAGGCCTGTGCCACCATGCTCAGCTTTTTTTTTTTTTCTTGGTACAGATGGGGTCTCACTGCATTGCCCAGGCTGGTCTCGAACTCCTGGGCTCAAGTGATCCTCTCACCTCAGCCTCCCAAAGTGCTGGGATTACAGATGTGAGCCACTGAGCCCATCCTAAAGCTCCATTAGATTTTGTGTGAGAGTTCAAAAATCAGGAAAGCCTGTGTTTCTGGTGACACACTTCACTCATTTCATAAGTTTGTGGCAGGTAGTAATAAGTCAGAAGGTCAGTGCAGGTATTATGATGGTGTGGGAATAAAGCATTAACCAGCCTGGGACCTTAGCAGCCCTGCTAGCAGGTAAACCCTGAACTGAATGCAAATCAGCAAACAATAATGAGTCAGACCTTCCAGAGCAAACCATTTCCATTTCATTCTATATCTATGTATAGAGTGGCACAGAATGAGAAGAAGAAATAGCAGATTAAAAAAAGATAATATGGCTGGGCACGGTGGCCTCACGCCTATAATCCCAGCACTTTGGGAGGCTGAGGGGGGTGGATCACGAGGACAGGAGATGGAGACCTTCCTGGCTAACATGGTGAAACCCCATCTCTACTAAAAATACAAAAAATTAGCCAGGCATGGTGGCATGCACCTGTAGTCCCAGCTACTTGGGAGGCTGAGGCAGGAGAATTGCTTGAACCCAGGAGGTGGAGGTTGCAGTGAGCCGAGATTGTGCCACTGCACTCCAGCCTGGGCGACAGGGTGCGACTCCATTTCAAAAAAAAAAAATATATATATATATATATATACACACACACACACACATAGCAACAAAAGCAACACACACTGAATAATATTTTGAGAGATTAACATTTAAGAAAGTACCTCATCCAGGAAAAGAAATGTGGGAGATTTCTTTTTATTTTTTTTTGAGATGGAGTCTCACACTGTTGCCGGGGCTGGAGTGCAGTGGCACGATCTCGGCTCACAGCAACCTGCACCTCCTGGCTTCAAGCGATTCTCCTGCCTCAGCCTACCGAGTAGCTGGGATTATAGGCGCCCGCCCCCGCGCCCAGCTAATTTTTTGTATTTTTAGTAGAGACGGGGTTTCACTATGTTGGCCAGGCTGGTCTCAAACTCCTGACCTCGTGACCCGCCTGTCTCAGCCTCCCAAAGTGCTGGGATTACAGGCGTGAGCCACTGAGCCAGGCCAAGGGAGATGAATTTCAAGAAGAACAAGTTAAGTGGGAAGTCATACAATGGAATATTATATAGCAATGAAAAATAAATGAACTACAGCTTCAAGTAGCCACATGGATAAATCTGTAAAATACAATGTCAAGCAAAAGTCACATGCTATATCATTTACAGAAACTTAAAAAAAAACATGCAAACCAGTCAGTCCTATATATTGCTAAGAGGTACATTTACATGCAACACAAGGATAACATCATGCATGGGATCAATGCAACTAAATCTAGGATTGTGTTTACCTCCAGATGGGGAGGGAACAGGATGTTTGGGATGGAGAATAATTCAGGAAGTTTCCACTGCTTTTGTGATTAAGCTGGGTAGGGGCAAATTGGTATTTGCTAGATTATTCTCTACATGTTTTGATGTCTGAAATACTTCCTAACAAATAAGAGAGAGGTAGGCAATAAAGAGGAAACAGTCTGGAAAATGAATGTAAAGGGATTCTAAGATTCCCTTAGAAAGGATTGTCCAGTGTGGGGTCCCACTGTCTTGCATATTTGACTAACAGTAATGACAGCTTAAATGTGACATTTAGCAACTGTTTCTGCTGCTGAATCAAACCTTCATATGTCTTAACCTCTCACTTTTGGCAAATATGCCAGTCACACAGTAGAAAAATCTCTTGTGATTCATTATAGGAAACTGATATGTTTTCTTTTCTAGCCTTTTTAACTTGGCCAAATTAGAAATATTTTAAATGTCAAAAAAGAGAAAGAAAAATGCCATGTGCAGTCCTTTAGGGGAGACAGCTAATTCAACAACAGAGGCCAGAATGCTGGATGAACAGAGAGAGGTATTGCATTCGACTGTAGCTAGTCCCTATTCTTGCAAATTTACAAAATTAGAAACTTGAGTTATTAAAAAGTAAGAAAAATAAGCCCCTTTCATTTATTTCTTTGGACATTTTATTGATTATAATATTATAATAGCTTTTACTATAAAGAGAGCTTATATAAATCCAAGAGAAGGTAAAAACACTAAAAGGAAAGAGGACAATTTACAAAACAAAATAGATAACCAAAGATATCTTAAATTCAATTCTATTAATCCTCAAAGATATGCAAGACAAAAGGATTAAGGTCCTATTTTCATTTTTCATCCATCAAATCGCAAAAGATTAAAAAAAATTAAGAGCACACCTGTTTATCACAAGTTTCTGTGGATGCTATTATATAATAAATTGTTTTCCTTAGGACAAGAATCAGTTTCATCTAGAGAGGGAAATACATCTACCTTCTAAATGTATGATTTATTATAAAGTACCAAAAAATCTATTCAAAATATCTCCAAATTAACCTAATACTATATAAGTAATTAAATTTCTTCCTCTTCTCTATCTTTGGATAAAATGTTCAAGGAATTTGTTAAAATGCAGCATATTCTCTGGGTGTGGTAAGCTCTGAGACATTATTAACTATCACAGCCATTGCTTAATTAGTTTATCAGATTAACTATTGAGTAGCCATTAAAAAACTCCTGTTCTTGTCATCTTTAATAGTTTTGAGAAGATACAAAAGCAATAGCAGAGACCCAAAATGCATTTAGAACAGATTACAACAAATATATGTACATGGAGTGTAGACATGTACTTCAATATTGTAGAAATGTATTGACTTAGAGCTCTCTCTGTTATATACTGCTTTATTTTCTTTTGTAATGAAATGAAACTTTATAACAAAGTTAATTTGGCATAGTCAATGAGATATATGGTGATTACTGTGCTATGCAGTCCTTGGGCGTAAGTGCTGAGAAGCCCCAAACAAAACAAACCCAAATTGTAGTTTCTTCTTTTCTTAGCTTGTTCATTTCAAATATCTATAATCCGCATCAAGTGAACATTTTTTTCCTAATACAATGAATCATAGAATATTTGTTCTTCGTATGCATAATATCACTTCTACTTGCTAAGAAACTAAGGTTTTCAAGGAAACTTCCCAGCCTGGCTAGTTCCCTGTGTGTCCCGAGGAGGGTAGCGGGAGGATTACCTTCTACTCAAAAGCCATCTTTGCTTACCAAGTTATGGATTGTAGATTTAGGGGTGCTAGGAAGATCTAAATAGGGATTGGTGGCTTGGAAGAGAAAGAACACAGGGAGAAGAAAGTCTGAATCCTCCAAAATAATGAATCCGTGGCAGGAAAGCTGCAGGGGATGGGGTGAGAATGGGAGGAGCAGATAGACCTTCAGCAACATCCTCCTGCTCCCACTGGCTCAGCACTGGAGGGTACCCTAGGAAGCCTGCAAGACAGTGGCATCCAAGGCTGGGTGTAGATGTCATGTGGCATCAGGGCAAGCCAAAGCCCTGACACCCACGCTGCTCCATGTCATATCCCCATGGGCCAGATTTGCCTTAGCTTTGGGCAAAGCCCTCCATTCCACAAGTAAGGTTAAGAGGAGTAGACATGAATGTAAATGAAAAGATATACACTTTGTGAGGATGACACTGAGTCAAATTATAATCCATGCATTGTAAGAGTCTTTTTGGAGAACAGATGGAAGGGTGTGGAGCGGTGGGGAAGGTGGTCAACAATGTGAGGCAAGGTCCTGCAGAAATACCCACATCCCACTTCAAACACAAGGCTATGAGAATTAAAAATTTAAAAACTTTTTTAGATATAGAGTCTTGCTTTATTTCCCAGGCTGGAGTGCAGTGGTGCAATTATAGCTCAATGTAACCTTGAACTTCTGAGCACAAGCAATTCTCCTGCCTTAACCTCACAAATAGCTAGGACTACAGTTGTGCATGACCACACACAGCGAATTTAATGTTAACAGAGGTCTCACTTTTTGACCCATGCTGGTCTCGAACTCCCGGTCTCAAATGATCCTCCTGCCTCAGCCTCCTGAAGTGTTGGAATTACAGGAATGAGCCACTGTGCCCAGTCAAGAATATTTTTAATATATACATTTGTTCAAAAATTTATAGACAATAAAATCCTCAGTTTTCAACAGAATCATCCACATGGACAAGAGATAAACTGAGAACACAAAACAGGAAGCAGGGACTAGGCCTGCTGAAAACTGGGGTCAAAGAGAGGGAGTGGTGGACAGGAGTTCTACTCAGAGAGAAAGGGGATGGAAAGTTCCCCATATACATCCAGATGGGGATGCTCTGGGCTCCCTGCAAAAGAACGTAGACTAAAATTAGCTACAACTACTAACCAAAGCTGGGGTAGAAAGTCAGCTTCTTGCTTGGGTGGAAGAAAAGAACAGAGATTTCTTGGTAGCCTGAAACCAGGCCTAACTATGTACTGGCACAGGGACTGGGTTTGCATGTAAGGGTTTAAGCTGTCAGCATAAAGCTTGATTATAACTAGGGACTCTGCAGTGCTGGGAGGTGACGACCTCAAAAGAACAGACAGAAAAGTTGTACATAAGAAGAGGGGGTGGGAGACAACTCACACTCAAAATTTCAAAACACATAGAAAGGTTAGTGTCGTAAAAGATAGCCAAAAAAATTCAACAGGTGAGAATTCATTCCTGAAGAAATGAAAATAATGGAACAATCTGAAAGGATTTACAATAAGTATGGTAATATTTTTCGAAAGGGTAAATAAAGGAAAAACTTTTTTTAAAAAATTACAAAATTGGCAGACATTAATTAGTAATGTGTAGCTATGAAAAAGCACCAGTTAAGAGCCTGGAAGTAAAAAATATAGTTATTGGAATAAAAAAGAGTAACTCCACCAATGCTGTCAAATCTATACAAGACACAATCAAACAGAAGATGTAGTAAAGTGAATGAAATAGTGAAGAATTCATCCAGAATATAACACTCAGAGGTCAAGAGAAGAAACAAAAATGGAAAATATTGAGAGACATGGAAGAAAGACAGATTCTATCATACATCCATCTGTGAGTATTTTCAGCAGTAGAGGGGAGAAGAAATGGTGGTCAGGCATTTAAAGAGAGAATGGCTGAGAATTTTCAGAATAAAGGATGCAAGTCCTGAGACTGAAAGCGTACATCAAGTTCTACACAAGGTAACACATGTTCAAAGTAACTGTAGGTCACCAAGAAAAAAGAAAAAGGTGCTCGAAAAAAACCCAGATTATCCACAAAGGGATAACAGTTAGATTGAGAGCACAACTTTCATCTGGAACAACAGGGACCAGAGGAGAATGGAGTATCATCATCCATATGCTGATGGAAAACACTGTCAACCCTGAATTCCACATACAGCCAAATTGTCATCCAAGAGTGAGAGCAAAATAACTTCAAAACCACAGAGACAAAGGATGTTGAGCACCAAAAAGACAAATAAATCCACAAGGAAGCCATGAGATGCACTCAGACGTCACTATAAATAGTGCAACAGAAGCCCAACTCTAACATTGGAATGCCAATATCCCAGGGAAAAACTCAGCATGCATCATGGCCTACTGGGATTGTATTAGACATTAGAAACAGGTAATTGAAAGGAAAAGTCAACTTCCAATTAAGCAAAACTTATTATTCTCTAAGGAATGAAGGGAGGAAGGAAGAGGTGGACCTAATGGAAGAAGGAGGAATAGAGGAAGGAAAGAAGGGAGTGGGAGGTTCACCTGCCTGCCCCTATATTTCCCAAAGTGGAGAAGTGAGAGCCCCCTGAAAAGATGGATATGTGAGCCAAAGGGAGTTGAGGCTCACCTTTGGGTTTACCTATTGAGTGTACCTCCTGGGGGTGTGTATGGGATGGGGGCAGGGGACACATGGGAAATATGAACCAAAGCATTTCTGGCCACGTACCAGGCGATCATCCCCTTGACAAGAACTCTGCTGGGAGAGAACAGCAGTGCATTACAGGTCTGTGGCAAGGATGGCCTGGAGCACAGGGCAGGGCCAGCACCTCTGCAGGGCTCAGGTTGGACACCAGACAGAGATTCTCCAGAGCAGGAAGAGGGCATAGAAGTCATAAGGCTCTTGTTTTGTATCAAGCCAGCCTGCATCAGAGGGCACCCCCTAAATTTGGTGTCTTTGTCCATTTGTGCTGCTATAACAAAATAACCTGAGACTGGCTTATTTATAAAGAATGGAAATTTATTTCTTACCATCCTGGAGGCCGGGAAATCCAAGATCAAGGTACCAGCAGATTCAGTCTCTGGTGAGGGTTCTGTCTGTTACCAGGATGGCCCCTTGTTGCTGTGTCCTCACATATTAGAAGGGCAGAAAGGGACTAGCTAGTTCCCTGGAGCCATTTCATAAAGGCACTAATCCCTTCATGAGGGCAGAGCCCTCACCACCTCATCACCTCCTGAAGGTCCCACCTCTTAACACCATCACCTTCGGGTTTAAGTTCCAACCTAAGAATGTTGGAAGAACATGTCCGTTCAAACCTCAGCACTGGTAAGAGGTTAAAGTGCAACTCTGGCCGGGCGCGGTGGCTCACGCCTGAAATCCCAGCACTTTGGGAGGCCGAGGTGGGCAGATCACGAGGTCAGGAGATCGAGACCGTCCTGGGTAACGCGGCGAAACCCCGTCTCTACTAACAATACAAAAAAATTAGCCGGGCGTGGTGGTGGGCGCCTGTAGTCCCAGGTACGCGGGAGGCTGAGGCAGGAGAATGGCGTGAACCCGGGAGGCGGAGCTTACAGTGAGCCGAGATCGAGACACTGCACTCGAGCCTGGGAGACAGAGCGAGACTCCGTCTCAAAAAAAAAAAAGACATTCAAGTGCAACTCTCTGTCCCCATCTCTGTTAGAACCTGAGAACCAACTGGGGCAGCTGCTGAGCTATAATGAGTGGAGCTTTGAGAAGAAACATGGTAAGAAGAATTTTAACAACTTAGCTCAGTTTTATGAATGAAATTCCTTCTTGGTCCTTTTTGAAATTTCATTAATATTTTAAAATTGCTTTTAATCGCTTCATTTGATATCTTAATGATGTTTCTTTTGAATGTGATGCTGTTCGGAGAACTTGAAAGTTCAGCTTCATTTGGGTGACACATATGAAATGTTATTCCTCTCTCTTTGGTGGAGGAGAAATAAGCCTGCATTCTTTCTGCTACCGGGTTTTGGGCTGCACATCCACAAAGGCTGAAAGCTGCCATCCCAGGACCATTGGGCTTAGAGGGCCAGGTGCTAAGACAACTATAACCAGAGAGCTCTGCAGCACCCCACGATTTCACATATTCTAGACTCTTCCCTCAGGCTTCTTTGTGTACAGGCATTTCCTCAACTGGGACAACATTCCCCGAGTGGGCAAGAGTACAGCATGCAGATGAATTAGGTCAGAGGCCTGTCCTCACAAGTGCCTGAGCCTTCACCTGCCAAAAAGGAAGAAAATTTGATCTCCACCACAGGAAGGGCTTTTTTATGCAGCTACATTTCCAACACCTAGAATAGTGCCTAAATATTAGAATGAAATCCCATGGACAGGGAGGTATCCATTGACATGACCGCTTTTATTTCTTTTCGAAATGCATTTTTAAACATGCATTCCTTCATAACACAGATAAAAATGATGGGGTTGACAAACCTGGACATTGCTTAAGACACAGATGGGCCAGAAAAAAAATATTTAGAGAAATAGATGGGTTCCTGTGTGCTTTTGAAGTGGAAGAAGAAAGGAATCAGTACTGAATTCTGCCTGAGATATTCAGTCTAAGAAATATTGCTGTGCTATGAAATTACTTACTATCCAAAAAGAAGGCCTCTGGGGATTTAAAATTATATTGCATGTATCTATATAGTATATTACAGCACATTAAAAAGGTAAAGTAAATTAAAAGCCTTAAAATAATTTACATAATTTTTAAAGATCCCTGTGGCGTATTAATCATGCCTTCTACTCTATTTATCATCTTTTTGTTTTTGTAAATAGAAACAGTCTCAGAATTATGCCACTTGACTAATAGGTGGCCCTTGTGTAGAAATGGCCACTGACCCCTGTCCCCTTATCACGCTACAGGAGTGACCAGTACCAAGGGTCCCGGCTGCCTCTCACTCCGCCAGCGCCCCAGAGCCATTGCTCATGGAGCCCCCACTGCTAGTTTTTAAGTTCAACTTCTTCTCTTTATCCCTAAGTCTTCAAGAACCCAGGTTTTGGAATACCCTTAGTAGCATCCCAACTGTGTTATGATGAATTAGGCTTTTGGGGCTAGCCTGAGAATCTGACCTCCACTGAGAATATGTGGATCAATTGCAAGTCAGTATAGAATGATAATTAAGAATGGGGTTCTGGAACAGGCAGACTACCATTCTTGGTGTCCAGATTCTGACATGTATTAAGGGCATGACCTTGGACAATGTGGCTGCTCTTTGCCTCAGTTTCCTCCCCTGTAAAATGAGAACAATAGTTACAACCAACTTTATTGGTACTATTATGGGCTGAATGTGTCCCCTCAAAATTCATATGTTGAAGTCTTCATCCCCACTACCTCAGAATGTGTCTATATTTGGAAATAGGGCCTTTAATGACGGAGGCAATTGAGTTAAAATTACCTCTGGCCATTAGGGTGCGCCCTCATTCAATATGCCTAGTGTCCTTATAAGAAGAGGAGATTAGGACTCGGACACATACAGAAGGAAGACCATGTGAGGACACAAGGAGAAGAGGCCACCCACAAGGAGAAAGGCTTCAGGAGAAACCAACACCTTGATCAGAGACTTCCAGCCTTTAAAATTGTGAGAAAATGCACTGTTGTGGTGCTTTGCTATGGCGTTCCTAGCAGACTACTGCTGGTACCTTTGAAGATCCCATGAGACAATGCATGTTACATGCTTGGAATAGTGCCTAGCATAGTAAGCGCTCAAGTAATTTTAGCGACCCGTATTATATAACACAATAAGCTGCTATTTCTAAATAACTTCCTTGTGAATTAAGATTTAGATCACAATCTGGTCATAATGTGGGCACTTTTAGGTATCAGGATTAACTTGAACCTTCTCTTCTTTACATTAAACATTCATCTGTTCATTCATTCGTTCATAAAATAAACATGTATTCACTGGCAACTCCCAGTCAGGAACTGCGTTTGGTGCTGGGAGCACAAGATGGATGGCAAACAGATTGTAATGCTTCCTTGAGGAGCTTAGAGTATCTGGAAATGGTCCAACATGGCGCTTGGCATCATTAGAAAGATAGATAGAGTGGTGGCTGGAGGCTGGTCAGGTTGAGCATTGAAACAAAACAGAGCGATTGTCCGTCTGCAGAGCAGGCAGATGAGCACCTCTCTGGACAGGAGGCCACTCTTGGGATGATGTGGGTTTACTAGAGAAGTTCTGCGGTCACCCAGCACTGACCTGCAACATCCAGAGAAAGATGGCTCTGTCTGAGCAAAACATTCACGCTGGGCTTGAGGTTAAAAGGTTGCAAGCAAAGTCCAGCTCTGCTGGTGAAATTGTGGCCGGGGCATGTTGTGTAGTCTAACGGGAAAAGTGCTGATGCCGACCCATCTACCTGGCCACGCTCTCTAGCAGAGAACTGGAATCGTCACTTATGCTCTGCAGGGAAGCTGCTTTCATAGCTAGGCCAGATTTCTTTGCAATTACAATGTCAGTAATGAGCTTCATAGTTTCTCTCTTTTGTAAAACCACTTCTTCAGGTATAATTGATATACAGTAAAATAGACATATTTCAATGGTAAAATTTGATGTGTTACACCACAAGGCAGTAAACATAGCCATCATCCCCCAAATTCTCCTCCTGTCCCTTAGTGATCCCTTTTTCCTGTCCTTCCTCCGCACCTGCAGGCAACCACCGATCTGCTTTCTATCACTATCAGTTAGCTGGCTTTTTACATTATTTTGAGATTCACCCAGGTTGCTGCTGTGTATTCAAGCTTCCTCTCTTTTTGTTGCTAAGTGGTATTCCACTATATAAATATGCTGCAGTTTTCTTATGCAGTCACCTGTTGATAGACACGTGGGTTGTGTCCTTTCTGGGCTTTTGCAAATAAAGTGGTTATGAACATTTGTGTACAGGTCTTTGCATGGATCTCTGCTTTCTTTTCTCTTGGGTGAACACCTAGGAATGGAATGATTGGATCGAATGGTAGGTATACGTACATCTTTTTTTTTTTTTTTTTTTTTTTGAGAAAGAGTCATGCTCTGTTGCCCAGGCTGGAGTGCAGTGGAGCTATTGCAGCTCACTGCAAGCTCCGCCTCCTGGATTCACACCATTCTCCTGCCTCAGCCTCCCGAGTAGCTGGGACTACAGGCGCCCACCACCACGCCCAGCTAATTTTTTGTATTTTTTAGTAGAGACAGGGTTTCACCGTGTTAGCCAGGATAGTCTCAATCTCCTGAACTCGTGATCCGTCCGCCTTGGCCTCCCAAAGTGCTGGGATTACAGGCGTGAGCCCCTGCACCCGGCCGTATGTACACCTTTTTAAGAAACTGCAAACTGTTTTCTGAAGCAGCTATATCATTTTGTATTCCTACCACAAGCGCAAGAGATTTCTAGTTCTTTCACATCCTCATCCATATGTTCAGTCTTTTCTAATTTTAGTCATTTTAATAGGTGTGTAGTGGTGTATCATTGTGGTTTTAATTTGCATTTGTCTAATGGCTATTGATGAAATGTTTGTTCAAATCTTTAGCTGACTTTTTATGGGTTGCTGGTTTTCTTATTATTATGTTTGGGTTTTTTTCTGGATGCAAATACTTTATCAGACATATGCTTTGCAAACATTTTCTCTCAGTCTATGGCTTGACTTTTTATTCTCTAAACAGTGTAAAGAGCAGATTTCAAAGTTTAATGAAGTCTAATTAGCCAATTTGTTCTGTTATGGCGCATGCTTTTGGTGTCATATTTAAGAAATCTTTGCCTGACCTAAGTTTACAGTTTTTCTCCTATCTTTTCTTTGAGAAGTTGTATAGCTTTAGGTTTTACATTTAGACATATGATCTCTTTTGAATTAATATCAATTGGGCCAATTTGGTTCATAGTTGTATTCAGGTCTTTTATACCCTACTGATTTTCTGTCTAATTGTGCTGTCAATTATTGAGGGCGGGGTCTTGAAATCTTGGACTATATTTATGGATTTGTTTATCTTCCCCTGCGCTTCTATCAGTTGTTGCTTCATGTACTTTTGAAGCTCTATTATTAGATACATATTGAGGATTGTTATATCTTGCTGATGAATTTACCTCTTTATCATTAAGAACTGACCTTCTTTATTCTTGGTAATATTCTTTGCTCTGAAATCTGCCTTGCTTGAGATTGATATAACCACTGCAACTTTCTCTTTTTTTGAGACGGAGTCTCGCTCTGTAGCCCAGGCTGGAGTGCAGTGGCGCGATCTCGGCTCACTGCAAGCTCTGCCTCATGGGTTCACGCCATTCTCCCACCTCAGCCTCCCGAGGAGCTAGGACTACAGGAGCCCGCCACCACGCCCAGCTAATTTTGTTTCCGTATTTTTAGTAGAGACGGGGTTTCACCGTGTTAGCCAGGATGATCTTGATTTCCTGACCAAGTGATCTGCCCGCCTCAGCCTCCCAAAGTGTTGGGATTACAGGCGTAAGCCACTGCGCCCGGCCTACCCACTACAACTTTCTTTGATTCATGTTAGTGTGGAATATATTTTTAATCTGTGTCTTTATATTTAAACTGTGTTTTTTGCATGTTTATAGCAGCACCGTTCACAATTGCAAAATCATGGAACCAACCCAAATGCCCATCAATCAACGAGTGGATAAAGAAACTTGGTGTGTGTGTGTGTATATACATATATATATATGTATATACACACACATATATATACACACACACATATACATATACATATATATATATATATATATATATATATATGATGGAATACTACTCAGCCATAAAAAAGAATAAATTAACGGCACTTGTAGTGACCAGGATAAGATTGGAGACTATGATTCTAAGTGAAGTAACTCAGGAATGGAAAACCAAACATCGTATGTTCTCACTGATATGTGGGAGCTAAGCTATGAGGACACAAAGGCATAAGAATGATACAGTGGACTCTGGGGATTTGGGGGGAAGAGTGGGAGGGGGCGAGGGATAAAAGACTATAAATAGGGTGCAGTGTATACCGTTTGGGTGATGTGTGAACCAAAATCTCACAAAGCACCACTAAAGACCTTACTCATGTAACCAAACACTACCTGTACCCCAATAACCTAAGGAAAAATTTTTAAAAAATTGTATTTTTATAGGCAGCGTAGTCTTGCCTTTTGGTCCAATATGACAATTTCAAACTTCTGGTTGGAATTTTTAGTCTATTAACATTTACTGTGAGCATGGATATGCTTAGGTTTAAATGTACTCTCTTCCTATTTATTTTCTATTTCTCCCTTTGTTTTCTTTTTCTTCTTATTCTGCTTTCTCTTGGATTAACTAAATACATTTTACTATTTCATTTTATTGCCTTAGTTGAATTATGAGCTTTAACTCCTTGTTTTGTACTTGGGTGATTCTCTTAGGATTTTTACAATGCATCACTAACTTGTTCTGGTTAACTTTCAGGTGATATGACACCACTTCATATATATTACAAAAGAATATAAAATAGTATATCCCATTTCCCTCTGCCAGCCTTTGTGCTACTGCTGTCATATATTTTACCTTTCCACATGTTAGAGACTCCACAATACATAATTGTTATGTTTGTTTAAATAGTCAATTATCTTTTAAACTTATTTAATAAGAAAAAGCAATCATCTATGTAATCATTAGTTATTATTTCTGGCGCTCCTGATTTCTTTTATTTATTTATTTTTATTTTTGTTTATTTATTTATTTACTTTTTTGAGACGGAGTCTCCCTCTGTCACCCAGGCTGGAGTGCAGTGGTGCCATCTCGGCTCACTGCAAGCTCCGCCTCCCAGGTTCAGGCCATTCTCCTGCCTCAGCCTCCAGAGTAGCTGGGACTACAGGCACCTGCCACCGCGCCCAGCTAATTTTTTTGTATTGTTAGTAGAGACGGGGTTTCACCGTGTTAGCCAGGATGGTCTCGATCTCCTGACCTCATGATCCGCCCACCTCGGCCTCCCAAAGTGCTGGGATTACAGGTGTGAGCCACCACGCCCGGCCACTTATTTTTATTTATTTTTATTTTTTATTTTTTTTAGATGGAGTCTCGCTCTGTCACCCAGGCTGGAGTGCGGTGGCCTGATCTTGGCTCACTGCAAGCTCTGCCTCCCGGGTTCACGCCATTCTCCTGCCTCAGCCTCCCGAGTAGCTGGGACCACAGGTGCCCACCATCACAATTGGCTAATTATTTGTATTTTTGTAGAGACGGGGTTTCACTGTGTTAGCCAGGATGGTCTTGATCTCGTGACCTCGTGATCCGCCCGTCTCGGCGTCCCTAAGTGCTGGGATTACAGGCCTGAGCCACCCCTCCCGGCCGATTTCTTTGTATAGATCCAAATTTCCATCTGGCATCATTTTCCTTCTGTCTGAAGGACTTCCTTTAAGATGTTTTAATAGTATGGTTATGCTGGAATAATGAATTCTTATAGCTTTTGTGTGTCTAAAAATATCTACATTTTGCCTTCACTTTTGAAAGATATTTTTATTGGGTATAGAATTCTGAATGACTTTTTTCTTTTAAAACTATTTCTCTTGTCTTTTCATTTATATTGCCTTTGTCAAGAAACCAGCTGTCATTCTTAACTATGTGCCTCTTATGTATGTCTTTTTTCTCTGGCTGATTTTTAAATTTTCTTTATCACTAGTTTGAGCAACTTCAGTTTGGTTTGCCTTTGTGTAGTTTTATGCCTTGGAGCTCATTGAACTACTTGTGACACTGAGTTTATTGTCTTCATCAATTTTGGAAAATTGTTGGCCATTATTTCTTTCAATATTTTTTTCTTCCCTGCTCTCTTTTGGAGACTTCAGTGTCACGTTAAGGTGCTCAAAATTGTCTCATAGCTCACTGCCCATGTTTTTAGTTTTAAAAATCCTTATTTATGTTTTAGTGTGGATAGTTTCTATTGCTGTGTCTTCAGGGTCACTGATCTTTTCTTCTGCAATGTCCAACCTCTCATTAATCTCATTCAATTTTCATTGTGGACATTTTAGTTTTTATCTCCAGAAGTTGCATTTGGTCATTTTGTACTTCTAGGTCTCACTTAACTTTTTGAACACATGGAATAAATTTATAATAATAATGTTTTAATGCCATTGTTTGTTAATTCTAACATCTGTGTTAGTTCTGGGTCAGTTTCAACTGAATGATTTTTCTCTTTATTATGAGTCACATTCCTGCCTCTTCTGCTAATTTTTTACTGGATGCGAGATATTGCCTTTTCGGCTACTGGATGGTTTTGAATTGCTATAAGTATTCTTGAACTTTGTTCTGGGACATAATTAAGTTACTTGTAAATAGTTTGATCCGTTGAATCTTTCACTTAAGATTTGTTAGGTAGGACAAGAGAAGGGCTAATTTTCATCCATTACTGAGACAAGACCGTTATGAATGCTTTACCCAGTGCTCGGTGCCTGGCTCGTGGGAACAGGTACTATTCTTGGCCCTGTGAGCATTGGGTACTATTCCTTCTTATCCTTTAAGATAAGTAAGGATGTTTCCCCATCTTTTGTTTTATTCTGCACAGACATGCACTGATTGGTACCCAGCTGAACACTGAAGAACTTTCTGCAGATCACTGGGATCTCTCTCATAGTATCTCTCTTTCCCCTCTAATATTCTGGCCTGCAAAGTCCAGCCACCTTCTTCTCCCTGGACTTTCAACCCTGTCTTCTCAATCCAGAGTCTGCTCCTGCTGGTATCCCTCTTCCTGTGCTATGGCCTGGGAGCTGTGATCAGGCAGTAAACTCAAGTAGTTAAAGGGCTCACATCATTTGCTTCCTATCTCCAAGCAAACACTGTCCTTCATGACTGATGTCCGGTGTCTTGAAAAACAGTATGTTTTATACTTTATTCACAGAAAGTATGTCTTTTATGACCTAGCCTCAGATGTCACCTTTGTTATATCTTTCTTTCTTTTTCTTTTTCTTTTTTTTGAGATGGAATCTCGCTTTGTCGCCCAGGCTGGAGTGCAGTGGTGCAATCTCTGCTCACTGCAAGCTCTGCTTCCCGGGTTCATGCCATTCTCCCACCTCAACCTCCTGAGTAGCTGTGACTACAGGCGCCAACCACCACTCCCAGTTAATTTTTTTGTATTTTTAGTAGAGACGGGATTTTACCATGTTAGCCAGGATGGTCTTGATCTCCTGACCTCGTGATCCACCCGCCTCGGCCTCCCAAAGTGCTGGAATGACAGGCTTGAGCCACTGTGCCCAGCCACATTTTGTTATTTCTACCATATTCTACTGATTGGAGAGGAGATATTACTGAGGAGATATTACCCAAATAAATAAATATCTGAAAACAAGAATCACTGGAGGCTGGTCACCACACACACATAGTAAATACACCAACTCAGAGAGTGAGAATTAGATTGGGCAGACAGCATGAAGCCAGGAAACAGTGCACAAGAAAGAGTTGAGAGCCCTCAGAAAGGGTTGGGACAGAAATAATTCCATTCTACTCTCTGTTTTCTATAAACACCTGTGTCCCAGTTGAGCTCTCTTCACATTGTTTCACTATTATTTAAGTGCTAGTCTCCTCTATAAATTGAGAATTTCTGGAAAGCAGAAAATATCTCATTCATATTGAGTCTTCCAAGCTTCTCATATCATGCCCAAATGACAGTAGTAGCTCAAATGTGGTTTCTTGAATGGAATCGAATTAAATAGTGTAGAGCAGCAAATTGACTAATATCTATCACATAGCACTAAATGTTGAGATGTGCTAAGGTGGTAGTGGCACAATAAAGGTAATGATGATTTTAAAACACTGACCAGAACCACAAGTTAGGGACAGAGGCCAAGAAGGTCCAATCCAAAGCTGAGACTATTGTGGCAATTCAGGCATAAAATGGTAAGGTTTGGAATACATAGAAGTAAGAAGTGGGAATAAAATGAAAGATGAATCCCACAACCATATGAAGAAAATAATTGATAGGACTTATTGCGAGTTGGGCTTGAAGGGAAGGAAGGGTCAAGATGATTGTAAGGTTTCCAGCTAAGGAGACCTAAAAGTTGTGGTGTCATCAAAAAAGTAACAGTGCTCAGACCTGGATACATCACTCCCCTCCCAAAGTTGTTCTTCCTTTATTTCCTATCTTAATAAACTAAGCTAGAAATCTTGGAATTATTCTTGATTATTTTTCTCCTTCTTACCTATGAATCAAGTTGGTTACTCTTGCAGCTTGGAATTCCCAAGAAGCTGACACAGATGGAGTTAGTGTGTGGCAGGCTTATTAGGATGTGCTTCTAGGATCAGCCCTATGTAAGGGAGGGAATTGAGGCAGGATTAGACAGAGGGAGAAGTGGGGCTCATGTGGACACAATGGCAGCCTTGTGGGGTTTCACAGGGAGGACTGGAGTTAGATGGTCCTTCAGAGTGGCCCTGAATTGGACCAAGTTGACCAAGCCTTCATGCCCTCACATCACTGTCATTGGGCTTTGGGATGGGAAGTGACCTCAGGCAAGCAGCTGTGTGCAACTCGAGCAATCCCTGATGGGACTGGCAGCTGAAGACTGCCTGCTCATAGCCTTCTCAGTAACTGGGGCAACAAGTCCTTCACTGATGGGCATCTGAATGGCATGTTGTGGTGTGCACATCATGACCATCCTCAAGTCTCCATCCCAGCCTCACCAGTTATTTGCAGTTCCCCTTACTTCTTTCCTGAATTGCTGCAACAGGGTCCTAGCTTGTCTCTCTGCTTACTGTCTCCAGCATTCTTTAATCCATTTTCCACACTACTGTTGTGATAATCTTTGTAAATCTAGATATAATTATGCCATTCTTCTCCTCAAAACCATTCAAGAGCATCTCATCACTTGTGGGATTCACAATCTGGACCTCCATCCTAGCTGAACTCTGGCCCTGAAGAACTATGTGGAGTTGGTGCTAGGCTTTCACATGCCATCTCTTTATTTATCCGTCGGATACCTTCCCCCTTGGACCTGACTTTTTGCTTAGCTAACTCCTCTTACCTTGTCTTTCCAGACTCATCTCCTTTATGAAACCTCCATGATTCTGCTACCCTAGGTTAAGTGGCATCCCAATGTGTTATTATAGCCCCTGGTATATGTCTTTTTTGTAGCATTTATTACATGATGCTCCAAATGTCTATTTCCAGAGATTCATCTTGTTGAGAGTTGCAGACACAGCACCTAACACATGGCCTGGTGTGTAGGGGGCTCTCAAATGTTTGGACAGTAAATGAGTTAGTCAAACAATTGCTTAAAAATATATTCTCCCATCGGTGGCTCACGCCTGTAATCCCAGCTCTTTGGAAGGCCAAGGCAGGCGGTTCACAAGGTCAGGAGTTTGAGACCAGCCTGGCCAATATGGTGAAACCCCGTCTCAATTAAAAATATAAAAATTAGCCAGGTATAGTGGTGGGTGCCTGTAGTCCAAGCTACTCTGGAGGCTGAGGCAGGAGAGTCGCTTGAACCTGAGAGGCGGAGGTTGCAGTGAGCTGAGATCATGCCACTGCACTCCAGCCTGGGCAACAGAGAGAGACTCTGTCTCAAAAAAAAAAAGTGATATTCTCCCAATTTTATTCTCCGGATTACCAACAACCCTCTTTTGGATATCAGCAACAGGGTTTTTAGAAGCAGAAATCAGTCTTTTTTTTTAAATTTTTTCATTATTTATAAGAAATTTTGTGGGTAAATAGTAGTTGTATATATTTATGGGGTACATGAGATGTTTTGATACAGGCATGCAATGTAAAATAATCACATCATGAAGAACAGGGTATTGATCCCCTCAAGCATTTATCCTTTGAGTTACACACAATTCAATTACATTCTTTAAGTTATTTTAAAATATTCACTTGAATTATTATTGACTACCATCATCCAATTGTGCTATCAAATAGTGGGTCTTATTCATTCTTTCTATTTTTTGCACCAATTAACCACCACAGGAATCAGTCTTGAAACTGAGGTTTGCTTACAGACTAGGTCTGATCTTCGCATAAAAATATTACCGTCTACCAAGTTTAGCCAAGGAGCTACTTTGGCTCATGATTGAAGATCTTCTCTGTGGCTGCTGATTAAGGTACCTAGGGGAGGAGTTTGCTCACTGTTCTGACACCAGCGTCTAATTTGCTCTCTGCCCTCTTCCTCTCACAGTGCATGGAGTAAACCCCAGAGCAGAAGTGGGAGGGAATGTGCGTCACCCCCACCCTCAACCAGAGCTGCCCATGCAGATGCAGAGCTGTATGGATGTCATTTTCTGCCACTGGGTTCTGGGTTTCCAGACTGGGTGAGAAGAGATAGTAAGACTTGGAGGGTCCCCCCGCCCCCGCCCCAGCCCACTGTTTCCCAGACCCCACTGCTTAGTTGGCTTCCTCCCTGAAATGAAAGAGAATCTAGCAGCAACACACAGAGAACCCTCTACGCCACTCATCAGAGTTGTTGACAATCATTTAGTGCTTCCTCACCTATAAATCACTGGGTTCTAGATGAGGTTTACACTTCCATCAGCAGTAATCCTGCTCTCATGGGGCCTTCTAGCTTTCCCAGGACATCTACATGCAGGAGCTTAGAGACTGATTATGTGGGTGACAATCGCCTCTCAATAAATCCTCACACCTTATCCATCTGTATTTGTTTAGAATTACTCCAAAAAGAACTCTCAAACAGAATTCCATATTGCCTTAAATACTATTGGCTTTTTGGAAGTCACAAGGACTCTTTGGGAAACTTTAAATAATTTATTTTACAAGGCCATCCTCTGTCCTGGGAGGTTTTCATGTTGAATTCTATTAACAGCTTTTGTCTTCTGTTATAATGCATATATTAACAATTAAAAGCCATTTAAAGTAATTGATTCAATTCACTAAAGCCAACAAATTAATTAACTGATGCATAATTAATCAGAGCAGCAAGGCATCCATTCTTCAGGGACCAGATAGGAAAGCTGTGATTTGTGTGCTCATCAACAGAGTAGATACAGTCAGCTGTGCTCTTGAACCAGATACTGATACAATTGGGGTCATAATTTAAGGGTCGAAGGATGTTCAGCCCACAAAAGGAACTCTCGGCCTTGGCAGCTCTGTTCAACATGAGGCAGTGTTACACTATTGTATTAGTCAGCTTGGGCTGCCATAACAACAAAATGCCTGGCTTACATGACAGACATTTATTGCTCATAGTTCTGAAGGCTGGAAAGTTCAGTATCAAGGTGTCAGCAGATTTGGTTCCTAGTGAGGGCTCTCTTCCTGGATTACAGATGGTCTCCTTCTTGCTATATCCTCACAAGGCAGAGAGAGAGAGAGAGCTCTGGTCTCTCTTTCTCTTATTATAAGGTCAATAGTCCTATCATTTCCCACCCACCTATGACCTCATCTAAGCCTGTACATCTCCCAAAGACCCCATCTCCAAATATTATCACACTAGGGGCTAAGGCTTCAACATATACATTTTGTGGGGACACAAACATTCAATTCATAAAAATCATGCTCTGACCAGGTTTTTTTTTCTTTTTTTTTGAGATGGAGTTTCGCTCTTGTCGCCCAGACTGGAGTGCAATGGCCAGATCTCAGCTCACCACAACCTCCGCCTCCCAGGTTCAAGCAATTCTCTTGCCTCAGCCTCCCAAGTAGCTGGGATTACAGGCATGCACCACCACACCCGGCTAATTTTTGTATATTTAGTAGAGACGGGGTTTCTCCATGTTGGTCAGGCTGGTCTCGAACTCCCAACCTCAGGTGATCCACCCGCCTCAGCCTCCCAAAGTGCTGGGATTACAGGCATGAGCCACTGTGCCCGGCCCTGACCAGGTCTTAAGATAGACATAGAACTATTGCATATCAGAGCTGGGTGATCCTTAGAGTCTGTCCTTGTCTGTTCTCAACACATACAGGTTGAATATCTCTTACTCAAAATGCTTGGGACTAGAGTAATTTTGGATTTTTGATTTTTTGGGGGATTTTGGAATCTTTGCATATACATAATGAGATATCTTGGGGAAGAGATCCAACCCTAAACATGAAATTCACTTATTGTTCATCTACACCTTATACACATAGCCTGAAGATAATTATACAGAATATTAAAAAAAAGTTTTGCATTTCCATTGTGTACAATATTACCTTTTTTTTTTTTTTTGAGACACAGTCTCGCTCTGTCGCCCAGGCAGGAGTGCAGTGGCGCAATCTTGGCTCACTGCAAGCTCCGCCTCCCGGGTTCATGCCATTCTCCTGCTTCAGCCTCCCAAGTAGCTGGAACTACAGGTGCCCGACACCACGCCTGGCTAATTTTTTTTTGTATTTTTAGTAGAGACGGGGTTTCACCGTGTTAGCCAGGATGGTCTCCATCTGCTGACCTCGTGATCCTCCCGCCTCAGCCTCCCAAAGCACTGGGATTATAGGCATGAGCCACTGCACCCGGCCCTGTGTAGAATATTTTTAATAATTTTGTGCATGAAGCAAAGTTTGTGTACATGAGGTGAGGTGTGGGCATTCAGAAAGTTTCAGATTTTGGAGCATTTTGAATTTTGGATTTTCAGATTAGGGAAGCTCAACCTGTAACAGTATACTTAAACTGTGATCTGAGGAAGGTGTCTATCTGTAATTTAGTTCTGGTCTTTGAGGGAATGAGTCCAGAAATTGACAGTAAGCATTTAGAAACTCTGATGGCAACTTGACAGAGTAATTTTATGATGTCTGCTGTATCTAATATTTAAAATTTGGGGCTTATATTTTTATGCCCTCTTTCATTAAATTTCTCTCATAACTCATTTTTATTATGTTTAAGTTTCAATGTGCAATGGATTATAGATTGTAAAAAAGCAAAGCAAAACAAAAACAATTCGTCTTTCCCACAGATATTTCTCGAAGCACTGCTTTGGATCATTCCAGAAATCTTTCTGCTCAAACCTTGCAAAATACTATCTTGAGCTGAATATGTTCTAGGGGAGATAACATGAGCTCTAATATGCCTTTGCAACTGTGTTAGAAAAGGAGATTTAAGATCCCTCGCATTTTCCTCTGGAGGTGCTACTATGCGTTGCAGAGTTAAATGCGATCTACAGAATAAGATGAACAAAGCGCTATCAAAGCCATGTAAGCTGTAAATAACATAGCTGCACTTATACTCATTTTGAACATGTGCCTACTGAGAGGGTCACGAGTTAACTGTGAAAAGTCACATTATTCTACAATCACCAGCCACAGTTGCACATTTGGGTGCATTAGAGTAAATCACAGTGAATTAATTTCCTGGCTCAGATAACAAGAGTGCCCCAGACCTAGGACCTTCACTTTGGGCTTTTTGGTGAGAAAACAACAGAAAAGAAACCTAAGAGTCATTATTTGGGATTGTGGGATGTTGATAAACGAGTTAGAACCGAAGTAGTTAGCCATTTCCAGCACTTTACTAATAAAAATGGAGAGAGTACAGCTGTTGCTTTCACCTGAAGTGGAATAGACACTTGCGGGGGGCTGACTTTACTTTGTCCTTGGTTTGGGGTAATGAGAATGCCTTCCAGCAAGTCTGCACAAGACATTTCAGGCTGTAGGAGCTGTAATCACTTTTATAGCCCTTCGGATGGGATTTAAGGTAGGCTCGTCTTGACAATTTATAGATTTGTTTGTTTGTTTGAGTCTCGCTCTGTCGCCCAGGCTGGAGTGCAGTGGCACAATCTTGGCTCACTGCAAGCTCCACCTCCCAGTTTCACACCATTCTCCTGCCTCAGCCTCCCGAGTAGCTGGGACTACAGGCGCCCGCCACCATGCCCAGCTAATTTTTTTTTTGTATTTTTAGTAGAGACGGGGTTTCACCATGTTAGCCAGGATGGTCTCCATCTCCTGACCTTGTGATCCACCCGCGGCAGCCTCCCAAAGCGCTGGGATTACAGGCGTGAGCCACCGTGCCCGGCCTCAACAATTTATAGATTATTGTGCATAAACATATAGACCAAGCTTGTCTAACCCACAGCCTGCAGGCCACATGGAGCCCAGGACGACTTTGAACGCGGCCCGACACAAATTTGTAAATTTTAAAACATTATGAGATTTTTTTTTTTTTTTAGTTCATCAGCTATTGTTAGTGTTTATGTATTTTACATGTGGCCCGGGACAATTCCTCTCCCAGTGTGGCCTAATGAAGCCAAAAGACTGGACATCACATGGGACATTGAAAACCATATGGGACAACTACCCACAAATCCATCCATCACCTCTCATTCCTTGAACTCCTACCATACGCAGGAGCCTTGATTTGGGAGTGAAAAGTTCCATGACTCCACTTTTGTGTGTAAGTGGTCTTTGAAATATGATCTCATGATTTTAAAAAGTAAAACTTGTATTCCAAAAATAAAAGTTGCTTATTGGAAAACAGCTACCATATTGCCTTGTCATAACAGAATAGAAATCACTCACTTGAGATTGTACACAGATCTGTTTAGTTAAATGAATGGAGGCAAACCTAACATACTGAATCAGGAGTGTTATATTTCCAAAAACCAAGTAAGCCACTCAATTTAATGTCCCTGGTGCTTTTGAAATCACTCGAATAGCAATGCAGAATATCAGTAGTGGAGAAAATCAGAAAGATCTGGGTTCAGATCCTAATGTCACCACTTTCTAGCAATAGAATCTTGAATACTTTATTTGACTTCTCTGAGCCTTGTTTTCCAAATCTGTAAAGTGGATATAATGATACCTATCCTTAAAGGTTAATTAATGGCTAACATTTCTAGAATACTTCTAATATACTAGTCCCTGTGCTACATATTTACATAGTTTTTTTTTTTCACTTCCGCTCATAGCAAACCTTCAAAGTTAAATAGTGTGGTAACCTGGAACCCAGATTCAAACACTCAACCATGACAGCTTTAGAGATAAAGTATATAAAGGACTTAGCATAGTGCCTGACATATAGCAGGTTCTTGATAAATGAAGTCATTGGTCTATTACTATTATTGCTACTATTGTGTAATAATAATAGACAAAAGCAACGTAGAGGTGCAAGTGCAGACGCCTGGCCTTTGCCCTGGATTTTCCCCTCTGCTGAGGAATCTGTGGCTGCTCAGCTTTAAGGGTGCAGGGAGGTGGCCACATTCCTCAGGCCCCAGCCCTGGCCTCAGGCATGAGGCAACAAGGAAAGCAGGTTTACCTTCAGGGCAATCCTTGGGAAAAGAATAATTTTAGGGACAACTAGAAGGCTCCATGGTCTCTCAAATATCTCTCCTAAGGCCTGGATGCTGCCTAAAACTCATTTCAGGGTAGCCACACCACTCATCCTGCTAGGACAGTAAGAAAGCTCAAATACGCCAATACCCAGGAAAGGGTACACAAAATGTGAGTATATTTCAGGCAAACAGCATAAAATGATATGAGATCTTAAGAGCTGTGACACTAGAGACTTTTCTCTTTTTTAAATTTTTTTTATTTCCATAGGTTTTTGGGGAACAGGTGGTGTTTGTGGTGTTTGGTTACATGAGTAGGTTCTTTAGTGGCGATTTGTGAGATTGTGGTGCACCCATCACTCAAGCAGTAAACACTGAACCAAATTTGTCTTCTTTTATCCCTCGCCCCCTCCCACCCTTTCCCCCTAAGTCCCCAAAGTCCACTGTGTCATTCTTATGCCTTTGCATCCTCATAGCTTAGCTCTCAATTATGAGTGAGAACATACAGTGTTTGGTTTTCCATTCCTGAGTTACTTCACTTAGAACAGTGGTCTCCAGTCCCATCCAGGTTGCTGTAAATGCCATTAATTCACTCCTTTTTATGGCTGAGTAGTATTCCGTGTGTGTGTGTGTGTATGTGTGTGTGTATATATGTGTGTGTGTATATATGTGTGTGTGTTTATGTATGTGTATGTGTGTGTGTGTGTATATATAAACATATATATATATCACAGTTTCTTTATCCACTTGTTAATTGATGGGCATTTGGGTTGATTCCACATTTTTCCAATTGCGAATTGTGTGACACCAGAGACTTTACAATGCAGGAGAACAATGGTCACCTGGCGTGGGTCAGAACGAGATGTTATTGAAAGAAGAGAGGGGATAGAAATGATGTCGGGGGTGTTACAGTTTTACATCTTGCTGGCATCTCTTGTCTTCATATGTGTGCAGACAGGTGACATATTGTGAGGAAAGGGAAGAGGCTTCCGGAAGAAGCGTGCCGTGCATCAGTGCACCTCAGCGGGAACTATGCGGCCACGTTACCCAGCTACGCTCTGCTCCTGTAGGGGCCTAGGTGTATGTGTGGTCCCTGCCCCTCCGCCCTCTCCTCTTTACCTTTGTACCACATGTGGCATTATGGTTATCACAGGTACCTCCCTGGGTTCTAATCCCAGCTCCCTGCCCTGCAGCTGCCTGAGTTTGGAAGGTGTGTGAGGATGAGAGGACCCCGGCCTCACGCCCCGCTCTGCACCTGGCATGTGGTAAGCAGTTCCCTGACAGTCTTCCCTTAAAGCCCTCCCAGCCTCCAGGCTGTTGGGCAAATCAGAAAGAAAGTGTTTGGGGTTTGATATGAGAAAAAATAAACATAGGAACCAAAATCACCCTTTCTCCCCTCTTCTCACCAAGTGGGGTCTCCCCCGCTTGCTCCCCTGCCCAGGACGAAGCCAGGCACTTGAGACATGGAGGGGCCCTGGCGAGACTGAGAGAGACTCAGGAAAAAGCACCAGGGAGCCCCTGCCATCAACCTTGCAGTGGCACCACATGAAAGCCCAGAATGCCACTCCCCCCGCTTCTCCAGCTCCTCTCCAGCCTGGACTCCCTCAGACTCAAGGGCCATGCAGGGGATCACGGTGGGGGATTGCGGTGTGTCACCAGGCCTATGACCACACAGGAAATGGCCAGCATAGTCAGGTCACCATCCTGAGCTTTATCCACCTTCACAGAAGCCCAGGCAGCCCTGCTCTGCCCTCCGGCCCTTCCAGTCCCAGGCTGTCCCTGGCTTCTGGTAGGGACTGTAGCATTCTCCACGGCACACATTTTACCCACATGGGAAGTGGTCATGCATTTACTGAGATTATACAGTTTCTAAATATTTGCTTTCTGCTTCATGCAGATTCAAATCAGGGACGTATTTCTTTGACATGAATACAAGTCTTTTAAGACACCAACCTTGCAGGCCAGAAGGAAGGGGTTCCCCCTGCCACACCCTCTCTGTGACCTGGGGAAGTCACCTCTCTCTGCTCTGATTCATGATTTTCTCTGGAGGTAAAAGGAGAGGGGTGCAGGACACGATCTTTCAGGACAGCGCCCACTCTAACTCTCCCTGGCATTGGTCAGGACAGTGGTGTCAAATGAAATTCTATTTCCCAGGCCTCAGTTTGCGCATCTGGACACTGAGATGTCACCGCCTTGTGACAATTTACCTAGTATGAATATTAGTGAGCTTGACACTCTCTTTCCAGCTCTCGCTAAGTATCCCTCACACCATGTCCCCATCTCCCCCAAGAAAAAAAGGGAAAAATGAGAGTTTTAACTAGTCTGTGGTGCTGTGTGTAGGCTGAGACTATCTGATGACAAAACCAGGATAGGATGACTCAGTCAATATACATTTAAATTCAGCCAATAAAAAATATTCAGAAAAGCCTGTGGAAGCATCATAGAGTCAACAAATGTCTGCTGGGCCTCTACCATGTGCTAAGGTCCCTTGGATAAATTGAATTAATAGGTTCCTTCTGGAGGAATGTACAGTGTATTATGTGGAGATAAAAGCACCAATCCAAGTCACTCTCATTCAAGGTTAGAGGGGGTAAGTGCCACAAAAGAGATACAAATTAAATACCATAAGAGCGGCCGGGCGCGGTGGCTCACGCCTGTAATCCCAGCACTTTGGGAGGCCGAGATGGGTGGATTACGAGGTCAGGAGATCGAGACCATCCTGGCTAACATGGTGAAACCCGTCTCTACTAAAAATACAGAAACAAAATTAGCCGGGCATGGTGGCGGGCACCTGTAGTCCCAGCTACTCGGGAGGCTGAGGTGGGAGAATGGCATGAACCCAGGAGGTGGAGCTTGCAGTGAGCCGAGATCGCACCACTGCACTCCAGGCTGGGTGACAGAGCAAGATTCCGTCTCAAAAACAAACAAACAAACAAAAAAACAAAAACCATAGGAGCTCAAAGGAGAGGAAGTTACTTGTAGCCAGGGATCAGGCCACCCTGACACCCTAAATCCTCGTGGTAGGGATGGCTTTGTGGAGAAGGGGGCGTGAGGGATGACCTCTGAGGGAAGGTAGGATGTGGATCTATGAAGGTAAGGGTGGGGTGTGGAGGAAGGGGAGGGGGTCATTCCAGAGGAGAGGCGTGGTGGGAGAAAAGGAAGTCCAGGGGATACCCATGGCAGTGGATGGTGCCATTAGAAGGGCCTGGTCCTGGCCAGGCACGGTGGCTCATGCCTGTAATCCCAGCACTTTGGGAGGCTGAGGTGGGTGGATCACCTGAGGTCAGGAGTTCGAGACCAGCCTGACGAACATGGTGAAACCCCGTCTCTACTAAAAAGTACAAAAATTAGCCAGGCATGGTGGTGGGTACCTGTAATCCCAGCTACTCAGGAGGCTGAGGCAGGAGAATCACTTGAACCCAGGAGGCAGAGGTTGCAGTGAGCCGAGATTACACCATTGCACTCCAGCCTGGGCGACAAGAGTGAAACTCCATCTCAAAAACAAACAAACAAACAAAAAAGAAGGGCCTGGTCCTGAGCAACGAGGTTAAAAATGCTGGCTGAGATCTTAGAAAGCCTTGAACTCGGCCAGACATGGTGGCTCACGCCTGTAATCCCAGCACTTTGGGAGGCCGAGGTGGGCAGACCAAGAGGTCAGGAGATGGAGACCATCCTGGCTAACACAGTGAAACCCCGTCTCTACTAAAAATACAAAAAATTAGCCGGGCGTGGTAGCGGGCGCCTGTAGTCCCAGCTACTCGGGAGGCTGAGGCAGGAGAATGTCGTGAACCCAGGAGGCGGAGCTTGCAGTGAGCCGAGATTGTGCCACTGCCCTCCAGCCTGGGTGACAGAGCGAGACTCCGTCTCAAAAAAAAAAAAAAAAAAAAAAGCTTTGAACTCTAGAACAAATAATGCATGCCCTATTCCTAAGTCATTAGGAGACAGGGCGTTTGCAGCAGGAAAAGACATGTAGGAATAGAAGAGGGGGGAAGGCAGAGAGAAGGGGCTCTGTGGAGAGAATACTGCACTCATCCAAATGAGACAGGATGGTGGTTGGACTATGGTTCCATTAGCAAGGAGACAGAAAAGGGTTAAAGCAGCAGGACCACACGTATCTCCAGGTTGCCAGGAGTTGCCCCGGCTTGTGCCTGTTGCTCTGGTCTTATGATTAATAATGCTCTCTTTAACTCTAGTTAAAGGTGACACTGAGTTGGCTAAGCGCAAGGGAGCAGCAGTGAAAAAGAAACAGATTTTGGAGGAAAAACAGTCTGGTTGTGGCTATATTAATTTTGAGGTCCTGTTTGGGCTTCTGATGGAAAAAGGTGACAATAATACAAATGGCCATCGTTTGAGTGCTTACTCTGTGCCAAGCACAGTACTGACTCCTTCACTCTTCGCTGTCACCTTATGAAATGGTACTGCTATCCTCCTTGGTTAGGTGATGAGACTGTGCAGAGAGTGTCACGTGGTCAGGAAACAGCTGAAAATTCCGGCCTTGCCCTGGGGCAAGGATTCAGAGACGAGGACTGGGGGCCTACCGGCCAAAAAGAGGTGGCCAAGGCCGAGGGGCTCAGTTCTGAGTTGTCATGGCAGGCTGGAGAGTGAAGCAAATGATAGGAACGGAAACAAACATGGAAACAGCAGAAGAGGAGGAGGTCAGGAGACCCAGAGGGAAGGTTCAGCTGGAGGTGGAGAAAACAAAGTAACAGTGTCATGAGAACCCGGCAGGAGAAAAGCTAAGACTCTCACCAAACCTGCGTAGGAGGTGTTTGTTGTGCCTTCCAGGTGGTGATGAGTTAAAACCTGAGTGTTTTTATTACACTGTGTGCCTGCTACTGTTTTGAGTACTTGTTTTGCAGACTCTAGGAAATGCAATAGCTGTAAAGTTCCTTTTTTCTCTTGTTAGAAGTAATAAGTTACTCTGCTGGAACTACTGGTATTCCAAAATGTAGAATAGGTTAGAAATGATTTTTCTCTTTCAGTTCATTTTATATTCTTCCTCCTTGCTCCTTGAGGAACTTGATCCTTTTATGCTGAACCTATCTTTTGATTCAGGACAGAAATCGAGGATTTCTCAACCTAGGGACTATGGACACTTGGGGCCGAAACATTCTTTTTCTTTTATTTGAACATCATAAGATGTTCAGCAGCCTCCCTGGCCTCCACCCACCAGGTGCCAGTAGCAACCCTCCTTCCACAGCTGCGACAATAAAAAATGTCTCCAGACATTGCCCGTTGTCCCTGGGAGCAAAATCTCCCATTTGAAAACCACTGTGATAAGCTCATTAATATGAAGGTGTAGCGACTTAATATGTTATTTCTTCAATGAATCTTTCCCTTTTGCAAGTGGAACTAAGAAGAAGCCACGCAGGCCCGCAGAAATGTCAATTTCTTGATTTTTCTGCAGCCCAATGAATCTCTACTTTAAGCTTCCTGATGGCAGAAATACAATCCATATAATGGATAGACTTGGTCATCTTCAGGATTGGATTTGACCAATTCATTTCAGGGTTTCTCCTTGAGTCCTGGGCCATTTGCACAGTGTTGTGACATCAGTCAGGAGGGAGCTGGGCTTCTTGTCACCACCTCCCATATAGCTAGAGGGGAGGCAGCCAGTGTCTACTTCTCTTGTTTCATCTTCGCCTCCTTACCTTCCATCTTTGCAAGCTTGGAGGAGGGAGGGGGAAAGGAAAGGATCTTGAGCTTAAAAGCCAAGAATCTACTGTCTTTGTTCTCTGGTTCTGTGAGGATAACTTCCCCCTAAGACAGTGATGAATCATTGCTAGCTGCCTGGCTGGAGGAAGGCCCTGGGGCCCAGTGGAGAAATTGACTGGAAAGAGAACACATGGCTTAATATCCTCCTGCCCTCCTCGCTTGGCACTCCTCTGTCTGCAGGTACCACTGCTCTGGTGATACATACAAAGCAGCAGCTTCCAGGCAGGGCTCCATAAGCCACATGACACTGCACAGGGGCCCTTCATGGATCTCATTCCACCGGGCTTTTGGATGGATAAATACAGATCATAGGTATGGAACTTAAAAAATCCATTTCTCATCATCAGTCATCAAAACTACATTGAAATACATATTATAAAGCAGCATCTCTTCCACATCTCTACAGACCTGTGGATTACAATGAGAAATCTGGGAAGGTGTGTCAATATGAAGCCGAATGTTACTAAATGTATGTATTTGACCTATAGAGAACAATCATTCCGTTTATACTGGGGACACAGTAAGACAGTGAAAAATAGCACTGCCTTCCCACACCTATATTTAAGAATAAACAGCATCGAGCATTTATCCAGCACTGAGCAGCCTACCTCACGTGGTCTTATAATTACCAAGATAACTATCTTTCTTTAACCCTCCACACCTCCTACCCTATCCTTCCTCACAGTGATGAGCTTGCTTCCAATTTCACTGGGAAAATAGAAGCGGTGAGAACAGAGCTCACACAAGCTCCATCTGCCTGTGCCTGTGTTCCTTGTCTCTCTCCTGGTATCTGGAGGAACTGCCCAGGTTCCCAGCAAGACTAGACCCATCCTTGTCAGACCCATCTCTTCTCCTCCTTAAGAATTCCTTCATGCAAATGGATGGGCGTGGTGGCGGTTAACGCCTGTAATCCCAGCACTTTGGGAGGCCGAGGCGGGTGGATCACTTGAGATCAGGAGTTCAAGACCAGCCTGGCCAACATGGTGAAACGTCGTCTCTACCAAAAATACAAAAATTAGCCAGGTGTGGTGGTGAGTGCCCAGCTACTTAGGAGACTGAGGCAGGAGAATCACTTGAACCTGGGAGGCGGAGCTTGCAGTGAGCCGAGATCGTGCCACTGCACTCCAACCCGGGTGACAGAGCGAGACTCCATCTCAAAAAAAAAAAAAAAAAAAAAGAATTCTTTCATGCAATTAATTCTCCTGGAAGTAAATTCACTCTTTCCTGTCTTGTCAGTCTTTTTATTGTTTTTTCCACATCAGAAGAGTAAATAAGATTTATTTTCTTCCATATCAAAGGGGGAAAAAACCCTCTATGGACTTTGTCTTCCCTCCACTACCACTTGCTTTCTCTCCCTCCTCAGGGAGGGAGAAACCCCTCAGCAGGGTTGCTTAGTATTACCTTCTCTGTTCTTTCATCAACTTGCCTGGTCAGCTTTGTGAGCAAAGGCACCAGGAATCCACAGTTGCTAAGCCCCAGAGTCAGCACCCACTGCCCAGTCTCGAACATCACTCCCTTCTTCCTGACACTCTCTCTCCACTTGGAATCCAGAATCCCACAGTCTCTTCTCTTCCTCCCATTCTGCCTCGGTCTCCTGGCCATTTCCCTTTTTCTCCCACCTCTGCATATGGCAGAGTCTTTGGATGTGCTCTTGCTGTCTCTTGGAGAGCTCAGCTAGTTTTTTGACTTCAAATGCTCCTACTTACTGGTAACACCCCAAATTTATGTCTCCAGCCTGGACTTCAGACTTCAGTACACATCTACCTGCTTGGAATCTCCATCTGGATGCCTACAGACATCTGAAATGAAAATGCTTCGCCGGGTGCGGTGGCTTACGCCTGTAATCCCAACACTTTTGGAGGCCGAGACGGCCGGATCACAAGGTCAGGAGATCGAGACCATCCTGACTAACACGGTGAAACCCCCGTCTCTACTAAAAATACAAAAAAATTAGCCAGGTGTGGCGGCGGGCGCCTGTAGTCCCAGCTACTCGGGGAGGCTGAGGCAGGGGAATGGCGTGAACCCAGGAGGCGGGGCTTGCAGTGAGCCGAGATCCTGCCACTGCACTCCAGCCTGGGCGACTGAGCGAGACTCGTCTCCAAAAACAAAAAAAAAAAAAAAGAGAGAGAGAGAAAAAAAAAGAAAAGAAAATGTCTCAAGCAGAGCTCCTGCTCTCCCCCGCCCACCTACCCCACCACTTCAAACCCGCCTCTCTACTTTGTCACCTGAGTGAATTGCAATTCTATCCTGCTGATTGATCAAGCCAAACACCAATGAGCAATTCTTGACTCTCTCCCGTAATCTATTAATACATGAGATCCATTGGCAATTTCTATCAGTTTTATCTTCAAATTTTATCCAAAATCTGAACACTTCTCACTTTCTGCACTGCCACCATCCTGGTGAGCCCACCATCCCGCCATTGACATTGCCCCCTCCCATCTCAACGCAAGAGGTGGGTTTGAATGGGGGTTCAAACTCGCTTTAGACCTGTGGTCCTCACACATTTGGTCTCAGAATACTTTCTTCCCTTAGAAGTGAGTGATTGGAGACCCCTAAAAGCTCTTGCCTATGTGGATTATATTTATTGATATTGCTGTATTAGAAATTAAAGCTAATCGCTTCTTGGCCTTTTGGCTAAGATCAAGTGTAAGAAATTAAAGATGAAGTTTAAAAAATAATTCATTTTAAATAATAATAATAAACCTATTGCATGTTAACATAAGTAAAACAAATTTATAAAAAATAACTCAGCTGGGAGTGGTGGCTCACGCTTGTAATCCCAGCACTTTGGCAGGCCAAGGCGGGTGGATCACAAGGTCAGGAATTCGAGACCATCCTGGCTAACACGGTGAAACCCCGTCTCTACTAAAAATACAAAAAATTAGCCAGGCATGGTGGCAGGCACCTCTCAGGAGGCTGAGGCAGGAGAATCGCTTGAACCCAGGAGGCGGAGCTTACAGTGAGCCAAGATCGTGCCACTGCACTCCAGCCTGGGCGACAGAGTGAGACTCTGTCTCAAAAAGAAAAAAAAAAACAAAAAACAAACACTATTTTCCAAAACAAACAAACAAAAAAAAACTGAGAAAAGTAGCAGTATATATTTTTGGAGAGTACATTTTGTAAGTCTCTTTAATGTCTGGATTAATAGATGAATTCTCCATTTTCTACTTTGAATCTGTTGCAGTATATGTCGTGTAGCCTCTAGAAAACTCAACTGTGTAGTTAAGAGAGAATGAGAACAAAAAGGGAAAATCATGTCTTATATTACTATGAAAATAATTTTGACCTCATGGGGATCTCTGAAAAAGTGTCGGGGGCTCCAGGAGTCACCCAATCATGCTTTGAACAATGCTGGGGTAGAGCACATCACACTTCCACTCAAAACCCTGCAAAGGCTTCCAGACATAGGATGAATAACAGCCAGTGTCCTGACAGTGGGCTTCAAGAACCCGCATGGCCAGTGCCCTCCCTTCCTCTGTCCCTGGCACAGTGGCCACCCTGTGGGCCCTCGGACATTCTGGGCATGCTCCTGCCTCAGGACCCTTGCACCTTCTGTTCCCTCAGCCTAGTACACTTTCCCTTTGGTATCTTCTTGGCTGGCTCCCTCATCTCATTTCAGGATTTTACTCAGACGTCACCTGTTCAGTGAGGTTTAGCTGGATGTCTCTCTAGTACTGCAACACTGCCCCTCCCCCACAGCTCCTTTGATGCTCCCCAACTCCCCCACCTACTTTATTTTTGCCTTAGCATCAATCTCCATCTAACTTACTGCTCATTTTACAATTTATTTTTGTTTACTTCTCCTCCACCTCCAATCACATCCCCACTAGACTGTGGGCACTAGAATGATACAGTACATAGTAGGCGCTGAATAAAATTAGAAGCATGAATGAGCAAATGAATGTCTACATTCTAGCTGAGGAAGTAGAAACTTAGGGAGGGCACGACTTTCCCTGAGTCACAGAGCTAGTGGATAATACAGCTGAGTCCTGGAGGCGGGTCTGCTGGCTGCAAAGTCTGGGCTCTTTCAACCACACAGCCAAAAATGCAGGCACATGTGCACATTCAATTGCATGATTGAGTTCAGGCTGACTCGGAGGTCAGGTGTTTTCAAGGTCTAAAGGTGCACCCCTCTTTGGAATGCCCCTGGCGATGGTGGAATATACTGTCTTCATTCTACAGGTGAGGACAGTGACCCAGAGATGTAACTGACTTGCCTAGAGTCACAGGATCCACAGCAGGAGTGAGAACCCCGTGGGGCTTCCTAATCCAGCGCTCCAAGGAAATGCAAGGATATTGGTCATGGGTGACTCAATTTAACCAACAGTAGCTTGGTTAGACAATCTGCCTTTGGATTCATTCATAGTTAATTTCTTCATGTTTGCTTGGATTCATGATGCCATAATTCACGCTGTCTGGTATGGTTTGGCTACAGAGACATGCAATAGGGCATGTATTTTGTGGCTTGGTGACAAATCAGGACACACGTGCAGTGCTGCTGTGAGCCAAGCCAGTTTCCTCAGGGTCAAGGCCTTGGCTGCTGAGCTCAGGTGCAAAACGCCTCTGCTCGAGCTGCTTAGAGCTGTGACCACTGCAAGAACTCACGCACTCCTCAGTGCAGCCATGAGCTGGTGATGACGATTCCAACTCAAGCTTGGAATGTTTAAGTAACTAGATAAAATTTGGAAGCTAGTGAGAAAACCAAGGGCACAACATACATCTTTCTGATTCTAAACTTCCTGCTACTGGCACCTCTTAAAGTAGGTTTAATGTGTCTGGCACTCCAAGTTCATAGGAAAAGCAGGAAGAGAGGGCTTAACTCACCCCCACGCAGCATCCCTAGGAGGGAGTCATGTTAGACAAGGAGAGGAAGGGAGTAGGCCTTATCTGCTGGCCTTTTCTTATACTTCTCTTCCTGTGTCTTATGTCAGATTTCCTTTCAAATACTCCAGGGGAAAAAAAAAGTGTGTGTGTGTGTGTGTGTGTGTGTGTGTGCGCTGGGGAAGGGACTTAGATGAAACAAGATTGACAAAATGTTGATGACTTTGAAGCTAGATAATGGAGCTGTGAGGATTCATTACACTATTCTCTTTATTTTGTGGATGTTCAGAATTTTTCATAATAAAAAGAAAAAGGGAAAGGAGATGCAGCTAAAAAAATGCTCATCCTCTGGTTGTTTATAATCATGAAATACAGGAAGTATTCAAAATATCTAACAATAAGGGATAAATTAAATAAAAAAGCCTGCATCTGATCCATGCATTTAGGTGGCTGTAATAATATAAATGTAATTTGTTGATGCTGAGACTATCCAAATGTGCTAGCCACAAATAAATAGTAATATTTAGGAAAAGATTTATATTAAAATCTCATTTCGATTTTAGGTGCATATTTTTATGTATATGCTTGTGTTTGTATATGCATTGAAAGAGATCTGGAAATAGTAGCTCTTCCTGCAAAGACTTAACTTTATATACTTAGGTAATGTGTAAATTTTCCAAATAAGAGTGAATCACTATTGCAGTTAAAATGTTTGACATTTTCTAAAAGCAGGTCAGAAAATGCCATGTATAATATCATCACATTTTTGTTTTTTAAAAAAGCAAGGAAAAAGAAGAGCATCGGAGTTGGATCCTGGACATAGGATGTGGACCAGAGCACATCAGCTGGGGGCATTCTGGGAGAAAACCTTGGACCTGTCACATTTCTGTTTACCCAGAACACACTGCTGGGGAGGGGGTTTTAGTGCCCAGTGCAGTGCTGGACTCAGCTAATACTTACTAAATTTAAAAAGCTCCCCACTACTCTGCCCTGGGAATGTGCATTCCCTGAACAGAGGGGAGAATTGAGTTCATTATTTCCTAGACTGGAAAGCTCTGATGAAAAGGAGATCTCCTTTGAAGACAGAAAGGCAGCAATGAACAGAACAGCAGGAGGAAGTCAGCTCCTGAGAATACTGCCGGCATCTGTCTAGTTGACAGCTCTACCAAGTAACAACGTGCAGCACCTTCCAGGGCAGAGGGAGCTGGGGCTGCCGATGCACTTTTACTCAAAGGAAAGGCCAGAGTATAAAGTAAACAACTGCATTAGAATGCCATATGCACTCAAGGGGGTTGTAATTGTAGACATAATTGTAGCAGCAGATTCATGGTGTCCGGCTAAATGGAAAATCTGTAATTCAGACCACGAAGTAGGCAGCTGGGTTTGTTGCTTTAGATAACATAAATCTAAGGTCAGAAATCTTACCCTGGATGTGCTACAGTGTGAAGCTCCCAACCGTATCCGTTTGCCATCAAGGAGAAGATATGCTAATATGTCAATGCAATACTAATGGGACTCCATGGATTCTATTACTCAAGTGTCTCCAATCAATTAGGGGTTTTAACTTAGTCATACAGACATAAATATCCTTTAATACCAATTAAGGCCACTGTTCATCATCATGATGGCTTTATCATGGTGTGTGTTTTGTTTTGGTTTGGGTTTTTTTTGCTGCTGAAATTTTAACAGGGAGGAAGACAAGACATTCTGGACAGAGTGGAAGATTCCTGGTCCCTCGACCCACACTTGTGTCAAAGAATGAAAATCACTCTCGTGCTGTAAGTGTTCCATCTTCAAGTGCTCCTTAAGTTTGGGGAAGGTGAAAGAATTCAATGGGACAAATATTTTTCAATAACCTATTTTGAGTGAGGAACTCTGCTAGGACCTAGACTTTATTTGTTACACCAAATGCATAAATAAATTGAAAGCCCTCATCTTCTGATACGGTTTTCAAAGCTAAATAGCATGTTTATCAGTATTGCTCATTGGTATTAAAAATTACAACCCCTGCTTCAGGATTTAATTGAATCTATGACAAGGAGAAAACTCAATTCCAGAATCATGTTCATATTGCTTCTACTGTCACAACCTTTCCCTTCTTTCCCATATAAAAATCTGCAGCAGGGGACTTTTCTGTTCCAATTGCCCTGCAATGGCATGATCCTCCTTGGGATATGTTGTGTGCAATTTCAGGGAGTTCTCAGAATCCCTGACACCTTTGTCTGAACCCCAGGTTAAAATAAGTATAAGTGAGTACTGTTCATCTGACCATCTATCCATCCATCTATCCATCCATCCATCCATCCATCCATGCCCCATCCAACCTCCTATCTATCCTCCCACCCATCCATTCATCCAACTATCCATCCATCCATCCATCCATCTCTCCATCCTCCCACCCATCCATTCATCCAACTGTCCATCCATCCATCCATCTACCCATCCTCCTATCCATTATCCCATCCACTCAATTCTTCCATCCATCCATCCAGCCATCCATCTACCCATCCACCCATCCATCCATCCATCCACCCACCCACCCATTCTCCCATTTATTCATCTACCTGTTCACCTGTGAAACTCATTTTTACCCATCTTAGGAAGTGGAAATTGCCCTGAGACAAGGAAGACATTTGGTAAATCACAACTGACATCACATACATATTTAAATATTTATTAAAACTCATAAGGAGTTATATACAGTTCAGATGTTATATAATAAATATTCAGATCAAGATGTTCAATGGAATCAATGTTCCAAACATTTGTATTGTATGCGTAATCAATAAAAAATGTTAAGCATCCTCGATATATAAAAATACATTCGGCCAGGAGCGGTGGCTCACGCCTGTAATCCCAGCACTTTGGGAGACTGAGGTGAGGGGATCACGAGGTCAGGAGATTGAGACCATCCTGACTAACATGGTGAAACCCCGTCTCTACTAAAAACAAATACAAAAAAATTAGCTAGGCATGGTGGCCGGTGCCTGTAGTCCCAGCTACTCGGGAGGCTGAGGCAGGAGAATGGTGTGAACCAGGGAAGCGGAGCTTGCAGTGAGCTGAGATCGCACCACTGTGCTCCAGCCTGGGCGACAGAGCGGGATTCCATCAAAAAAAAAAAATTCTACATATTTAGATGTATACGTATATAAATGCTAATATGTTATACAAATCATAAAGCATACATAAATCACAAATGATTGAAGGATGACTTTAAAATAAATGGAAAGTCCTAATATTTTCTGCCCTCACCCTAATGATCATATTGTGTATCTTGGAGGTACACATTTCACCCTAGAGGCCCTGAGTTTGATGTTACTTTTTGCTGCCTGCTTGCATGAGTAGCAAATCACATATTCTACACTTGAGGAGTTCTAAGAAATAAATACTTCTATTTTCTCCTGGACTCTTTGTTGGAAAGTGATATTTCCCTTGTCCTTTCATGTGAGCAGAGAGTGTTTTCTTGAAACGTATGGGGTGATCAACCTCTTTGTCCTCATAAGTTCAGTTTAACAGGAACTGGACACATTATAGGCAATAGGACAATGCCTCAGCATTCATGGAGCTTGGAGGTTTATCAGGGAGACGAACACACAAACAGATGGTTACGGCAGTGTGCTGAGGGCTGTTTGGGAGCACAGACGAAGGCACTGTAGGTTGTCCATGCCTATCCTTCAGCAGATTGATGGTAAGACTCAGGCCACCGCCTAGACTTGCCATCGAGCTGCCTCTAAGAACTGTTGCTTCTTTGTAAACCCCAGTTAAATCACAAATTAGACTTCTGTACCAGAACTCCTTTGTTGCATTCCTTGGCCATTTTGAGAGGAGAAACAAGCATATACATACAGAATAAACTAGCCATTCAACTACGTTCCTATAGTTCTTCTATCAATTCACGTACTTTTCCACCATTATCAATGTTGTTTTCAACAGCCCACCTCTCTCCACAGTGGGTAGTGGCATCCCTAAACCATTATATCAATTAAAAAAATGAGGAATGGGCCGGGCGCGGTGGCTCTTGCCTGTAATCCCAGCACTTTGGAAGGCCGAGGTGGGGAGATCATCCGAGGTCAGGAGTTTGAGACAAGTCTGGCCAGCATGGCTGAAAACCCCGTCTCTACTAAAAATACAAAAATTAGCTGGGTGTGGTGGCAGACGGTGCCTGTAATCCCAGCTACTCGGGAAGCTGAGAATCACTTGATCCCAGGAGGCGGAGGTTGCAGTGAGCCAAGATCATGCCATGGCACTCCAGTCTGGGTGACAGAGCGAGACTCCATCTCAAAAAAAAAAAAAAAAAACTTGAGTAACGGAGACCACCAGCGACTTATGGTAAAGTGAGGGAGTGCAGGAGAGCTTTGTTTCCTCCCACGGAGATAAGAGGAGTGCCCCCCCATTTTATTTGCCCTCACCCAGCACAGCGCCTGGGACCTAATAGGATTTCTACCAATGTTGGATGAAGGCAACTGGACATGAGTAGTTCTGGATGTAAGTCAGCTTTTAGGGCAGAAGTGAAAAATTAGGTTGGGGAGACCTACAGACAGCGATGGAGCTTGGAATACTAAACCGAAGATAAGTGACCAGGGTAAGTTTTTGAAGCAAACGTGGGCAATAATGAAAATAATCTTGTCACCTACCTCCACTGGGCGTTCACCATACCCAGAGCACAATGCCCATTGCTCTGTCTCGGTAATCTCAATTATCTTCACAGAAGGCTTGGGAATTGGACATTTTCATTTTCATTACTTTATAGATGGAGAAACCAAGGCACAAAGAGGATGAGTAAGTTGGACACTAATAGCACAGCACCCTTCTACCCCAGCTCCCAAACCCTGCCCATCACATTAGCTCCTATCTGGGATTGATGCAGTCAAGCAACATCCGTTAAGAAAAGCCAAAGGAAAGAGATGGGGAAGCTACAGGCTGCTGGGTCACTGTGATGATGGGGAAATAGACGATGCTGGGAGGGGAGTGGTTAGAAACAAGAGAGAGCAAGAGTCCTTTTCTGCCTGACTGTTTGCTTAAGCAGTCTTTGTGCAGATTCTCCTGGATGTTTGCACATCGCCAGAAAGTCAGGACAACATAAACCCGCAGCCAGTTCCCCTCTACGCAGCATGCATGCAAAGTAAAGCCACAAATCTGTGCCCACTGCATTTCCCTAGACGTCTGCAGCCACAGGACATCGGGCCGTGTTGCTCCTGTAAGGCGTTTTGAATACAAAACAAAATCTGATCATATCTTAATATGTTTTATCCAATTTGACCTTAGCAATGTTCAGCAGTAGAAACATTTGCGGGTGTTGAATGACAGAGCAAATAGTCTATTTAGAGAGCGAGCCAATCAGTCCTTCTCTCAGGAGGTTTGATCCTCCTTCAGTGTTGCTGGAGTGGATCAACGTGGATTTTTACAGCTGCTGAGGGATTGATTTGGAAACACCTTTGCATGCAGTTTAAACAGCAGGGGTGACTTTTTTTTATTTTTGAGAAAATAAAAACAACCTAAATCTTTTTGTTTCCTTTTCATGGGCTCATAGGTCTGAAACCCAGCTTCTTTTTGTTGTACGAGTTCGCTTTGTGCTTCTAGGGTGTGACACACACGTGAACATAGCAGATAGCTGAGCCCTACCTTTGGATCTTGGGTGGGTGACAGTGCCTAGTGTGCTCCTAAAAGGCCAAGACCTGGGCCCGCCTTTCTCAAGCCTGCTTCTGCAGAGACACAGAAGCTCCAGTGCAGCCCTGCTTAGAGAAAGGCTTTGCAGGAACTTTTAAAGAGCCAGGCCATCCATGTCATCTGACATCCTCAGTCCTAGCAGGTTGTTTTTCCCACAATCATCCCCACTCCCCATCCCCTGTGGACCTCTGTTCCTTTTATTCACCATTTTCCAGGGTGGTGTCATTTTCCTGCAGAACAAATGGGATTTGATGGGACAGAGGAAGCACTGGAAGTTGTCCCCAGAGAGTCTGACCATAGGGCTATAGTGTTGAAAGCAGGGACTATGAACAAAGACATGGATCCAGTCGCAGCTCTGACCTATATCCATGTAGGACCCTGGGCATGTCATTTAGCCTCTCTGAACCTAAGTGTCTTCATGTGTCAAATGAGGAAAATAATAATATCTTGCTGGTACTCAGGCCTTTTTTTGTTACAAGAGACAGAGAATCTACTCAAAATTGCTTAACCAGAAATGGGGCATTGGCTCCTATACTACAAGGGCAGGGGTGGAGCTTAGGGCACACGCACCTCGGGTGTGAATCTGTCCTGTCTTCCTCCTCATCATGTTGCCTCATTCTCTCTGACTGTGTCATGCACATCACTGAGGCCAAGGCCACAGGGAACTCACATCCAGGCAACTGTGGGCCTAGGAGACAGAAGGGGCGTGTTCCCTCCAGGGCCAGCCAGAAAGTGCCCACAGCGGGGCTCTGATTGGGTTGGCTGCGGCCCCAATCCCATCCCTGAATCAAGCACTGGACAGGGCTGTGGCATAATTTAATGGGCCCAAATTCTCCCATGGAAGGATGTGGGGGAGGTGTGGTGAGTCAGCAAAGACTTGAGTCACCGTGTCACCTCACCGCATCATGGTCCGAGTAGAATACACGTGTACAGAAAGAACCCAGGCGTATTGCCCAGTGCAGAGGAGTCACTCCAGGACTGGTAGCTTATTCAAGGGGCAGGGGCCGGCCTAGGGATGCTGCTGCTGGGGATCTCCTGGGAGCTGGGGGTCGGTGTTTGTCGCTGGAGAGGAGCTGGAGGGTGTTACCTGGATGTGGTCTCGGGCAGCTGATGAAGCTGCACCTGGGCCCATGGACTGCTGTGGGAGTCTGTGGACACTTGTACATGCTCACCCACATACACTCACTTTCACACTAACACTGTTACTTGCACTCACACACAGACACAGGCCCTTACACACTCACACGTGCTTGTACATAAACTTGTGCATGCTCATACACATGCACACACATGCACACACTCATGTACCTGCTTGCACACACACTTGCACACACATGCTCAAACCCAGCCCCTCCACACCAGACTGCACTGCGTTGCTGAGGCAGGGAAGGGGTCCTCTGGGAGTGGGGAGCATCCCCCGGAGGGCATCCCAGAAGATAGGTATTTGTTGAGATTTTGCTAGGAAAGAGACACACCTTAATGGGTGACTGAGGGGCCTTTTATAACAGGACTGCTTACAACAGCAGGGGCCCAATGTAGGAAAGCCAGGAAGACAAGCTGGAGCACACAGGGCTAAGTCATAGCAGAGCAGGATGCCATCCTCAGGTCTGTGGGGGCGCAGGAGGGACTGCTGGCTGTGGGAGAGGGCTGACCCACAGGAGCTGGGGCTTTGGCAGAAGCAAGGAAGAAATCCCCCTGACCTCACTCTCCCACCCTCTGAGCTCTTGCCGCTGCCATCCATTGGTCCAACCCAGCTGGCCCCAGAGGAAAAAGCAGCTGGTTGAGAGGTTGAGATGGCCCATGCTGGTGGCTCCCAGAGCTCAGAGCAGGATGGGGAAGGTGGAAAGGGCATCCTAAGAGCAAAGGGAAAATAGCCAACACCACATCCAGGGGGAGTACTCCAGGGAATGCATGGGAGTCTCTCCCGACAGTCCCCAGGGTCAGAGGGATGTCCCAATGCCACCAGAATCGAATCCCTAGATATGCAGCTAGTTCAGTAGACTGCTCTCCCTTCACCCCGTAGCCCTGGGCCCTGTGGGGTCAGGGGTTAAAGGATAGAGCCAACTGTTTGAATCCCCCTCTGCTGTGTGACTTTGGGCCAAAGCTAACCTTTAGGGGCCTCAGCTTTCTTCTCTGTGAAATGGGGATAATCCTACCTCATAGGATTATGATAAGGATTTAGATAACACACGCAAAGCTCCCAGGACAGTGCTGGTAGATGTTCCCTATACTCTAGCTATTACTATTAGGTTTAAAGGGAAGTGACTTGGCAAGTAAATCCATGTTGAACATTTGTATGGCTTCAAAAATGCAAGGGAAACCTTCCTCTGTGGGCTCAATACACAAGAGCTTTCATGTAACATTTTGACCATGGATATAGTGCCTGAAACCAGCCTCTCTAACTTTCTTCTCTCCTTTTTTGACCACAGGCACAAAACTCCTTGGTGCTTTCTTGTTCTTTCTTTCTTTATTTTTGATGGAGTCTTGTGCTATTACCCAGGCTGGAGTGCAGTGGCGCAATCTCAGCTCACCGCAACCTCTACCTCCTGGGTTCAAGCCATTCTCCTGCCTCAGCCTCCCGGGTAGCTGGGATTGCAGGCATGTGCCACTACAGCCGGCTAATTTTTGTATTTTTCGTACAGACAGGGTTTCACTGTGTTAGCCAGGCTGGTCTTGAACTCCTGACCTCAAGTAGTCTGCCCGCCTCAGCCTCCCAAAGTGCTGGGATTACAGGCGTGAGCCACCGTGCCCGACCACTTTTTTATTCTAACATGAAGCACTTACTGGTCGTCCATCATGGATATAGTAATGTAAAGATGAATTACACAGTCATAGGATTTCAAGCTAGAAGGAATATTGGAGATTATTTCATCAGTCTCCTATTCACAGTGAGAAACAGGCGCAGAGGAGTTGAAGGATAGCACAGGGCAGCACTCAGCTCTTTCCAGCCCTGATGATCTTCCCGTCCAGACCTCTTCTTGGTCTGGAATATTCCCTTATGGTGCAGGGGCTCCCACCCCTGACTGACCAGCAGAGGCACTTCGGGATCTTATTAAAGATTCATGAGCCTACCTGTGAAGATCTGGATTTTCCAGGTCTGGGTCCAGCCTAGGAAGCTGGATTTTGATCAATTGCCCCAGGAGTTTCTGATGCTCAGTCAGGTGTGTGAACCAACATAATGAAGCCCACGTAGGACATAGAAGGACTATGTAGACATAGAATAATGGAAAGAGCACCCAAGTTCTCACTGGCTTGGAGGAGGGCACTGGTTGTCCTTTCAGATGGATTTTATGGCTTTTTCCAGTCTAAACTGAGGGCGTTTTGGTACAGGCTCTCATCAACTTCACATCACACACCAACATTCTTTGAGGTTTTTTTTTGTTTGTGTGTTTGTTTGTTTCTTTTTTTGAGACGGAGTCTCGCTCAGTCACCCAGGCTGGAGTGCAGTGGCGCCATCTCAGCTCTCTGCAAGCTCTGCCTCCTGGGTTCAGGCCATTCTCCTGCTTCAGCCTCCCCAGTAGCTGGGAATACAGGTGCCCACCACCACACCCAGCTAATTTTTTGTATTTTTAGTAGAGATGGGGTTTCACCGTGTTAGCCAGGATGGTCTCGATCTCCTGACCTCGTGATCTACCCATCTCGGCCTCCCAAAGTGCTGGGATTACAGGCTTGAGCCAACGTGCCTGGCCCATTCTTTGATTTAACTGTTGTCTTTTTCTAGAACAATATCATGGGCTAGTTGTCCACCAAGAATAATTGTAGCCACACTACTTTGGCATAAACTAGAGGTTGAGTTACTCTGCATTATGGCTTATGGCTAAAGGTTGCATAATTTAGGAATTATGTTGTCATCCTTTACCTCAATAGTTCCACTCTCCTTGGAGAAGCTGGGAGGTTCTCTCATATTTAAGGTGTGTGTTTCTTTCTGAAGACAGGGTCTTGCTTTTTCACCCAGGCTGGAATGCAGTGGCGTGATCACAGGTCACTTCAGCCTCAACTTATTTGGCTCAAGCCTTCCTCCTGCACAGCCTCTCAAGTAGCTGAAACTACAGGTGTGGACTATCATGCCTGGCTAATTTTTTTTTTTTTTTTGAGATGGATTTTTGCTCTTGTTGTGCAGGCTGGAGTGCAATGGCGTGATCTCGGCTCCCTGCAACCTCCGCCTCCCAGGTTCAAGCAATTCTCCTGCCTCAGCCTCCCGAGTAGCTGGGATTACAGGCATGCACCACCACTCCTAGCTATTTTTTTTTTTTTTTTTGTATTTTTAGTAGAGATGGGGTTTCTCCATATTGGTCAGGCTGGTCTCGAATTCCAGACCTCAGGTGATCCGCCCACCTCGGCCTCCCAAAGTGCTGGGATTACAGGGGTGAGCCACCGTGCCTGGCCCATGCCTGGCTAATTTTTTATTTTATTTTTGTAGCAATGAGGTCTCACTATGTTGCCCTGGCTGGTTTTGAACTCCTGAGCTTAAGGGATCTTCCTGCCTCGGCCTCCCAAAATGCTGGGATTACAGGTGTGAGCCACCGGGCTGGCTGACGTGAATGTTAGCCCTATCTTTTACAACACCTAATAGAGAAATACCATGTGACCTGTGATCCTGTCCCCCATTCCCACCCCCAGGCTGCTCCGGTTCTATCCCAATCTGGGGAGTGTTAAATGTCCTCTTTTAAAAATGCAAATCAGATTGAATCATTCCCTGGCATGGCTTCCCCTATTCCTTATCAAGACACACAAGCTGCTATGCTAAATTCACCTCTCTTGCCCTGTGCTCATTTTATTCTGGCCACAGGAGGCTTTCTTGAACTTGAACTTGCCAAGCCTGCACTTGCCTAGAGCAGAGATCGTGTGGATTGTCTTACATACATAGTGCAGGTGATTATTCCAGGCCATTCCAAGTAAAGTTGACCCTTCAACAACATGGGTTGGAATTACATGGGTCTACTTACTTATACTCGGATTTTTTTCAATAAATATATTGAAAAAATTTTGGAGATTTGTGACAATTTGAAAAAAACTCACAGGTAGATAAACTGCATGGCCTAGAAATAACAAAAAAAAAAAGGAAAAACTGGGTATGTCATGAGTTCATATAATATATGTAGATACTAGTTTATCATTTACTATCATAAAATGTACATCTATTATAAAAAGTTAAAATTTATCAAAACTTACACACACAAACACAAACTGTACATGGAACCATTCACAGTCAAGAGAAATGTACACAAATGTAAAGATGCAGTATTCAATCATAATTGCATAAAACTCAATGTAGTACACACTGTATGGCTGTGATAAATCAGTAGTCATGTCTTGTTGCTGTTCCGGTGAGCTCAAGTGCTGTGGGTACCCGCTTAAAATGCTGTGTGACAGTAACCATCTCCATGTGAGCAGTTCATCCATCCAGTAAATTGCTTATTGTAGTAAAAAGACCTCTTGCAGCTCTTGTGTATTTTTCATCATGTTTAGTGCAATACCAAAAACCTTGTGTAACACCATGGGACCCAAATAAAGTGCCAGTAGTGATGCTGGAAGTGCCCCATGAAGCAGAGAAAAGTCATAACATTGTCAGAAAAAATTGAATTGCTTGATATGCACTGTAGATTGAGGTCTGCAGCTGCAGTTGCCCGCCATTTCAAGATAAATGAATCCAGAATAAGGACCGCTGTAAAAAAAAGAAAAGGAAATTCCTGAAGCTACTGTTGCAGCTCTGCCAGCAGGCATGAAAACTTTGCACTTTTGGTGAAATATCTTTTTATCTTGTATTGAAAATGCAGCTTTTATATGGGTACAGGATTGCTGTAAGAAAGGCATTCCCATAGATTCTAATATGATTTGAGAAAAAGAGAAGTCATTATATGATAACTTAAAGAAAAAGGAAGGTGAAGGATCTAAAGCTGGAGGATTGAATGCCAGCAAAGGATGGTTTGATAATTTTAGAAAGAGATTTGGCTTTTTAAAAATGTCAGGATAACAGGAGAAGCAGTTTTTGCTGACCAAGAGGCAGCAGATGAGTTCCCGGATGCAATTATCATTGAGGAGAAAAGATACCTGCTTGAACAGGTTTTTAATGCAGACAAAAATGCCCTATTCTGCGGACAAAAATGCAACAAAGGACATTTATTAGTAAGGAAGATAATCCCGCACCAGGATTCAGGCAGGAAGGGATAGGCTAACTCTACTGCTCTTTGCAAATGCAGTTGGTTTTATGATCAGGACTGACCTTATCTATAAGGAAGCTAACCGCAGAGCCTTGAAGGGAAAAGATAAACACCACCTGCTAGTCTTTGGCTGTACAAAAAGAAGGCCTGGACAACAAGAATCTGGATTGGTTTCATGAATACTTTGTCTCTGAAGTCAGAAAGTATTTTGCTAGTAAGAGATTGCCTTTTAAAGTTTTTTTTTATATTGGACAATGCCCCTGGCCACCCAGAACCCCATAAGTTCAACCCTGAAGGCATTGAAGTGGTCTACTTGCCCCCAAATGCAACATCTCATGCCAGACTCTAAATCAGGGAGCCATGAGGACCTTTAAAACTTATTACACATGGCACTTCATGGAAAGGATGTCAACGCTATGGAGGAAAATGCAAGTCTGGAAGGATTACACCACTGAAGGTGTCGTTGTTGTAGAAAAAGCATGAACGCCATCCAGCCCAAAACAATTAATTCCTGTTGGAGAAAACTGTTTCCAGATGTTGTGCATGGTTTCATAGGATTTTTGACAAAGTCAATCAAGGAAATCATGAAAGACATTGCGGGTATGGCTTTAAAAAGTAGCAGAGAAAGGGTTTCCCCATGTGAATCTTGGAGAAATTCAAGTGCTAATAGATAAAACACCAGAGGAATGAAGACAAGGCAACTTAACAGAGATGAGTGCTTCCAAACCAGCGCTAAGCTATGAGGAAGAAGGTTTAGGAGAAACGGTGCCAGAAAAAAATTGATATGAGACAATCTGGCAGAAGGGTTTTGATTATTCAAGACTCCTTTTGACTTATCTTACAACACAGACCCTTCCATGATATGGGCACTGAAACTAAAGCAAACAATGGAATAAGGATTGGTATCATACTGAAACATTTTTAGATAAATAAAAAAGCAAAAAAGATAGAAATGACAACGTTATTTCCATAAAGTTATGCCGAGTGTGCCTGCCTCTCCTGCCTCCCCTTCCATCTCGTCTACGTGCTCCAACTCTGCCATCCCTGAGACAGCAAGACCAACCCCTCCTCTTCCTCCTCCTCAGCCTACTTAACATGAAGACGATGAGGATGAAGACCTTTATAATGGTCCGTTTCCACTTGATGAATAATAAATATATTTTCTCTTCCTTATGATTTTCTTAATAACACTCTTTCTCTAGCTTACTTTATTGTAAGAATACAGTATATAATACACATAAAATACAAAACGTGTCAATTGACTATCTAGGCTTCCTGTCAAGAATAGACTATTAGTAGTGAAGTTTGGGAGGAGTAAAAATTTATTGAATTTTTGGCTGTGCAGGATGTCAGCGTCCCTAGCCCCCAAGTTGTTCAAGGGTCAAGTATAATTCCACTTCCCTGGTCAGTCATTGGCTCAGAAGTGGACAAGCCTAAACCAAGCTGGGCTGGCGAGAAGGAAGAGGAATTCAGCATGGGAGCATCTAGGAAGAGCTTCCTCACTGCTAAGGGGTGGGGAGAGGGTCTCATAGAGGTGCCCCATCCTGCTGGATACCAAGAGTGGGTATCCATGATGAAAATGGCCAAGTAGAAAGACAGACCACATCATATTGCTGAGCTGCTAAATCAACCAACCCTGATGGTGGTCGTATTTCTGAACTTCCTGTTATGTGAGATGATAAATGTCCTTATTGTTAAAGGCATTATTTTTCTTCAGTAGAGATTTTTGCTTATAACCAAAAGCATCTAAAGTGTTTGCTGCTTTTCTCTCTGCCTTCCCATGATCCACTTATTATCATGATTCAGAATTCCCCTTTTCAGTTAGGCTATCTCTGTCTTATTTAAAACAGCAGCCCCTGCCCCTGATACAAATTGCCCTGGGACTTCTTTTTATGTCTTTCTTAGTGCCTGTGATGGTTAATTTTTGGTGTCAACTGGACTGGATTAAGGAATACCTAGAGAACTGCTAAAGCATTACCTTGGGTGCGTCCATGAGGGTGTTTCCAGAGGAGACTGGTCAGTGAACTGAGTGGGGAAGATCTGCCTCAGCATGAGCAGCACCATCCAACCAGCTGGGGACCCGGATAAAACAAAAAATGGAGAGAAAAGGATGTTCTCCTTCTCTCTCCTGAAGCTGAAACATGCCCCACCTCCTACCCTTGGACATCAGAACTCCAGGCTCTCTGGCTTTGGGATTCCAGCATTTATATCAGTGGCCCCCAGGTTCATAGGCCTTCAGCCTCTCACTGAGAGTTATGTCCTTGTAACTCTGTGATTGCAGAATCAGCATCCCTGATTCTGAGGCTTTGGAGTTAGACTGAGCCACACTACTGGCATCCTTGGGTCTCCAACTTGCAGAAGATAACCTGTCGTAAGATTTCCCAGCCTCCATAGTTGTGTGAACCAATTCCCCTAATAAATTCCCTCTCATCTACCTATAAATCTGTCTCTCTATCTACCTACCTACCTATCCATCCACACTACTGTTTCTGTCTCTCTGGAGAACCCCGACTAGCACAGCGCCTATCATCATGTTAAATTATATTATTTGTTGTTTATTCAGTGTTTATCTCCCTGACTAGATGTAAACTCCATAAGGGTAGACACTTTCTCCTGTTCACCACTGAACAGGCGACACTCTATCCCCCACACTGAAACAGTGACTAGCATGTAGTAGGTGCTCAATAAATATTTGTTGGGTTTTTTCCTAAATAAACATTCCTTGGTGGATAGAGGATTCTGCCTGGTGCTTCCTGTGGACCAGGGCATGAGAGAATACAGGAAGCTTGGGGTATTTCTTCCCTATTCTGAAGGGCATTCAGAGGCTAATTGGATGTTTCATGAATATTTACTGAAAACAATAAAAATATAGAGCAATGCGCTATAAAATATTTCAACATATGTATTAGTTAGTGTTTCTCAAACTTCAAACCCAGGCTTCCTTTAATTACTATAGAAATCTGCCAGCACAGCCCATCTTTAGGAAATGTCTGGCATCCCCCACGGGTTTGGGCCCTTCCTAGGAACCACTGTGTCTCCTGCACATTCAACCAGGAGCCAAGAAGTTTTCTTCGATGTTTACTTTGGGTTGTTTGCATTATAAATCTAATAGACGTCCCCAGCACTCTCTTTCCCTTCCATGCTCCAGATACATAATTGGGTTAAGAACCACTAATTTTCAAGCAAGCATATGTTTGCGTGCATTTTAGGAGTAATGTTATTTTCCAGTTTGGTTCAGGATCAAAATTGCCTTAGCCTCCCAGAGAACATTGCCATCGAGTGCAAGAATGTCAGTGACCCTTTATGGACAGCTTACAGAACGCCAGGCAGTGGCACTGTGTGTAGCTCTTTAACTGTTTTATCTGATTTCTTTTTTTTTTTTGAGGTGGAGTCCGGCTCTGTCACCCAGCCTGCAGTGCAGTGGCGCAATCTCGGCTCACTGCAAACTCCGCCTCCCGGGTTCAAATGATTCTCCTGCCTCAGCCTCCTGAGTAGCTGGGATTACAGGTGTGTGCCACCATGCCCAGCTAATTTTTGTATTTTTAGTAGAGATGGGGTTTCACCATGTTGGTCAGGCTGGTCTTGAACTCCTGGCCTTGTGATCTGCCTGCCTTGGCTTCCCAAAGTGCTGGGACTATAGGCGTGAGCCACTGTGCCAGGCCCTAATCTGATTTCATCCTTAGTCAGTTCGGGCTGCTGTAACAAAGTGCCATGGACAGGGTGGCTTAGAACGGAAATCTATTTCCCACAGTTCTGGAGCCTGGAAGTCCAAGATCAGGTGCCCCCATGGTCAGGTTTTTTCTTTCGGGCTGCAGACTGCTGTCTTTTCATTGCGTCCTCACCTGGTGGAAAGAGTGCCAGAGAGCTCTCTGGGACCCCTTTGACAAAGGCACTAATCCCATTCATGAGGGCTCCAGCCTCGTGCCCTTATTACTTTCTGCAGGCTGCACTTGCTAATACTATCACATGAGGGATTAGGATTTCCACATGTGAGTCTGGGAGAGACACCAACATTCAGTCCATAGCAGTCCCCTAAAGAATCAAATGAGGTGGGGAACAATATTCTAGATGAGGAAGTGAGGGTTAGGCAGATGCTGGCTAACTAGGCAAGGCCAGGCATGTCCCGGTCCTGAACCGGCACTCTGAACCATTTCTTTGTCACTCAGTATCCTATCGAAGCCCATGCAGCCTCCAGTGTCCCCTGGGACAGCGTGGAACCACCCTCTGGAGCGAAAGGAGTGACCAGGACCTCTACTCCCCTGTCTCATGCCTAATACACAGCCCTTGGCAGGAGGCAGCTGCAGCCAGCAGCTTCTGGCCCTGCGGTGGGGGTCTCCAGGGAGCCGTGCAGCAGGCCCCCTTGGAGGGTGACAGCACTATAGTTGAGATAAGAAATAATGCAATTCTCCAGGCAGAGCTGCAGTCTTCTAGCCCATATAAATGATTCCTTTAGTGATTTTGCCAAGGATTGTGTTATGTGTGCTTGGGGAACCAACATAGCCTGAGAAACCGTCAATATTTCTGGAGAAGGGCGAGTGTAATCAGTCAAGCATTCCAGAAAAAATGTAGTCAATGATTTTAACAGCAAGTGGTTTTGACTATGAAAAGATTCAACTATGGGATTTTTTTGTTTTTTTCTTTTTCCCCAAGAATCACTCTGAGCAATTTCTTAAAGAATTAAAATGAAATGTTTCTCGGGTAACAAATCACCCAGTCTTACAGCTTGGAGCTTTATCACTCTCCAGCTAATGGGTCTGAAGAGAGATTTCAGAAGATTCTCGAGACTGCTGTAGAGCCCTTGCTGGCAGGAACACAGGGAGCTGCTGTGAGGACATTACTGTTTTGGTTACAAGTTAGAAACAAGGAGAGGACTAATGGCACAGAGGACGAGAGAGAAGGAGTGCTTCCATCAAACCAGCGCAGGGCCTAGGTGCTCTCAGGGGCCAACTGGCTGATTAGGGGCTGTGGGCAAGAGTGGGCACAGCCAGGACCTTAATGTACACACTCCACTAATATCTCCCTCTGTTACTCATCCAGATTTGGCTTGGTTTCTATAGTGGTTGTCTTATTATGGGGTCATTGGTCATTTTATGAAGAGCCAAAAGTGGATATCCATCCTAGAAGTGACATTTTCTTTGGAAAATAGAGTATAATGATTTACTACCAGGTTACTGAGTTTTGGAGACTGGCTTAAATTTGCAGTCCTAGGGAAACATTACTGACAGAGCCTTGCCAGTTTCTGAAAAACATCCGCTAATGCTCTTGCCGTGGGAATTATCTTTGATGGGGAGAGAAGAGAAGGGTAAGCCAGGCTAAGAACAGAGCCAAAGGACGCCCAGTGGGACTGAGGAAGTTATGACAAGCCCGCCATGGTTTGAAAGGAGGGGCAATTGGCTTTGACATTGACTGAGCTGTCTCAGGCATCCGCAAGAAGGTTGCCCATTGTGAGCCCTACTTGGAGTAAGTTCTGGCTTCCATGGCTTCACAGTGACCTGCATGTCTCTTGCATCCATCCTAGGTCTTGTCACACCTGTCATAGGCCACACCAGAATCAACAGCCAGTTCCAAGTTCCAAGTTCCAAGTTCCTGCCCTCTCATAGCACCCAGATCTTCCCACAATAAGCTTACAGACTTCTATGTGCAGTTTACCCCCATGCCTCCAGCTTCCTAGCTTTCTGTAGGCCTCTTGTTCTTCCCTAATCTGTCTAGGCCCCACAGTTGATTATAAATCCTCTATTTCACCAAGACACTCCACCCCCTTTTGCCCTGTCTTGCAGACCCCTAGTCCTAGAGCATCACCACAATCTGTTTTCCCTTCCATATCAGTTGACCCTACAATTGGCTGTGTGTAATAAAAGCTGACATCAGTGGCTTCATTAAATGGAGGTTTTATTTTATTCCCCCATAAAAGAAATCTACAGGGCTAATAAGTACACATAGAATGCTCCCAACAGGCTCTTTCTCTTCATTCAGTCTTTGTTAGCATGTGGCTTTTGTCTTCATGCTTGTTGCCTCCTGGTCACCATGTGGCTGCTTCACCTCCAGCACTGCATCTGCATTCCAGGCAGGAAAGGGGAAGGAAGGGTAAAGGGCAAAGGGCATGTGCCAGCTGAGCATTCCCACAAACAAAACACAAACCAATTTAAAAGAAAATCTTTTCTGGAAAGACAAGCTAAGGACTTCTGTGTCCACCCCATTGGCCAGAACTCTGACACAGGCCTTCCCTGGATGCAAGACAGGCTGAGACATGTAGAAGTTTGGGCTGGTCGCATCGCCTCTCCAAACAGAAGGAAAGAAAGAGGGTGGGTGGAGCTGGGCTAGGTGGCCAGCCATCTCTGCTCTCCTCCCTCCCAGTCTGCAGCATAGAACAGCCACAGCAAATGCACGGGCTCCTGCCTGGCCCCTCAATCACTGCCTTCAGAGGCTGTCCCACACCTCACTGTTGCCCTCAAGGCCCCTGCCCAAGTCCATCCACTTCATTATTCCTCTTTTGACAAGAACATCCAACCACCAGGCTAGGCCCCGCATGTGAACACACTGACGTCTTCTTTCCTAATGTCTCAGTGGATGAGTTCTCCTTGCCACCTGCTCCGTCCGAGCTTCCACCTCCCACTCCTCGTGGACTTTGTTCCACTCATCATCAGCTGGCACGCCCATTGCCAGCTTCTTCCTCTCTACCAGCAGTTTTCCCACAGCCTATCAGCAGGATAATAGAATCTGTATCTTGTTGTGAAGATGACCTGAATTAATAAGGATTGGTGTTACAATGATGATTATTCTAAAAAATAAAGCAAAACAACAAAAACAGCCTTTAACCCTTTCTATGTCTATCTGCCTATGGAATCCAGTCGCTTGACCATCCCAGAAACACCCAGCTTTGACACGTTCTAAACCAAGGTCCTCTTCCTTCTCTGGCTCATTCACTGTTTTGGTGGATGGGATTCAAACCAGAACCCGAGGCCTATCCCAGCTCTTTCCTCTCCCACTCTGTCCCAACCCAGAAGTCATGAAATTGGTTGACTGAATCTCCTAAAGATTTTGGAGTTTGTTCCTTCCCTCTGTTCCTATACTCCCAGCCAGGTGGATCTAGCAGCATCCCGTGTGAACTCCCTGGTGTGGGGCCCGCTCCCCTCAAAGCTCCTCCACATCACTACCTGGGCACAATGTAAAACTCAGACCTGGCCGGGCGTGGTGGCTCACGCCTGTAATCCCAGCACTTTGGGAGGCCGAGGTGGGTGGATCATGAGGTCAGGAGATCGAGACCATCCTGGCTAACATGGTGAAACCCTGTCTCTACTAAAAATAAAAAAATTAGCTGGATATGGTGGTGGGTGCCTGTAATCCCAGCTACTTAGGAGGCTGAGGCAGGAGAATCGCTTGAACCTGGGATGCAGAGGTTGCAGTGAGCCAAGATCATGCCACTGCACTTCAGCCTGGGTGACAGAGTGAGACTCTGTCTCAAAAACAAACAAGCAAACAAAAAAATTCAGACCTGCTCACTCACCCCACACAGAGGCACGAGGGGCTTGCAGCAGCAGGGCTCATGGGTGTTTTTCCCAGAAAGCTTACTTGGATGATAGCTAAATAAAGTTTAAGCAAGAACTTTATTTGTGAAACTACTTATGTTTAAACGAAAAAAAAAAAAAAAAGCAGAGCTCCCTTCTCCCACATGGATCTAATGGGCAGAATCTGGTTTGGAACACAATGCCTGGTCTGTTTGGGATGAGTGAGGGGTGCAGCTGGGAGCAGGCCCGTGGTCTCCTCCCCACTCGCCGCCCTTCTCACTTGCTGCAGTTAGCACTCTCTCATCTGGACTGAAATCCCGACAATAATAAGCATTGCTTCCCCTGTGGATGTTCAGGGGCAGAGCTACACAGTTCAGAACTGGAACTCATGGTATTTGTAAATCCGTGTTAAGCCGGAAATCATCCTTGTAAGGATAAGGAGAAAGCCTGTCTTTAAGTGGGAACTTTTGGTCAAGGAGCTTACAGTTTTCTGATTTCAAGTCACTTTCCTAAAGTCTGTATTAGACTGTATTAGGTCAGCAAGGGGTGGGGATTATCATTGTCATCTGACAGAAGAGGAGACGAGATAACAGAGAGGAAGGTTAGGAGCAACTTGTCCATAGTGGTGGATCAGAAGGATTTGGACCAGATCGGATCCCCACACAATAATCTCTTCACAGCTTACATTTCTTAGGTGAAATACAGCTTGCCATAAATCTGTAAGGGTGAAAGGCAGATTGTGGGTTGGGCATGCTACCAAATTAAGAAGGTTTTCAGGGTTAGCGTAAGGGAAAATAGGAGGGGAAAACCTGTAATGTGGAAGACAGCTTCTTCCAGCTCTGCAAGCACAGTCTGATGACCCTCTATCTTTCTGCTTGTAATCTTAAGGTTTCTGCCAATTTACCTAACAAATCATCTGTACATTCACCCCGAGAAAGCGCATTCTGATTCTATGGGCTTTAGGGAGGAAAGGACATTCTGAGGCAAGGGCTAAGTGCCAGATTCTTCCCAGCAGTCAGCATGAGGCAGTGGGCCCAGTTCTGCTGGTGTTTTCTCATTCCTGGAGAGGAGAAGAGAGGATAGGTGGCAGATTGTGTTCTACAGAGCCTAGGAGCTAGGTGGTGTGATGCAACTGGAGGCAAATAGGTGACAAATGAAAGAACTATCCTGGAACCACAGATTTTCCCTATTATGATCTAAAATCTTAAATGTTAAAAGCCAGAGAAAAATAACCTGGAATAAAGGCCCCTTGGGTTTTTTCACTGCTTAAATCCCCATCTTTATCTTCTGTGTGCATTCCCAAGGGAACCCTCCTTCTCAGCCACACTGAGCCACACTTCATGAGCCACCCTCTCTGAGGCTTCTACCTCTACTCTGCTAGCCCCACTTCCTGGGATGCTCTTTATTGCCTTCTCTGCATGCTTGACTTTTACTTGCATTGCAAGATTCAGTTTTCCAGAACAGCAAAGCCTTTTGTATATCTACTCTCCTATAAAAGAAATAAAAACACTACCAAGAACTGCCAAAATCAATTTTGTTGGAATTCTGGAAATTAACTAAAGGCTTGCAACAATCTGAGGAGGGTTTATTCAAGAAAAACAGCAGAATCTCGTCAGAACAGGTTTGTGGCATCTTTACTTGCCCTAATCCCATGCCCCTCTTGAAAACCAGCAGCCACTAGAGGAGACAGCTCAGGGCTGGAGTTCCCCTAAAGCCCCATCCCTAGAGAACTGTCACTATTTGACCTGTCTAGAAAGTCACTGAAAAACTCAGTTTTTCAAGACTTGCCTTTATTTCACCTGACTCCGAGTTCCATCTCTGTGAACAGTTCTACCTCTAGGTAATTTGCAGAAAACAATCAGCAACAATTGTTTAATATTGGAGATTCCTGTGGCAATGTTAGCAGTTAGGACTAACAAGATGCTGACAAAAAGCTTAAAAGGATAATTATCCTGATCTGATTACTACACATTATCACGTTATATACATATCAAAACATCACTATGTACCCCCATGAATATGTATAATTATTTTTCTATTAAAAATAAAATTTAGGCTAGGAGTGGTGGCTCATGCCTGTAATCCCCACACTTTGGGAGGCCGAGGCAGGCAGATCATGAGGTCAGGAGATCAAGACCATCTGGCAAACACAGTGAAACCCCATCTCTACTAAAAATAAAAATTAAAAAAAAAAATTAGCTGGGTGTGGTGGCGGATGCCTGTTGTCCCAGCTACTCGGGAATCTGAGGCAGGTGAATGGCGTGAACCCCAGAGGCAGAGCTTGCAGTGAGCTGAGATTGTGCCACTGCACTCCAGCCTGGGTGACAGAGTGAGACTCTGTCTCAAAAAAAATAATAATAATAAATAAAAAATAATAAAATTTAATTAAAAAATACATCTAAGCCCACAATTTTTTATTTATTTATTTATTTTTGAGATGGAGTCTCCTTCTGTTGCCCAGGCTGGAGTGCAGTGATGCCATCTAGGCTCACTGCAAGCTCCACCTCCCGGGTTCACACCATTCTCCTGCCTCAGCCTCCCGAGTAGCTGGGACTACAGGCACCCGCCACCAAGCCCGGCTAATTTTTTTGTGTTTTTAGTGGAGATGGGGTTTCGCCATGTCAGCCAGGATGGTCTCAATCTCCTGACCTCGTGATCTGCCCACCTCGGCCCCCCAAAGTGCTGGGATTACAGGCGTGAGCCACCACGCCTGGCCACATTTTTAGAGATACAAAAAATAAAAAGTTTGGCCGGGCGCAGTGGCTCATGCCGGTAAATCCCAGCACTTTGGGAGGCCAAGGCAGGTGGATCATAAGGTCAGGAGATGGAGACCATCCTGGCTAACACGGTGAAACCCTGTCTCCACTAAAAATACAAAAAATTAGCCAGACATGGTGGCAGGCGCCTGTAGTCCCAGCTACTCAGGAGGCTGAGGCAGGAGAATGGCATGAACCTGGGAGGCGGAGCTTGCAGTGAGCCAAGATCATACCACTGCACTCCAGCCTGGGCGACAGAACGAGACTCTGTCTCAAAAAAAAAAGAACAGAAAAGAAAAAACAAAAACAAAAGTTAGCTGGGCATGGTAGTGCATAGTGCATGCCTATAATCCCAGCTACTCAGGAAGCTGAGGCAGGAGAATCGTTTCAATCCAGGAGGTGGAGGTTGCAGTGAGCCAAGATTGCATCACTGCCCTCCAGCCTGGACAAACAGAGTGAGACTCCATCTAAGAAAAATGAAAAAAGAAAGTAACTAGGCAAACAAACAACAATACCTGCAACAAGAAAACCTGGGGAAGGGTGGGTAATCTGATATCCATAGTTGCCACATTCTATTATTTTAAATGCCCAGTTTTCAACAACAACAAAATGAAACAGACAAAAATTGGAATGTATGACTCATACACAGGTAGAAAAGCAGTCAATGCCTCTGACCTGGGTAGAGTGGCATCTGGCTGTGACATTCATCTCATATCAGCCAGGGACAAAGCAACCCCTTGTTTATTTCAGCTTGGCCTTTTGTCTGTGCCCATGCCTGGTTCATGCCTTGGACACACTGGGGGAACACAGTAAATACAAACTTTCCCTGAGGAAGCATAGACAACAGACTTACTAGACAAAGACTTTAAATTAGGTGCTATAAATAGGCTCAAAAACTAAAAGAAACTACGTTCAAATAATTAAAGATATGTATGAGAATGGTTTCACCAAATAGACAATATCAATAAAGAGAAGAAAATTATTTAAAAAGAACCAAGTAGAAATCCTGGAGTTGAAAATGAAAATAATCAAAATATGAAAAATTATCATCATATTCAAAGTAGATTTGAGCTCATAAAAGAAAGAATCACTGAACTTTAAGACAGGTCATTTGAGATTACCTAGTTTGAAAAATAAAAGGAAAAAAGAATGAAGGAAAATAAACAGTCTCGTATACCTATAGGACATCATCAAGTGTACCAATACAGGTAAAATGGAAGTCACAGAAGGAGAGGAGAGACAAAAGGAGAAGAAAGAATATTTAAAGAAATAAACTGAAAACTACACAAATTTGATTTAAAAAATCAATCTACACATTCAAGAATCTTAATGAATTCCAGCTGGGCACAGTGGCTCACGCCTGTAATCCTAGCACTTTGGGAGGCCAAGGCGGGAGGATCACCTGAGGTCAAGAGTTCAAGACCAGCCTGGCCAACATGGTGAAACTCCATCTCTACTAAAAATACAAAAATTAGTTGGGTGTGGTGGTGGGTGCTTGTAATTCCAGCTACTTGGGAGGCTGAAGCAGGAGAATTGCTTGAACCTGGGAGACGGGTTGCAGTGAGCCAAAATCGTATCATTGCACTCCAGCCTGGGTGACAGAGCAAGAGTCCATCTCAAAAAAAAAAAAAAAAAAAAAAAAAAGAATCTTAAAGAATTCCCAATAGAATAAATCCAAAGAGATCTACATGTAGACACATCATAATCAAGCTCTCAGAAGCCATAAATAGGACACCAATGCTCATATATCAGCGTTCTTCACAATAGCCAAAAGGTGTAAATTTCTCAAATGTCCATTGGCAGATGAATAGACAAATAAAATGTGGTATATCCATACCATGGAATATTATTTAGCTATGAAAGGATGAAAATTCTCACACATACTATAGCGTAATGAATCTTGAAGATATTTTCCTTAATGAAATAAGCCAGGCACAAAAAGACAGATGTTGTATAATTCCACTTATATGAGGCACCTAAAACAGCCAAATGTATAGAGACAAAGAGTAGAATTCAGGTTTCCAGGCATTGGGAAGATGGGAGATTTGGGAGTAATTGTTTAATAGGTGCTGAATTTTAGTTTGGGAGGATGAAAAATTTCTGGGGATGGATTGTGTGTTAGTCCATTTTGCATTACTGTAAAGGAATACCTGAGACTGGGTAATTTATAAAGAAAAGAGGTGTATTTGTCTCACAGGTCTGTAGGCTGTACAAGTATGGAACCTGCATCTGCTCAGCTCCTAGTGAGGCCTCAGGAAACTTTTACTCATAGCAGAAGGGAAGGGGAGCTGGTATGTCACATGGCAAGAAAGGGAGCCAGAGAGAGGAAGAGAGGTGCCAGTCTCCTTTAAACGATTATCTCTTGCATGAACTACAGAACTCACTTATTACTATATGGAGGGCACCAAGCCATTCATGAAGGATCCACCCCCACAACCCAAATACCTCCCACCAGACCCTACCTCCAACAAGGGAAATTACATCATTTCAACATGAGATTTGGAGAGGATGAATATGCAAATCACATCAGATGGTAGTGATGACTGAACAGCCATGTGAATTTACTTAATTTGAAATACATGTGTGCTTAATGTGAATGCCACAGAATTGTACACTTAAAATGGTTAAATGATAAATTTTATGTTATGTATATTTTACCAGAAACAAAAACAAAGACAAAGAATGAATCTTAAATGTAGCCAGAGAGAAGTTATTCACCACATGAAAGTTTATAAGTGACTTCTTATAAGAAACCATAGAAACCAAAAAGCAATGGGATTATATATATAAGTACTGGAAAAAACTGTCAACTAAAAATTCCATATTCAGCAAGACTATATTTTAAACAAAAATGAGAAATTAAGACATGCCCAAAAAAACAAAAATGAGAGAATTTGTTCACTAGTAGGTGTGTTCTACACAGAATACTTAAAAGGAATTCTTTTGATTGGAATTGAAGGGCACTAGAGAGAGACTGAAGTCTACATAAAGAAATAAAAAGCACTGGTAAAGATAAACACATAGGTAACTGTAAAAGGTGGTATAAATATAGTTTTTGTAACTCTTTTTACTCCTATCTAATTTAAAAGATAACTGTATAAAGCAATAATTTTAAAACTGTGTGAATGTGCTTATAAGGTACAAGGATATAATTTGTTTGAAATCATAATGAGAAATAAGGAGAAAGATAGTGGAGCTATATTGGAGCAAATTTTGGATACTATTGAAATTAAATTGGTATTAATCTGAGCTAGATAGTAGCAAGTTATAACATTAACTGTAATCCCCAGAGCAACCACTAAGAAAATAATTCAAAAGCATGTAGGAAAAGAAGCAATAAGGGAATAAAGATGCTATACTAGAAAATATCTATTTAATTTAAAGAAGTCTGTAGTAGAAGAACAAAAAGACATAAGATATACAGAAAGCAAATAGCCCAATGGCAGGCATAAATCCTATTTTATAATAATTACATTAAATGTAAATGAAATAAGTATTCCAATCAAAAGACAGAGGTTGGCAAAATGGAAATAAAAAACACCTGATACAACTATATGCTGTCTACAAGAGATATGCTTTAAAATAAAATCACAAACAGGTTGGAAGTAAAAGGCTAGAAAATATATTCCATAAAACAGTACTAAAGAGAGAGCCAGAGTGGAGCTAATATCAGACAAAACATACTTTAAGACAAGTTTTACTAGAGAAAAAGGAGGAGGTTTTAAAATAATGAGTCAATTCATCAGGAATATGTAACATTTATAAACATGCACACACCTAACAAGGGAGCCCCCAAAACAGATGAAGCAAAAACTGACAGAATTGAAGGGAGAAATAGATGATTCAATATTAATACTCCAAAACTCTAATATTTCATTTTCAATACTTGATAGAATGATTAGGGATAAGATCAACAAGGAAATAGAAGACTTGAAAACAGTATAAACCAACTAGCCTATGCAGACATTTGTGGAACACTCCACCCAACTATAGCAAAATTCACATTTTTGTCAAGTGAAACATTCTCAAGGGTAGACAATATGGTAGGCTGTTCAACCAGTCTCAATAAATTTAAAATATTGAAATAATAAAGTATGTTTTCTAATTGCAGTGGAATGAAATTAGGTCTTTTAATAGAAGGAAATTTAGAAAATTTACTAATATGTGGAAATTAAATAACAAAATTCTAATAATAATAGGTCAAAGAAGAAATCATAAGGGAAATGAGAAAATACTTTGAGATGGATGAAAATGAAAACAGCATACCAACGTTTATGGAATGCAGTGAAAACAGTGCTAAGAGGTAGATTTATAGCTGTAAAGGACTATATTAAAAAAGAGGAGAGATTTCAAATCTTTAAGTGAAACTTCTACCTTAAAAACGAGAAAAAGAAGAGAAAACTAAACCCAAAGCAAGCGGAAAGGAGGGAAACATAAAGATTAGAGTGGAGATGAATGAAATTGAGACTAGAAAAACAATAAAATGAAGCCAAAAGTTGATTCTTTGGAAAACTTAACAAAATTGACAAACTTTTAGCTAGAGTAACAGAAAATGAGAGAGAAGACTCAAATTACTAAAAGCAGGAGTGAAAGAGGGAATGTTACTACCAACCTTACAGAAATAAAAAACGGCTATAGGCCAGGCGCAGTGGCTCACGCCTGTAATCCCAGCACTTTGGGAGGCCGAGGCGGGCGGATCACGAGGTCAGGAGATCGAGACCACCCTGGCTAACAAGGTGAAACCCCGTCTCTACTAAAAATACAAAAAATTAGCCGGGCATGGTGGCGGGCGTTTGTAGTCCCAGCTACTTGGGAGGCTGAGGCAGGAGAATGGTGTGAACCCGGGAGGTGGAGCTTGCAGTGAGCCGAGATCACGCCACTGCACTCCAGCCTGGGAGAGGGAGCGAGACTCTGTCTCAAAAAAAAAAAAAAAAAAACAAAAAAACATGGCTATAAGGGAATACTATGAGCAAGAGTATGCCAGTAAATTAAACAACCAACATGAAATGGAAAAATTCCTCTAAACACAAAATCTACCGAAACTGACCCAAGAAGAAACACATCTGAATATACCTATAACAAGAAAAAAGATTAAATTAGTAATGAAAAATCGTCCATAAAGAAAATGCCAGGCCAGATGTCTTCATTGTTGAATTTTATCAAATGTTTAAAGAAGAATTTTATCAAATGTTTAAAACACCAATCCTTAACAAACTTTTCCAAAAAATAGGAGTGAAACTTCCCAATTCATGACGGGATCCCAGTTTTAACCCTGATATTCAGACACATACATAATAAAGGAAACTGTAGACAATATAGCTTATGAAATAGATGCAGAAATCCTTAACAAAATACTAGCAAGTTTAATATAGCAATATATAAAAAGGATTATGCAACATCACCAAGTGGGATTTATTCTAGTAATACAGGTTGGTTCAAAATACAAAATTAATCAGTGTAATGCATCATATTAATAGAATAAAAGACAAAAAACACATGATCATCTCAATGGATGTAAAAGCACTTTTAAAAATCCAACAGCCTTTCACATTAAAAGCATTAACCAATTGAGAATAAAAGTAAACTTACTCAACTTGATAAAACGCACAGCTAACATCATAATTATGAAAGACTGAATGCTGTCCCCCATCCCCAGATTAGGAACAAGATAGGAATGTCCACTCTCACCCCTTCTATTCAAAGTTGTACTTAAGTTCCAGCCAGGGAGAGAAGATGAGAAAGAGAAATAAGCCTCAAGATTGAAAAACTATCTCTATTCACAGATGATGTGAACTTGTATATTGGAAATCCTAAAGAATCCATGAGAAAATCTATTAGAACCAATAAAATATATTCAGCAAGGCTGCAGGATACAAACTCAATACACAAAATTTAACTGTATTTCTATATACTAGCAAAAAGCAAATCAAAAGTGAAATTAAGAAATCAATTCCATTTACCATAGCATCAAAAGGAATACATTTAACTAACAAAGTGCAAGACTTGAATACTGAAAACTATAAGACATAATCTGAAGACATTTAACAATACTGAAATAAATGGAAAGAAATCACATGTTTATGAATTGGTAGGCTTAATATTGATGTCAATAATCTCCCAAATGACCTACAAATTTAATGCAATCCCAAACAAAATTCCAATTGCCTTCTTGAAGAAATAGACAAGATGGTCCTAAAATTCATGTGGAAATCCACAGAACCCAGAATAACCAAAACAATCTCAAAAAAGAACGACAAAATTAGAGGACTCATACTTCTCAATTTCAAACTTACTGTAAAGTTACAGCAATCGAGATATGAGATATTGGCACAAAGATAGATAGACATATAGATAATTGCAACACAATTGAGAGTCCAGAAATAAACCCACATATTTAGGGTAAATTGATTTTCAAGAAAGCTCAAAAAATACAAAAGAATTAAGTTGTACCACTATCTGCATCTCCCACCATACACAAAAATTAACCTGAAATGCATAATAGACCTAAATGTAAGGCCTAAAACTGTAAAACCCTTAAAAGTAAACATAGGCATAAATCTTTGTAAACATGGACTAGTCAATAGGTTCTTAGCTATCACACCAAAAGCATACCCAATAGAAGAAAAAAAAATAGATCAATGGAACATCATTAAAATAAAAATTTTTGGCTTCAAATGACACCATCAAGAAAATGAAAAGACAACCCAAAGAATGTGACAAAATATCTGCAAATCATGTATCTAATAAGGGACTTGTGTATATAAAAAAACTCTCACACTCAAACATGAAAATAACAGATAATCGGCCGGGCGCGGTGGCTCACGCCTGTAATCCCAGCACTTTGGGAGGCCGAGGCAGGCGGATCACGAGGTCAGGAGGTCAAGACCACCCTGGCTAACACGGTGAAACCCCATCTCTACTAAAAATATGAAAAATTAGCCGGGCATGGTGGCGGGCACCTGTAGTCCCAGCTACTCAGGAGGCTGAGGCAGGAGAATGGCGTGAACCTGGGAGGCGGAGCTTGCATTGAGCAGAGATCGCGCCCCTGCACTCCAGCCTGGGTGACAGAGCGAGACTTCATCTCAAAAAAATATATATGTATAGATAATCGAATTAAAAATGGGCAAAGGATTTGAATAGACATTTCTCCAAAGAAGATATAAAATGGCCAACAAGCACAGGAGAAGAAAAGATGCTCAATACCATGAATCATTAGGGAAATGCAAATCAAAAACACAGTGAGATACCATTTCAGACCCACTAGAATTGCTAGAATAAAAAAAGATAGAGTATAGCAAGTATGAAATGTCCACAATAGGTAAAGACATAGAAACAGACACAGATTAGTGAGTGGTATGGGGTGTGCAGAATGAGGAGTGACAGCTAGTGCCTACGCATTTTAGGAGGGGGTGATAAAATTGTTTTGGGACTAGATAGTGGTAATGATTATGCTAAAATTACTGAGTCAGACACTTAAAAATTGTTGATTTTGGCCAGGTGCGGTGGCTCACGCCTGTAATCCCAGTACTTTGGGAGGACGAGGCAGGCAGATCACCTGGGGTCAGAAGTTCAAGACCAGCCTGGCCAACATGGTGAAACCCTATCTCTACTAAAAATACAAAAATGAGTCGGGCGTGGTGGCAGGTGCCTGTAATCCCAGCTACTCGGGAGGCTGAGGCAGGAGAATCACTAGAACCCAGGGGGTGGAAGTTGCAGTGAGCCGAGAATACGCCATTGCACTCCAGCCTGGGCGACAGAGTGACACTCTGTCTCAAAAAAAAAAAATAAGCTGATTTTTGATATGTAAATTACAGCACAATAAGCCTATTATATATACTTTAAAAAAATAGGATATCCAGTGCAAGGCTCATCTTCTAATTCTCTTTTTCACTTTCCCCAGGCTTAACACACAATTCCCGCCCCTAGCATAATGTGCTTCTCCATCTCACTTGTTCTAATGGATTGTAATTGTTAAGCCACTTCTCTACCTTTATTTCTGAGTCACCAGCCCCTTATACAGTGACTAGCATAGCACAGTGAATAGTAATTTTGGAAGACATGAATGGCTTTTATATTATTTATTTTTTATTATTAAAAACACTTTTAGATTCAGGGGGCACAGGTACAAATTTGTTACATAGGCATATTGTGTGATGCTGAGATTTGAGGTATGATTGATCCTGTCACCCAGGTACTCAGCATAGTATCCAATAGTTAGCTTTTCTCCCTTGCCTGCCCTCACAGTAGTCCCTGGTGTTTATCATTCCTATATTTATGACCATGAGTACCCAGTGTTTAGTTTCCACATATAAGTGAGAACATGCAGTATTGGGTTTTCTGTTCCTGAGTTAATTTGCTTAGGATAGTGGCCTCCATCTGCATCCATGTTGCTGCAAGAGATGTGATTTCATTCATTTTTATGGCTGTGTAGTATTCCATGGTGTATATGTACCACATTTTCTTTATCCAACCCACCATTGATGGGCACCTAGATTGATTCCATATCTTTGCTATTATGAATAGTGCTGCAATGAACATATGAATGCATGTGTCTTCTTGGTAGAACATTTTATTTTCTTTTGAATATAAACCCAGTAAAGAGATTGCTGGGTTGAATGGTAGTTCTGTTCTAATTTCTTTGAGAAATCTCCAAGCTGCTTTCCACTTGGAGCTTTCCAAGTGGCTGAACTAATTTACATTCCCACCAATAGTGTATAAGTGTTTCTTTTTTTGTGCCACCTCACCAACATCACTTGTTTTTTGATTTTTTAACAATAAGTATTCTGACTGGTGTGGGATGGTATCTCATTATGGTTTTGATTTGCATTTCTCTGATGATTAGTGATGTGGAGTATTTCTTCATGTTTTTTGGCCACTTCTATGTTTTCTTTTAAGTGTTTATTTATGTCTTTTGGCCATTTTTAATGGGGTTGTTTTTTGCTCAGCCTGCTAACAAAACCTGGCAAAGACGTCACAAAAAAATAAAACTATAGGACAATATCCCTGATGAATATAGACGCAAAAATCCTCAGTGAAATATTGGCAAACCAAATCCAGTGGCACATCAAACAATTAATTCACCATGATCAAGTAGGCTTCATTCCTGGGATCCAAGATTGGTTCAATGTATATGAATCAATAAATGTGATTCACCACATAAACAGAATTACAAACAAAAACTGTATGATTATCTTAATAGACATGGAAAAGTTTTGATAAAATTCAACATCCCTTCATGATAAAAACCCTCAAGAAACTAGGCATCAAAGGAACATACCTCAAAATAATAAGAGCCATCCTTGACAAACACATAGTCAACGTTATACTAAATGGGCAAAAACTGGAGCCATTCCCTTTAAGAACTGGAACAAGACAAGGTTGCCCACTCTCACCAGTCCTATTTAACATAGTACTAGAAGTCCTAGCCAGAGCAATTAGGCAAGAGAAAGAAATAAAAGGCATTTAAATAGGAAAAGAAGTCAAACTATCTTTTTACTGACCATATGATTCTATACCTAGAAAACCCTGAAGAAACCACCAAAAGACTCTTGGAAATAATAAATAACATCAGTAAAGTTTCAGGATACAAAATCAATGTACAAAAATCAGTAGCATTTCTACCAATAATGTTCAAGCAAAGTGCCAAATCAAGAATGCAGTCCCATTTACAATAGCCACAAAAAAAAAATAAAATACTGGCTGGGCGTGCTGGCTCACGCCTGTAATCCTAGCACTTTGGGAGGCCAAGGCAGGTGGATCACAGGTCAGGAGATCGAGACCATCCTGGCTAACACAGTGAAACCCCGTCTCTACTAAACATACAAAAAGAAATCAGCCAGGCATGGTGGAGGGTGCCTGAAGTCCCAGCTACTTGGGAGGCTGAGGCAGGAGAATGGCATGAACCTGGGAGGTGGAGCTTGCAGTGAGCCAAGATTGCACCACTGCATTCCAGCCTGGGAGACAGAGGGAGACTCTGTCTCAAAAAAATAAATAAATAAAAAATAATAAAAAAATAAAAAAATAAATTACTGGCAGGGTGTGGTGGCTCAAGCCTGTAATCCCAGCACTTTGGGAGGCTGAGGCAGGCAGATCTCGAGGTCAGGAGATCGAGACCATCCTGGCTAACACGGTGAAACCCCATCTCTACTAAAAATACAAAAAACTAGCCAGGCGTGGTGGTGGGCGCCTGTAAACCCACCTACTCAGGAGGCTGAGGCAGGAGAATGGTGTGAACCTGGGAGGTGGAGCTTGCAGTGAGCCAAGATCGCGCCACTGCACTCCAGCCTGGGCGACGGAGCAAGACTCTGTCTCAAAAAAATAAATAAATAAAATAATAAAAATTAAAATAAAATACCTAGGAATACATCTAACCAAGGAGGTGGAAGATCTCTACAAGGAGAACTAACAAACACTGCTGAAAGAAATCACAGCTGACACAGACAAAGGAAATACATCCCATGCTCAAGGATTATAAGAATCAATATTGTGAAAATGACCATACTGCCCAAAGCAATCTACAGATTCACCATTGTTCCTATCAAACTATCAACATCCTTTCTCACAAACTTAGAAACAATGATTCTTTGGACTACTTAATGCTCAGATTGTTTTTGGAATGAGTTGACCAGTGTGGTCACCATCTGGGAGAACTCAGGAAGCCCTCGCAGCCTCTGTGAGCAGAAGTGGGTTTCTCTGTGAAGGAAGTCTGACAATAATGCCCATTCTGGTTGTCTAGCTCCTCCCCACCTCCACAGCAAACTCGGGGTTCTGGGGCCATGGGCTTGGGTAGGGATTTGGGGTCTGGGCTGATGGAAGGAGCAGGGTGAGCAGTGCCCAGACAAGCACTAGAGTGTGGGATGGAGATCCCAGACCAGAGCGGAGGGTTTGAGCAGAGGGCAGGAAGCAAAACTTGCAGAGACTTCCTGAGCAGCTGAGTGCCAGCTGGGGGGTCTAAAATATCCACTGGGTTCCTGGGGACAGGGGAGAAACAGTCACAGGTTCTGAGCTGGCTGAATTATGGGTGTCTTAAGGACAGCCAGAGCCCTCATGTGTGAGAAGGGTGAGAGGTGTCTTTAAGAAATGGCCCCCTACACCTGTAATAATATGGGTAGAGAGGAAAGGAAATAGCATTTTGTTGGCCCCTGGAGGCCACAGGGCAATGGATGGGAATCAATAGAGGCAAGAGATGCAGATATGAGCATGATTGCAATTCCCTAAAGGATGACATAAGGATGCTCACCATGTGCCTGGTATGGTGTTAGGCACGATTCAAGGATTCCTCATTTAATTCCCAAAACAACCCATAGGACAGGTACAATTATGTCACCATTGGAGATGAGAAAACTGAAGCTGGGGAAGTGGAAGTTAGTTACCCTGGTTCTCTCAACTAGTAGGTGCAGAGCTGGGATATACAGACCAAGTGCTACTCAGAGAGAAGACTCTGCTGGGGGCCTGCAACCAAGAGGTCTTGGCAGCTCTCCTTCACCCTGGCTTAAGAGTAACAGGAGGAAGATGCACTTGAAACAATGGCAGCACCAGGCATATCTCTGGGTCCTTGCTCGATTAGATTTTTAAGTCTCTGTTTTGTACTTGCCAGCTGCAAGCTCTGGATTTGGGAGGAGTCGAGACGAGACAGGCTGAAGAGGGAAGGGCAGCAAATCCAGGTATTGTTTCACTGAGATTAAGGACAGAGAATAATAGCCTGTAAGTCTGTTTTGAACACTCAAAGTGCTTTCCCATCCAGAAAGACTGAGCTTTGAAATCTAAAACAAGTAGAATCAAATGTCTTTTGTAGCCAAAATGGAGAAAATTAATCAGCTTATAATATAATATATACCGAGGCACCTGCAGCCTAAAAGAAAGGAAACAAATCCAGGGATAAATCAGACCTTAAATCTCTCATGATTCTGATAGATGTGTATTTTTGAAAAGGAATGCTTTGGGTGTGTGTTTTGCTGGGAGAAACTAGGCCTATTCAAAGCTGTTTTGGGGTGTTGTGGGTTGGGGGGTGGCAGCTTCTCCGTGCTCTTGTGTGCATTTCCCCAAAGCTACCATGGACATTGTGTCAGGGGCTGGGGCAGATCTGTGGTGCCTAAGTGATTTCTTTATAATCTTTTCAAAAGCATGTATCAGTGTTCATGTTATCAAACTAAAAGCATGTAATCCATTCTATACTTACATTTATATTAAAAGCCTCACAATATGAAGACTAATGTGAATGGGATATGTAATTTGATGATTAAATGATACAGATTTCACAGCGGAGAATTTATTTTCAGATTCTAATTAGAGCCAATCTGAGCCCTGTGGATTCTTGTTAACTCACACGGATTATCTTGTACATTATAATTTTTTTTTAGATGGAGTTTCGCTCTTGTCGCTCAGGCTGGAGTGCAATGGTGCAATCTCAGCTCACTGCAACCTCTGTCTCCTGGGTTCAAGCAATTCTCCTGCCTCAGCCACCGGAGTAGCTGGGATTACAGACATGTGCCACCATGCCCGACTCATTTTTGTGTTTTTAGTAGAGAGGGGGTTTCACCATGTTGGGCAAGCTGGTCTCGAAATCCTGACCTCAGGTGATCCACCTGCCTTCGCCTCCCATAGTGCTGGGATTACAGGCTTCAGCCACCGCACCCAGACAGTACATTATAATATTAATAAAACTCTTTTTCCTGTGTCATTTCTGGACAGAGAACCTAAGTGGGTGATTGGATTGAATGACTTTCCCCTGGGAGTTCCCAGTCTCTGGGGCCCGAGGACAGGTCTGCGGCTGATGCACACAGCATGGGAACCCTCACCAAAAGTCACCAAAGATCACAGGATTCTAGGGAAAGGACTCAGGCTTCCGATGGTGGCTGAACAGATGTCCCTGAGTCCCCTTACCACCCCGTCATCCCAGGAATCTATTTTCTTGAAGAGGTTACTTTGTGCACAGGTAGGGGAGAGTCAGGACTTGCTGTTTCTGCCAAAAGAGAGGATCCTTTCTCGGTGCTAAAAATGTGCAGTGATCAGAATTGCTGTTGACTTAGGTCATCTTCATCCCAGTGACAGGGTGGCTATGGTACACTTTTTTTCAAGGTGTTAGACCAAATACCCTTGTGCCAAAACAAACCAGTGTCTCAGCTAATTGAGCATGCAGATGTCACCAATTCACCAGAGTCGTTAGTACGCACCGGCTCAGGACCTCTGAGGCTCCTGCTTACGTAGATGCGAGAAGTGTCTGAGAACCAGCAATGGGTCTCTCCCCATCCAGGTCACCTACAGGCAGCCCCAAGTCCTGAGGAGGGGGCTTCTCACATTCCACTGAAGAAAGAAGCTCCAGCACAAAGCACCCAGGATGGAACCAGAAATTGGAAAGCTGACAGCCCCACCCCACGTAATCCAACCTCCCCACCTCTCCCTGACCCCATCCTGGGGTGTAAATAAATAATTGAGAAAACACATTTTCTCCTGAAGTTTGTCTAATTTCCTATTTCTAGAGACTGGGAGAGCACATGCATTGTTCTCTGCTGAAGACAGTTTTCATATAAATAAGGGATTCACTGTGACTCCTTTCACTGAAGTTAAAATTCCATTTAAAAGTAAATTGAGTTCCTGAAATATATGTATTGGCAGCAGGGGCTACCACAGCTGGTATTACATTTTACATTTAACATAGTGCTGTGTGCTTTGACAGATTCCAGACTTTTTCCTACATAAATCAATAGAGTGATGTTTGAAGAGCTCAAATCTATCTTTCATTCTTCCCCCTACTCCAACCCTGTATTCTGAAACCCATAAAGAAGTAACTTTCTAGCAGGTGTCATTTGGTTGGAGAGTATTATTTACAGCATTGGACTGACTGCAACACCGTCTGTAACTGCAAACTCACACAGGAAATGCTAGGAGGAAGAGCCAGGATTTTGCTTCTGAAAGGAAGCATTCTAATGCATTTTTAATGGTATGTGTGTATATGTATGTGCAAGCATGTACGTGTGTGCACATATGTGTGTGTGCATGGGAGCATTTGTGGGGGGTGTGTTCATTATGTGCATGTGCATGCACATGTGTGTGCACTTGGGTGTGCAAAAGTGTATGTGTCCATGTGTATGTGTGTGTGTGCATGTATATGCATTTAGGTGTGTGTAATCATATGTAATTTTTTCATGACTCCTGTGACCTGACCGTGGTGGACATAAGTATTCTAGGGAGCCACCAGCTGAGGCAAGAACCATCAGGATCAGGCTTAAGGGTCTGGAGGAGGCAGGGGATGAACAGTGGTGGGAACCTAGAAGTTTCCCAGATGGCGTGACTTCTGCCTTTCAGGAAAAGAAGCCATGCCCCTACCTTCTCTCACCCTCAAGAAGTCAGGGTGCCGACCGGGTAATCACATTCTAGGTGGGAGAGCTGGTCTCATTTTCCAGAGGATGGAGCTTGGAGCTCTACACAAGCTCGTGCTGAGAAACGGGAGTCTCTCACTGGCCACATTATTTTTTAATGTAACGGGAAGGTGAATCTTTGACTAGAATCTTTTTTTAAGACTAAGGATCCATAATTTTTTGCCCCAATGGAATGACGTGACTTGCAGCCTTATGTTCTACAATTGGCTGATAGATTTAAAACAATGGGTAAGTAAAGAACCGGCTAGGACCTTTGACTATTTAACATTTTAGATGAAGCCAGAGTTGCCGGGTCATGACGGTGCTCCCTGACGGCTGTAAGCGAAAGCAAGGGTAGGAAGGGAAGACAGCAGAAATTTCGAGCTAGGAGCCGACCCAGTTGTTCATGTCTGCATAGCCCAAAGAATGAAGCAAGTACAGAGCTGTCGCAGCAACTCTGATATTTCAGGAGATCTTCATTGTTCTCCTCCCCAGCTTGTCTTTGAAGAGAATATTTTTTCTTTTGTTTTAGTCTGAAACTTGATTATAAAAATTCACAGAATATTTCATCTCTTTCTGTAATGGTTAATTTTCTGTGTCAACTTGACTGGGTTAAGGGATGCTCAGATAGCTGGTAACACATTGCTTCAGGGTGTGTCTGTGAGGGTGTTTCTGGAAGAGATGAGGATTTGAATCAGTGGACTGAGTAAAGCAGATCCGCCCTCACCAGTGTGAATGGGCCTCATCCAATCTATGCAGGACCCAGATCAAATAAAAAGATGAAGGGCGATTTGTGCTCTCTCCTCTTGAGCAGAGTCAGCCCTCTTTTCCTGTCCTCAGACATTGGGGCTCCTGATTCTCAGGGCCTTCAGACTCAGGGACTTACAACAGTGCCTGACTCCAATCCCTGTTCTTGGGCCTTTGGCCTGACTGAATCACACCATCAGCCTTCCTGGCATACCAGCTTGCAGATGACATATTGTTACTTCTCATATTCTCATATTGGGACTTCTCAGCCTTCATAATCATGTGAGCAAATTTCCACAATAAATCTTCTTTTATCTGTCTGTCTGTCTGTCTGTCTGTCTATCTATCTATCTATCTATCTATCTATCTATCTATCTATCTATCCGTCCATCAGTCCATCCATCTATCCTACTGGTTCTGTTTTTTGGAGAACACTAACACACTTTCCTTGGCTCTGTGGTGTAGATTTTCACATACTTTATTCTTTTCAATAATGATATTCATTAGAAAGAGAATCATATGTGATTTAAGTTTGAGAAAAGAAAAACAGCTCTGGGCAGTCTGAGCTCTGTGACATTTGCAGGCCCAGAGAGAAATGAGTATGTGGCTTCAGTCATGCCCATGTCCAGGGGCAATTGTTTAAAGTCATTTTGTTCCCAACTAACTGCCTAGCCCATTATCTTCGTGTTCCTGGAATTTGTGATACAAAGAACAATGTATTGCCAATCAATAGCTTATGCTATTTTAGTGAAATTTCTGGAAAACAACTAAATAATTTCCTCCTCTTCTCCTTTGAAAATCCACTTGTAACTACCACTAATAAGAGTGTATATTCAGGGCAACTTGAATCTAGGCTCCAGGGTTGTGATTCTCAAGTCTGGCCCATATAAACTCTCTACTTATATTACTTTTGCCTCAATTTCTTTCTTTTAGATTGGCAGATTGTATTCCTTGACAGTCGGTGTATTCTAATTTTGGGGTCAGAAATGAGAGTCACTCCTGTGACTCCCTAGGAAAGAGGAGTTGTCTCTGTCCCCTTGACTCCACCATCACTGCCCACATTGGCCCACATGCTGGAGCACCAGAAAAAGCCACATTTTCACGTGGGTTGAGCTTGGAGCTACACATACGTTTTTCCTAGGAAATGAGAACTCTCTGGTCTAGTTCTTATGTATTCTGGAATATATATATTTGGTCTTTCTTGGTGGAGCAGAATAATCTGAAATTTAGTTTCTTGCAGGGAGAGAAAAGCAGCTACTTAGATCCCAGGCCTGGACAAATGAGTGTTTGCCAGAACCAGCTCCAGCCCCGCATAGTGGAGTTCTGCTTTGAGATTTGGGATAAAGCCATAGGCAATTCAAACAATCCTTAGCCTTTGATTTTGCTCATTACTGTCCCTCAGAGACACAGGAGGGGGCTGTGATCAAGGGTTTAGTATGGACACTCCTGACTCCTTTATCAAACTCTCTCAAAATACTTCCTGGTACTTTCTATCTCATTATCTAACAGCTCTACCAACAGGTCCCATGAAGAAATAGATTGTGGGAGGGAGGTGGGAAGAGAATTGAATCAACCAGGATGCATGGCTAAAAAATTGAATTAGAGGAATCTCACTTAAATTCGCCAGCCAAAGAGAAGTAATTTGGTTTACACAGAGGAAACTAATCCCATCTACTACTCACTGTCCCTTGGACTGTCTAGCTGAATTCTCTACAAAGATGAGATAGAAGGCGTTAAACAATTGGCTGGCTCCATGGAGGTGTCTGACGAGTTGTTACCAGCATACTTTGCTCTTCCTCCTGCTAGGTATGCTCTAAAATGAGACCCCCAAAGTGCAAAGCATAGAGCATCCATCACTAGTATCCAAATCCTCCTCATTCTTCAAGATCCAGTTCAATTCCAAAACCTCTCCTATGTGCCAGGCCATAGCGATCCTTCCAGCACCATTCAGACCATGATGTGACTGCTCATGCTGTTTCTTAAGTGCTTATTTTCATCCAATATGATTCCTCTTCTCAACTAACTTATAAACACCTTAAGTGTTGCTACCATAGTTTATATTTCTCTGTTCCTTACACAGAGTTTAGCACAGTGCCTTGAATATAACATGTGCTCATATACCATTAATGGATTTTTAAATGAAGAGTCTAAAAAGCCTGGGATTGAAAGAATCTGCTTGGATTTTTCGTTTAAAAAAAAGGAAAACCAACGGCTCAAATCTTCATCAGCAAGGCTAGTCCTGAATTGCAGTGAGGGCTTCCTTCGAAATCTTCCTGGCACATTATCACTCCCACCTACTTGTCTCAAACATCAATAAATTAGTTAGAAAATGATCTATTTTTTGGATAGAAAGTCCATCAATTCAAAATACGTGGTTTTTTTCTTTCATTTTTAACCCTAAAATTGGGATGCATTTTCGACTGATGGCCCTTATAACTGGCAGCACGGTTTCCCCATCTTAATGTTATATAAAATAATGGTGTATCTTACAATCAATGGTGACTTAAAGCTGATGAAATATGGTGTGTTTACATCTATCATTTATCATATGCTTATCTAGAAATTAATCTATGCAGTGGCCTTTGCATGATGAATGAATGTGGAAGGTGTCCATAACTTTCATTAAAATGGGACAGTCCTGGCCAAGCGCGGTAGCCCATGCCTGTAATCCCAGCACTTTGGGAGGCTGAGGTGGGCGGATCACCTGAGGTTGGGAGTTCGAGACCGGCCTGATCAACATGGAGAAACACCATTTCTACTAAAAATACAAAAGTAGCCAGGCTTGGTAGCTCATGCCTGTAATCCCAGCTACTTGGGAGGCTGAGGCAGGAGAATCGCTTGAACCTGGGAGGTGGAGGTTGTGGTGAGCCAAGATCACACCATTGCACTCCAGCCTGGGCAACAAGAGCAAAACTTCGTCTCAAAAAAAAAAAAAAAAAAAGGGAGAGTCCTTTATGCCCTTCCTTCCTCCTGGTGCTACTGCCATGCATGTTCTTAGGTGTCCCCTGAGAGGTTGTAGGACATCAGTGGACTCAAAAGTGGGGAAAGAGAAACCGCATAAATGGAAGGAACAGTGAGGAAGGAATTCAGGGGGAGATGTCCAGGCACAGTTGAATCCAGGCATAGCTGGTTTGCTTGTCATTTCTACTTCCATTTTAACCTCCCTTTATTATTTATTTGTGTTTATACTGCCTGAAATTTCACCAACCTGTGATGTATTGAAACTTTGGGATTGAAATAATGATCTTCTTTAAAAACACAAATATCAGAGTTAGTGATTTCTCAACCTTAATGTGTCTTACTCTGTTCTTCTTACATCAACTGAAATCAACAACATCAATGGGGTAGTACTATGGTTTGGGATCTAGCTTGTTTGACTAAATTTGATCCCCATTGTGTTGGTGTTAGGAGGTGGGGCCTCGTGGGAGTGAGTGTGAATCCCTTATGAATGGCTTGATGCTGTCCTCACGGTAATGAGTTCTTGCCCTTGGGAGACTGGATTAGTTCTCAGAGAAACAGATTATTTCCTGTGAGAATGGGTTGTTATAAAGCCTGGATGCCCCTCAGTTTTTCCCATATTTGCATGTGTCTATCTTCTCCGCCATGTTGTGACACAGCATAAAAGTTCTCGCAAAAAGCCAGGGCTGTACCCTTGAATTTTTCAGCCTGCAGAACCAAGAGCTAAATAAACCTCTTTCTGTTATAAATTACCCAGTCTCAGGTATTCTTTTATAGCAATGCAAAATGGACTAAGACAGGGAGAGTGGAAGAGAGGAACAGATGGCATGAAATACTCTGGGGAATTGGATGGGTTATTTGGGACTAAGTCTTCAAAATAGGAGTTTTGATGTGGACAACTTTGGCCTCAGTAAAAGCATAGATGTGCTGCAAAGAGGAAGGGTGGGGAAATTGGAGGTTTTCAAGCTGGCCTTAAGCAAGAAAAAGGAGAGAAAACACATCTCCCTCTTGCTTCTTTCTCTAGCACAGGTGTGGCAAATGAGATTGCTGCATTGGCTGTCCAGCATTTATCCTCTCTTGCTTTTTCTTTTTCATTCAGGCATTGACCATTTCCTATACAGTCCAGGAGCTTCAGGGAGAGTGTATACCTTCCCCATTTCCTGATTGGCTTAAGTCAATGAGCACATCCCATCCTAGAGAAAGTGTTTAAAAATGGACATATGACCCAATGTGGGGACAATGAGATTGGTATGTCTGAGAAAGAATCTCCTCTCTGCTTCTGAGAAACCCAGTGGAAGGAAAATTAGCTTTGGACAGCATAGGGTAAGGCTGTGATGTCCCATCCTATTTTAGGTGACATGAAATTTTGCAGGTTGATCTGGAAGCCTAACCAACGTGTATATCTATTTTTTTTTTTTTGAGTCTTGCTCTGTCACACAGGCTGGAGTGCAGTGGTGCAGTGGCATGATCTTGACTCAATGCAACCTCTGCCTCCTGGGTTCAAGCGATTCCCCTGCCTCAGCTTCCTGAGTAGCTGGGATTACAGGCACCTGTCACCATACCTGGCTAATTTTTTGTATTTTTAGTAGAGACTGAGTTTCACCGTAGTAGCCAGGATGGTCTTGATCTCCTGACTTCATGATCCGCCCGCCCTCGGCCTCCCAAAGTGCTGGGATTACAGGCGTGAGCCACCGCGCCCGGCCATGTATATCATTTTTACAGTAGAACATTTTCCTCTTGGGAAAAACAGTTGACTTCAAATAAACTTTTGGAAACCAACCTGTTCATCAATTGGAGAGTAACAGTGGTAATTTTTGAGTAATAAGAGTCATTGATATGTACCAAAGAAGTGAAGAATATTTTTTACAATATTTCAAAAATTTAAAATGACATTGTGTCCTGAAGTGATATATTAGAATTGAAGGGAATATGACACTCTGATTTAAAAATGCAAGAAACTGAAGTAATTTATGAAGTGCTGGCAGCTAGCTTCACATCCCCTCTCACTGCGTGGGCTTAAAATTACTTTGGAGGCTTTGGTGAGAAGCTTTACTGCATTGTGTTATGAAAGTACCAGGTTCAGGCTCCAACAGCAGGAAGCAAGCGCTGGCCCAGGTCTTGGGAAGAGATCTGCACAGCCTGGTCTTGACATATATAGAGATTAGGTCTTTTTCAGTCCAATCTTGTCCAAGGAAGGGGCCCTAGAACCTCTGAAGGTTGAGATCCATTTGGATCCAGAATGATCTGAAGGGTCTGCTTTAGCTGTGGGTAATCTTCACACTCACATGATAAAGCAATAAAATAATAATAATAGCCAATGGTTTTAGGGTTCTTTACAGTTTGTAAAGTGCTTTTACATGCATTATCTCATTTGTGCTCAGGATAAGTAGGTCCCTGTTCCAGAGAGCAGCAAGCAGGTCATGGAAGCTCACATGTAGTACTAAGGGTCTCACAGCAGAAAAGGGATCTAACGGGCTTTCCTGACTCACAAACTTAAAACTCAATCTTATGAATGAATCCAGATGCCTCCACCATATCTTGCCTTGTGCTTTACCAAAAAAAATTGGGACCACCATGTTGAGTTCCCTTATTTTCCATCTTCTACATTTTGATGTATCCTCACAATCATCTGCACTCTTTCCTTTTTCTCTCATCTTAACTGAATGGAAAGATCACCCCCAACTCCCACCTAAAGCTAATAAGTTTGCCCATGTTAATCCCTCCTGTATCCTTCCTTAGGTCATCTTTTTGTCTTGTCTCCTGCCTCCTTCCTCTTTGTCTACAATGTGTTGACCTCTGCCCTATACTAACAAACAAAGCTTTTATCTGTGGCCACTAGCCTTACCCTTTTGCTTCCTTCCTTTTCTTTCCTTGCTGTTTAGAAAAAAGCAGTCTCTACCTGCAGCCTCACCAAGCATCCTTCTCCCTTCCCCATATATCCAGTCTCTCCCCAAGAGTTGTCAGCCCACTTTTGTTCCTTTAGATTGATTTCTCCTTCATGCCCCAGAAAACCATCCTAATACAAGCCTTTATTACCTCTGTTATGGGCTAAGTTGTGTCTCCCCCAAATTCATATGTTGAAATCCTAACCCCAGTATTTCAGAATGTGACTATATTTGGAGACAGGTCCTTAAAGAGATAATTAAGGTAAAATGAGGTCATACAGGCCAGCCCCCAACTGGTATAACTGATGTCCTTATAAAAAGAGGAGATTAGGACACAGACATGCACAGAGAGAAGACCATGTGAGGACACAGTAAGAAGGTGGCCGTCTACAAGCCAAGGAGAGAGGCCTCAGAAGACACCAATCCTGCCAACGCCTTGACCTCAGACTTCCAGCCTCTAAAACTGTGCAATAGTAAATTTCTGTCATTTAAGCCACTCAGTCTGTGGTACTTTGTTAGGGCAGCCCTAGCCCTCTAGTACACCTAATTAGCTGACTAGCCATTTGTTATGCTCCCAGTTCCTTCCCTTCCAATGACAATGTCCTTCTGCATGACCAAGGACAAGAATAATTTTCCCAAGTTGCCATGTTAACCATGTGATTCCCCTTCTCAAAAAGTTCCAATGGCACCCTTCTTACCTGCATAAGTTTGAAGTGCTTCATCCTGACATTTAAGGTGCCCACAATTTTGCTACCATTGTCCTTTCCAGAATCAGATTCTTTAACATCCTACCTGAACTTTCTGCTTCTTTATTTTATTTTATCTTTTTTTTATTTTTTGAGACGGAGTCTCACTCTGTCGCCCAGGCTGGAGTGCAGTGGTGCGATCTCAGCTCACTGCAAGCTCTGCCTCCTGGGTTTACACCATTCTCCTGCCTCAGCCTCCCGAGTAGCTGTGACTACAGGCACCCACCACCACACCCAGCTAATTTTTTGTATTTTTAGTAGAGACGGGGTTTCACTGTATTAGCCAGGATGATCTCGATCTCCTGACCTCGTGATCCGCCCGCCTCGGCCTCCCAAAGTGCTGGGATTACAGGCGTGAGCCGCCGCGCCCGGCAACTTTCTGCTTCTTTCATATTCATCTCTGCTTCTTCTGTGCACTTCCCGTCCCCGCCACCCCTCCGCATCCCCATTGATGGAATTCTGTCCACATTTCAAGGCCAGGACCAAATGACACCTCCAAAAAGCCTTGCCACAATTTATTTTTCTTCTAAATTACAGAGGACAATAATATGTATTTCACTCACAGGGCATATAATCCACTTTGCCTAATTTTATTGTTATGAACACTCTGGGAATAATTCATCAACTAGACTGTAATCACCTGGAGGACAGAAATGAATATTTTATACTTTTTTTCTTTTTGTATTCTCTCTACTTCTTGCTAGAATGTTTTATACATTGCAAGGGATCCGTAACTATTGGTAACAAATTAATAAAACCAAAGTACAGGTTAAAATGAGTATCTATTATTCCCTCCTTCCAAGACAACACAAATGATATTTTGGAAGATATTGAAATGTGGGATCCAGCTCTATATTCTACAATGGTTCTTATTTATTTTTATCTACCTATTGTCTTGGTTTTTTATTTATCTATCTCCTATATCTTACCTATGGATTGTTTTGGTTTGTATTGGTTGTGAAGAAGTGTTAAAATACTGCTCTTCTCTGCTTGGGTTCTCACTTAATTACTTTTGTAATATAGTCATTGCATTATTTGAAGTAAGCAGTTCCTGTATAACTTCCATGACAGAGTGTACTCATATCATGAAGATTAGAAAAATGGATAGCAAACTATTTTTATTATATGAGTTATTAAGGAAAGCGTACCATTGCTTTGTAACTTTTTATTCAGAGAGGCTTTACTTTTGTTTACTGTATTGCTGCATAATTCCCCTGCTCCCTACCCCAACGACACTCCAGAATAGCTATAGCTTTGGCAGTGCTTGCTGGCTACACAAATATATCACTGCAATTGGAAAAATATCACTGGAGGGACAGGTCCAGGTTTGAAAATAGGGCAATTAGCTCTCAGCATGAAAAGGTGTGTCAGATGCTCCTGAAACTGAATGACAGATAATGCTGGCTTGAGCCAGGCATAACACCAAGGGCCGATGGTGGTCACGTAGAATTCCTCCTGGCTTGTTTCTGCCAAAGAAGATCACTTCTGAACTGAATTCCACTGCTCACCCCAGGAGAATTTGCCAGTAGGTAGTTGTGCAGACGTGTGTGTATATATGGGGTCAAACATTCATGATCTCTCATTGTTTTCTTTATTATTATGAGGAATTCTGCTGCACAAATCATATGTTACTCTTCAGAACAAACCATCATGGTAGACAGTTGGTGCCTGCATCAACAATAGTCCCTTCCTTTGGAAGACTGCCTTGCCCCAGTTCCTGCTGATTTGCCCCAGCTCCTGTTGATTTGCCCCAGCTCCTGTTGATTCTGGGTTTGTGGTGGGGATTCCAATCATATTCCTGAACACCCGACTAACCGCCCTGCAAAATCCTAACACCAGCCTCACACCTGATGACAGGTCAAAGTAGGGAAATGTCACCCAAGCTGGGCCAATGAGAATTGGCCCTGGGAATTCTCTATACTGAAGCAGGAGTGAGGGGCTCTTTCCTCTGGGGTTGCTACTCTTGACAGGACATAAGCCTGGTTTTAGCAGTACCCCATGACAAATAGATCTAATCTGTTTGGATTAGGGTGGGGGAAAGAAGCCAATTTACGAAGATAAGCAAAGATAGACTGGGAGAGAGAGAGAGAGAGAGAACGGTGACATTATTTGCATCACCGCACCCACCTTTCCCTAAGACCATCTCTCCAACTATCTCCTCAGTCACATGCGTGGACAAATCCTCTTTTCGTCATTTCCATATTAGCCTAAAGAGCTAGATTCTGGAGAAGAGGGTGGTGGTGGTGATGGGCTGTGGAAAGGTGGGGCACTGCCTTGCAGTGAGTATCAGCCCTTTGCTTGGATGTGCCAGGAAAGGTTAACAGGGGTCTGGAGTGGTCCCGTGGTGTCCTGGGTCAGTCTCATGTGAGCTGGGCTACCAGGTAGGACAGCCACAGTGGCTGGCTGTGCATGGCTTTCTAGCATATAGCTTCTATTCCCGATTCTTTCAATCTAGCCAAGGAGATAAGACTTAACACTCCAAGTAATAGAGAACAATCGGGGCATGCTGGTCAGTCCTCCAGCATTTGCAGCATGCCCATTGATGCTGCAGGGCTGTGGAGATGAGGGACAGGTGAACTTGTAGAGTCACTGGACTGTCACTTCGTCTTGTAGGTCCTTGATCATGGACCAGCCTGAAGGCTGACTAGAGTTGGTTCTCAAATGGAATCCCAACTGTTTAGGTGACAAGATAAAGCTATTATTCTCTTGACCCTTTAGAATTAGAATAGCTCGCAGTGTTTGATTCCTACTTTTCTTGAAGGTTCTTCTTTTTGTCTTACTCTGTAATTTTCCCAAGGATTACTAGGGTGACACCAAAAGTGCAGGGCAGACTCTGTGCTACTCCTGGTTTTGGCCAAACAGGGCACCTCTCTCTCACACTGTAGAGAAAAGTGTGTCTGCGGCCGGGAGCAGTGGTTCACGCCTGTAATCCCAGCACTTTGGGAGGCCAAGGTGGGTGGATCACGAGGTCAGGAGTTCAAGACCAGCCTGACCAACATGGTGAAACCCCGTCTCTACAAAAAATGCAAAAAAGGTAGCCAGGTGTGGTGGCAGGTGCCTGTAATCCCAGCTACTCAGGGGGCTGAGGCAGGGGAATTGCTTGAACCAGGGATATGGAGGTTGCAGTGAGCCGAGATTGTGCCACTGCACTCCAGCCTGGGTGACAGAGTGAGACTCCATCATAAAAAAAAAAAAAAAATTGTGTCTGCTTCCCATGAGGTCAAACGGGGGATGCTGATACTTGTTCTACCTACCTCACAGTATTATTGTGACAACCAATGAGGCAGTCCATGAGAGAGCACTAAAGAAGAGCAAATAGCATAAAAAGTATTATCCATTGATGCCTCTCAGCTCCAACACCAGACACTTTACCCAAATCAAAGAATTATAACCTTGCAAATTTGCTCTGCATGGTTCAGCATGGTCCTTTCTCAGAAATACCAGGACCAGATGGATGAGGTGGCCTCCATCCAGCCACTGTCATGGCCGATGATCCTGACAGGTCCTTTGACTTTTCAGTATTTACTCTGAAAGAACTTATGCAAGAAATCATAAATGAGACACTATAATAAAGCATTTGCTTAACTCTCTCCAATGTATAAAACTTTTATATTTACAAACTCACAAGATAATGCATCTTAAAAACAGATTAAAACTTTTTTTAAAAGATAAAGAAGGGGAAATAGAGCAGAGAGAAAAAGCATATCTGTGGCAAGCACTCTTCAAAACAATTTAAAGTCTCAGGGACTAAATTCTTTCCCTACATTATCAGGAACCCCTGGGAAGACAGAATTGATGTGGCCACCTCAATCCATCCCATGTGGGTACTTACATCTGGAGTGAAATAGTGAACAGCTTTTAAAGAGATGAATCCTCATTTCAGGAATGAATATTAAATTTCACATTTCATAAAAGTCTTGAGCCAGATCTACTACATGAAAAGTGACTCTCAGTTATTGTCATCTGCAATGAAAGAGGGGACCCTCCACTTGTTTCTTATTTGCATTGCCTGGATCATATTGGCAAAAAAAAAAAAGCCATTTTCGCCTCATTTTCACCTCAGCTGTCCCTTGTATACTAAAGACACTATAAGGATATTTTAAACTCTGGCAGGGCAAAGAGGTCTCTGAATCTCTCATCTCTCAATATTTATCTAAATCTAACTTTGGTCATCAAGAAATGTATAGAATATGGTCTCCTGAGCTTCTTAAAACTTGTCTACCTAGTAAATGTGGTAAAATAAGACTAACCCTGTTGAATAAAGTGACTTTATGGTGGGGTATGCCTTTTTGTCTATATTTCCTCCCATCCTCAGAATGAATATGGGTTTGCTCAGGAAAACAAAGACCATTCTAGTTAGGTCAAGCAGGAAGGGATTTCATGGAGGGGCCTGGGTGCTTATCACACTATTGGAAGTCTAAAGGAGCAACAATCTAGGGGCCACCATGACATTCAGGTTTGCTGTTAGAGTTAAGAGTTGATGTTGCCTAGAGTGGATGAAACTAGAGACAATTGCTACAGAGTTCACAGACCCTCTGTAGACATGACATAAACAAGATGTCGAGGCTGAGGCTGCTGAATAACTCCTGTCTGGCGAGAGCATGACCATAACTTCCAGAGAAAGAGACAAAACAAGGCTTCTGTCACGCTTCCACTTTCCAAATATCAAGTGAGTTTATCTCATTGATAGGATTAAAGATGTATGCAAAGCACCTGTAGCAAGGGAGAAGGGGAAATGTCGTTTTCAAGCTTCTGGGCTGTGAAGCATAAGAAAAAGCAGAAGGCAATATATTGCCAAAGATAAACCAGACATAACCTTCATCTTAAATATTTCTGGTCTGGTGGCCAGGCGCGGTGGCTCACGCCTGTAATCTCAGCACTTTGGGAGGCCGAGGTGGGAGGATCACGAGGTCAGGAGATCGACACCACGGTGAAACCCTGTCTCTACTAAAAATACAAAAAATTAGCTGGGCGTGGTGGCGGGCACCTGTAGTCCCAGCTACTTGGGAGGCTGAGGCAGGAGAGTGGTGTGAACCTGGAAGGCGGAGCTTGCAGTGAGCCAAGATGGTGCCACTGCACTCCAGCCTGGAAGACAGAGGGAGACTCTGTCTCAAAAAAAAAAAATTCTGGTCTGGTATCTTTCCTTCACCAACCACCCACCTTCCTGTCTCTCTCAGCCACTGTAGGCTTCAGGTTGGTCTTGCCCATTGTTGCTTGTTGTCCAATGCGTTTCCTAGATAAAAGGCAGTGGCCACGTAGTCTTCAGAATAATTTCCCATTCACTTCCGTTTTCTCTCCTTTGGACCTCAACCTTCCCAATCCCTTCTACCTCTACTTTCCCCAAATTTAGAAAAAATGCAGGCCAGGTGTGGTGGCTTACGCTTGTAATCCTAGCAACTTGGGAGGTCAAGGCAGTTGGATCACCTGAGGTCAGGAGTTCGAGACCAGCCTGGCCAACATGGTGAAACCCTGTCTCAACTAAATATACAAAAATTAGCTAGGAAACCCTGTCTCTACTAAAAATACAAAAATTAGCTGGGCGTGGTTGTGGGCACCTGTAATCCCAGGCTGAGGCAGGGGAATCGCTTGAACCCAGGAGGCGGAGGTTGCAGTGAGCCGAGATTGTGCCATTGCACTCCACCCTGGGCAACAGAGTGAGATTCCATCTCAAAAAAATAAAGAAAAAATGCAGGCCAGCCTCGGTGGCTCACGCCTGTAATCCCAGCACTTTGGGAGGCTGAGGTGGGTGGATCACCTGAGGTCAGGAGTTCAAGACCAGCCTGGCAAACATGGCGAAACTCCGTCTCTACTAAAAATACAAAAATTAGTTGGGGATGGTGGCACAGGCCTGTAATCCCAGCTACTTGGGAGGCTGAGGCACCCAGGAGGCGGAGGCTGCAGTGAGCCAAGATCATGCCACTGCACTCCAGCCTAGGTGACAGAGAAAGACTGTCTCTAAAAAAAAGAAAGAAAAAGAAAAGAAAAAAATGCATAAGTAAACATCCTATCAAAGAATGGAAATGCCAATACCTATGAAATTGATTAGATTTAACAAGGAAGATGTTACCATCATGATGAAAGCTGTTGAAAAGCATAGTAGCTAGGTCTAGTTTAAAAGTGCATTAATTCAACGCAACATGTACATTTTCATGCAACAAAAGACCCACAGTGGCATTCTGACATGCTTCCCTCCCCTTGGATCCAATTTGTATGAAAAGTAAAACCATACTAAGAGACCATGAGGATGTCATGGGTGCGGGGGCTGTGACTAGATAGAGTGAGGAAATTTTATAAGGAACTTCTGGCAAAAGAGAGGAAATAAGCTGTGCTATGGTGTGACCTTTAGTGAAATTTTATGTCACATTTGAGCAATAAAAGGAAATGAGTCAACCGACTCCCTTCTCCCGTCTAGGCTGGGAGCCATGTGCTGAGGACCAATACTCCAGTCCCACTCGCTCCCTCTCCCGCCACTGCTAGGCTGGGTCGCAGCCCAGGGGGGTGAGAATGCGGTTCTGTGAGTGTGCCAGGGACTCAACTATTGTCTCAGGGCTCCAAATCCCGTCCGCGCTCTGCCCTCTGAGGGTGGGGTTGAACTGTGAGACACATCCTTGCTGTGCCTCCAGCTTCCTGTCAGGCTGTGCCAGTGGAAGGTGCTAGAAGGAACTGGTAAGGAGGGGAGCAAGTAGGGACTTGATTTTCCTGTCCATTCCCCATTCTTGAGTGTTCACACTCCCTCCCAGCCGTGTCAGTCCCTCACCATAGCAGCAGCTGAATCCAGTTTGCAGTGTTCCTAACACTCACAGAACCAACCTCATCACACACACCCGGAGACCAGCAGCAGCTGAGCAGCTCTGCGGGCCCCTGAGCTTTTAGGTCCTGGTGTCTCCAGCCTCAGGGGTGGCAGCCGCTCCCTGCTGTTACCTCCTCCCTGGCATCCACCATTATCCTTTTGTTTTTTTAGTTCCCCAGCTTCAACCGAATGCATGGTTTACAATTCTTTATTATTACATTGTCTCTCTTCAGATAACTGGTGTGGCTTCTGTTCCCTGGCTGAACGCTGGCTGATACCATAAACAAAATGGAGTTTTTGGAATAGTGGAGGCTTTGCATGAGTATTTGCTGAATGAATGAGTGAGTGAAGGAGTGAGTGAGCCAGTGCTCCCACTGCTGTCTGTAGCTGTCCATGCCCTTTGCACCTCGCAGGAGGAAACCAAGGCGCAGCTTAGAGCCCTCAGCCTCAGACTCAGCCTCCCTCGCCTTGTTGCCGCGACTTTCATCCAGCTTTGGGGCTCCCTCCTGTGGGCTCTGCTGGTCTCAGACAGGGCAGCAGACACAGTCTGGGCACCCCAGGGTAAACATAGCCCCGGCCAGATGCGCCCTTGTGTCTGCACGAGGCCACTTGGAGCTAACGGGGAGGGCCAGTCGAGCTCTGCGTGTAAAACACAGCGTTTCTGTTGTTTCTGCCAGGCCTTCACATACAGCTCCCAAACTCCGGCAAATCTCAAACGTAAATACCCTGCTCTAGGAAAGAAAGTAGCCAGGGGGAGAAGCCTGGTTGACTATTACCCAATTGAAGTCCCACAGTAGGAAGTAAATGAACCTGATTAAAGAAAATGGAGTACATTTCTGGCTTGGCAGAGAAAAAAATATATAAATAAATTTTTATATGGGCCTGAAATTTTCCCTTGTTACTTACTTAGGAGCTGGAATCCTAAAACGAGAGTGCCACCTGCTGACCATCGTCAGACTCCGACCCGAACATCTCGGGTATTTCAAGGCAGGTGCCCTGAGTGGCACAATGGGGCCCAAAGCATTCTATGTGAACACCTCACAAAGGATTCTAGGCGTGACTGCCGTGGCCATGTAGTTTCCACAAGGTGTTTGGCCCTGCCCAGAGTATGTGGACTTGTTACCTGTCCAGCACCAGGCACTCCTCTGTAAAAGTGCCTCTGTGAGGCCGGGCCCGGTGGCTCACGCCTGTAATCCCAGCACTTTGGGAGGCCCAGGCGGGCAGATCACCTGAGATCAGGAGTGGGAGACCAGCCTGGCCAACATGGTGAAACACTGACTCTACTAAAAATACAAAAATTAGCCGGCATCGTGGGGTGCGCCTGTAATCCCAGCTACCCAGGAGGCTGAGGCAGGAGAATCACTGGAATCCGGGAGGCAGAGGCTGCAGTGAGCCAAGATCGCACCACTGCACTCCAGCCAGGGCGACAGAGCAAGACTCTGAAAGAAAAAAAAAAAAAAGGCCAGGCACGATGGCTCACGCCTATAATCCCAGCACTTTGGGAGGCCGAGACGTGTGGATCACGAGGTCAGGAGATCGAGACCATCCTGTCTAAAATGGTGAAACCCCGTCTCTACTAAAAATACAAAAAATTAGCCAGCGTCGTGGCAGGTGCCTGTAATCCCAGCTACCCAGGAGGCTGAGGCAGGAGAATCGCTGGAACCCAGGAGGCAGAGGCTGCAGTGAGCCGAGATCGCACCACTGCACTCCAGCCAGGGCAACAGAGCAAGACTCCGGAAAAAAAAGAAAAAAAAAGTGCCTCCGTGGAACATCTGGAGTATCCCTGCTTTCTGACAAAACTCTTGGCAGATGAAACTGAAACGGCACAGTTCATGTGTGGAAATAAGTGATTATGGCTTTGGATTAGATACAATAAGTAGATGAAAGAACCTGTGCCAGGGAACCATAGTGTGGTAGAGCCAGAAGGAAGCCTTCGAATATTCTTTGTGAGAAAGCCATAGTGAGCCTTATTTTTCAAAATAATTTCAACCTTTATTTTATACGCAAGGGGTACAAGTGCAGGTTTGTTACCTGGGTATATTGTGTGATGCTGAGGTTTGGAGTATGAATGATCCCATTACCCAGGGACTGAGCACAGTGCCCATTAGGTAGTTTCTCAGTCATTACCCCCTTCTGTCCCTCCCCACTCTTGCAGTCCCCAGTGTTGACTGTTCCCTTCTTTATGTCCATGAGTACTCAATGTTTGGCTCCCACTTATTATTTTTCTTTTTTTTTTGAGACTGAGTGTCACTCTGTCACCCAAGCTGGAGTGCAATGGACCCATAGCTCACTGCAACCTCTACCTCCCGATTTTAAGCGATTATCCTGCCTCAGCCTCCTGAGTAGCTGGGACTACAGGCGCCCACCACCACGCCCAGTTAATGTATGTATTTTTAGTAGAGATGGGGTTTCACTGTGTTGGCCAGGCTGATCTCGAACTCCTGACCTCAAGTGATCCACCTGCCTCAGCCTCCCAAAATGCTGGGATTGCAGGCGTGAGCCACCGCGCCTGGCCTTGGCTCCCACTTATAAGTGAGAACATGTGGTATTTGCTTCCCTGTTTCTGCATTAATTTGCTTAGGATAATGGCCTCCAGCTGCATCCATGTTGCTACAAAGGACATGATTTTGTTCTCTTTATGGCTATATAGTATTCCACAGTGTATATGTACACATTCCACATTTTTTTAAATCCTATCCATTGTGAATGACCATCTGGCTTGATTCCATGTCTTTGATATTGTGGATAGTGACCATGAATCTTATGAATGAGGGCAGTGGTTGACAGTTTGTAGTTGCCATTTTAGGGTATTGGAAAGGATGGTCCCATGTAAGAGCTTTGAAACTACTGGTGATGATGAGGATGATGATGATGGTGATAATAAATAGTGCTTGTTAGCCCCCTCCCTGAGGGGAGGTGAGACACATTTCCCAGTCAGTTTCCGAAACCCCCAATAAAAAATGTAGTATTTCTAGACAAAATTAAATGAGGACTAAAATGCAAATATGCCACAGAACAGAAAAAAACATAGACTCATTTGTGTAACTCCAAAGAGCAAAGGGTTTGCAATTAAATGACTTCCTGAAACAAGTTTTGGAGTGGTGCATGTGTGTGAGGACTGTCTGGCCTGGGTGAGCTAGAGATGAAAACCTGAAAAGGAATCGGGGGTGGGGATTTATTCCAAAGGCCAAAGGAAACACAAAAGGCTGGAGCGGCGCTTGACAGAGTCCTCCTGGCCATGACGTGATCACCATGGCTGATCTCAGATACATGCCGTGGGACGCTGGAACATGACTTCGCTTTCCTGCCAACTCAGCTCTTCTGCTGCCTGGCCTGGGAGAGTGTGAGGAGGGGTCTGTGAAAGCCACAGTCTTGCTTACAAACCAATAATACATAGACTCTCCAGGGTAACATAATACCATGGTCTCCAAAGTATAGGATCATTGTCTGTTAAGTTTTCTTTTCAACTTTTTACTGCTTTATATTTATTTCATGTGGAACTTATTCAGTATTGACATTGTTTGGACATTTTTCTTCTCCAGATCTCATGTTGAAATGTTATCTCTAATGTTGGAGGTGGGTCTTGTTGGAGGTGTTTGGCTCATGGGGGGCAGATCCCCAGTGAATGGCTGGTTGCCATCCCCGTGGTGATGAGTGAGTTCTCACTCTATTAGCTCGCGTGACAGCTGGTTGTTAAAGGGATACTGGAACCTCCCTCCCCTCTCTCTGTCTTGCTCCCTCTCTCACTATGTGACACGCCCACTCCCGTCTTCTGCCATGAGTAAAAGCTTCCTGAGGCCTCACCAGAAGCAGAAGCTGGTACCACATTTCTTGTACAGTCTGCAGAAAGAACTGTGAGCCAAATAAACCTCTTTTCTTTATAAATTACCCATCCTTGGGTATTCCTTTATAGCAACACAAAATGGATGAATGCAACAACTTTGTGGTAGGTATGTGATTTACCTGCTGTCCTACCACCAATTAAATTATATATATATATATATATATACCACCAATTAAATATATATATATACATATAGCCCACATGTACTCATGCCATCTCTCTCTATCTACCATAAAATTCATGAGTCTCTATTGATTGACACATAAGCAGAATCAAGTGATATTCACAGCAAGACACCACAGGAGCTTAAGGTGCTTCTGAATAATCAATGATTGGATTACATTCAGTGAAATTTTAGTGTCAAGTCTATTTTCTTGTGTTCTAATATTCTAAAATTGAACATCCACATTGCCAAATGTGACATTTGGTGGCTCACTGTCAGCAAGGATATCAATTGACCAGCATTCCTCTTCAAGTGTGCTTACAGTTCATTGCAAGAGGGGGCAAATCAAATCAAATTAGTTCCTTTGTGGATATAACATTTTCACTTCAACAATAATTGAAGGCTTTCTGGGCAAGAGAAATGTATCTTAAGGTAAAATCTCAAAAAATATTTAAGAATATCAAAGCATGTCAGTCATAATAGATATTTTTGTAACAATGATAACATTTTGACTTAGCAAAATTATATGGAGAGCCTACGGTACCTGACTTTGTGCTCCTCATCAGCAAACTGGGGGAGAAAGAGTGGCTAAGATGTGGTCTTTCCTTCTCTGGGTACATTGTCAAAAACTGCCTCCTTCTGCAATCTCTCCATCCCATATTACTAACTATACCATTCACCCGGATTTATTTCTCCCCATAGCAGTAAATACGATCTGAAGTAATATATGATTGTTTATAAAGCAAAATAATGTAACACACCACTATTATGCATTTCTTCCTTATTGGTTTTCTTTCTCTCCTGGGAGAACACAAGGTCCATGAGAGAAGAGACTTTGTGTCATTTTGTGCTGAGTCCTCAGTGATGGGAAATAAGGTAAGTGTTCAATAATTATTCGTTGATGCCGGAATGATGATTGAACAAATCTATGTCAATACATATTTTAGTTTTTTTATACTGGGTAACTTTTTTATTTCGTATAAACCCAGATGTTTCTGATTTATGCAAAACAATTATTAAAATTTAGTAGGTACTTTAATTGTTGTGCATAACACATTTATAAAAATGAAACATTTTGTAAGCCGTATATATCTTCCTAATTCATTCATTTCCTACCAAATTATGTGTCTCACATTATTAAACACATCCCTTGGGCAACCATCTTTTCCTTTGTAGTCATTGCAGTCATTTCACATTAAGATATATAAACTGCAGAAATATCATTAATTTGAAACAGGTCAGGTCCCGGACATTTATGGTAAGTGATCTACTGTGCAACCATTTACCGAGTGAATACTGTAAGCCAGGCAAGGGCCAGCACTTTGCATATGTTCAATTTTAACTGCATAAAAACTCTAAAAATAAATAATATCTGCATTTTGCAGATAAGAAAATGGAGACTTAGACCAGCTTAGTAATACACCTAAAATTTACCCTTGAATCAATGTTAGATCCTGGGTCAAACTTTTCTGAGTCCCATATCTAAGCTTTTCTATGAATATGATCATCCACATGGACACTTTTTTTATATAAAACAATAACAATAAAAAGTGTTGAAGTCTTTTCTCACATAAAAATAGAACACTGTTGTTTGTATAGACCATTAACATCGGCTTACTCATAAAAATGACATTTTCTGCCCTTGATTAGATATTTAAATAATTCATGACTGAGGCCTTCTTTAATTGGTAATTCAGGCAGGACAGGGCAGAGTAGATCACTATGAGTTCAGGGGTGCTGTGAACTCAGAAGTGTTATGAGTGCAGAGGTGCTATGACATGAGCAGTACAAAGAGATCAGGAATGCTGAATTTAGGGGTATCTTGAGCTCAGGGGTGCTATGTATTCAGGAGTGTTATGAGTTTAGGGGTACAATGAGTTTAGAAGTACCAGCTGAAGGGTGCTATGAGTCTAGGGGTGCTATGATTTTGGACAACTACGAGCTCCGTGATGTTATGAACTTAGGGATACTATGAGTTCAGGGGCACAATGAGTTCAAGGTGTTATGAGCTCATGTGAGGGCCACATTATAGCTTGTATGAACCCTAGGTATTTTTGCCTTTGTGTGACTTTCTCCATAGCAAGTATTAAAAATGATATTGTACAACTGTGTTGGTATAAAGATTAACAAAAAACAAGCTAGATTCACTCTTATATATTCATTATTATCCTATTCATTTCTCTTCCGATATTAAAATAAATTATAATTTAAACATTTTCATGGGCACTTAAAAGTATTGTGGGACCTGGGCCCTGTGCCTGCTGTCGGCCCCGATGCCTGGGGCTAGGCAGTGTGCCCGACACACGTGTATGCTCTCCACTTTCTCAATTTCAACTGCTAGAAAGTTACGCATTCAAATCATATGCCCATTAAGGTAAAATAGCATTAGAAGAATTGACCTTAGGTTAGTATTTTATATGCCATTTAAATTGACAAGAGCAGACATCCGTGTCTGTGTTCTGTGATGAAGGCAGGGATGCTGGGGAACACAGGCTGATCTTGGGGAGGGTCCTGCTGATCCAGCTCTTTGGGGAGACACTGCAGACCCCTCCCCTTCCCACAGTGGTACCTGGGACTTGCCTCGGCGATATCCTGCATTATCTGTCTGCACATCTGGCGCTTCCGCCATCTTCTGTGGTCGTTATGTTGTCTGTTTTCTCTACATATAACAACATACGTTCTTATAAAAAACAGCATATTTTGGCCCACTTCCTTTCATTCTTTTTCCTAGCATCCATGCACACATGCGTGCACATGCGCACGTATTAACATCAGAACCGTGCTGTGCATATGGGTTAAGTTATGCACATTTCCCCTTGTCCTTAACATGTACAGCTTTTATGGCTCTTCCCTAAGTCCGTGTTCTCAGTTTTCTGTTAACACACTAGATTTTACCTGCTTAAATATTTTCCAAAGATTTGGAAGTCATGTCCTATTTTAAGTCTAACAATAAGTTACTTTTTTTTATTTGATATGGAGTCTCGCTCTGTTGCCCAGGCTGGAGTGCAGTGGCACAATCTCAGCTCACTGCAAACTCCGCCTCCCGGGTTCAAGTGATTCTCCTGTCTCAGCCTCCCTAGTAGCTGGGATTAGAGGCATGCACCACCATGCCCGGCTAATTTTTGTATTTTTAGTAGAGATGGAGTTTTGCCATGTTGGCCAGGCTGGCCTTGAACTCCTCAGGTGATCCGCCCCCCTCTGCCTCCCAAAGTGCTGGGAATACAGGCGTGAGCCACCTCGCAGGGCCAATAAGTTACTTTTTTTTTTTTTTTTTAAGACAGAGTCCCATTCGTTGTCCAGGCTGGAGTGCAGTGGTGCAATCTTGGCTCACTGCAGCCTCCAGCTCCCGGGTTCAAGCAATTCTCCTGTCTCAGCCTCCCGAGTAACTGGGACCACAGGTGCACGGGGCCATGCCCAGCTAATTTTTGTATTTTTAGTAGAGACAGGGTTTCACCATGGTGGCCAGGATGGTCTTGATCTCCTGACCTCATGATCTGCCCCCATCGGCTTCCCAAAGTGCTGGGATTACAGGCATGAACCACCTTGCCTGGCCATTAAGTTACTTTTAAGCTATAAGAACACTACCAGACATATGTTTCTCTAAGTACCAGAATAAAATCATGACATGGTAACCACTGTGCACCCCACATAAGATGGGGTTAGCATTGCTTTAATTCAACATCACCTCCCATATCCCAGACTTTATTAATAAAATCTGGAGTTTGAGACCAGTTTGTTCTTACTAAATTACCATTTTTCTATTAAATATAATTCCATATTAAATTTGAGATTGTCAGTACATTTTAAAACTAAATTTATAACAGAATAGGTTTTATGATATATTTAGTAGATTTCATTATTCACTATTAGTCCTTTTACATAAAAATTATCCATTTGTTAACAGTGGTTAATTGCTTAGTTGGCTCTAGGTCATCTAAAACAATTTTTACCAGAATAGCACATTCGTGCCTATTTCTTGAACCTTGCATATTCAAAAATATCTTTCTGTAGCCTTCACATGAAAAATAACTCAACTGGGCATATATTTTGGGCTTGCAACTATTTTCCTTCAAAACAGCAAATGTTCCTTCATCAGATTCTGGTATTTAATGATTCCCTGAGGCCGTCCTAATTTCTGAACTTCTGTAGGTAACCTATTTTTCCTGCCTGAATGCTTGTTGGGTTTTGGGTTTCTTTTCTTTTTTTTTTTTTTTTTTTTTTCTTTTGAGACGGAGTCTCTCTCTGTCCCCCAGGCTGGAGTGCAGTGGCGCGATCTCAGCTCACTGCAAGTTCCACCTCTTGGGTTCAAGCCATTCTCCTGCCTCAGCCTCCCGAGTAGCTGGGACTACAGGCGCCCACCACTACGCCCGGCTAATTTTTTGTATTTTTAGTAGATACGGGGTTTCACCATGTTAGCCAGGATGGTCTCGATCTCCTGACCTCGTGATCCGCCTGCCTTGGCCTCCCAAAGGGCTGGGATTACAGGCGTGAGCCACCGCGCCCAGCCTGGGTCTTGTTTCCTTGATCCTCAGAATTCAAAAATATAACCACTTCTCGTGTCATTGATGTCTCATCCTGGTAACCTCCTTCTAATTGCACTCAGGTCGTTTTTTCAGCCTAGGCTCAGGAAAGGCCCAACCACCCCCATATCCACCTCACCCTCACCCTCCCACCATGATGTCTTTGGTGACCATTCCATCCATCTGTTCTACTTGACTTTCTTCCTGGGGAACAGCCCTAACTTCTTTCTGTCTCTGTTCCTCTTTTTATGCGTGTTCACTGTTCACCAGATGCCATATGTCATGCTGAATTCCCATATATATTTGTTGCTGTCCCAACTGTGGTACTCTGAGGAGATATTGTTATCCCTGTACTGCAGATGGAAGCCTTGCCCAGGTCCGCACATGTTGTAAGTGCTGGGGTTGAGCTTCAAGTCTGCGTGAGACACCGAATCTCATGCCCTTTCACCCCAATGCTGTATTTTCTTTTTTTCTGTCCATCCCACCATTTCCACGTGATTTCCTTTCCTCTCCATTCTCAGAGAGAGTCTCAGGTTTGTCTCCCTCACTAAGGATCAGATTTTCCAAGGTGTCATTTCTGATTTACCATCCCCACATGGATTAATTCAGCATTGAATTTCTCTTTTCCTTTAATACTTTCTTATTTTACTTATCTCGATTTTCTTTATCTGGGCTGCTTCCATATCAGTCTATTCTCCCTTTGACATTTTGTTCCATTTCAAAAAGGCAATTTGATTTTTTATCTAAGGATGATCATTGTTTCCTAAAATGTTTTAGGTTTTTTTTTTTTTTTTTTTAGAAAAACATTGTTTCCAGTGAAATTTTAGCACGAGGCTGACTTTATCAGGCCCATACGATTTTTTCAAAGACTTCTCCTTTTTCTTGTTTCCTTGTCCAAGAAGGCAGAACTCTACCCAGCACAAGAGAACAAGCACACTGTGTGTCCCCACCCCCACCCTTCCCAAGTGGCTGTCCCAGGAAGAGCTGGGGGACACACACAACTTTTCTGTCACTAGGAAGCCTGCTGCTGGAATGTCTTTGCTAATCTATGAAGGGAGCTTTTCCTGTCTTTGCTGTCTGACCTTCTGACCCTTTGTAAAATTTGAGGATCTCAGAAATAACAGCCTTGCAGCTGCCTAGACGCCAAGGCTCTTCCGGACTCTGTCCCCATTCATAGTGCTTTATTTGGGCCACTACACTCCCCAGAATGAGCCTCCTCCAGAGGCTCCAGAATTATCTAGCTCAATGTAACAGCAGAAGTAGTTATATGGGGAGGACGAATCTGACTGTGTCAAAAAGTAGCACCTAGAGAGTCGAGGCATGTCATGTTCTGGTTTTACAGATGATGAGGCTCTGACCCGGTGTGGAGCATGGAGAGTGATGGAAGCCAGTTGACCCATTCCTGAGGCCAGACCTGCATTGTCCACTGAGTGACATTAGCTCTACAGCTTGTGGAAGGTCTTCCCAAACTCTGGTAAGATATTGGCTGTCAGTCCTAGTTTTGACAGTTCCGAATATATTCTTTTCTTATAAATGGGCATTGAGGGAGACTGAATCAGGAGCTGCTAGCCAGGTGACCTTTTAAATTAGAAATCTTAGGCCAGGCGCAGTGGCTCATGTTTGTAATCACAGCACTTTGGAGGCCAAGGAGGGCGGATCACTGGAGGTCAGGAGTTCGAGACCAGCCTGGCCAAAATGGTGAAACCCTATCTCTACTAAAACTATAAAAAAAAATAGGAGGGCATGGTGGCACATGCCTGTAGTCCCAGCTACTTGGGAGGCTGAGACAGGAGAATCTCTTGAACCCAGAGGCAGAGGTTGCAGCAAGCCAAGATTACACCACTGTACTCTAGCCTGGGCAACAGAGCTAGACTCCATCTCAAAAAAAAAGGCTGGGTACCATGGCTCATGCCTGTAGTCCCAGCACTTTGGGAGGCTGAGGCGGGTAGATCATGAGGTCAGGAGTTCGAGACCAGCCTGGCCAACATGGTGAAACCCCGTCTCTACTAAAGATATAAAAAATTAGCTAGGCATGGTGGCACATGCCTGTATTCCCAGCTACTCGGGAGGCTGAGGCAGGTGAATCACTTGAATCCGGGAGGCGGAGGTTGCAGTGAGCCGAGATTACACCATTGCACTCCAGCCTGGGTGACAGGGCAAGACTCCATTTCAAAAACAAAGCAAAACAAAATTAGAAACCTTAGGCCAGGTGCGGTTGCTCATGCCAGTAATCCCAGCACTTTGGTAGGCAGAGGTGGGAGGATTGCTTGACCCCAGAAGTTCGAGACCAGCTTGGGCAATCTGGTGAGACCCCGTCTCTACAAAAAACTTAAAAATTACCTGGGTGTGGTGGCACACACCTTTAGTCCAAGCTACTTGGGAGGCTGAGGCAGGAGGATTGCTTGAGCCCAGGAGTTAGAAGTTACAGTGAGCTATGATCATGCCACCACATTCCATCCTGAGTGACAGAGTGAGACTCTGTCTCTAAATTTAAAAAATAATAATAATAACAAAATAAAATCAAAAATAAATTAGAAACCCTCTGACATTTTCCTTCCTCCAACATAAAATATCACTGAATCACTGGATAACTTCAAGATAACATTGAAAGTTTTAAGTATCTAATCAATAAATGGATAAAAGGGAATGATAATGATGTCCTCAATGTGCCTACTGCACTGTATGACTATTCAGTCTTAGCCTATCCATAGCTGGGACACCCACTTTGTAAAGCAGATCCAGGGACAACCTAATGTTGTGCTTCTTTTGTTCCTGGCCCTTCTCAAGATTCCAGGATGACCCATTCAAAACTCAGAAACCTCTGCTTAACAAGAAGACCCTCATCCTGGCACTACAGCACTAAAATCAAGCACTGTTCCAGAGACCACACCAAGCTCCCCTCTGAGGACCATGTTAAGTCTAGCGGGAACAGGGACCTGAAGATTCCCTATATCCTCCAGTGTAACTGGGTTCATTCAAGATATCTGAGTACTGGGTGGGGAGTGAGGTTATAGGAAGTAGCAGAACTCCTCACTGGATTTTTTATTTGAGTTAAATGCATTATTTCAACAACAATAACACCAAAACTTCTCAACTGCTGAGAGGACCAGTTGTGACAATGAGCTACTACTTAAAAATCTGCAAGGTTTTATTGTCAGTTTCAGCAGCTCTTATCAAACATTCTGGATACTTAAAACCAAATGATGAGGTCTGGCTGGCCTGGGCCTTCACTGCTGCCTGGCCACTGCTCCCCAGCGTGAGGCTGGGGCTTCCCTGTGGTCCCCCATGTCTGCACTGTTGGCGAGTAGAGGACGGTCACCCCAGCTCTTTCATTTCTGTCTGCCAGGTGTGAGATGGCTCCTCTGAGTCACTGTCAGGACAGGCTCCTGCAAACCCTTCTACTGGACTGACCTGAAACCCTTAGGGCAGCCCAGCTCTCACGCATTGTGCCCTGGGGTCAAGGACTTGGATTCTTGACATGTTGGGCCTCAGACAGTTTCTGGGAAGAGCATGGCCTTTGGGAGCAATAAATCCTAGGTTAAAAATCCTAGCTCTGACATTTACTCATAGCTACCAAGTTACATGGTCATTCTCAGCCTCCGATTCCTCATGTATCAATTGGGGGAATGTGACAATTTAGTGAAGAAATAGATGCAAAGTGTGGAATTGCATCCCTCTCCACCTGGCTGTTGACATAACTAGGACTACAAGTCTAGCCAAATGGCCAACTGGGTAGAACTATGATCACCCATATTCTTTCCCCTGCCCTGAAAATTTTCTGGCAGGAAAAAAAAACTATCAAACATGACTTCCAACACCAGCCCCCAATACTTCTTTCCATGTCTTTTATGATTAGGGAGGGTTGGGAGTTAATGAGCTGTTTGTGGGCCTTCAACAGAAATCATTCCCAAATAGCTTGGGAAGCAGGTTCCCGTTGGCATCTGTGAGTAACTCTGGGCGATAAAGAGCTTTTGAGGTGTCATGGGCTATGAACCTGGTACGAGTTCTTTCTGATCAGCCTGTTAGAGCAAAGCAAGTGTGCTTCCCCCCTTCCTGCCTCTCAGCCTCCCCTGCACAGACCAGGACAGAACAGCCACCAGGGAAGAACAGCCGCTGGCCCTGTGCCTGCAGGGAGACATGGCTCCTCTGAACCACTGTCAGGACCATGTCCTCTGGTCCTCTAGGAAATCATCCCCTTGAATCCAGAGATGAATATATTTACTGATATTATAAATATTTATATTTATTTACTGTTTTTTTCTGCTGATAATAGTACTATGTAACTAGATAGAAATATATCAAATTTCTTATTTTCCCTATGAGAATTTTTTCTTAATGGTTTTCTATGTATTTTTGAGATGTGGTTAAGAGAGAGCAAATACCAGAGGCGATATCAAGGGGAAGCCGTTAGAAGGATGAAGAATAGAGAACAAGGTCTCTGGGGATCACAAGGTGGGGTGCAGGGCTGCAGCCAGAGGCAAGCGGTGGGGGCACAGCAGGAGATGAGGAGAAACAGCAGAGAAGGGTCTGCACTGTGGTGAATGCCTTTAACCCCAGCGCTTTGGGAAGCTGAGGCGGGAGGATCGCTTGAAGTCGGGAGTTCAAGGCTGCAATGAGTCTGGGTGACAGAGCGAGAACCCGCCTGAGAGAAATTGAAGCACAGCAGGCAAGGAAACAGCCACTCCCTGTGCTCAGGAGCCCTGTCCTCCACTCCCAGAGGAGCATGTGTCATTCTGGGTGGTTGAACCAGGGGGAAAATGGGCAGTCTACGCATAACATTTCAGAATTCTCCCACAATAAATACATATTACCAAATAACCTTTATTTTGTCTGGACCTTGAAACAAAACAAAACACAGATACACAAACAGAAAACCAGATGTCCAAGGGAATAACTACGTACATATGTACTCATTTTTACAGCTTTCTCAATTCCAGGGTGCCTGGAGGCTCCCAGCAGCCGCGAGGCAGGTGGATAGTTCACCGGCACCTGCCGTTCCAGAGGAGCTCTTTAAAACAGCTGTTTCGGGCACTTCTGTGAAGCAAGGGAATCGAGTTCTTGGCAGCTCCTTGTCCAAACAGTGACATTCCTGTGATACAGCCAGTAAAATCGGAAGCCTTTGACCTCTGGAGGCTGTGACAAAACCCTGCTTTCCTTGCAAATAACAGAGCTGATTATTTTCCAGCCTTTGATAGAGATTTGGCCACTGCCCAAACTTGTATAATTAGCATCCTCTACTTCTATCAACCAGAAACACCACAGACGGAGCTCTGGATCTACTACACAGGGAGAAGTATGCTATCTGGATCTGGCTAATTAGATAATTTTCATACGAAATGCATTGACGGATAACTTGAAAATTTACTTCAAGCTTGAAAGAATTGGGCGATGAACTGTTTGTGCAAGAGCAATCTCTATGGATTCTCTTTTGGCTTCCGGAGTTTCTTTTCTTTCTTTTTAAAAAATAGACAGAAATTTATTTGTTGCTCACAGTACTGGAGGCTAGGAAGTTCACCGTCAAGGTGCTGGCAGATTAGTGTCTGGTGTGGGACTCATAGATGGCACCTTGTTCCTGGGCCAGCACATGGCAGAGACGGGAAGGGAACTCCCTGGAGCCTCTTTTAGGAGGGCGCTAAGGCCATTCTGGAGAATGGAGCCCACTGACTTCATCACTGCCCAAAGGCCTTATCTCTTAATACTGTCACATTGGGTATTAGGTTCCAACATGTGAATTTTGGGAAGACATTCAGACCACAACAATATAAGACCACATCTAAGAAGTAATCATCAATTTCTTTTTTACTTAAAAAATTATAAAATTGATGTTGAATATTATATCAAAGCCCTTAGCATTTAAAGATATGTCTGTGATTTTTTTCTTATGTAATAATAATAAATGTTTTAATACATATCCAGTGAACGTACCATCTTTGTAAAATTTATACGAAAACTTAGACATAGTGTATTTTTTTTGTTGTTTTTTTGAGATGGAGTCTTGCTCTGTCACCCAGGCAGGAGTGCAGTGGCACGATCTCGGCTCACTGCAATCTCCACTTTCTGGGTTCAAGCAATTCTCTGCCTCAGCCTCCCAAGTAGCTGGGATTACAGGCACCCACCAGCATGCCTGGCTAATTTTTTTTTTTTTTTTTTTTTTGTAGTTTTAGTAGAGACAGAGTTTCATCATTTTAGCCAGGCTGGTCTTGAACTCCTGTCCTCGTGATCCACCAGCCTTGGCCTCCCAAAGTGCTGAGATTACAGGCATGAGCCACCATGCCCAGCCGACATGGTGTATTTTAAAAAATTGCTACTAAGTTCTATTGGCTAACATTTGACTTAGGGTTTTTGCATTGATATTTATGGGTGAGATTTTTCTGCATAGTTGGGGTGTTTTATTTTTGTTAGATTTTAAATCAATGTTATACTGACTTCATAAAAGAATGTGAAAGCTCTGCTTCTTTTTTCCATGATCTTTTAACAATTTAAATAATGTTGATGTTATCATTTTAAGGCTAAGAGCAGAAATAAATGATTTGGGAGACAGAAAGTGGTAGAAATAAATCTGAGAGCTGTTTTTTTAAAAAAAAATAATTTTCCAAAATTGTAGCTAACTAGTCAAGAATATTAAAAAAGCACACGTACACATAAAAAATTTTTAATGAGAAAACTGCAGATACAGAGAAACTTTACAGAACCGTGAGACTAGCTTGGTCAACTCTACATAGATAAATTTGTAACTTCGATAAAATAAATAACTTTCAAGGAAAATGTGTTACATAGACTCGTTAACTTTGGATAAAAAAAATTGGCTGGGCACAGTGGCTCATGCCTGTAATCCCAGCAATTGGGAGGCCAAGGTGGGCGGATCACCTGAGGTCAGGAGTTCAAGACCAGCCTGGCCAACATGGCAAAACCCTGCTTCTACTAAAAATACAAAAATTGCCCGGGCGTGGTGGCTTATGCCTGTAATCCCAGCTACCCAGGAGGCTGAGGCAGGAAAATCGCTTGAACCCAGGAAGTGGAGGTTGCAGTGAGCCGAGATCGTGCCACTGCACTTCAGCCTGGGCAACGACAAAAAAAGCGAGACTCTGTCTCAAAAAAAAAAAAAAAATCGAATAAGACAAATTTCCATTTAAAAGATGAAGAAAGCAGCCATACATAAATATATACTCGTTTCCCAGGTAAATTCTTCCAGGTTTTTCTTGGTAACTGAGAGAACTATGTGAGCCATTCAGAGCAGGGGTTGGGGAGGGCAGGGCAGAAGAATCCCATAGAGATTGGCAGTGACAGCAGCAATGTTGGTCCATGTCACACAGTCAGCCTGGTCTGTGGGTGAATTTGCAGTTCTGTGAAAGAGTGAGTGTGCAATTGTACAGCCAGAGAAGGAGACCGCTGGGACACTGTGACAATTGTCTTTGTCCTCGTTGAAGGTGGTGCTGTTTGATTATAGAATGAAAATAATCCAAAAATAGATACCAACTGCTTAATACATAAATTAGTAACCGTGCCATGACTGGATAATGTGAGCAGTTTGGTCTTGAAATAACAGCTCTATTTTGTGTAAGCCTGAGAATTCTGAAGAAAGGCTTTCTATCTCCCTTTTTCTTTTATGCCGTTAAATAGAAACCTGAAAGTTAACAAAGCCTCAGCTGATACCAGTCAGCTTTGTGAACAAGCAAACCAACCACCGGCTGGGAAGCATCTATTGTATGGCTCCTCAATTCACAGTGGAAACCAAATTACAAGGTGAGAGATAAGCAGAGACACCTTTCCCGGATCCTCAACCCAAGAAGGGAGCACATAGGAGGCTCGGGCAGATTCTGTCCGTGGAATGGGGTTGTGGGGGGAGAGAAACAGACAAAGAGAGAGAGAATTTGTATTTTCCTAGGTATCCGTAAATCCATTATTCATTAATTAGAGGAAAACATGCCTTGTTGAGGGGTAAATCCCACCCTCCAGAAGGAGCAGGATAGAGGGACCCCATTCCCTGACCCTCTAAGTCCCACGGTTTAGACAGCAGCCTTCCAGCGTGTTCAGCCATTCAGCTGTCTCATCAGGGAGTGCTTTACATTAACAAATGTGAACATTCTAACATTACTGGAGGGATTATTACATCGCGTTAAATATTTCATTTATCTGACATCACCCTACTGACTCACTGCTATAATTTATTAAATCAGCCTCCAGGTAAAACTATTGGATAGTTTTGCATAGTGAGGCTCGACTTTCAGGTCCTCTTCCCCTATACCTGTAAATGTGCCTCTTCCCTTTCTGCTTCTATCTGGTTCCATTTCCCGTAAGTGACATGGGGAGGTGGTGGGTCCCAGGCCACGTGAGTGGTGTAGGTGGACAGGGTGAGAGGTAATTGGGGAAGAGAGGCAAAGGCAGGTGGGGTTCAGCACAGCTGGTGTCCATGGGCTTCTGGTCAGTCTGGTGGTCATCAGGGCTCAGGCGATCAGCATGGACGTAAGGGGCTGCCCGCATGTCTAGATGCCTGAGGCTGGAGCAGGCAGAGAATGGACAACTTCCAACCTTGGACTAGTTGGAATGCTCCCATCAGAAGTCAGCTCAGGCTGAGAAACAAAGCAAGATCTCATCTCTACAAAAAAAGTTATTAAAAAAAAATTAGCCAGGCATGTTGGGGCACACCTAGAGTCCCAAGCTGTTCTTGAGGCTGAGGCAAGAGGATGAGGCAGGGACATTGCTTGAGCCCAGGAGTTTGAGGTTGCAGTGAGCTGTGAGTGCACCACTGTACTCCAGCCCAGGTGACAGAGAAAGACCCTGTCTCTAAAAATAAAGAAAGAAGAGGAGAGGAGAGGGAAAAGAAAAGAAGAGAAGAGAAGAGAAGAGAAGAGAAAAGAAAAGAAAAGCAGTCATCAACAAGTGTTGTTACATTAAAAGCTTCCTGGTGGGACAGCAACACGCCTTTGCCTCGGTCTTCCCATGCATTGATTCGTGCTATAACTAAGTACTTTATCCTTTCATTTGATGAGTATTTATAGAACAACTACTGTGTGCCAGGTATTTCAGAGGCATTGAGACCAAAGTTGGTCCCAGATATCAGGGACTTACACAGTCAAGTGGAGTAACTGCTATTTACCTTGGGCTGGGTGCATTAGAGAGATCATTTTCAATCCCTCCTGCAACTCTGCCATGATAAGTATTAGAATCACCATGTTATAGAGGAGATGTTAAGTACCTTTCGTGAGTTTGCACTGCCAGGAAGTGACTGGCCTAGCATTTGGATTTACATCTTTGTGACGCCAGAGCCTGTGCTTTTTGTTGTAGAAAGAGATCCTTGGCCAGGCGAGGTGGCTCACGCCTGTAATCCCAGTACTTTGGGAGGCTGAGGCAGGTGGATCAAGAGGTCAGGATATGGAGACCTTCCTGGCCAACATGGTGAAACCCCATCTCTACTGAAAATACAAAAATTAGCTGGGCTTGGGGGCACATGCCTGTAATCCCAGTTACTCGGGAGGCTAAGGCAGGAGAATCACTGGAACCAGGGAGTCGGAGGTTGCGGTGAGCCGAGATCTTGCCACTGCACTCCAGCCTGGCAACAGAACAAGATTCTGTCTCAAAAAAAAGAAGATCCTGCTCACCCTAAATAAAGCTCAGTGACTGTTATCTTTCACCGGGCTCTCCAAAACCAAACAGTAGTGTACAGACATCTAGGACTTCTCACTGAAGGAGTTTAAAAACGACACTTCATCTTTTTGCTCATTGAGGTCTAAGGGGAAGCGCTCAGCTTTTCTCCAGGATTACCGATATCTCTGGCCTTGGGTTATTTCATTGGAATCCTCTTCCACAATGTTCAACAACCACTACGTCTCTGCCCACCTGGAAACTGGGTCTGTTTGTTCTGGGAGGCTCTCTTCCAGGCTTTAATGGACAGATAAGCATGGTTATGGACCAAAATATTTCAGATCAATTGGCCATTTTAGTAACTTGGATGAAAGCCCCCATCTGTGAGAGTTAAGACAGGCATGCCCAGGCATTTGCCTGGGACCTGAGCTGTGTGCACTGTCTGAGACAGGCCTGCAGAGATCTGAGCTCATGTGAAACTTACTGAAGTGCATTTTTTTTTTGAGACGGAGTCTTGCTCTGTCGCCCAGGCTGGTGTGCAGTGGCGCGATCTTGGCTCACTGCAAGCTCCGTCTCCCGGGTTCACGCCATTCTCCTGCTTCAGCCTCCCGAGTAGCTGGGACTACAGGCGCCCGCCACCATGCCCGACTAAGTTTGTTTTTGTATTTTTAGTAGAGACGGGGTTTCACCGTGTTAGCCAGGATGGTCTCGATCTCCTGACCTCGTGATCTGCCTGCCTCGGCCTCCCAAAGTGCTGGGATTACAGGAGTGAGCCACCGCGCCCAGCCATACTGAAGCGTTTTTATTTGTAAAATACAATGATCCTTTCAATCCCAGTCCTGATTTCATCATACTCCCCTTTCTGTTGCATGGAGCTCAGACAGCCTATAGCAGCATTTGAGTGATGGCCATGTCGTTTCTGCGTGGCACTAGTCCATTAAACTTAATCACTTTAGCACCCCTCACTGAGTGGCACTGTTTCTTCAGTTACTACTCCCTGATGGTTTTCAGAGTGGATTCTTTTTAATTAGATCCACCAGGATAGATTATGCTGAGAAAGGTAGTGTATCTTCCAAGTAGTTAACTGATCTTCAATGACCTCAGAATAGAAAGAGAGAGAAATAATGCTATTCTGTGACTCACATCTCAAAAGAAGAATCATAACCTTCTAATTAAATAAATCTATCTGGAGCAATGCTTTCTCAACTATTTAAAAATAGGAAGCATATCCAAATCTGGGCAAAAGTCGGCATAACAAAATATGATTGGTGGCTGCTTCTGGATAGTAGAAATTAGTGGTGATATTAACTTTATTCTTGATACTTTTCCATTTCACTCAGTGTCTGTAATAAGCATGTAATATTATCACAGTCACAACAAACACAGTAAACATTTTGTTAACTCTTAGTTTATAATGTGTTATCCAAAAAAGGCATATTTAAACTGTATTCGTGTTATGCACACATGAAGTCTCTTGAAGCTAGAGATTTAAGTTGACTTCTCAAGAAAGTCTCAATTTTAGGCTTTTGTCTCTATCACCATGGCAAAACCTGAGTGATGATCCTACTTAAAACTACAAATTCTGGGCTGGGCACAGTGGCTCATGCCTGTAATCCCAGCACTTTGGGATGCTAAGGCAGGTGGATCACGAGGTCAGGAGATAGAGGCCATTCTGGCTAACACGGTGAAACCCCGTCTCTACTAAAAATACAAAAACAAAATTAGCCGGGCATGGTGGTGAGAGCCTGTAGTCCCAGCTACTCAGGAGGCTGAGGCCGGAGAATGGCATGAACCCAGGAGGCAGAGCTTGCAGTGAGCCGAGATCACGCCACTGCACTCTAGCCTGGGCAACAGAGCAAGACTCCATAAAAAAAAAAAGCCTAAAAATTCTGGGTCTCTTTTCTTTTCTTTTCTTTTTGGAGACAGAGACTTGCTCTATCACCCAGGCTGGAGTGCAGTGGCATGATCTCCACTCACTGCAGCCTCTGCCTCCTGGGTTCAAGTGATTCTCCTGCCTCCACCTCCTGAGTAGCTGGGGTTACAGGCACCCACTACCACGCCCAGATAATTTTTTCATATTTTTGGTAGAGACAGAGTTTCATCATGTTGTCCAGGATGGTCTCAAACTCCTGACCTCAAGTGATCTGCCCTTCTCGGCTTTCAAAGTGCTGAAATTACAGGCATGAGCCACCGCGCACAGCCCTGGGTATCATTTTTGTTTTTTGTTTTTTTGTTGTTGTTGAGACAGTCTTGCTCTGTCACCCAGGCTGGAGTGCAGTGGCGTGATCTTGGCTCACCACAACCTCTGCTTCCTGGTTCAAGCAATTCTCCTGCCTCAGCCTCCTGAGTAACTGTGATTACTTGCCCAACTAATTTTTGTATTTTTAGCAGAGACGGAGTTTCACCATGTTGGCCAAGCTGGCCTCAAACTCTTGACCTCGGATGATCCATCTGCCTCGGCCTCCCAAAGTGCTGGGATTCCAGGCGTGAGCCACTGTGTCTGGCCAAATATTTTTCAAAATTGTTTTAGATGCAACAGTGACCTGGCAAGTGGCAATTCAGAGGGGGAAGGAAGCAGGCATTTTCCAAAGCAAAGCATTTGCTAACTTAGATGAGCGTGAACTTAGTTTCCATAGCTTTTTAGAGCATGAGGGAAAAGAGACAGAGCCTGAGTCGACCCCAGGTGAGAAGTCTGCCCCCATGCCTTGCAAAGAAAGCTCAACTCCATCCAAATGGCTAATCCTCAGAGTAAGGGGGAACTGGAAACAAACCCACATTCCTACCCCCAAGATAGCTAGAGAAACATCCTGTTTTCAAGACTGGGTATAAGCAAAGAAAAAAAACTCCACCTAGAATTCATAACACCATAGGCCTTAAGCAGGTGTGAGCCCAAATTCACATCACAAGGGTCCTCCAAAGCTGTAATCCTATAAACTAGCTTAAAGAAGTCGCACATAGGTGAGGCCCCCAAGAGCCAACACAGGAAAATGCAAATCCTTTCTGGAGGGAGGAATTCCGTCCCCACTCCAACCTGGGTTTCAAGGGATTCCTTCAGATAAAAGCTCCACAGTCAAAATTCACAAAATTTACAAGGAAACAAGGCCTTCGAGCAAGACTCAACTGAACCAAAAATTAGCAGAACTGGAATAAGATATTACATATTGAAGTTATCAAACAATAAATATTTAAATATTTTAAATAAAATAGATAAAGGATTGAAAATAGTAATGAGGAAAAGATTAGAAAGAGATCTAGCAGATTGGAATAAGAGCCAAGAAGAATTTCTAAAAATTACAAATATAACAATGAAAATAAAAAATTGAATGAATGTTGTTCAACTGATCAAGACTTAGCTGAAGAGAAATTAGTGAACTGGAAGGTAGACCTGATGAAATTTTCCAGAATTTAGCCTACAGCAAAGAAACTGATGAAAAATAAGAAAAAGAGGTTAAGACCTAAGATACAGTAAGAAAAATCTAATAAACACTGAATGGAATTGCAGAGAGTGCAGAATAGGGAGAGGCACTCATGTCACCGCGCCTCTCCCTCTTCTGCAATTTCCCTATTCTGAAATTTCCAGAACTGACCAAAAAAAAAATAAATCCACAGATTCAAGAAGTGAGTGACTCTCAACCAAGCCTGATAAATAAGACACTAACAAACATCATAATGAAAGTGAAGAACACAGCCTGCGCAACGTCGCAAAAGCCCGTCTCTACTAAAAATACAAAAAATTAGCCAGGTGTGGGCCAGGCGCGGTGGCTCACGCCTGTAATCCCTGCAATTTGGGAGGCCAAGGTGGGCGGATCACGAGGTCAGGAGATTGAGACCATCCTGGCCAACATGGTGAAACCCTGTCTCTACTAAAAATACCAAAATTAGCCGGGTGTGTTGGCACATGCCTGTAATCCAAGCTACTCGGGAGGCTGAGGCAGGAGAATCAGTTAAACCCGGGAGCTGGAGGTTGCAGTGAGCCGAGATTGAGCCATGGCACTCCAGCCTAGGTGACAGAGCAAGACTCCGTCTCAAAAAAAAAAAAAAAAAAAGAAAAAAGAAATTAGCCGGGTGTGGTGGTGTGTGCCTGTAATCTCAGCTATTCAGAAAGCTGAGAGGTATGAGAATCGCTTGAACCCAGGAGGCGGAGGCTGCAGTGAGCAGAGATCGTGCCATTGCACTCCAGCCTAGGAGACAGAATGAGACTCTGTCTCAAAAGAAAAGAAAGAAAAGAAAAGAAAAAAACAAAAAAGAAAGTGAAGAACAACATGGACAAGGGGAAAAAGTCATGAAGTCGGTCACAGGTAAATGATACCTAAAAGAACTGCAATTAACTGGCAGGGGACCTTTCAAAAACAGCAATGGCAGACATCATACAGTAGGCACAGATTTTAATGTGCTGAATGAAAATAATAATCAGCCTATACCTGATTAAAATATCATTCAATAAGAACAAAACAAAGATATCTTTAGATAAATCAAAACTAGTAGTATTTTCCAATAACCACTAACATACTTCAAACCAACAAAATTCAAAAGGAAGCATAGCAGTTAAAGAAGAAATATGGGCCGGGCGCGGTGGCTCACGCCTGTAATCCCAACACTTTGGGAGGCTGAGGAGGGCGGATCACGAGGTCAGGAGATCGAGACCATCCTGGCTAACACGGTGAAACCCCGTCTCTACTAAAAATATAAAAAATTAGCCGGGCGTAGTGGCGGGCACCTGTAGTCCCAGCTACTCAGGAGGCTGAGGCAGGAGAATGGCGTGAACCCGGGAGGCGAAGCTTGCAGTGAGCCAAGATTGCGCCACTGCACTCCAGCCTGGGCGACAGAGCGAGACTCCGTCTCAAAAAAAAAAAAAAAAAAAAAAGAACACATCTCAGAATCAGTGATAGAGTCCAAGAGTTGGCACACTTTTTCTGAGAAGAGCCAGAAGGTGAATATTTTAGGTGCTGCAGGCCACTGAGGTCTCTGTTGCAACCTCTCAGCTTTGTTGTGGTGTGAAAGCAGCCAACACAAACTGTGAATGAGTGGGTGAGTGGCTGTGTTCCAATAAAACTTTATTTACACTGGGCAGTGAGCTGGATTGAATCTGCAGGCTGTTGGTTTCTGGCCCTGATAAGAGTTTAAAAGACACAATAAGAGGAGTTGCTTCACCTCTCACCTAACAATATTAATTCCAGCTTTTAAATAGACGTGGAAAATCCCTCTTGCAATGTGGTCTCTGTGGCAACTGACCCTGCGGACCATGTGTGAGGAGCTATTTCAGGCAGCAGTGGAGCTGAGCCAGGCAATTCACACATCACCACATGACATCCAGGACACTACAAAGCCACTGTCACCGAAAGGCATGAAAGGATCTGGCCACTCAATTAGGCGCCATTTTTTGACAAGCATTCCTTAGTCACATCCCTACAACTGGGCTTGGGAGATGCTGGAATGTCAGTCCCCAAGACCATAGAAAGCCCACTGGGTAATGTCCCAGTACAGTAGAGGGATTAGCCTTGTCTAAATATATTAATAAACACAGTAGAGAGCAGACAGGTGGCTCTACCTCATGACTCTTTAAACTGGAGACACAGAAAGAGCAGAAGAGGAGAGTGACATTAAGCCCCAGTAGCCAGTTAACGAGGAATGCCAGAGTTTGCAGCTTGCAGAGATGCCTGTTCCCAGAACCTCATCTCAGAAAGGGCTGAGGGGACCCCATGGAGAGCCCTAGAGTCCGAGAGGGAAGGGGTTGACATGGACCTCTCCAGGAAATGTGTCACGCAGAAGAGTGAAATAACTTCAGGGGAATCTGAATGGCAGCCAGAGTGAGAAATAGAAACAGGGAGATGCTGCGGTGGGATGAAGAAACCCTAACAAACACAGGAGACTTACAGGAAAAGTGATGAATACCAGGCCTGGAGGAAAAGGGCCTTGGGCTTGAGAGGATGCTGCTGATGAATGAGACTGTTCGGAGCTGGTAGAGCTCTTGGACTTCTCCTGTGTCCCTGCTATTTCCAGTGAGGGGCAAATGGGAATAGAGTGCATGGATTCACGCCTCTTACAGGATTTCCTGAGGCATGGAAGTCTCTATAGGATGAGATAAACTTTGCCCTACATTAATTTTTTTTTCCTTTTCATTTAGAATACATGATGCAAAAAGCATTCTCCATGTCAGCAGCCAAAACAACTCATCTGGGACTTGCAAGTGCCAGCTGCCACGCTCGGCGTTTTGATCCAGTGTTCCGGCTAAAGCTTGAAATGACAGAGCTGCTGCCATATGTGAAATCTGCCTTCGCTCTGTTTGCTGTTTCATTTCATCCTTGATTTGATGTCACTTTTAGGGGTATTGAACACATTATTGAAGGGCTAAGTGGATGCCTGCAACAGTCCTTAAACTGTCTTCGATTTTCACAGCCAGATATTTGAATAGAGTTGCTGCAACTGAAACCAGGGTGTAAAAACATTTATATTTGTTTATTGGAGAAAATAATCAGTAGAATATGACTACACTGTTTAAAGACCTGTTTGAATCAGAGATTACAGACACTGTACCGGGACGGGTTGGCGTGTCTAAGCGCTGAGCAATGGAGATGCTGTGGAGCCTGGACCACGCTGCTGTGGGGATTGCGGTCCTGAAGCAGGTCGGAGCAGCCCTGCACAAGGGGATGGCTTCCAGCCTCAGCCAAGAGTCAGCCAGAAGATGGCCAAGGGAGAGAGGGAAACAAGGAGACGACAGGCCATCTGGACAACGGTAGACATCTTTCTGCCAGCAGGCACCTGAGGAAGAATTTCTTTCCCAGCAAACACACCAAGGAAGTCTGGGAGGGCGCCAACACTTGCAGCCTAGAGCAGGAGCCGAGGGAGTCTGCAGGCCTGAGGTGGGAAGTGCACATCAGAGTCCACCTGACGCCAGTGTGGTGAGTTTGGGCACTAGACACCAGGAACCCAAACAGCCACCTCCTCGGGAGACATAGGACCGCGCGGCTGTGCTCTGTGCAGCTGCAGTGAAAAGTCTGTGCTTAGAGGATTTAACTTCAGGCTGTCTGGGCACAAAAGACTAATGCTCTCCTAGAGGAGTATGTTTGTTTTGTTCCAGGAAAGGACGATTCTCAGCGTAACAGCAGGAATGGTGCAGAGGAAAAGGGAGGAAGCAAAGCAGAATATCAATGGAAGAGGCCTTCCCAGAACCAGGACGGAGATAATGCTCCCTTGACTCCTGGCCAGGCAGGCAGGGAGACGGGACTGCTGGGCAGGGATCTGCCTGCCTAACCCCCTCCTTCAGAGGGATTTGACCACTCATGGAAGCCTGTGCTGGAAGCTTGTGGGATTCAGCCAGCTCCGGTCCCACCCATTCCTGCTCAGCCGCCGTCTCCCATTTTCTCCAGCTTTGGTTCCACACTGATTTGCGACTCTCCGCACATGGGTCAGTTCCCTTTGGCAGCATTCACCTGAGCCACAGGGAGAGGTGTGCCCCATGCTGCCTGCTGGATGCCCTTTCCCGGACAGGTGACGGTGGGCACACTCTTGGTGCCACTTCCCTCATGGATGAAAATGATGACCAATTAACAGGGTTGTCATGAAGATGAATTAAAAGATATAGATCACTATATAGTTCCTCAGGACAGGTTGAGTATTCCATATCTGAAATGCAGGGGACCAGAAGTATTTCAGGTTTCAGATTTTTTTGGATTTTGGAAATTTGCATAATTCATAATGAGATATATTGGGCATGGGACCCAAATCTAAACATGAAATCATTTATATGTCATGTACACCTTATACACATAGCCACAAAGTAATTTTATACAATATTCTTTTTTTTTTTTTTTTTTTTTGAGACTGAGTCTATCTCTGTGGCCCAGGCTGGACTGCAGTGGTGCGATATCTGCTCACTGCAAGCTCTGCCTCCCAGGTTCACGCCATTCTCCTGCCTCAGCCTTCCGAGTAGCTGGGACTACAGGCGCCCGCCACCATGCCCTGCTAAGTTTTGTATTTTTAGTAGAGACGGGGTTTCACCGTGTTAGCCAGGTTGGTCTTGATCTCCTGACCTCGTGATCCGCCTGCCTTGGCCTCCCAAAGTGTTGGGATTACAGGTGTGAGCCACCGCACCCAGCCAATTTTATACAATATTCTTAATAACTTCATGCAAGAAACAAAGTTTTGACTGCATTTTGTCTGCAACTCATCACATGAGGTCAGGTGTGGAATTTTCCGTTTATGGCGTCATGTTGGTAAGCAAAGTATTTCCAGTTTTGGAGGGTTTCAGATTTCAGATTTTTGGATTAGGGATGACCAACCTGTAAGAATAACTATGTACGCTGGGCTCGGTGGCTCATGCCTGTAATCCCAGCACTTTGGGAGGCTGAGGTGGGCGAATCATGAAGTCAGGAGATTGAGACCATCCTGGCTAACATGGTGAAACCCCATCTCTACTAAAAATACAAAAAAAAAAAATTGCCAGGCGTGGTGGCAGGCGCCTGTAGTCCCAGCTACTCCGGAGGCTGAGGCAGGAGAATGGCATGAACCCGGGAGGCGGAGCTTGCAGTGAGCCAAGATCATGCTACTGCACTCCAGCCTGGGCGACAGAGCAAGACTCAGTCTCAAAAAAAAAAAAAGAGTACGTAATGGAGATCTAGTAAGATTTAAATGGACCTGACTCATGGTAAGTACTCAACAAATTTTACTTATACTTACATAATTGTCATTATTTAATCATTATTGTTATTATTTCTTCCACAAACCACTAACTCAGACATACATGTAGCTAAACTGCAACTAGATGATGATGTCCTCTACCACACAGTAATGAGATGATACTGCCAATGGTGGCCGTGCTGTCCTCAAGCTAATCACTTATTTATTGAACTCATGACTGGAGGTTTAATTATGCATGCACCCTTAGTGTTAAAGTTAGGTGATGAGTGCTTCATATGTTTATTCTTTGGTTCTCAGTACAGTACTTTTTAATGTAACATAACTTTGCACTAAAGGCACTCCTTAATCAGGTGTACACACCTGGCATTCGATTGATAAAATGAATTTCAACTAAGGAACAAATTAGAAATTAATGATTCTTAATAATTAGATATGAATATATTCAATAGAATGTATTAAGTGCCTAATGTATGCTAGGAAGATTATATGCTGGGTAATGCAGCAGTGAGATAGGGTAGGTATGTTGCCTGTTGTCATGAGATACACATTACACAAGGTACACATCTATCTGTGTGTGTGTTTGTACACACATTTATATAATGAATTCAATTACAGTTGATGGTACACACATACATATAGACACACATATATGTGTCATTTCAATTGTGGTTAAGTACTATGAAGGAAAAGTAAAAGGTTTTCTGAGAAGGTCTATTTCAGCTAAAACCTGAAGGGTGAGTGGGCTTTGGCCAGGCAGATCATTGCATGGAGAGGGAACCGTGTGTTTGAAGGTCCTGAGCTAGGCCAGTGGCCCATGGCCTCAGGAGCTAGAAGGCCAGTGTGTGTGTACATTCCTGAGAGAACAAAATGTTGCGCAGCAAATGAAGAAGTAGTTGGATGGAGCCAGGGTCTGCAAGGGCTGGTAGATCAAATGTAAGGATTTTTCTTGTATTGCAAGCACATATTAAAAGACTTTAAGCACTGGTGGAACATGATCCAATGTGCATTTTTAAATACCTCTCAGCTCCTGTGTGGGGGATAGATTTAAAAGGGAGGCCCAGGGAAGAAAGTAGGGAGACCAGATTGAGGAGGCATGGTAGTGGCTTGGCCAAGGAGCAGCAGAAGAGACGGAGAAGAGGATTTTGGGGGTAGAGCCTCAGGATTGGGTGATAGGTAAGCTGAGCAGATTGAGTGAGGCAGATGGCTGGAATGAGTCTCACGGTTCAGGCTAGATGTAAGTGCTTTTCACTGAGATGGAGAACAAGGGAGAAGGATCATGTTTGAGGGGGAAAGATGAAGAAATCAATGGGCTGGTTATTGGCACCAGGTGAGCCTCTTGTTTCTGAAAGTGAGCACAAATGTTTTAAAAAGATATGTATAACAAAAAAGACAAATTTTAAGATTTGTTTGTTCTAGGTCTAGAGTCTGCAACTATTGGATGGGTATTAGCCTGGTAATATTAAGAGAAGAAAGAAATATAAATGTTTGGCCATCCTTTGACCTATGGAATTGTGCATGATGTGCAATTTTTTTTTTTTTTTTTTTTTTGAGATAGTCTCGCTCTGTCACCCAGGCTGAAGTGCAGTGGCGTGATCTTGGCTCACTGCAACCTCCGCCTCCCAGGTTCAAGCAATTCTCCTGCCTCAGCCTCCCAAGTAGCTGGGACTACAGACGTGCACCACCATGCCCGGCTAATTTTTGTATTTTTAGTAGAGACAGGGTTTCACCATGTTGGCCAGGATGGTCTCGAACTCCTGACCTCATTATCCACCATCCTCGGCCTCCCAAAGTGCTGAGATTACAGGAATGAGCCACTACGCCCAGCCCCAATGTGCAATTTTTTATTTCCTTTGGTATCAAACTAACACTTTTCTGCATTATACAGTATCATTACATTACATAAAATTTTGAGTTTTAAAGACTTCAAGTAGTGTGATATTAACTAAGTCTCGATTTTGCAAAAAATTCAGAATAATGTCAATCCTCTAAGTTTAAAAATATTAAAAATTATAGTTTCAAAGCTGATAAACCCTGTGAATTCTGAATTGTGTTTATGCTACTTTCTTATGGCTGTGTCATTTTAACTAGTAAACAGAAACACCCATCATTGTTTTCTAGAATAGTGATGAACTATGACAATTTTGAATTATGTGAGATATAGAAGAATACATTTTTGCTTACAATGGTACTTCCTATCTGCAGAATTATAAAATTTTAGCTTAGAAATGGCCTTAACCAAGCCCCATATATGTAACTTTATGCAATGTTATGCACCCAGGAGAATTAGTGAATCACATCCTTCCAAATATTTCACATATATTATCAAATGTATTATTTTAAGAGTCTTCCTTTTCTTCCTTTTTGCCTCTTGTTTTCCCAAAGTGTAGTTTTAAAAGTAAATTGTTGGCACGTTTGTAGGTAGTTTTTAAACTGCAGTGGTACGTGAGTAGAACGGCAAATATCAAATCAGAAATTATTCCTTACATTTCTATTCCCCCAAGGAAGAACAGCCGCAAGATGGAAAAAGGCCTGTCATCATCAAAACACATATGGAGAAAATAGTTTCCCAGTGAGAAGGTAAAATTCTGTGGCTGTCTCTGCAGTTTAAATTACGAGTGCAAGATTTGTTCAAAAGACCTCGTACGCATTAGCAAGATGTAAACAGCAACCAGATTATTTGATCAATATGTGAAAAAAGTAAGCACACATACATGCCAGTGGAACTTTTTCTTTGGTTTTCAAAATTATTTATCATTTTGTGTAACGGAAACAATGAATATCACACCCTACCATTGATCTCAGGAAGGAATTCCCCATCTCCTGGTGACTTGTGAGAAAACAAGTCACAGGTTATAGGATGGTTTCTCTGCCCCTTACCAAGAGTAAGAATCTACAGGGCCATCATTCCTCAGTATGCGTAACTTTATGGCGTTTCCGTGCCTGTGGAGAGAATGCAAGATGAGGCCAAAATAAAAGACGATTTTTAGCTAGAGTTCCAAAAGAAGGCTATTGCCCTCTGCTTAACTTAGAGAGATCTTAGTAATTCAGACAAGAAGTCCAATAGAATACACACACAACATATAGAGAAGCCTTTTAGGCTGCCTGACAGCAAGACACCCTGCGTTGGAGCAAGTATCAGTAGTGTGTAGGTAGGAGAATGTGCAGGGCTAACTCTGAAATTCTGTTGATCAAATTTCACACTCTGAAATGTATTCATTAAATGACAGACTCAAGGAAAATTTTCCTTTCCACAGTGCTAAGAGGTAATCTAACACGAATGTTGGTTTTGCTATCCTTTGCTCCAGTTTTAAACATGCAGCTTGAAAACGTAATGATGTGCCCCAAGATAGAAACAAATTAAAACACGTGGAGAAGGAAAAAGAGGGGAAAGGAGATGAATTGAGACTTGTCCAATTATATTTCGGTGAGTCTTGTCCCATTATATTTCGGTGAGTCTTGTCCCATACTGTTACGGATCTGTACTTGATGACTGACTAAAATTGCTGCCAGTTAGGAGAGCAGGCAGAGGGTAGGCTGCCTGTTAAATTGCTGCCAGTTAGGAGAGCAAAAGGCAGAAGTGCGTAAGTGTCCACTTGGAACACTTGGCCCTGCTCGCTGGAATTTCTGTGTGATTAGAGAAAACTTCTTTTCATCAACCAATAATTTCAAGGGTTTTCACAAATACAGATGTGAAATATAGAATAGTAATAGCCCCTTTATCTAGCATCTGGAAAAAGTAAGCATTACTGCATATGGGAATTTTTGAGATGGCTGAGCATAGCACTTTGAGTATCACAACTTCAAGAAAAAGAATCACCAGTTTTGATTGAAACCCTTCACAGTAGAGTCGATTTTTTCCTAACTTCTTCCTGTTTGTTTTGCTAGTGATTCCCAAATTTTATCTCCAATCCAGATCTCTTCCCTGAACCCTAGATGGCTTTCTCACTTCACTCAGAGCAAAAGCCAAAGCTCTTCCAATGGCCTAAAGCCTTCCATTAGCCAATCCCACCATCCAGGTGACTTCGTTACTCTCCTTGCACTCACTCCATTCAGCCACGCTGGCCTTCTTGTTTTTCCATGAACATGTCAGGCACACTTCTAACTTTCCATGGCTTTCTTTTCTGTCTAAAATATCTTCCCCTGAAATATCTGCATGACTGTCTCCTTCACTGCCTACAAGTCTCTGCTTTTTTTTTTTTTTTTTTTTTTTTTTGAGACCGAATTTCTCTCTTGTTGCCCAGGCTGGAGTGCAGTGGTGCCATCTCGGTTCACCACAACATCTGCCTCCCAGGATCAAGCAATTCTCCTGCCTCAACCTTCCTGAGTAGCTGGGATTATAGGCATGCACCACCATGCCTGGCTAATTTTGTATTTTTAGTAGAGATGGGTTTCTCCATGTTGGTTGGGCTGGTCTCAAACTCCCAACCTCAGATGATCCACACTCCTCGGCCTCCCAAAGTGCTGGGATTACAGGCGTGAGCCACCATGCCCGACCAAGTCTCTGTTTAAACATGATATTCTCAGCAACCTTCCTGACCATCCTATAGCAAATCCCCCTCCAGCCCTATTCTCCCTCCCTGTCTTATTTTTCTCCATATGCTTATTATTAATTGGCATAATATGTATGTATGTATGTATTCATTCATTCATTATCTTATGACTTGAAGGTCTCACCTATTAATACATGAATAAAATATTTGACATTAACTCTGGTATCTCAGACAGGCTTAGAATAACTGAGACTGACTTATAAATGACCTCCTAATAGAGTAGCACTGTATCATTCAGAAGGAAACTGTGATATGTCTAACATGTAGTCAAAGCGTTGTTTACAGTGCACAAAAATAATGTGGGAGTTCACTCTGGGCTGCCTATATAATGAGCTTGTGGGACCAGAGTTTCACTGTTTTTTCCAGAAGAGTAAATGAAACTCCAGATTGTCTTCTCTGGGACTAATGATGCCCAAGATCTCTCAGTGCAGAGTAGCTGGCTTTCTTTGGCAATTCCTAACACAAAAACCAGCCAAGAAGCCACCAAAGGGATTGATACAGTTTGGCTGTGTCCCCTTCCAAATATCATCTTGAATTCCCACATATTGTGGGAGGGACCTGGTGGGAGGTAATTGAATCATTGGGGCAGGTATTTCCCATGCTGTTCTCATGATAGTGAGTAAGTCTCACAAGATCTGATGGTTATATAAAGATGAGAGTTTCCCTGCACAAGCCCTTCTCTTGTCTGCTGCCATGTGAGATGTGCCTTTGACCTTCCACCATGATTGTGAGGCTTCCCCAGCCACATGGAACTGTAAGTCCAATAAACCTCTTTCTTTTGTAAGTTGCCCAGTCTCAGGTACATCTTTATCAGCAGCGTGAAAATGGACTAATACAGGGATCTAATTAGTGTGCTCATGATTTCTGTATAAAAAGGGAGAACTACCAGAGAAGTGAGTTCTCCTCTAGACAGACACACCTCCCATGCATGGCCAGCCAAATACCTTGTCCCTGGCTTCCTTTGACCCTCTCTGCATCAAGAGGAAATCTGGGAACCTGTGGCTTCTCCTCCTTGGTGACTCTTGGCTTGTAAGTTTCTGCTTTCTTAATAAAGTTTATTCTTTAATTCATGGTTTTGGGGAGTTCCCAAGACCATCATCCAGTATGACAATTTGCTAGAAGGACTCACGGATCTCAGGAAATCTGTTTATTCAGGGGTATGGTTTATTACTACAAAATGATATAAATCAAAATCAGCAAAATAAAAGGAGCATATGGCAGAATCAAGGAAAGCCCAGGCACAAGTTTCAGCCGTCCTCTTCTAATGGAGTTGTAGAGATGGTGCTTAATTCTTACAGCAAGGATGTATGACAGCACGTATAAAGTGCCACCCACCAGGGAAGCCCCCCTGAGCCTTGCTGTCCAGGGGTTTTATTGGGAGTCACTCATCATGGAGTGCCCATGTGGCTGACCTCTGTACTTCAGACTCCAGCTTCTCCAGAGGTCAGATGGTTAACATGTTGCCCAAGGCCCACACCATAAATGACACTGATAGGACAGACTATCTGATGTGGCTCAAGGCCCCAGGAAAGTGCACCCTTTTATCAGGCAGGATGTTCCAAGGGCTTAGAGGTTATCTCCCAGGAACCATTCAAAACCCAAGCCTTTCTTTAGAATGTGCAGGATCTGAGCAACCGCTGAGCGTTCAGACCTGCTGGGCCAACATTTTGATGCACACATACTGTGTGATTTTGTCAAATTCATCCTCAGCCTTTGCACAATAGGTGATGACTGTTAAGGAACCAAGATCACCTGATATAAAGATAAATCTGCTTATTCTTTTTTTTTTTAAGACGGGTCTCACCCTGTCACCCAGACTGGAGTGTAGTGGCACAATCTCGGCTCACTGCAACCTCTGCCTCCCAGGCTAAAGCAATTCTCGTGCCTCAGCTTCCCAAGTAGCTGGGATTACAGGTGCCTCCCACCATGCCCAGCTAATTTTTGTGTTTTTTGCAGAGATGGGGTTTCACCATGTTGGCCAGGCTCAATCTGACTATCAGAAATGGAGCTAGTTTCCTTCTCCAGCTGTAGAAGAAAGCTGGCTCAAGTGACATTTGTTGTGGCAAATTAATCAACAAGAGCATGATAAGTTCATTCACAAACTGAGCAAACTCAGTTTTCTATAATCAACATATTATATAGTCAAATGAACAATAAAAAATTTCTGGGCCAGGCGCGGTGGCTCACGCCTGTAATCCCAGCACTTTGGGAGGCCGAGGCAGGCGGATCACAGGGTCAGGAGATCGAGATCATACCTGCTAACATGGTGAAACCCTGTCTCTACTAAAAAAATACAAAAAATTAGCCGGGTATCATGGTGGGCGCCTGTAGTCCCAGCTACTCGGGAGGCTGAGGCAGGAGAATGGCGTGAACCCGGGAGGCGGAGCTTGCAGTGAGCCGAGATGGCGCCACTGCACTCCAGCCTGGGCGACAGAACAAGACTCCGTCTCAAAAAAAAAAAAGAAAGAAAAAAAAAGATTTCTGTAGAAAACATGTCATATATATTTCTGGAAAATCAAACAAATTATTTAAATCATTTATAGTAGAAGTTTATGAAAACAAGAGAGCATAAACATTAAACATACGGAAGACTTTTATCTTTCTTGGATAAATTCTTTGTTTATACTATTCCTGTGACTTCCAGAAAGGAAATCCTTAACTTTCTCATATATTGTGGCTGAAGAGGATAATACCAGAACTAGACTTTGAATTCTCAAAGTATATGGCAACAATATGACAGCAATATTATTTAAGAATTGTTATCATGCGCAATTGTAACCTACCCTTTCATAACTAAGGTTAATGAAAACCAAATTAAGTCCTTAATTTCTGATTTCCACAGTGTAAATAACATCAATTTGTAGCTTTGACTAAAACAGTGGAGGTGGAGAGAGGAACAACATTATTAAGAATCAAAGATACCAAAGAGTTATTTTGCAGCTTCATATGTGTTGATTTGCAGAAGTTACTTTTGAAAATTTATAACAAAAATCAAATTTGACTCACATGTGCAGGTAGATAAGGAAGGGCTATGTAAGAGGTATGAATTTTATTATTGTATTTCCTCAACTCACACTTTGGAATACACTATGCTTTTTCAAAAAAGAGGAAAGATTTCAGCTCTAAGTGCCCAAATCATTTAATTAAATCAAACCCAGAAGTGCTTTTGTTTGTTTGCTTGTTTTTAAGGGAAAGCATAACTAGGAATTTCATCTCGTCCAGAAACATGAATCAGAGAAGTTGTTAATCAGTCAATTTAAAAAGCGAAACAGAGGCTTTTCCCTCTGAGCTTCCAATCCAATAAAAAATTAGAGATGGAATCCAGGCAGTTTGGAGGTCTATAAACCCCTAGATTCACCCACAATACTGCCCTCTCTTTTTATATTTTTGAACATCAACCAGAATTAAAATTACCTTTTCTGGTGTGCTGGAAGGGATATCAAAGCACTCATACTGATCTCGACCCATCTCCACAGTGATTTTTGCTTTTCTTGAGTAATCACAGTAATCATAAGCCCAATATCTATTTACCAAGGCATTAAATCAGAGAGAGACAAAGTAAAAAAAAAAATGCAGTCATAGAATTTCAAAGCTGAAAGGAGTGTAAAGCAAGATCACCCCACCCTCTCTGAGGCCCAGAGAGGTGGGGTGGAGAGGTGGGTGATCTTGCATGCTCTTTCACTTTCTCATTTGTCCATTTGATACATTATTCTTATCTCCCCTATGCTGGGTGCAAAGATAACAGCCATCAAGGCGTGCAGTCTCCAGTGGCAGAGAGAGCCAGGAGCAGCTGAATCTGGAGACCAGAGCTTTCATTTTCCAGTGGGCACACGTTCTGCGAGACCAAGTATTCTCCTGTTTGTGTTATGATAGGAGACACCTAGAGTGTTTGTTAGGCCCACACATGCCAGGCCCTACCCTGGCTCACTAATCTGAAAGCATGCCAAAGGAGCTTGGGCTCTACCCTTTTAACAAATGCACAGATGAGTCTAATCACCAGGCACCAGCAGGGCCCCTGTCTGCTGACCAGGGCCAGAGACCCGCTTCTTTCACTGGCCTCTTTCAATGGCCAGGCTCACAGCCCCATTGGCTTCATGGTCCTATATCTGACTGTTTAGGTAATAGCCGGCATCAGCATTTCACAACCCAGAGTGAGCCACAGAATTACCTACTTTGCTTTAAGCAAAGTAAGAAGCCCAGGTCTACCCCAGACCAACTATATTAAAATCTTTCAAATCTTTTTTTTGAAATACCAGGAGGTATTCTGATGAACAGCCAACATTGAGAACCACTGCCAGCCCAGGGTCCTTTCTGAAACCTCAGGAAGGATCCTGGCCCATAATGTGGTAACGGAGAGGCTTGGGAACGCTTTTCGAAGCCAGGACACACAGTGTCTCCAGGTATCATGACTCCTTCCATGTGCTTGCCTATCCTCTTAGATTTTGGTAAAGAAAAAAGAAAAATGAAAAGGGCAGATGTCACAAAGGTGTTATAAAGCAGCCTGCTCTGAGACTGTGGGATTCACAAATTTCCCTTCAAGACAAAGCAAAACAAAGGAAGCATCATGTCTGTAACTGTCATGCTGGACTGTGCATTCCCCACACCATTGCAGTAATGCCACATCTCTGCCATCCCATAATTTCACCTAAACGCCTTTGCACTTGTCTACACATCTCTTCAGGCAGGGCTGTCACAGGATTGCATCGTGTTTAGCTGAGCCTCACTCCTTTGCCCCCGTCCCATCATCCTGTCCCGATGTCACCTGCTCAGGCTCAGGACACATATGCACAGTAAGCGCCATGTGATCCATGTGCCTGCTCTCAGCTCAGAGCTTTCCCACCACCCCACAGAGCCTCTTCTTAATCTTCTTGATTAATCTGCCACAACAAATATCATTTGAGCCACCACCCCCGGGCATACATAGGGTGGTGGGCATGATCTTTAGGAGACGGGAAGATAACAGAGACTTCCCCACAGTGCCATGTCCGGGCACACTGACTTCTGAGGAACCCAAGTCACTCAAGACCAAAGAACATGGGTGAGTAAGTGATGTCCCGTCAGCAGCTACAGCTCACACCCTCAAAGCTTGTATCGCCTTATAGTTTTCATAATCTATGTTTCTCTTAAGAGTTTCACCGGGCACGGTGGTTCATGCCTATAATCCCAGCACTTTGGGAGGCTGAGGCAGACGGATCACCTGAGGTCAGGAGTTCAAGACCAGTCTGGCCAACATGGCAAAACTCCGTGTCTACTAAAAATACAAAAATTAGCCAGGCATGGTGGTGGGTGCCTGTAATCCCAGCTACTCAGAAGGCTGGGGCAGGATAATCGCTTGAACCTGGGAGATGGAGATTGTGTTGAGCCGAGATCATGCCACTGCACTCCAGGCTGGGTGACAGAGTGAGACTCCATCTCCAAAAAAAAAAAAAAAAAAAAAAAGAGTTTCAAGAAATACCCTGATGGTACTCCAGTTTGCCTTTTATTTTCTGTCCTGTGCTGAAATAAGGAGTGAGTCTAGAGGCATATAGGAAATCAGCTCTCTCCTTGCAAGCAGATTCCTATGGCACTACTAAAAAAATCTGCATAGCAAGGTTCATGTTAATGGCTTTCGGTTATGCTTGCCTAATGATGCCCAAGCTCTTACAAATTCATTATGAGCCCTCCCTCCATCCTCTTTTTATTACTGTGCTGTTCTTTTTAAAAAAAAATCAGTAATGCTTTGGATTCAACATGTAACTAGACAGGAAACTTAAAAGAAACACTTGTAGAAAGTTCTCTTCTCAACAAGGTCAAGACTGTTCCCATTATTGTTTACAATAACTTTCATGTTCCTCTTAATTTTATTTTGTTTTCTTGAAATATAGGAAGGGGTTGCATTTTGGTATTCTTGGATTAGTTACAACTAAGACATTACCTCAAGGGTACTGGTACTTCATTGCACACTAGCTGGGTATTTTGTGTTTCTCAAATATATCTTACAGAGTACTGAAAATAATTCTTTTGTGGAATGAGAAAATCAAGAGCATTTGGATACTTCAGTAGTAGATCATAATGCCATAATTTAGTATTTAGAATCTTCATAGTGGCTTAATTTAGCAGCTTTAATTTTTTTAGACCACTTCCTGAATTCATCTTCTCTTTTTCACCATTTGTACCAGAATCTCAGGGACGCCATCTAGACAGGGGACTCCCCCTAGCATATGAGAAATACACTCCAGTCCAGCCTCTGGGCCTCCGTCTCCCCAATAATCTCAGGTGTCAATACCTGAATGTGCGTTCCGGTAGCTGAGCCCACATTCCTTTAATCTTCCTCTGTTTTTAATGAATGGCCCTCAAAATGCATATTCAGTATATGCTTTGAGCCATATGAAATACACTTTCAAAATGCAATATTCATTGCCAAAAGAAAAAGGTTGAGTTTAATGCGTCTGTACAAATAGTGACAGCATTCCCTCTTTTATCTCTTTCCAGCACAAGCATGACTTTCTGTGAAATCCAGGTGCAGTCATGAAGTCGTTCTCTTTCCTTACTCCAGAAAGGCAGTCTATTAACTAAAGCCCAAGAATGGAGTGCATTTCTCTGTTAACCATTTATTAAGTCAGCAAGCTAAGTAATGACTACATTTTTCTTTCTCATGTGCCTGCAGTATTATGCATTTAGCAATATTATTCCTTGAACAGATGTGTCTTTTCACAGTCGTCTTCCTTTCCTATGAACATAGGATTTCTTCTTAATTGTATGCCTGTAAGCTGCAACTGTTTCGAAAGGTGCTTCTGAACACACACTGAGATCCCTCCATACTGAGAGCCAAGTGACATGAAAACCAAAACATCATCAAGAATAGGAGCAGCCAGCTCCCCACATCAAGCACCCAATTAGCTCGTATTCTTTGGCTAAGTATACTCCGCAGCTAATCCAGTCACCTCAGTGCTTTGATTTCAGAAGCTTTAGAAATACCTGGAGTTACTTGAATGTGGCAGTATTCAAAATACAACAGATAAGGAAGAAGCATTTCACAATCAGTCAGCAAACTATAGGATTTGACAGTGAAGACACTGAAGGTTATATCAAATTCTTTCCACGTTCACATTTTGAATAACTAAGCACATTAACCAGTTTTGTGCTCAGCACTTCCCTTTATCAATAAAAAGGAGTATTCACAAAGAATCAATATCTAAAGCACATCGGGCAACTACTCCACTTTTATGATTTCCTCAATGCTGAGTGTTAACAAAGAAAACCTTGCTACTATACTTTTGAAAGACACCAATGGAAGCTGACAACCAAATTGATATCATTTTTTTTCTTATAAAAAGTATAATGAGCTCTTGGGTCACCTTCAAAATATGGTCACATTCTTTCCCTGGAGTAGAGTTACTGTGGGATCAAGTGACTGAAAAGGCTAGGAGAGGAAATAAAATGATTGCTCAGCAGGACAAGTGCGGTGCTGCTGTCCTCGCCTGCGTCTCTGCCCACAGCAAGGTCATGGAAATTCAGCGTGAGCCCAAGTGGTTCTTCAGCAGCAGACACTCATGGGCATGATCCTGGCACTTGCTAGTGTTTGTCTGACAGCTGCGTGTGCTTCAGCCAAGGCTGCAGTAAGTGACCTACCAGGTTCTGCGGAGGAAGCCTGGCCCTACCATTCCCCACTGAGTCAGGAGGTCAAGTGAGAATTCCACTGATGTCTTTAAATAGTCTTGCCTGCAACAAGCTAACATGGGGGAGGATTCTGGAGTGTGCCTGGATGTGCCTGGCAGGGATAGGCAGGTCTCCAGTTGCTGCTAGAGGGGGAATTTGGAGGAGACTTCCTTAGCTGCCTCCAAATGATACCAGTAAGGTCTGTGTGCAATGGTTCAACAGAAGACCTCATGCACAAATGTGCTAATGGAACTATGGTATCTGGTGATAATAGCAGAAATTGGCTTCCTTCTTTTACGGGTGGGAAAATTGAATTGGGGTCTGTTGGGAAAAAATCACTTGCTCTATGAATAAGCTATACGGACCCCCTTTGAACAGCTTTTAGAAAAAGCAAGTATTTTTCACAGTAAAATTGCCTAAGCTCAGAACCTGAGCATGAGCTAGCCACTGCCTCAACACTCCGCTGCTCTTTCCAAATCAGGCGAGTGCAGAGGTGGGGAGGAATTAGGGTTTGATGGCTGCAGGGAATGAAGGGGTTGACTGATTTATCCCAGCTGTGCTATTTGCTTACTGTTCTCTGGTTACTGAGACTTTGGAGCTCAGTCTAGTCTACACCCTATAGTGTGTTATTCTTGCCTCAGCCCATTGTTTGTATCCTTCTTGAGCAGGGATCACATCTTGCTGCACGTTGTAGAAACCACGTGGGTCTGTCTCCTTCTCCAACCTGGGAGCTCTGTGGTAGGAGGAGCAGGTGTTGTTCTTGTCAGGTTTCCCGCCCAGTGTCCGGACTGGAAAAGGTGCTAATAAATATAAGTTAAATTGAATTAAACTAGGAATACTGAGAAGTTATACAAGTCTTGGCAGCAACCCCAAATGCTAAGTCTTGGTATCGTTTGCTATAATTTTGCAGACAAATGTGCCAAGAAATCAGAACAATTGGCTCTTTGTAGACCTGAAGGTACTTGATTTTCTTCAGTGTCATCTTTTCATTCTGATTCTTTAGCTCTAAACCAATATTAATGCCGTGTGGCTCTTGGCTGCTGCCAGAGCACTGAGGTCCAGTGACCTTTGGTGCAGGAACTCTGTCACTGCTTGCCCTGGTGTCTGTATTTCACTAACAGCTGTGTACTCTTAAAATAAAAAACAAGCTTCGTGTTTTTATAGAGACTTTTTTCCAAGGAGCTTTTAAATGTCACTAAACTCATTTTTTTTTTTAACGTTAACATGGGAAAGTCAATATTACCCTCCTCCAAATTGTAAAAGGGTGATTACTTTTTTGCATGACTTGTCTATGTCTTTCCCCTCTTTTCTGCCTTTTGGTCATTGTTGGCCAAATTATCCCATTTAGTAGTTTATCTCTGAGAGGGCAGATGTAGTCATGGAGAAGTGAAATTAAAATGGGATCATTTGATGATTGCCTAGTGTCTAGCAAAGAAGTTCAAGGACATGACAATGAGTGGGAGAGGACTGGGAAGGAAGGTTGAAATACACATTAGATCAGTTCATATTTAATATCTGAAAGCCATCCTTCTACCCATTTACTCACCACCAGACATAAGCATGAGTGGCTTGGTTATTCCTCTGTAGCCGCATGAAAGAAAAATTTCCTATGATTGTCCCCCAGAACTCAAGGCGAAAGCTCTGCCTCTTTTGGTCACTGGGGACAGAGCCCACTGTGGTTTGCCTTTTGGTCCCAAGTAATGTTTCACGGAGGCTGATGGAGGAACGTGTCTTGCCGTTGCCACCTGGCCACAGGTTGCTGATTCAAGGGCAGAAACTATCTGAAACCAGGTTTCAGCACCTCATACTGTACTTGGCACACAGTGCTTAGCAAATATTTGCCTTTTGAATTACATTGAATTCAGACCTGTTAGGTGTCCACTCTCCCAAGGGCTGAATCTCACTGCTCCTCAGAAGAATCAGAACTGTTAGTTCTCTTTGGGGAAAACCAACCCCCTGTTTCAATTTATGTTTAGGATGAGATGAACGTGATATTCCAGAGGTTATTAAGAACATACAGAGTTAAAAACAAACACCTCCTTAACGTGGATGTTCAACAGCGACTTAGCAAATATTAACAAAAGTATTGTCAGACACTAAGGATGAGAGTAGAAAACTGAGACGAGAGAAGTACCCCGGTTGACAGAGTCCAGATGAGCTGCCTCCCATCCAGGCCTCCGGGACCCAGGTCAGGTGTGTTTTTTGTCCTTCAGGTAGCCGAAGAGCATCTCCAGGCCCCCCTCCACCAGCTCCGGCAGAGGCTTGGATAAAGGGTTGTGGGAAATGTGGAGCCCTTTGTCCATGGGATTCCAGGCGATCCTCACCAGTCTACACAGCAGGTGGAGTTCGCTCGGGAGGATCTGAATGTCATTGTTGTTGAGGTTCAGCAGCTCCAGGCTGGTGACCAGGCAAAGCGACCTCGGGAAGGAGTGGATGTTGTTGCCCTCTGCGATGAAGATCTGCAGGCTGGCCAGGTGCTGGATGCTCTCAGCGATGTTTTCCAGGCGATTCGAGCCCACGTGCAAGAAAATCAGTTCCTTCAGGGAAAACACACACATGGGGATGTGCGCGAAGAAGTTGTTGCTGAGGTTTAGCTTCCTCAGTCTAGAGAGGTCAGCGAAGCATGCAGGGAGCTGGGACAGGCAGTTGTGCGACAAGCTCAGGACCTCCAGCTTTCGGCACAAGCTCAGCTCGGCCGGCACCTCGGTCAGGCAGTTCATGTTGACAAACAGGACCTTGAGGCACTGTAGGAGGCTCACTTCTCTGGGCAGGCTCTTCAGGCGGTTCCCGCACAAGTTCAGGACCACGATCCGGGTCAGTTTCCCCACCTCGGGAGGGAGAACCCGGAGCTGGTTGTGAGACAGATTGAGTTTCTGGACCTCGGACAAGCCCCACAGAAAGTCGGGGATGTCTGTCATTCCTCTGGTGACCAGGCTGAAGCTGACGTGGTGCATGCCCCGCTTCAGCAGGGACCGCGGGTCCCTTCCCGAGAGCAGGGCATCGTCCCACGGAGAAAACTTCTGTCTCCTCCCCGTGAACAGCATCCTCTTGGGGCCCTTATCCTTGGAGCTGGCCCTTGACTGCCTGGCCCCCATTGTACCTTCCCTTCTAGTCACTCTCCTCTGCCACCTCCCAGGCAGGGACCGTGTCCTCTCAGCTGCTAAAAGCCAGGCTGTTGCAGGCAGGGAGTGTGCGTCAGGGTGAGAACCAACTTGTGACTAGGAGGTCCTAGTGTGGAGAAAGCTGCCAGGAGAGTCTTGATCAGGCCTTGCAGGTATCCGAGACAGGTCCCTGGGTGGCTGCAGAAGCTGTGCCTGTTCCCCAGGGTTTAGGTGTTTTCTTTCTTAGCAGCTGGGCTGTAATGATATACTTGTCCAGGAGGCTGCTAAACTGCTCAATTCCCTCTGAATGCCACAAGGCAGCTGTCACTGTCACTCTGCCTGAGTTTTATTGACTGGGTACATGCAAACAGGTCACAGGAAGGCTGCATATAACTTTACTCTCTCAGCTTTTCTTGGGTATCACAGTTGAGCAGGGTGATTAACAAGCCCATCTCTAAAAAGAAGTAAAATGGAAAAACAGAGCAGGCCACACAAGCACCGGCTGTTGGCAGGATTGCGGGAGCTCAGCCAGACAACTTTACAGTGAAACTGGGCTGGGTGCTAGTGACAGTTATGTCTCCAAAGCTAAAGATCATCAGATGATATCATAGGTCCCTGTTCCAAACCTTGATGAACTGTGCGTTTGTGAAAAGATAACAAAAGCAGCCCGGACACCTGGAATTTCCAGGTCAAAGGTCTTTATCCTGTGCTTGTCAGAGGTGATTTAGTGAGAAGGGAGTTGTTGGGGGATCTCAACCCCTCACTCCTATTTCATCCAGAGAAGCTCTGGGCTCATGTGTCTTACAGAGACCTTCTGTATTTAGTAGGATGCACTTTAAGTGTTTGAACAGTCACTTGAGTGGCCACCTTAGTATGGTAAACACGGGCCACCTATTGTCCTGGAAGCATATGATGAGGCCCCCCTCGCTACACACCGTTCTCTTTCTCTCCCTCTCTCTTCTCCTCCCTGTCTTTTTAATTATTTTTATTTATTTATTTATTTATTTATTTATTTATTTTTCTTTTATTTTTGATGGAGTTTTTGCTCTTGTCGTCCAAGCTGGAGTGCAGTGGCACGATCTCGGCTCACTGGAACCTCTGCCTCCCGGGTTCAAGTGATTCTCCTGCTTCAGCCTCCCAAGCAGCTGGGATTACAGGCACCCACCACCATATCCAGCTAATTTTTGTATTTTTAGTAGAGACGGGGTTTCACCATGTTTGCCAGGATGGTCTTGACCTCCTGATCGAGGCGGGTGGACCTGCCTCGGCCTCCCTGTCTTTTTCTTGAATTAAAAAAATTAACTTACATCTTAAATTTGCAGAGTTAATTGTTGGTGTTATGGGCTGAACTGTGTCCCCTCACCCTGCCCTCAAATTTCGTATGCTGAAATTGTAACCCCCAGTATCTCAGAAGGCGCTGGGTTTGGCAATCAGGCCAAGTGAAGACACAGGGAGAAGGCAGCCACCTGCGAGCCAAGGAGAGAGGCCTCAGAAGAAACCAACACCTTGATCTCAGGCTTCCAGTCTCCAGAATTGTGAGAAAAATACATTTCTGTTGGTTAAGCCACCCAGTTTCTTAGAGCAGGTCTGGCAAACTAATATAGTTGGGGAGGAGGCGGACACACATCTGCATAGGTGAAAAATCCTAAAAATAGGTAGTGATTAAGGGGACAAGGGATATCAAGGAGCTGACCTAGGTTCTGAGCAAAGGGCTTGTGGCCCGTGGCAAGGGCTGGTTTGGCCTAGAAGGGTGAGATTTTTGCTGCTATATATCCTGGAGACCCCTGCTGCTCCTGGGATCCTGACCTCACAGGGCTGTTGCTACCAACCCAAGAGTTGTCACTGGGTCCTAGCTGGGTGCTGCCTGGGGAGCCTGGAAGTCCATCCGCATCCAGGGCGCAGGATCTGGGCAGGAGGAGCAGCGGAGTTAAAAACAAGGGGAGGCCACTTCTCTCTCCGCACGCCATTGGAAAGAGATCTGACCCCTTTGACTGAGTCAGCCCCAGGGATTCTAGACAAAGGTGGAGACTTTGCACGTGCTTTTTATGGGGCCCTTGAGTGTTCTAGTTATCAATTGTGGTGGCCGGCGTGGGAGCAATGTGGCTAAATTTAGACTGTAAGTTTTTGGAGCAGGCCATGCCGTATATATGTAAATTTCATATGGTTCTGCTGAAAAAAAAAAAAAAGAAAAAGCTAGCTGTGCTTCCTCCTTCCTTCCATGAGCCTGAGAAATTATGCTAGAGTACTTGAAATGTGGGGAATTGCAGGACCTGGGATGGTTTGAGAAAAATATCGACAACTTTCTTCTTGTGGCAATTCTCTCTCTTCCCCTTAATACACTTTTTCTAATAAATATTTCTTGAGCACTTATCAATAGCCAATATTCATCAGATGTTCACTTATGTAAAAGTCACTGTACGCCTCACTTTCTATGCAGAATGGGTATTAAAATTATCTCCATGTTACAGATGAGGAAAGGAAGATAGACAAAGGTAAAGTTACTTATGCAAAATCAACTCACTTCCCCAAAATCAAGTAACTAGTCAATGGTAGAACCAGGATTCAATCCCAGTTGGTCTGCACAGAGCTCAGGCTGGGAACCACAAGAAGACGCTGGTCTTATCTCTGTAGAGAAGCAAAGCAACTCTGGCTAGGACACAGCCCCTTGCTTTCAAGTGCCAGGGTGTAGGACTGAGGAAGCACAGGTCAAAAAATGACTACATTACTCCATGCATAGAAATAACTACACAGGGCTGGGGGCGGTGACTCATGCTTGTAATACCAGCACTGGGAGGCTGAGGCGGGTGGATCGCCTGAGGTCAGGAGTCCGAGACCAGCCTGGCCAACATGGTGAAACCTTGTCTCTACTAAAAATACAAAAAATTAGCTGGGCATGGTGGCAGACAGCTGTAATCTCAGCTAGTCAGGAGGCTGAGGCAGGAGAATTGCTTGAACCCAGGAGGTGGAGGTTGCAATGAGCCAAGATTGTCCCACCGCACTCCAGCCTGGGCAACAGAGCTAGACTCTGTCTCAAAAAAAAAAAAGAAAGAAAGAAAGAAAGAAATAACTACAGAGCTCGATACCAACCCTGCTTACTCTATGCCAGCATAACCAGGAAGAGCAAAAGTTAAACTATCATTCCAGAAAACTTCAGAGTGATGGATTTATCGCCTCCAAAAACAGTTCAGGTCTTCTCCAGAGAGTTTCTCATATATCAAATGGATGAGCTGAGTCACTAGCTGACTTGGTTTCTTCTAATTTTTTGAAATGTAAAGGCTGCCCACTCAGTGACTGTCAGTTATCCGGTCAGCACGTAGTTCTCTGAGAGGACGTTCCTTGTCTCTGGTCTCAGTCTTCTCCTCTATGAAATGGGCCATTTGGAGGGGATAATGGCCGAGAGCCCCTTCCCACTCTCCCAGTCTGATTCTCACTACAGATGAGGCCACTTGTGAGAAAGTGAAAGTCACATTTAACCCCCTTTCTGGTGAAAGTATGCAAAATCCAAGACAGCCTTCATTTTTGTAACTTTAATGTTCGTCCTGGGGAATAAACAGTAACAAGGAAATGTTGGCTTTAGGGTTCTCTATACTGTATAGACCACACATTTGACCTTTACCAAAAGAGACTTTTCAGGGCTCTCTGAATGGAATGCAGCTTGAAATAACTCTCAGAACACTGTTGGACAATTTTTTGAAATTCCAGGGCATTGTAAGTAATGTGATTATCTTTAAAACCTAAGGAGCCTGCAGAATAATTGAAATGCATTTAATATGCCTGACGTGTTTACTGCATTGCTGTATGTTCCAACTGATTGCTCCAACATATGAAAATCAATATGGATTATTTTTTTAAACCTAAGTAATATAAAACTGAAATAATGAGAGTATAAAATAGTAGGTTATGAAAACATCTGAAGCCACTCCTGAATTCACCCTAATGGAATATCTACAGGAAAGAATACTTTTTATTCTCACTATGACTTTTCAGCTTATGTCTGTACATCACATCTGTTAATTTCAGAAGAAAGAAATGTGTACCTCTAAATAGTTTATCAAAATAAACTTTCTACTGTTCAAAAATTTTAAAATAGGCCAGTTGCAGTGGCTCACACCTGTAATCACTTTGGGAGGCTGAGGCAGGCAGATCACGTGAACCCAGGAGTTCAAGACCAGCCTGGGCAACATGGTGAAACCCCATTTCTATAAGAAATACACAAATTAGCTGGGCGTGGTGGTGCATGCCTGTAGTCCCAGCTACTAGGGAGGCTGAGGTGGGGAGAACATTTGAGCCCTGGAGGGCGAGGCTGCAGTGAGCCATGATCGCACACTGCACTGGATCCAGCCCAGGCAACAGAGCGAGACACTATCTCAATAATAATAATTAAAATAGGAAATATAGAAAAGTATGAAAAGAGATAACCCAGTTAACATTTTGCATATATAAAGCTAGATCTTTTACCTATGCATATTGGCTTCTGTTTTCCTTTACCAAAAAAAAATTTTTTTTTTCAAAATCTGCCTTAGCCTAGGTTTCCGCAAAAGCAGAGCTTGAGGCAAAAGCTTATGGGGCTAATATTTTATTAAGGAGCACAATTGTGGGTAAGCAAGAATGAGGGAGACATTGGGAGGAGCATCAGGAGGGGGAGCAAATACGAGTGATGTGTTCTGAGCTGCCACATCTTTACATCAAACACAGCCTGTTGCTAGGTTTTGCAGAGATCTGCAGAGAAGCTATATTAAACAATTGTAGCTCAGAATGGTCCATGGTTAAGCATCTATGAAATGCATGCAATAGTAAAACCCAAAGCACATTTTAAAAAGTCCCTAAATCATGGTTATTGATGACATATGGCCCATAGTATAGTACTAGGACAGAGTAAGAACTCAATCAATGATAGTATATGGTAGCCATTACACACATACACACACACATGCCCCTGGAGTCGTTCAGAGAACATTCTCCATGTGTTTGATTTTGATTTTGTCCTTCTTTATGAACTTTACACTTTCTTTAAGCCCAATCAAACCTGTAACTCTGAAGCATCCCTCATTTATCTCCCATTCATCTTCCATGCAAAACCTTAGTTAGCGCTAGGAGCTGTTTGAGACACTTTCATACATTCTATCTGACACAAATAATACTTGGGAGATTGATATTATTAACCTCATATTAACTATGAGGAAGTTGAGCCTCACTGAAGTTAAATGACTCTCCAGGTTGCAAAGTCAATTACTACCAGCATCAGAATCAACACTCAGGTCTTCTGATTCTGACTGTGGTTCTCTTTCTACTACATGGAAACCTGTCTTCCTCTGCACAATTTTTTCTTAGTAAGGTGGCCAATTATTTTTCCAGTTAGAGCACCCCACAGCCTTCTAGCACACAGACACGGCAGCAAGAGGCAGCATAATCTAGTGGTTAATGTCATAAGCTCTGGTTGCCTGACCATCTTGGGTTTCAATCCTGGAAATTTCAGTCAAAGGCTGTGTGACCTTGGGCAAGCTACTTAGCTTGTCCGTGCTGTTTCCTCATATATAAAGTGGAGATAATAATACTACCCATTCATAGGACGGGCGTGGTGGCTACACTTGTAATCCCAGCACTTTGGGAGGCCGAGTCAGGCGGATCACAAGGTCAAGAGATCAAGACCATCCTGGTCAACATGGTGAAACCCCCTCTCTACTAAAAATTAGCCAGGCATGGTGGCATGTACCTGTAGTCCCAGCTACTCGGGAGGCTGAGGCAGGAGAATTGCTTAAACCCAGGAGGCGGAGGTTGCAGTGAGCCGAGATTGTGCCACTGCCCTCCAGCCTGGCAACAAGAGTAAGACTCCATCTCAAAATAGTAATAATAATAATAATACCCATCATGTAAGGTTGCTGTGGGAATTAAATGACTCTGTACAGAGAACACATAGTGCATGGTTTCATACATAGCAAGAATACCTGAAGATCCCAAGGAAATGTCAATTCCACGGCCACCTCTGGGTGCTCAAGGGCTGAGCACCTTCACCAGCAGGGCAAGCCTGGTCCTTTTCCTCTCCTATAACCTTCCTCTTGACCACACTACACCTCAATCAGCTATTCCAAGGGGCAAACATGCTTCTCTAGAGTGCAAGATGCTTAGAGGCAGGTTCTTAGAGAGAGATCTGAATTGAAATGCTTCTCTCTGAAAGTCAAGATCCTCTTCGGAAATCATTTGTCCTCAGTTTGTTTACTATCTCACTCTGTTCATTCGGCTCACATTTGCTGTCAGGCCAATTCTATTTCAAACCCCTTGTCTCCCTCAGAGCCCTGGAATAATCCCGAGGACACAGTAGGCACTCGATCAATGTTCATTGAAATGAACAAACATTTGGGCCCTGATGGAAGTTTCAGGTGAGAAAAGAACAATGAAGAGGGCCTTGAATATCCTGCTTGTTTTTAATTGCTTCTGTGTTACTCTATTTGTATACTTATCTGCTTACAAGTCCCTCCAGAGGACTCTTCCTACATCCTGTTCACGGCTGACCACAGGATCCCTGGTTTGACCTCCATCACAGCAGCTCACTGAAAAAAGTTTTGTCAGACAAGCCAAGGCTCTTTTATCTTTAAGAGAAGACCTCAGCACCTTCTCCAGGGGTTGCAGTGAGCTGAGATCGCACCACTGCACTCTAGCCTGGCGACACAGCAAGACTCCATCTCAAGGCAAAAGAAAAAAAGAAAAAAAGAAGACCTCAGCACCTGCACCTTCTCAGGGAACCTGCTCGGCCCTGCTATGCCCTCCTCTGTAAGTGGGGATAATTGTGCCTCCTTTGTATAGGCCTATTGTGAGGATTAAATGGAATGACACAGGTAAAGCAAGTAGCTCAGCACAAAAGGGTCCTGATGCCATGTTACCAGCCACAGTAATCCATCCTTCCCATTGTGGCCAGAATGTTCTAGAAGACTGTTCCCATCAACCCACTGCTTATGGACCATCCACTGACACACCTGTGCCCACAGGCTGTCCATGCAGACCATAGTTACATGCATGTTTGCATCACAACCTCATGCCTTACCGTTCACCTCTAACACACCTACTTGATATCCCAGCAGTACTGAGGTAGCAGCTGGCTCCCCTACACACGCCTTGGCATTTCATAATGCCACTCCTTTGTTCATGCTGATCCTTTGCTCCACATGGCTCACACCCTTCATGTTTCCACATAAGAACAGTGCCCCCTCCTCAAGGAAGCCTTGCCTGACCTCCCACCTTCCTCTAGGGCCATGTGGGCATCCTTCCTTACTTCCCAGAGCATCCTAGACTTACCTTTGTCACAACACTACCACCCCAGATCTCAACTGGACCAATTTTGCCCCTCATGGGATGTGGGACAATATCTGGAGATATGTTTGGTCATCAACTGTGCCGGTGGTACTACCGATGTCTAGTGAGTAGAGGCCAGTGATGCTGCAAACGTCTTACAGATCAGGACAGCCTCCACAACAAAGAATTATCCAGCTACAATCTCAATAGTGCAGGGCTTAATAAACACTACCATATGCCAGGAGTGGTGGCTCACGCCTATAATCCCAGCACTTTGGGAGACGAGGCGGGCAGATCACCTAAGGTCAGGAATTCGAGACAAGCCTGACCAACATGGTGAAACCCTGTCTCTTCTAAAAATACAAAATTAACTGGGCGTGGTGGTGCATGCCTATAATCCCAGCTACTCTGGAGGCTGAGGCAAGAGAAGCTCTTGAACCTGGGAGGCGGAGGTTGTAGTGAGCCAAGATCGAGCCATTGCACTCCAGCCTGGGCAACAAACGAAACTCCATCTCAAGGAAAAAAAAAAAACATATAGAAATCATCAGCTTTTGTGCCAGTCTCCTCCATTAGAGTATAAATACATTTCTTAAGGCTGGAGCTAAATCTTATTCATCATCATTTGTTCTCCTTGAGCCAAGGATGTTGCCTCATATGTGGTACCTATTCAATGAGCCCTGGTTTCTCCCCACTGTATCCTCTTATTTATGAATCAAACCTACTCTATTTTGAGAGGCTTACTGACTCTCTATCCTACTATGTGACCCATATGACCAGAAACATAAATAAAATTGCCTTGCTTGTCAACTGGTATCAGACTTCTATTTATCCAGAATTACACTGCTGACATTATTCATTCACGGAAAGAGAACCTACAAGCAAGGCCATTTCATCTCTTTGAAATGCGAATGTCAATAGCTCTTGCCTGTCACCGAACAAGATACAGAAATTACAGGACTGGTGCAACTCTAAGAAAGCACTGAGTCTACTTTTGCTGGCCAGCTGCATTTTATTAAATCATCTCAGCAAATTCAAATTTAGCTTTTTAAAAGGCTACTTCTAGAAAGACAGTCATTTTGTTATTTTGCATATTTTCCTCTCAGGAAATCCATTTACTGGGCTAACCCTAGCCTTCAGGTATCAGTTTTCCTTGCATCTTCTTGTTTGTCTTCAATGGAGCTGGGTAACCAGTGAAGGCTTTTATAGTCCTGTTCATTCAGTCCTAATCCATCAAAGTACACTTCATGCTTTACAGCACTAAAGGAAAGGCGAAATAAAGAGATGCTTTGATTAAAAGTCGAGAGAGTAATTAAATACCAACTCAGCCTTCTGCATATTAAGTTTATATCAGAAAGCAAGGTCATGAATTTAAGAGCAATGAGATTCTATATAATATCCGCATAACAAAGTAGCAGAGCTTTATTAAAGATCAAGTCTCTTTTTAAGAAGTTTTAAATTATTGTGACATTTCAGGATAATAAATTGATAAATGGCTAAAAAAAAAAAAAGCAAGAAGAGACACTAAGTTCAGTCAAGTGAAATATCTGAGATCTAGGCCTCTCTGATAAAAAGTTTAAAATATGCATAGTGTGTATATAACTTATCTGTTTAATAAATTATAAATTTGAATCTTATTTAAAACTCCCCAAACTACTTACTACTGTTTTAATTTCAGATTTGGTCTAGACTATCTTAACAAAAATAAATTTTTCCTCTTCATTGAATTGGTGAGGAAAAGTTAAAAAGAGTTGAGCCCTAGAGTAAGAGGAATTCCAAATTCAGTTTAAAATCCTTGGTTAAGAGTTGGACTTTGTCCACATACATCTGAGCCACTGGGGCATGTTTTCCAGCTTCTTTCTCACAGTGGATTCTGAGGGAGCCCAGTCTTGGCTACATCCCCTCTCACTGGGAACTCCCCTGTGCATGCGGAAAAATGGTAGCATACATATCTGTGCCACTGGGGCAGGCTTGCCCACCAGTCTCCAACAGCAAACTCTGAGGGGGCCCATTCTCAACTCCAGCCCCTGTCACGGCAGTCAGGGAATGGTTCCACCTATCCAGGGATATGCCAGGAAGTTTGCTCCTGTCTGGGCCAATGGGACAGGCTTCTATACTTGTTCCCTGGCCAGCCTTCCCACAAAGGCTGATTACCCTCTTTAAGTCTTCCCCAGGTCCATCCAAACCAGGACACTGCAACAACCAACCTTGGAGTCTTTGTGAGACTTGTAGTAGGCCTGGGCTTATGGCTCCCTCTAGTGCTTAAATGGCTGCAGGTGTCACAGGCTCTGACAACAGTCAATCCACTTAGGTTTCTAGACAGGCTCACTGAAGAAGGATGGGCACAAATAAAGCCAGACTGCAAAGACCTGAATAAATACCTAACTCTTGAATGCACAGACATCAACGTACATCTACAATTATCAAGAACAGTCAGGAAATTATGACCTTAACTAATGGACTAAGCAAGGCACAGTGATAGAATGTAAAGAGATGGAGATGTTTAATCTGACAGACAAGAAATTCAAAATAGCCATGTTAAAGAACTCACTAACTTCAAGAAAACACAGAAAAACAATTCAGAAATTCATCAGATCAATTTAACAGATACATTAAATAATAAAAAAACAGAAACTCTGGAGCTGAAAAACTACAATGAATGAAGGGAAAAAAGCCAACCAAAGGAACAAAAGCAGAAGTGATAAAGTAGAAGAAAGAATCAATGAGCTTGAAGACAGGCTATTTAAAAATATACAGTCATAAGAGAAAGAAGAAAAATAAATGAAAAAGAAAAACTCAAACTTATACAATCTGTGGAATCACATCAAAAAAGCAAATATTTAGGTTATTGGAGTTCAAGAGGAAGGAGAGAAAGACAAAAGGGTAGGAAGCTTATTCAAAGAAATAATTAAAAAAAAAAAGGGGGGCTGGGCACAGTGGCTTATGCCTGTAATTCTAGCACTTTGGGAGGCCAAGGCAGACAGATCACGAGGTCAGGAGATCGAGACCATCCTGGCTAACACGGTGAAACCCCGTCTCTACTAAAAATACAAAAAAATTAGCCAGGCATGGTGGTAGGCGCCTATAGTCCCAGCTACTTGGGAGGTTGAGGCAGGAGAATGGCATGAACCCAGGAGGCGGAGCTTGCAGTGAGCTGAGATTGCACCACTGCACTCCAGCCTGGATGACAGAGCGAGACTCCTTCTCGGAAAAAAAAAAAAAAAAAAAAAAAAACGGCTTGGTGCAGTGGCTCACACCTGTAATCCCAGCACTTTGGGAGGCCTAGATGGGTGAATCACAAGGTCAAGAGATTGAGACCTTCCTGGCCAACATGGTGAAACTCCGTCTCTACTAAAAATACAAAAATTAGCTGGGCATGGTGGCACACGACTGGAGTCCCAGCTACTCGGGAGGCTGAGGCAGGAAAATCACTTGAACCCAGGAGGTGGAGGTTGCATTGAGCCAAGATTGCGCCATTGCACTCCAGCTTGGTGACAGAGCGAGACTCCGTAAAAAACAAACAACCAAAAAAGAAAAAAAAAAAAAAACTTTTCAAACCTGAAGAAAGATATAAATATCCATGCAGAAAAGTCACCAATCAGGCCGGGCGTGGTGGCTCACGCCTGTTATCCCAACAATTTGGGATGCCAAGGCATGTGGATCACCTGAGGTCAGGAGTTTGAGATCAGCCTGGCCAACATGGTGAAACCCTGTCTCTACCAAAAATACAAAATATTAGCTGGGTGTGGTGATGGGTGCTTGTAATCCCCACTACTTAGGAGGCTGAGGCAGGAGAATCACTTGAACCCAGGAGGAGGAGGTTGCAGTGAGCCAAGATTGCACCATTTCACTCCAGCCTGGGCAACAGAGTGAAATTCCATCTCAAAAAAAAGAAAAAGAAAAAAATCACCAGTCAAATTCAACCCAAGACATAGCATCAAACACTCAAAAGGTCAAAAAGAGAGGATTCTGAAAGCAGCAAGAGAAAATAAGAAAATAGTATATAAGGTAATTCCAATATGCCTGGCAGTAGACTTCCCCGCAGACACCTTGCAGGCCAGAAGGGAGCAGGAAAATATAGAGTGCTGAAGGGAAAACAAAAACAAAAACAAAAACAAAAACATTTAAGCAAGAATACTGTAGCCACCAAGGCTATCCTTCAGAATTGAAGGAGAAATAAAGGCCTATTCAGACAAACAAAAAGCTGAGGAAATTCATCACTACCAGACCTGTCTTGCAAGAAATGCTGTAGGAAGTTCTTCAAACTGGAAAAAAAGGATGCTAATGTGTAACAAGAATAAATCTGGACATATAAAACTCACTGTTAGAAGTAAATATGCAGACAAATTCAGAATACTCCAATATTGTAATCATGGTGTATAAATCACCTATCTCTTTAGTATGAGGACTAAAAGACAAAATGGTTAAAAATCATAATAACTATAATAAATTGTTAAAAGATAGACAAAACAAAAAGATATAAACTGTGACAGCAAAATTCAAAGTGCAGAGGGAAATGAAGTTGCCATACATGGTTTGCTTTTTATTTATTTTCTTTGAGATCACAGTTAAATTTTTATCAGTTTAAAATAATGTTTATAACTATAGGATGTTTACTGTAAAGCTCATGATAACCACAAAGGAAAAACCTATAATCGATAGGCTAAAAATTAAAAGCAAGAATCAAAACACACTACTAGAGAAAATCATTTAACCACAAAGGAAGACGGTGAGAAGAAGAAACAATGAAATGACAAGGATACATACAAAAAAGAAACTGCAAGCCAACATCCTTGAAGAACATAGATGCAAACATCCTCAACAAAATACTAGGAAACAAAAATCAACAACACATTAAAAATATTCTTTGTTATGATCTAGTGGGATTTATCTCAGGGATGCAAGGAAGTGGGATTTATCTCAGGGATGCAAGGATGATTCTACAGGCGCAAGTCGACAAATATGATACACGACATTAACCAAATGAAGAAAACCATATGATTCTCTCAACAATCACAAAAATTTTTTTGGAAAACATTCAACATGTCTTCATGATAAAACCTTCAACAAATTAGGTATGGAAGGAATGTACCTCAACACAACAAATGCCATACATGATAAACCACAGCTAACATCGTACCTAACCTGAAAAAGTTGAAAGCCTTTCCTCTAAGATCTGGAACTCTACAAGGATGCTCACTGTCACCATTTCTATTCAATATTATGCGGGAATTCTTAGCCAGAACAAGCAGTCAAGAGAAAGAAATAAAAGGCATTCAAATTGGAAATGAGAAAGTCAAATCCCTGTTTGCAGATGACATGATCTTATAAATAGAAAACCCCCTAGAGACTCCACCAAAAAAACTAATAGGACTAATGAACAAATTCAGTAAAGTTGCTGGATACAAAACCCATACCCAAAAATCAGTAGTGTTTCTATGTATCAACAGCAAACTCTCTGAAAAAGAAATCAAGAAAACAATCCCATTTACAATAGCTACAAAAAAAAATAAAATTCCTAGCAATAAATTTGACCAAAGATGTGAAAGAGCTTTATAATGAAAACTATAAAACGTTAATGAAAGAAATTGAAGAGGGTACAAATAAATTGAATGACAGCCTGTGTTTGTGGATTAGAAAAATGAATATTGTTAAAACATTCATACTACCCAAAGAAATTTACAAACTCAATGTAATCCCTAGCAAAACACCAATGACATTCTTCAGAGTAATTTTTTTTTTTTTTTGGGACAGAGTCTTGCTCTGTCTCCCAGGCTGGAGTGCAGTGGTGCGATCTTGGCTCACTGCAACTTCCACCTCCTGGGTTCAAGCATTTCTCCCGCCTCAGCCTCCTGAGTAGCTGTGATTACAGGCATGTGCCACCACGCCCGGCTAATTTTTATATTTTTTAGGAGAGATGAGGTTTCACCATGTTGGCCAGGCTGGTCTCGAACTCCTGACCTCATGATCCGCAGGCCTCGGCATCCCAAAGTGCTGGGATTACAGGTGTAAGCCACCATGCCCGGCCCCTCGCAGTAATTTTTTAAAAGGCAATTCTAAAATTTATATGTAATCACAAAAGATCCCATGTAGCCAAAGTGATCTTGAGCAAACAACAAAGCTGGAGGCATCATATTGCCTGACTTCAAAATGTGCTACACAGTTATAGTGATCAAAATAGCAGGTACTGGCATAAAAACAGACAAGTCGACCAATGGAACAAAATAGAAAAATCAGAACTAAATCTCACACATCTATAGCCAACTGATTTCTGACAAAAGTGCCAAGAACACTAATGGGGAAAGAATATTCTCCTCAATAAATGGTAAAATTTAATATCCACATGCAGAAGAACAAAACTAGACCCCCATCTCTCACCATATAAAAAATTAATTCAAAATGGATAGAGACTTAAATGTAAGACCCAAAACTATTAACCACTAGAAGAAAACAGGGGAAATGTTTCATGACCTTGGTCTAGGTGAGGAATTTTTGGCTAGGACCTCAAAAGCACAGGCAACAAAAGCAAACTAAAAAGTTACATCTAACTAAAAAGCTCCTGCATGGCAAAGGAAACACTCAACAGAGCAAAGAGACAACCTACAGAATGGAAGAAAATATCTGCAAACTATGCTTCTGACAAAGGGTTAATATCCAGAATACACACGGAACTCAGACAAATCAGTATAAAAAAAAAAATGTGATTTAAAATGTGCAAAAGACCTGGATAGACATTTCTCAAAAGACACACAAATGGCCAACAGGCATATTTAAAAATGTGCAATATTACTTATCATCAGAGAATGCAAATCAGAACTGCAATACGTTTGGGAGGCCGAGGCAGGCAGATCACCAGAGGTCAGGAGTTCGAGACTAGCCTGGCCAACATGGCGAAACCCCATCTCCACTAAAAATACAAAAATTAGCTGGGCATGGTGGTGCACACCTGTAATCCCAGCTACTCGGAAGGCTGAGACAGGAGAATCGCTTGTACCCAGAGCAAGACTCCGTCTCAAAAAAAGAAGAAAAAACTGCAATAAGATGTTACCTCACTCCAATTGGAATTACTATTATAAAAAAGACAAAAAGTAACAATTTCTAGAGAGAATATGGAGAAAGGGGAACTCACATACTATTGATTAGTACAACCATTAAAGAAAACAGTATGGAAGTTCCTCAAAAAATTAAAAATAGAACTACCATATGATCCAGCAATCCCACTTCTGGATATGTATCCAAAGGAAATGAAATTGGTATGTTAAAGAGATTATCTGCACCCCCAAGTATATTGCAGTACAATTCACAATAGCCAAGATATGGAATTGACTTGCGTATCCTTCAAGAAATGAATGGACAAAAAAAGTGTGGTGCATATACACAAGGGAATACTATCCAGCCATAAAAAAAAGAAGGAAATTGTGTCATTTGTGACAATGTGGATGAACCTAGAGGACCATTGTTAAGTGAAATAAACCAAGTACAGAATACCACATGATCTGACTGATATATGGAATCTTAAAAAGCTGATTTCATAGAAGTAGAGAGTAGAATAGTGGTTACCAGAGGCTGGAGAAGGTAGTTAGAAGGAATGGGGAGAGGTTGGTGAACATGTTCAAATTTCCAGTTGGGCAGGAGAAATAAGTTCTGGTGTTTATTGCACAGTAGGGTCACTATAGTTAACATGATGTATTGTATATTTCAAAATAGCTAGATAAGAGTCTTTAATATCCTCATCACGGCTGGGCATGGTGGCTCTCGCCTGTAATCCCAACACTTTGGGAGGCCGAGGCAGGTGGATCACGAGGTCAGGAGTTTGAGACCATCCTAACCAACATTCTGAAACCCCGTCTCTACTAAAAACACAAAAAAAATTAGCCGGGAGTGGTGACGTGCACCTGTAATCCCAGCTACTCAGGAGGCTGAGGCAGGAGAATTCCTTTAACCTGGGAGGTGGAGGTTGCAGTGAGCAGAGATCAAACCACTGCACTCCAGCCTGCGCGACAGAGGGAGATTCCATCTAAAAAAAAAAAAATATCCTCATCACAAAGAGATAAGTGTTTGAGGTGATGGATGTGCCAATTTCCCTGGTTTGATCATTACACAATATATACATGTATCAAAACATCACATCATAAATATATACAATTATGATTTGTCAATTAAAAACAAAATTAAAAAAAAGTTGGGCTTATCGATCCTAGCTCTGCCAAGCAGTGCAATCTTGGGCCAATTACTTATCCTCTCTACACCTCAGTTTTCTCCTCTGGGAGATGCTTTGAGGTTTAAATGAGACGAAGCAGGTCAACTGCTCAGCATGGATCCTGGCACATAGTAAAGTAATAGGTAAGTATTAATGATGTGATTACTATTAATATTACTATTGTTATCCTACTAGTTTTGAGACTCTAAGCAAGTTTTCAGGCTTGCTGAGCCTTAGTTTGTTCTGGGGGACGTGGAGGGGGAACTCCATAAGTAATAGTTATCATCATCATCATCTTCATTACCATGGACACCAGCATCTTGGTGGTTTCTGGACTTTTAAGTGATTGCATTTTAGCTGAAAGAAAGGGAGTTAAGATGCTTCTATGCTTAAAAGCATCCACGTAAATGTATATACAAATTATATATGTATACAGGCAAGGACTGAAAGAAAACAGGGAAGAATAGAAATTGATTTGTTTGGGTGTTCAGCATGTGGATAAAGTTTTAAACTTTTCTTTGATTTCTACTAATATTATAACTGTATGTAATAATAGTGCTTTAAATAGGTTGATTATATACAAAGTATAATGAATCATCATACACCTATCATCTATCTTCCCTATGAACAATTTATTTTATAATCATGATGGAAAATTCAAGTCAGCACTGTGGCCAAATATAGTAACTTTCATGAATAAATGAGGCGATAAAAATGACCTAGGATAAGCAGGTGAGGAGTAGGAAACAGGAAATAAAAAGAATTAAAGGATTGGCTCAACTGGAAATGTCCAGCTGGCTCAAAGTAATCACAAGCAAACCCAGCGTGTTCATGCCACATCATTCCGTCTATCCATTCAACAAGCATTTATAAAGCCCTTGTTGTGCACGAGGCCAGGCATGAGGTCCTGTGCAAAACAAGAAAGCTACTGGGGAAATAAAGGAAAATGAAGACCAAGACCGTGTTCTCAATGATCTCCTACTCTAAATCTAAGCAAAGTATTTTAGTGTGGGGTTATATTAAATACATGCCGTAACAGAAGCACGTCCAAGTTGTGATAGGAACAGACCAAAGAAGGTAGACGCTCTGCTAGGGATGGGAACAGCACAAGATTCAGAGGAGGCAGCTGGGCACGGTGGCTCATGCCTGTAATCCCAGCACTTTGGGAGGCCGAGGCAGAGGGATCATCTGAGGTCAGGAGTTTGAGACCAGCCCGGCCAACATGGTTAAACCCCATCTTTACTAAAAATACAAAAATTAGCCAGGCGTGGTAGCGGGTGCCTGTAATCTCAGCTATTTGGGAGGCTGAGGCAGGAGAATCGCTTGAACCCAGGAGGCAGAGGTTGCAGTGAGCCGAGTTTTCGCCAGCCCAGGCAACAAGAATGAAACTCTGTCTCAAAAAATAAATAAATAAATAAATAAATAAATAAATAAATAAAGATTCAGAGGTGGCGTAAGTTGGGGTTAGAAGGCCAAGGAGAAGCAGAGGGCTGAGCCTGGCAAGCCGAGTGTCCAGGAAGGGCGGAGATGATGGAGAGAGCACTGGAGACTGCAAGCGCCTGGGGAAGCCTGGAGGGCGGGATGCAAACAGGTGAGAGGAGAGGCAGCAGAGCAGGCAGGAAGGGTGGAGAGGCTGAATATCACAGAAGAGAAATGAAACACGCACTCCATCCGTGTCGCTGTTCTCAGAATAATCTTGAAAGAGTTCTTCGATTTGAGTTAGTTAATGACTTGGCTTCATGTAATGGTGATTCTGCTCAACTTAAGTTTCAAGAGGATTTTATTGTTCTGGTTTCATACTTTTAGAAAATACATGGCTTTGCTTACAGGCCCCTGGGGTTTAATGACTATGCATTTAGGTGTTTGCAAGATTTAATGGTTTATTCATTTATTTATTTATTTATTTATTTATTTATTGAGGTGCTGTCCTTTTTTAAGAGTGTATTTGTTCCTCTTTTTTCTTTTTTTTTTTAATTATACTTTAAGTTTTAGGGTACATGTGCACATTGTGCAGGTTGGTTACATATGTATACATGTGCCATGCTGGTGCGCTGCACCCACTAACTCGTCATCTAGCATTAGGTATATCTCCCAATGCTATCCCTCCCCCCTCCCCCCACCCCACCACAGTCCCCAGAGTGTGATATTCCCCTTCCTGTGTCCATGTGATCTCATTGTTCAATTCCCACCTATGAGTGACAATATGCGGTGTTTGGTTTTTTGTTCTTGCGATAGTTTACTGAGAATGATGGTTTCCAGTTTCATCCATGTCCCTACAAAGGACATGAACTCATCATTTTTTATGGCTGCATAGTATTCCATGGTGTATATGTGCCACATTTTCTTAATCCAGTCTATCATTTAATGGTTTAATACTGCAATAGATTTTAAATATCTCCTAAAAATAATTAAAAGGGGATAAAAAGAAGTCATGATTAAGTACTGAAAATGCTTTAAAATTTTTGCAGTTAGGTATTATGTCTAATTAAATAAACTCTATTTCCACATTAACACATTGTTTGTAGCACTATGGTGTCATTCTCAGGCACATCAGACTGGCCCCTGTATCAGAGCCATATTCTGCTGCTTGGATCACTCATTTTTGAAAGTCCCAGAGAGATGGCCAGGTGTGGTGGCTCACAGCTGTAATCCTAGCACTTAGAGAGGATGAAGTGGGAGGATGACTTGAGGCCAGGAGTTTGAGACCAGCCTTGGCAACACAGCAAGATCCTGTCTCTACAAAATTTTTTTGAAAAATTATCTAGATGTGGTGGCACGTGCCTGTAGTCACAGCAATTCAGGAAGTTGAGGGAGGAAGATCACTTGAGCCTACGAGTTTGAGGCTGCAGTGAGCTATGATCATGCCATTGTACTCTAGCCCGGGACACAGAAGGATACTCCGTCTCAAATAATAATAATAAATAACAAATAAAGAGGTCCCAGAGAAAGGAGTCTGTGCACTCCTGCTTGCTGGCCCAACTAAGTTCCTGAGAGTGGGACTTGCATGGGGAGTTGAGAATTGATGGGACCTCAACCACCCAGTTTGGAGGCTGAAAGCACAGGAATGCTTTGCCCAACGTCCTATCTGGATACCCCATAAAGTGTAAGCCCAGCAGAGAGAACAGAGAGCTCAGAGCTAACCAAGGAGTGGGGAGAGAAAAAATTTTGAATTCAATTGAGTTGAAACCAAAAATTACTGCAAAATCACTGAATTTAACTACACTTTTATGGATGTTTTTGTGTACTTGTTTAGTTATCAGGCAGCTGTGAGGGCTTGAGATGGATTTAGGTTTAGTTGTAAGAAAACAAGATACTTTTTCATAACTCAAATAAATAACAATTTTTTGACTGAAAATCATGCAAGCTATATCTACAGAGCTTTTCAAAATTCAAAAACACAGTTAATGAAAACATTATGAGAAAGAAAGCAAAACATATTTTTTTGAAAGGGAAAGAAAATCAACCTTTGCCATGGTTCCTGGCGCTACAAAAATTTGTATATTTGGATTCAATTTGTCCTGGGTTCAGTAACTTGGAACGGTTCATGTGGGCTTTGGTTCCGTTCACATCCCTGTAAGTATATTTGCCCTTCAAGAAGCAAATATGCCCCCACAAGAGGAAGTTTAGAAAGGTATCTTATGCCCCACAAAATCTCTTCTCTCTGTTTGTAGGCATCTGGAATACCCAGGCGTAGTTATATTTTCTTTCAGAGGCTTCTGTTTTCTGTGTACACGGACACAGAAGAACCCAAACTTCATTCTCACCCTGAGGCGTTCTGATGAATTTCCATTCCAGGCAGAGGTGGATTTACTGTGAAGCTAACACAGCTTAAACTTCAGCATCCCTCACATGCCTGGGACGCTCCCAGGGCACTACGTGAGGCCACAGTCTATGTTCACATTGGAAACAAACTATGTAAAAGTTAGGCATTTTAGCTACAATCCACTTGGCATTCTGTCACACTTCCCCTCAGTTTAGGTGGCACGAGAGTGGCCAAGCATTTTTGGGGTGTAGCCGAAGGGAACTTGGATAAGAAATGCATCTTTTTTGGGTTAGGTAGGATGTATTTATGTGATTTGTGGTCACCTTCATGGATAATGAAGTTATTCTTGGCCATTCTGGTGTCAGAATATATTCCAGGGCAATTATCACCACCCACCATGTATCTCAGTTGGTGTCATAACATGAAGGTTCAAAACCAGAGGACATGGTGAGATACAAATGAGTCCTACGGCTCCTAGCACCAGAAGCTAACTTGTGAAAAATTCTTCCTCTTGGCAGATGTTGTGGTGCATTGTTTGCAAAGTTGGCTGCAAAAACTACTTCCATACTGCACTGTCATTTGTTTGCAAAGTCTTTGCGGTGTCTTCCATAAAGTGCCCCCTCTATTTCACCACACCTCAAATCTAGGCTAGAATTTGGGCTTGACTTGACCAACAGAACCTTGTGGAAGTGGTAGATTCAATTTTCTCCAGGTGAGTAATTTGCCTAGGGCATAAGAGGCCACGTAGCTTTTTTTTGTTCCTTATGGAAATAGGATCTTGCTCTGTCACCCAGGCTGGAATGCAGTGGCACC